>NC_040229.1:22891431-24164799 GCF_001444195.1 Xiphophorus couchianus
TTTGGCCAGCATTTGTTTTTTAACCTGGATCTGAATGGGTATAAAACCTCTTTGTGCTAATAGGCTGTTAATTAAATCTTTTTGTCACAATTAACCTAAAATATTTAAAGCTTGTTCCTTGAGCTGGACTGAAAATATCCATTTCAGGGTCACTAAGCCCCTTCCAAAGTTGGTCAATCCAATGCAAAAATACAGCATCTACTCAGCTTTAGCTGTACAATATCTTTAATGGTATCATAAAATTAACTAATTGAGTCTCACATTAAAAGTTAAATGGGTAAATCCACAGATTCCATATGGAAATTTCCATTCTGCTGTTGGATCTCAACCTTTAGAAAATCCTCTGACACCCTGAAACTCAACTTGGCCTTTCTCATTTGACAGCAGCCCATCTGGTCAGCCAGTGGCGGTGAAGCCTGGCTCCCTGGTGTATTTTTGTCTTGCTGCTTCTCCCCCCACCCCTGAGCTCATATATGCAGCGACACCCCCTTATAAGTCAAAAGCTTATTCCAGGAAGTGACAGCTTGTGCAACTAGTCATTTTCTCCCCCTCAAGCCACCGATAAGGAGTAAACACCAGCATGAAACAGTCCGAGATTAAAATCGAGAGGGTCGGCAGCAGAGCTACAGGAAAAGATGAAAGCAAAGAAGCATTCCATGAATGAGTGGAGAAAGATTTGGTGCCAATTTGATTTCAAATGTCAAGGCAACTGAAAAAAACAGTAGCAGCACTAAGACAACATTCACATTGAGACTAATCAGAACTGATTAGGATGTACTGTGCTTATGCCTGTCTCCAGTAGTCACTTGAGCAAGAGGCGGAGCCCACCCTGGACAGGTCACCAGTCCATTACTTCCGGGCAGCTTAGAAGACTAATTAACCTAACCGTCATGTTTCTGGACTGTAGGAGGAAGCAAGAGGACCTGGACAAAACCCATTCACACACGGGGAGAACATGCAAGCTCTATGGAAAAAGACTGCAGGCCAGAATTCAAACCTGGGACCTTATTGGTGGATGGCAGCAGTGCTACCATCTGATTAACCATGTAGCCCATCAAAATTACATTTATTGTACAATTTAATCATTTACAAAAAATTCTAGAATTAATTGAAAAGAAGAAAAATCAAACTTTTCAAACATTATAACAAACCAATCACTGACCCAAGCCAATCAAAGGTAAAATGGCAGACATTAATCTCTGTCTGATTAATTAGTGCATCTTTGTTTTTGTTTTTTTTTGTGCGAGTCTTCAACAAGTGAAATAAGATGTGCAAATAATTTTGATGACCTGGTTAGTTAGTCAGGGATTTCCTATTCCAAATTGTTTTTAATTCTAGATGGTCAAAGAGACTGCTGCTTCCGGTCTGTGTCGGGTGAATGGCTCCGTACGCCGCAGTCAGATCATATGGCTCAGAAATCCTCAGCTGTCCCAGAAAACCTGTCCACAGCACTACTGACACACTTCAGTTTACAACCTCTACAGCAAAGCGCCAAGTTTCTCATGCAGGAGGCCAAACGCTTTCTGAAAATTGTCTGGTGGAGATGATGAGCTAGGACACATAATGATCAACAAGTCAGACAAAACTTGCTAGCAATAGCCAAGCACTAAAGAAGTTTTTTTTTTTCTGCATGAAAACATCAACCGAGATAATAAGTAAATATTATGTAGACTGTAGCTGATTGCAACACCAATCAGTTTAGGCTTAAAAGTCTATCCTTAATATCTGATAAATTAAGAATTAAAAAAAAATTTGTTCAGGATGATGCAATTTTCAAAGTCTAATTTCAAATTTGGCTCAGGTTCAGAAGCTTTATTGTTGTGAATGCCATCTTAAAAATAATAAAATAAAAGCTCAACTTCTCCTGAGTGAAATTTGAAAGTTCTTAGTTTTCAATATTTATTTTTGCACTTAAACTCAAACTTTCTTTTGCCTTTAGGCCAGACCCAAATAGAGAATTCTTGAAATATTTTTGTCAGTTTTCTGTTTTAGGAAAGGAAAGCAACCCAAATTGCCTAAGGGTCACAAACATGACCAACCAAAATAATTTCTGATGATGGAGGACACAGAAAATTAACCAAATTCTCTGGATTTTTACAAGCAGGTTTCAGCTGAAACATTTTACATGTTTGCAAGGTCAGCTCTTACCTAAATAAAGTGGATTGGCAGGGCTTACCAGCAACTAATGTTATTTCTGTTGAATGCTGTTACTGTCAGTAACAGTGTTTTAACTCAGAGGTTTCTTTAAGTTTGTTGCAAGATTGACTGCTACCATAAATCTTTCCTGCCCACAGCCTCATGATCCACAACAACTCTTTGAAGATACTTGGATAATATGAGTTATGACGACACTTAAATTTCTTTTTGGGATAAAATTTTATGTGTTAAATTGAATTGAAGTTTGTGTCACATGTGCAGACACAAGCCACTATTAAACTTTGCAACAAAGCAAACAAACGTAATTTTAAAATGAAATTTAGCGTCCTGACTTCCTGGAAAGGAAAAAGTTATCTGCTAAAACGGATGTTTTCTGATTGCAGCACTGATCAGTTCCTGCTTGGTAGTAAACAAGGCTACAGTAGTTACAACTAATGGTATCAAATCAACAGCAACCCATTAGTTAGTCTCTTACTGTTAGGAACGCCATTTAATAAGGATTTATCCAATCCGACCTATGACCTGTAAGCCGTTTGCGCTGAGCAAGCTGCTTCTGACTGACACGTTCATTCAGGAACTATAATGTCCTTGTGACAGCTGCTGCTCATTTACATCTCATCAATAACCTTATCAATTACAGACATAATTTTTAGAGCATAAACCTTATTTTAATAATAGAAGGACAGAAGCAGCAAATGTGGAGTACCGCTCCACTCTGTTCAGCGGTACTGAACTGAGTGGAGGTTTTCCCAACAAACACATTAAGCCATAACAGCGGGGGAGTGAGGATGGTACGATATGCTTGTTCTGCCTGACTGGATTTCAGCTGTCCGGAGACATGAAGCTACCTGTGGCACACACAGGAGCCGACTCCATGCAGTGCCGATCGGAGAGACTGATCCTGGGCATGAAAACCAGATTAACTCATGTACTGATACACTTAAACTTTTCCGATCACAGGATGAAGTGATCATCCAAAATGAAACTTTGATGGTTTTTAAAAACTAAAATTCGGTGCACAAAATTTTGTTTATTGTGGATTTTCTCCATTTCCAACAAGGTCAAGATTAGGCATACAGGGTCAAGTAATTCCATACACCTTAAGGAATATTTGGTCAAATGTCTCTCGGCACCTGGGATTCAAGCATTTTTCTTCAACAACTTTTCTTAACTGAATTATTATTTTAAAGTTGGTTGATTGTTTCTTTGCCATTAAAATTGATTTGAAGCATATTTCCTATGTCTTCAACAAGACTGAAGTCTGTTTAGGAAAGACCATTCAGAAAGCTTAATGTATACTTTCTTCAAAAGCTGTTTTGATGTCTTTTTCAGAAAGTTGTCCTGTTGGAACAACCAAGTGGGTTCAGGTTTTGGTCATCTACCTGATTTGAGGCAAGAACTTGAAGGTACTTTTCCTTGTTTGTCATTTGACTCAAGCACTGATAGCAAAATATTTACCCAACATCATGTTTCCCCCACCATGCTTGACAGTTGTCATAGTGTTCTATAGTTTGAAAGCTATACTGCAGGTATTTTAAAACTTTTGTCAATGCAGCCAAATAATAACCTAAACTCTATTGGAAATGTATGGACAATACTTTGAATGAAACCAAACAATTTAAATGAACTCCACCAATTACGATACAATGCAAAGACAGCTGAGACCAGAATTATGGCTGAATCTTAATGGCTACAAAACAAGTGGGTTGTTACTTGCTAATTTGACCTTATTCAAATATTACTGTGGATGTAGGCATTGCAATTAACCTGCATGTCTAATTTTGACTCAAGTAAACCCTTCATAAAATCAATGCATCTTGTTTGTTTAAAAAAAAAAAAACATCTGGAGAAACAACGCTGAAGTTGTTTGTTAGAACACCATAAAACCTTGGAAAAAGGACAGCTCAAATCAATTAATGAAACCTTTAAAATAAGATAATTTCTGACCCATAGTTGCATAAAACTGCTGATACTTCACAAGACTGTCACAAGCTAGTGACTGAATTACAGATTTCTCCTCTAAGGCAGTGGTGTCAAAACTTCTAGTCATGTTGGCTAAACTCACAACGCTGACTAATAAAAAGGCTTTATAACTATATTTACTTGGGTCTTTGGCGGAGATACAGGCCCACAGCATCACAGACCCTTAACTGTACTGAACAGCATGAGGAATTGTCTACGTATTCTTACTTTGTTTAATTCCAGACCTGACAGCTGTAATTTTGTGCCTATAGCTTTCTAACTTTTTGGGTCAAACGTTTTATCTACTGAAGAAAATAAATTTGTCAGTGAAATTCTTGTAGTAAAAAATTACAAAGGATGTCCATCTGCATCAGCTCCATTTGCTGGAGGGCCAAATTTGTGCCTACCTTGAACTATGGACAGGGGCCACACAAACCTGTTCAAAGGGCTGCAAATGGCCCCCGCGCGACACCCTCTCTCTTCGGTAATTTTTATAAGAACAAGAAAACAAAAACAGTGGAATAAAATGACAATAAGCATATGTCTGAGAGACCATTCCTTGAAACAGTAGTCAGATTCCACATTCACATATAAAATCAAAGCATATGGTGGTTTAGATGTATTCAAGTTTTTCTGTTTGTTTATTATTATTATTTTGGAAGCGTTTTCTAAAACTGAAAAATGAAATGAAGAAATGTGTTTGGGAGGAATGGTGTCGTGTTTTATAATCACATCACCCTGGCCGACTATGATTGAAGCAGCTTTCTATACAGCCTTCTCACTCAATTCCCAGAGCAGACAGTTGCGTCTAAATACAAACAAATTAATTTACATTCATGTGATTAAAGGTCATAGTCAGCGTGGCATTAATTGCCAAGCAGGGAGGCAGTCAGTCAGTTAGGAGGGATTTCAAAGAAGCATTCCTGATAAGCGTTCAGTCGTGCACTGACGTTCAGTCAAAGTGCGGCTTTTCGTCTGCTTCCATTGAAACAAAGCAGCACCAACCCGCAGTTCTACACCAAACTCCGCTGAAAACCAAAAAACTAACCTCTAGGAGCGATGAACACAGCCGCCCACCAGCAGCAGCAGCAGCAAGGGTTTCCTTTATGCGACCTGTTCTCCTTCTGACAGCCGCAGTTTCTGCACAGACACCGAGACCAACTCCGACTTCAACTCTTCTGTCAAGACCAGAAAATCAACTTCCGCTTGCTGGTTTCCACAATAAAAGTCTGCTGTAGTTAAATAATTTAGGGTAAGAACTACTGGGTCTCCTATTTCCAGACAGATATATGTTTAAAATACTTACAATAATACATACAATTCCAATGAAAAGCTTTTCATAAGTAATTAAATAACATCATAGAGCACAAAATACTGAAATGCTAAATAAAACAACTTTTCTATATAAGGGGGACTGTTTGTAACCATTAAATAAATATATTATTTACAAAAGAAAATATTAAGTTATTGGAACTCCATATAAAGTGAAAAAAGCCAGAAAACAAATCAATGTTTTATTCCAGTAGCATTAACTCACAATACAAACCTTCAGATAAATCCAACCTTTAATTTTAATTAAATCTCTCTAGATCATCTGCTTGGGTCTTTGGAGGAGATACAGCATCACAGACTGTAATTAACAGCATGAGGAAGTGTCTATTTATTCTTACTTTGTTTAATTCCAAACCTGACAGCTGTAATTTTGTGCCTAAAATCTCAATTTTAGTCTAATCTGACTGTCTACTAAACTCCACATGTGTGCTTGTGATGGTAATAGCTTTTATTAAGTGACTGATTGTTGTTACAGAAAATTATGCCACTCTTTGCTGCCGCTCTGTAACGGCGAGCTTTGGATATTTTTCCTCTCTTACTGTTTGTTTGTGTGCAGGCGTGTGTGTGTGCGTGTGTATGGGTGTGTAGGCAATATAGTATATGCCATACTATTTGTATCCCCTGATGAACAGAAGGTAATTGGCTGTGGTTCTGCTGTACCTTCTAATCAACTTGAAAAAGTGAAGTATAATTTTTTTTAAAAGTACTCCAGTTCCATTTATTTGATATGAATTGTTAGAAGCAGCCTACCAATACTCATACTAATGTTAAATCTATTGCAATAAGATAATTTATGAAAAATTTTAAATTAATGACAAGATTATGTTTGTTTCAAAACACACTGAAGTTTATGGATTATATTTTGCTTTTGTTTAAAGTGAAATATGTGTTTGTCTTCAATGTGATGCTCTAAAGAGATTTATGGCTGCACCATTTAAACAATGTTTGAGACTTTTATTTTGAAATGCGGCAAGCCACCTGTTCGGAACTGGTTTTGTGTTTGTTTCTATGCAACTTTACACAACCAGTGAGAAGTTACAACGGGTGACTACCCCACCTTTATCACAAAGCGCGTTTGCTCTGCTTTCTTTGTCACAGATTAAAAAGACACACAAAGTGGCTCCTTTAGTATTTGCAACAGTTAAATAAATTTTAAAAAACTTATTTTTAGTTTTTTTTTATATATCAAAAATTGTACTTCTAAATACTAAAAGGAAATATAGTGATGTATATGCACTTACCTGCGACAGACTGGCGACCTGTCCAGGATGAACCCCGCCTCTCGCCCGGAACGTTAGCTGGAGATCGGCACCAGCACCTCCCGACCCCACTAGGGACAAGGGTGTAAGAAAATGGGTGGATTTGCACTTACTCTAAATTATTTAAATTTCAAATTGAACACTCGGTTCTAATTAGATTTTGCTGAAGTTATTGGTCTTACGGTGCCCTCTGGTGGTGAAACGTTGCTACAACCTCTTGAAAGACATTTTCTGATTAGGTCTCAGATTTAAATGCTACCTACCATGATGTCCTTGAAGTTCATTGAAGTAATCCGGATTACATAATTCTATTTTAATCATATTCCTCATCTTTTAAAATGAAGAATATGATGAGTATCATGTTTGATATGTGTCAAGGAGGGCTCAAATTGCAACAATGCATCAGCAGACACATGGTGCAGATCTTATCATGGAAATTGGAGAAATAAGAAAAGAAGCACAGGACACAGGTTTAGAGCAACAGTAGACTCCAATAGTGGCAGACAGAAACCAAGGAGCGTAAACAGTGTAGAGATGCTGTTGTGCTGCCAGATGAGGACAATAAACAGAATGCAGACCAGCTGGTGGAGAACCTAAAGAGGAAATTGAGAGAAGGTGGAGATAGGATAAAGAGAAAGGACACAAAGAGAGTCCAATTAATCAAAAGCTAACTGCTAATAGACTAAATCAGCTGGTCATCAACTTCAGTCCTTGAAGGCTGGTGTCCTAACTTCAATTAATAAGGTTAGCAGGGCTCTGGAGAATCTGACTGCATACTGAGGAGACAATGCACCCATTTGATTTGGGTGTGTTGGACAAAGTACACATGAAAATGTTTCAGGACACCAACCACTGGACTACACGGAATTACATAGAACAGAGCAAAGGATGGAGCTAAGAAACTTGGTACAAAAAAAAGAACATGTGGAGAGGCACTAATGAAGGGAGATATTTAGCACAAAGGGAGCTAAGATACTCAAAAGAATTACAAACCAAGAATGAAGACTAACACTCATCTAGGAAAACTAAATGCAAATGAAAGAACAAGAATAAACAAACCAAACACAAAGACATAAAGTATCACGGCATCTTGTTGCTAGCAAAAATGAACTCAGAATTGAACTGAATGAGGAAAGACCTACAGCACATAAAAACCCCATAAGGTAATTATCAAAAACAGTTTTATTAACTTCAGTTTATCTACTATAGATTATGTGTTGTCTTTTTAAATCCCACAAAGTAACTAGTAGCTTGATTTTGGCATTTCCTCTTTCCAAGTGCAATCTGAAGCTTTCCCACCCCATTAAACCCTCCCACCTGCCCACCACTTTTTTGCCCCCTCCTCCTTTTTCTCTTCCTCCTCATACTTTCCAAATAAAACGGAGCCAGCTGTGCGTCGTCTGCTGCTCAGACGCTGAGCTGAGTCTGTGTAGTGGAAGGAAGCAGAGATGTCCGGTACCATGCTGCTGTTGGGGTTCTGGGCTCTGTGTTTACTGTGGACGGCCGGCGCCATGGAACGAGGTCCGGTTAGTCTAAACGAGATGTTCAGGGAGGTGGAGGAGCTGATGGAGGACACTCAGCATATGCTGGACGAGGCGGTGCACAAGGTCTGCGTCACATTTTATCCATTCATATCAGAGAAAAATTTTATCATTGAAATCCATGCTAGTCTTTTATTATTATTATTATTAATTTAGAATATAGAACGTTTAGAGTCAAAAGGGTAAAAATCTAAGTGGGTGGTATTTAGTTTGTGAAGTTTCTGCCAGGTCTGCTTTTGGCAGATTACACAGATTTTTCCATGGCTGGATGTTTGGGGAAGGTCTGTCTGACGCAGCCTGTGGAAGTCTGTTTTGGGCTCAAAATAGACACCGACAAATTTACTTGGATGAAGAATTGTCTCTGAGGTTCAGACCCACTTAGTTTTGTTCTATAAAGTCTTATAGAAATTCTTTTTAGGGCCTTCCTTTGGATTTCTTGTTTTGTCTTTAATTTCATTGATCCATTGAGTCATTGTCTGGTTTGGACAATGGCATAATATCATTACACTGTCTCCAACAGATTACTAATGAAAGTGCAAAATTCTCCTCATCCCCTTTGGATCTGTCTCCCGACTACCACAATGAAACCAGGAAGACTGTAAGGGGCAACAATGGGGAAACTCGGATCCTGGATCGAACTGACAAGGTGGGTTCTTTTCAGACAAACTCATTTGAAAGCTCGAGTCTGTAAAGTATCAAATCAGAAGCAATATGCTTGTCAACGCTGTTTTGTTGTTCAACCTCTGCAAAGCTGTCTCTCGTATATTGCTCTTTATTTGCAGGAAACTGACAACAGAACAGGAGAGACTTATACTTCACATGTGCATGTGGAAGTCTCTGGCCAGTGGAACGGTGTGGCGCATGTGAGTTTTTTGCTTTTAGAGTTTGTTTTGTGAGTGTTTATTGAAGAAGACTGATTACAATAAACCTCTCACAGATGAGACTAATGGTCAGTAATGCTAAAAAATAAAATGTGTAAAAGAACAGCAGATGGCCAGTTAAGAGGACTGCAGTCAGTAATGGGTGGAAACTTGGAGGTAGAAATTCAGATAATATAAATTTATTAACACATCAGTTGTTTGTACCAAAAACAAACAACTGATGGATAAAAGTTTTTAAGAAACTATTGGTATGGCTAACATCTAAAACAGTTTCTAAAATCCTAACACTTTTTCTTTCTTTTTTTTTCCCTGAAGGATTGCTCACCGTCATTGTAGCAGTATAATCTGTATTTTTTTCCCATGCTGTGTAAAATGAGGTCATCCAGGAAATAAACTCACTGTATATTTTTTTTAAATGTTTTTCAACAGCAGACAGCTTACTTATTGGAAACTGAGATCATTGCTGCAGTTTGCTGCATTACAAAGGTGGTTTTGCTCTCCGGCTTTCCTGGCAGCCATACAGATGGTGGTTATTTTAATAGTCCCCGCTGCTTAATGCCAGGAAAGCTTAGAAAAGGGGGGGAGTCAGCAGAAGCATAACGAAGTAAGCTCAGTTTTCCTAAAGTTGGTTAAAATGTTCTGCATCACTGTGCAGTTATTGTAAAGTAGAAACTTGTAAATCAACAAGAATGTTAGTGAATGTGTTTTGTCAACGGTGGGGAACATCTGGCTGTTTGAGAGTTTAATCTGGTTGTAAAAGTCTGTTAGTTTATGAAAGACAGACATAAAATTACCTGCCAAAACATTTTTAAATGTGCAGAAATGGTGCCAGTCACAGTTCATGGTGCTCCTTGTAAAGCTGATGCAGCCTTAAAACTGATCTCTTTGCTGGAGCCTGTTCCTTTTAATACTCTGGAACATGCATATATTCTACCTAAAAACTGTTATGAGAATAGAGGAACGTAGATTTTATTCCTGGTTAACATCTGTGATGATTTGGCCATATGTTTTGTATAGAAAAGGTCCTTTGTTTTGGTTTACAGGTGCGGTTTTTTGGGGTTTTTTTTTTATTTTTATCTTAGACAGTTCAGACGTCATGATCTAATTACAAGGCTGCCTGGTTATATGAAAGAGAAACGAACCCCCCTCCTTAATGCAACCACCCACCAGCAGTGGTGCAGCAGTCAGTTGCCAAATCTCTTGAGTCAAGACTGCAAGTGCAGGTCACCAGACACTCAGACTATTGTAAACATAACAAACTAACCTTGAGTGACCTCATCTGATTAAAGCACATGTTTCCCCTAAAATTCCCAGTAGAGCTAAGCTAAGTACAACATGTACAAACTTTTTAAAGTTTTTTTTATTATTATTATTATTATATTTTTTTATTTTAATGATTATTTCTTTTGCAGTAACTCAAATGAAAATGGGCAATGAATCTGGACAAAAATGCAACTTGTGATATAGCAAATAAATGTCTTACAAATATGGGTGAGTTCAAAAAGACACATTTTTATGTTGCGTATTCTGTCCAGATAAGATTTTTAAAAAATTAACAGTCTAGTATGTTGGATGCAAATTGAGTTGATTTATAACTTTGCACAACGGCTGTGAACTGTGCATGTCACTATATTTTGTGGAACTACAATTGAAATTTTCAAAATGCAAGCAAATTAAACTTGGATAATATTTAAAACCGTCCATGAAAGTTCTTTGCTACTGTGGGGTTGGGTAGTAGATTTATGTACAATAACTGTATAAATTACTGACAATAGAATTATTAATAATTTCATTAGTGAAACTGCTTTTGTGTATTATCTGTGCATTTTATTTTTATGTACACAGGAATTTTGGTACTGATG
Source organism: Xiphophorus couchianus (assembly GCF_001444195.1). Lineage (NCBI taxonomy): Eukaryota > Metazoa > Chordata > Actinopteri > Cyprinodontiformes > Poeciliidae > Xiphophorus > Xiphophorus couchianus. The sequence continues at coordinate 22,902,426 of NC_040229.1, forward strand.
ACTTGATTCTGATAAAGTTATCAGTATGATGTACTCATACTTATCAGCTTAAATATGAATATGAACAAATGACTAGAATAACAAGCTCTAGTTTAAGCTAGAATTAAATCCCAAAACCAGTCTTTTGCACAATCTGCCTTCCTTTTATAAAGGCATGAAATCTCCTCAGAACTGAACTGAAGACGCACTAAAATTAACGTTATGTAATTATTTATTTAAAAGGAAAACAAAGTGCACCTTACAAATTCTCTATTTGGAACTTTTATATACTTTGATTTTTTTATTTTATTTCATGCAGTCTGAAATGACATGTTTTAGTTGCATTGCTTGTCTTGTATCATGCATGGGACAGCAGTTTAGCTGTCTCATTGACGTGTAAACATTGTCTGGACATCTACAAATAAATAACATGAAAATATAAGAGGTGTCAAATGTTAAAATCAAATGAGGTAACATGAATGAACAATCGATCCACGGGGTCTTTAATCTTGCTGAAATCTGTTGACTTTCTGTCATTTGAACCTTCAGGAGTGCATGGTGGATGAGGACTGTGGGGACCTAAAATACTGTTTGTATGAGATTGAGAACTCAAGGTGCCTTCCCTGCATAGCAACAGATATGGTGAGAGCTCAGTCATCATTTTGTTCTACATTTGCTTCAACTCCATGTGCAATCAGTCATAACAGGAGCTAAAACACTGTTAACAGCTGACATTTTACAGTGTTGATACAAAGTACAAGAACAATGCCTTGTACCCTTTTTTGTGTTGTTTTTTTTTTGTTTGTTTTTGTATTATTGTTCTTTACAAGAACAAAAAAATTCAAAGACTGAATGGAAAGTATCTGTGAAAGGCAATTATCAAGTACAGATTCCCATCTGAACATAGGACTAGACTCTGACTGGACCATTCTAACACATTGATATGCTTTTCCCTAAATCCCTCCAGTCAAGCGCTGGCACTTTGTCTAGCGGTAAGCTGGTGCTGTCCAGCTGGAAGATGAATATCCATCAGTCTTTGGTAGCCAGGTTTTCTTCTGAACTGTTCCTGTATTTATCTTTCTCAACCTTCCTATTCCAAGTTCCTTTTGAAAAGCGTCACCCTGCCACCTCCAGCATTATATTTCCTCCACCATATTTTGATGCGGCTCATCATATTTCTGAAGTGACGTGGGAGAGAATTGTGTAAATGATCTAATAAAAGTTGTCATAATGTCTGCCTTTTTTTTTGTAAAGTAGTGAAACTGTTACTAAAAAGTGTGCTTCCCTTACAGCCATGCTCAAAGGATGAAGAGTGCTGCTCAGATCAGATGTGTGTTTGGGGTCAGTGTACAGTGAACGCCACCCAGGGGACAGCGGGGACTATCTGTCAGGGTCAGAGCGACTGCAGGCCAGATCTCTGCTGTGCATTTCAACGAGGTGATGTGGAATATATGTAACAAGTCTGAATTTGCATCAGATACCATAGAGTGTACACTTTGAATGCAAAAATCTGTTTAAATCTTCATTAAAAAAATTCATTTGATAGGTCCCTATTTACTGATTGTAGCAATACAATTTGTAATGTTGAGGTTTAAAAAAAAACAGGTTTCCTATACAGTGGTATTTTAGTCGGCACACATTCAAAAGTATATCAAACAAATGTGGATAAACGCACAAAATTCAAGTCAGGTGTGCATTATTCAGTCAATAGTCTACTGAATGGCAGGTTTTCTGCTATGGACTCTATGAATAATTGTCAACTATCTTTATCTTGTACATAATGAAAAGAACTAATGTGAACATTAAAGATGCTCTATGATACAGGTGGGCAATTAAAATAATGCCAGACTGACTTCCTTCTTCTGCCCCATCAGAGTTTTTGTTTCCAGTATGCAGTCCCAAACCTTTGAAGGGAGAGTCCTGCCTGAACCACCCCAACCTTCTCATGGACATGCTGGAATGGGACCAGGAGGGCCCCAGAGATCACTGTCCATGTGTGGCCAACCTACATTGTCAACCCCATGGGTGAGAACAAATACCGAACCGCAAATTTGTTGGGTACCTCTAACAACAGAAGTGACAAAGTTTTACTCCGAACTCTTTCTTTTTGCAGTCGTGGATCCGTGTGTGGAGAGTAGGACTGACGGAGTAGAGGTTTAAAAAGACTTCAGTTCAGTGCAGTGTCCCATCTGGACATCACCTGCATTCTTTATGCTATTTATGCTTAACTACAAGTCTGTACTGAAAGGCAAAAAGTAAATAAATGACTTTAATTTAGTTTTGACAGTTTCATGTTTGTTATTTGCTGGATCCCTTAAAGGTAGGAAATCTTGTCCTGGATGTTTCATTGAATTTCCAACATAAATGTCCAATCAGATTGCATGTTTTTCCAGGTCGGTGAACTGCTGAGCTAGATAATGTATCTAGCTTTATTGCTAGGTACATTATCTTCCCGGAAAAAAAACAACCTTATTGCTTGACCTGCTTCCAATTTATTTTTCTTCTTTGGCCTGGCATGTTCTCTAAACTGTTTAACCTGAGCTATCCCTCTTGGATACTTTTTTTCTTCTTCTTCTTCTTGCTGGTGTCTGCAAACCATACATCACAGCATGTGTCACTAACTTTTGCCTATTATCATAGTTATCTCATGTCTTTTACCTGATGTGGAATACCACATGGATGGCTTAAAGGTTAAATAACTTTTTTTTTAGTTTTATGCCTCTGGACAAAATACAACCTAATTTTTATCAGATTAATTCGAATCACGTAAATCCAACCTCACATGTCAGAGGTGATGACAAAATTACACAATAGATTCCAGATGGACATAATTAAAGAAGAAAAAAAGGTACATTTAAGGTGGTTGGTAAAACTAGGTGCACCCTATTCTGTGTTCTTGAGATTTAAGGAGGGAAAGAATTGGCCAGAGGTTGTTAGTTGAAACACTTAATTTGTCTTGTACAGCGAAACCTCAGAAGAAGGAGGTCTGGCAGTTTAACACACTGGAGTGTGTGGGAGTGTTTTAGCATTACTCGCCCCCATCAGGCCCATTTTTTCGTACAACTACTACATTGTGAGAACCCATTGCACCTCATGGGGCCCAAAAATACTGCTTTTGCATAGGGGATTCGGTTTAGGACTAAGGTTTGACTTGCGTTTAGATTATGATTAAGTCTGTAATGATTGGGCTACATAAATGAATGGAAGTCAGTGCAAAGTTATTGTGAATAAAGGTGTGTTGACACAGTAAAAACACATTAGAAATGACATTGGTGTAAAAGCTGTCATTGCTGTCCTCAATATGGAAAATGTTATGAGCCATTTACAACAAAGTGAAGCCCCATCATTGAACAGTGGGGGAGGGAAATGTAAGATGGCCAACCAATCTGTTCAGGAGTGCGAGCAAATTCACTCACATTAAAATGCTCAGATGTTTGTGAGGTGGGGGTCCATTTACCAAGACTCGGTATTCAGGACAGGATAACGGTTCTCAAGAGAGACTGCTTCCTAATAAAGTAGTTGGCTGACTCGGAGATGCAAAGTTGCACCTGAATGTTCCACAATAATTTACAGGTGAGACAAAAGTAAAGATTGCCCATAATGCACAGCCCCATGTGTGGAGAAATCCAATCTTGGATTGGTGGGTGGGCATCAATGATGTGGTCTTGTTTGGCAGCCACAGATGAACTTGGCACCTGTCATTAAGTTGACTATAACTTCTCTGTATAAGAATGCCTTCTTGGATCAAAAGTTAGGCAGTCTGCTGAACAGCTAAAGACTGGCCCAGAATGACTCATGTGAAACATAACAATTATACAAATGCATAATTGCACTTGCAATTGCAAACAGAAAATAGTGTTTACTTTTTTCACCCAGTGATTTCTAGATTTTTTTAAATTTCCCAATAATTTAACTTCTTACATCCCCACCAAAAAAAGATGGTGACTTTTCAAAAAAATTTAAAAAAGTCATACAGTGCTAGACTGCTACATCATTCAATATTGTTTTTCAATGATTTTTTGCTGATAATCCTCATTTGTCATTTGATAAATTGATAAATCTATATCAATTTAACATCTCTGAACACTAGGGGGCACTAAACGGCAGAAAGGGAAAGATGACTGGCTGATACCCGCATGATCATTACGTGGTCAGATACAGATCTCTGTCTTGCAGCAAGCTCTGCTGCAGAAAACAAAAGACCTTTGTCAGAAGTTTGGATTTGATCTGTTTTAAGTCACACTTTCATGTTTGACTGTGTTAGAGAAATCTAAAGATTTTCTTTGAATTTGCCTAACTGCAATGGAGCCTTTCTGTGATTAATAAAATATATTTTTGAAAAGTAATTGTGTTCAACGCTGCATGGACAGTGTTTTTTCATCAATAACAGTGTTATTGGATACAATCTGCATATTTTCCCCAAAGATGATACATGTCTGTCAGCATAGCAGTGTACACAACACAATCAAGAATTAAAACAAAGATAAAAGTGAGAATCTGCATTATGCAAGATCCATCAACAACGTTTAACTAAAAAAATGCACAAGCACCTACAGGAGAATGTAAAAAGTGGTAGTGTCTGAGCTTTCAAAAATTCCATCCCTTTTATTCACTTTGAAGACTGGCCTTCATTACACATTGATATTTATAGTACATGTATTGATTACTTTAAGCATTAATATAAGTTTCACAAATACCATCTTTAAAACAAAAAGTCAAAAATGTGTTGCATGAAAGGTCAAACAACACATACAACCTATGTATTAGTTTCTTCTATACGGTTTCAAACATTAAATTTTTTGATTTTGTTTATGTATTTAATCAGCCAGCCCTCAGTCGAGGGTATTTTACTAACAATATGTATTTTTTGTGAGTACTTGTGGCATCCCTCTTTCCTTCATTTTGTTATATGGTCTCAGTTCTTAACTGCGTTTCTAAACTAGTGGGCTTTAAGACATCAGGTTGTCCCTAACCATGTCTCCTGGCGCTTAATTCAGGCAATGTTATCATTTGCAGGATTAAGGGATACGAATGGGCTGGGGGACTGGTTGGAATTTCGTCTTAAATCCTGATGTTTTCTATTTTTCAGTGCAACCACCTGTTTGGTTATTTTTAAGATATTTGAAATAAAGGTTTTAGCTTAAAAAAAAACAACGTGGTTATGTAATTAACTTTTTGTTCATCGCATTTCTGTCTAAGATAGTAAATCAAACTTCAGTTGAAGATGCTGAGGCCTTTGTAGTTTTATTTCGTAGAAACAGATTGTGAATAAAACAAACAGGAGTGAGACATCTTCTTTTTAACATCTACGTCGGACACCGCTGCCGGGTGACGTCACGGCGGTTTATTTATGCTGCAAGCTTCCTGCCGAGTCTGGTTACTCTATCTGCCTCTTAGCGGTGCTCGTTGTTACTCCGCCTCTTCGCGGATCACACCACGTTTCCAACCGGAGGAAAAGAAAAGTCGACCTCCCGTTTTTTTCTGGGTACGTACATGGTTTACACGTCGCCGCCATCAGCTTCGGCTTCATCGGGGGCTGAAACACTTGTTACCGGTTTTCAGGGGGCTAAATGCCTGGCGCCGCTGCTACCAGAGCGTGTTTAATGGAAGAAGATGCGCCAGGAGGAAAAGGAGGGAGGGGCGGCTAAAATACTACACTGTGGGAAATACGCAAATATGTGGAGCAATTTGGAGTTCCTTTTATTAGGGTCGACCTCACATTAGCAGAAGTCGCAGCTGCTCTGGCTTTAAGCAATGTTCTCAATTTTCAGTTGTTTTTTTCCACTCTTACTATTTTTTTTCCCACCGAAATGAGGAAGATATAATTGGTTTCGATGTTTCGGTGCTCATTTAATTAGCTTCAGCTCATCGAGTTTTCTTCGCCACTCCCGAGTTTGGTGTAATGTGATTACAGGCTGTTAAAAGCGGTAGAAATGGGACAACGAGTTTTGGTCGTGATGAGGATGTTGCGTAGCTGTATGTAATGAGAATCACGGGATCCGTTGTTTGCAGTTTGCAGTTTTTGCGTGTTTTTTTTTTTTTTTTTCGAATTTACAATTTGAAATTTTAGTAAATTTTTATCCTGTAGTGCGTAAGTAAAGTCCTCCTTTTATACATCGAGAATGATTCCATCATTTACCAAGGTGCTGAAAAGATGCCAGATTTCTGAAGCATCAACTCTAAAATGCTGTGAGAGGCATGTCGACTAAATTGGCCCACATTTGAATACAGCCACTTTCAGTCAAAAATCTGTAGAATCAGCTTTTGGTTGCAGGTCTTTTTGGGGTACGACTCTTACCACATTGTCACATCTAGAGAACATTTTTTTGTGCAAAATATCTTTCTTTTTATCAAACCTGTTGAGGTATAGCCATCCTCTCAGACTGGCTTTCCTGTCTCCCCTGAGGAGAAGTTTCCCCCACAGCAAGAGGCTGCTACCACAATTTCACGAACACAATGGTGTGTTTTGCATGTATGCCAGATAATTAGATTTAGGACTCGCCTGACTGTGGCACACTACTCAGTTATTAGTTAAAACGCATAGAAAAACCTTGCACCTTTGTCATTCTACTTCAGTTAAGAGCTGCTTTGTGTTTGTCAGTCACATTAAGTTAAATTCATTGAAATCAATGGCAGTATGTTGAAAAGCAAACGGATGAGCACCGTGAGACAAGATAAGGCAATCAAACTGCTTAAGAAATACAGAATTTCTGATTGCCATCATGAGGGCGATTTGACCTGTAGTGCAAGTCTGCTCCAGTCATCTGGAAAGATGTGCTGTTGTAGCAGGAACCAGGGAGAGTAGGTTGACATTCGTGACTGAGATGAAAAATGCTGTTGCACAGGGAACATGCCATTCTCTGTATTGCTCAATCAGTGATCAATTGGCTGTGATGGGACAGCTTTTAGTTTTTTGGTTTTTTGTGTGTGGCATCACAAAGAACTGAAGTAGATGGATGTGTTATCAGTTGGGAGATTTTCACCTTGTGATACCCCTGAGTAAAAATAAATGTTTATTTTAAGTAAAAGCAGAACCTAATGCCACTGCGTCTTAAATGTAACACATTAACGTTAAAGTCGTTTCATTTTCATACAAGAGCCCAGGCAAATTTGTATTTCTAAAGTTTAGTAGTTTTGAAATGCTCACACATCAGAATTTTGCATCTTTTTACCATTCTGAAAATATAATAAGTTGTATATTGGAAGGTTAAATGAAGAAGGCTGAGTTAAAGGCAATGCAGATCTGCAGCGTAATATACATTTTATTATTAAACACTCCTCACCAGCCGCGCCTGCAACCAGATGGTGGTGGCACTCTGAATCGTGGTTTCTGACAAGCCTTGTCAAACTGGTTCTGTTTAAATGCGGAGATGATTTTAATACAACTGTTACCATCAAAGATCCTGTACTGCACACATCAACACACTGCCTCGTGTGACAGTTTTGCTTGAAATCAGCTTTCCGTTTTACTCCATAGAGCTGGAGAAAAGTCCGGTTTGTATGTCAGTTTCTTTGGTCCATCTTAAAGCGCTTAAAATTATTCTTAATATTGAACCTAAAATTCAAAGTGCTTTTTAATGAGACTCCAAAGTTTTAAAACTTTGGTCCATCTTTTTTGTGCCTGTAACTGGCCTAGCTGTCACTGCTCTGTTTTTCAAAGCGGAACATTCCCTGTTTTAAAATGGCACATTGAGATTTCCTGCATTTATTTTTCAAATTAAAACAATCATTCGGTATTTTTTTTTCTTTGTAGTGGTGGAATCACTCTCCTGAGACTACTTGTGGAACCTCTCATCTATTTACAAACTCTTTATTCCACACGTGGCCACTTTAGGCATTATACCACATCAATTATTTATCCATAAAGCATCAGGGATCAATTTGCTGCCTGACTGTAAGCTACTGTAGCTCTTTCACAGACACTTGATCAAAGGGCACAAAGGTTTCTGGCTGGGTCCTGGGCTGGCCTAAGATTACAGATTACAGCTTTGTTTGATATATCTATGTATATATATCTCTATGTATATATATGTATATGTGTATATATATATATGCATGTATATCTAAGTAAATGTAGAGAGAGAGAGATCTATCTATATAATATGTAAATACAAATTCTATATGCACAAGCTGGTGTTTACAGGTTTACAGAGTCATGCAAAAATTCTGTGACGATGAGATCTCTGTTCTAACAGGTTGACACAGTTTCTTCTGTCAATGCTATAGTTAAAATTCTTGAAGATTACAAGGAAGTGTTTTCAGAAGGGTTTGGTTAGGAACTTGGCCCCGCTCCCATCTTTCTTCCTCAATGTTTTAGAGATAATTGTACATGTGCCAAGTATCCTTAACCTTAAAGAGAAACAGCAGTTTTTAAGAGTCAGTGTTTGAAATCGTACCTAATTTATGACTTTTAAACAGTGATCAATTACTGTTTTCTGTAAAGTTAAAACTTTTGAGCGCTGAAAAAAGCTCTAGCTGTAACCGTAATGTTTTGCATTGAGAGTGAGAGTTACAACTGCACAGTATAACAATAGTCTTTGCCACAGACGCATTACACGTTAGTTTATTACAGATGAGTACACACCCACAGTGGAATGCTTGACAAAAAAAAAACTACACAGTATACTAATAATGCACAAATGCTGTATTTCTACAACTCTGATTTGCAAAGATCTTGTGATATCTGAGGGAATGTTTTCCAGAAGGCATATTCAATCCCAGTAATAGCTGAGAAGGGGTTATCATAGTGGAGAAAAGTCTGAAAATCTTATGTATCTTCTACAAATGATCTTTAACAGACATGAACTGGATTTTGGTTAATACTTTGGAAAAATGACTGTGTCCTCCTCAGTTCTCTGACTTACTATACAAGGAAATGAAAGCCTTCATGTCCTCCCATATTCTCTCCAGTGTTTTGAAGCTATTATTGACATTTGTCAAAGATCTCTCTCTTCAGATGTACTTCTTTAGCTAGAGAATGTGTCGCCGATTTCAGATGGTCATAAAGATCCTGAATGTTTGCTGAAAGCTGTTTATTCCATTATCTTTAAATAATCTATAAATGAATGTTCATAATCATCCAACAAATGGTGCAGGCAGAAAATTCCTAACTTTCGTTGATCAAACTATACAGTTAACATTTAACCTGACCTCTGCTACAGCGACGGCTCCCACTGAGGATAGAGAACTTTTCTAGCGTCGCATACAACTTGCTTTGTTAAAATATTCTGTCTTTTGTTAATGGAGAACTGGGTTGCATGGAGGGACAGTAGTTCTTCTCTCCGGTTCCCTCATGTTCACTAATGTGAAATTGTCAGCTAAGCAAACAGGTTGAACACGATGGAGAGCATTGAAGGCAGGAAAACTAAAGTGTTACTTTCTTTCACTACCTATTAATAGATAATACTATAGTGTGTCACCTCCTCTCTTACAGCTGCATATTTATATCTTTGTTTATGAAACTCTAAAACATGATTTTTATTTGCCCAATTTTACCCGTTATTCCAGGTATTGTCTGTATGTGTTTAGATGACTGTGGATTATTCAAACTATCAAAATAACTATCATAGTGATGAGTGTAGCAGAAAAAAAGATATGCAGAGGAAAAGCATGTCTTGAAGCATAAAAAATGAAGGATATCATTAAAATGATCCAAACATTTAAAAATTTGAGCTTCAAGGTTAAAAAGATGTTTTCTAATGAGCTTTATTTATAAAATTTCAATAGAAACCTCATTGTGTGAATGGTTTAACTAGAGCATAGTCTTAAAGAATCTGCTATAAAATGCTGAAATGCATATATATATATATCAGTGGTAGTATCATGCTGTGGGACTTTTTTTTCACTGGTGCTGGTGAGTTGCACAAACTGGGTGGAATACAGTAACAAAGGACTGACTTCAAATTGTATCATTTCCCCAAATCTCCAGAATCATCCTAAAAACAGCAGGGATTACAATCAAAACTCTTCTTATACAGTTGAATTGTGTACCTAATTGGATCAAACTACTCACCTTTTAGTTTATTCTTGCCAGTTTAGCAGTTTGTGTAGCTTTTCACAAACTCTCTTGCACAGACTCACTTCCCACGACAAGTCGAGTTTGTTTGCATCAAGTAGAACCAACAAAGAATGTCGGAGTTATTTTACTTTACTAACATGTCGCCGAACTATTAACCCATCAGTTGACGCTGAAAACACAGGATTTCTTGCTTGTCTGTTCTGCATTGCCTTTTTTCCAAAACTCAATCAACAGTCCCTACGCTCTGGAATTTTCCTCATTTCATGAGAAGGGGACAAGTGATGCATTCAGGAGCACTAACAGCAACTGAGCTTTCAGAAAATTGGATGCAGACGGGTAGAGGATGCTATGGAAATTTATAACATGGCACATGACACATATTCAGTATGTCGCCTCACCTAAGGAGGGCCGGGTGACTACTTTTGAGATTTAAAAAAAAAAAAAAATTATTTAATTGCTCTACCCTGTAAGAATCACTTGTGGCAACATGGTGGTGTTTGCTGAAAGGCTTGCTGCACCATGAATAAAACCAAGGAAACATTTATTGCTAAGCTCCTAAAAGTAAGGCTCTATGGTCAAACTGTTTTAAGTGAAAACGTTTCTAATATTGGCCCAACATCTGCCGTTTTTGGTTTTTTTATTTTTGTTATTTGCCAAACAAAAAGTATCTGTTGTGATTCAGGCCTGCTGTCTAGCTTGTTTCGACTGAGTGTTGTGTTTTCAGCTTGGCTGTGGTCACAGCGGCGCTCTGACAGGCGCTCAGCTGGAGCGAGACGCTTGGCACTCGATGCGATGCAGCAAACGATTCATCCACAGCTTTCAACTGTGCTGGGGACCACGGAGCCGTTTCTCGCTTTGCTCCGCAAGAGTCACCAAGCCTACGCAGCCCGTAGTAGAGCTGTTGTCATAGCAGCATGAAATACTCCGTTAATGTCCCCTCTTTCTCTAATAATTAATGTTTGTTGGGTAATTATAATCAACTGTTGTTCAGGAGCAGAAGCGGTGCATACAGAGCAATGGAGGAAACTTGCACAAAATGTATCTAGTTTCAAAACTGTTTCCTATGTAATTAATAATTTAAATCTCAGATGTTACGAACTCTGGAAGGTTGCATCAGTTGCCTTAGCTTTTTGAAGATACTGTGAAAAAGGGGAAATTGCTCAAATATAAAAATCAAAAAAAGGTGGGATGGGATTTTGGCATGCCTTGTAGTGATGTTTTACATAGTCTAGTGGATTTTTATGGTTGGTTGGCAGACAAAATGTCCTATTCAAAATGTACTTAACTGTTTAAAGGAAACTGTCTAACTTGAGTCTGAGTAAAGGTTAGTATTTATAGCTCTTATTTAGGAGGTTGTAGTATAGAAAACATTTACAACTGTTACAGTAAAAATTACAAAACAAATTACAGACAAATTAGACAAAATGAGAACACCTTTTCAACTATTATTATGATGTATTAACGTTACACTACAGACTTGACATGAGACCTTTTCTTAGAACCACCAAAAATGTCTTTATTATTTTAAACTGTAAATAAAAACAAAATGTGTTTTCGTGTGGTGTGGTGTTCTCCTGCTTTATGAATCCAGCCATTCATTTTCTAACACCCTTGTCCCTAGTGGGGTTAGGAGGGGTGCTGGTGCCGATCTCCAGCTACGTTCTGGGTGAGAGGCGGGGTTCACCCTGGACAGGTCACCAGTCTGTCGCAGGGCAACACAAAGACAGACAGGATGAACAACCATGAACACACACACTCACACCTAGGGAGAATTTAGAGAGACCAATTAACCTGACAGTCATGTTTTTGGACTGTGGGAGGAAGCCGGAGTACCCGGAGAGAACCCATGAATGCACAGGGAGAACATGCAAACTCCATGCAGAAAGACCCTGGGCCGGGAATCGAACCCAGGACCTTCTTGCTGCAAGGCAACAGTGCTGCTTTATGAATCAAGTTCTGTAAATAAATGTAATTCTTAAAACCGAATGCAATAGCAGAGTGCTAACCGTTTAACTATAACCACTGGAGTTGAAAAACCAATCTCATGTCACAGTCACTTATCAGACACAATTTGCTTAGTTTTATCTCCCACTGCTCTGCAGGCTGTCATGCTGGATGTATACAGGACAAACGCTCATAGTGCTTTAAAAATGATGGATGGTAGATAAAAGTGAAAAGATTTGGTATTCAAAAGGGAATTAAATGCGGAAATTCAGACCTGCGTCAAATGGAGAAGTCGACGCACTCGTTTTAGAACAGAGTAGCATACTTATGTTGGCGAGAACTGTGACAAGAGAGCTTGAACTGTGAAGAGGAAGCTATTATAACCCAACCTCCTTCAAATGAGTGTGGTGGTGGGAAAATGTTCTCCTTTTTTATTCAGTTCTAATTTGTTGGATTTAGGACTTCAGATATCCCTTTAAAGTCCAAATTTTCCCAAAATTGTTGTAGGTACTTTGCTTTTCAATCATCTCAGGGCTGCAGTTTTAGCCTTTGTTTCAGCTTCTTTTTTACCACCTCTTTTCTCCCCTTCCACATAACTACTTGAATTAAATGACTACGTCAATGCTTTGATGATCTTCCATTTTAAGACGCATGTGCATTGTTGAATTTAAACAGACTAGTAAATCGTTTCAGGCTCATGAAAATCTTCTATGTAGAATTTTTTTTACATAGAAATATTTTTACATTTCTATAGTTTAGGATTTCAATTGGAGTCATTTTTTTCTGTATTTGTTATTTTTGGTCATTATCTTTGATACTGGATTTGGTGAATTTCTGCAGATTAACCCTTAAAAAAAAAACTTCTCTGCAAAGTAGTTGGCAAAAGGTTGTGTCAAATTGGAGTTCAGGAGATACAGCCACAGGAGGGTTTGGAAGCACGTCAACTGTTGCAAATAAACCTTGAGCATTGTTAATGCTTTTGTTATGATTTCCTCAAAGAACTTTTCCCTTGCATGTTTTAGTGTGGCGTGATAGCTTTGCAGTCTTTCTTTGTAGATTTCTTAATAGACATGAAGTTGAGTTTCCACAGAGACTATCTAATAAAAAGGTCAATAGAACCTAAAAATAAACAAAGTTTTTAGATAAAGTAAAATTTCAGAGCCAGACTGGAGACATGTTTCTTTCTGGAAACAAGGACTCCATGAATCCGTGTGGTCGTACTTTGGTTTCGAAGGTTTGCCTTACCTTTTGTTTGAACACATGCTGTGGCACACTTTCAGCCCCACCAATTTGCACAAGGCAGTCTCCTCAGTAAATGATTAGATGTCTTATCTCCAGAATAACCTGTAATTGTACATACGAAGTGGTTGTGTTTTAAATCCAATGTAATCCCACTGATAAGCCTTTTCATATTTACATTTAATGTCAGAGCGGGCTCCAAGCTTGACTGCCAGTGTTCAGCTGCTGTGATAAGCTTTATGATGAGCTTTTTCTTTTTCTTTTTTTAAAGTTTTGATGAAACTGTAGTGTCTTTTTTTTTAACTTTGAAAAAAGTTTATTTGCTGTTGTTTTTGTCTTTTGATAAACATGTTGGATAAAAATGTGGCAAGCACACGATTTGTTTCCAGACTTTGAAAGAAATTATTTTGAGTGGAGTTTCTGGTGTAGTCATGAAGAAAATCGGAACACTCTAAAGTTGTTTTTTTTAAAAGAAATGTTCCTTCATTGATGTCTATTTTGTTTATATCTTTAACTATAATTAAAATTTCTTTTTTTACTTAATACTCAAAACTAATGCTGCTCAACAAACAAGAAATCGAAACTTTGTACTGAGGAAAAAGTTGAGGCACCCTGTCTCTTAATGTATGCTCTTACCCATTTGGTTTGAATTACTTCAGAGAGAAACTTCTAGTAGCTATTTATCAGTTTGTGACATTTGTCTGAGGAAAACTTGTCTTTCTCCTAATTTTCAGCTTTAATATATGTTTAGCTCAGTTCAAGTTGTCCCACAGAATCTCAATGAGTTCAAGTTCTGATCTTTGATTCTGGTTCAATCTGACTGCTCATCTATAGCAAGAGCCTAACACAAGTCCAGTGACGGTGTTGTAGAGTTTCTGAAAACTTCTTTTATCATTTTCTGGTCTACTTTCTGGAAGAACTTGCTTGGATATACAAATCTGGGCATCCAGTGGTTTGAGGTTCCTCCAACTGTTGACTAGTTTCTGTACATTGGAATTGCTAATGCCAAATTATTTTGATACCTAATTAATTCCCTCTTTAAACTCATTGCCTTCGACATTTGATATCACCAAAGTGTTTATACCCACTTTAACAGGGCAAATTGCCTTCAAAATGCTGAGCAACAATGTTCCAAACATGTGCAACTAAAGTGTTTTTACTTTTAAAGAATAAATTTTAGTGCAGACTAAATTATTCTACACCAGAAACTGCATATTTTAACTGTCTTAAAATGTCTTTTTGTTGAGTTTTTTGGGGGTTCAAACAATGTAATACTAAATGTCCATATACAGATATGTTTGAAAACACGTCTGTACATGAATGCAATGTCAGTCACATGTTTTGTTTTGTAATATTCTTGATTTAGGGAAGGATTGGGGGGGGAAATTCAGGCTTTTTTTTCAGATATGAAGCTTGACTGAAAAATTTGTCCCTAATCCAGCTATGTGTTGCTGACAGAGTGTAGCAGGTTCATATAAAAATAACTCCACTCTCTGCAACCTTTGACAACCTTCAGCAATCCCTCGAAGCCTTATGTTTGACATTGGGTCCACAAAGCAGTGGGTTACCTCTCTGTTCTCTACTAAGAAGTGCTTTCTTGAGGTGTTTATCTGTTCATTTCATCGTGTAGGTGGAGTGTCATTGAGGAAGTCGCCAAGGCAGCTTTCCCGTCATCATGGTGAACATCCCAGAATACTATGCAGGGAAAAATGTGCTGATATCTGGAGCAACAGGCTTCATGGGAAAGGTACGGCAGTTGTTTAGCTGGCTTGTGAAATGTGGCTGAACTTTGTGAACTACTGCTTGGAAGTCCTGTTTTTTGTCTCTCCAGCATCAGTAAAATAAAGCATGTTTTTTGTTTCTTCTGCTTTTTGCCAGCTGAACAGTGCATGTGCGCGAAGTTGCAAGAACATAATGTTAATGATGTCAGGAAGTTTTTCTTTTTTCTTTTTTTTTTAATCCTTTGACAAATGTTTTTAAGTGGTTTGGTCTACTTTTAGCTGAATAATGTCAACTAAACAAAAAAAAATGGGATCAGTACTGACTTACGCAATGCTCCAATAGGCCAGGAACAACTTCAGTCAGTTTATGCACGTTATCTTATAAATCATGAAAATGACTCTTATGTTATAGGAATGGAGTTGTAAAAGGTTTTTCGTTTTATAACACAAACTTTTTAAGAACCTTTTACTAAATGGTGGACTAAATATCCCATGTCTGCTGCTAGAGAAGGGCATCAGCTGCCTGAACAAGATTAAACTAATAGAAAATAGAGTATTAAAAAAGGCACAGAAAATAAAAATGATCTATACGTCATATGGCGACCCTTTATTCAGGATTGTAGCTGTGATCCAGTCAGAGTTTAGCGCTTAAAGTCTAGCTAATCACTGTTGATTGTTGTAATTATTTTTCATTAAAATTCCAACAATTGCATAAATGTTACTGGATAAAATCTGAACAACGCAGAGTAAATTCTTGTTCTAAATTCAGTTTGAAGATAAATAAATGCATTTTCTTGTTTGTTGTCAAAGGTTCTGCTGGAGAAGCTGCTGAGGTCCTGCCCTGGGGTCAAAACCGTTTACGTAATGGTTAGGTCAAAAGCTGGGCAGAGCCCTCAAGCCCGCGTAGCCGACATGATTAACTGCAAGGTGAGAGCTGGATGCTCAGGAGCGATAATGAATGGCTGTCACAGAGGTGTGGAAGTTGAGGAGCTTCTGAAAAGCCTGTTACACTTGTTTGTGTCCAAATACATGAACACAGTCTTACTGAGTTTAAGATTATAGTGGAAACTTCACCTTGAACTGCTTCATAGTTTATATAGTCTATTATTACTCATCTCCTCTGTTTATGTACTTTAAATAATCAGAATGTAAAACCTTATAACAGAACTGTGGCATTGCACATCTCATAAGTCGGGATAGAAATTTAGAGGTCAGCTTTGAATGCACTTTTGTAAGTTGCTTAAAGTGAAGGTTGAGGGTAATTCTGCTGAGTCTTCCTCTTTCTTAAGAAGATGGCCGACACTGATGAGGTTGGCCGCATCACAGGATCAGGAGTACCGTAGAAAGATGACTTTAGATGTTTTCATCAAAAGTTTCGCAATATCTAGCAAGACTTGCTTAAGGAGAAAGGTACATGCACCTAAAATTAACACTCAGAAAAGTGGATAAATTCAGAAGAACAGTAAATTATTTGAAACCGAGTCAACACCAGTGGCAACATGCATTTTTTATTAATATTGTTGGAAACTTTTTTTATTTCAGAAATTTAATTCAAGAAATGTCTACATCATGTGGTTTCATTAAGGAAAAGGTTTCAAGTATTTATTTTTCTAATTTATAATTAATTAATATTATTTTTAATTAATTATTGTGGATTACAGCTAATACAATTCTCAGAATGCATCTCAATTTAAAATATTACACAAGACTAAGAAATAATACAGAAATGTACAGGCCCCAGACTGCTGGTTCACTGATGCCCTGCACATAGTGAGTAATCCACTGGGAGATACGATATTCACAGAGCACAATAAAGGAAAGTTGAGTGGAAGGAAAAAGTGTGGTAGGAAAGAAATGACCAAGCAGTGGGGGAAACTGTAGCCTTGAGAACATTATAATGCAAAGTCCTTGTATGAATATGATTTAATTTTAAAGCAGGATTTGGCATGTCACAACACTGCATAAAGGATTAATGACTCCATTAGGGACAAACTTCCAGACTTAAACTTTATAGAGTATTATCAAGTGAAATGCCAAAGCCAACAACAAAATGAGCTAAAAAACATTTGAAGCAACTTAGTGCTACAAGCTGACTCATGCAAAAGGAGCGGCAACCAAATACTGTATGCATATACTTGAGAATGTGTTTATTTTTACATGAACATTGAAATTTTCTGAGAAACCAACTTTTGGGTTTGAGCCAATGCCATAAAAATGAACAAATGTACATAAAATATACATATTTTATCTGTAAGTGTTCCACATTTCGGAGCTTGAAATGGGTACATGTAGGTCAAATATTGTCCTTTCATTCAGTATAAATATTTGTTTGCAATGTCTCTTTAAGGACATTTGCTCTACTTTTTTTTTTCATTTACCACAGTATACATTTAAAATGCAGTTTTGTCATTATAATCTGTTTTGCCTTAAGCTTTTTATTTTTTGTTTTGTTTGATGACATAATAAACTTTATTTATTGTAACGCATTTCATTTCTAACATTTCATTGTTTGTCTCAGTTGTTTGAAAAATTGCAAGCAGAGCAGCCAGACTTTGCAGAGAAGATCACAGCAGTGAACAGTGACCTCACAGTACTGGAGCTCGATCTCAGCAAAGAGGATCAGAGCATCCTGGTTGAAAACATCAACATCGTCTTCCACTGTGCCGCAACAATCCGCTTCAATGAACCACTCAAGTGAGTGATTTTTTTTTTTTTTTACCCTTTCATGAGGCAAATACTCTGTGTAATTTTCGACTGTTTTCTAGGCTTGGCTCTTTTCAGCCCAGTGTTGATAGAGCATACCTTCTGTTTGCAGTATACAGAAACAGAACACCTGGCATGCCTTGCTTTTTCTGCTGAATTTAAGACACAGCTGCTTATTGAGCTCTATTTCCCATACAGTCTTTAGAAGAAACTGAGTGTATACCTATTTAAAGACATTTCCTCCAATTAGTGGTCTCAAAAAGCTGATTTTTTGCTAACAATTGTTTGTACTATGTTTTGATTTTTGCAAACCAGACACAATGACACATTAGTTTGTGACTTCACATATATATTTTTTTCGTTTAGCTATTATAGTTATAAGATATCTAATTCTGTGTTTCCATCAAATAAGAATGCTCCATTTTTTTTGAAGAATCTTTTAGCGTGTAGCTTAGTGCATGTTATAGCGTTTTTACTACAATCATAATTGTATAATATCTGGCCTCAAGCCCCCTGGCTGATCCTCAGTAAGGTGACACTCTAACATGTTAAGGATGCACAGATGTGAATATTGTTACAGATTTTAGATTGTGATCAGTTTAAAAGCTCATGCATATTTTGTCAATTTCAGATTTCTCTCTTATAAACTAAAAACACTACAACATTTAGGAAGATGTCAGCATTCAGTATATATATATATATATATATTTGCCTTTGTGTCATAAGTGGTGATTTAATTACTATTTTAGGAACAGAGGCGACATCACATTGTGTTTGTGTAAAACAATTCCACATCTATTTTGGACATAAATAAACCTTGAAGAGGAGTGGTGTTCTATATTCAGACTCTAAATATGTTTGGTTGGCATGAATGGACAATGTCATCAAAACAAAGCAACAATGAAAAGCTGGCCATTACAAATCTTACATCTTTTTACTTTCTCAGTGTTTATTTTTAAAGCCTGAGCAGATCTTGAATGATGTTGGTATAGCTGACTATTCCTTTGTATGGTGAAGTCTCTATTTGGAAAACTGACTTTTCATAATATAAAAATTTTTTTATTTATTTATTTTTTTGCAAATGTTCTATTTTTCAGTCAGTCTTCCCGGTCTTTAAACTAAATCTCAGTGAAAATGCTTGTTTTCTGTGTCTTAGAGATGCAATCCAGCTGAATGTCCTGGCCACACAAAAGATGCTGGCGCTGGCCCACAGGATGAAGCACCTGGAGATCTTTCTTCACGTCTCCACAGCTTACGCCCACTGTGACAGAGAGGTCATCGAGGAAGTCGTGTACCCGCCTCCTGTAAACTACCGCAAACTCCTTGACACTCTTGAGTAAGTTTCCAAACAGCAGATTTATGCACAATTTTGCAGATTTAAGCAAAATGGAATGTACTGTGTGACTGTCAAAAGTCCATGATGCTGTGAACACGGCAGCTTTATCTTTGTTTTACTTTGTAGCACCAAAGTTGACGGTACTACAAACTGCTTTTCAGATATATTAGTGCAACTTTAAGATTAAATTTGATGAATGGAGAGAGAATGGTGTCATTAGTAAACCTATACTATGTAGATACGCTGAGTTACTTTATGATGGCATTCAGGATGGATATGCCAAAACTGTACAGAATACTATCAAATGCCTTTTTCTCCATTTTTGTCCCATCTTCTGTTCCGGTGTTTATTTTTAGAGTGGTGCAAAGTGGCTTTCTTTGCATGTTTAAAGTACCTCATAACTCAAACCGTTTTATTTTCTCCATGCTAAGCTTATTTATAAGCTCTCAACCCATTTCTGTCCAATGCAGATGTTTTAAAAGCAACTTTGCTCATTGCATTGAAGCATTTAATAATAATTTTAAGAACCTGTTTAGCAGGTCAAGTTAGATTTTAAGCTAAGATAAATTAGCTTTTTATAAAGTTTGACTGTTGAGTCAAAGGTAACATTGCTGTTATTAACTTAGGTACAAGGGCATGGGATATTGGATAATTATTCATAATGAATCTTGTATGTAAACAGGGTTCATGTTTACATACATGAATCCAGTGTGTTTGCATCTATTTTAGAGCAACAGTGTACATAATCTTCTCTGTAGAGTAGACCAAGGCATAGAGGATTAGATTTAACTTGTAAAACGTGTAAAGTTAATAATCAAACCAAAGAAGCATTTTTGATTTTCCTTTTGTTTAAGAAAAATATAACTCTCCTCATAATTCTGGTAGTTGAGCTTAATCCCCCATTACTATTCTTAGTGCGTTTAGCATTCCTAGATGTTAGAAACTGAAACTCAATACGTCATCCCAGGTAAGTCTTGTTTCTCTGCCTTCAGCTGGATGGACGACGATTTGGTAGCAACACTAACCCCCAAGCTTATTGGCGAGCGCCCCAACACTTACACCTACACCAAAGCCTTGGCTGAGTATCTGGTGCAGCAGGAGGCTGGAGACCTCAATGTTGCCATCATCAGACCCTCAATTGTTGGCGCCAGCTGGAAAGAGCCGTTCCCCGTGAGTCATTCGAGACGCTCGTTCTGCTTTAAATTTAAATACATTATGAAAACCTCTTAACCTACTAGAGTAATGTATAAATTAAGGCTAAAAAGGAGCCATGTATAAGTTATCAAAGGAGATGATTAGCATCAATCAGAAGAACTCTTAATTTGTGTCAAAAAACAAGTAAATGCTAAAAACTCTTGTCAGAAAAGCTAATATGCAGTTTAAAAAAAGCTTTTTGGTAGCTTAAACATAATGTTGTCCATTGATGTCACTTGTGGATAAAGAAGGTATCGGTGTCAGTTCTGGCCTGACTTTTCCTCAGAGCTTTGTCAAGATCTTGGTGATCAAGCCTTTGTTGTCTATACACACATGCAGTGAGTCCAAGCAGGGATCATCCTGATGGCCGCTGCTGGTAGAATGTGAGACCTCCAGTAAAAAAGCATTATTT
Organism: Xiphophorus couchianus; assembly: GCF_001444195.1. NCBI lineage: Eukaryota > Metazoa > Chordata > Actinopteri > Cyprinodontiformes > Poeciliidae > Xiphophorus > Xiphophorus couchianus. The sequence goes on from NC_040229.1 coordinate 22,922,972, forward strand.
AATGACTCAAGAGCAAAGGTTTAAGGATTTGTCACTCAAGCAGTTCCCAGATCTTTTTTGTTTTAAAGGGGATGTATTCAGCTTCCTCCTATATTATCTTTTATTTCCCCAACATGAAATGGTTTTCATATAAAAAGACAATATCCATAATTCCTATTGTAGATTAGTTGCATATAAAGAACTTTAGTTACTTAATTATCTCAGTTCTAATACTGTCCATTTCACAGGGCTGGATTGACAACTTTAATGGACCCAGTGGAATATTCATCGCCGTAAGTAATAAAATCAATGCTCTTATTAAATAATAAGGCATCAATAAAGCTTTTTGCAAAAGCACTTGCTGGATTAAAACATGATGTAATGTCAAAATTCAGTTGTGTGATTGGTTACATCAGACTAGTATAGGGCTTCATTAGGACACTGAAAGACACTTTGCAATGAAATCCATCATTACTGTTCATGTAAACATTAATGCTCTGATGAAATCAAGCTACTGGATTGTAGACACAGCCTCCGTGGGGCAGTCTGACAGAAGCAAGACAAATAGGACTTAGTACTTCAAACAACTTTTGTGGTCGTACTTCATTCTGGTGAATTACAATGAATCCTGCCAATGTGGCAAGCTCAGAGTGCTTGTCACGCTATTCCTGGAAAGTGTCTGCCTGTTGGGAGGAACGAATGAGCCGACGTTTGGAGTCCTGACTTTCACCTTCTCAAATTGCCGCATCAACTTTCTTCATTAATCTGCAAAGCAATAATTTATCATATTTTTTAACTATACCTTTTTCTTTCGCATTAAGATCAGTTCATCTCATTGTTTCAGGCTGGAAAGGGGATTCTGCGTACGATGAGAGCATCTAATGATGCCGTGGCTGACCTGGTCCCTGTAGATGTGGTCATTAATGCAACTCTAGCGGCAGCTTGGTTCTCTGGATCACAACGAGTCAACAGGTTTAAAATCATCCACTTCTATTGTATAATCTGATTAGGTTGTTAGTCACATGAATTACAATAAAGTAGTTGCTTCCTTTTGCAGGCCTAGAAGCATCCTGGTGTATAACTGCACAACTGGTGGGATCAACCCGTTTCGCTGGGGCGAAGTCGGTATGATGTGTTTACATACCATTTTACTTCTAATGCAGCCTGTGTGAAGCCTTAAATAATGAAGCTGTCATTAAATATGGCCTCTAATGGCATAACCTTATTGTAATTTGTAATCCACTGCCTTCCACACCTAAACCAGAAGCTTATGCTAATCCATTACTAGATTGGTGAGTTGCACAGAAAGTGCATGTTAGCATTGCATGTCCACAACCTTTTCCCATGTGTTTGAGAATATGCTGACATAGATTTAGTTTCAAATGTTTAAACACTGGACTGTTCAGTGAGGAATATAAACTAAAGTACTAAATTAAATTCATGTTGAATTCCAAACAGAGGAAACCTAAATGGGAAAAAAATATTTTGCTCATCATTAAAAAAAAAACAAGTTTCAGAACAGATTAATATAAACTTATGGGTCTGGATGAAATCTGGTGTTTTCTATATATGTCATAACTACACTTTTGCATCATCAAACACAACGAGGAGAAAATGTAAAACTTTCTTTTATTTATTTATATATATATATATGTGTATATATATATCTCAATCTCTTATAGAAGGCCCAGAAAGTAGGGGTCATAAAAGCTTGGTTTTTTTTCTAGAGGTCAGTTTATGAATCTTTACCTGCAGTATAGATTTGATTCTGATTCTTGGCTTATCAAACTGATATACACATTTTCTATCCATCATGTATGAGGTTACATTGTGCTAGACATAGTAAGGAATAGGGGGAAAAAAATGAAAGCTATTTTTTGAACAGTCTCCTTTTACTAAGAAGGCTGCTGGGTTATGGGATCCTAATTATTCAGAGTTTTTAAGAGTCACATTAATCTTCTATGAGATAATGTAAAATCCAAAGTGCATCCAAATTCTTGCTCCTATTGAAAACACTTCGTGCTCCACTGAGTATTGTCAAATATTCTATAAAGAACAATAAAGCGAAGGACAAAAAATGTTTCTTTTTTGTTTATTTGCTTTGTTTTTTGGCAGTTGTGTACAGCAGCAAAAACAGTCGTCAACCCAGAAAATTATTGCTAATTATTTCAAGATCCTCACAAAAATATTCATACATGTTGCCTCCACAAGCTGCAGAGCATTTTACTGATATTCAGTCCATCACAGCTCTGGCTGTAGGTAGAGGGCTGTGGTCTATGGTATGATGTTGCCACCACAAGCAGTGTGGTGTGTATTTTATTTTTGTTTTCCTGTCACACAGAGGTTTTTGTGTGTTGGCAAAGAGTTACATTTTGAGCTCTCCTAACTAGAGAACCTTTTTCCACATGTCTGTTGGATGTAATGTTAAATTAAACATAGGTTGAACCTCTTCACTAACAAGGCTGACTTTTGAATGCAAATGGTTGCACTGAATTTTATTTAGGGGTATTAGATATAGGGTATATTTGTAAAATATTAGTGTCTTTTAAAAATAAACTAATATATTAGCAGCTTAATATTGTTTTCGTTCAGATCAGAATGAACTTGAATCAAGTCTTGTTCATTTAGCGTATATCTTTTTGTTCAGGTCTGAAGCCAAAATGCGTGAAACACATTAACGCTGGTCCTTGTTCACTTGTGTTGAACAACCTTCTCTTCTTAGAGTACCATGTAATATCCACATTCAAGAGGAACCCCCTCGAACAGGCCTTCCGTCGGCCCAATGTTAATCTCACATCCAATCACCTAATCAATCAGTACTGGATTGCCGTGAGCCACAAGGCTCCGGCCTTCCTGTATGATATGTACCTCAGACTGATTGGACGAGAGCCCAGGTAATCTCGTCATAGTCGCCTGCTCGGATGTGCCATAGCTGTGCTTTTCTAACGGTCATAGTAACTTCACGTACACACACCTTTTGCTGCTTTATTCTGTCACTTTCTTCCTAGTGTAGATGCCTAACATCGTAGCTGCAGTGTTGATGTGTGTGTTATTGCTTCTGTGAAGTTCAGTTGCCGTCAAGGAATGTATAACCCATGGCTCTCGGGGACAGAAGAGGCTGCCTGTGGGTTCTGCACTCTTTGCATTTTGGTGCTCAAGTTTGTTTTCATCAGCGTCTAAAATATTAGCTCTGCTCAGTTTGAGTTGTAAAACGGGCAGAGATGCTGTTAGTGTTGCAGATTCACGTTGGAACTAGATCAAGTCTCATGTGATGGTGCAAAAAGTGGCAGGCTGGCATAGACCAACCTGACAATCAGGACTGGCTTTTATTTCTAAAAGGAGGAAATGCGTCTTCTTCATCTCATCCTCTGTGTCCTCCATGTCCCGTCATGTGTGTATCTCTCTCCTACAGAGAACTGTATAAACATGACCTTCAAGAACAATCCCCTAGAGCAGGCCTTCAGAAGGCCCAATGTCAATCTGCGCTCCAACTCTTTTACTAATCAGTACTGGACAACAGTCAGCCACACCCTGCCGGCCCTGCTGTATGACGGCTATCTCACACTGATGGGCCACAAGCCCCGGTAAGATCACATCTGCCACAAACCCCTCCCACACTTTATAGTCCTCTTCCTGCTGCCAATCAACTCCCCACTTCACCTCAGGTTCTCTTCACATTCCTTCCTGATTTCTCTAACTTGGATTATAGAGAATATAAAACTTCTAAAGCGTCTTCTTCACCTGATCTCAGGGTGTCATCTGAACGTCGTCATGACAACATAATTTGGGTTCTATGCAAGCCTACCCTTCATTCAAAGATGGTTTCATTTATTATGGCTATCAATTCGCACTTCTTTCACCCAATCTGTCTCCAAAATTAAATTATTTTTGACTAATCCAAAAAGCGGACAGCTCCACAGTGCCACTGAACGGCAACGTCAGCACATGGAAATTGACTCCTTACAATCTGAAGTGTGCTTTGGTGTCTGAAATGAGTTTAGCTTGTACCAGCAGTGGGCTTCAATTCTGGAAGTGCGTCTTGACTCTGATTTGCTTTGTCATTAGTGGCAAATAATGCTCTCCTTTCCACTGTTTGCTGGTCATTCATGCATGTTTAAAGCTTCCTTCCAATCAATCGCATGCACTGACAGAATCTGAGTCATTTCAGTCAGCCTCCATTAGTTAAATTGATTGAACTGACAGCACTTCAGTGAAAATTATACACGCCTAACTTCAGATCTAATTCAACACTGGCTGAATCGGAATGAATCAGATTCAATTAAGGCTCTTTTCTGCACATTTCCTATTTAAATGATCATTGCTTGAATTGTGATCGCTTAATTAACACAGAATGAAGTTGGAGTAAGTCAACTGGATTTACTACACTTACCAGGAAGATAATGATGCATAAAGTGTTAATCGTTTATTGGGTTTGACGCATTGACGTTTATTTAGAGGAGTGAATCAGCATAAGGCCAATCTAATTATTGCTATTTAAGGAGATGCAAGCTGTCTTCCTGTTCTGTGCAGAATAAATCCAGTAGGCCGCTTCTGATTTTTTATGTCAACTGGGAAGAAATCTTGCCAATCACATTACCATTATGATTATTATTTGTATTTTTTTTATTATCATTAAGCTCTCCTGTATTTTTAAGTAAAGGCAGAATACGCAACTTATAAGTTACAACTGATAATTTAACAAAAATCCAGCTGAAATAGCAGTATCTTGAGTTTGATCAGTAATGCAGGTAAGATCAAATGAAAAATGTAAAGTCTTTTTTTAAAAGCATTTATCTACTTTTAATTTGTCAATTTTTATAATTTAAAAATCTAATTTCTAAAAGTGTTCACATTGTTGCTGTTTGAAAAGGTTTTATTTTATACAAGCCATCCAGGTTGAGTTAATTTTTATTCCATTTCTTCCAAAACTCAAGATTATTAAAACTGAGCTCATGTTTGAAGGGGCTGAGAATTTTTCTTAAATGCTTCTAATTCTGGAGTATTTTACAGAGCAGCAACAAAGTTGAAATCCTACAGCTTGTGTATGTTGACAGGCTCATGGCACTTTATATCTTACAGTGGCCTCCACTCTTAGTTGCACTCCTGGGAAAGATGCATAAAAACCTTTTTTTTTTTTTTTACCTCTTAAATGTAGGATTTTATATAGAACTAAAAAAAAAACAGAGTAAGTAAATCAAACTTTTTAATTTGAGAAGATTTACGCAGTTTGAGGAAACATGCTAAGGAATAGTTTTCCTCTCTGTGCTAATTTAAAGACAAAGAAATATTGTAAATTATTTTCATTATGCATTTTTAAATTTTCGGTTGCTTTTGGAATGTCTTGGAAAATTATGTGGTAATTTCCTATTCTGGTGTGTTTAACTTTGGAGGCCTGTTTCTGCCTGCCACGCCCCAAAACAGGAAAGAGGAGAAAACATTGTCTTAATTTATGATGGATGCATATTAATTTATTTTAGACGTCTCTCAAGTAAAACTGAATGTCCTCATGTCTTCTGTTGGAGAAATACCTTTATTTGAAGCTTCTGGAACTGTGACAAACAAGACTAAATGAGAATTAAGTGCATCACATCCCCATACAATGACCAGGATGTTATGGAAAGTTAAAAATTCTCCACAGCTTACGGTTGGAGAACTCTGTCTATATCAGCCAATAGAGTCTTTCTTCACACGTTGTTTGACATGGTAGTGAAAGCATTTTCTGTCATACAGTCAGAGATATGTGAACATATGAAGTTAAACCTAAATGACCTTTTTCCTCAAAGTGTTTCAGACAAAGAAGGAATATGTGGACAAGCACCTCATGTCTGCTGTTAAGCATGGTGTCGTAATATTATGCTGTGGGCCTGTGTCTGTTCCAAGGCACCTGAAAACATTGTTGGAATCCATGGTTGCATTTTTGAGAAGTTCAGAAAACTGAACAGACAGAAATGCTTGTATGGTTCACCAGATGAAAAGCCTTCCCTTTTCCCCCCAGACCAAACTGCTGTAGAAAAGCTTTGAGGTGAGCTGAAGAGTGAGGACTCCAGATGAGCCATTTCTAGGAGTGCAGTAAAGCATGGAGGGCACTGTATATTTTCTCCTAACAGCTTATTTGGTGAAGGGCTGCCCTTGGTATATTCTGAATAAATCTTTTGTTTATTTGGAAGCACTTGTAAAATTACTCGGTCAAATCAATGCAGTAAACTGCTCTCTACATCTGGTTTCTCATGTTAAATATTTGAAGTTGGAACTTTTGCCTCTGCACCTCAACAGCCATACGTGTGCTCTGTCCCGTCTCTTTAAATTTCTTTAACTGTCCTTTTCGTTCATTTATCGCTCTCATTCTTTTTTTTTTTTTTTAATCCCCTTTTTCACTGACGCATTGTTTATCACAGGATGATGAAGACAATCACTCGGCTGCACAAAGCCATGATGGTCCTGGAGTATTTCACCAGCCATTCATGGGTTTGGAACACAGACAACGTGGCCATGCTGCTGTCCCATATGAGCCCTGAGGATAAGAAGGTAATCTTAGCTAAACGCAACATGAGCGGTACATGAATGTATTTTCTCCATCAATGTGATTGTTACAGGATTCAATTGTGCTTTAGTTTGAATTTCTTTTCTTATATATAATTGGTCTCATTTTTCTTTTAGCACCCTCTGACAGTTGAATTCATGAAGGATTCTTTGATTATGAGTTTTCCAGGTCATGTTGTCGCAAAACATTACCAAACCATGACTCTTCCAGCTCAGTTTCACAGTTGGTATGAGGTTCTGTCCTGGAATGCTGTATCTGGTTTGACAAACCTGTCTTCTCAATAACTCCGTTTTTGACACATTATGTGCAAACACATGGTGCAAAGAAAATGATTCCTGAAGTCCTGGTTGTCATACTCCGTGGTAAAACTCAATCTGGCCTTCATGGTTTCATCCTTCAACACCTCTGACCATGGCATGATGACAGATCTCTTAAATTCATTGTTGCAGATTGAAGTGCGAGAGCTTTTAGAATGACATACCTTACTCATGCGTTGCTTCAGTCCTCTATCTGAAGGCCTGAGGCACGTCTGTAGATTTTATCATGGTGTTCACTCTCATTCGACAGCCAGGAGAACCAAACTAAATGTCTCGCGGTTTTAACGAAGTAACCCACCCTCAAAATATTGGGTAATAATGTTGCAAGCATTTAGCACATTGTCACAAGCCTTTGTGGTCTTTAGACATTTATAAGTTGGAATAAGTGTGGATATGTCCTATTTATCCCCCACCAGTCTGCATCGTTGAAATTTTTTTTTTCACTTTGTGTATTTATATTACATAAATTTCTCTATTATACATAATAAGAATTTTTTTTTTTTTTCTGTTCCTGAATAGGTGTTCAACTTTGATGTGCGCCAGCTGCACTGGGCAGAGTACATGGAAAATTACTGCATGGGCACAAAAAAATATGTCCTCAATGAAGAGCTGTCAGGGCTGCCTGCTGCACGCAAACACCTCAACAAGTAAGGTGGATGTGGATCTGCCTGCATCTGCAGACAGATATCTTCTTCTGTACGCAGCTTAATTTAGTTCCTGGAAAGTGTTGTGTGTCATGATTGAAAATTTGCATATTTGTTCACCTTCCAAAAATTTGAAACGGATCAGGGGAGAGTTTTTCCTGGTAGATTAGCTCAAATCAGCATGAGATTTGGGGAAAAAAAAGATGTTGTGGACGATGAGGGTTATGTGGTTAGCTGAATGAAGTCTTATGTTTCTGTGACCGTTCCCTCAGGCTGAGGAACATCCGCTACACCTTCAACACCGTCCTGGTGGTTCTCATCTGGCGCATCTTCATCGCCCGGTCCCAAATGGCCCGCAACATCTGGTACTTTGTGGTGAGCCTCTGTTTCAAATTCCTCTCGTACTTCAGAGCTTCCTCCACCATGAGATAATGAACCACGGACTCTGAGCAAGGCGGCGGCGAGTTGGAGGTGCGAAGAACGCGGCGCCTGTGGACGATGAGCGCTCTGAGCGAGGAGTGGAATGAGCTGGAGTCTGCAGTGACTTAAGAGCTTTAAATATCCAACTCTTCAACAAGTCCTCGCTATACGAAACACAGGACTTGTCTCAGATCATCAGAGATTGGGCTAATCGTTAAGAAGACCTCATCCTGTTTCCTTTTGGTCCTGCTTCGCATTCTGCAAAGCTATGCATTGAACAATGCTTTGCTCCAAAGCATTGTGTTTTGAGTCCTGCCAGGCCAAAACTTACTCTGCAAGAACAGAGAAACTAGCTCTCTCAGCCAGAGCTGCAAGAACAAAACCACATCATTCTGTTCCTGTTATTTGTGCTTGATCCATATTCTGGGGAACTCCTTTTTTTTTTTCTTGTCGTATGAAATATGAACCGAGTGTGAGACGGCGCTGGGGATCTATAAAGACTTCCAAAGAGTTTTGTTGTGGAGTTCTTGTAAAGCTTGAAATGTTCTGGCCCAAAAGAGATGTATTCTTGTTCTTGCAGACTTGAGTAAAATAAATTTCTCTGTTCTTGTGTTGTATGAACACGCCTTTATTAAGCATAGACAAATCAACCCACATTTCTTTAAGCTTTGTTCCACTGAGCTTTCACCTGACTGCATCATTTCTACTTGGAGCATCAAACATTTCTGTGGTTTTTAGTAGACCTTTTAAAGGAATGTTTATGTGAGGGCGGCGTTTGTGCTGAATCATGCCTCACTGGACTTTCTTGCTCGACTTATCCCGGCATGTTCCTGCAGGGCGGAAAATAAACTGTCAACAAGAAAGAACTGCTGCATGTCGTCAGACTGCAGCGGCTCACCTCTAAATCACAGCCAAATACAATGCAGATTGTGATGGTTTTACTCAGTGCCTATACTGACTTTTCTTTTTTGCATCAGCAAATTTTACAAAAACCTTGTTGTTTTTTTCCTCTTCTGGTTCCTTTTTCTGTCAAATAAGTGTCCAAGTTGCAGCTTTGCCAAATTCCTTTTGTGCCAGTAGCTTAGGTTGAGGTGGGAGGAGAAACTGTCCTCTTTTCAGCTCTTCTTATTCCAGTTTGTCTGGAAAAGAAATGCCTTCAGGTTCATATTATACCCTGGGTGATGCCCTATAGATCACTTTTAAATGTGGGTCTTTGCTTTTGTTGTTCTATTCCTCTAGAATTAACTTGAACTCAAACTTTGTCAAAGATTTTGCTGCTGCCATTTTGTTGAGTCTGTGTGGAATATTCTGTTACACTTTGGAGCCATTTGTTCAGCGTCTATAAAAATCTAAATGTGCTTTTTCATTTTTTTGTGTGTTTTTTTTCCCCTCATTCTCAAGTCTCGCGTTTCTCTCGGCCTTAACTGCTAGCGTCATAGAAAGTCTCAATACTGAAAACACCTTCTCCTGTTTATCCTCTGTTACCTTTCTTATTTATTTAACCCGCCACGAGTTGGTAATTGCATGCGTCTTCTAAAAGTGTCTTCATGTCTGTCGTGTCGTCATACCAGCATCTTTAAGGAATGTGATTCTCTCAGCATTAGCAAATGTACGTAAACCCCAAAATCCTGTGCCTGAACTCTTGTTAATATCTGAATGTGGAAAAGACAAAAAAAAGAGTAACCAGATGTGTTTTCTAACTCTATTGTGTACAGCTCTATTTAGATAGATTTGAAGAGATGAACAGATGTATTTTTCTGCTTGTCATCACATGCCTACTTTATGAAAGCTTACTGAAGTAGCCTCAGCTTATGTAAATAAAAGCTGCTGAAATCCACAGTTTAGTGCCATTTTAGCTTAAATTTGTAGTCTGTTTATGTGAATGTACTTGTGTCCTTCTGTCTGTTTAAAAAAAATAAACACTTTGTAAAGTCAGATGTTTTTTTTTCAGGCTTTAACGTCTGGTGTTGGCTGTAAGAGGATGAGATTTGAGTTATTGTCTGGTTGAGTGAATAAATTGTAGCTGCTGTGCCTAATTTCCTTCAGTGGTTTAAGTGACTTGGTGTGTTTTGGGATTGTGGGTTCTCTCCAGGTACTCAGACTTCTCTCCACTGCCCAAAAAACACATCTGCTGTGTTATTTACCCTCTAAATTGTCCTTGGGTGCGGGCGTGTGCATGGTTAGTTGTGGCATATTGACCTATGATAGATTGATGTCCACCACAGTTCATCAGTCCTGTGATGGACAGTGTTTTTAACATTGGGTTTTGTTTTGTTTTTTTTTAACATTAACAAATGTTCCATTAAAAAGTAAGTCATTTTTTCCCCCTATCATTTTAAAATATAAAGGTGGATTTTTTTTTCCTTTTTTGGCTATTTTAGCCTTCACTATTGTAATGAGGTTTTTGTTTTAACAAGGTTGCGAATGAAAATGTCTTTGGATTGTAAAAGTTACTCATCTTCTCTTGACAAGAGAATTTAGTTTGCCACAGGCCTAGCAAATGTAGAAGGTCTGGTAAGAAATAAAATGTAACTTTTTGACCTAAATGTAAAATGCTACTTGGTGCAAAGAGCTGACTGCATGATTCCTGAAAGCACCATCTTTACTGTAAAATATAGTGCTAGTGCCCATTGTTGGAAAGATGTTCATAAATAGAAAGCAATCCTGGAAGAAAACCTGTTGGGGAAACTGCAGAAAACTTTGTGGAAGTTTCCCATCCATGAATTGACTAAAGCTAAAGTTATGATTGATTGGTTTAAATCTGGGGTCTTCAAATCCAGGCTTCCTGCAACTTTCCTTCCATCTGTAAAAACAGACAGAAATAAAGAGGTCATCGGATGGACTGACTGCATACTGAGGAGGTAAATCAACCATTTGATTCAGGAGTGTCGAAGCAGAGACGCATCTAAAAATTGCAGGACACCGGCCCTCGATTTAAGAGCCCCTAGTTTAAATCAAACGTTTTGTCAGAATGGCCCAGACACTTGCATAAAGTGGTGTTGCTTACATTTGTTTTATTCAATGCAAAATTCTTCTCAGCCATACCCTTTGCTCAATAAAATGTGCTTAATTGACTTTTTGTTCCACATACAGGTTTGTGCTTCTGTAGATGAGACCAGCATGATTGACAGTGGAATAGATGAACCATTAGTCTCAATCTGTCTTGCTGACCTGTTTCCTGTGGTGCATAACAGATCTGTCCTCCTCTTCCGACACTGTATCTGGAAGGCAGATTAAAGTGGCATATTGAACAGCTCCATTAAGACTTAATGCTGCCTTTCAGGATTAAACCTGATGCCATGAATGGACGGAGGGGTGGCCTGCCCTCATTTTGGATGACTAAAGTCATGATTTGCTATAAATATCTATTTAAATGCCCTCTTTTGACTTATTTGCCTTTACAGATTTATTTTTTACTCTTCTTTACTAATGGGTTTTAAAGGACTAGCCATCTATAAGGATGGGTGGCATGATATGAGTGGAGCCTGGCTATTGGTTATGGAGTACTTCTACATTTTAGAGATTCTCTTAAAATGCCTGAGTTGGTTCATACTTATCTGAAAGTGTTATGAATTGGTTTTCCATCATCAGGTTGTGGCTTTCCACATCTAGACAAGTATGGCTAAAGTAAACTGTATGGAAAATGGTGCATTTTCAGATGATACTCCTTATATTAAATGTTACTTCTCCTTCTGTGTCCTTTCTTTGCTGGCTACTTTTGGCCTTCGTTCATTCCTTGTATTCTTCCCTTCAGGCTCTGGATTTGTTCTTTACAAAAGTAACTGCAGATATTAACGTAACAATAATTTGAGTATTTTGGATTTTAAACCAGAGATGACTCTTATTCTAAAAAGAACAGTAAAACAGGCACAACCATCATGCAAGGCACAAGAGGTGGCTGCTTCCTTTTGAATGGATGCCCCAAAACTTTGTTTGCGATACAATGGAAAGTTTTTTTAATGTTTTATTATCACTGACGACCCCTTGGGTGACGGCACCCTGGACAAAGAGCCACATAGGTCTCGTCAAAAACCTTATCTGCCGAAACGTTTTCAGGCCAGATGTAGTTTTCCAGTTTTACTGTTCTCTGGTCAACATAAGCATCTGAGATTCTTTGAGTATTGTACAATACTGAGGTAATTCTTATGAGATACCCCCTACTGTACTCAAATTAACTATTAAATTTAACTTGTATTAACTTTTGTTTATTTAATGAAATCAGATGACTTTTATCATATTCTGATATTTAAAACCCTGGATTTGAGAAGATCCACGTTTGTTCTTAGCACTTGTTGAAAGGCCTATAAAGGGGCTTTGCAACTTTGAATATCTGTGAAATGTGAATATCCCATTTGGATAAGTGTTTAACACAGAAGAGCAATAAAAAAAAATCTGATACTTAAGAATAAAACTGAACACAAACGATTAATCAAAAAACTAGCCAGACTTGTTTTATGGAAGACTCATATTGTTCCTCCAGGAGAAAAAAGAAACTTGGTGCGAACACCGTAAATATGACGAGCAGTGCTTCTGTGAAGCAAAGATTTTGTGCGGCAAACAATCAGCAGTTGTTTCTCCTTCCAGCAAAGCGTGGCAACAAATCCCTGACAACTGTGACCCAGCAACCATGCCAAGCAGTGAGTCACGTCTAACCATGTGAGGTCTGGGCCACTGGGCAGCATAAACAGGAACCAGTGGGCTTAGAGGGCTTAAAGTGAAATCATAGAGGCAAAGAAAACAACAGAATAATTGACTAGATCTTTGTGCTGTTTTTTAATGCATACACTGAATTTAAATGTTTATGCTTTGCAGTAATAAAGGAGCCAATTGCATAAAATGTTCTTGTAAAACACTGAGCTAGTCTCTTACCAGGTTAAGGACGGCTGCTGATCTTTGCTTACATGAGCCCCCCATAATGGTATTAATATGCTGAGTAGAGCAGAAACTAAATTGACTGAAAGTAATAAATCTACTCTTTAAAGATGCTACAACCTTGCGAACCATTTTGAAACATTCCCATTTTCTTTTTGTAATCAAAACTGTTCGTTTTCATGGGATTTTATGTGACATAGAGCAACATACTGTAGTTGTGCATAGGAGGTGGAAGGAACATGATGCACCACAGGATTGTGTTCTTTTATATTTATCCCTTTTATTTTAGAACCTTTAAAAGAAATCAAGTGTGAAGTATCGCACCATAAAGACTGAGAAATACACCAGACAGGTCAGGGATATTGCTGTGGAGAATCGTTTAGAACAATATCTCAAACTCGACATCAGTTAAGTAGCACTGTCATTAACGGAAAAGTGCAACTGCTCATCGTTGTGCAGGTTGTATTATAAAGTTACCACTACAACTTTATAAGCAGTTCTTATAACTGTAACAGAAAATGAAGTACAGTTTCTAAAGGATTTTGTCATTTTTGTTCCAGTAAAAAAAACAGAAACAGAATAGCGGGTATTTATCTTCCTTCTCCTCCCAACTTCTCCCACATTTTCTTGTTTAACTGGACAAGACAAGAAGCTTGCTCTTTTTTGCAGTAACTACGAAGACATTTCTCAAAGGATTTGATGCTTCCTTTTGGGCTGCAGGTAAGATTTAAACTTTTTGTGCTCAGTTTGTAACACAAACTGAGCACAAAATTCCCTCTTTTTTCTAACCTGCGTGAAAAGTAAGTGTGGTGTAGTCTCAGTTTTCAGTACTCACTTGTAAATCCTTGCCTCAAAGGTCAGACTTAATAAGCTGGGCAGGAACTGCTGTAAACCAGAGACAACCAAAGGTACCAGAAAAAAAAACCTGGTTTATGACCTTTGATAGCAGTGTCCAGTTCCAGTCAGTCCTTGAGTGTCAGTGTCCTGCCTGTTTGAGGACAAAGACCTTTGGCTCCTCAGGTTTTATCATGTCCACATGCCCTATTTAAAAAGTACAATATATTTATTTTTGGATTCTGATCAGAACATCTAACTTTAAATATTTGCCAATACTGGCTTTCTATGATCCAGAACACCTTTACTTAAACATTTGTTTGTTTTTTATATACAGATCTACATTGTTATTAAGCTATTGAATGATATAGTTAACAAGCTGTGGGAAATCTTACCTACAAGTTCCTGAAGTTTGATAAGTAGGTCAAAAACATTTGGCACTGATGTTTATAAAAGATTACTCTTGTTATTAGCAATTAGTGTAAGTAGCACAGTACAAGGTTCTTGCTTCAGCTAATGCTCGCTTGTTTCTCTTTACAGGGAAGTTAACATGTAAAATCGACTTTTTGAACTTTTTTGAAATCCTATAATCTACCGTGGCAACCATTTGTGTCTAAGCGCTTGCTCTCACAGAGTGGCGCTTTTTTTTCATGCAGTTCCTCCTTGGTTTAACAGTCTCCAAACTGAGCTTCCTCCTCAAGAGCACCCCTCCCCTACCACTCCCTCACCGAGCTCCTCCAAACTAGTGGCAGCAGCAATTAGAGAACACCTGGTGGAACTCAGCATCTGCTGAGATCATCATAGGAATTTCTTCTCAGCGCAATGCTCCTAAGGACGTTGTTAAAAACTCAATGGAGAAACAGTGATTTCCTGCAGGAAGTGTGCCAGAAAGAGCAGGAGCTTCTTAAAGACAGAGATTTCTTTTGGATTTTAAAGTTTCAGCCTAATCAATGAAATACATGAAGGTGTCTTGTATTTTAACAATTTAAGAACTGATACATTTTCAAATAATTCATGAGAATGTGTCTTGTGATTTTATTTTTAAAAACTACATTTTGTCCTGGTAATTTTTTTTATTTACTATGTTTTCAGCAACATCTTCAGTGTGTGAGGTGTTTCACATTATCTTTAAATATATCTACCATGACAAACTAAGAATAAGGAACATTTTATTGCATGAAAACTGATTCACACCAACAACAACTTGATCCTTTTTTCATGTCTGTTTGTTCTTCCTGACTCTTTTAACAACAGCTGTCCTGTTCTCCTTTTAACAGAACACAACCAACATTGGGAGTCAAACGTCTCATCTCTGCAGCTTGGGCTCAATCACAACCAGCGCCGCCATTTACCAGCCTAGTAACGACGCTCCACAAACTGATTCTGCACATCTGTGTCCGTGATGAGGGTCACCACTGCTCTGCTGTTTGTCTGTTTTTGGATGAACGCTGGCATCCATGCTGTTCAGAAAGGCGAGTTTTACGATTCAGTCCAAACTGAGAGATGCAAATGAAGAACTGCATGTCTCCTTTTTCTCTGTAGATCAAAAATGTGGCTCTACTCCAGCGGTGAACCCAAGGCGTCGATTCGTGAGGGTGGTCGGAGGAACCCAAGCTACATATGGATCCCACCCATGGCTGGTCAGTTGTTTAACCTTAGGTTTTCTATTTAGAAGGTGTTTATAGTTAAATATGTTCCTCAGAGATGTGTCTTAGTCATTCTTTGATAAGTAACAAAATGTTTTTGTCTCTTAAAATCTCTCAAACGTAATCAAATAATCTAATTAGTATCATATTTTTGAAAAATGTAATACTGCAAAGGAAAGAAAACAGAACCAAATCTCTGTATGGTTACTGTTTCTGTACCAGTTATAGCTTGCCTCGTAACACAACTAACTGTAGTAGGAAGTAAGAAAAGCATTGGTTTGTAACTTTACTGACAAATTTCTTAAGCTGTTGTGGGATTGTTTATGGTGTCTTCATTAATTTAATCCATTTAGGAGCCAATTGGGTGAACAATTATTGTAGTGGATGCATTCAGTAGGAGGACATTGCTGAGTGGTGCTTTTTTTTCGTGCAGTTCCTCCTTGGTTTAACAGTCTCCAAACTGAGCTTCCTCCCTAAGAGCACCCCTCCCCTACCACTCACTCACTGAGCTCCTCCAAAATAGTGGCAGCACCATTAAGCTGCTGTAATAATGATTATTAATAGACAACATGATAAAGTGGTTGTTTAGCAATGCCAGAAACAATTTCATAGGTCTGTGATTTGCCCTAAACTTGCATAGAAAATCGAGATACATCCAGATTATCCCAGTTTTAACTGGTTTATTTCAAGTCATTTTAATTTATGTTCACAGCAGCATTTTATGTTGGACAAAAATGTTGTAGCAAATGTTTTAATCTGTTGTGTGTGTGTGTGTGCTTTATATTAAGGTATCATTACAGAATAAAGGCTCTCATTTCTGTGGAGGGGCCATTCTGACTGACAGCTGGATACTGACTGCGGCTCACTGCTTCCCATCCTTATCAAAGTACCAAGATCCAGTGGTACCTGTGATCAGTCCCATAATGACATGACACACACTGAGCATTCAACAAAAGGGAGTTGTTGTTTTTCTGCCTAGAGTCTTTCTGAGTGGTGTGACCGTTCTGGTGGGAGAGTTTGACCTACGAGTAGAAGATAAAGATGAGCAAGTCTTCACAGTCAAGTCTCTGTTAATCCATGAAAACTACAACCACGCATGTCCAATGAATTATGACATCGCTCTGGTGGAACTGCATCGTCACATCGCAATGGGCAGGTTTTCATTCTTTTGAGTCGCATACTTTAAATAACATTACCAGTGGTCTCTTTGTTTGTTGCTGACATGTGACTGTGTTTAACAGGAGCTCGTGTCAGGCCAATATGTCTGCCTCTGCCTGATTTTAAAATCCCGCCATCGACTAAATGTGTTGTTGCTGGATGGGGAAAAACATGGGAAAGTCTGTATTTTTTTTCTCTTACAGTGCTTTGCAAACATATTGGAATCCCTGGACATTTTATTTTATTGTGGTTGTAGAAGGGATTTTATAAAATAGACAAATATTTGTGGAGTGGAATGAAAATGATCCATGATTTCTAAATTAGCTGACTAAATTATAAAGGCTTTCTGTGCATACATGCATGTAGCTCCTCTGAGTCATTGCTTTACACAAACGCAGGTCTGCAGGTCTTTTGGCACAATATCTTTATCAGCTTTGCAAATCTATAATTTGAATTTTGAAATTTTGAGATACAGTTGGATTGGATTGAGAGCGTCGGTGAAAAGCAATTATCAAGTCTTTCTACAAATTGTCAGTTGGATTAATTTGTTGCCCAGGCTTTTATTTAGGTTTATCAAAATAAAGGGGGCTTATTAGATACAGACTTCCCAATTTTTATGTTTTATTTTTTAATCAAATTGGAAGTTGCGTATTGTATTCATTCCAGTTTACAATTAAACGCCACATTGCATTAAAATATGTGGTTGCTATGTGACAAAATGTGAAAAAGTTCAAGGAGTTTGAATGCTTCTGTACAAGTTAGTGTGTAACAAATGATTTACAGGCCATCTGTAGCTTATTTTTCTGCTAAATATCTTCTTCTGTTTTGAAGGAGGACACATTCCTGCAGTCCTGCGAGAAGTCCACCTGGGTTTGGTGGATCAAGCCAAGTGTAAATATGTCCAACTGATGATCAAAAGCTCATTTCCAAAACAGAAACAAAAGTTCCTTGATCCAGCCATGACGATTCTGTGTGCTGGAGCTGAGGGAGGAGGCAGAGACGCTTGCCAGGTAGAAGTGATTCATTCTGCTTCTAACATCTGAACATCTGCTCAACCTTCATCATATGCCTCGTTACCCTGGAACAGTTTGAATCAGTTGTCTCATTCTGAATATCTTCCCTTCTCTTCCTTGGTGTTTCCCCAAGGGAGACTCTGGCGGTCCTCTGGTATGTCAGGCAGGGGCCGGAAGCGACCACTGGATTGTGCTGGGAATAACTTCCTGGGGTCAAGGATGTGGTCGGAGCTGGGGAATAAAAGGCAACCGGCATCCGTCAAAGAAAGGGTCTCCAGGAATTTTCACTGACGTCAAGCTGCTACTGCCCTGGATCAAGCAGAAGATGAGGGAGGGTAGGCCAAGATGGTAGTGATATGATGGAGTATAGTAGAGTTATAACAACACATTAATTCATATAGAACACTTTTGCCCTCTTGATGGAAATACGTTTGCTTTGATGATCTCACTTGATACACCACCAGGACAGCAACCATTAAAAATGCTTAAGATAAATGTAGGAACAATTGTCTTTTTGTTTTTTCAATAGAAAAAAATTTACAAAAGTATTATATATTTGCCAAATAAAATCTTCTCTTGTCATACCATTTTCGTCTTTGTGTTTTGCTTTAGCTGAGCAGCAACGACAATCAACTTCAGGTGAGTTTTTCGCTCATCACTCCAATTTTTATTCATGCTTATTTTACAACATCTACAAATCTTATCGATTGTATATATCAGGACTGTGTAGTGTGACAGATGGCCCAGTATCGGATAGTGAAGGGGTGATCAGGAACCCCACTTTCCCTGACACCTACTACGACAATAACCAGTGAGTGAAACCTTTCAGAAGAAACGCTAATAGTTGTCACATTGAAGCGACAATTGTAAACTGACGAAGGGTTGGTGTTGTCAGAAACTGATATCAAGAATGGGAAAGATAAATTAATCAGTCAACACCAAAATGAAATATCTTGTGTTTCCTTCTGCAGGTTGTGTTTGTGGAGCATCGAGGCTCATCCAGGTCACAGCATTTTGCTAGAGTTTGATCATTTTGATGTGGAAAACAGCTCGTATTGTCAGTTCGACCGACTCACAGTTTCAGGGTCAAAGAACAGGCCTGTTGGTGAGTGCTGTTACTGTATTATAGACTAAATAAAAAATAACAACAACCTTTTACGTTTTGCTCAATATGTCAAGCACTTAAAAGCATTGCATAGAAAGAAACAAATATTAAAATGCTGCAGCTAGCAAAAATGTTCTCAGGCGGAAAGGAACCAACAGTTTCTGCACAACTCAGGTTTTCAGGGAATTTGTTAAACAAGTGGGGAGCGTAACACCTAATTGCTCCCATTTTGTTCCATTCTGGTCCTGGAACCTCTTGGTAGGCAGGTATCTTATGACATGCTTCATTCTTGACAAGGTACTCAGAAATGTATCTAGGATGAGATCATTCAGTATTTTCAAAATCTATTCTTTTGACCAAAT
This sequence comes from Xiphophorus couchianus, assembly GCF_001444195.1. Lineage (NCBI taxonomy): Eukaryota > Metazoa > Chordata > Actinopteri > Cyprinodontiformes > Poeciliidae > Xiphophorus > Xiphophorus couchianus. The sequence continues at coordinate 22,941,863 of NC_040229.1, forward strand.
GACAGTATATGTTTGTGTGTGCCAAATGAGATCTGAGCCAGTTTAGCACAGAACTAGAGTCCCAATCAATCTCAGTCTACCAATTGGTATGAAATGATCGACTGTGTTATTTAATGAAAAACTTTTGCCATCTGTAGCAATGAGGGGCTGGAAAGCATTGAAGAACTAAACACTGAATGTGACACAATAACTTATTTCTAGTCCTAGTCCTTAGACTTACTTCTCTGTTTTGATTTGAGGAACCATTTATTCTCAATAATAAAAAAAAAAACAGGTGAAACAATTTCAACATAGAATGAAATGCCATTTAATTTTGTGCCCTGCGTTTTTGTTTACAGCAATATTCTGCGGTAAATTACTACCATCTCGAGTGCTTCTACAGAATTCCCAGAATGCAATGCTGCTCTTCTCCTCTGACATCAGTCGAGCAGGGCGTGGATTTGCAGTCAGGTACCGTGGCTTCAAGGGACCCTTTCCTCCAGGTGAGAAACATGCTGCAGACTCTAAGAATCATCAGAACAGTATTATTGTATAACTCTCTATAAAAATTAGACTAAAGTTGAAATGTTTGGCAGTAATTCGATGTTTCAAGAAAACCTTACAGTCGCATAACAGCATAAGTCCTAATACGCTGTGGTGGTGTTGATTATTTGGGGTTATTTTGTAGCCATGGGACCGGAGAAAGGTTTCAAACATGGAGCCAGTGAAGGAAGTTGTGATAGTACACATTATCAGAAAGAGACATAAAAAGTGGCACAAAAACACCTATATGTGACCATTAGGCACATTGTGGCATGTAGAGGCAGAAATTAGAAGAAGTTTCAATCTTTTTCTGCCTTCCTTCCTTGAAAGCATGTGAGCGATAGAGCACCACACTGCACCCCTGTTTACTTGTGGTATTACTCAATTTGTTGCTTTTTGATGCACTTATGCAAAATTCTTGATGATGGTCTAAAATGCACATGGAAACAGCATGGTCCCTTCGTATTAACCTTGAGAATTAAGGAGCCTAAATGTCAGGCCATTTGCCTGACAGCTGAATTTTGGCCCAAAATAGATAATCAACAGGACATTTATCACAAACGTAGCTGCAAATCTCCAACAGAATGAGTGAAAAAAGACTGAAGTCCAAACTTCCCACTTAAATGAAATGGGACCTTGAGAAGGCCGTTCAGAAACGACAAACTTCAATGAACTGAGACAGTATTGTAAATATGATGGGGGCAAATTTCACTCACAGTGACTGGAGGCTGAGAAAGTCAGATGGAAACCAACTACATAGTTATTGATATTAAAGATTAGATTAGAAAAAGAAATGACAACAATTTAAGCAAACTCCAAAGAAGCCTTTGGAAATCCTAGATAACTACCATTCAAGACTATTTTAAAAAAGATTACAAGAAGCAAAATATAATGAAACGACGGGTGAGAAGTGTTTGCACAATGTTGCGCAAGTTGAGTACAGTCTTTCCTTCTCCTCTGTTAACTGCGGTTCCTATGGCAACATATTATGTAAGCAGACTTCCCATGACGTGATAATAAGCAAAAACACAACAATCTACCACTTTATTTGAGGCAGTGAAGATGATGAATCCACTTAGTTATGAAACTTTGTTCTTGTAAAGGTGTTTAATTTTATTGCCGCCCTTGAGGTTAATAACACAAGTTAACCTCTGTAGTGTTTTTTTCCCCACCATATTTGCCCAATAAGCATGCGGGACTATTGTTCTGGTGGAGGATCAGATTTCACTCCACACCCCAAATTACCCACAGTCCTACAGTAATGACTGTGTACTCCGCTGGGTCATCTACGCTCCTCCGGGACATCTAGTTAAGGTAATAATAACCTCAATAAACACACCTTTAAAATTAAAGGCATGTAGATTTTCTTGTAATCTAAAGTTTGATTACAGCTGACGTTTGCTGATTTTGACCTGGAGGAGTCGGAGAGATGTTTGCCTGATTCACTGACAGTTCTGGGAGACGTTGAAGGAAACAAAGAGATTGGTAAGATTAAAGAATTGGATTAAAATAAATCTGATTACAAGATAAAAAAAAAACTGGAATACCGTAGGATCTCATTCAAATGTTTATGTTCAACATATGTTTATGTCTTATTAGTATAAAGCTGATAAAACCCAAAACTTAAGTTTTTCAGAAAAGTAGAATATTACACTAGAGCAATGAAAAAACTAGGTTTCTTTTCTAATACAAAAATGCTACGACCTTGTTTCAAGAGTTCTCCTTGAAACAAGGCAGACAATCATTGACACCCAAAGTACCAACGTTCAATTCTGTGCAAAAGGTGACCCTTTATTTCCTTCTAGTTTCTAGTTTGCTCCCAAGCAGCCAGAGTTTCTCTTTAACAATGACTTTGATCAATGGTTCTTCAGGTCTTCTGAAAGTATTTCACAAGTTTTTCGTGAGTTCTCAAAGGAGCATTTACTTTAAAGCCAATTTAGTCTCACCTATGAATCACTTTAAACTCTCGAATTTCAAAATAAAAACTTAAGAAAGCATGTGTACCACTTTAAAAATGGCCCGCTGTTTGTGAAGCAAAGTACTGCATAAAGAAATTAGAGACAGCTTAAAGCTTTTGCACTGCACAGTACATGGAAAGACTTGGAAACAAAAATGCAGAGCTCTTTTTGTTTTGGAACAAAAGATTTTGTAATAATGCAGAATAAAAAAGAGCAGTGATCATTAGTTTATTTGCTTCGTTTTCATTTTGATTTTTTCATAGCTGTGTTGTGTGGCGGCAGCATTCCCCCTCCGGTCCTCTCCTTCAGCAGCATCATGGTGCTTCATTTCACCTCAGACAGCCGTATCACTCACAGGGGCTTCAGCGCAGGACTGACCTTCATCAGGAAGGAAGGTGTGGTTATATCCATAAAACAATTCCCCTCACAAGTGTACATAACACCAACATGAATGCAGTATGTGGTTTGATCTGTCTTTACTCTTTACCTGCATGACAGAAAGTACATGTGTATTTAATGGCGTCTTTCTCAATCAAGAGCTCTTTAGTAAGATATTATAGCCTCTGTTGAGGAGCTGCTCTCTGGTCAGCTGTATTTCTGCAGAGGCAATCTTTCTTAAACAAGGCTGAACTTGTGGCATTTAGAGTGACTGTTGCGCATTTAACACTGAGGTGACCAATGGGACGTTGGTGTGCCTTTAAAAAATTAAGGAAGCAACAAAGTTTGCAATCAAAATATAAGGAAAAGTCAGTTATCTGTTTCCATAACATAGAAGATGGAGAGACGTCTCAGGCAAATTGAGATTGAGAAACAAAAATAATAATCTGAAAGGAAAATTAAAATCATGACACTTTTATTGCATTCTTCATCTTTTCAACACTTCAGTAAAAAGACCAGAACACCGCTAAAATGTTGTTGAAATAAAAATAATAATGAAAAGTAATGGTCTAATTGAGGGAGCGGAAAATATTTTCATTGCATTTATATATATAGTATACTTAAGAGGTTGCTGCTTTGGCTCCTGTTTCAGATGGAACCATTAAGATCAAAACAAGAATAGTGAATCATGGATCCATAAAAGCTTCATTTTTTCTTCTCCTTGCTTCTGGTTTCCTTTATTTTTGAAAGGGACACTGTGTGCATGTGAAAAGCACAGGCATGTAGGAAGACCTTGAACTGTCTTAACAATATAGTAAAAATTTCAATGATTTAGTACAGCCTCACTTTCAAAGAAGCTGGGATGTTGTATAAAATGTACATTAAAAACAGAGCACAAGATTGACAAATTACATAAACCCAAATTTTTCTCAAAACAAAATGTAGTTTACATTTCCAGAGAAACCCCTCAGTTTATACATTACGGACTACTTATTCTTATTAAACATGGGGAACCAATATGTAGTTTTATACTTTTTTTTGCTCTTTCCTTTGTTTTATTGTTTTGTTTGTATTTCCTTCTAATTCGTGTAAAGCACTTTGAACTGCCTTGTTGCAGGAAATGTGCTACATAAATACAATTTATACCATACCGTATCAATTGTTTAGGCTAAGAAGTTAAAATATGAATGTGTTAGTTTTGATGGCATTAAACAACATGAAAGCAAGTTAAATAGGGGCAATAGGGGCAATAACAAATGTTAAAAGAACAGGGTAAAAAACAGCTGGAGGGTTTTTTTTGGATCAAATTTTTATATATAATTTTCCAGAAAAACTACGTCTTACAAAAGTGGAGCAATTTTAGAATGGAGATCCTTAATAAAAAATTTGAAAGGTTTTGAACGATTTATAATCTACAGTTTGTAATTTAACAAAAGATGGAACCTGACTGGTGTAGCAGGCACCCCATGTACAGAGGCCTTCATTTCTTGATACAGCAATCGGGGGTATGACTCCTGACCTCTGGACCTTTCTTTTGAGGAACTGTAAATTTTAAAAATTTAAATATTTCTTCTAATTCTTTTAGATTAAATGTGTGTGGCAGTGTTTTTTATCACCCTTATAAGTTTTAATGGACACAAATGACTTTTCCTTTTCTTGTCTGATAAATCTTCTTTATACCAAAACAATCATTCCTCTTTCAGTTGTTTTTTAGTTTTTCTTGTTTCCTTTGTCTCTCAGCTCTCCTTTCTGAATGTCTCCAGTGTAAACTCTCACCACACCCAGAGGCTTGGAGACCTTGGTCTTGCTTTTCCCCTGGCTGTATGTCTTTCTTCTCCCAGTTTGTGAAAGTGGAACTCCACCCACTGAGATTTGCAGTGACTCATACAAGGTGTAGGTAGCAGGTGTGGTTGATGTGGTCCCTTATAGAAGCAATTCGAAATTTTGAGATTTCTTAGATTATGGACATTGTTTTTAATGCAGATATTCTGACAAAAACCAGCTAAGACATTTACAATGTATGTTTTAGTAACAGTGAAGCTTTTGGTTTAGAATGTGTGTAAGCTACTAGTATTCATAATGCACAAGGAGCAGGAGGTACTTTCTAAATGCTTCCTCACTCTTATTTTTTTTTAAATGTATTTATTTATTTTTTGGCTTTCATGTGATTTTGGTTTGTCTGCCCACAGCAGTGCTGTTTGTCAGCCAAATGATATTCTGTTTTGCTAGCTTCTCTGGAAACCAGTGAGCGCAGTGCTTGCTAAGGATAACTTGGCAGAAATAGTGACCACTTCAGGCAACAGCACATCCGTGTTGCAACTACAAAGTCTGTGTGTTTCCAAACATTTTCTGTCTGGCATTCCAGAATATTTTATTATATTTCCTACGTTTCTGTGGATGTAAGATGCCTACGCATACCTAAAAATGTTATAAATGGGTATTTGCAATTTGTTTGTAGTAAAGAAAGAGATGAGCTTAGTTTTTTTCAGTGACTCTGTATTAGGAAATAATCATATCTTGACAAAGCAATAACTCGAAACTTAAACTTAAAGCTTTAACATCTGACCTCAAGTTTTGGTGCTGAGGTAAGAAGAAAACTTTGTTTTACGGCTCCCTCTACTGGCACATCTGAGAAACTACAGTGCTAGTTTTGAAGAATTTCCTAAACAAATGCATTCTATTTTTTCAAAAAATATTTTTTGTGTTAAAATATAATAAAAAATAGACTTTTATTCATTTTCAGCTGAAGTTATAGTAAAATTTATTTCCTCTTTGCCTCAATGATGGGTGTAAGATTTTCTAGGTTCAGATCAGGACAAACCTAACAGCGTCATCTTCCCTCCTGCTCTGTTTCTTTTCCTGCTCATTTTACCATCTAAAACAACTGGTTGTGCTGGTTATAAGCAGTCTCACCATGTGCCTGCATGCCTTGCTCAACAGACCTGGTGCCATTTCTTCACAAATTAACTAAGAGTTGTGCATAAGTTGTTTGAGACTTATTTATAACTGTATCATTGTTTTTCTTAAGATAAATATGTGTTGAATGTCACGTTCTTTAGGGAATAGTAACTTAATTTAAAAAAAAAAATCTTCATCTCTTTGCTTAAAGGAACTTTTGTCTTGCAGATTCATTCAAGCAGCAGTCCAGAAGCAAAGCTCTCACCCATTAGGTGTTGAGAAACAAGAGTCCAAGAGCGGATCAAAGATTTCATGCTGGAAGGAAATCAGATCACGAAGAGCACAGGGGTGAATCCTCAGGAAATTGACACCTGTTGCTGCAATGAGACTCATCTTCATTTAGAAAGGGAGAAACTTGATTGATCAACCACTTTCTGTTCAATCGCTGCTTGGTATTTCAGGGGAAGCATAAAAAACATTGTTTACATGTTGATGTACCTGTGTAAAAATAATCTGGTGTCAAGACTTGTTAAAAACGAAATGCAACTTTTGTTGAAATAGAGTTTTCACAATGTTCATAGTCACATTTCTATTAATTGCAATAAAGGATATTAGTTGATTCCACCATTATAGCAGTATGTAAACTTTATTTCTTTCCATCTTACTTTTAAGGAGTATTTTTTTTATCTATTTGAGGAAACGATTAACAGTTTTTCAGATTTTCAGTATTTAAAAGTTTAACTTTGGGCTTTAATTTTCTGTATGATAGTGGACCTTTTGTAAAAGAACATTTTAGCGTACATCAATCTGAACTCTTTTGATTGACACAAATAATTTAGGTATTAAAAAGGAATTAAACAGCGTTGTGTCAGTGACAGACAACTTGGCAACCAACGATTTAAGTGAATCTTTTAATGTCTTTCTTTGAAAAATGCCAAGAAAGATAGTTAAACTTAAACTAATATTTGAGAACGAAGGAGGTGAGACCCCAAAGAGCAAAGTTTAAAAGAAGTAAATGATCTCTGGTCCTTCTTGGATATTATTCCTGTTTCTGAAAGACATGACTTTCAGATCCCGTAAATCTGAAAAAGATGGCATCTGAGCCTGGAAATTGTTCTAAACTGAAACTTCTCAAAATATGAAGAAATAAGAGGTGGTGCACAAGTTTGTTGCAATCAAAAACATGTTTGATGTTCAACTTTCTTGCTCAACCACTGAGCAGATCCCCTCATGCAGAGCTATTGGTCACCTGGTTGTTGCACGGCAGCAGGTTTGTTAACTTTTAGAATAAAAAAAGAAATGCACTATCTTCCTCTCTGTGGATCACAGTGTTGATACTGAGTCTCTCTCCTCCCCCGCAGTCAGTGGTGTGATTTCAAGGGTCTTCTCGCTGTCATAGTACCACCTCTGCACCATGTGACATGATCAGATCTGTGTTTCCATTGGTGCTCTGGACCTGTCACCTTTCTCCCCAGACAGGAAGCCACGCCCCATTGTAGAGACTGTGTGTGTGTGCTGCTGTGGTAGGTTAACAAGGATGCGTGTGTGGGACGGGAGAGGAAGCTATGGTTGGCTGAACTGTGTGTGGACTCTGGTCTCAGACTGTTGGAAGACGAGGGCATTCTGGTTCACTTTAGTACACATAAAGCCATGGACTCAACCTGGGTGAGAATACAGCTTTTTTTTTTTTTTTTTTAATAAAGCAACTTCTCTGTGCATTAAATGTTATGTTCACTCACATTACTGTATGCATTTTATGTTGCATATGACCCGCTTAAATGCAGGTTAATATGGCAAAATCCTAATGAGTGATGTGGGAAGCTGCAAGTTTTCTTTCTTTTTGTTGACTGTGGTCACATTAAATGTAACGTATTATCTTGCAGACGATCCCGGTGGTGTTGGCGGTGTCTGTAGTGGTCATAACAATGCTGTTCTTCCTTCTTGGAAACTCTGCAGATGGAAAAGGGAAGGGCCCTGTAACCCTAAAGGATCCTACGATCAAATACTCACTACCACTCATTAGCAAACAGGTGGGATGAACAAAATAACTTTAAATGTGTTCCCAACTCACACTGGGATAAAAAAAAAAAATGCTTACGCCAAATAAATCAGTTCAATTCATTCCAATACAGCTTACAAAACAAGACTAACGTTAGTAGCAGCAGTTATTGGCTTTTTCTTGGATAAATTACCAATTTTAGAGCTTCGTTCACCTCAAGTGTTTAAATGCAAGACAAAACATCAACGGGGATTCTCACTGCTGATCTCAGTTTTGTCGCCAACAAAGAGTTGTCGTCTTGCTATTGGAAGATTGTAAGTTCAATTCCAGCTTCTTCTTATCACATGCTGATGTGCACCTGAGCAAGGCACTTAACCTCAAGTTGTCTGCGTGGCTGTGTATGAATGGGTGTGCATTTGTGAGTGCGATTGGGTGAATTTGGCTTTATCGAGTCAGCATGACTGGAAAAACGCAATTTAAGATCAGTCCAGTTATATTCTGTTTAATAATACATGTGGAATAATATGTCTATAAAAATACGTTTAGTAAACTTAAGGGACTTCAAAGTAAGCTGCATGTCTTGTTTAAGGTTGGCTTAGCGTTAATGTCGAGTAAATGGTTTATACAAAGACAAAAAAATATGCATACGGCACAAGGATTCTTTGATTCTGTTCAAAAATACTTTGCCAATAGTTTTGTTTTAATCAGACTGTGAACAAAGATACACTAACTTCTCTTAGGTGTATAAGTGTGTTACATGAATGCAAGGAAAAATCTCTTTTTTACACCAGAAGTGCTCCTACAGTAGAAATGTTAAAGATGAGCACAATCTTAAACTGAAGTTTTTTTGTTTTTTTTATTAGCAGTCTAGTTAAAGTCGTATCGTTTGGCTGTTTCACACTCTTGTCTGCGTCCTTGTGCAGAAAATCAGTCATGACACAAAGAAATTCCGGTTTGGCCTTCCATCTGAGTCTCATATCCTTGGACTGCCAGTAGGTAATGAAATATCTCTGATAAATCTGTCCCAAAGTGTTTTGTTTAGAAGCAAGAATGTAGAAACATCTGAGCCAGTTTCACATCATTTTTTTCAACCACTGAACAGCAATGTTTTGATTTTAAAAACATCTAAATACTTGTAACTGTAAAGAAGCAAACACCTGATTAATATCGGATGAGCTGCATGGAAAAAAAAAAAGCTTAATCTTTTCCCATTTTTGCTAAACATTTATCTTTCTTTTGGTCACATTTAGTCATCTGTTTTATGCTCCAGGTCAGCATGTTTACCTGTCGGCCAAGGTAAAAGGCAACCTGGTTGTCAAGCCTTACACTCCAGTGTCCAGCGATGAAGACCAGGGATTTGTTGACCTTGTGGTTAAGGTGGGGAACCTTGAATCAACAGAGTTGGTGTATTTTATGTGACTGGAAATGTCCCAGTGTCCAACAATAGTATTGAAATCAAACGTCTTATTTATATTATGCTACCTTATACACCACCAGCTTGTCTAAAGCTGACTTACATGTAATTAATTTCTTACCCACTGTTTTACAAGGCATTTAGGAATCGCTTTGTACATTTAAAATGCTCTCATTTGCCAACACATTTTTATGTATGCATATGAATTTATTTTTAAGTAAGTTTTCTAAAGGTTAATAAATCACAGGGAACTCCTTAAATATCAAGTAATTTTTACGTGTGCATGATTGTTCCCAAGACCCATCTCCAGTTCTCCAGAGCAACAAGGTTAACCAGAGGTCCTAACACTTCCTGATAAGCAGTACATCAAGTGCATTTGATAAGCAATACATTTATGGTACTCTGCCTTTGCTTCAGATATACTACAAAGGGACCCACCCAAACTACCCAGATGGGGGGCAGATGTCTCAGTACCTGGACAACATGGCTATTGGAGACTCTATTGACTTCAGGGGACCCAACGGACTTCTCATCTACAAAGGCAAAAGTATGGAGTCTGTTGCATCTCAAAGAAGTAAAAGACACTGCTGCGTATTGACTGTTTTTACCAGCAGATGGCACTGTGTTGCAATAGGAGGATGAAACTCTTTGATTTCCACTCTCCAAGCTTGTTTTCTGTCTCTTCTTATTAGGTATGTTTTCTATCCAAGCCAACAAGAAGACGGAGCCAGTTGTTCAGAAGTTTAAACATGTTGGAATGATCGCTGGTGGAACAGGTATGTATGTTCATTACAAACTATTTCAGTTTTATCCTATTCATGCAGGCACTTTATTCAAATAAGTGGCTGAAATTATTGTAACACGTGTCTACCTATCACACTTAAATAACTCCACAGTAGGTAAAATAATTTTTAGCTGTGCATCAGCTGATATTTTTACAAAACAAGATTTATTTTAACCTTTGTATCTCATCAGCCGGGTACTAACTTTCTGGCTCTGATTGCCTCAGGTATCACCCCAATGCTGCAGCTGATCCGACGGATCACATCAGATCCTTCCGACAACACCAAGTGCTCTCTCATATTTGCCAACCAGGTCATTTGTTTTTGGTTTTTATTGTTTTAGCAAACATTGTGAGTGTGGCTGCATGTTGAACATTCCTGTGTTTATTATTGTCTATCTCAGACTGAGAAAGATATTTTACTGTGGGATGAGCTGAAGGATGTGCAGAAGAATCACCCTGAGAAGGTTAAAGTCTGGTACACTTTGGACAAGCCTTCAAAAGGTGAGACTGCAGGAAACAAAATGTTGGTCAGAGTTTCGCTGTAAAATCCCTTTGCATCTTCAACAGAACCAGGAACCAAGTAAAAGTCTTTTCCCCAAAGCACTAGAAGAGAAGATGTCTACTAAGGTTTTATTGTTATTTTTATTTTATTTTTTTCCAGAGTTCTATGTTCAGTTTTGAAAAGGCTTTGGATCACAAAAATAAAATAATTATCTTATCCCTTTACTAAATTTTGCTTAAAATGTATCAGATTTGTGAGTTTGTATTTTGTCTGTATTAGTTCCTCACATAAAGGCAACACATAGCCGCTGAGGTTTGGTCCGCTAGAGAGACACACTTGGTCTTCAGTGGGGTTGTTGTTTGGACTTCTCAGAAGAAGAGATGTGTGGTTGGAAGGATAAATAAAGAAGAAGAAAAAACAGTCGTGTTCACTGGCCTCTCTCACGCTGCCAAAAATATTTTTTATCTTTCACGACAAGATGGGTTAAAAATGACATACAGAGGAAGTGTTTAATCTTGAAAGAGAAGAAGCTAGCGGAAGCCAAAATTATCTTCTGGTTTAGATTTGCATTTTTAGTAGCATCATTTCAATGCTTAAGCTAAATATAAATAAGTACATTTCTTGATTAAAGCTGATCAAACAAGTTTCTCTAATTATTCTTTTCATCTGTATTTGCAGACTGGAACTACAGTTCAGGGTATGTGACCCTTGAGATGATCAAGGATCACATCCCTGCTGCGTCCAGAGATGTACTGATTGTCCTCTGCGGACCTGCACCGATGATCCGTAATGCTTGTCTGCCAAATCTGGAAAAACTGGGACACACAAAAGAAAATATCTTTGCATACTAGACATGTTCAACAAATGGTTATTGTTTTGTTTTTTTTAAAGGTAAAAAAAAAAAAATAAAATCTTAACAGCATGCAATTTTATTAAATGCTCAACAACCACCTAATCCAAGAGAGATTTAAAATAAAGTGTTGCTACGCTTCACTTGTGCATTGGTTTTGTGTAGCTCGTTTGTCCTACTCCTGTTCTGTAGCTTACCATTACAATCACTGTGTTCTCTATAAAACTCACTCTGAGCCACTATGCTTTAAATAAGCGAAACTGCATTTCATAAGAAATTAACTTTCTTTTGTTTGTTAATGTTATTTAATTCTGAAGTTACTATAAAGATGCATGAAGTGCAATAAAACAAACTTGAAGTTTCTGGCTTTTAATGTCGTTAAGAACAGGAAAATCTGGTATAGCGTGAGCTCAAGAATACCGTTTAACATGGGAGTCTTGCTTTTGTGTTCCTTTACTTGCACTGACAGATTTGTCATAATTTGTCAGAAACACGTGTTATTTGTTCTCAATTCACTGAAAAATAGTGTATTTTTTATAATGACTTATTTTACTGTATTTCACTCTCTATTTTGAATGCGTCATATTTAATGTCAAGTTTGTTTTTTTTGTGTGTTTTTTTTTTTTTACAAATGTCCTCCTAAATGCATAAAGTGGAAACTCTTTTGCTGCTTTTTTTTTTTTTTTTTTTTAGAACATCCGTTTTTTTCGGTCCTACAGATAAAAAAAAAACACTTCGTTTTACACGAAAGAGTTAATGACTATATATCCGACAACCCTGAACACATCACGAGTAATGCTTGCACTTTTCTGCGAACATGTCGCCGTAGGACTTTGCGTCCAAACTTTAGCGTTTATTTTGCAACTTTTTGCATGTTCGCTTATGGCATTGGGGTGATTATGCCGTGTAAGGGAAGCGCAGACTTAGTCGCAGCTATGCAGAGGATTTTAATCAGCAACTGTGTCATTTTAGTTGTGTTATTCGGCCCAAACTTGCCGGTTTCTGAGAGTGAAGGAATCAGTCCGGAGAGATGTATCGTTTGGGGTCCAGGGCTGGATCCCGACGCAGTCTTACCAGTCCGATACTTCTTCATTCAGGCTGTTAGCCCTGAAGGAAGAAACCTGACTTTATCACCAGGTAAACATCCCGAATACCCTCCACTTTGCTTGCTGTGCTTGTGTTAAACTATGCTAGCCCACCGAACTAAAATTATGGACGCCTGACTCTGAAGTTAGCATCTGATTCGCAGTGTCCAGTTCAGTGCGAGGGAAAAATAAATTATTTAAAATATTCTACTTTACCAGGTATATTCTCTTTAATTGGTTTTTGTGAGAATGTATACATTCCTTTAACTAAATATTTCCACCAGGTTACCCGATTTTATTAATGCACTACTTGAATGTAAACTCTGCAAACCACTGTGGTATTTAGCAATTTAGCATGGCTCTTCTTTTTTTAAGAAAAAAAAGTGATATAAACATTTTTAGTGTCAATGCTGCCTCATTTCTAAAGTTTTCACTAACAACCCTGGTTTTATTAATATGCATCTTATTCGGGCTATATGACCCTCAATCAAAATTCAGTTCCTTACAGCCACTCTAAGGTTCTGAAAAAAAAAACAAAGACAAAGGAATTTTCATCAATAAAACACCTTTATTCTGAGCTGAAATAAGGACAATAAAAAAAACATCTTAGTAGATAAAACTTGCTGAACCCTAACTTTACCACCCAATATCAGGATTTTGGTTAAACTTTACATCCTTACTTTAACTCTTCCAGACATGACCAAAAGAAACACAGTGCTGTCAGAAATCAGATGTCCCATTTTAAGAGAATCTTCTTCAGTTTAGAATAATTAAGATCAGGATTGGGTTGTCTAACTAAGCCAATTTAAATAACATGAAATCTGTTTGTGTTCTTTAGGTAAAGGGACATTTAAAGTGAAGATAAGTCCTCTCAACAAGGAGGAGTACATCCGCATCCACGTTCCTCCACCTCTGGACAGAGGAGACGGGTCGTTTCTGATGAGGTATCGCCTTTATGGATCTGCAGTCGAAGGTCTGAAGGTTGAAGTCCTCCACCTAGATGTTGCTGTGGCCAAGTCTCCATACATTGTCAAGGGTGCGTTTCAGCAGGTTTTAATCTTCTTTTATTTTTTGAATATCTTAATCAGTCAGGTTCTATTTAGTTTAAAATAAACCAGAAGTTATATTTTGAAGTGTTTTTTGTTGAAGGGATTTTTCTGTTTGCATTTTTTTTTTTTACAATGAAAAAATATATATATATCGATAAAGGTAACAAAATGCACAGGATACAGTCATGGTCAGTGGCAAGGAATGTACAAAAAAAGTAAAAAAAATAAATAAAATAAAGTAAATTTAAATATGGCGTGTATAACCAAATCACCACACCATGTTACAAATCTAATGGAGGGACAGGGATGTCATCTTTGGCAGATACTGGAATTCATTTGACTTTAAATGTTTTAAGCCTGCAAAAAAAAAAAAAAACCCAGCTAAAGCAGAATAATTTGACACCTTACTGTCAAAGTGTTTTCACAGACTTCAAGCACTCCCTCAGATAAACACTATCACACCTCTAAACCATCAGAGGCGATAACTTTAGAGCCCTTTACTAATAACAACTGGTATGGTGTTGAATCTATACAAATGTCAATGTCTAAACTTGGCTAAACAAAGAACATGTCATGCAGAAATTTTAAGCTTTTGCAACAAATTTTACAGTTTCCTAAAATCCATGCGTCAATATTCATGAAGTTTCTGTGTAGCACCTTAAAGTTGAAGAGCTTCCAGTGACGCCTTTTGGCACTGAGATATTGACCTTAATGCTTGAATTTTCTCCCTATTTTGATTCCGAAAAATTTGCTGAAGAGAATGCTATCTTTGCTTACACTCTGGCTTGTCAGTGAAGTCAAACCTCGATAGAAATATATGCAGCAAACGAATGGTCAACTCTTAGACATATTAAAAAACGTACTGAAGTCCCACTCAGTTAACAAAAGTTAACTTTTCTTAACTTTTGTTAAGAAAAGTTTGCACTTTAGCATAATCTGGATTGAATTTCTGTTCATATCTAGTTGATATTAATTTTTTCTTTTCACTTGAACGTAACTTTTGTCTCATTTCTTGTTGATGCCCAGGCCCAGTCTATCATGAATACTGTGTCTGCCCCGAATCTGACGCCTCTGTCTGGCAGAGCGTCCTGCAGTGTCCTGCGAATGAGCCCCAGATTCTGGCCGACTTCAAGTCCTTTCCTACCATCGACTTGCAGCATCTTAGACAGGAAGTGCCACTCAAATTTTCTAACAGAGGAGGGCTCGTTCATTACGCCATCATTGACAACAAGGTGTACCGGCGCACGCTGGGAAAATACACAGACTTCAAGATGTTCTCTGACGAAATGTTGCTGTCGCTGACAAGAAAGGTATAATTGTGCGGATTGATTGGCTTTTAAGGCCTAATTATCAGAATATTGAGTTGCCATCTAATATATTTTGTTACTTAAGGTGAGAGTGCCCGATGTGGAGTTTTTCATCAATGTGGGCGACTGGCCTTTGGAGACGAGGACGGAGGGAGCTCTTCCGATCCTCTCCTGGTGTGGCTCTACGGATACGCGCGATATCGTCCTCCCCACCTATGAGGTGACGCACTCCACCCTGGAGGCAATGAGAGGAGTCACTAATGACCTACTGTCTGTCCAAGGCAACACAGGTAGCTGGAGCACCATATTTGTGATGACTTGTTTAGAGAAAGCTCTCATTTTACTTTGTCTTAACTCTGGAGGAGCTAGGGAGATTACCGCTCTAGTAGACTTTGCCAATAGGACAGATATTAGTTATGCATCCACAGATAAAAATGTAGCAAGAAAGCCATTGTTAGACTTAACAGTCATAGCAAAAGGCAAAGCATTTTGGTGTGAATCGTTACTTTCACTCATTCACATTGTGCCTCAATGGATCTGTAACATGGTAGGAGTCGGAAGTGAATGATATTTCATAGGTTTAAATTAAGCTCTTTCAGCTGTTGTCTGAAGTTGTCGCACAATGTTTCTAAATCATTTGCCAATATATGAAATTTAGGGTTCTGCTGATGTCATTGATGACCACCAGGGGGCATCAGCATGCAAGCAACAATGTCAACTATCACCTAGTAAACAGCCATTTCCTGTAGTGTGAACTTCAACTTGTAAAAATATTTTTGGGGGAAGGCTCAATGAGGGAAGTAAACGAGCAGCAGACATAAGAACTTGTCAAATAGTTGAAAATGCAAAAAGAACTGAAAACTTTGTGCTTCCTTTGGTATGGAACAACACAGGATCTTTCACAAAATAAAAATGTCATCCTCCCACTTAGCTTTAAAAAAGTATGTTTTAAAATGATTCACTGAGTCTTCAACCAACCCTATTTAAATTTATCTAAGTTAATATTGGTCATTATTGGGGACTTTGAGCTGCAGAAATTCACACTTTATGTGCACCATTTTCTTTTTGGTCTTTGTCTTATTTTCTTATCCACGCCTTAAATGTTTCTTCTTTTACTAATTACAGAATTAAGAAAAGCCCGTCAGAACTTTAAAATCGACCCAAATCACAGAAGAAGAGCGTTTTTCTCAATTTCTCTTCATGAAATTAGGAAAGTGTAGCAATGGAAGGAGGATGGGAGTTTTTCTAATTTCTTTGTAAAAGTTTATGCAAAGATGATAATGGGGGTATATATAGTGTACTTGTCTTTTGCGGATTTTTGTTTCGTTTTTTGTAATAATGCCCAGTTTTCCTGCCAGGTCCCCCGTGGGTTAATAAAACTGCTCAGGGTTTTTTCCGTGGACGAGACAGTCGGGAAGAGCGCCTCCAGCTCGTGTCTCTGTCCAAGAAATCCCCGGAGCTGCTGGACGCCGGCATCACAGGGTGGTTCTTCTTTAGAGACAGGGAGAAACAGGTGGGCAAAGCACCACTTGTGGGATTCTTCGACTTCTTCAAGGTGAGAAAATGTAGAAGTACACATTAGTTAATCCAACTTTTGGTTAACAGATAAAAATCTAAGTTGGTTTTTCTTCTTTAAATTTAAAATGTGAAAGCAGATTTGGGACTGTGTTGCATGTAGTGAAACTTTGTACCTCCTCTTTCAGTACAAATACCAGGTAAATGTGGACGGAACCGTTGCAGCGTATCGGTTTCCTTACCTGATGCTGGGAAATAGCTTGGTTCTGAAACAGAACTCGCAGTACTACGAACACTTCTACGGACATCTAAAGGCAGGTGCTCACTACGTTTCTGTGCAGAGAAACCTGTCAGACCTTTTAGAGAAAATCAAGTGGGCCAAAGAGAACGATGCCGAGGCGGCTGAGATCGCCCGAGCGGGACAGGCAGCAGCCAGAGATCTGCTGCAGCCCAGCCGGCTGTACTGCTACTACCACAGAGTGCTGCTGACGTACGCCGAGCGCCAGGCAGGGCGGCCGACGCAACAAGCCGACATGGAGCTGGTGACTCAGCCGGACGATCACACAGCCGCATGTACATGCAGGCAGGAAGGTAACAAGACAGGACCCAGTAAGAATGAACTATGACTGCTCAACCATTGTTAGTTACAGCTTCATTCAATGGACTTTTTTTTAGGAAAAATCCTTGCTGACAAAGCGAGAAGCTGATGAGTGTTACTGATGTTTATAGGAAACTTCTCATACTTTTATAAAAAAAAAAAAACAACCTTTTTTTATCTTTGCATCTACAGGAAGTTGTGTATGTAAATAAAGAGGTTACTCTTCTAACTGTGCCTTTAAGTTAAAATATAGAACTTTTTTAAGTTTACTTGAAATACAGCTAAGTACAACAATTTTTATGCCTGTGGGAGAATTGTGTATGAGATAATCTTTTTATTTTACCATATTTCTGACTAAAAGTTGTATTCATGGTTCAAAGTGGCCCAGCCAGAGTCCTGACTGAAATCTGGGGAGGGAGCTAAAAATTAGGGTGATGGAAACGAGGCCTTCCATCTTCACAGACAGTAGAGAGATGTAATCAAAATATCAGTGGAAACATGGAAGGAGATGCTCAGCTAATAATAATGTTTTGATGGCAGCAATGCCAAAAAAGATTTTTTCAATCATTGAGAAGGATATAATTTTTTTTCCAGTGCCATTTTTAAAAAATAAAATCCAAATGAAAACTCTTTTTGCCTCCAAATTTTTAAGAAATGCCTGTCTCAGTTCCTGTATGAAACGGTTTTCCTGGTCGAAGGAAAATAATTTCAATTTGAAATCTGCCCAATAAGTTTGGACTTAACCATATAGTAGATAAAATACAATTAAATAAAAGTTGTTTTCATTGCTTTCAAAATGGTAACCATGCACAGAATTTAAACGATGAGTCCAAATTAATGCTTAATATTCAATAAATATACAGCCTAGCAGAAGGACACCTACACAGTATGCTACGCTTTTGGAAACTTGAAGTTTAATTGAAAAACAAAATCAAAGTAACAGTTTGAACATTTTTAAATGTCATTTTAGTTCCATCTATGCAGACCCCTTTCTACCTGTCCTGATGTTGGATGGCAACTTTGTCACAAAATGCGAACTTTATTAATGAATTGGTTTCTGAAGACTAGGTTCAGTTTTACGATATGGAGTCTGGACTTAAACTGGATATACTGCATTTGAAATAAATTCAAAACTGAATAGGTCATGTGTGCATTTGTTTTAACCACTACATTAAAGTAAAATGTAGATCATTTTAAGTACATACTTTAAATCTTACACAAGGTCAATTTGTTAAGTTCTTACTCAGACCTACCTTACTGTAAATTTTACTTCAATTTAATTTAAAATGCCAGAGACAGTTCCTAATATTTTTAAACTGACACACTGTCAGGGGAGCTTGACACTTGGGGGGCCATTGGCGGAAGAGCTAAAAGTCCAACAGGTTCGGTCGGTTCGTGTGTCCAGCCACACGGCAGGAGCAACACACCACAACACGAACCGATTCCAGAAGAAAATCCCGTAAAAACACCCAACATACGTGAATTTATAATAATCAAACACGGATGACGATGTAGAAGCAATAGTGATAGTTTTTGGACTCATTTTAAGCGATAAAAGATGGCGGGAGCAGCCGCTCTATTTGCTGCACTATATAATTTAGTTATGTTTTTTCGTAGTTAACATATTTAACTGAATAAACATAACCACATATAATAATGACCTTTACATAAAATAATAAACATTTCCACATATCACCTCTGATGTCCACCCATGTCAGCTGTTTGGGATTCCCCTCCGTTCTTACGTCACCGCGCTTTCTGATTGGCTACCTGTCGCATTCAACAGGCTGAGTTCTCGCTCCCAGTCAGGGAAAGCCCCACAGGCTGCGATAATCGGGCAAAGACAATATTGAATATGCCTGATTTTAGATCGGGCATATTCAACACACCACCAAGTAACACACCACACACTGCAGGACGTTGTAAGATTGTCCTAAAAGGAAAATCGGGACACAAAAGGGGAAAAAAAGGCTTTAGCCAGAACACCAACATGCAGAAGCATTATCTGACGGTTTTCCTTCACCCGCCCCCTCGGGCCGCAGCAGTCTTTACCGGTCCGCGGTAATAAAAAGGCTGGGGACCACTGCTTACATCAGATATGCTTCATATTCACACAAACTGCTAATGCAGCCTTCAGCTGGACCTGTTGCAGTCTAAACTATTTAAAACAAGAGCCTCTTTAATATTAGGATTAACATTTATTAAGCACTTGTGCATACAAAAGCAGTAATTGTAAATTAATTGGGCTTGGCTGCAGTGTTATGCTGCAGTCTTACTATGCATTGTTGAAATAATACACATTTCCTGGACAAGCAATGCAATTACCTTAATATGTATTCCACTGTACAAAGCCTGTTATGGTCGTATAGGTGCTTCATTGTACTCCTGAAGTATGTAAACTGCGAACATTGTTGCTGTTGGTCACACAGTGGCGTGATAAGACATGGAAACTAAACAAAATACATTTTGAGTAACACCAGGTAGTTCAGTGGAAGAGTCAGTCCGCGACACGCTATGCCAGGTTCGATGTCCTCCATGTCCTCCCATATCTCTCTGTCCTTCCTGTCAAGCTACTGATGAATAAATGCTACAAGTGACATTTTTTTCTAAAGAAACATTTTGTGACCAACTTATCAGCAAACCATATATTGCAAGACTAAGGACAACCAAAAGCCATGTTAAATAATCTCTTGTAAAAGCGTCTCGTGAGACAGACTGTAATTCTATCTGCAGCTGGTAAACATAAAAAGTTACCAAACCACTTCCTGTAACCTGTCTTTGCATACTGCAGTAGGGGATTCTTGACTGTGTATGGTTTTCAGTTGCTTTTTATTTTAAATATATTAACAAAAACAGACTATTTACATATTTGAAAAGAGTTACTGTATGTTTTACTAGAACAATTTTGGGACAAATGTAAGGAGTGCCTTCATTTGTAATGGGTAAAATAGATAGTCGTTTGTGCTCAATTAGGACTTTTGGGATGCAGTTAATTCATAATTTTACATACATCTTAAAGTTTAGGACAAAGTAAAGCTCAAAATTGTTGAACATCAGAACCCTAGAAATCTGCTTTCTTCTTTCTTGAGTATGCATACCATGATTATTTACTACTTTTCCTCTACTTGATCATAAGAAAAAATGTTACAGCAATTATTTTTTGTTTTAAAAGCTGTTTTAATTTTTTCATTTGATATCATTTCCAATGCAGGAATTAAGTCCACAATGATAAGTTTGAGTTTTCTGCTAGTTTATGCAGCCAGCATCAGATATTTTGTTGTCATATTTTTATTTTGAGCCTAAACTGTAAATGAGTAGACTTTTTTCTTAGCACTATAAAAACTCAAATTTGTGTCAGTTTGGCAATCATAACCTCCTTTGTTATCATTTTCTCCACTCTAAACCGTTTTATACGCTGAATATTTGTAAATCCATGGACTCATAAAATATTTAGTGAGTTAACTGAGAATTAGCATCATGTTTGTCCTACACACCATTGACTGAGAGGTTTTACTTCACATATGGGATTTAGTTTAGTTTGTTTTTATTTAGCTCTGAATTACAACAAATGTCATCTCAAGAAACTTTACAAGATGAGGTCAAGTTTATATACTTTTATGTAGGTTTAAATTAAATATAAATCCATCCAATGGATAATCCAGTCATATTCAGATTCATTTACAGTCCAATATGGCCTCAATCATAGAACAGAAGTTCAAATAAATAGTTTATTCCTGTAGCTATTATGACTTTATACTCATAGCAGCCATATCTAATGTCATGGTTGGGAAGGACCCACAAAATTATGATGTTGGAAATCAATTTGTCGCTCTAGCGTGTTTTACAGAATTGAAGAATGAATGGAATGCACCATAGAGTGGATTTCCAAACTGAATCAGGGAAAACCAATATGGTGTAATTTGCAGTGTCTTTGTTTTAGACTAAGTCAGCTGTTATTAGGAATACAAGGTGTTAGCTGTCGATTTACATATATTTTATGCATTTAAGTAGTAAATAACATGCTCACTTCTTCTTGACCAATTTTAAAACCCATTTCTACTCGTTAATTAATTTGGCCAAAAGCTATGGATGTGATCTAATGCAGCATTATACTTGGTGTCCCATAACCCTCACGATTCCATCAGAAATTATCTATTTTATAGTGTATGTTTAACCTATGACAAGAACCTTCTCAGTGGCCATCTACTTTTATTGGCCGATAAACTTCCTACATTAGTCTTAACAGTATATGTTAGTACCTCAAGTCTTCAGCTAAATTTAATCATTAGAGTGAGCGCTTCATCTGTTTTCTTTGTGAAAATGGCCTGGATCATTCCTAAGGGTGTATGGAAATACCTCGAACCTTTAAAGAAGTTCTCAAGTAGAGCTCTGTCTATTTTGTCACATTTTCCAAAAGCTGCCGCAAAGTTGTTGCTCAGGACACCATAGATATTTTCCTTGTCATCCCTTTTTCCAAAGAACAAGAAGAGGGCGTAGCAGTCCTTGCCAATGGAAGTGCAAAACTCCACCATGCGCTGGTACACGTTCTTGTTCCTGGACTCCACCCTGGCCATCTGGATGGACTCGCTGACGGGTTTTCCGGTGGTTGCTCTTTCTTCAGCTTCCTCTCTTTCAGGCAGGTGAAGGACCTGCACTGCGATCTGTATTTTCGGGTTCTTGGTGGGTTTCTCCAGGATGGCCCAAACCCAGTCAGCTCCCAGGAGAATGCGCTGCTCGGGTGTCATGGCTGTGCAGTTGAAGGTGTCGGTGAAGTCGAGGTTAACGCTTTGAGTGATGTAAGTCATCAGAAAGACCTGTTGGAGAAGGACACGTTCAATACCTGCATTCAACAAAAGTGTATTTCTTGAGATTTTGACCAAATATCTACGCGATCTGTGTGTGACCTGAGTTAATGCCAGAGGACTCGGCTGCAACTTTCCCTCTGGATCTTTGAAGACAAGGTACTCCTGGGTTCTGGTTGATGCAAAAGAGATGCAGTTGCTAATAAGACGTGTGAAATCATTGGGGTTGATTGCAGATGGTGGTGTCAGCTTGGCAAAGATGCCTGTCCTTGGCGACATGCCTGTCCTTGGTGACATGCTGCTGTCCAAAGAGGGTTCTTGGGGCGAGAAGCGTTTTAGAAAGGAGAGGAAACTTGAGTTCTTCTTTTTGTTAGAAGTTGTGCTGCTAATTTTCTGGCCCATGTTCGAAGCTCAGATGAGGACAGAAGATCAGAGGCTGGTCTCTCTGATACACTGAAAGAAGGAATTTGTTTAAACTACAAGTAGTTACCCCTTTATATGTTCCTATGAAAAAAAGACTTATATGCTGAGCACTAAATATTTGCTATAATTTGATCTACCCGTGAAATATCTTTACTCACCAGGATGGGTCTTGAGTTTCCTCCAGTATGGATTGCTGTGCCTGTTTTTGACTCCTGTCTGCTGCCCTGCTGAGATAGACAACGTCTATATGTGTGTCAGTCTGTGTGCTGTTTAATGTAAAGCTCAGGCACAGGGATGACCTTAGGTGCTCAAGTTTTAGACGAATACAGACGATTCACGGGAGGAAGAGTTAAAACTCTGGCAGCTTGGGTGTGGTGTTTGCAGCTTGGTAAGTCAACAAAAGATTCTTGTTACGAGTTAACTGCCATCGGCTTTAGAAGTTTTTGATCAGCAAACAAAATGCTTAGCTGTCCCATTTAAAGGAAACACAACTGAAGACATTTAGGTCGGAACACCAGTTTTCCTCTAAATGCAGATGAGCTGAGACTCTCCCATTTCTAAGCATATAAGAATTCTTATTCGCTTGAGTTTGTCTATAACTTTTTTGTCATTTTTGCCTTTATTTCTTAGTACTTTACCCTCAATAAGATCTTAATTGTTAAAAGGTGGCCTGTATCAATAGTTCTGTAACATTCACATGAACTCATACCATCTTGATTCCTTTGGTTTTCAGCTGTTCTCTGGACCTTTGAGCTTCAGATTGACTGAGTTTATGTGGCTGCAATTGAGCTCAAATTGTTACCCCTCCACTGCTGTGCCCTGATTTTTGAGGTTATATGCAGTCTGTAGCTATTGCCTTATCCATGGTTCTAGCCTTATCTTCAATTCCCGTTAGTTTTTTCACAGAAGCACATTTGCACAGATCCACAAATAATCGACAAGAGAATGGTAAAATTTTGTCTAGTTCAATGACTCAAGATCATCTACAACCTTCAGGTCAAAATATGGAGTAAACATCTTGGAAGCGTGTGTCCATCCTGTTTTGTATCAATGGTTTAGGCTGATGGTGTTGGTGCCATGGTGTGGGGATCATTTCTTTGCACACTTTAAGGCCCTTTGCACCAATTAAACATTGTTTAAACACAAGTATTGTCTTCCCCTTTCATGTAGCTGTCCTCTGAGGGATATTTCATGAGTCTGCTGTTACCAGATTTAATCCAACAGACCTCTTTAGGGATGTGGTTAATTAAAGCACTTATGAAGGGTGTTTCACTCTGTTGTAGCAAATTGCATCTAGCTGTAACCAGTGAATACAGAGCAACGTCTTAAGAAAAACTCCTCATTTGCAGATAGTGCTAAAATGTTCAGAAAAGTATGTTTGTGGTCATTAGAACAAAGCAAGATGTATAGTCAAATTTCAACAAATTGATGTTTATTTTGGGTGGTTTTAGGCATTGAGTCTTTGTTTTAATTGAAATCTGCTTTTTGTCTTCATGATTTATATTAATTTCATCAGATTACCCTTTAACTGATCTTTATTTCCTCTAATGAACCAACAAAAAATTTACACATCACAGTGGTCAGTATAAATAACACAATATATATATGTTAATAACGGCTGCATTGCATAGTCAAAATCGGAAAGTGGCTAAAAATCTTTTAAATGTTTGTAAGAAGCCATGACTCTTCACTGTCATCCAAAGTGTTTGAGTCAGCTTGTGTTTCCAGTTTCTCTGTGTCCACAGAAGGACTGCAGGTGTTACATGAGGTAGCAGTGGTTACAGGAAGTGAGTGGGACTGGCTCCACGCTGCAGTGTTAGGCCCGCGGGGCTGAGCTGGCTGCAGGTCTAGTAAGCCGATGACGCCGGAGCATCCGTCCCTCACACCAGCGCTGTTTGTGACCGCCTCAGCTCCTTCCGCAGCTCGTCCTGGCTCAGCAGGTACTGCAGGCAAAGCATCATGGGTGTGGGAATGTGTCAGAGAGGTTGGGCTTAGCGTTTGCACTGCGAACTGAGTTGGGATCGGTTTATGGTTACAAACGTGCACTGATCAAATGAGAAGGCAAGGTCTTTTTTCTTTTTTTAATGCTAGTTCATTTATTTGACAAAACATTTGTAAAGAGAAAGATTTGAAGGAGGAAACCTGATGCATGAAAGTGACTTGGAGTTAAATATATGAATATTTACTATACTGTTCAAAACTCTTGAAGTTTGTCTATTTTTCTTCGCTTGTAAGGCAATAATATTTTGTAATCTTGCTCAATGATTCTCCAGGCTTTTTGAAAGCATTTTAAAGTTTGTCTTTGAACTTTCTTGCTTATTTTTATTTCACTATTTTCTAAGCAACGCGTTTTTTGTAAGGTAAAACACTGAATTGAGGAACTAATGATATTTTAGCAAATAAGGCAACATAGCAACATACTTTTAATTGGATATTTTTGATTTGTTCTTGTTGCTTTAGTTGAATCATAAAAAACAAATAAATTAAACTCAAAGACAACGCTTTACCAGAAATAACACGGGGTGTTTGGACTATGGAGGTAATTTATTTTTCTATTTTTTTCTCCCATCCAGGGTCTTTTGTGGGCTCGAGTGTCCCATATATGAAAGTAGGCTGACATGAAAGGGGAAAGGAGAGGGGGAAGGAGAGGGGAGAAGACATGCGGCAAATAATGCCGGACCCGGGAATCGAACCCGCGACGGCCGTGTCGAGAACTCAAGGCCTCCAAACGTGGGTCGCACTATCCCCTACGCCACCACAGCACACCCTGTAGGTAATTTTCAAATGATTATTAGCTGAAAACTTGCAATTAGTAGTTCTCAGACTTTCAATAACAAATGCTACAGCAGGACTCAAAAAATATTTTTGAATTAAAATAAAATTATATTCCCTTTTTTGCAATCAGGCTGTCGAGACATTTCACTGAGACTGCAAAAGAAGCAACTACCATCTTTGGACAAGTTCATGGTTCCTCACTGATATGCATTTCTCTTTCTATTTTGTAAAGAAAAGCCAATTGTCGTCTTTTTCTGGTTGCAAGTCAGAAAATCAGTGGAATTCGCTACTTGTTGAGGTAAGTTAACAAGGTAAGTACAATTAGAAAAATAACTGGCATTGTTTGCATTCAGATTGTACAGCTGTCCCAATGTTCACTTATCTTGGTGTTTTTAAACACCAACATTTTTGATGGTGTTTAAAAACACTTCTATTTGGGTTTCGGTATGAACAAAGGAAGCACATTTAGACTGTTTTCAAACTGGATAAACAAAATCCAGCCATCTCCTGCCATCACTGTCACATTAAGCATTTGGCGTGATATGGTGAGTTAATATTCATCAGTACAAACAGAGTATCTGCATAGAACAGCATGAGATTAAGTAATATTATTAGATTAATGTTGCAACATTTGCACTGCATTTACAGAAATTTCATAGAAGTGGAGTATATGTTCAGTGCCTAAACAAAACATTTCAACATGTAACCCTCAAAATATTGTGAATATGTCTGAAAGAAATCTGTGACTCTCCTTCGTCTGGAGACCACATGATCTATTCTGTTCTATTTTATGAATAGTGTTTCTTTCTTAAAGGCACACCAGTCAACATGCTGTAAAAAGTGGCCAAAATCCAATGAAAAACTGGAGAATTGTTGATCAAGATCACTTAAGATAGTGAGAAAGTCTAATAAATTTGAACTGATCCCAAATCAGTCACACAAATAAAATTATTTTAGCAATGATCTAATTTTTTACCAAAATTTGAAATGTTGTTGTGGTAATTGCTCAAATTTTTAAGATGTCAAGGCTTCATTATGGCTGTTATCTAAAGCAACATGTTGATGATCCAAACAGAACCACAGGTGACTTGGCAGTTAACGAAAAGTACCACATTGTTTTCCAGACTTGTAGAAATAGAGCTACAGTCTTATTTTCACACAGATATCCAGTGTTTTATTGTTATCCTGCTGATCATTTTTTCAAATAATCAGCAGAAGTTTCCATCTGAAAGATTTGAGCTTCTGTTACTGCAGACAATAAGCAGCGAGCTGCAGAAGTCATTAACCAGCAGCTTGTGTGTGTTGGGGCTTACTGTGAGGTTGTTGATGCTTTCAGACAAAGCTTCTATTTGTAAAATGGTGCTCTCTGCTTTCACCATCTGCAACACACACACACACGCACACCTGTAACAAGTCATTATTGTAGACATGGATGGCTTCCAATAAAAATACTGAATTGTAATGCATGAATGCAGTTCCAGACAGAAGTCTATGTCCTTTCATCATTGACATACTGTATATATCACATTCGTTTAGAATTTTTAACTATACGGTTAAACTCCTGTTTACTCTGGGTGCTGATGATACAAACATGTCCAGTGATTTTTAATAAAAACAGATTCGGTGCCTTCGTTGCAGATTTTCTCAAATTCCCACAGCAGAGTCAAGTAACTCATATCGACTCAAACCTGTACATAAATGCCCACCAGTATTTGGATTAAAAATCCATTTGAGAGTTGCACCTCGACCACATGCTTTTTGTAGCCGTCAAAAACTTTCAGCACATTTATGTCTGGATATTTAAATGCTTTTTGTGGTAGAATTGTTGAGGTTTATTTGCATCGCTTGGTTTCATGAGTCCAAAGTTTAGCAGTCTAGTTGATTAGAGATTAATTTATGTCCTTCTCCATTTTTCCACTCACTTGGTACAAAACAGACCATCCTGATACTACCACCATATACGTAGTTTTACTGTTGTAATTTTGAAAAACCTTGCAAAGATGGCCCAAAATGCTCAGTCTTCACTCCGTTTGACCATAAAATGTTTTCTCCAAAAACATTTTGCATAACCAAATGGTCAGCTGCAAATTTTTTGAGCTTGAAAGCATAGAGTTTAGCTGAAGGTTGTTTTATTTTTTTTTAGGTCAGCACATTCCCACTCGCTGTGTATTTTAAAATTGCTTCACCGGTGCACCAATGTCACTGGTCATTGACAAAGTCTCAAGCCAGTTCATCTCAGGCTTGAGTCTTTGTGGTTCTTGAGAATCCTAACCAATTTCTTTTTTGTTTTGTTCCAGTGATTCTTTGGATCAGACGATTAGAATTTTGGCTCAGTTGAGTATTCCACATGGATCAAAAAATTCTTTCAAAACTGATTTTGCAAATGATGAGCCAAAGTGTCATTAAAGTCCTGGAAATCCAGAAGCTTTTTAATAATTATGAACAATATGTAAAAGCCAGATCTATGCCTGGATATGAAACAATTTCAATGAGCACTGCCATTTCTAAAAGAAACCTCGCTGATGACGGCAGACAACGTGCCTTTGATGTACATGTATATATTTGAGCTGGTGGGCTTGGTTTTGACCCTCCTTGAATTAGATCAAACAAAATTCAGTCTTGTGCATGTCATTCTAGTTTTTACAAGTCACTAGGGTTGTCCAGTTGTGTATTATCAGGCTCATGTGGAACAAATTGTTCAATACAACCTTAAAAACCCAAAATGAATGGCATTCATGCCGATGAGTCTTGTGTAAGCTTTTGGCTGAAACTGCATGTGCAATCTAAAATGGAGGTAAAACCCTACTTTGCTGACTAGAGTCAGGATTTTTGTACCTGCAGCCATGCAGATATTCTGAGCCATGCTCATGCACTTCCATGTCACCTCTAGCAGGTATGCCATGGTGTTCAGGGTTCTGATTGGTTAGTGGAGGCTGCGACGATGAGGATGATAAAGATGAAAGCAGGTTAGTGGTTGATGCAGATTACTGAAGCATGCTGCCACAGTAAATTTGTCTTTTTCTTCATTTGATGGTGAAAATATATAATACAATGTAATTCATGAAGAAATACAACGCATACTAGAAAAATGAGATATCAATGTAGAAAGAAGAAACAAATTTTACACAAGATTCATTTTACTTGATTTTTATAAATCTTGACATTTACAATTTTATCTTAGCAAAATTTCTTTGCTATAAAAATACTATTACACTCAGTTATGAAAATAATGGTATAAAAATCAACAATCAAGGTATCAAACTAAATATGCTGTAGTATCATTAGTCTTGTAGTGACATAAATATTAAATAAAATCCCTCCATATATATGTTATGCAAATATTGCAAAAGTTCCTCTCAGACTGATCAAAAAAAAAAAAAAAATCATGCAGAGGCCAACTTCTATTAAAATAACATCTACTGGTGGCACATGACAGTCTCAAAGTGTTCAGTAAGGCTGTCCATGTGTGTTGCATGAATTTTTGGAGTTGATGCAACAGGAGTCCAAAGAAAGGCCTTGCTCTCTTGCGATGGGTTAGGTTATTAGGCAAATGTCTGAGGTTGAGTTAGTGAGGCTTATTGTGAATCAGATGTTTATCAGAGCGTTTCCAGGTTTCTGGAAGTGTGAGGCACAGGGTCGGGGTGATGGATGGAGTCTAAGGGAGCAGGGAGAGGTCGGGCTGCAGTCAAAGGAAGCAAAGCAGCAGCAGTAGGGGATATCTGATTGGATGATGGACAGCTTGAGAGTGTCCATGGCGTTATCACCGGGGTTATCATGGTGACGAGTCAGCTTTGTTCTCCTTGTGCCCCACCTGGTCCCGGGTGGGTTCTCGGTCCAGAATGGGACTCAGACCTCTAAAGCCGGCGTATGGACACATCTGCACCCCGTTGGCCACAGACTGTCCTGACTCGGGTGACGAAGTCTCTATGGGACAGACGTAGTCTGTGGACTCGTCCTGCCGTCTCCTCCTCAGGTTTGTCAAGTGAGAAAAGCCCAACTTCTTTGGCTGTGGAAAGGAGAGAAACATTTAGCCTTCAAGTTAAATTTCACAATGAAAAACTTTAGAAAAATCAAACCTTTAATTTGAGTGCGTTTATTCAGAGGACAAAATTTATTGGGAAATAAGTTTCTAACAAAGCACTGGTCCAACAATTAAGGGTACATCTGCTTTTACAACTTTTACTATTAGGACACCTCTTGATCTTCTATGAGATTCCAGATCAGTGAAAATTAATCTTTAACTATTTCTTCCTTTGACAAATTCCTAGACTGTCCAGAGTCCTTAAGTTTAACTATCCACTCCAACAAGATTTTAAAAAGTAGTCCATTAGAGACCCAGGGCTCATGGATTCAGTCTAGTTAATTTCTACACGCATTTGTTATAGATGTAACTTTTTAAATTACTGATAACAGATTTGGGCTAATTTATTACTTTGTAGTCATTTCCTTATGAAAACCAATATACATTATGCCTACTCTGACTGGTTCAACGGGAGGCATAATATATGCTATGGAGAAGATAATTCATATTTATACCTCAATGAAGACGTTGTGGATTCCTAATTCATTTAAATAAGTTTGGTTAAAAAAATTTACTTTATTTTATTAGCCAGTAATTTGCGCACCTTTTGATTAGGAAGGAATAAAAATAAAATATGAAAATCCAACCAAAAGGATTTATTTCAGTGCTAAATTATAGGTGTTATAAGAAGAATAAAACCTAAATTCACTTTAAAGCTTTTTTTCTTGCAAAAAAAAGCTTTAAAGCGAATTTAGGTTTTATTCTTTTTATTCTAGGTTTTATGCTTTTAAAGCATTTTTTTTGAAGCTTTAAAAATGCTTTAAAAAGCAGAAAATAAAATACAACAATATCTGTAGAAGTTTCATCTAAGCTACTGCAGACAGAAACCCTGTAGCATAAAATGCAACTACTTGGACTAGAGGAGACAAAACATACATTCTCCCTCTGACAAATCTATTTTGGGGTGATTTCAGTCTGTGGTTTATTTAGCATACAGGCTTGTATTTAATATGGCTTTAGCATGGAGCTTTAAAAATGCCCAACTGTTTAAGACCTTAAATCAGGGGTGTCCAAACTTTTTGCAAAGAGGGCCAGATTTGATCAAGTGAAGATGCCCGGGGGCCAATAGTTTGTTCGGACATTTTTTAACTACAAAAGTTTCACACACTGTTATAAAACAATTTTCATTGTCACAATTATCTTTATTTTTCAAATGACAAAAAAACAAAACAAATATAAGCCACTCAGGCAAATGAGAACAACTCTAAAAACCCAAATTCTGCCTTTCTTTCATATCTGGAGAGTCAGATAACGTTGAACAAACTGTATGAAATACCTTAAATTTACATGAGTTTAAAAATATCTTTGCCTCAAGAACATTTTAAACAGGAGTTAAAGTAATGCAAAGTTGTCTGTTATTATTAAATCTTAAAACAAGTGAATTTTGCTCGTCATTTACTACATCTACAGGTTCATAACCAAATGTTACTCAAGAGTTTAATAAAAATAAGTGCCATAAATCCAGGTGCATAAATGTTCTTTTGGCTCTTCACTGTTGATAGTGACAGATGTTGCCGTTCAAAACACTCAGTTTCATGTCCTCAACTCTCAGTGCCACACTGTTACTGCCAGGCAAACATTTTTCTCAAATTCTTGCTTCTTCTCAGGGCAAAATGTTCTCCACCATTTTCATAACACAGTCTTTGATAAATGTACCTCCAGTAAAAGGTTTGCCATGTTTAGCTATTAACATTAACTTCGTAGCTGCTTTGGTGGTATTTTCTTTTGACTCACAGACCCGCGTGAAGAATCGCTGTTGTGATGCCAGTGCAGCTTGGAGCTGCTTTAGTTTTTCAGCACGGTCACTTCCTGTTAGCTTGTTGTATGTGTTAGCATGTTTAGTCTGGTAGTGTCTCTTTACGTTGAAATCCTTAAACAAAGCAACCGTCTCATTACAAATTAGACAAGCACAATTGGCTTGATTTCCAGTGAAGAAGTGTTATAATTCCCATCTCTTGAAAGCGGCGGCCCTCACTGTAAACTCGTTTTCTTTGCAGTGGCCATGGCAGAAATGAGTGGAGAGCGGTTCGCTGCATGGAGGCAGACTGATAGTATTAAAGTGGTGCTGCCACCATTTGGTGAAAGGAGGAATTACAGTTTCAAGTTTTATGATTTATTTATTCTGTTTCACGGTGCAGGCGGGCCATAAATAATACATTATAAGACCGAAGCTGCGGGCCGTATGAAATCTGACAGCGGGCCGTGATTGGCCCCCGGGCCGGACTTTGGACATGCCTGCCTTAAATGGTTCAAATGCAAGTTTTCTAGTAGATTACTATTGCATTTTTATTGGAGTACTGAAGGACTTGGAGCTGAGGCTGCAGCATCTTAGAGCTTTTAGAAAAAAGCAGAGGATCCTGCATTCATGCCACAGTCAGAGGATTAAACTGAGAAGAGCTCAGAGATTAAACTGAGCTGACATACCAACGTCTCACCACAGATTAAGGTGTTTTTCTTCATGCACAAAAACGGAGACGGGTTACCTGTGTGTGTTTTCTTGAATATGGGTTTTTTGATTTTCAAAAAGAGTATTTCCTCATTTTCTTACCTTGACTTTAGCTGTGATGCTGAGTGGGGAATATCCTGCTGCTTCAATGTACTCCCTCTTCTCCTGCTGAGCCTGTACTCCCACCAGGTTATTGAAATTGGTGTTTAAGTGGCGCCTCAGCAGTGTTTTTTGAGGAGAGATGTTCAACAGCATGGCCATTGTGTCGGAGTTAAACCGAGGTTCCAACATCTATCGGAGGATAAAAAAAATGTAAGATGCTTTCTTTCTTTATTTTCTGTTTGATCTCCAGTACCGACAGATGCTCACTATTAACCCTCCGTGCACACCGCTGCCCCTCAGGTTGGGAGCGTACTCTGCCAGGTCCACAGATCTCAGCCACTCCATGACCCGGTGGTTGGACCACTGCACCACTTCGCTGGGGCTGAACTCATTCTGAGAGACAGAGGAACAAGAATGAAACAGCTCAGGTTGGAATGAAAGTTTGTGTTTTTTTTAAACGTCATAATAAAAACGCATAAGTTAAAGCCTGATTTGAGTGTATGTTAACTATCACTTTAATAGAGGATGTCATGATATTCTTATATATTCACCAACAGAGTGGTGCAACCATGCTGATCCAATTCAAACACACATTGAACGTTGTGCTGTGGGTCTGCTGTGCCAAAGCTAAAGCCAAATTATTATTTTTAAGATAAACAAATCTCAATAGTGCATTATAAAAGTTGCCTCTTATGTGTCCATGAAATTTGTTATGCAAGCCAAGTACATGTTTGCAACACATGGAGGATTTTGATTTTTACACAGTATAGTTTGGAAAAAGCACAGAGACATTTATCTAATCTCAAAAATATATACATATATATTTTTACATAAGGAAACAAATTAAGCTTTATAATCTTGAAAGACTTCTTGCGCACATGGGAATCAAATACCTCGTTTCCAGGTCTGCGTTTAAGGCAGTTTGGGTTAAATTTGTTGACATGAAGAACATGAATGGCACACTTGATGCTGAGATGATGCAGCTGGCTGGTAACTTTGAGAAACAACAGATCATTCTAAGATGGAAAAGAAGAAAACAGAGCAGTGTGTTCATCCTGTAAAAGCAAATTAAATGTTCCCCATGCTGCTTTATGCCCTAAGCTAGCTGCGAAACAAAAAAAAACTCACCACAGTGAGGTACTGCAGCATCTTTCCATCCACTCTCCCATCATTAAACTGATCTTTGTACTGAGGGAGGCCGATGTCATCAAGCCAACCTGGAACAAATAAAACAAAGTGGATTTATAAAGGAAACTCTTCAGGAAACAACTTAACGCAACAAAGTATTTTGGAATTGGTTACATACGAGTGACCCAAACATAATCGAGCTCTGCAGATTTTTCTGGCTGTTTGCTACAGATGCTCTTTAAGGACAGCTGGAGCTTCTTCCTGTGGAGTGGATTCTTCATCGCTAGCTCCTGCAGACAAAATGGAAAGAATTAAATAAAAATAAAAACCACGTCGGCTGAGAACCAAAAAGGAGTCGAGCTGATTTATGATGCTCATGAAACAAACGGGCAGCTTTTGTAATTAAGAGCAGTAAAATTCACATTGATCAAGATGCAACTAAAAAGCTGGCTGAACAGCAGAGACAGGCGCAATTAAATATCAAACGGATTGACGGAGGCAATGATCAGACAAGACGAGCTGAAAATTACACGGATACACCTGCAGACATTTCAGATTGTTAGTGCCCCAGATAACATTCATATGAATCAAATATGAATATTTGTGCGTGACTTACCTTCTCTAGGTCGTGTGGGGTGGCCGCCAGCAGGGTCTGACCACTGCTGACCCAGTGGTGAGCGAGAAGGCCATACTGACCAAGTCCGATGTCCTCGAGCCAGTCGCAAACCTGCTCCGTGCTCCACTTAGAAAATGGCAACTTGAGATCTCTGGTAGAAAGACACACCACAGTTCAAAAGTTTTCAAATGAGATGATGGTTTTTGTAATGCTTGCACACAATAGGCACAGTCTGCCTCAAGTGAAACTTTCTCAATGTGTGTCGGAGCCATAAAATGCTCAATAGTTCCAACACTTGATCATTCCACCATCCCACTCTATTTATGGACATTATTTCCCCAAGCATGCATCCATGAAGCAACCCCTGAGTTTGGTGACCTTCAAACTGCCTGATAACAGTTACTTTCTGCTCCACTCAATGTTGTGCCTAATGTACATGCACCAGCTGCTTGCAAACAGAATCATTTATATATCCATCACTCCTTTCCAATTGCCCTAAATGACGTCCAAATAAGTTAATTGTTTGTGGAGGCCCAAACGTTTTGACCGTGAATGTGATTCAACCATTCATGAATGTGAAACTAAAGTTATCTTCTGCTGGTGAAACAGAGCAACGTTTTCACTTCATAGAAGTTAGATTCTATGCCACAACTTAGTTTAGCGTGTGTTCAGTTTAGATTTTGGTTGATTTTATTTGGTTGACTTTATTATAAAAAATACAAATGCACAGTGGCGCAGTTGGTAGCACTGTTGCCTTGCAGCAGGAAGGTCCTGGGTTCGATTCCCGGCCGGGGTCTTTCTGCATGGAGTTTGCATGTTCTCCCTGTGCATGCGTGGGTTCTCTCCGGGTACTCCAGCTTCCTCCCACAGTCCAAAAACCCAATTAACCCAAAAACGGTTGGGTTAATTGGTCTCTCTAAATTCTCCCTAGGTGTGAGTGTGTGTGTGCATGGTTGTTTGTCCTGTATGTCTCTGTGTTGCCCTGCGACAGACTGGCGACCTGTCCAGGGTGTACCTCGCCTCTCGCCCGGAACGTAGCTGGAGATAGGCACCAGCAACCCTCTCGACCCCATTAGGGATAAAGGGTGAACAGAAAATGGATGGAATGGATGGATAAAATAAATATGTTGTACCGTGCTTTCCCTGAACGGGCCAGTATCGGCCCAGCTGTAGCTCGGAAGCCTCCCCTCTTGAAGTCTCCCATCTCTGGATCATGAACCTGAACTGGGCTGCCCGACTGACTGCGACGAATTCTGGACACAAATGAAAATGATACATTTGTCCTTTTCTATGCCTACTTGTTATGTGTTCTGTACAGCTTTGCTACTTACCTTCCCCAGAATTTCTTAATGCCTCTGTGACTCTTCCTTTTCTCAGGTGAGACAGGTGACTGTTGTCCTGAGTCCACTCCAGAGGACAGTGGGGACTGATCTGACAGAATACACTCTTCCAGTTTCCCTGCATGGTCTGACAGGCATAAACAGCACAAGGTCACAATCAATGCAGTTTTATTTTATTTTTCTAGATTTGGTATGGGCCAAAAACTGTAAGCTTGGGTTGAAAGACAAGAGCAACCTGTAACAAAATTCAAGCTTGAATTAAAGTCCATTTTCTACTCTTTGAAAACTGGCACATTAAATACATAAACCCCCAAAACAACCTTGAGATGTCTAGCAGATGTGATTTCAGGGAATTGTGAACCAACAAAGTTGGAAAGAATCACAATGAGATGCAAAATGACCATGCAAACAGAAGTCAGCAACCACCAACAAAACATGATGGGAAACAATACCTGAAAAATAATCATAGTTGAAGAATGGAACTTCAAAGATGAACACAACAGCACAGATGTGCAAGAAGTTACAAAGTGCCAGAAATGATGCAATTGAACAAACTCAAAAACATAAACACAGCAAAAAAACCTGCTGGTTAAAAAAAAAAAAAAATCACCATGTTTTGTGCAGAAATAGTTTTCTGACCGTAAAAATAACTCCAAGCAGGACGTTTCGAGCACTTTTAGTTATTTCCCTGATGAGATGCAGTACCCACCAACATCATAGAGGTCATGTTTCCCTGGAGATCCTGAGACATTGGCGGTTAGTGCAGTGAGAAAAAAGCAGGAAGAACAAAGCAAAGGCCAGCATTAGTCACAACTACTTGATCTTCAAAAATAAATGCTGTTTACATTCTCCTTTTTTACAGTTAAGGACATGCAGATTTGTGAAGCTCTGGTTTTTAAATTTTTAAACTCAAGTTAAAGCTGTTACCTCCAGTGGTAAAAGTATCTGATGTTTCAGTTTCGCTTTTACGTCTAGATTTACTTCTTCACATTAATATCTTGCTCTGAACTACAGAGCAGACTGTAACAAAAAAAGGAAGTCAGTTCATGTCAAATTTGTTCACTTTGGTATCCTTTTTCAAGCTGATCTGCCCACATCCTTTAAGTCTGCACTCTTCGTCCTCTAGTAGCCCTTTGATTCGCCTCCTACTTTAAGTTCTGGCTCCATAACAACATAAACAGTGTGGTGGCCATGAGCTTATACGGCGAACTTAAAGTTTTAGCAAATGCTGATGTCAGAGAAGGAGCCAGGGTTTATCATCATCGGCCCTCTCGAGTCAGGAGGGAATCCTACTAATCCTAGCTTTAGAGCTGCTTGATCCTCAGTGAAAACCTTTTCCCGGCCTGACTCTGCTCACTTTGGAGGCTTTACTGTGACAGGGAAAATCCTGTTTTCTCCTGGAGCTAAGTGCTGTTTTTGTTTCCCTGACTTCAGTGCAGGGAACAACAGTGAGGACATACAGTACCTAAAGCTGGTGCGCTGGCACTCCTGCACCGAACTGTTGTCAGAACAAAAAGACCAATCCGTTAGCAAGATGACAGGAGAAGGGGAAAAAAAATGAAAAAGAGCACAAACACAAAGCAGTTGAAGCAGAGTAGGTCAAAAAGAGTTATTGGAAGATTATAATTAGGTTTTTATATAAAACAGTTGCTTAAAACAACCCAGCAAACATGAGTTATGAGGGCTCTGTGTGTTATGAAACCCTCTTTTCCTAACTATATATCCCGCATTAGCAAAGCCAGTTGGCACCCAATAAGTTTTAGCTTTCCCTCAAATGGGAAAAAATGTTAAAATTGCGCAAGCAAGACCTCTATGACTCATATGAGTTCCAATTTATAACCTGAGTTGACTTGAATCTGTGAAGTTGACAAGTGGCCATTACAAAACAGAAGGACCATTCCATCTGAGAACCCTTAGTCAACCCTTTTTGTCCATCGTCATAAAGTAATACTGTTTAGAACAAACAAAAAAGTCCCCCCTTGCATTATCCAGGATATTTATACCAAATAAACAATGTCATTTTGTCATGACACAAAAAAATAGCAGCAGTAATACACAATTTTTCCTCCCTTCCTGTCAATTTATTGACAGTAGGGTTATGGTACTTTTTAAAATTTGTATTAGAGACATGTAGGCCCATTAGCGTGGATTTATGTGGTCTGCCAGGGCTGTAGCTCTCCTTGTGGTAGACAGAAAGCATGACAATTTAATGAAATAAAATGTTTCACTTAATGATAGAGCATAGAACATGCTAGTCCACAGATTTGCCTGTTTTAAAAATAAGATTACCATAAATCCATTCATATCATCAGGTGAAAACATTCCATAAATACTCACCCAGGGTGTAGTCTCTGCTGTGGTTGTGGGCAGGGGAGAGCTGGACAGGAGATAAGTACTCTGTCTCTCTGCCTCTGGTGCTGTTTAGCTCGTCCTTGGGTTCTTTCTTTTTACTCAGTTTTCCTGGCAGAGTTTGGTACTTGCTCGGCTCCATTTGTGGACTCTGCCGAGTAGAAAACCATACAATTTAAAATTTTTAAGCCCTGGTTTGCGATAATTTTAAATCATTCACCATTATCTAACAACCATATACAGTATATACAGTATGTGTATATAATTTGTTGTGCCCATGATCCACAAAATGTGTGGCGTTTCTCCTTTTAAACAAAATCAATCCCCATGAACACAATTGCTATTTCAAGTATCTCCAGCTCTGATATTCTTTTAAAAAGCATGTTTTGTCCACTGAATTGTGTTTTGAGTCCATCTTTCTTAAGGTGAGATGACCTTCCACTCCATTGCATAACAACATGTCCTTTGGAGGTTGAATGTCTGACGATGCAAGAATCTGAGCAGGCATCAAAGTCAGTGGGGGGCTCTGAGGGAACCACTGGAGAAAGGCCAACAGACAGAAACAGCTCGGAGGCAGCGATGATGCCAAGCACTGCAGACAGCCTCTTCAGGTAGGTCTTAGCCCTTTTGTTTGTGTGTTCGTGTTTGTGAAAATGGTTTTTCTCCTGGATGTCATGCATAGAAAGCATTTGCTTCTTTCATTGAAGTAAAAAAATTATAATAAAATCAGGTTGCAGTTCATTAGAGATCAAAAGGCCAAAGTGCAGCTGAAGTGTCATGTCACAATGTTTTGGTGCAAGTTAAGTTTAGAATTGGGGACACACTTGGTTTATATAGGTTTTTTTCCTTTGCTATTATTAGTTGAAAATCAATTGTAGCCATATACTTATACATAAATAAAAAGAACAGATTTTATTTCTAAAAGGTGACATGGCATTGAGCTAAGTTCATACAATTATGTGCAACGGTTTGGTGGCACCCCTCATTTCTTTACATCCCATAAAAAAGCAGCGAAAGCCAAAAGAAAACTTCTATAAACTGTGGAGAATTATTTAGCTTTTCAAAAATCGGTGATCTATGAAGCTTGTA
Organism: Xiphophorus couchianus; assembly: GCF_001444195.1. Taxonomy (NCBI): domain Eukaryota; kingdom Metazoa; phylum Chordata; class Actinopteri; order Cyprinodontiformes; family Poeciliidae; genus Xiphophorus; species Xiphophorus couchianus. The sequence continues at coordinate 22,979,873 of NC_040229.1, forward strand.
GTGCGAGGAGACATGTCGACATGCAGCGGATCAGTACCTCTGCCCCTACGCCTGATTCAGTTTCAGCTGGCTGGATCACTCCAGCCTGAAAGTCAGAGAAAGAGAGGAGGAACGAAAACATGCAAACACACAGAATTAGCAGGTTAGCAATCCCAGGGATTAAAAGAGTGTGGATCGAGTTAGGACCTCTTTACAAAAGATTAAGACTTCACAGTAAAAAAGAAAAATCAACAAGAATGTGGATGACCTTTATAGATACATAGACTGTCTTTCTAGTCTCTGTCAAGAATCTACTGCAATACTCAGTCAAACGATTTTGGGAAAGCATGAAACTCCACAGGGAGGTCCTGGTGGTCCCCTATCGGGATGGCAGCACATTGGCGTTTTGTTGCAGCATGGTGGGTTTATAGTAGCAGCTTATGTGGGACATGTAACCTGTTCAAAACAGTATGCATTGTTCATCAGGGAATTTTAAGCAGGACTGGTCACACTGGGCTTTACCTAAAACTCCTACTTCATTATAGAAATGCTGCAATGGCAGTAGTCTAAGTAAGTTGTTAAAATTCTTGCCACCATTGCTGCCAAATGCATTAAATCCAGCAGCTGCTGTTACTGTAGACAGAAGAAACTCAACAACAATCTACACTTTCAATGCCGTTAGAATTTCTTGCTTATACATGCACTTCTTTCACAGAGCAACATGCTCAGAAAATGCTGCTTATATAGTGCTGATAAGCTGGTGAAATTACTGGTGGTCTTCCACTGAAGTTGAAAAAAGGTTGGTGGTTTCTGCATCATTAGTTTCAACATTTCGACAGAAGAGCAAACTCCATCAGCTTCAGCCTTACTGTTTGTGTCTGTTGAAAACTGATGGTGGAGGCACTGAAACCTCCATGTATACAGGTATATAGTAAGGAAACATCAGAGTGATACGAACAAGCATTGTGGTAGATTGAAAGCAGTTGGGAAATCCCATCCATAAGTTGCCAAGATAACTATAAAGGGGCATAATTTATATATGTATAAATGCACAGAGGACATTTTCTAAAACTTTCACCATCCAGCTACATTTGGAGACCTTGGAAACTAGTCTTAACACAGTGTAAAGAGGCCCTTAGAAAGAGCTGAAGTAGTGTATTTCTAGGTGAGATATTAAAAAAGAATGATAGGAGCGAATATAGAGAGCTGCCTTTGGTTAATAGATTAGTTGCAGTTTTAAAAACTGATTAGTATCAGATAAGAGACCTTTTGAAAACATCCACTTTGCAACTCTTCGAGACTGCTGGAGAGTAATCTGCGTCGATGCCTAGAAAATAAATCAGGATATGTTTTAGGAAGCTTTTAAACTGTTGCAAGTCAAAGTGACAAACTGCAGCAGAGCTTACAATGATCCATTTAAGAAACTTGCATCACCAGTAGTCACCAACGACGTGTCTATAGAGTTCTGGAAACTGAAAGACATGGCAAATGGAGTTAATTACAGTAATAAAAATCTAGTTGGAGTGTTTCCTCTGAACATATAAAGCATTTTTACCTTGAATCAAGTTCTCTCTGAAAGGGAGATGAATACAGCATGAGTGGAGAAGATCCTCGTGATGACATCTGTGCAAAAATAATAACATTCATGATTTTAGACATCAAACTTCATACCCACTATGCAGACTTTCTTCATATTTTCCAGGTTATGAGCTTACCTCTGATCTGATGACATCAGAATGAGCTTTGTGTGTGATAGCTTTTAACTTCAAGCTGCCACTCAGCTCCTCTTCACTACTTCCTGTTGGTTAACATCAGGAGTTATTAATGTTACGTTGTGGGTTGTTTTTAACCAAAAACCCTACACAAACATGGCTTACCATGTGTAAGTGACATAATTTCCCTCATTTTTCTATATTGACCAAGCAGGATAGTCAGCTCCTCTATACGACGATCCTGTTATAACCAAATTCAAATAACATGGAGTTTGTTTTTTTTAATCAAAGAAATACAACCATGATTCCAACAGTATAAAAAGATTAATTCACCTTTTCATCATTTGAGGCCAACAAAGACTCCATCCCCACCTTCAGCCTCTGGTATTCTTGGTCTAACACAGTAAAAAGGAGACACTTTCAATGGGATCTTGGACAGCTCTCATGTAAGTTTGTTCACGCTGTCTGATGGGTGCCTGGAGCCGAGTTGGAGACAGATGTGACAGCCATGCTAATGCGAATAAACAAGCAAAGCAAACGCATGGTGACAGCACAAGTGGCCATACACCATCACCTGGAACAAACACTGCAGTTTGATGACAGAGTAAAGACGAATGAGGTCAACACAAAAACTAGCCTGTATTCACTGTCCATAAGCATCCTTTAAATTACTGACGCATATCTTAAAGAAAACTGAGAAAGTCAATTAAACAGTTTGGTTTGGACCTTTAACTACCACTAATTTAGAGCTTAGTTACATAAAATATCTGATAAATATCTATAGTTCCTCAACTGTGCCACACTGAAAGGGGTTTTAATAATTTCGGGTTTGTATCATTTTTGTTGGAACAACTGCTTCATTGCATTCCCGCTAATTTAAACTAAATCTGACATAAACAGATGCATTTTGAAGCTGGTAACTAGAATGGAACAAATTTCAGATTGACTAGCCTGGTGGAAATAAAAATATATACATTTTTACAGTCAGTGATCCCTAGGCACTAATAACTTTAAAAAATAAATCAAAATAGATTGAAATGTTTTCTTATACATTTGTGCCATGTTTCGTGCAATGTATTCTTATTATTTTTAAAACTTTCTCAAGCTGTCCCCCTGCCATTAAAATGTCAGTAAATTCTATGTTCATGAGATCCTGATATTAAAGAAAATGTTGGTAGAATCAGAGGAAAAGTGACAGAAGTAATATTCAAATGACTATATTGACTCGAGTTTTGTGTCTGAGAAGAAGTGCTGTGGAATATGATATCTGATTTTAAATGAGTTTTTTATTAATAAGATGATGACTGTAAGACAATGACTTCCCTCTTATTTAATTAGCTAGATATTAAACTTAACACAGTGCAAACAGTGGAAATTGTGCATTTCTGTTTTTTTATTTATTTTTTACCAACTTCATAGATTTAATTAAACCTTTTATAGCATAGATTACTTTTTACAGTGTGCTCATTTAAAAGGATGCAGGAAGTTTTTGTGCTTTTTAAATGTTTAGACACACAATTGTTTCTGGTCCGGTCTCAAATCAAACAGGTCTCCAGAGGCCAGATCAATAAATTATCAATTACTTCCATTTTTTTTCTCTCTAATTTTCTGAAATGTAAATCTTAATTGCAGAACGTTTGGTTAGAAACCAGATCCACGAGAACATCAAGCTCACCATGCCTTACATTTGCTAATCAGCTGCTTGATATACACCTCCTCTACAGCAGAGGGCAGCAGAGAGTGAAGAACAGGTAAAGTACTTGTCAGAGGAGAAAGGGACACGTTGGTTATGTGTTAAGAGTAATCAGAACTGACAGTCTTGCATTTCGCTGGCTGCCTCTCACATCAGCGTGGACTGATGTGAGTCTGTGATTGTGAGTCAGGTTGTCAGCCGTGCATACCTCTCTCTGCGTTGTTGTTGGCGGTGCCGCTTCTGGCCAGCAGCTGGGTCTGTAAGCACTCGATCTCTGTGTCTTTAGAGACCAAAAGCTGCTGCAGCTCTGAGATTTCTGCCTGTGAACAGAAGCAAAGTAGATAACTGTGAGCTGGTTTGGAGTTCTGGGTCACGAAATAACAAAATGGGTTTGAGGTGACCAGTGTAGCTGTAGTCTTGGCTGACCAGTAGCAGATATCTCAGTGAGCCAAGGAAATCTCCCATAAATTTGGCAAAAGCCATGTATATTACTGTTCAGCTTCCTATAAACTTTATTTTCAAATAGAGTTTTAAAGAAAATGTAAGCATGCTTTTGTGGCACTGAAATTGGTAACGTTGCCATGTAACATTAATAACCATCTGACAGATGTCTTATCTCTCACAGTCAGTAGTAAGACCAATGGGTGCCGATGCTCCCTCCCTAAAAACTCGGGGGCTTTTCATGGTGATTTTGAATGGAGAGAATGTGTGAACAGTGTATATACTTTTAAGTCTAGCCTCTAGGCTCAGCCATTCAAATAAATTCATGTTTTTTCATCTAAACCGTTCAGTTCTAGCTCTGGCTTCACAATTAAGTTAAAAGGTGAACATCCACCTGAATCGCAAATCTTTTGCACACAATAGGATTTTTTTTCTTCGCGGATTGACGGAATAATTCTGTTTTTGTCTCATTAAACTTCCATTTTCCACCAATTTTTAATTTTGTTTTCAACTTAATTATGTCATACTTGAGTTAGTCTGTCACACAAAATCCCAATAAAATATATTGAAGTTTGTTGTGGTAACATGACAAATTAAAATGTTTAACAAATATAAATATATGTTTGCATTGAATTGCATACGTGGTACAATAAATCACAAAACTGTAATGTAGCAGTAGTAGAGCCCAGGCTGAAGGTTATCTGAGGGCCCCATCTGGCTACTTCTTTGAAAACCTACTGTACATGACCTGAAATAGTTTGGAAGTGGGACCAAAAGCAATGAATTTTATACTTCTTGCTTCCACTGGGCGATGACCCCAATGGAAAGTCTACCAGCTAAATAAATAACAAATTTCACAATTAACAATTTCTTGCATCTGTGGAGCTAAACAAAATGAGAATCTAGATGTTATTTACATAAAACAAGTGCATTCCTGAACTAGTTGGTCAGCAACGATAAACAGTTTAACAGGAAGCGCTCATTGTTGAGCTGCAAAAAACAGGTTGATGCACAGACTTTTGTGGTTATTCTGGCGTGCTATGAATGTTAGCTTAATGCCTCTTAAAGCTGCTTTTCAAAAGAAGCATTGATGCTAAGGTAGGAATCTAGAATGAAGGAGGAAGCGGCCAAAATCACAGAATAATTCAAAGGGCCCACAGGTTCCACAGCTACTAGCTCATAGTTTATGTTATGTGCATGATGTTTCACTTTTATTTTGGTGTATCTAAAGGTGAATTAAATATAGTTTGAAAACAAGTAAAAGGATTCTACCAGAAAATGAAATTCAATGAAAGCCATTTGGAGCCAAAGCTGCTCCTTTACTAGATGTAACAGAAATGAAACCTCCAGGCAGACACAGCTGATGCATTCACAGTAGCATTATCTGGACACAATCCATGCAAACTTGCATATAAAAAAGTGAGGGCAGGAAAATTCATCTTCAGGAGTCTGCTTCTGGACATAATAGCACATAGACATGCTAACCTCAACTTTAATAAAACTAAAAGTAAATACATAATAGTATTGACAAACATTAAGTTACCACAAGGCGGAGGAACAACTGAGTTCATCGGTGAAAAGAAAGGCTGTAAACCCAAAATAGCACAATTTGGACGACACATGGCCGAGAGGAACACAGAGCAAAGAGGGACCGCATTGTTGGGGGCGACCTCAAAAAGAAGAGGCAGGCGGCACATTGAGATAAAAAAAAAAAAAACTCATAAAAGTGATGGAAGCGAAGAGCAGAAGGAAGAGGAGGCACCTGTGCGCTGCGCCAGCGCTCCTCCCAGTGCTGCTTCTCCAGCTGTGTGTGCTCCACAGTCAGCTTGAGGCTGGACAGCTGGGTCATGAGCGACTGGTAACACACATGGAGAGAGTAAGAGATGGAGAGCTAGAGAGGGGACGGCAGGAAGAGAGTAATCACGAGTGAGGGAGGGCAAAAAAGTGAAGAGAGCAAGCCACAGAGAGGAGTTAATTGAGGAGGAGAAGAGAGGACAGAGAGAGTGAAAGAAGGGGAAGGAGAGGAGGAAAGGAGCACTGTGAGCACAGAAAAGCAACAGCAGTTTGACCTTTAGATTAATCAGTAAGAAGCAATGTGTTAGAGATTTTTGTTGTAGTTTTTAACTTTGCTGCTCAGCAGGAAAAACATCCACAACTTATCTCAAGCGGCAAAATGGTTTTAAAAATATGGAATACATTCAAAAATTGGAACGCTCCAATTTGAAACAAATGTAGACCAGCAATAAATTTGCAAATAATTTAATTGCAAGCTGATACGGCTACAATGGCACATGCGGTGGTCCCACAAGTGAATCGACTTTCTTACAGATATTTATTAAGCATCTAAGAGAGTCAGTGCATACAGTGAGTTAGGGTGAAACATTACAAATAATTAGCAGTTTTATTAAGGTTCATTTTGCATTGGAATGTGGCCGGGCGGTTGATTAGAAGTTTCACATTTTCCACCTTAAAAGTTACAGAATTTCCAGACACAAATCTTCAGCCCTCTTAGTACATTTGAAGCCATTTTCAATGTTTTAGTCAATTTGATGTTTTTACAAAACTTCCAGGCTTTAAATGTGGAAGATGGATTTGGTTGGATAAATAGATCAGGATTAATTAATTCCAATTTTAAGCAGCTTTAATATCTGCATATCCAACATATTGAGCCACAACTTGAGGTGATAATCTGGCTTCATTTGAATCAGATGTGCTTCAAAAATGGGATTCCTCTCAAACTTCATCAAGCCTTGTTAATCTAGGATGTGACATCATACCACCGCTTTATGTCTTGTAGTACTCATAAATATGCCAGCTTTTTCTGAAGCAAATCATGTAAGGACCCATTACTAGTCTGCAAAATCAAACTATTTCTTCTGAACCAGAATATATAATCAATTAACTAAATGTGCATAAATTTATCTAAAATTTAAGTGGTAGCATGTTTTAGGATAATTTTGAAAAATCGACTATGTCAGATTAATTCTACTCAACTATGTTTTCTAATAACCATAAAGGAATGGTTATTAGTTGGCATTAATAGTAAAGTATGTAAAACATTGATTGTATCTTGTTTGCTGTGAAGGTTTTTCTGGTTAGCTATAGTCCAAAAATTTCCTTAAAAAAACATGTTTAACTGTTTACTATCAATATATTTTAAAAAATTACCTGGTTTAAAAAGTAATACTTAATCTTCAGATCTAATTAAACATTAAAGGAAAAGTGTATATATATATATATATATATATATATATATATATATGCAAATATATCCAATTTTGCACAACTGCACTGTGGCACACTTGCTGTACATATATTTACATATACATATCTGCATTTTTTTTAAATCTTTGCAAGGACTGCTCTTAAGTTGCTTTTTATATTAACAGCATTTTATATTTTACAATTTATAGCACTTTATATTTTATTTTTTATTTTATCTACAACTACTACTCAGTGGTAGTTGTTATTGTGTCTTGTCTCTATGCTGTAACTGCGAAGTAATTTCCCTGCTGGGATGAATAAAGTACTTCTATTCTATTCTATTCTATATATATATATAAAAGCACAATCTACCACATATGCTTATACTCTAGTTTATTAATGAAGACAAGAAACCTCTAGTCTCTGCTGTTTGTGTTTTTGGAAATGTCCCATCTCCTTCAACTACTCCTGCAGTTTACTTCAACCTATATTAGCCTCCTTTGTGATAAATGATAAAGATCTGATATAATGAAACAATATAAGCCCCACAGCTGATTTCCCTTCTGAATCATACTGGCTCTAACACAAAGAGGACATCTGTTTCTTCTTCTGCACATGTCTGTGGTAAAACACACCACATGTGACATGTGCATCCACGTGTGAGCAGAGCGAATCAACTCTGTGTACCTTGGTGGCCCTGAGTTTCCTCTCATACTGGCTCTTTTCTCCCTCCAGGTCCTGCACTTTGCTTGTCAGCTGCTTGACTTCTTGAAGCAAATCCTGCAGACAAACCAAACACATTACTATTTTTAGAAGGTCAAATGATAGATTTATCAACTTGTCCAAGTTTTTTTTTCTTTTTCCCCCAAGGTTTCAGAATGGGCAGTATGCATGCTAACATATGAATGGGACTGGAGTCATCAGGCTCATGTGCAGTTATAAAAAGGTTTCCAGGGCTGTACAGTGCTCTGGTTAATATGGGGAAACATGATCCTCCTGAAACAGACACCACAACGTGCAGTTATCAGCAGCCAGGGAAAGAATAAACCCAAAAAACACGACTGGAAGGCGTCCAAGTTGCACATCTGCCCGCTGACCATTATCACTGTATGAGGGAAACTTTATAAAGCCATAATTATCATTACATGACCCATCCACCTGGTCAGAGTAGGAGGAAGCAGACATAAACTTTGTTAGTAACCAGAGCAATAATCATCATGCAAACAAACAAACCACATCCGATCCAACAAAAACATAACACTGACCCAAAAACACTGATTTGAAGAGATTTATGAAAGAAAACTCATTTTAGGTGAAAATGTCTTGCAAATGTTTCAGTTATTTAAGGAGCAAAAGCAGAGGGAGATTGCTGAGGCTCTACAATCAGTCAGAGTTGCAGCAACCTTTACACTTATTGGCAGTCATGGTCAAAATGTGTAAAATGGGATAAAATTAATGCATCTTATTGTAGAAAACACATTCTCTCATCAAATAATATGAACAGTTAAAGATTTATTCAATTCAAAAAACTAACCTGACCTAAAAATAACTATATTTTGTCCACAAATCCTGTTTACAACAGTTAGTTACTCCCTGCTGTTAGCACACTGTACTAATTTGGCCCACTTTCAGTTTTCAGTCTGAGTCCACCAGATTTTTTATATATAATTTCTTGACAATTTGGGGGGAAAAAATCAAGATGTCAGCCTCTCTAACAATATCCCCAGGGCCTTCAGAAGAGAACCAGGCCCACAGCAACATATATTTCTTTTTCACATCTTGAACCGTGCCACCCACTGCCGTTTGTGGTGGTAGGCACTACAAATGCCTCAATTTTTGAAGCACTTATTGGACAGTAGCTCCTCAAATGAATGGAAACATTTGGAAAACTAATCGAAAGTTTTGATTTCTGGTAAAACCACAGCAGAGCGTCACCCCAACATCCTGAGGGCCACATACAGATGCTTCACTCCACACACACAACAAGAGAGGTTGTTAGTTTTGATTCTTTGGAAATTTCCAAATACCAGCAGAGGTTTGTGGACTAGTTAAGAGGGGAGAGGAGAAGAGAAGAAAAAATGGTGGAAGTATTGTAAGAGGAGTTCTTCCATCATCAGTTTCCATACATGCACAGTCTGTCTTTCTCCACTGTGTTTCAGGGAAGCAGAGCTCAGGTTTGACCCAGCATAAGGATCGGCGCTCTGAACTGGGTCGCCACTTGGGTCCCCCTGTCGGGCTTCCTTCTCCTCAAGTGCCTGTTTCTCCTGGATGCGAGTGCTGATCTCCTCCTGAAACTTGCACATCTGCTCCTGGAGCTCACTGATGAGATTTACCACACACTGGCAGGGAAGGAGGATAAATGAGAAGAGGCAAACGATGTCAAATGGAGAGATGTAAGGAAAGGGAAAGAGAAATACACTGAAGTTAGATACAACAATAGGAAGAAAAAAGAGAGAAGATGATCATTGGATGACTTGTTTCTTAATTTAGTCTGCAGATAGAAATATGTCTTCTAATGTCTTGAACTCCCCTGGCTGTGGATTGAAATGTAATTTTAAAGAACAGCAAGCATAATAAACAGAAAAAAGCCACACAAAACATCTATTTGACCGGGGGGTGAGTCCAAATTGTGGTTGTAACAATGAATAAGTCAGTCTTGGGTCAGACAGAGGCTGGGCACCTTTCCTCACCGTCTCACATTGCTGAAATAGTGTGACACATAGATACATGTTCAAATATGTAAAATGAACGCGCGCCAGGCTTTGTGCTCCACTTCCCCACAGGTGCCATGTGACGACTGACAGGAACGGAGGGGATGAGCTTGCTGATAGATTTCTCTGGGGTCAGTGGAAGGAGCAGAGTCCAGGTAAGTTTGGAGAGTCGAGGAAAAAAACATCTTATGGTTTAAATGGGAGATGCACACACTTAGCGAGTTGATAATTCACTGTTAAGTGGGCTGTGCTGTGCTAATTCACAGTCCTACTGTGCAAAAGTTATGACCTTCTTAATTTATCTTCTCTAAGGGAATAAGATCAAGTGACGGTAGAATGGGCTAAAAATCAGGAATAAGCACAACGCAAAACAAAATCATTTCAGGACTAAAACAATGTAATGTGATTAATAAACAACAAACTAAAAAATAAAAAGTCAACAATGACCTGACTTAAAGATGCATTTTCCTTCTGCTGATCATCCACTGTATGCAAAGCTTTAAGCTGTAAGGTGGGAATGACCTTTTGCATGCAAAAATATAGATTTCTGTCTCAGTATACTTTCATTTTTTAAAAAAATAAATTCAATGCAATTGTAACATGCTGCTCGTAAAGTGCCAAAATACCAAAATGAAAATTGGTTTAATTAGACACAAATCTAATTTATTTTAAAAAAACAACAACAAAAAAACTAGCTAAGTTGATAGTATTTTTTTTTATTTTTAATGTAACTTGACAATAAGTAAATATAACTGGGTTTTTTAACTGTATGAGTAGAAAATCAATTTCCATGTTTTGATTTTTTTAACAGTTATTTAACCCAGTGGTAGCATTTTTCTTTGTGGTTTGCTAAGTTGTTCTACATCACTTTTTGTAGGGAATATTAGAAATGAGTATTTTCAGGGATTAAAGGTTGCGCTAAATTAAATAAAGTTTACCACAGTGCGTGTGAGTAGTGTAAATTAAGGGAACATTTATCATATTAGAGTTAAGCTTGTAAGCCAGAAAGGTTCTAAAACCCATTTTGACTTAAGGATAATTTTTCCAACTTAAAAGTCAAAGGTAAGAAGGTTACAAAATAAAAATATAAATATTTTTCTGAAAATCATCATTGGGCTAAAAAAGAATAAAAAGGCAGCTAAACACCAAAGAAATACGTTGGAAAAACCTTTAGAAATCCTGTCTAACTATTACTGAAAACCACTTTAAAATATTACAAGTAAGACTGGTTGTGTGGAAGCAAAGTCTAAGTTATATATTAATCAATTTCCAGCTATTTTTAGTCTAAACAGAATGATAGTTATCTCCAAGACGAGCCTTTTTTTTGTCCCCATCTTCCAAAGTTTAGATCCACAAGAATGAGCAAGACTAGATGGGAAGATAGAAATAGAGAGCGATAAAAACAGTAGCAGTGAGGGAAACAAAAAAACACATATTCCTTGTTTTATACAAAATAACTTGATAAATGCTTGTTCAGAAAAACAGCCTCATCTCACAGTCACGTGAAATATTTTAGAAGCCTGTCGCATAACCTGAAAAATGCACCATCAAACTAAACGCGTCATTCCCAGGCGATCATCGGTTAGCTGCAACTTTTTTTCTGTGTCGTGCTGGTGTAGTTTCCTGAGGTGAAAGTGTTTTACCCCCAGGAATGCTCAGAATGGATGCCTGTCATTCCTCCTGACAGCTCACTGGAGCCTTGCAGCTGTTACAAAGTGCACATACAAACACACATCATTACTTTTACTATTCCAGCTCCGATCTCTCCAACAAAAGCTAAAGACCACAGCTTTGTAGAAGAATTGTTGGCTATGAGAGCCTTTCTCCACACAGTTCAATAAACAAAATATTTAAAAGGATACATTCTTCAGAGTGGTGCTTTGTGAAGTTGATACCAGCTGTCAGTATCTTACACCCTGTAGCAGTTAGTCCACATTGTTGTCTTAACTGTGTTTGGACACATCACAGTGTGTCCTATTTACAAGACAAGACTATTTACAAAACAACCCTCCACAGCTGAGGTCCAAGTATCTAAGTTGCCTCTTTAGTAGGGCAGTTCCTTTATGTATTATATACAGTATTTATGTATTAATGGTGAGAATCAAAATGGATCAAATAAAATTTTTTTGTTTTACTTAATGTGGGCAAGCTACTGACTGCTTGGAGCCTCTACACAAAACCCTACTTCAATCAATCAGAACCATCTACCAAGCAAAATAAATAAATGAGAATTAGTAATCTGAACCATGTTCATTCTTAGTAACGTACACATGCAAAACAGAGGTGGAGGTGCAATGTGTGACTGAACAACAGTCTGGTTGGTAACCTCACTCAAACACTCATCAGCTCTGCACTTCTCTCTGACAAACTCAAACAGTTGACTAATAATTCCACTCAAATTCTTGTATATGACATAGAAACCACAGCGAAGACCTGCAAGACCTGGCCTGAGAAGTGTTACATTAGAAGGATTAGCTCCCTTTCTGCTTGTGTTGATTCATGGTTGCAAACAGGAGGTTGATGATTAACATAGTTACTTATGATAATTAAATAATTCAAACTGCAAAAAATAAATAAATTTAAATAGCTCAGCTCAGCTTTTCATCTTCTTTTCTGAGAGAAACTAACATTATAAATGTCTCTAGTAGAGTCTTTTCACACCATGGATCACTTACAGAACGGTTTTAAGCAACAGGATTTGTATTGCAAATATCTTTCCTGGTAACGATACATGTCTTATAGGACAAGTTTGTTTTAACAGCACATCCTTTCCATTCTGGTTTTTTCTGTTTTTAATCATCATGTTACCTCCCACTTGATGCTTCCTCCTCCCTGTCTGCTACCACTGATGCTTATCACTTTCCATCCACATATTACTGGCCTCTGCACATCTAGAATGCTGCATCACGTTTAGTCAGTAGAAGCACAGCCCTTCTTAATGCGTAAATGTCAAGTCACAAGAGCATTCTTAGGATCTGCTGAGCAGCTTAGTGTCAAAAGAAACAAATTGAGCACAAAGAAAATAACTATCACAAAAAAAGACAGCTAAGCAGATAAGGCTGGAACACATTATTTGAGACCATAAAGGTCTTAATGGGATTGTTTTTACCTTCAGTGGAGCAGAAACTTGCTGCTAAGCTGAATAGAAACTCTGATTCAGAGACCCACTGCACGCAACCTTTCACTTTCTATAAATTACATCACCTCAACAGGTTTTAATCCAACTGCTGTAGCTCTTGGAATAGAATGCAGTTTTAAATTATCCGTTACATTTTCCTAACCTACTGTATTAAATCTTATAAAACCATAAATAGTGATGGCATGTCGTGTCCTCGGTTATTTTTCAGCTTAACTTTAGAATGATGTTAAAGCTTTCATTGCAAATTATATAACTGAGGGTTGTCCATTAGAAACAAATCAGATAACACAGGGAATTAAACTCCTTTTGCAGGGAGCATTTTAATCACGTTGCAATCTTGTGATATTTTGAAGGCCTGGAGGTGAAGTACGCTTTCTTTCTTTAAAAGATTTTTTAATGAGACTATTTTTGTACTTTGAACTTAATGGCTGTTGTGGAAACCACCTGATGTGTTCTGGCTTGTTTGAGAGATTCAGTGCTTAGATGTGTATCTCATCAAGGATTCCACTATTAACTGTGCCAGTGACTTTTTGTGGTGTTTGCAATGTTTTTGTTGCATTCATATTGCATATGCAATAGTTCCAAAACAAAAGAGCAGGTCTTTCATCACCTGATTACTATTGCACTTACTTTTGGCATAGACCTGAGGAAAAAACTTTATGGATGTGTGCTTTGTTGACTAGTTTTAGAAAGAAATTCAAACCAATAAGACAACAGCTGTGAGAATGAAAGTTTCAAGAGGTTCTTGTGAAACAAAAACCTGCTGCTTGTCTAACCTGTTACACTTGGCCAAAAGAATCAAACGGTAAACTTTTGGATTCTACACTATCTTCCAGATTTAATTACTGCTACTGGTGTTTTGCACAAAGTGAATGATGACCAAGACCGACATTGAAAGTCTTTAACTTCACCTCAAATCAAGAGCTGGTTAAACAAGGTTGTGCGTTCCAACCAAACACACATCAAAAGACTCTTGGGGTAGAGAAAGAATGGCACTTGATGAAAACCTCATCAATAATTTATGTACTACTTCAATTAACTGAATCTGTGCCAAGAAATCCAACCAATTGAAATTAACTTGCAAATTTTAATATAAAAGAGTGGTTAATTATCCAGAAGCTTGGTGTTTGGCTGAAAATGGCAATCATTAAAATGAAACTTTAGGGGGGAAAAAAGCCTTTTAGCCAAATACTAAAGTTAATGTATATTTATGATGCTATGGCATAGTTTGACCACTCTGAGAGTCAGATTAAAAACAAATTCAAATCTGTCCACCTGATTCTATTTTTATTTTATTTTAGAAAACTACTGTACAAAAATGACACTCTATGAAATTAACAATTTAAATAAATAACCAAACATTTTGCTTTTTAATATCTTATTTTGATTTTGTTAACATTAACACACCTTCCATAAGTCACACTTCTCTTTCCTGAGACCATCTGCCACCAGCCAACAGGTGAGTCATAACAAAGAAGATATTAAGGCCACTTATTTCCCTGCATACATTACATACAGTTAATTAACAGTTGCTTCTAGTAATCAGCTTTTTTAGGACTTCTCTGGAGACTCAGAAGACAAATAAATAAGTGACATACATAATATATGAAGCATGTCTGAAGGTCCCAAAAAGCAAAACTACACTACATGTATCTGTAATATTAGTAATGAAGTATAAATTTAAAGGTAGAAATAAACTAATACAAACAATACCTTAGAAAAAGTTTAGGAAAACTAGGATTTATAGACCAAATTTAGTCCAACTTACTTAAGTTCTTTCAACCATAGAAACTTTATGTAAGCAACACCCAGATTATTTTTGACAGTGATTATAAAGCCTGAAAAAAAAACATTAAATCCCACAAAAATATCAAAGAATAAGCTGCAATACATGCTTAAATATTGTTGAAGGTTTGTCTGTTGATAAATAGGATTTAGACATGACTTACTGTGCAACACAAAGCATAACAACCTGTTTTTCCATTCAAATCAAAAAGGAAAGTTACATACGCTGTGCTTAAAAAGCCCATCTCTTTGTGTAAAGCCTCTAAAAATTGTCATAAGTCAAGTTATTCACAGAATAAAAATGGCCTTTTTGCTATCTTTGAGTGAAGTTGGTGAGACATTCCATACCTCAGCTTTGTTGTTCTTTGCATTTGCAGCATCCTGAGGGTTTGTGTTCGTTCGTGTTTCCTCCATGGTGACCAGCTTCAGCTTCAGGTAGGACACTTCATCCATTAGATCCAGCTTCTGGGTCTCCAGAGAAGTCCTGCTCCTCAGCTCCTGAAAAACAAACAAACAATGAATGTACTCTGTAGATCCGATTGCACACATGGAAGAAAAAATAAACACTTATCTTGCTTTTAAAAACCCAGTAGCAGAAAATGTTTTACATTTGTCGCTTATGCAAGGATTCCACTCAGCACAATCTTCTTCCCATACTACGAGAAGTCTGGCTGGGGGATAAAGACCCCACAAAGCTAAATATACATGCTCTCATGCACACACAGGCTTGCTGCATACTATTAATAACGCTGTCCTTCATTGGCAGAGAGGAAAAGAAAGCATGTCTGAAAAAGAGGCAGATAAGAGATGTAGTTTCCCATGAGCATGATAAAGTTTTAGTTTTTTATGACTCATGTAAGCTTTCAATTCCTCATTCAAACTACTTCCAATTCCCCTTATGTGTCTACAAAATTCAAACTTTAGTTGTTAATGTCATCAACTTGATTAAAATACTTTTGGGAGAAATTGGAAAGGAAATTAACTAGTGAATTTATTTTTCATCTCAGGATTAATCCTAGAATATGATCTTTCTTAAGACATACATTTTTTTTCTGAAGCTGTCATCTTGGGTATCGTGTCGACCGACTTGCTTACAGTTTAAAATGTTCATTTATTTATTTATCTCGCACACCATTTCCAATTCAATTTGGTAATAATTTGTAGAATTTTCTATTCCATTTAACAAAATGTTAAGGGGACCATTTACAGAATGATCAGCACAGGTGGAATGTAGGTTTAACTTCTTACCCAAAGACACTTTAACATGATGGAAATCAAACCTTTTTAACAATATAAACAATATAGACTTCTTATTCATGGTAATACTAAGATACATACAGTAAATGGTCAATTGATTTTTGTCAGCAAGATTTCTGGTCAAACTAGAATCTAATTCAAAGTGAGACATTTTAACTAACCAAGAAAAGAGGCAGTTTTTTTCCCTTCTCATAACAACATTACAAATTCAACATTTAGATGGGCAACTAAGATTTACTTTTTTCTCTGGAAAACAAAACACTAATGTGTATGTGTATCATAGGTCCTTTTATAGAAAGTAGCATTTCGTCCTGAAAGAATGGAGATCAGAGTAGAGGAACAAGGCGCACTCCTCCAAATCGTGCCTGAGTTTTGCTGTGCTGGTTGCTTGGAGACCAAAGGAAGTAACGAGGTTTTTAGGCT
Source organism: Xiphophorus couchianus (assembly GCF_001444195.1). Taxonomy (NCBI): domain Eukaryota; kingdom Metazoa; phylum Chordata; class Actinopteri; order Cyprinodontiformes; family Poeciliidae; genus Xiphophorus; species Xiphophorus couchianus. Next base: position 22,996,217 of record NC_040229.1, read on the forward strand.
GCAGCTAGAATACAGGCGGGCATACACAAGCCTGGCATTACATTCATCAGTGAGAAACAGGAAAAGCAAGAAAAGAAGTTGCAGCTAGAAGACGTAATGGGGTTCATGGTGATATTGTCAGCATTGGGAAACTTTAGCTCCTTTTAGCTGCTACACCAGGGTTTGTGTTGAGGTGTAAAAGGCTTTTAGGACCCATTCAACTGGATAAAAATGTCAGTGGCATTAAGAAAGCGTATGCTTTGCAATTGGAAATATAACAATATATATATAAATATAACAATTTCTCTATATAATTGTATGGTATCATTTTAATCGATTATTTACCCATCATTCTATTCTTTTTTGTGTTTAATGTACAAAAGTCATGTTAAAAAGTATGAAAGTCAACACTCTGACCACAAGTTCCACCCAAAGTGGACATAGTAAACAAGTTGTGTCAACACCACAGCCACACAGTCAGACAGTTAAAAGCCCATAATCACTCCAGCTCTGAAAATCTGCTTAGTTATGGCAGCTGACTGTCAGTTTGCAATCTCACACCAGCGTCACATTACAGACGGATAAGCTGCAATATTTAGAGGTAATTTATCAGACGTCTGTGGTGGTCTGCCACAGCTCAGCTGCTTGACATTTGCTTTTACTAAATTGTAAGAAGCAACACGTGCCAAATTATCCTGTCCTTAATATGCATTGCTCCTATACTCCTAATTATAGATCACTTTAAAAAAGCTTTGATCATCTCCAAATTGGGGTAAAATAAATAACACACAGAACTGTCTAAATCTGGACTCCAAAGAGGTTATTTCTATAGAAACTCAACTGGTTTAAATCAAGAGGAACTTAAAGTAGAGTTTACTTTAAAATTGTTAAGGAAAAATATATACTGTACATATTTACAATCGCTTTGTTTTATTTTTAAATCTTTAAGTTTTACCAATTTATCTGAAGGTTTTACATACTCCAAAACAAAAACTGCTTTAAATTTTTACATTTAAAATGCATTAATTGAATTAACATTCTCACTGTGGCAGCAAAAACACAAAAAAACAAAAACAAAAGCAAAAAGTGACAGCAATGACATTTTAATTTTAACTTAATGGTAGATAAGATATTACTATTCACATCCCAGAGTCATTTACTTCATGTTGTAAATACATTAACATCTAAATGTATAATTTATGAAGACTTTTCTTTTCATGTTAAGCGCTTGAGGATCAGGTAAAATACTCTTCATATGCCTTCTGAAAGCTCTGAATGAATTTCTTCTAACCCCCCCCCAGTTGTGACCTTTTATGAAAGAATGAAAAAAATTAAAAAACAAATAAAAATTTATTCCAAAGGTATACTTCAAATTAGGATTTAGTGAATGGTTAAGGTCAGTAAGATGTACCCAATGAACCGTTGGGACTTTAATGATGACCTTGTTTGGAGACATATTATTTATTGATTCATCTGGGTGTGTGCAGATCTTGCTTCCTGTCCACATCATTTCATTACAATACTGCTAAAGAATGTACAAAGGACTGAGTTTCAATTGGGAAATGTCATATGACAAAGTGTGGGAGGATGACATCAGGGATAATGATGAGTACATTTCACTGTGCCGACTGTATAACCATTTCATGTTAATTTAGTTATTTTTATGAACACAAACCTGAAATAGCTAAAGGAAAGACTGGACATGGAGTCATACCGACTCTGTAAATGCTTTTAATAGCATCCTAAAACATATTATGATTGCATAGTTTAATATGTTGACACAAGCTAAACCTACTGCTTTTAAGCACCTAAACATGGTCATTTGTTGGTTTGCAATTTAACACAAAAACTGATGTCAACAGGTTTAGGGCTCTAATAATGGGACATTTGCCAGTTTAACTAACTAGTCACTATCTAAACTAGCTAATAAATAGTATTTACACTAGTGAATACTGTAGCAATAAATCTTTACTGACACAAATGCATCTGATGAAAAACTGCATATTTTTTTAGGTCAAATTAAAAAAAAGACTTAAATTTAAAGAATAAATCAAAATCGTAAACTTTGAAAAAACATTACATTTTTCAATATCATTCATTATATTACTTTAAGAGAAATCGTTTTGCAGGTCAAAGCTTTACAAAAGTTCCTGGTTAGAAATCAGCTACAAAACTATGATTGGTGCATTTTTATGTAGAAAATTGAGTTTCATACTAGTGCATGCAAATGCAAGCACACAAATAGTGAACTACAAGAGGAAACTGAGGTCTGAAGATAATACTGAACAATTAGTCAAAGTGCTTGGCAAAGGTAAAGGGAGCAGCACTCGATTTTCTGTTTTTCAGGAACTGTCTTTATGTATCAGATTTGAGAATCATATTTTGTTACCGATTACATAGCTCAACAAATTAAGGAAATAAAGTTTTCAGGAACTATAGGTCAAATTCAGTGTTTAAAGATATTGGCTTACCTCTACAAACAGTGTTTACTTATCAGTGATGGAAATATTTGGATTTATCTGCAGTACATCACAGCCTAGCATAATCCTTGTTGCACTGAAAACTTATTTTAGCTTGCACACTGACAGAAGCAGTCCAGCAGAGAGAGCAGACATATCATCACATTTTAAATCCTTCAAATCTGACTTCAACAAATACACAAAGAGGATTTAAGAACCTGGAGAAGACAAAACAAAATACCACACGAGATGCAGACCACCTTTATCAGTCCCCACACCTAGATCTCTCTTTACCAAACATCTCGTATCCCTTTGTGTGTTTGTTCAGCGGTTAAAATAAGTACAGCAGCTGCATATCAGTGCTGCTAGAGCCTCAAATCATGACTGACTGCAGAAAAGATTTACTGCTGCAGCAATGTTAGTAATTGGCTGTCTATTTGAGATACTGTATTTTGCATTTCTACATAAAGCCAGAAAATATTAATTAAAGCTAGCAGGACGATAGAAAGAAGCATAACACCCCTAATAAGGCTATTTATTTTGGAGCTGGGGACTTTTCACACTCAATGTGGGCAACAAGGAGGACAAAGAGCCCATTGAGAAGTTTAAACAGAAGGCTGATTCTGTGGCAGTCAGGGTTGGGGTCCTTTTGTGTCCCGGCTGGCAGAACTCATGAGTTTGCTTCACTGCTGACGTCGAGAAAAACAACTGGAAAAAATCCTGGCTTGATCCATTGTCAAACTGGCTCAGAGGTGGTTTTAGTCACCTTGACCACAGAAAATGTAAAAAACACATGAGGGCAGACGATCCAATCCATGCTGTGTTTAAATGAGACGTCAGAAGAGGCAAGCGTTTCAAAAAGCCTGAAAATAATATGTACATCTTAATTTTCTAACATCTGGATGAAAATGTATTCAAAAAAGTCCAGACTGAAGCTAAAATTATTTTGGTCCACTGGACTGTAATTACTATCTGTTGAGCTAGCTGCCAACATCAGCATGTTCTCACAAATGTGCAACATGCTGACAGAAGGAAAAATGTCTGTTGTTGAGCAATTTAGTTTGGCAATTCGCTGTTTAGCACAAAACTTCAGTGATCACATCAGCTTTCATTATTAATCCTCCAGCAACCTTAAATGTGTACAAATTATTATAGCATTCACAATTGTATATATACTTTTATCATGATATCCAAATGCTGCTGCTTGTGTTTTAATTAAGTGCAGATGGGAAAATCAATATAGTACTAAAATGATTGTTCAGTATTTGTAGGTTTAGGAGTACTTAACTTACATGAGCTTCATTACAAATTAATTTGCTTCACTTGTTCAGTTGTAAAAATGAAACTAATTAGTTATACAGGCTTATTTCACACAGAACAATGCATTTCAAGCATTTACTTGAATTACTAGATAAAAGCTGGTGAAAGTCTAAAATGTTTTTTTAATGTAGAAATTTAGAATGATGGATGGAAGATAGGATATAAGGGTATAAATATAATGTGCAGTATATACTGTTGATATTTTCCCTGGGCATGAAAACATGCAATTTATCATATTAGAAGAACTAATAGTCTACTTTAGGCTAAATATCTTATTTTGCATTCCAAACATCTAAATTTAGGCATAATATATGTGATACATTCAAGTTAATCTCAACTTAATTTAAATCTGTTTGACAGCAAAAAAAAAAAAAAGAAGATAGAATTGTATATAAACTGAGGTATTAATGGGTTAGGTGTGTCATATATATAATGTTTGATTGACTGGCTGATTGATAACAATACTAAACAATGCAATTTTAATATTACCAACCATGCTAGCATTACAAGAAAGACAAGTTACCTTCATTTTTAGTTTGCTTTAGGTCAGACAAATGTTGTCTCATTCACTCCAGGAAACTGTTGAGCTTTGACTTGTTTAACCTACTTGGTTTAACGAAACTTACATCAGCTTGGAGGATAGGAGTCAAAGGAGGTAAAGACAAACTAGAATAAGCAATAAAACAAACTGCCACTCCTTTATTTATTAATTTTCTCCCTGAGCTGAAATCTTCAGCACCAACGTTTAGCCATTCAGTTCGTCAGCTGCCATAGACGAGATATCAGGTTTTAATTAACACCAGTATGACTGTTATGTTTGTAATCTAGCTTTAATTATTTTTCCTTCATAGTGAAGTTTATCTATGAAAGCTTGACCCAAGGTTTCTGAAAGCTTCAGTAACTTCAAATTAAAGACATTTTAAAATATTTTAAAATAATTAAGACATGTATGAGCTTAAAGAAAATTCTATGTTACATATAACTATTTTTAAATAATTTACTAACGTATGAAGCAAATTAACTAGTATAGCAAGTAATGCTAATTATTGATGGTACATAACCTTATTGCTAAATATTGCAACTGGTATCAAAAGTAAATTATCCGCCTCTCATCTTGTCCATCACACTTTTTGGGATGTTCGAAACGTGGATCAGTTGAGAACAGCTATTGCGATGATGTTCTGAAAAACCACAAATATTCAATACAAAGTGTAAATTAATCAGATTTGGAACTTGTTGCATTCTGAAGTTTTTTTCTATATCAACATCACACATATGGATATTGCCACAACATATTTAGAAACTAAAAAGAAAGTCATAGACTTCAGCTGCAAGATTCGGTTAGTGGAGCTAAATCTAGATTGTTGGCGCTGGCATTCTGTTGATTACGACAGATCTGTACTTGCAGCTGTGGCATGTTTTAGATATCAGTACTGGAGGCGTGCGTAGCTGTAAACGTAGGACATCTAAAAGGCCATAAAAGAAGGTGCCTTAACCACAAACATTCAGGTTGAAGCTGCGCAAGATGGATGTGATTGTGATCTCCAGCTGGCTGGCAAGGTATGCAGGTAAACATAGTGCCGTTGAGTTATGTGCCGCCCAAATACTGATACTATCAGTAGTTCTGCTCCATGGTTAACTTTTTTTTGACTTAAAATTTCAAACAAACATAGTTTACTCTTTTTTGTTGGATTAAAAATAATAAACATACCAGCAATCACAAAAGTTAAACATAAGGTGACTGACTAACATGACATTAAATAATAATCACATTTAATAGGATGCATTTTACACATCAGTCATGTAATGTGCAGCAATATTATAAGCCATGCTTTAATTTATTTAGAATATTAGATACCATCAGATGACAAAATGAGATTTTTTGCAAATGCTAAAATTTACAGCAAATAGTATTTTTTTTTTTTTTACATGTTTTACCTGTTGCAGCATCTCCTCTGTGGAAGCCAATTTCTGTCGATGCTCTTCCAAAGAAGTTTCCAAGTCTCTGATTTTCTCTCCCTGAGCCTCAACTTGGTCCGTCAAAACGCTTACCTGTTTGAGAACAAAATCCTTTAATTAAGATGGAGGCTTTCCATTTTTCTCCTTAAGAACCACAAAATAACAATGAAGTTCACTTTAAATCCCAACTGCGATTACTTCAAGCAGTACTCAAAAGTTAGTCAGGATTACTCAGCAATTGACTGGAATAGTGTGATTTTCATCTTTAGAACTCTTCCAGATAACTTTAATAGTACAAGATAAAAGCCAAAATAGTTACTAAAATAAAGTGCATCCCTCAAAGGTGCGTCTGCAGCTTTGGATACCAATGAAAAACATAAACAACATGTTCATAGCATCATGTTGTGCATTAATCCAGAATTTCCTTGTTATTTTTCACCACCAAATAAAACAATAGCAAATTTTAACAATATTAAAATTTGCATTGTTATAATCAAATGATTTATTATAAAAACATTTTCAATTCAACCTGCATTTTTTTAAATATATATATATTTGTTTTTGGAACAAAGAAGATATGTTTCTTTCACCAATAACTTTAGACAACAATGAAAACTCGTAATAAATAAGTTGATATAAAAAAAGGGGTAAAAAGAGAGTACTGACAGCCACAATAACCATAACAATGTTTAATTTCTAGGAATCAGAAGAAGATCCCTGACTTTTGTATCCGACATCCCACAGTGGGATGTCTACCCAACTTTAAGAGTTATTGCCATGGGCTGGTCAATCTATCCGCCAAATTCTTATATATATATATTTTTTTTGTGTGTTGTATTTATATTTACTTATATTCTTATATTCTATATTCTTATTCCTTGTTTCTTGCATAATTTACGGTTTTTCTTGCATAATTTAAGGTTTTGGTTACTCACATTTGGTGAGTATTAATTTGTATTTTGTATTCTTTTGCACTTTTGCTTACTGTGTGCTATCTTTGTTTTTTGCCTGGGAGCTGCTGGTAACTTCAATTTCCTGAGGGAGTCTTCCCAAAGGATCAATAAAGTACAAGTCTAAGTCTAAGTCTAAGTCTTCACCTCTAACTAAACCGAATGGAATATTTTATTGTGGTCGCAGTCTGCACAAAACCCTACCAAAGGCCACGAATGGACACCCCACATTGGAAATCAAAGAATATTTTTGTGCTAGGATGATCTATTTAAAGACCAGACTGGAAACAATTCAGGTTTGTTTACAGCAATTTTATCCGTCCAGTCGAGGAGGTCGAGGAATTTTGCACGGAGGAATGTCAAATCTGTCAGTCTGGTAGAAATGTAACCCAAAAGACTTACAAACTACTGCAAAATAAAATGTTTCTGTAAAACATTGACTCAGGAGGTCTGAAAAAACATGCATAATTTTCCTTTCACTTTGTGAGTTTATAGGTCTACCACATCAAACGTTGAGAAAATACTTTGAAGTTTGTTGTTGCGATGTGACAAAGTGTGGAAAAGTTCAAATGGTAGGAGTTATTCTAAAAGGCTCTATATCTATGAAGTTGGAAACTTTTTTCCTCCAACACACTTTCCGTAAACACTACACATTCATACGGGCATATCTCAACATTCAGCTCCACAGCAACATCCATTTACTTACCAACTTGTCACTCAGGAATGCGTTTCACAGTTACTATAATCTCCCAGACAACACATTTACCTCCTGCCAAACACACTTTAACACTTCTTTTATTACCGTAGTGTGCTAAATCCATCTGACAGCAGCTGATTCTCTGTCACTTCTCTGACTTTCAGCCCTGCAGTCATGTCTTGTCTCACAGCCAACGTTTTCACTCAACACACGTTAAATAATCTAACTACCCCTCCTTTCCAACAATGTGCCAAATGCAAGTGAATAAAAGCAATGAGTTGCTTTTAAAACACTACTAGGCACACAATCATGTAAATCACAGGTACCCAATAATTAAAATGAATGTATCTTATCACCAAAACAAGAACTACTTCAAACACCTTTAGCAGGACTGCATGAAGTGTAACTAGGAAGTTTAAAGTACAACGTCTTACCTCCGGTGAACACAAAGAAATAGTTCCTTATTACTACCCGGACGTCATATGCCAACCACAGAGTGTTTATTTCTCTCTAACGCAGAGAGAAATAAATGTTGAAGCAGAGCTACACCTCACATATGCAGTCCTGAGGCTGAAACAGGTAAGGAGAAAGTTAAGCGGAAACCCACAAAAAGGACAAACTGTCAACAGCCAATTAAATCCTCCGTCAAAGACACAGAAGCCCCGGTCATCCTTGGTTATCAGCCAATCAGAGTTGATGTCAGATGCGGAATGTGTAACAAGTAGGTGTGCATGTGGGGGAGAGGTGGCGGCAAGGAATGAGATATAGACTTTATGATAGCTTTGTGAGCTGGGGTCGTTCAGTCGAGTGAGAGCGTTGCAGAAAAAAAAGGTGCTTTTCAAAGAGCAAAACAAACACAGACAGGAAAAGGCAGCCTGAGGAGCAGCTTCATAACAGCTAATTAAATTTGAGGAATTAAAGACATACTCTGGAGATCACAGCTGCCTGAACTAGCTATTAAACTGATCTGAGCGCATAGAGAACCTGTTGACATCACATAGTTCTGAGACCCGTAATCATCCCGTGCCTAAGTTTTACAGTCTTGACATTTATAGTTGCCGTAGAAGTTGTCAGTTTTCACATGTGGTTGTGAAAGTGTCTGAGCTTGATTTGTAATGAAGTAACACAAAATATCTGGAGTTTTTTGATTATAGACTATAACAGCTGGAATGATAGCAAATCCTGCCAGAAGTTAATTTTAATTATTTAAATTACCATTTGAAAACAAACAGGAGATGAAACATTTTGCATATTGTTTCATTAACATTTAAAATTACTGAAAAAAATTTGCTCTGACCTGCAGCACCAGAGATTCCTTGTCTCCTTCTAGTCGAAGTAGTCGTTCTTGATAGGTTTCATTGTTGGCTGGAGTACAGAGGCTCACCTGGACACAACGCACAAGAAAAAACATGCAGATTAATAGGAAGCTTAAGGAGGAAGAATGAGTAGTTGCATACCGAGAGTATGCCAAAAATTGACATTGACTTTGAATTTTCTGATGAAGTCCTAAGGTTTTCCACCCAACATACAAACATACCAGAAATGGAGAAGTAGCTGCAATACATGCTGGAGGCTATTTCTTCAGAAAGTTTATTTGAAAAAGTTCTGCAAAATACGAGCCCATGAGTTGGTATGTTAAGTACTACATTATAAATTGTCTAAATTTGGACTTTCAATCATCTATTGTGTAGAAATATTACTTACTATATTGGTGATTTCTGCAGCGCACCCATGTCTTACAATTTGAAAAACAATCTGAATCCATTTGCGGTTTTACACTCACTTTTTAAGGTTACTGTTGCTGAGATTTACATAAAGAGCTCACGGAGTGGCCCTTGTTTAAACCATATGATGCATTCCTATGAAACATCATCTGACTCATCTGAGTCTCATTTATCTCAAAACGGACTCACACTGTCACTGAGGCTTGCGATAAAACTTTCATAAGACCTCTCTGATTTCACCACTGACCTTTGAGTGGAACAAAACATATCTTATATAAACTGTTATGGATATATTTCAAGCCCCATGGCAAAACAGGAAAAGAAGCTGCATCAGGCTCTTATCTAGAAATAGAAAAGGCTTCTATAGCATCTACTCCAGTACAAAAGGAAGAGACACTCTGGGTCAGAATCTCCCCCAGTTCTCACCAGAATTACAGTTTTAACAACTCAGGAGTTGAAAATGAAACTCAAGCAAAGTAACTACAGATGAAGAGCTGGACCAGTTTGTATTTCTTTTCAGATTATGCAGTCTTTTTGGTCTAAAGCTGCTACTTTCTCAACTGTCACTGTCAACAGGGATTTTCCAAAAGTGTGTTTCCAAAAGAAACTGGAAATAAGATGCTTTTGGCTTCTATCAGCTTTAGAGCTACAAAAAACATATAAGCTCACAACTTTAACTAATAAGAAATAATTTATTTGGCATTTCATATAAATAAAAACATAATAGTCAAAGCAAATTTTTCATGTCCATAATATTAGAAGTAGTCGTCTTCATTTATGGGATTATATGAAACTAGACTTTGGACAGGAGAAGCCCTTCTCTCATTTCGCAACCCTTCGCCCAAGTTACAGGATGACTTCCATGAGTAATCAGTACATCTGCTTGGAAGTGACGTCTGTCCACTAGTCCGGCTTCAGTTTCCACTGTAACCAACAGCAACACTGGCTCACAGAGTGGTGGATCTCTTTACTATTTGCATTACTGCTCTGAGTTATTGTTAGTCTAGCTTTATTAGGAGGATAATAACACTATGTATGCTGATAATATTTTGAGGTCTTATTTAACCCAGAAAAATTGAAGGCCATAAGTTCGATCCAAATTTAACTTAAGACTTTAAAGGTCAGCCTTGTTTAGCCCATTAATCAATCCTAACCAAGGGCTAGATATTATAAGACATCTTTATGTGGTCCTTTTTTTATCTTTCACTTTTCAAACAATTACTCAAGTTTAGATGAAAGGAAATGTTGGATGTATTCCTTTTATTATTATTATTATTATTATTGAAGACTTATTTGTGAAAAATCCTAAATGCAACATTTCTCAAACCAGAGAGGCGAGGGTTGTGCACCAAATGGGCTAGGACTTTACCTCAAGTGGAGGAATTTTAAATGTTTGTTTGGTTTCAAGTGACCAGAATGGAGAAGACAATGGGTAATTTGTCTGTAGTTATGAGGGAGCAGCTGCAGTCTCTCTGAGCTAAGTTGAAAAACAAAGCTCTCGAGTAAATGGTTAAAGCATTGTAAAACCTTCAGCTAATGTAAAGAGACATGGACCATGACTAAAAGAACAACATCCTGGGTGAACTGAGCTATCTTCATGCAGTGGTTGGGTTCAACCTAAAAGCAAGTCAGCGGTTTGGTTCAAGCGTTCGATGAAAATTAAAGTTTTACCACCAAAATAGTTACATTGCTATACCAGGGCTGGTGCCAGAGCTAGTTTTAAACTTGTTTTACATGGTTTGGTTTTCTATAACCCGAGAGCAGTGATGGCATAGTTACTTTGAAAAAGTAACTTTAATCAGATTACTGATTACTCCTTGAAAAAGTAACTCAGTTAGATTGCTGACTACTTGATTTGGAAAGTAACCAAGTTACATTAAAAGTAACTTTTTTAGTTACTTTCAGCAGCTGCTAACAACAACGCTGTGAAAATTACATTGATCTTTGCCAATACTTAATTGTAAGCTATTTTATAATGGTTACATCAACAATGTGTCTCCAATTATAAGGTTGAAATAAAATGGAGATTTTTAATGGTTACAGCACAAAAAAAAAAAAAAAAACGTTAGTAATTTGTGGATGTTTTTGTGTGGTCCACTATTGTCTGGAAAACTCTAAGAAGGATTTTGCGCATCTCTCTCTTCCCTCCATTGTTTACATTTCTGTCGCTGCTGATAATGTCGAATAAAAACGGCGATCACTCGACAAGACGCGTAGAGGAAATAAAATTGAATTCCAAAAGAAAATAGTAACGCGCAGTAACGCGAAATGATTTTGATAACTGTATTCTGACTACTGGATATGAAATAGCAACGATTATCAGATTACTCATTACTGAAAAAAGTGGTCCGACGTCAGTAACGCGTTACTGACATCACTGCAACCTAGAAGCTACATTATTACACCACTACTCTCTTGTATAACATGTTTGATTCTCCTACTGTTGTACAAAACGTTTCTCTAAAGCACAAAAAGATGCCAACATAATTTACTAATATGCTTTAAAAAAAAACTGCAGACATTGTGAAGGTTCTATTATCCCAATCAGCTGATCTCTGAATTGATCGGTACCAGCAAGCATGTAGAAAGAGGACCCTCAATACATATAAAGCAAGATACTCAACACTAACTGATTGTAAAATAACAACAAAAACTGTCAGAACAAGTTGAAGATGGCATTTATGGATGCAGTGGAAATATCTGAAGTATATGGTGATCTCAATAAATAGCCTTAATTCCAAATTTAGAAATATCTATATAAACAAGGCACTAAGAATTGTGACTGTTTACTAGTCTCAAAAAGACCACCTAAAACTCCTGGTGAGATAAGAAATTTCCTCTCCGTTTCCAGGTTGATGGAAACAGAGAGACCAGCCTATTGGTGCCAGAACCAGAACTTGCAGCCGTGGAATCACAAAGAACTGGTGCAAAGCATGCAGTCGCTTCAATTCAGCACTGGAAGTTGTGGGAAAACACCTCGGTCCTTTTGATGAGATACAAGTAACATTCAGCCACGGCAAATGACAAAATGCTGTTCATCAGTATTTACAACAGCCTTCATGTACCACATTATGCATATACATATAATGCATTTTACAGCTGAACTACATTTTGATGCTCCATCATAATTATTTGTGACAGTCCAGGACTTGATATGAAAGTCAGAGACATAAAATGTGTGGCTGACCCTTCCTGCCATCACACCAATGACGCAGTTTTGAAAACGTCTTTGTTTTCCACCTGAGCCAAACTGCTTTCTCGTTTCTAATACAGAGCAACATCTATCAAGAATGTTTGCAAGTCCTTAACAGACATATTAATTCTTGAACCTTTATTCCAAGCTGTATTACCCAGCAAAGGAATGTGGATATAAGCAATGTAGCCGCAAGAACAAATTACTTCTGCAATGACTTATTGTGTGTTTAAGAAAAAACAAAGTACCTTAAAAACTGAATGTAATTTTTGATGCATCATCTGCAGTTGAGGTCAGAAAAGTCTGGTTTAGCCTTCTGATGTGATTAAATGAACCTGTCACCACACTGTGATCAAACACCAAGACACTGGCACAAGGAATTGTATAATGAAACATCATTTCTTTAAGTCAGTCTTACGTCTCAAGTTTAAATTTAGTTTTGCAGTAATGCTACACTATAACTTCTGGTAAATTGCTCAACTGGAAAATCTCCTGTAATCGCTGACTTTCCAATCAGACTTCCAGAGAGGCAAAACCATTTAAGGATGGCCTGTTTTTATCTCTCTGTCAACGCCTCATGTGAGAATGGAAGGAAAAGAAGTGGACACATCAAAAGTAAATGTGTGAAAGCTTTCTCTGTTCAAATTCTATAAAGCTATTCACAGAAAATTAGTTGGAATTTAGCTCTGTGTTATCAGGGTATTTTCAGCAAAATTCAACAAAGTTGTACCAGTTAGGGGAAGTAGTGACGCACATGTACATTTGTATTTCCAAAATAGACTAACCACTATGACTCACTTTATTGACTCCCACAATTTGTACAACATGTTTAACAACAACACTAGAAATGGTTTTAGTTTTGGATGCAGGGATGAATAAAAACTATAAAAAGTAATATGAAGAGTGTGACTCCGGATCTCCTGGAAAATGTATTTTTGGAATAAAATAAACTGTCATATCAGAAATAAAAGAGAAAGCTCCTCTACTTTGACAGCAGACAGTTTTGTCATGATCATTCCAAATGTCAGGAGACAAAGTAAAAATTGACAATATCTTTTTCCAAGTTTCAGTGAATTGGACCAATGGACAGGGGTCGGTTGTTTGAAGTCCATTTTTGATCTGCTTTATGATGACTAGTTTCCACTCAGGGTAAAGTAAGTTAAGGTTCCACATATTCTCACTGCATAAATATAAAGTACTTCATAGGAAAAATATATGGGGACCTTCCAGTTTCAACTGCGAAAGAGGGTGGAACTCAGTTTATGATCCCAGTGTCTAAGAATGCATGACAGAGTGAAGCACACACCTACTTTTAATGATTTCAGTGAAAAAATATCTCTGGTCTTTGGAAAGAAAAGACAGGGACCTTTTAAATGCTTTAAATGCATAGTCCGAAACCACCAAACTAAAAAAGAAACCACATCCAAAGGTAATTTTACTATTTTCTGTGGCTATATAAACTTTTGTTTTCTTGTGTTTGTTTGTTTCAGCACATCAGCAGTGTGTGGTTAACACATAAGAAGTTTGCATGATCTTACCATGAACATGTGAGTTCTCTCCAGGTAATATGGCATATTAGTTTTACTGTTCTTGCTAAACTTTTGGGTATTAGTTTGCACAGAGTTGTTGGTCCTGACTCTCGTGTGTCTGTTTTACCCTGGTGAGAATCCACCCTGCCTCTTGACCCACTTACTGTTAGAAATTCCCAATTTCAACCCACTCGTGATGGATAAAGCAGATATTGACAATAGCTGGAATCTTTGGATGTCACAATTATTTATCCAGGTGACGTGAGTGAGAAGTGAGATACGCATTTATGTGCATAGGCACTTGAACAATGGAGCAAGCACAGCAGTTGTTTCCCAACTTTTGAAAGTCGGCGTTCACACTAGTTTCTGCTCCCCTATTTTTTCACCCAAAGAAATCTGATCAGCCACTGAGGTCAAATAAATTGAAGTCTCTGTTTGGTTTAACTGCAAAAAAATAAATAATGCAAATAATTCCCCTCGTCAATTTAAAACCCAACTCGAATGTCTGGAGTCTAGATTGGCTGTGCACAATATGATTTCCTACTCTGCAGTGTGACCTTTGTACTTAAACTATGCTGCAGCAGTTCTGGCCAGGTGTCACTCTAAAAAGCCTATGCAATCTCAATTGGACAAACCTGCATAAATAAAATTAAATGAGTGGGCACAAAATGAAATATGACAGGGCTGATAAACGACTAGAATAAAAAAGTAAAAAATTGTGTGAAAAGAAGATGTTAAAAACACCTCTTAAAATTACAAGACACTCTGTTTAATTTGAAGCACGGAATATCAAAATTAGGGGTAGTTAAAAACTATCACACCAAGTTACATAGAGGAAGGACTGATTATACAACTCATGACAGCACAACATACAGCATAAACTGTGGTCAAACACTTCTATCAGTTAAACATTCAGTTACATTTCTTAACCACTGATAAAATCTCACATGGCACATTCCCTCTCATTAAATCCTGCAGAATCAGTCGCAGCACCGTCAACAGCCATCAGCTGACAGATAATACTTCTAATCTGATACCAAAACCATGTGAAGAGTGTCTTCATGAAGCCACTGCAACTAAGAGATGTAGCTCTGCTTTTGGATTGTAAGGGAAATTACATCAGTCTGTTGCCAGGAAAGAACACAATACAATCAGGACAATGACATGCATCCTAAGTAGATCAACAACTCCCGAACTTTTGCAAAAGAGTTTCTACTTTCCCTTTTTAACAGTACTTTTCCTGTTTGTGGCCTATAAGAAAACTCCTTCCAGGCATGCACAGATTGCAAAATTAATTATGTGGAATGTGCATGACAGACATGGAAAACACAAACATGAAAAGGACGCAGCCCTCACCTTTTTGAGCCAAGAGAAGTGTCTGTAGAAATCAATGGGAGTGTCCATGCTCCCAGCCCATCACTGGCCTGACTTTTTTTCTTCTGTTTCTGCACGCGTTTTAAGTTTGTGTGTGCAATTCATCCAAGTAAACAAAAAAGTAAAAGTGAAGTCACTAACCGCTGTATAGCATTCATTTACTGCTGCAATGTTCACAGCTGTGGAGGAGGAGGGATTTTATGATCTCTGCCTCCTGAGAGGGACAACTCCCCTCTCCTTCACCCCTTCCCGTTATTCTCTCCTTCCTTTCTCTCCTCAACATTACTCTTTTTCTCTCTCTCCTTAGAAACTACTCTTCATTCCAAAGTTTCTGAAAGAATAATCATTCTTTTCCAGTGGACAAACACTTCCTCTTCTGTCCCCCTTTCTTTCTTCATTTTAGAATTGCTTACCCTATTTTTTTTTCTCTCTTTTCTACCGAGGTCCGTCTGACAGCCAAATGGCCGAGTCCAGAGAGGAGGGGGTAAGTGGGAGGGTTTTTCCTCAATCTCTCTGTCATCTGTTCTTGAGTTTGGGCCCATCGGATGCCAGAAAAGCGAACAAAGCAGCAACAGACTCATGAGCACAAACAAACACACCAAGTTTCTCTTCCCCATTGAATCAAGTTGTAGTCACGGTGCTAGAAGACTTTAAACCAGTCTCCTGTGTCGGCCCCCATCTGTGCGTCTCTGCGTCTCATCTTTTTTTTTTTTCTTTTTGTTTAAAACCATTAGCCTGGGGTCCCATTTCCTGTATATTTTGCAGACACATTCATCAAAACAATGTACGCCACTTGTCATGACAACAAAAAAAAAAAACATGTACAGATAATGAATGAATGCACCACAAGCAAAAAGCAGCAGATTACAAGTAATTTATGCTCATCAAATAGAAAAACAAAGTAGAAAATTTATCTTTGGTAACATAAACTTTTGCAATCGAACTGTAATATATTTAACAGAAGAAAATTATTTGTTGTAGGTTTATGAGTTATTCTTCAGAACTAAGTAAAAATTGCTTAATAATTTGGGTAGTTAATACATTTGCCAAATTTATTTGTTGTTTTATTTATATGTTGTAGGGACAACAAATAAAACGTTTTATTTTGACAGACAATAAAAAATACCTGTCACAATCTTTTTTTTACAAATTTTTTTGAATTACGATAATAAAGTTAAATTGAATTTCATTTTCATTTGGTTAAATTAATATTCAACAAACTAAAGAGAGAATCCTCATTGTGCCATTAACATATAAACATTGAAATGAAACAATTTCAGCCGCACTGTAGGCTAGAATTGATCTCAACTGTTTCCATACTTTAAAATGCGCATTAAAAAAACCTTGATGGAAACAAGGCTAATTTCTGGTCATAAGTTCATGAGCTTAAGCTGAAGTACACTTAGGTTTATGCTGCAGGACAGTGATCCAAAGCATTCCAGAAAATTCCTTTCTAAAAGGCTAAGCAGCAGCTGATGTCAAAAACCCAAACTTAATTCTAAAGAATGAGATCTTGTGAAATGACCTTAAGCAAGCTGTCCATCCTCAAAACCCTTAAATATGTCTGAATTAACCCATTCTGTAAAGACAAGTCTGCCAAAATACCTCCACTGTGATGAAAAAATATCCAAAGCCACCATCACAAATGCCAGATAGCAGATGTATCTGGCAAGGTGGGAGAACGAGTTACAAGTTTTTCACAGAGTCCCGGATTGGTTTGGATAGCAGATATTTAATTATGATAGCAACTTAATATACTGCACAGCTCCAATGGAAACCCAGAATCATCAGATTTGTAAGTACCAATTCCTATTTTACTAACGATGACTAACGTTTTATTTTGTAACCAGGTTGCTGTGTATTTCAAACTTCTGCCCAGGTCTGTAATATTGAAAATGAGATCCAGATCTCAATGGGGTTTACCTGGTTAAATAAAGGAAATAGAAATAGAAAGTCAAACATGTCCTTTGGTCCTGAGTATGATGATCAAAATGCTGAAGAGATTGAAGACCCCAAACAATGCTTTAAATGTGTGAATATCATACATTACATTCATTACGTGTTACTCCTAATACTATTCTGAACGAGGGGACTTTTAGTCAGTTTAATGTGAAACAATGCATACAAGTCAACAAGAAAATACACTTTATTTGTGATTACTAATCTCTGGGCAGGGAATCCGCTTTTCCAATATCTTGTATCTGAAGACAAACATTTGAGTCAGCTCTAATGAGTGGCAGTCACAAGTCATCTGATAATCCTTCCTGTGTATATGTATGAGTTTCACTGTGAAGTATCCCAGGAGAGAAGCCCCAGGGTTGAAGACTATTTATGAAGCTCCAATGTCTTTGATCCTGCTCCTTTTAGGTCAGCGGGGAGGTGCAAGAGAAGAAAAAGTTAGACTGGAAGAGTACAAGCTTCTGTTTTAGATGTCTTGATGATCTGCCAGGCGTTTATTCATCCATTTTAAAAACTTGCACATGAGCAGCTTTTTGGGGATTTTCCCAGTTGTTTCTCAGTCCATTTCAAGTAAAAAATGGCTGTGATAGTCGGGGGGGGGGGGGGGGGGGGGGGGGGAATTAACTGCCTACCAAATGGATTGCCAAACCATCACACATCATTGTTTCCATAAACTTTAATTATATAATTTTGAAAATCTTAACTGAACCTTTTCATTTGAAATAGATAACTTATAGAAGGGTGTGGACAACACCATTCAAGCTCTCTGTTTATGAAGACAATACCCATTGTCTCTTTGCAGTTGAGCTTGGTGATCCAGCTGCAGTTGGTTGTTACCATCGGTGGCCAAAATTGTTCGTGGCATATTTATCTTTTTTTGTCAGTTAAATAATTAAAATATTTAATTAAAATGTTATGCATTTGATTTTTCCCAATGCATGTCCTTTTATAAATGCATAATACCACAAGTTAGTTTTTTTATACACACACATTTTTATACCAAACTATCACTCTAATGTTTCTCTATATAAACGGTCTTGAATTTTAATGCATTATAGGAAATAAGTCTTACGGTATGCATGTGTAAAATTGGGGAGAGCTGAGAATACAACATTGTAATGTGTTGAATTGAATATTATTGCTTTCAATTCTGAAAAATAAGACAATTCAAAACCAGTTACTCTTTTCTACAATCATCCCCTCAACTGTGCACAACATTCTCTTCGCACATGATTGACAATTAAGGTCATGTAAAGTGCATTCACATTCATAAAAATAATGAACTTTTGCACTGAAAATAGGCAGCAAAAAGTAGCAGGAACAGGAAGCAGAAGACAAGAGGAAACTCAACAAAACAAAGAAGCAGAGAATAAGGGCGGAATGAGCAGTGGGTGAAAGCAACATGGGAGACATCTGCTGCTGAGACAATGCGCAAGCTGAAAATCTTCAGCAGCACCCATCTCCATTATTCTGCATACAATTTGACTTTGCTTTCTGCACAGAAAACAGCAACCTCTGCAGGACAAAGCTCAGCAACAGCAGCCAACTGCTTCTGACAGCACAACCAGCTCTATGAGAGTAATCTGATTACTAAGAGCATAAAGACTCTCAGTCAGGACCCTTTTTTTTTTTTTACTAATACTTAAAACTTCCCACTTGAAAAACACATCCAAGAACAAACCCGGCAACTACCTTTCAAACATTGCAAGACAATACTTTCAACTTTTTGGAGCAGTTTTACCTTACCTCAGAGTAACAGTCCAAAGAAATCACGTCCTCCTGCCAGAGACTTGGCTGCTTGAATATAAAGCTGCCTCATTTACATTTACAAAACAGACTTGCATGAGAAAAGAGAGGATGGGTGACTAAACGTGCATAGTCTCAGTGAGTGGGGAGACTCTGCACTACTATATAGAGAGAGAGCGAAGGGGAAAAAGAGGGAGAAGGAGAGGTAAAAGCTGACGTAAACAGAGAAGTTGTAATGACTGAGAGGCCACAAAGGGCCGACAGACGGTGTAAGGGAGGGAACGTAGTACAGGAAGTCAATAATAGTTAAGTTGTAATGGTGTCTCCAAGGAAAACTTACCAGAACATGTTCTAACTCTACTTGTTCTTTTAGTAATAAAACACTCACTCCAGTTCTCCGGGTGTTTTAGGGTGACAGAAACAATGAGGAGTGGCAAGTCAGGGTAAACATTTAACTCACTTTTTAAATGTTTTCTTTCTAAAAGCACCTTGCACCACACAATTTTGTCATGCATGCCATTTTATGGGTTGTTTAAGCATCTGATTAGTAAAATAGAGATAGTAAAATAATCCACCAATATTTATATACACTTCTTTTATGAAATTGCTTAAAAAAAGTTGAAGCAAATACATGGAGAGTGTTTGTCATTTCAGATCCTGTACTTACACTTCCAGTCTGCAGCCAATCGATGAGAGCCTGTGCCGTTTCTAGAGGCAGTTGAGCTCTGAGGTTGTCTCTCTCCTCCTGATTGGGCTGAACCTCCAGCGCAAGTTTGAGCTCCTCGGCTAACTGGACAACCTGCAGTGGACCGGCGCTGACAGGAGAACCCAGATCGTACACAGTGCTGGAAAACTCCATCGCTGCTGCCCTTGAACCTGAGTGGTGAGACGGGATGATCACTCACTATTTCATTAATTCACCTTATAAAATTGGAAAATGAATTGGAAAAGCAAATCTGTGCTAATGTCTCATTAACAGAAAATATATTCAACACACTGAGGTACAGCTAAAAGAACAGGAAGCATGACTGAATCAGATCCAGTCATCTTGACGGCAGATTCCTAAATGTTCATGTGTCACCTGGATTATTGCCCTGTAACTCATATTTAAACAGTGATGGCAACAATAGCACATCTGGATACAGTCAAGTAAATGTGGCTATATAAAACAGCCACGTTATATGGTGGCTCAGCACAATAAATGGTCTAAATCAAGGAAAAGATTGGCAATCCTGTCTTAGAGTGGTCTTTAACCCCTCCTGACCCACTCTGCTTATAAAAACAGACTCCTGACTGTAAAAGTAAAATATTAAAAAGAAAAAACTCCCATTTCAACCTAACAGCTGGCTTAGGATTAGCACCTAGTACCAATCTGCAACTTGAGTTTGGTGTCTGCCTGTTTCCACCTCCATCAAGGAACCTGCATTCTTCTTTTTGGTGGATGTTCTTTCTAAACATATTTTTCAGTCACAATATCATTTGCATAAAATAATCTGTGTGTATTATAATCCTCAAAAGAGAATCGGAGCTGGTAAAAATCTCAATTCAGCAGGTCAGACCTGGTAGAAAAGTTAAGCTCAGCAGCAGTCAGTAAATGCTTATTCGCAGGTAATGCTGCCAAATACATCCTCCATGGGGTGCTGCAGACCCCTTTGCACACCTGCTTCCCACAGTCACATACAAAGCTTCACTTATTTACAAAACATAAACTTTTACCCAGATTTTACAACAGATCACTTTAGTTTAAATTCTTCTTTTCAGTATGAACTTTATTTAGTTTCACATTCCTTAAATGTAGCCACCATTAAAGCAGGGAAAGCAATGCATGAGGAGCCTTGTTCAAGTTCCAACTACAGCACAAACCTAACTCTAACCCAACAAACAACAAATAGAGCACATTCACTTTATGTTCCCACCAGATCCAAAAACATTGTGGAATGTAATATGACCAACATATCTAAATTCTGTTGATAAGTGACTCTAATTTCCTTGTTAGTGATTGGCTGATGTTATCGCTAATGGGATTTTTAATGCATTTCTATTTGCGGTCAGTGAGAGCTGGGATAGCGAGCCTCAGAGCACTCAGTGAGCTCAACGGGTTTTGAAGCAGCTGTAGGAACTGTAAACAAAAGCATCATTTTAGTCTAAAATAAAGCTAAAAGATTTAAGGTGCTGCTAGTGGAGGTCCCAGGCTCTCGTTATTTATCGCATGGTGTGATGACAATCTTCTTGACCTAAATGCATAAATGTTTCACATGTAGTGAGGAAGAAGAAATACTTGACCAATTTGGGAAAAGTGCTAAATAATCACCTAAATTTATGATAAAAACCTTTTTTTCTTTTTTAAAAAGAAATCTTGTTCTATCTGCTAACTAGCCAAAAACAGTCTGCACCTCATAACTAAAGTATGCTCAAAAATTATTGGTGCTGTACAGATGTGTGAATGTTTGCATGAGCGGGTGAATGACTGAATGTGATATAGACTTGATAAAGCGCTATTCAAGTACAAGCCATTTATCATGTCTCCCACTATGGCAAAGGGAGCTCAGTAGTAAGGCTGAGTGTATTACCCTCCAAAAATAAAAGCATCTTTTATCCTGTTGTCCTCTTTTAGTATGGTATATTAAAGTCACTACATGACTGACTTAATTATTCTAAATCTTTTATTCCATCTGCATTTAGTCATCACAATTTTGGACCTAAATAACTCTGCAGCTGCTCCTCTGTTTGTGGAACCCCCCATGAATATAATATTAATCTGTCTCTTTGTTATTTTTAAAGTCTGACCACTGACTTTAACTGAGATAAGTGAAGCATGCCATGGTTTAAATGTTTTTTCTGGTTTCTTACCGATGTGCTCTGAGAATAACTTAGGTTGACCAGCCACTTATAGGAAAGTTCACCAGTACATTTGTAAAAAACTATTGATACAATTAACACTACTGAGGTAATTCTGTAAAAATACTAATTTGCATAACAATCAATCAACCCTACCTCAGCCCACTTGAGCTTTCACAGCTGGGAATGAAGAGTACGTTGCTGGTGGAAGCTAAAATCTTCTTTAACATGTTATGCACATTCAGCAAAAACCTTCTGTGATACTTGTTAGTCAAAAAGACAGAAGCAAAGGTCAGAGGTATTTACTGGAAAAGCCAAAAGATGTCAATAAGAAATGTTCAGCTGCAGAGAGGGGTCAAAAAAGCTGAGCATGAGCACAAAGCTGTTGAGGCATTTTAAAACTGATGGTCTTGAGATTTACTCAGTATCAGTAAAGCTCTTATATCTACACTAGTGCATTCCTAGAATAAATAGTCATAGTAGCTAATATAAAAAACCCTTTAAATGTTAATAAAATGGTCAAAGACTGAAGTGGAAAATTAGAGCAGAAATTTGTCAAAATCTGTGGCAATTAACTCTGAAAATATGGTGCAAATTCATCAGGAAGACAGAAAGTGATAAAATGTGGCTGAATACATTAACACAGGGGTGCCCAAAGTCGGTCCTCGAGGGCCGGCATCCTGCACGTTTTAGTTCTCTCCCTGGTGGCACCAACAACCTTCTCAGCATGTCAATGTTCTTCTTAGGCCTTCTAACGAGCCATCATTTGATCCAGGTGCGTTAAACCAGGGAGAGAACTAGAACATGCAGGATGCCAGCCCTCCAGGACTGACCTTGGGCACCCCTGCATTAACATAAACAATATTTATATTCCACACTTTATTTTTCACTTCCAATCCTTATAGACTTGGAAAATACTTTTCTTGATTCCATAAGAGCCCTGTGTTTTGTATATACTTATGCTACATGTTTCTGATCTCTAATATATCCAATCTGAAATGTATCCATCTGTCTTTTTCTCTCCCTCTGTGTTACTGGACAGATGCTTTCTGTTTTCCCACATCATGTTGATGGATAACATTAAACATTTACCCTTCTGTTACTCAAATCTGTACTAGTCAAGGCTGAGAGGGCTGCAGCAAACACCCCCCTCTTTTTTTTTTACACACAAACACACATCTAAATGAGCCTCTTTGAATTTGTGCTGCTCATTCCTTTGCCACTGATTAACCTACTTATACAAGTTTACTTTCTAGCTGTGTTTTTCAATAAAGCAGTGAGACTCTGCTGCATTAACTGAGAAAATTCAGCAGCCAGATCAAATGAGCAAAAAGAGATGAAAAGGGAAGCTAAAGTTTATAGTCTACTGTAGACTCTGATGTCAAAATAATATCTTTCAATAAGTAGACTGTTAAATGTTGGCTGACTTTAGAAATTTAGTTTTATTGACAATTTCATCAAGTTTGGTTCAAAGTCAAAACTATTTAATGAAAAATTTTCTTCATTTGTGGTCTCTTTATAAACAACTTGGGAGAAAGCGGCTTAGCTGACACAGAACAATACGCATAAAGAAGTCCTGACAAAATAGACATTAATATGAGCAAAAGGATTTCAAGTTTTCTTTTGAGAACAAAAGACATTAAGTCCTGCTTTCAGAATTATAATGTGTGCTCTCGAATTATGGCAGAAAAATTCCCAAATGCACCCAGTACAACACTTTCATTCTTCTGGCTGAGAGATTGCCAGGCAACAGTACTTTTTTGTTCCAAGTGCGAGCAGAAAATGATTTGCAAGCAAGCGCAGAGGTTTGCAAGGTGAGATTTGATCCAAGCAGATACAAGTTTTGAGTGCGAGGAGAAAGGTTTGAGAAAGCACAGTGAATATTTGAAAGCGAGCAGACGTTTTGAGTAAAAGGATTTCAAGTTTTGAGAAGAAAGACACTAAGTCCTTTCAAATTAAAAATGTAACTACTTGTGTATTAAAAGTATTAAAAGTTTTGAGAACAAAAGAGAAGAAATCCTGCTTTTGGACTGAAAATGTGCGCTCTCAAACTGACAGAAAAATTGAGCCTGCATTTGGGTCCACATCAAGCATCATCATAACATTAATGTGAGTGTGAAATCTGGAAAACTTAATGTAAATGTGAATATGATAGAACACAGTAGTTCAAACGTATTGAGACATTTATTTATTTTTTTAAAATGTTAATTTGTTGTGTATAAATGTGCAAAATGTGGTTCAAGATGTTTCTCTCAACTACAACAGCGGTCTCCATCACTACACCAACATTTTTTCAAAATACAGACTACATTTAACCCTTTTAACCTCTATCATCACACAGTCAACCCCTCCTGCCTCTGCCTCTTACCTGCAATGATGTCGTCCATCTGCTCCAATGCAGCCTCCAGCATGTGACTGGCCTCCGTTTCCATTGTGACGGCAGGAAGCATCAGACCGAAAATACTCTGGTGTAAATAGAGAACAAAGGAAAGGAACTTAACATCTGACTTTATATTTATTGAAAAGTAGAGCATATTCAAATGAAAAAATAATTATATTAATAAATAACCTTCAGGATAAATGTAGCAAGATAAAAAGGCAGCATTGGAGATGTAAAAGTTTCAACAAGCTATAAAACAGTGCAATAAAGAATTTATTTAGCCCAACTTTCTGTGGGTTTGGCAATCTAATCTTTGAGAATAGAGTAAGTGCTACATTCTCCCTACGGACATCTGAGTGTGCAAATAACTTGGATCCAAAGTCTATCAGTTATAGATCAACTGATCAGGCTTTACTAGCTGGTACTGATTTCTGCTTTTCTTAGCCTGGCCTGTTGATTCAGATTTTTTAAATTATGGAATATAAAAGATTTGCAGAATCCTTATGTCATTTCAATAATTAAATATAATGGAAATGTATCATAAAGATAAAAATGTGCCATAAGTTGATGTGTTTGCAGACTAAAAAGAGTAGGAGTTTTCACTTTTACTGCATTTATTTACCAGTGAAAAATTAGTAAAGAAGCAATAATTGACCTGCCGTTTACCTCTCTCAGCCGGTCAAGAGAACATTTGTCAGTTTCAATCACTACTTTGATTGTTGAATAACTTCAGTTGCAGAAGACACCTATTAATGAATCATTAGATTGACATTGCCTATATAATCTCTTACCCTCATCCTCAATACTTACCCAAATGACCGAATATGTTTGTTAAAATCAAAATTTCATGATGGTGTAGTTTTAATGACTTACCAACAGAGGTCAGTAGATTTCATTCATTCTTTACAAATTTCCCTTACATTTGACCAAACACCTCTATGCTTAATTTATTGATTTTTTAGTTTAACACTGAATATTTAATTAAATACAAGTACTGCATGCAAACATATAATGCACATAACACCTGCAGCAAAATCATCTACATCATCAGTTATCCACATATTTATTAACGTAGGAGATATTCTCCCTGTTATCACTGAATTTGGTTTCCCCTCTAACTTCTGCCACATTGGGTTTTTTTCTTGCTCTGCACCCTTCCCATCCTCTTTTCTGCCATCCCCTCACTGCCTGCCACTCATGCCTTTTCAGTCATCACTCCTTCAAGGCCCTCATCCCTCTGTCATGCTGTCATGCCGACTTACTAACAAATAGGCAACTACGTGCAAATCGAGGGGAAGGGCGGTGATGTAATCTGTGGATGCCTTGAGAGAATAAACCCCCTACATAGCAGACTAATGTTCATCTGAATTAGCAGCAACTTTCACTCCATTACGATGGCTGATGCTCCAAATGAAACACACTTTATAGAATTACAATATTGTGCTACAATAAAGATTTGTCAGTTAAACACACAAACATTAGCTGCACGGACAAACGTATGCGTTTAAGACAAGCCTTGTAATTCAATAATTTATTATAATAATATCCATAATATCAGGCCAATTGAAACCAACAATGACAGCACCATTCAGACGTTATGACAGAATGACCCTGTTTAACAGCTCTGTGAAAACATTTGACCATCAACACAACAATGTTGCCTTTGTTTCTGCAGCATGTGCCTGTATGTGAGGAAGTCAGGAAATTAGTTTTCTTGTGAGACTGCATAAACAGGAGGTGCTGATGCAGGATTTACAGTCTTGTTCCAGCACAGAGCTGACAGGACAAACTGCAAAGAGCAACAAACCCTTGGATGCATTATTCACTGTTAGGATTGTCTTCATATATATATATATATATATATATATATATACACAGTGCAGACCAAAAGTTTGGACACACCTTTCTAATTCAATGGGTTTTCTTTATTTTCATGACTATTTATAAGGCAGGAAATCCCACTTATTAACCTGACAGGGCAGGTTGACCTATGAAGTGAAAACCATTTCAGGTGACGACCTCTTGAAGCTCATCAAGAAAATGCAGAGTGTGTGCAAAGCAGTAATCACAGCAAAAGGTTGCTACTTTGAAGAAACTAGAATATAAGGGGTATTTTCAGTTGTTTTACACTTTTTTGTTTAGTGCATATTTCCACATGTGTTATTCATAGTTTTGATGCCTTCAGTGTGAATCTACAATGTCAATAGTCATGAAAATAAAGGAAACTCATTGAATTAAAAGGTGTGTCCAAACTTTTGGTCTGTACTATATATATACTGTATATATACGTATATAAAGCAATTTATATAAAGCTCTCCAAGCACCTCAAAATGTCTTCTACTTGGAATAAAAATAAATTATTGTTCACAGTAAAGACATTATCTCTTTTGGTGGGTCTTTTTTTTTATTTAAGAATTTGAAAGAAAAAGAAATCAAGCAAAAACAACTTCTAAGGAAATGAGCCAACAATGACAATGTAATCTTTTCCCATAAAGATTACCCACCTGAAAAACTAGTTTTCTTACATGACATACACTTATATCAACATCTGCCACAGTGCTACATCTGAAACATGTTCTACGGTTTACGGCAGCGCTACACACAGCTTCCAGTACTTCAGAAGTTAAACAGCCCCGAGGTTCCTGTTGCAGTAGATGTAACATGTTTCATTGTCATTTTGAAACCAACAGGATTTGCAACTCTTTCTATAACAACCACCCAAGAAAGCAAGTCAAACATGTTTCATACTGACAGTGCAGTTCATGACAACAATGCATGACAAATCAGCAACTCTGTTCAGAAGCTTCCTCACACACGCAAGCGCTCAGACACCCTGTGCAAACACCTAACGCCCCCTCTACGCTGCTTTAGTGGGATAAGCTGCTAACCAAAGAGCCACTAATCCCTGAACCTGCAGGGCAAGCACATATGTTGTCAGAAATCAACACCAGTGCCCTGCATGCCTAGAGCACGAATACAAGCATCTATTAGTTCGGGAGTGTAGTGCACATATAAGTACTCAACAAACAACACAGCACATCTAATCGGTATTATTATTCATAAAGATGCTATGTGATAACATCAAACATCTGCAAGGTGTCTGAATGCGGTCATATCAAGAGATCTGTTCCATTTACTGGCTTCAATGAAAGAGCTGAAAACAAAGAGGTTTCAATCCAGAGCTTCCTCTTTTCACCTCCGGGGCTCGTGATAGTCCAGATATAAAACATTGGTGAACATAAACTTGAAGAAGATGGGAATCAAGTACTCTGCCACAACTAACCTTGAAAGAATATAAACTAAAATATGAACATGGTAAATTAAATCTCAGTGGATTTTTTTAACTCTACCTGATAGAAGTATTTTCTCTTTTAAAATATATTTACAGGTACAATAACCACTGTGAGGTCAATGTGAACCTTTTCAGTGTATGATGATTGGTATCACTATTAATTATCCCAAACAAGCATAGGAAAATATAGTCTCGCATTTCTAGGCTGAAGACATTTTTTCATAACAAAAAAGAAAACACTACAATATCCAGTTTGCTGTATTCAAGTGTTATGTTTGATAATATTTTACCTTAACAAGCACAAAAATCCACTGTGCAATATGAAACCAACTTTAAAAGGAATGTGTAAAAAAGATCTCCAAATTGGTAAATGGTGAAAAGACTGAATATATATAATGCTTTTTTTGTTAAACCGACCTGTGAAAGTCCTTTACACTAAAGCCACATTCATCAAGTCGAATTTACAGACATTCACACACCGATGTACAGATTTGTAAGCACTTTGCCCAGGGGCATGAGACATGAAAAAGCTGGAATAGGATTTACAATTTTACGGTTGCAGGATGTCTACTCTTTACACAAAACCACAGTTACCTTGCAAATTGAAAATCATAAAAAAACAAGTAGAGCCTAAAACAGTCCCAACTCATTGCCCACTTGAGATTACTCTCCGGAAAGTGAATTAATAGCTATTGTATTTGACGTAATTAACAAAAAAAAAGTAAGTAAGTAAATTAATAACTAATTTGAAAAATACGTAAAATGTTTTGAGTTTTGCAAACTTCTGAACAACAAGCCATTTCTCCTTCATACAACGCATTTTCATACCAATATTATAAAATGTTTGTTATTTTAAAAAAAACCTGTAAGAAACAATTATACATTAGCTCCTGTATTTCAATTTTCAAAAATATATATATATATATGTTAAACTAATGCAGAGTGGGGCAGCAGTACTACAAAACCAGTGTCAAATGCAGAAAAGCAGGACATAGAGAAGATATAAGAGGATAATTTCAGAGCTGAGTTTGTGAGCTTGCAAACTAGCTAGATTATCTTTCTGCGTATATCACAGTGGGTAGGCTGTGATATGTGAACCGTGACTGATGCAGTGCTGTGGGGGGGCAAGAATATAAGTTTAATGTGCCTCACAGCACTGCAAAGCTGTCTGCTGAGCTACTAGCTCTCTTTTGTCCTTTTTAGTCTCGTTAAAGTGCATCTGACTTGCCTTCACTTTGGTTTTTCTCTGCTTAGCGCTCTCAGTGAAATGTGTTTCCTGTTCATATTATCCAATTCTTTCCTTTGTCAGTGTTCTGTGTTAAACTCCAGTCAGTCCACTTGACGTCTGCTATTAAAGCTGTAATCTATTTTGCCCTCAGAGCGAGGGTAATGAACCGTCACGCAAAACAACCCATGACTTCCAGTCAGTGATCACCATGATGGTAACAGGAAGCAAGGTAAACAGACTAGCATTATTTTCAACTTTTAAAAATAAAAAGGTTAATT
This sequence comes from Xiphophorus couchianus, assembly GCF_001444195.1. Taxonomy (NCBI): domain Eukaryota; kingdom Metazoa; phylum Chordata; class Actinopteri; order Cyprinodontiformes; family Poeciliidae; genus Xiphophorus; species Xiphophorus couchianus. The sequence goes on from NC_040229.1 coordinate 23,025,122, forward strand.
TACTGATAAAAGTGGATTAAACTTAAATATTAACATGTAAAGAATTCTCTAAAACGCTGGATAAATTGATGGCAAATGCATTGGGGAGATGCTGCACAGTACTATGAATAACTTTGTGGTCCTTGCACCATTCCACTCTACATTTTGCACATGTATATGGAGAAACAACCAAACTGTTAAATTACTTGGGCAATCTGCCTTTTCACTTGTCTGAAGCAGCAACAGGTCTATCCTTTTTCAAAGATTTAGTTCTTTTGGATTGGCTCCCTTAAAAGAATCTTTTCTTATGGCTACTACAGGTCCTTAATTTAGTACCACATCGAGCCTTGTGTTTTCTTATTGCTAATGCTTTGTCTGTTGGTAAGCAACACTTTCTCCCCCCTTTCTCTTTCCTTTCCAAGTTTCCTTTTAACTGCAACCTGTGGCTCCTTTTGCCTCTACATTGGCTCTTACAGTTTTGACCAAAAATGATGTGGAACTAAACAGGTTTTTTGTTTTTTGACATACATCTTAATACAGATAGACTTGCAGTGGTTTCTCCATGTGGTTCTGGTCTGGTTCAATATCTGCATAGAAATTGCAACAAAATTAGACTATTGGAATAAGAAACACCTTTCTTTTGTTCAATCATCCACTGCCCCCCAATTATGCTCCAATTCAGGGGCATAAAACTAGAACAAAAAGACATTGTTTCAATTAGATCTTGCATTTAAGTAAACATAAACACAAAATGGGTTTATAAAATAAATTTTATATGATATAAGTGCAAAGTCCTAAGAGCAGTCAAGGATTTTAACAACCCGAGCCGAGTGCTTTGTAGAAGCAGCTGCTTATTGTAAAACTTATATTTTCATTGTTTTAAAACCTCCAGATAGAAAAGCAAATCTGGTACACATGTAGTTTATATGATAATTATACAATAAGCTTGAGCTTATAGAGAAATGTATTTACTAATAAGGTCAAAAATCGCTTTTTGCATTAAAAGTTGTTGATCGCAAAGTGAAACAGCTGGAAAAGCTTCACTGGTAAAATTTAGCTTACCAGTGAAGCTAAATTTTACCAGGTTCTTGTTTAGGTTCTCTAAATAAGAACCTAGTTTAGAGAAAACTAGGTTCTTGAGCAAATTTTCTTGATGGCACTTATTGTGAAGTTGTTTTGACAGCTAAATCAGTACAGATTGTCTCAAAGACGCAGCAGCACTAGCAGAGAATTGAGAACTGCATTAATGAAAATCGTTTTGGGGTGATTATTAAAGCAAATCGATCAACAATAATGCAAGTTTTTTTACTGGAAAACTAAAAAATTCATAAAAAACCCTACAGTGCATCTAGACTGCCCAGAAATACCCAATTTTCTTTTGTAATATGATGCATCTTTGCAACCTGTGCATCATGAGCACTATGACTGGTAAAAAGGAAAGCAAGGGGAAGAAAAAGCAATATTTCAATGATCACAACCCATATCACTGCAATATTTAGATTAAATTACAAGGGATATATTTGTGACATATCAATATATTAACATGCAGATCCTACATTTTTAAATGTCACATATCCAGAAATTGATGCAACTTGGCAAGAGGCAGTGCAGCAGTGATAAGTGTGTGTAAAGTAGAATAAAAGGGAGAACACCTGACATATATATATAAAACTTTCCTGATGCAGTCATTTTGTGTGGCTTGTATGGTCTGGAAAATAAAGTTCACAAACAATAGAAGCAAAATATACTGAGCAGTCAAAACAATAACCCCCCTTCCCCCCCACACACACACACTTAACTACCCTTGTTGTCATAAGAGCCTTCACAACACTTGATATAAGCAGTTATTGTGTCTAAAAGCTTGTGGGGATCAGTGCAAACAACACAGATGCTCCGGTCCTGGAAATCAAAACAGTCTCTGAGCTCTTCTGTCTTAATGTTGAACCACAAATGTGCTTTCAGAGTGGGCGTTTCATGTCTGAGCTACGGGTTATAATTTGAGGAGGAAATAGATAAGATTACAATTTCACTTTTCAAGGGGGACAGGCTCACTGACTTGTCTGCATCAATCCTGTAGAATTGGTCCAGTACTGATGAAGGATGTGACTGAACTGAATGGGTTTGGCTACGTACAAGTAAAAGCAAAGTAATTAATGATGATTATATCTAAGCTGGTGAAAAACTCAGTTTCTCAGAAAATTTTAAAATTACATAAGACCAATAAAAGAAATGTTTTAATACATCAAAATTGGCCAAATAAAAAGCAGGCACAGAACATACTAAAAATTTATTGCATCTATGCTGTGTAATATGGAGTCAATCATAGTTGGTTCTGGTGTGGATTTAATAATTGTTTTTAGCTTGCCTCTTTTGTTGGTTCTAGTGACTCTTTTCTTCTTCTTGACAATACTCAATAGGATCTCTACCTTTAAACTCTGGATACTTTGATTTTTAAATTAAATGCAAACTTTAAGAAGACTTTGGACCATCAGAATCAGTCCAGTAAAAAGGGGAACGATATCCAATTATTTGACCGTTTTCACCCACAATTCCCACTTGGGCAAACTCTCCATCAATCTGCAGAAGTTTAGGATAGCCAGCATGGAAAACTGGCACAAAAATATGCAAGGGAGCAAAAAATAGGAGTCTGCAAATGTAAAAGGGTAAAGGATTCATCTAGACCTTAGCTTATAAGGCTTCATGCTTCTTATAACCGAGCAAAATTTAATTTATGCCTTCTGAGGAAAACTACACTCAACAATTTAAAACAATGCAAAATAGCAGTGAACTTCAGTGACCCAAAGGAGTCAGGACTGTGGCATAAGACAGCAACCTTGGAAATAATAAAAATACAAATTCAACACATTTTTAGCTGCACACTGGTGCATACGAAACACCATGTTAGACAGGAGATATCTATGGAAGAACTTTAGTGTCATTAGAATCAGATTTATTTTCAATATTGAATTCTTAAAAACAAGATTTTTTTTTAGCATGTGCAATCATTTCTTTCAGTTTAAATATGCCAGTAAAGAGTTATTTTGGCAAAATTGTGCTGACACATGTGGTAGCCTTCTGGTAACCCAAGTCAAAGCAATCAGCACTAGATCAAGTCGAGCAGCTTTTAGCCAATCAAATTACATGCATTTGATCACGTGACACCAATGCATGAAAAATAAATCATACACATAAGTGAATGGGATAAAAATTCAGTATTATAATTTCAATGTTTAAAAAAAGTCTGATTCAAATTAGACAGTATTTCTTTACTAGAAGTTCCCTAATTTTGTCCATGGTGAGTTTCTGCATAGTTTTCTCTGTTCTGAGAAAACTATGCATTCACAAATCTATTCAGTTCACATATTAATTAAAATGTACATTTTTGCCTCCAGGAGCCTGTAAAACTGATCAAGTCGATAACTTTAGTCCAATCACGATTTTATAGCCAATGTGCGTGACATATTAAATTAATTGAATTAGTTATAAATATTATGTATTAAAAATATGAATTCACTGCTCATGTAACCGTAATATAAAGTGAAACTGCAGTGTATAGATGGGATACATTACGAGAAATACGTTTTTTTCTACAGTTTGTACTCTAATTTGCCTAACAAGAGGAGAAGGCTGGGAACATTATTCCAGAATGCACTGACTCAGGACAAGACATTTGGTTACGCATGCACATCATATGCAAATCATATATTCATTTAAAAAAAGGTTTACAGTTATATAGGAATATGAGGCTATAGCCGAGAACCCAACAAATACTTACCTTTTAGACACAGAATAAAAGGTAAAGACTCAAACCTTTCACAACAACAAACACACAAGAGACTCAACAGGTTCAGTCTGGACTTAGACTATGTGGAATCTCACTAAAGTCATCACAGTTTTCACTGAAGTGAAAAACGATAAGGTTTAAAACTTCAGGTTCCCCATCAGTAGTCCGATGTATTAGTCAGTGGCAACAGGAAAAGCCAAAATTAGTCTGACCCTGTACGTTTGACAGGGTTGGTTAAATGTTAACACAGGAATAGACTAAGGAGAATACTGCACGCAGTAACACACAGACAGACAGACGAGCGTTGTGTGTGTTAGTTTACTGTTCCTCCTCATTTGGCTTAGCCTGTTTGGATTAGAGTCACCAGCTAGAGGCCGGACCTAAGCCCCCGAGGCCCTGCTGTCACACAGAGTAAATACAACTGTGTGTGCACGCTGAGCCTCGCCAAGCCAACAAGAAACACCAGATTCTTTGGCAATTAGCATCAATGCGACAGGACTACTGACATTTAAGAGGAAGATGTTCCTTCTGCCTTTTAGTAAAGACTGAAAATGTCCTTATTTAACAGCAAATGAGCCTAACTTTCACTTTTTTTCCTAAAGTTACATCTCTTTCACTACACATGAAGTTCACACTTCGATAAGTATTACAAACTGATGCCATTCCAAGCCATTCCAGTAAAGCAGCATAAGGGAAATCCTACTGGCTTTGCAAGTAGGGATGTTAAGATTAAACGATTCACACTGATACAGCAATGTGAAGGTGGAAGACACAAGTTCACTTGTTGAGCCAGCTGTGAGAAGTTACAATTTTGCATTTTAAATGGCAATGTATTGGTTTTCATACCCTAGCATCAATAAAATGCAGTCCATTAAGTGAGATATTTCACACTTCTATTTAAAAACATAATTCATTCAATTATGAGATAGGAGGAGAAGTTCGTCTTTGAAACGTTTAGTGCCACTAAGGAAGATGAGTGAGTCGGAATGCTGAGCATTATTTCTACTTTTGTCAGACTCTCAAAATTATTTTCTACACTTGTCCAGACATTTCAGACAGCATACAAAGTCTGTGAAAGGATTTACTCTAAACTGAAATTATATTTGCTGCTCCTGACACTCCTGTGAACTAACATGTATTTTTCAAACCTTTTGAATACTAGCAAAATTGATCTGCAGCAGCAGTTTAAATAATAACAAAGCAAATGTTTTGTCCTTTGAACTAAATCAAAAGCAGTCAAGATTTTTCAAGAAAAACGTTGAAAAATCTTTAGAAAGCCTGGAGATCTTATTAATACGACTTTGAAATATTACAATAAAGTCTGGCTTGAAAACATAGTTCAAAGTTCTGACATGACTTATGAATGTTAATGCATCATATAGGGACAAGAAGTCTTGCAAAACAAATATTGAGCAGCTTCAACAGACTTGAATCATTTTTTGCAACAGCCAAGTCATAAAGTAGAGCAAAATCTTTAAAAGCATTCTTAGAACCATGTTCAAAGAAAAACAAATCTTATTACTGTAGCCTCTCTGTGCATTCCTAATGTCTGGCATTAATCTAAATGCAATAAAAACAAAGCCTTTCAGTTCTACAAATAATAGAGTATGTTTGTTCATCTCTAATCCAGAAACTGCTTCCAAAAAGCACACTTTGAAGATCATGAGATGCATGAACCAGATGCACAAGTCAAAATTTTTGACCAGAAAGAAGACAAGGACACAATCACACAAATACTCATGTCTTGCACATAGCTTCAAAATACCAGGTTATACATGAATATACAGTACAGAAAAAAAACATATTTTTGTTACTTTTCTCAAATAAGCTATTTCGAGATATGATTTGTGAAGTATTACCTGCATTATAATGTGAAGAAAGTTTATGTATATCTTGTTTCTTTCTTTTTTTCTCACTGCTGAGCCACAAAAAAATTTTAATTAAAAAACACCTTGAAGTACAGCTACCAAAATATGGCTTTTCCAACATATAGTAAACCTATATTTATTCCTAAAGTGCTTTGAAGGACTGACGTGGCCTCAAGGGCAGAAACCAGCGTGATGCTCAAAGACTTCAAACACCAGTGTCAGCAAGCCCGCACTGTAAAAACAGCATGTCAACACCACTTAATACAAACACACTAAAGACGCACACAGCCCCATGTGACTGTGAGCAGCTGAAACGAACAAATCAGCAATTAGCTAACAATCGTGGAGGCCAAAAGCCAACAGAGTTTGTAAAGAACTGCACAGAGAGAGAGTGGACTGATTCTGTTGTAGGTGTTGCATCTTAGACATCAACAAAGATGATGGGACAAGCTGGGACACATGCATAAATGTTATCAGGACATTTAAGCAGTAAGGCATAAGAATGATGCTCTGCTTTAGCGGCACATAATTTTTCAGTGAAACCTGACGGTATAACTATAACTGATTCATCAATGAACTGTGCTGCTTTTGCTCTTTGTTAAATAGAGCAAACCAGCAACTTCAGATCTGTACGGTGGTTTTGTTCAGATTTTACATTTAAATAAAGTTTTTGCACATTGCTTAGTGGGTGCACCAATTTATCGGCCAAACAGTTCCTTTTTTTCCTTTTAATTTGTATGACTAAACATGGATTTCTAAAAGACCAGTGCTGTTTGTAACATGCAGCTACAGGTAGATACCCAGTGTCGGACAAGAAAAACACTCACACAAGTGTGTCACCAAGCATTGTTTGGTTAGAGTGATGATGTAGCATGTGTTTATATAGTTACGGTTTGGAAACCACAACAATTTTCCATTGTGTTTTTCCCACAGGTTAAATTCCCTTTAAAAGGATGCTACTAGATTAAGCAGAGTTTCCTTCAACTGTATGAGCAGAGACAGTCAGAACTCAACTATTGTAAACCAGTTTAATATTTTGTAGCCAGGGAGGATTTTTAAACCAAATAACTGTACCCCACTTCTTTCAAGTGAAAATTTACTTTCCATAGAGTTGAATTCTTTCAAGGACAAATTATGGATTTTAAGATGTTATAAAATATATTAGAAGATATATTATACATTGTACTTAGATTTCATCATTACAAGTAGAAATTACATTTTAAGTAATCAGGACTAAATTCATTGTTGAAATTTGCAATTAAGATTTTTACTAGTAAAAGTATGATTTTGACTACAGATTTGCATTTTTGCTACCTGATAAATGATTTTGATATGAGTGTGTTCTTTATCAATAAAGACAAACTGGGAAACTAACAACGTAATAACAAATACATTATTTATGTAAACATCAAATCGTCATCATGCTCCCAGTGTAACACTATAGAAAGCAGAGTGGTGATTATGGTAACTTTATTATATGTAACAAATAGGGGTGCACCAATTTATCGGCCAACTGGTTTATTGGCCAGCTGACTTACCAGTGCAGATTTTCTTAATTTTGGGAGATTTGGGATCAGCTGATACTTACACGTGAAGCCAATCTTATCTACCTCAGGAAAGGTCTTAAAATCAACCACTGTCTTCTTCTACTCTCTTGTGAAAGAGATTTGACTGATAGACCTGCCCACCAGGTCACGTCTGCACATTTGCAGTTAAAAATAGTCATCCCACTGTTGCAGACTCAGCAACTTTCTTGCTATATTTAGCAACATTTCAAACAAAACAAAATTGTTCATGTATCAACCAAAATTGGAGTCAGCAAGTCAGGCTTCTTAAAGATTGGTAATCAGTGATCGGCCAGAAAACTGTAATCAGTGCACCATAGTGAAAAACATGTTTTAAAGGGTTTACTAAATCCAGTTGTTATTTATACATATTTTTGCTTTAGTCCTCTACCACTGTGTAAATCTGTTAGTCATTTAAAACGTTGTCACTCAAGCAGAATTTAATCCATGAGTTTTTTCCTGACTATCTAGCTGAGAAAATCTAATTACAAAAATATATGTGGTTCCATATAAAAGCGTAAATTATGGTAAATAATTACAATATGTTAAGTTGAAGCAATAACAAAGCCAGCTGGTTGAGATCAGGAAATATTTTCCATCTGGCAGCTGTTTCAGATAGCTAACTCTGTCAACCAACCCTGCGTGTGCAGTGAGCACCCATCCCGACTACCTTTCTTCCAGTTCCGGTGTTCTGTTTATCTGTGCTGCCCTTAAATCCGTCCTATCTTGTGGTAATGCGCACATCGATGCTATGTCACGTACTGCCTACTCAGCAGATTTCTTATAAATACGTCCTACCTGTGGAAGTTTTGTTTCATGTGTTTTATTTCATCGAAGATTACGGTAAGCTTTATTTAATGTATTTTATACCTGGCTGTCATTAAGCTGCTGTATTACTTCATGTTTTTACTTTACATGACAGGTAGCTTATAAATGGCTTTAGTTTGCTGTCTGCAAAGTCGTTACTACTGTAAACAAGTTATTATTTGGAGGTTAATCAGGAAAAAATATGTTGTTTTTGGGCTATTTTGTCCCTATATTTTAAAATGTTTTAGTTTAATTACACTCTTTATTACTAAACTTTGCTAAATAGATGTGGGATTGAAGCTGTGTAATAGCCGTGTAATATTAGTGTACATTAATCATATTCTATCATTTCAGGAACACAATGACCTGCGCAGTTCGGTGGACACATTGTGGCTGCGCTGCATCTGATAAAGTCTGTCATACAACGTATTAATGCGCAAAAAAGAGTTGTGGTGATCTGTAGTCTGTGTTTCATTTAATTCCAATAAAAACCTGTTTCCCCTGTCTGATACAGTTTTATTCTGATACTGTTTTAACACCTTTGTGTTTAAAATATTTTTTAACAGGTATGATATTCTAGTAAAGGGATTAGTGCATACATCTATAGATTTTCATTTTAAACGGGTAGGATATTCAGATGAAGAAGTGATCTTCTTGTGGTTTTGTCATGTATATAGATTGTTCCAATGCTAAGCTAAGCATAACTCCTAAGCTTCCACTTCAATCCCGTCACTCAAATAATGTTATCCAATATATTTAACATTAACACAACCCACTATAGTTTTCTGTTTGTAAACATGACGGTAGCAGTTTTGGACACGTAGCACTGACAGATAGACTTACCTATCTATCCGTACTACGGTAGGAAAATCTGATGATTTTCACTGATAGTCAGAACACCTGCTACAAGAAAGGATTTCCACTGAGTGAAACAACACAAGCAGCCAGTGAAGTGGCTCACTTCAGAGGCCAGTGTCCTGGCTACAGCAGACTAGAGTTACAGAAAGTCACAAGCTGCTAACAAACTGGACAAGAACAGCAACAGATTACATTACAAGGTAAAGTTACATTCACAGAAAGCACAGGGTGTGTGCATTTGTCTTAAAGTGCTCCAGGTGAAGAAGCTAAACAGATGCAATATACTTCAGCTTTTATAAGGTTGAACTCCAGTGGTGGTTTAGGACCAAATTGACCAGAAGGGCTTAAGTGGTACCATTGTTTTTTCATGGAGGCAGAGAAAAAAAATGAAACAAAAAAGGTCAATATTCCATAATTTAATATATTCAGTGAGCAGACCCAAAGAGCTAAAGGTGCAGCACCTACAATTTTAATTCACTGTTGAAGTAAAACTATAGAGATAAAAAAATAAAACTGGTATAAGGAACCAATTAACTACAATTTCTGTGCCAGCACATATAATAACAATAAACTGATTTAGTACCATCTCTTCAGTACAAAGGCCAAGATTAGCTCTATTGGGGAACTGGCCCCTTTTGGACCCTGTCTGGTACCATACTGAACACCATCTGTTTGGATACAATTACCAATTAAAATTTCCAATATGGCTTTTAATTTTAGTTTCATTTTAAAGTTACATGAATTGTTATATTAGGTTTCTTTGAGTGATTATGGATGCTGGTTATACTTCAGGTTGAATTAGGACCGTCTCCTCACATCACAAAAGCAAAGATACAAACTTTTTTCATGAAGGAAACTCGTAACAGAATTAGTCATTAGTCAAAAAACAGTGAATGTTTGATTTTGATTAACCTATGAGATGTGAGCGGCTGTTAAATCACTACCATCGCAATTTTCTAGCAAATTTTGAAACACATTGGACAAGAATAAGAGGTAGTCTCATTATAAATGCAACATGAGAACAATTAACCTAATGAAACCATATAAAACTTGATTGCCTTCCCTTAGATCAGCGCCCCTCTGGTGCTCTTGGTGTACTATGCTTTAACACAACAGTGGAAAACAAGTGAGGAAAGTGGGGTTTTTTCTATACCAACCAATTTGACTGGGAGTTGGAAATTGCAATTCTTCTTCTCTCGCAGATAAAAAATTGTCTGGTTGTGATCTCTGGCTGATTAATTGACACACATGTACCTTTCACTTTCATCTCTAAAAGGACTGTCAGTAATAATTTGAATAATAACTTCAGATGCACCAATTTCTTGCTTTGCTTTAAATATTTTAGCAACATCTTTGTGCATTAGAGTCGAGTAATTGAAGTTTCTACAATTCTTGATCATTTCCAAAAACCCAAAACTTTTTTAAGTTGCTTTTTTAATATATAAATGAACACTTCTTCTGACTTCATATCTGTCACTAATAATCCTGCATTTATCTCTCCCCCTCATTTCCCGAATCATGCACCCGTGTTTTCCACTCTCCTGAGCTCTCCGTGACACTCATTCGCTTTAATAGTTTTCATGCCTCTTCCCGTCCTCACCTCCTTCCTCCTCCGCCTTTCAGCTGGTTGGTTTGAGATTGTTTCTGACAACTTCAACTGTGAGATTTGTCTACAGAGATGCTCACACAGCCATTTTTAGGACATAAATTTGTGCATAATGGGTGTTCTAACGCTTCTGAAATTTCCATGCACATAAAGAAGACGAGAAAACTGCAACTTTTGGATGTGTGCCCTGTCCTTTACACTTGAAATGGATGGCTAAACTGTCTCACTAGCATGCAGTCAAACTCTCCAGAGCTCTGCTATTGAGCTAATATGGGAACCAGGTGTGCTGAAGCACAGAGGCATCTAAAATTCTCAGGACATCGACCCCTGAGAACTGGAGTTTGAGATCACTGCCGCAAAATTATATTCTTTGGGCTGTGAGACTCCAACAGTTTATAGTGACTGGCCGTTATAAACAAATGAAGAAAATATGGAACAGAGGTGAGCATTCCCAAGAGCACCTAAATTACTTCAAAGGAGAATCAAAGACTCATCCATGAGGTTATAAAAGAAACCAAAACAACCTCTGAAGCCTCCTCTTCAGTTAAGTACGGTTTACTCTTTAACAAAAGATTTCTACTATAAACCAGCAAAGGCAAGCTATCTTTGAGTTTTCTCTGCCAGTTCATAAATCATGAGTGAAGAAGATGCTATCCTGTACACTTGTGAGTTTACAAAGAAAAAAGGCTGGCAGTGAGGAATGGCAACAGGTGTCCCGTGCCATAGGCATCATAATTTCTCCCATACTATTCTTTTTTAAAACAATAGATGGAAACAGTTTTTAGACAATGGAATAGGAAATGGAGTCTAAAAGCCCACTTTTAACATACTTTTCCTGAGCTGAAAAAGATTACAACTTAATTTCCAGGCTTCTAGAAACCCTGCAGCATAGTGCTGCTTCTCCCTGCCACTGTTTTCTAATATCCTTTCTTGGCCTGACAGTAAACCAAACAGAACCTCTAACAAACTAAACTTATTTCATTTTTTATGTTCTCATCTTTTCCTTTATGGGCTAAGAAAAGAAAGGATTATGTTTTGTATTTTAAAACCTGAAATGGTTTTCCTGTCCCCCACCCCCCTCACTTTGATCCCTCTCCTCTCCCATTGACTTAATCTCCCAAACATCTCTCCTCTTATCATCTCCCTCTCTTCTGCTTCATCCCTGCCTGCCATGGAGCAGCAGTGAATTAAATCTGCCGAAACCACAGTCGTGGTGTGAGGAGCAGCAGCAGCAGTTAAGACGACAAGAACCATCTGATTCTGTATGGCTGCAGAGGAAAACGAAAGCTCTTAGAATTGCACAACCCGCTTTGATCACAGGGATGAGTGCCATCATCTGCTGGATCCATGCACAGTGCATGTATTTGTATGGCACCATCCTAAAACCTACTTCCACAGTCAGTTTGGTTAGTACTTCTGTCTGAGTAAACAGTTCAATGACTGTTGCAACAATACTTTTCTTTTTATTGTTTTGGACCCCCTCACTCCCATCAATTGCCTCTTCACCCAGGCTCCAGCTTTTATTTCCTCTCATTTCTGAGTGCTAATGCCACCCAAGTGCCAACCAGAGCAGCCTTAATCAATTCACTGTCGTCAGCAGCAATGATGCCTTTCAACTCTCTTTTTAAATGAGATTTGCACCAGAAAGAGGCACCGGCCGGCTGTATTCACAGTCAGGAGGCTCCTTCAGTTCTCTCAAGTTGGCCCTCTCTGATGTATATGTGTTCATGCCTGCGTGAGTTGGGGTGCGTGTGTGCGTGCGTGTACAAGTGTGTGTTTAGTATCTCCAGAGTTAGATGCAGCAGATGCTACAGCGGGAGGGAGCCACATATCAGCCTTGATTTTCTGTGATTAGCATATCAGCAGCAACCTATTCCTCCCCCCTATTTCTTTCAACGCATGATGTCAGAAATTGATGATCTGCATTAACACTGCATGGCTAACAGCCCTAAGCTTGCAGAACAAGACTGAGCCAGTGTGGAAAAACAGAAACAACTGGGAAGAAACAATGTTAGCGTTCCTGGAACATGTCTAGAAGTTAAATTTTCTGCCAAACCGAAATTAAATGCGTCATGTGACTATAAAATGTTGCACAACAATTCCTGTCCGGAGAATATCCACAACAAGGCTGCTGCAAATGATAATCTCTATTTTACAATTGTTGTGAAATATGGAGGCTCCACTGGGCGCCACAACAAAGGTTAAAGTTGCTTTTATAAAAATGCAATAAAAGTAATTATTTGGGAATATAACATCTCAGTCCCAAAAGCAGAAGACTCTCCTCTGTCTGTTTTTACCATCTCCCAGCACCCCCAAAAAGTCCAAAGTAAACAGAAACCTCTGCAGTAATTACACTACGTTCTTGGAGTCATATATAACTTACTATATCCGAGTCTGTGAGCTTCTGTCCTCCTTCAAATACGTTCGGTGGAACCAGGCACTAAAACAAGGCAAACTCCACAGCTCGGGCACGCATGGTCCTCTCACGCCCAGATGTCACAAGCCGGTCCGACCTGTATGAGCGGTTGACTCTCGCTCCGCCGCTGCGCGAGCTTCCCTCAACTAATGACACCAGCCATGTGATAAGCGCGATGCCTTCACTGACTCTTCGGAAATACTGCACTAAACTTGAAGGAAATAGAACATATATTTACAGTCTATATAAAACGAAAACAAAACCACTACGACAGTTTCGACATATGTTTGAAATATTTAAACTCATTTTTGCCTCTAACATTGTTAACTAGACACAATATTTAGATTTTGCGTATGGGAAGGAAAATTACTATCATATTAAATCGATTTAGTAGACATTGCCATCTAGTGACCCTATAAAAGAACTGAAACCGCCTGTCCTGTAACGGTGTTTACTGGCTTTTCACTTTAGTTTTTACCTTTCTTAAAGCCTGCTGATGTAATTTGTTCAGAAATGTCAGTTTTGTTTTCACTGACAAGGCGGCTAAATATTGTAATATTTACTAATTTGTATGATGTTTTTGTTCCGTTCCACGTAATTACATTTTAATAAATTATTTTTGTTTCATAATATGTTAGCTAGAATATATATCCTTAAAATTATATAATATTGTGAAATCCTAATTTTTGAATTAGAATGAATAAGAATGTTTCCCACAACCAATGAAGTACACAGAGATTAGAGCAAAAGTAAACCTTTAAACCTACATTCAAGTTTTATTTTAACTGAAATTTAAATTTTTGCTTATGAAAAATGGAAAAACTATGTATCATTCTCCTACGCGCACATTTGCACAGTGCCTTTTTCTTGGTACATTACAAAAAATCTCATTAAATACATTGAAAGTCATGGTTCTATCAAGAAAGGAAATTAAAAAATCAGAGGGGTATAAATCCTATTGTAATTCCATGCATTTTGAAATCACAACATAATATAAATTATTAATATGGGAACAAATAAAAAAAAAAACATCAATATTTGCAATCGCTGTTGTAATAGTACAGGATGTTCCAAAATGTGTTTTTACTTGCCAAAGCCTCTTAACCTCCCAGCACAGATCACATCTAACTGTGTGCAGCTTCTGTGCACTGTTATAAAAGAGGATGTTTGACAGCAGTCACTGGATCATTCAGTGGATAGGTTTAAGGAGCTCAGTGCAGATCTGAAAAGAGGATTGCAGAGAGCCACTTTTAAAAAACTGCAGATCTTCTGTTCAGAAGACTGTGCAGAAGTTGGTGTCACCTCTTTGCCAAGGTGTGAATTATGTGAAAATATTTCTGCTAGAATACGTGGCAACGGATGGAGTTGTAATCTGCAAGCAGCAACCAAAAATGAAATCTGTTTTTCCAATTCACGTTTTTAAGTTTCATTAATCATTTGTGCTTTATCCGAATCCAGTTACTGAAAACATATCCATCAGATTATATATGAACTGTCTATCATAAATTTATAATTACATCAAACTAAGATTTCATGTATAATATGGAATATAGTAATGCATCAAATAGCTAAGTAGCATCATTAACAAACTATTAGTAAGTAAGAGGACATTATATTAAAATGGTGTATATTCCTGATTGCATTAACATTGAATAATGACAGGGTTAAACAGAGACGTGTGCATTATGTTTTATGGGTGTGTCATTATTTAAATAAAACCCCCAAAATCATACCACATTCAAAAAAAATCACCTAAGCAAGAGAATGTCACAGCATGTATGAATATATACCCAGCAGGAGGCGTAATTGTGCAAGATGGATGAAAAATAATAACACTTTTTTTCTTGAAGTCTTAGATGATGAGAAATATAACAATACACATTTAAAAATTAAAAACGCATTCCAACTTAACACTAAAATGATAAATGAAATTCTAAATCTAAAATGGATAAATAAAAATCTAAACTGAGAACAAAATGTAAAATAAAAAATAGTAAAAATGCTTAAATATATATAAAATATATCGTTTGATCCACACTAAATAGAAGTATAGAAGAAGACTGCAAATAAATCTATTTAAAGACTGAAAGTAATAATAAGGGCTATCGGGCAGAGAGCCAGCTAAATGGCCTGTTGCATTGTGTTTTTTCCGTAACACGTTCACACACAAATTGGCCTCTGCATTCCGTTCAAATCTCACCATGATTGGCCAGCTACCGCGTCCGTCACAATCCACCATCCTGAACTTGGATCTGATTGGCTTGAGAGACGCCGACGGCGGAATGGCGAACACCATTGGTTGAAAAACTAGGTTAGTGGTCCGACAGGCATGACGGCGAAGAGAAACTGGGTCACCGATTGAAAATCGTTTATGTCACAGTTCTCCGTGTTGCTATCGCATATTACGAGCGAGTTTCAATGGACAGACGGACTTTATCGTACATGTAAGTACAATATGCTGTCGATTTTGTGCTTTATTAATAACAAGCATCTGCGGCTTTACCGGGCGTTTTATCCGTGATGGATATCGTCGATGTTTTCCCAGCTCTGTGGTCATGTCAGTGCGGTTTTGTGGAGCAGAAGGAAGGACGTTAGCTCACTGGCCAAGTCATGACAGTTTGCGTTCCGCTGCTAGCTGTTTTCAAAATGCTAATATTAGCCAGTGAGACAATTTGTACATGTGGGGAAAAGATGAACACGACACTATTGTTCCGGGAGATGGTTTCAACTGTTGCCAGAAATTGTTGAGACTTTAGTTACGGTCGGGCACAGGTATGTGCCGGTTGAAATGTTAGCCAGGCATGACCTCAGTTTTCAGTGCTGCTAGCACGCTAGCAATGTAAACAGGCCTTGGTGGGCATCTAGTACACCGTGTCTTCGAGAGCATCCATCCTGCTGCGATAACTTTTGAACTCCCTAACCAGTGAGGACACGGTACTCTGAAAGGGCAGACTCGTATTTTTGGTTATAAAACGTCATGACACATCAGAGGTGTTGACTATGGCTATATATATATATATATATATAGATATATATTTAATAATGAAAATGTGGCGATAATCTCGCGAGGGTGATAAATCAATGCAAATTTGCCAACTTTAAAATAAATTGTTGATATTATGTTCACTGTGTAATATTTTGAGCATGAGCTTGTTTTTGTTTTCTGTTTACACAAGGACTTGACCCTGATTAATTCATTGCTGTGGACAAAAGATGTATTTATGTATGCGAGTTTATTCTGAAGGAGAACAAAAAAATTAAACTGATGAAAGATTATTTCTGTAGCTTAAACTCTAGCCTTTAAAAAGTTACGACCCAACATAATTAATGCAAAAATCCTTATTGAAAGAAATTGTAGATATTGGTGCGACAACAAACTGCCTTGAATAAATGTTCTGCATTCAAGTAAATGTCACCCAATTGATCTGCCGTGGACTTCTTATGTAGCACAAAATATCACCTTCATAACTGCATAATTTGATATTTTCATAGTTAAAAACGGAACAAGATAATATTCTGCCTGGAAACAAAACATTCACCTTGCATTTTAACCCTACAACTAGGAAATAAATTTATTTTTTTATGGAACTTGAAACTGGATGTTTTGTGGATTAATTAGGATATGATTTGAATAGATTGTTTTTTGTTATATAGGTACATGATCAAAAAACCATTTGATTGTCTGGTTTCTAACCAAAACATTATTAATTAGCCCCATCTGCAAAATTGATAATAGCATAGAGTGGCACAGATGCCTTTTGTGTATTTATGTGGCCACTGGAAATTCTCGCAACTGTTATCTAAAATTACAAATGAAAGTTGTTTTTTTTTGTTATTTTTTTTAAGGTGACTTAAGTGAGTAGTGTAATCATCAATAAAGAGGTCAGAGTACCATTGGTACCATTTGAGTTATCAACACCTAAAATGAGAGTTTCAAACACTTCAGTTTTTTTTGCTTTTATATATATATATATATATATATATATATATATATATATATATATATATATAAATTTCACAGAAAAATAATATCTTGAGAACTCTGCACTACCGGCAGTGTATGATGACCAGGAAAAGTGCTAGTGGCAACTTTTACTGTATTTAGTTGTAAAGTTTGAGCTTGACTCTGCTAATGACCTCAAATGAAACTTAATGGTGTTCCAGTTAAGTGGAATTTGATAACCGACATGCTCGGTCACCGAGCTAACACATAGTAGCAACACAAACTAGTAATGAGTTTCCCCGGATTTTGAACTTGCAAACATTCAAGGTGGCTTTACTGTGTGAAGGCTTTTAAATGATAAACAAACGTGTTAAACAATGTTCTGATGGTGCTTTTGGTTTTATGTGGCAGGCGGCCATATTGGCATTTGAGATCAGGATTGGGAAGAAACATACGAACGTATGAATTTCCAGCTGGGAATTCTAGTTTCATTGGACCTTTTTACTCTGGTTTTCCAATTTGAAACATTAAATTTGTAAACGTGCATAGTAAAATTGATTTTAATAAAATCGATGTCGTTTTATTTCGACTATATGTGGCTGACACCAGGTAGATTGTAAAGTCTACAACTTTTGTTTTTTAATATAGGCATTAATTTTGTGGCTTTATTTTTATCAGCAGCTTATGTATTAACCTTTTCGTGACAGAAATTAGTTCTTTGGTGAACTTCAGACTTACACGTGTTGCTCTTTTTGTTTCTAAATAAGAAGCAATATACACTAGTGCTTATCTATGGTGGAATGTTGCCACAAAGGCATTGTGATAACATAATTTTGCTGTTATGATTTGCCAAAGCTGTTGACTATAAAGACTCGATTACAAAGACAATTAGTGATTTCTGTAAAAAAACAAAGTGACAGCCAAGGATAAAAGTAGGACAGTGGGTGGTGCGACAGAAACTGTTACAAAAATTGTGGTCAGCCTGGTTGCCCCACTATGACTTATTGTGTATAATTATGTGATTTCTCTTTTTTTTTCTCAGTATGGAAACTTGATGAGTCATACAGAAAGACCAAATTTGTGGCTAGAGAGGTGGAAGGCTTTCTCTTGTAGGTTGTCTGAATGTGCCCTCTGATTATCACATATTGTCTGCATTTCTAACGTCAAGTCCGCCAGTGACGCACTAAAGTTATCATCACGTCATTAAACTCTGTCACATTGACCTATTTATGTTTTTATTGCATTTCTTTATTAATGAAATTAAATGCTGAGTCACCACTTCTGTCTCCTTGGCTCAAGACTGCCATTTAACACTGAATGTAGCTAAATACTGTTCAATTAATGTCATTCGTATGTCTTTTAGCAAAACATAAGAAAAATATTTATTTGCGATACTAGTGCTCAAAATTTTGATGATAGCAATTAACCAAAATTTCCCTTTACCAATGTACAATGTCCTTACCAAACTTTCAACTTTAGCATCTCAGGAACCCAAAGATGTAAATCAGGGGACGGTATTAAGGGTAGTTTGTCCAAACCAACTGGACAAATATATTATTAATGTGCCAAGTTTCCACGTATTACACTTCACATATTTCCTGCTGAAGAATTTAAGCATTCCTTAACCCTTCTTTTATGTCCCGGGTCAAATTGACCCGTTTTAAAGTTTAACATTTTTTTTAAAATAGTTGGAAGTATTTTTTTTGCATGAAACTTTTTCTATTTGTCTCAATAAGTGCACTCTACATATAAATTAAAATTTTATTCATTTTACACATTTGTACCAACCCGTAGGTCTACTTTTTACATAGATACTGTTCGGGTCAATTTGACCCGGCAGTCAGGTTAAAGTGCAAAAAAAGATAAAAAAATGTCCAATTCTATATGTTTCCTTGCAACTATGAACCATATTTCACCACACAAACACACCACACGCATACATGCACACCCCGGCACACACGAGCCCACTTTCTCACTCTTCTCTTTACTTCACTAGGAAACTGCGAGAAAGCAGGTGTTCACACAACTTTTGAGGAGAACTTCTTCTGTTCCTGTGGACAAACTCCACCCACACTGAGTGGACACTCAGCAGAAGTGGAGGGAAACATAAATACACTCTGCATGACTCATTTGTCTTGATTTTAATCAGTGGGTCAATTTGACCCTGAACAGTATGTGTGTCTCAAATTCAATTATGAAGATCACCCATTGAAAAAAAAAAAGTGTAATATAAAAAGATTTACCAAAGATCAATTTCAAGGAAATTATAGTTTTTTTGTGTCTAGGTTTTTTTCAGTGGACATTAAAAATGTAAATTCCATTTTTTATGTCCAAATGAGTAAATGAGTAGGTTGTCATCATTGATCCTTAATTTCTGAGAAATAAAAAAAACATCATTGCACAAATATTGATTGAAATGGTTAGTATTGGAGTTAATAATCAGATACAAAAATGTTTTGGAGGAATTTTTTAGTTTCTGACACCATTGCATGATTAAACACTCCCCGGGTCAAATTGACCCATGAACATTTTTGCTGTACCGTAGAAACCAACATAACAGGAGGATTAAGACATGTTGTATTACACACAGATATTGTTCAGGTCTTGTGTTAACCATTGCAGGGAATGTTCATAGAGATCAAAACATGCTAATAAAATAACTAAAGCCAATAAAAGTTTACAGTGAAGATTGCAGCTTTTTACAGACCCACCAGCTTTTATGAGCATTCTGCTTGTTTGGGTTTCCGCTTTTTCATAAAAAGTTGTAAGCAAACAGATAAATTGTACCAAGGCTAATCTAGGTCTAATAAAGTCAATGTGCTTCTAAATCAAAAATACTTGTATCACAAACAACTTATTGTTTTAAAAAAAAAGACCTGAATTGCCAACATTTTAAGTGGCTCTTACTCTGCTTCTTTTTTATAATAGTTCCATGCCACAGACATGGTGACAGGATGCTGCTCAGTGTTTGACAGCAGATGTGCTATAGAGCAGCTGATGTGCAACCAAAGATGGTCGGTTGATGATGCGATGTGCAACTGATGCTGTGGCCCGTTCTGATACTGATCCATGAAAAATATCTTGATCAGGAACATGTTCCAATACCAGAGATCAGATTGTTGATTAGGTGTTTGCAAATCAGCAACAAGGCTTCCCCTCCCACGCACCTGAAAGCGTTTATTTATTGCCACCAGTAAGCAATCACAACTAGAAAGCTTTGCCAAGTCAAACAATTCATGTTATTCTGATATGTAGTGTCTGATAAGGGCTGCATTGAACCTTCCTTATTGACCATATGCTTTTTCTTCACATGTTAAACATGGTTTGTCACCTTTTGTACACAGTTACAAAAGAGTACACAGAGTAGAATGACACATGCACATTTGATCAAGATGAACTCATTGACTTATGGCTGATCATTTAGAGCAGGGGTGCCCAAAGTCGGTCCTCCTGTATGTCATCCTGCATGATTTAGTTCTCTCCCTGGTTTAACACACCTAAATCAAATGAGGGGACATTAGAAGGCCTAAGAATAACATTGACGTGCTGAAAAGGTCGTTGCTACCACCAGGGAGAGAACTAAAACGTGCAGGATGCTGGCCCTCGAGGACCGACTTTGGGCACCCCTGATTTGGAGATTATTTCACGGGCTTGTTTTATTGTCAGAGTTCAGATGTTAAAATAGCATCATATGTGATTTTTAGTTGTCTGGTGAGGTTGAATATTTTTCTAAACAACCTTTGCTCTATTCACTTTGAGTACTCAGCCTTTCCCAATATTCTTCTAGCAAAGGAAACTCTGAAAATGAGGACATTGCTGTTCAAATCTGTTTGTGGACTTCTGTTTTTAAAAGAAGCCTGTGTTTAGGACTGTGGTCTGCAGCCTTTACAATCCTAAGTGCCATTTTTGCCCTCTGTCCACATACATAAAACTAATTTTGCAGTGCAAAACCATTGTAAAAAGACAGTTTATCGTGTTAGACAAATGTCTAAAATAAGACATTTGCAGTCTTTTTTAGATAACATCACTTTTTCTTTTAAAATAAAGTAAAAAAAAACGTTTTGGAAAAAGATGCATGCAATTTTTTTCTATGGGTTGTTTATAAATATGGAATATTATATAGAAAAAAGACATGAATGAGACCCTAAAGACATGAAAATGGATCTAAAAATATTATTAGTACTGTTCATGTCACTTGGTTGTGGAAATTAAGTTCAAGTTCATTTAAAATGGCTCAAACCTGAATTTATTAGCTCTATTAAAACACAAAAAATACACACAGTTTGTTCTTTTCTTAGCCCATGATTTTTCAGGTTAGGCGGAAGATTCCTCTATCAATTTGGGTCCAAAGTCTGTTGATGAAGAAATAACATGATGCCTCAGTACTAGACTTTTGGACTACTCGGTCCTAAAACATAAGGAAATTTTCTGCGCTGTTTACCTTTGCTGTCAAAGCTTTCAGGATTTATTGAGAGTGAGTCCAGTTCATCATCAGAGACTCCATGTGGTTTAGAAAGTTCTAAAAATATTAAAATGTTTTAAAGCTTGTTTTTTTTTGTTTGTTGTTGTTTTTGACCTCAGGCTCAGTTTATGATTTTTATTTGATTTATTGTCCTTTTGTTGAACTGCAGAAAAGCATTCAGTGAAATTGAAGTGGGAAGTGGATCAGTTAAAGTGATGGGACGAGTGGGATTGATCATAAATATTGTGCGAGGGGATTAAAAAACATAGCCCTGCAAAGTGCTTGGAAGGATAACATTTGTCAGAGTAACATCTTTAATCTCAGTAAGCAACATTTTACTGGACTAATATGATGAAAGCTATTTGCTTCACCTGTCAGTAGCTTTAATTTTGTTTGGCTGATGTGGGTAATGATAAATTTCTTTTATTAAAACTTATTTTTTTCTCATCTGCCACTCTATGTGCATTTTTTGCTTTTATGGCTGTAATCCATCTTCTCCTTGTTTTTAATTGATGTGTAGATGTTACCTTGTTGTTCTCATTCCCATGCTTGCTAAACACTCATGTAATTTGACCCAGAAAAGCTTGGAAATTGTTTATTTGTAAGGAGATTAGGCCAACTTGTGTCCTCTGACAATTATAAAGGGGAAATTCCACATAGGTCCTATCTTTTTCCCCCCCAGAAATGTCTAATTTTGTCAACAGAATTTCCCAACAATGCCCTTGTGAAAACATGTCGACCATATAACAGATATGTTTGATTGAATTGTTTCCCACCCGTTAAATAAATCTGAAAACCGTCATGATTGAAGTGGAAGCGTTGAGAAGCTCCAGCAGCCATTTTGCTCTGAGGATCCTTCCTTGTTTCATCAGCAGGTCTGCTGGCTGCTCGTGGATTTCTGAGTGGGTGTGGAGTGTGGAGCAGGGAGAAAAGAGCTGAATGTCTTGCTGACTCACTGATGAGGTAGAAGTAGGTGGTGGATTGAAATCGAGGCTGACTGGTTTGAGACCATAGAGACTGAGTGAC
This sequence comes from Xiphophorus couchianus, assembly GCF_001444195.1. Taxonomy (NCBI): domain Eukaryota; kingdom Metazoa; phylum Chordata; class Actinopteri; order Cyprinodontiformes; family Poeciliidae; genus Xiphophorus; species Xiphophorus couchianus. Next base: position 23,047,436 of record NC_040229.1, read on the forward strand.
CCAGTTTCCATTCCAGCACCAGTTCCTTTTAGTATTCAATCATGACATGGTGGGTTTCCCACCCTTCTGGATCACTGCTTTGTCCCTGTAGTGGGGCGCTCTGGTCATGCATTTACCTATTATTAACAGCCTGTGATTTATTTTTTTTAAATGCCTTTTTGTGAACTTGTTTTTTTGTTCTTCTCTGTGTTAAACATTTTCCTGGTAAATAGTATAAATATTGATTAGTGCCACTTTTTTCCCCAATAAATTTTTTCAGTTTTTACATGCTAAGGGGCAGAAATTTTTGTAACATTTTAAAGTGGTTCTCAAAAATAGTACTTTAGACTCTTGGGAGACCTTTTTCCCAACTTTAACTCTCTTTTTATCGACCATATTTAAATGAATATTTTAAGTTTTGTATAGACTTATTTGATAAAGGGCAAATAATTATATGAATTAAGGAAATAGGGTATGTTTTATATCTGCACTCCCCTAAAATCTAACAAATTTTGCCCTCACTGGCATTCTGCATGTAGCTGCCTAGAAACCAGTTGGCAGAAATGGCGCCGCTGTCTTGGACTTGAAATTAGAAAGCACAGGCATGCTTGCTTTTGTTTTAAGATAAAAAAAAAATGTGCAGGCTTTATCAGATAGTGTTCTCCAAAACACAAGGACTGAATGTGAACTACAAAAAATAACTTGGAAGTCTTTTTAGCTTGAGCCACCTTTCTTTTTGAACGAGTGTTTGCACCTTACAGACAAGTTTCCAAGAGCATCTGGTTTTGTCGTCATGGAAGTTTTAGTAAGATTCTCAAATAATTGCATAAAACCACTGTAACTGCACAGATTACGTATGTTTAATGTGTTTTTATTATGTATTTTTACAAGAGATTACTTTTTGACTCCCTTTTTTCCCCCCTCTTTTTAGAGGCAGACAGGCCAGACCAGCTGTATAAGGATCAGATCATATTAAGGCAAACCACATCAAAGCGGATGAAAGTAGGTCAGACTGAATCAAACCAGACTCGGAGCAGATCAGAACGAAGTGGACAAGACTGATCCAGACGACACCAGGCGCGTCCAGGAAGCCTGTTCAAGTTTCCTTTCCAGGTATCTGAAGCAGCTCTGTTTTCCACTTGTTCCACAAGTTCCCTCCAAAAATATAACAAATGTGGACTAGGTGTTTACTGAAGGTAAATTAAGGAAACATGGTGATCCTTTCTGAAATGTTCCTACTCAGATGGATCACAAATGCCAAATCATACAGATCATTACATTGTAGCATCATCCTGTAATGGTAATCAGTTCATACACAATCATGAACTGATTGTGTACAATTTTTAGTTTCTGTGAAATTTTCAAAACTTTGTAATGCAAAGTTTTGAAGATTAGCAGTAAAGTATTTTCAGTTCAAATATACATCTTTATAGGTATGACCATTTGCCAGCATATTAATTCAGTGATGCAGAAGAATATAAAAAAATTTTTTTTGGAAGAGTTGTGAGTCTTTTCTCCAACAATTTAGAGTCTATTGTTACTGCTACCAATTTTCAAAGTTTCATATGAACTAAAGTCTTTTTATTATTATTTGGAACAATGTTTTGTGTAAAAACCGGGTCAAAACGCAGACATTTGTTTATGTTACTAATCTGCAGGTTTAAAGAAAAGCGAAAACTGCAAGTTAGCATGAAAGGCCTTACTGACATTAAAGCACAATGGTGGAATGGTAATGATCTTGGCTCAGTTTGCAGCCAGACCACCTCAATTTCCTAAAATCTGAGTCAGCAATTAATAATGAGCTAATTTGACAGATTACTCACTTGTTTGGTTGTATCTGACAGATTACCTCCTTTACTGATGACTATATTAGTAATTGAAGAACCCTGCTGCTTCTGGTTATTTTATGATTACTAGAACGTCTGACTTGCTAAACGGTAAAGTCTTTTTACTTTGACTATAAAAGCTCCACATCTCTTGTCTGAAGGTCTTAAAACGGATCCTTTTGTGTGTCTACAGTTGAGGGCTCAAGAGTGGATGGAAGGAGATGATTTTAATACAGAGGCTGTGATGAACATCTGTGGTGAGTGTGACCTCTTTACACGCTGCAGCTTTTAGCAGTAAATCTCTTAAGTTTTCCTTACATGCAGTATTTTATTCAACTCTAGAAGATTTTGCAGATATTTCCAGAGTTGATGTGATTTAAACATCATTATTTTGAGAGTTCTGCAGTCAGAACAAACATGACTAGTCCTGCACATGCTGTGGTTTGTTAGTCAGCATCGTGCCTACAAATGTGAACACTCAGTCATAACAATCATCACTCCTGTGAAACTTTTGCTGTTGGTCTGACTCACCTGTGCACTGTTTACTTATTCCTTTCTGGAGAGCATGTGATGAAGACTAAATCTTCAGAGCTTGATTCACAGAAACGTTACAGGATGTTTGCACTCAGTGAATCACAGCAATTTACAGATTGCACATTTGCCCAATTCAAATTTGCTCTGGAAACCAATTACCGTCTCTTTGCACTTGCACACTGTGCTCATATATAACTGAGGTTTCATGCACAGATGTAGACAAGAAACTGCTGATATTTATGTAAATTACCGGCTTTGCAAAAAGTACCTAGACCTCAATTATCAGTGCTGTTTGTCAGAGGCTCTGAGCAAATCTGCAGAGTTTGAGTTTTGATTATAGAGCACCCACATCTAGAAAGGCAGAACTTAATAAATTACACTTATTTCTGTAATTAACAGTGACTATGATTTTTTTCTGTTTAATTCCTTCGTTTATGGTGTAAAAGTAATAAAAACCCAGAATTTAGTTCCTCAGAAAATTAAAATAACTTCGTGGCCTGCTAAAAGCCATGTACACATACAGTTTATGCACTCAATACTTTGCTGGCATTCTTTTTGCATAAATGTCGTCTATACAGAGGCAATCAGTAAGCGGCATGCTGACATGTTAATTGTGGCTTCACAATCCTCTTAAAGCTTTCCATTCCTGCTACATAAGAACCTTCTTTCTACAAAATTGTATTTTTTCCTTTCATCAGACTTTAATATTTTTAAATACAGCGCTAACAACCATCTTTCTTAGCATGGGCCACTAATGGCTGAACCTTGCTATGTATAGTGTTAGTAACATTCAGTTCAACATCTGACAAGTCAGCGCTCTGGATTGTGTTGACCGTAAAATGGCCAAAATATACTTTTTTCTCCTTAATCTATTTTTCTAATGCTGTAATATTCAGAGTCAGTTTCTGACAAAAGAACTGATTTCCATCAGCTTTAAACCATTTTTGACCATATTAATAGAAATAAACACTTGAAACATCTCTCTGTGTGTGATGAATCCATTTATTGTCCTAGTTCCACATTTAGAATTGGATTGGTGAAATAAATATTCTTTTAATCATATTCTAATTTGGGCTGCAGCAGTAATTCAACATTTGTTATCTGATTATATTGCTCCAGGTTGACTGTGCAAACCTCACAGCACATTATGATTTCAGAACAGATGGTGATTTACATGCTAGGGAATCAGATGCTGAGGAAGAAGCCATCTACTATTTGGTGCTAAAAGCAGCTATAGTTCTACCACAACATATTTTCCCAAATCACTTTTGAGTATTTTAAAGTTTTTGGTAACTCTAACTCCTGCAGATGACCTGATGGCAGACCAGCGGATGGACATCTCGTCTACAATGACTGACTTCATGTCCCCCAGCTCCACTGATCTCATCTCCAGCTCCATCAGCACGCCTGGCATGGACTACAACCGCAAGAGGAAAGGCAGCAGCACGGACTACCAGTAAGGATACAAACACCACAGAGTTTGTTCATTTTCAAATAGCAGCAAATAGTCAGACCGTAGCAATGGACTGAAACATGTTTCCGTCTCATCTGTTTCTGTTAGCTCTTGTTTAACACAGGAAATGAAACACCTGCATCTTGTGTGTCTTCACATCTTAGACATTGTAAACATTCTCATCATTTCAGTGATATTATTAATAAATGTTTACTTTTTTTCAGAATTGATGGCTTCTCATTTGAGTAAGTTCAAACAATATTCTGTTAATTTATTTATAACAAGTCTGAAAATATCAATAAACCAAATGTTATATTCAACGATGGTATTTAATTATACTGAAATTCTGTTGCTGTTTTAAAATTTTCCAGTGAAATATTTTTTTCCCCCTCCATCTTAGTGACATGGATCCAGATAAGGATAAACTGGGGAGGTAAGACTTTTTTTTTTCTTGTAAAGTTCTGGCTTTTTAATTATTCTCCATTGATATTTTAAATAGATAATATTTTCTTGAATTAGTTTATTATGTTAGATCTTATTTTTTTCATATATTAAGCCATTTTCTTACCCATAGTGTACATAGTGATTGGAAAATACTAGTATTATTACTACACTAAATACTACACAAATGTCATTTGGTTTATTTTACTCCTTAAGAAGTCTTTAATAAGTGTCAGTAATTGTCTTGTACTGTTGGAAAATAAATTCCAGCCCTTTAGGATGATTACATATGAAAAAAAATACAAAATCAAGACCTCTTTCTAAGCAGGAAGAATTGGGTGGAGTGGAAATTGTCCCCATTGTTGCGCCTTCTTTAAAGAGACAAAGTGAAGCGGGGCTCGACAGATTGTACAGTTGAATAAAATCTTCCATTGACCTTGTTGCTTAACCATAAAATGAGGTTACAGAACCTGTTAGGTTTGCTGAGGGCCAAATTCTTCTATTCTCACTTTTTTGTCTGTGCACCTGCAGAAACCATAATGGTTTTTTGCAGGATCACTTTTTCCTTTCTAATGCTTCTTCTTGTCTTTGCAGTGACCACCAGGGCAGGATTAAGAATGCCAGGTACAAACGCTGCTCTTCTTTCCTCTCTCTCATTACTGTCTAATCTCTCTTTCACTGACTCAGTGCCACTGGCCTGATTGAAAACAGAGCTTTGTAAGACGTAGTTATTAGGAAGGAAAGCCCTGTAAGGGCACATCTAATGGTTAATTAGAATCTGATACAGCATGCTGTTGATGTGAAAGCAGAACAGACAAGTTGGTCAGTTTCCCTCAACTTTAGGCTTTCTTACAATCAAGGATGAATTGCCTACCTAAAGATTTTTTTTTTTTTTTATTGGCTTGCTAATTCACAGTACAAGAAAGCAACTCGGCTCTGTGGAAAATTAGTTCACTTCTTTGAATTCTGGATTTAGTTGTTTTGACAAGAAGAGTAACTGTTTTCTCTATTCCTCCCCACAGAGAGGCTCACAGTCAGATTGAGAAACGTCGGAGAGACAAGATGAACAGCTTCATTGACGAGCTGGCCTCTCTTGTACCCACTTGTAACGCAATGTCCCGCAAACTGGATAAGCTGACGGTCCTGCGTATGGCGGTGCAGCACATGAAGACACTCAGAGGTTAGCATAAGGGGCAAGATGTGCTTTAGTGGTATATGAACATTTGCTGAGAGAGTAAAGTCTCTATTATAAATACAGGGGAAGTAAAAAAAAGTAGATATCTGGAAGTGTACAGTTGATTTACAAAGGTGCATCTAGAAAACTTTAAATATCATTATTAACAGCAGAGGCTTCAGTGCAAATTAGGTGAAGGCCACTATTAACTGGGCTTCTTTTAGGCCTGAGTTTGAAATTAACCAAAATATTTTGTATTATGAGTTTCACATTTTTGAATGGAAATACAGAAGTATTTTTTTTTAAATAGCAGAATATCATTATTATCATTATTTTTATTTCTATTACAACTATAAAATTACTTTATAGTAGGTTAAAATGTTTTCATTTCTTTTGATACAGTGGAATATGTCTAGTCTTCTTATCTCTTTAATTGTTACTCAGAGTAAGAATTTTATACAATTTCACCTTTTATTTGATCTTAAGGAGGGGAAAAAAACATTTTAAATTAATCATTTCTTACCAGTTTTATTTTTTTAATATGATAAAATCAGTTTCCGGAAACTTGGCAGGAATATCTTTTTATAACATAGTTCCTGGGCGTTTGCTCTTGTTGACAAGGACAGAACGTTTGGTCATTTGTAATCTCCCATTTCCAAAGAGCTGGAAAATCTAAAGATTATCAAAGTGTGTTCTTTCCAAAACTGATCAGGGGATGGAAAATTAGTTATGAAAGCCAGAAATTTCAGCAGCTGCGCAAACATTTAGATCACTTTTGTTTGGGCGAGTTTTTATTAGACTTACTTCAAATATAGAACTGTATTGGTTGTTAAAAGGAAGTTCAGCTGCTGTTAGTTGATTAAAAAGAAGTGGTTTTGAATTTTACATGAAAAGAAATAATTACATGCGCAGGTGCAGTTTGAATATCCACTGATGCTCTGATTTCAGGTGCAGCTAACCCATACACAGAGGCAAACTACAAACCTTCCTTTCTGTCAGATGATGAACTGAAGCATTTGATACTAAGGGTGAGTGAGTAATGCTCCTGCAGTAGTTTTACAGTTCGAGTTTAGACAAAGCATTAAACAGCTGTCTCTATAATTGTGTTTTGCGTTTATGACGCAGGCTGCTGATGGTTTCCTGTTTGTGGTCGGCTGCGATCGTGGCAAAATCCTTTTTGTTTCCGAATCTGTGTACAAGATTCTGAACTACAGCCAGGTATGCTGACATGTAAAATGGAGAGACATGAGGATAAAATATTTGCATGTATGATCAATTTTGAGTTTTTGATACACTGTATGACGCAAATGTTTGTGGAAGCTGTTCATTTTCAGAAACCTTTTCATAAGATATCACTGCTGGAGTACAAATAACATCATAAACTGAATCACTATACAGTAAAACGGATCATTTATTGGAAATGCATGCTTTTAACAAGAGGGAAACATAATATTAATGTGCAGTGGAGTGCAGTTTGAGATGTTTAACAAACAAGGATATGGTTCTTAGAGTGGGGGAAAATGAATTACCTTTGGTATTTTCCAAGTCTAAATTATGACAAAAACAAAAAGGTAAATCAAGTATTGAAAAACATTTGTTTCCTCACCTTTCTACATATAAAATTTTTAAAAACATAAAAAATGTGTTAAAAGCTCAGAAATATGCAGAACATTCTAAGTGATTATACACAGAGTTATAAAGCAAAAGTGGAAATAATATTGAAAATGTTAGAGACAAAACAACTTTCAAGATCTTAACTATGTTCATCTGAGATGAAGAAGCTAATCACAACAAAACAAGCATGAATTCTTCAGATGAAGATAACTTTTAGCCTCCCTCACAGAGTATTTATAACAGCAGCCTTAGAACACAGTCTGTACATTATCAATAAAAGCAATAATATACTAGAAGTAGGTAAATTGTAAGATATATCTGATGTTCTCAAGAAAATATCTTCATTTTCTGCTTTAAATGTTGATACAGTAGCATAACTCTCACTTTGCTTTCTAAAAGGAAGATACAATTTGTACAACTCGCTGCATGTTGTCGTCACAGTAAAACAACTGAATTACGCAGAGCTTACAAATTTATCAGTGTTGTTAAACTATGCATATGTTCTTTCTTTTTGTTTTTATATGTCATCTGGTTCTGCTGTCGTCTCAAGAATGACCTGATAGGTCAGAGTCTGTTTGACTACCTTCACCCCAAGGACATCGCTAAAGTCAAAGAACAGCTGTCGTCCTCAGACACAGCGCCACGAGAGAGACTTATTGACGCTAAAAGTAAGCAAGGACAAACGCATGTCATCTGTTTTGCAAAGCTTGAGATCCTCCCTCTGAATTTACGTCTTAATCTGCTTTGCGATCCCAAGAGGGGGAAAAAACCCTGGCACAGTCAGCAATATTCAGGCACAAGAAACAAACTGTTCAACTTCATTACTTTCTGGGGAAAAAAAAGATCAGAAATTTTACCAAGCCTATTTGGATGAATAAGAAGTGACAGAAAATGGGCAACAGCTAAAACTAGCAACTGGATTTTGTCTCAGCAATACTAGAAGGATGATTGCTTTACAATTAAATTGTAAATCTTTTATGAAACGTGGGAAAAATTGCATTTTTCAAAGCTTTTGTCCTAATTTGAATTGTTTGTAATTTCAGCCGGTCTTCCTGTGAAGACGGATATCACTCCCGGTCCATCTCGACTCTGTTCTGGAGCCAGACGGTCGTTCTTCTGCAGGATGAAGTGCAACAGACCTTCTGTCAAAGTAGAAGATAAAGACTTCCCCTCCACTTGCTCCAAGAAGAAAGGTAGCAAGAAATTAAAAACATACATCTACAGCTGTCAACCAAAATGAATTCAGGTTTCTTACAGCAACACCTGCAGCCTTCTTGTGCTGCTTTCATAACTTACTTTTTGGCTTATATCATTTTATATTGCCAATAGTTCTCTCTTCACCTTACCTCACATTCAAAGGATGTAGTTTTGTTGCAAAACTAAAAGCTTCTATTTTCTGATGTCTTTTTATTTTTAGTTGCCTCTTTAGCTAAAAAAAGGAATCACACTTCAGTTGACAGATCGGTTTTTCCTTTAGAAAACAGAGGAAGTTTGCCTGCTTGAATTTGTTCACCTATGGTTTTATAGAAAGTTCCCTACCATACAGCAGCATTAACTGCAGTTGTTTCCTATGATATACAATAACACAATAAAAGGGAATTGTTGCATGGCTTTCAGATTTACATGTTTAAAATCTGAACAGTGCGGTGTGCATTTCTATCCAGCTGCCCCTGACTCAAGTTTGTAAAACTACTTTTTGTTGTGATTCAACTGACATTCTTGTGGGGCATGCAACGTTTGCCATAGAACCTAAGTGTAATTTTTTTATTTCGCCCCCAAAGAGAGAACAGTTTTATTAACTTATTGTTTCACACTTAAGCTGTTTCGTTCAGTTTAAATTCCTCAAAAGGTGAGTTCAGCTCATGGATGCGTTCGTCCACAACACTGATTTAACGTACATGTTTTTGGACTGTGGGACAGAGAGAACATAGAAACTCCACATTGAAAAGGTTCTTTCCTGGAATTGAACTTATGACCTCCTTGCTGAGAGTCATGTGTGAAGCTTGATATTTGACGGCGAAATCACTCTGTGTTATTTTGCAGCACCCAGTGCATTGGAAGTCCTTCCACTAAAGCTGAATGAGGTGTTTTTATAGTCAATATTCTGCATTTCCACTGCCGACCAGCCTGCAGGAATCTTGTCTCAGTAAAACCTAAATTCTCCACTTTCAAGTGTATTCCATTCACCATTATGTGTGTTTAATCTGGTCAGCATAAACTTCTTTTTTTTTTTTTACATTGGCTTTTAATACAAAATCTTCCTTAGATCATCGGAGGGTTTTCCTGAAACAAGGTCTCTGTGCTGCGGAGGCCTGAGGACAAATGAGTCACTCAGATGGTTGTGTGTGACCCAGCTTAGTCAGTGGTGGGATTTGCTGAAGCATCATTGATTTGTGAAGACATTTGCAGAGTAAAGTCATTCTGCACAATGGATAAAGCCACTGTAAATTTATTTTATTTTTAACATTCCACTGAATAGTTTAATGTGATGCACTTTGACGTCCTCCTGTTGTTCTGTGTTGGTACCAGAAAGCTTCTGTCATGCACTAAGCTACCTATTTAAAGGAAATATGTTTCAGTGGTTATTGCTTTGAATAGAGGCTGAGCGAACTAATGCAAATTTACAATTCAAATAAGCAAAGTAAGAAAGTCCATTTCTTGCTCGAGACTAAATAATCTGCACTGCTTCCTTAGTCTGCGATTTCTTTCTTTTTTTTTTTTGCAGCTTCAGATAAACAAATAAAATACACTAATTTAGACTTGATAGATTTAGTTAGAAATGAGTCTCTGTGCTGTTGCTAAAATATGTTTTTGTGTGCATAAACTTTTAGAAACAAAAGATGAGCAATAGTTTACTGTTACCTTTCATGAAAAGAACTACAGGATTGATACCTACATTTTGTTTGCCAGGTTGGAATTTTTAAAAATTTCACTTCCCGTTAAAATAATGAAGTCTACAGAAATGCAGTTTTTAAACATTAATGACTAAGTAAGGTAAATAGTGTATATACAATTAGCATATTTATTTAGGTCATTATTTTCTCATTTAAAAGTATTTTTTTATGTTTTTGTATTTAAGCTTACAAAATGTTTGTAGAAAAAAAAAATTTCAGTAAATTTTGTCATTGACATCCCTACTTATTCTTATAAGACAACAACAACAACCTTCTTGATATTAAATTTTAACATGAAACCCAAATGTGTATCATGCTAACACAAGTATTTAAAATAGGTTCGTTATTTGGTTCTCAAGACATGACATATAAGCAAATAATTGCTCTTTAAATATTTTATCTACATTAATAAGAACATAAAAACATATATCTTATATTCACATGAAATTCCTCAGAAATCACTAAAATATGTTGAGGGTTTGACCTTTGACACAGATTTTTTTCCCCCCCCTGGACTGTTTTGTATTGTTTTAGTTGTCTGACCTGATTCTAATAGGTTTTTGTGGCCTTTGAATAATAATAGTAATAATATCCAACTTTGGATTTTACATCTCTTGATACTTTTGGACATATCTGAATTTATTATCATAATTCAAGCATTTTGATTTCAACTTCATTGAATTGAATTGAAATATGTAATTTCAACCCTTAAACAAAGGAATGATTTATTAATGTTTTTAATTTTTCTTTCTCTCTCTCTTTTACTCCTGTCTCATTTCAGCTGACCGGAAGAGTTTCTGCACCATCCACAGCACAGGGTACCTAAAAAGCTGGCCACCCACAAAGATGGGGCTGGACGAAGACAACGAGCCCGACAACGAGGGCTGCAACCTGAGCTGCCTGGTGGCCATCGGCCGCCTACACCCCCACATCATCCCCCAGCCTAGCCCGGCCGACATCAGGGTGAAGCCCACAGAATACGTCTCCAGGCACGCCATCGACGGCAAGTTTGTCTTTGTCGACCAGAGGTGAGAATGGGGAGTCTTTTTTTTTGGGGGGACAAAAAAATATATATATAATTAGGTTTTACTTTATAGTTGCGTTGCTTGGTTTTTATGCCGAAATGTTTTACGTGTATTTTGAAAGATGAAAGTCTTATTACAACATTTTCTTTTTTTCTCATTTTGAGATGACCAGGTTTTATAAGGATTATTACAGATATGGTGACGATGCAAGTTAATATGTAGCTATTAAGTAAAAAATCAGGACTAATGATCATCATTTACACAAAATTTGTGTGATTGTTGTTGGATTTTGACAAGAGGAAATCATTAACTGTGGCTGCCTTAAAGACTTGTTAACAATATTATTAATGACAATGACATTGTTTCTAAGGGCAGAAACCTTTCATAATAGCACTTTGTTGTGCCTTGGATTATAAATAAATCTCTATTGTGCTCAACCTTTATCAGATTTCTACTAAATTCAAAATCAAGTGCATCAAATCACACTTGATTTCTTTGAAGCGCTTCATTTCTCTCTGATGCATTTAGAGAGAAATTTGGTCATTTCCAGTAACTTACCTGCTATTCACCAGTCAGATCTGATCAGGGGAAAATAATTGCCAATCAGTTCTTTACTAAAGGGGATTTTCAGCAGGAAATTGCCGAACGAAAATCTAACCAGAAAAGAAACATTAATCACTTAAAGCTTAAAGTTACTTCACAACTCCTGAACAGTTCACAAACATTAATTTTTAACTTTGAAACAAACTGCTCTCTAAAGCAGATCTTTTGGTTGGTGTATTTAGTTTAGTTGTTGACGGAAAGTTGCAGCTAATACCAGTAGACCTACTGGCAAAAATAAGTCATCAAATATTTTCCTGGGGGGTAAAAACATTCTACATTCTCTGTATTAAACTTGTCAAAAGTCAAAACACCATCGACCTAAAGTCAATGATTTCCATGTCTCCAGAGCAACAGCTATCCTCGCCTACCTTCCCCAAGAGCTGCTCGGAACCTCCTTCTACGAATATTTTCACCAAGATGACATCAGCCACTTGGCCGAGTGTCACAGACAAGGTATTGTCTGAAAGTGAAACAGAGTAATAATCCCATTGGAGGAGGGGGGAAGCATAAATCGTGGTTTCTGTGTCCTCAGTGCTGCAGATGAGAGAAAAGATCAACACCAACTGTTACAAATTCAAAATCAAAGATGGCTCCTTCATCACGTTGAGGAGCAGATGGTTCAGCTTCATGAACCCCTGGACCAAGGAGGTGGAGTACATCGTCTCTACTAACACAGTCGTATCGTGAGTATCCGCACACCCGAAAGCTTTAGCTTCATCTCTGCAGACCTCGCACTGGAAGGCGGATCATCTTTCCATCTGTGCTTTTCCCCCTGCAGGTGTCCGATAATGGAAGGATCAGATTACCCTCAGTCGGCTGCGTCTCCACAGAGCATGGACAGCGTTCTAACCTCAGAGGGTAAAACAGCTGAAAAGAGAAACATGCTAACACTGAAGCATACCCTGTGGGGTGAGCCTATATGTTGTTGCGCTGTATAAAGGACATATTTCCTGTTGTCGTGCCGATTTTGCAGGCGGGGGGAGACGGGCTTTGCAGACCGTTCCCGGCATCCCGGGCGGCACGAGAGCGGGAGCCGGGAAGATCGGACGCATGATAGCGGAGGAAGTGATGGAGATTCAGAGGTGAGGGGGAGCAGATCGAGCCTGTGCCATTTTTCAAAACCGATCAAGCAGGAAAACACAGATATTCCTGTAATGGAAAATCAATGAGGCCTGGTTCGTAAGGCAGATGGTTACGTGAAGCCAAGGCACGATTTAACCGCTATTAAAAGCCTTTTGTTCGAGCTGGCAGTGCGGGAGCATCTGTGGGGAAATTGTGAACAGAATTTGACCTTTGGTATATAATTTCACACAGTTTTGTGCTGAATCATTCTTCATCATATGAAAAATACCAACCATGAAGTAAATGGGGAGTCATCGCATGGTGAGTACTGGGAGAAATAGGACAACATGTTGCTGGAGAGTTTATTGTAAGGACTTAAATCTCAAACAGTGGCATGTGCACATTTAGAGCCCAGTGGAGTCAAATCTCCTCCACTGACATATTTCAGAAGTAGGGTTTTATTGTTTACAGTGGTTAATTTTAACATTAAAAAAAATCTTTGGTGCTTCCTACAAGGATAGTTCAGACTCTTTGAAGAGTCTGAGGTGAGTGAGTTTGTGTATTGTTGCAGTGGTGTGGAAACTATCATCTCACTATAAATGGGAACAAACGTGAGGTGGTGGAGTAGCATAAACACTTATGTGGTTGCCTAGACAACAGATTGGGTAACACTCATGGTGTCCACAAAAAGGGGCAGAGTAGAGTGAGTGAGAATGCTTTAGGTCAAGAGCGTTAAGCTCCTATCTTCAATGGATGATGTCCCGCTACTGTTGTCTGCTTCAACACACCTGAAGCCAATAATTCAGTCGTTAATAGGACTCTATGGAACTTGACTGCATCATAAGTTGACTATTCGTCCGTTGTTAGGTGTTAAGTCCTTCTGTTTTTTGTTGTAAAATGTTGCAGATCAGCTATAACTAACTTTAACCCTCCTGTGCCACTAATGATGGTCGGACAGCAGGAAAGCGTGGAGGGACGTTGTCCCATCAGACTGTCAGTTCCTGAAACGACACACAAAAGTACAACTCATAAAACTGCACGCGAGGTCATTTCGACCCCTCCGGACCGCGCACAGAGTAAAAATATCTTTTCTTAAGAGGGCTAACGGCTCTTTGAAGAAATGTAGAAAAGGAAAGTTACTAAATATCTGATTTCCATGTGTGGTTAATAACTGAATTGATGTTTGAGTTATAATTAAAATACATACAGTAAGATGGAAACTGTGGTTCTTTTGCATGAATATCTGATGGAAAAGAGCGCGGCATTGTGAAATTCAATAAAACCTCCCAAGTTTTTACGACTCATTCCTCGGGCCGGATGCACATAAAACGTTTCCGTTTACCGTAGGCCTTTCAAATGGGAAAGATCTTCTCTGTAGTTAACCATTATTACAATCAGCGCCTAATGCAAACTGTATGACAGGTTAAAAACCTGGAAGAGCTGTGGGGATATTTTTATAAGGCAGGTGTCTGCGTTAGTGTCTGACACACTTAGCTGGAAAACTGATTAATCTAATGAAACAAAGACGGTTTTCTACTAAAGACTACTACATAAAGTTTGTTGGCTGTGACTTGTGGGGGAAAACAGCAGATTTTTTATTTTTTTTTACCCTGTAAGACTCAGTAACTATCTGAACTGCATTTTGTTTTTTCAACACATCGCTAGCATGCTGGGTCAATTGGCAAAGTTCTGTTTTGGTAGGATATCTAAAACTAATCTTCCATCCAGTCAGTCAGTCTGACTCCATTACTGGGATGTAAATGAAAGCAATCAAAGCATCTCGACAGGTCAGTGATGGGACTTCCTCATACTGACCAGTCAGCGTGACCCTGACGAACGGTGTATGTTTTCCCTTCATGCTGAATTATTAAATAGAAATGGCTTTTGCCACCACAGGCTGTTTTCCCATTACATGAAAAATGTAATTGCATACATTCTTACAAGTCTTTCTGGGTATATTCAGCTTGCAAAACCCAGCTTTGCAAGCTGTGCATACACAAATAAAATGTGATTTATTATAATTTTTTTTAAAAATTGGTTTTCCCTTTGCAATGTGTGTCTAATACAACGAGCAGCTGTTTGTGTGGCTTTCGATCTCAGGTCGTCTGTATCGTTGAATCTTTTTGTCCGTTTTTACAAAATTAAAATGAACAAAGCTGGAATTTGTATTTATTTATTTTTTTGTTCTTTGGAGGCCTGGGAGTGTATTTTATTTCAGGAGAACTGAAGGTGTCTGTTTCTCTCTCAGAATTCGAGGTTCATCTCCTTCCAGCTGTGGTTCCAGCCCTCTGAATATAACCAGCACCCCTCCGCCCGACACCTGCTCACCGGGGGGCAAGAAGGTAACAGAAAATGACACATATTACGGCAGAGGTTTAATTTAACCCTGCAAGAGCCGTACAATGAAAAACATGGGGAAAAAAAAGTTCAACTTTGTTGATTTTTTTTTTTATAGGATTATTTACTATGGGTATGTTTTCAGTTTATTTTTACTTTATTGCCAACAAAGAAACAGGCAATTTATATACAAACATTTTAATCCTGAGACTTTGGTTTCACATCATTTTTCATACCTAGAATCCCAATTGTTCTATATGTAATCACACAAGGTATGGCAAGGCAGGGTTTTTTTTATATAACGTTTTCTGCAAAAGTAATAAAAATGACATATGTTCAAGACTCTGCAAGGTAGGGGAAGGTAATTGTATTTATATAGCACATTTTCAGTGCTGTAAAGATCACGCCCCCAAAATTTGAAAACTGTTTATTACTTTTAGAATAATCAGGTGTAGAAATTCACAGAGATCTTGACTCGGTCAATTGGGGGAAGTTCATATGCACGTTTCCTGTCCAATAGCATTCCAAGTCTACACAACATAAATTTGAGTAAAAAAAAATACATTTAAAAGGCAACATTTGTTCTTTTTTTTTTTCTTTCTTGTGATGTTGTAATCCACATATGAGTTTAGGAATCTTTCTGAAGAGCGTCTTGTCTTGCTTTCACATTAAACCTGTGAGTTTTGGTCTCTCTAGATTCAGAACGGTGGGACCCCCGAGCTGCCGAGCATCCCTGGACCCGATTCTGTGGGCTACCCTTACTCCAACCAGTCCATCATGAGTGAGTCGCGACACTACTACTTACACTTTAGGCGACTGCTGTGTTTTTGTGCCTGAACATAATTTTCTCATTAACCCTCTTGTCTGTTTAGGTGATAATTCCCACCTGAGCATAGATATTATGGACGAGCCTGGCTCCAGCAGCCCCAGCAACGACGAGGCGGCCATGGCGGTCATCATGTCCCTGCTGGAGGCGGACGCTGGCCTCGGCGGCCCCGTCGACTTCAGCGACCTACCTTGGCCTTTGTGAGGAATCCGGAAGGGAAGATTTGGAGCCACTGATGGAGAGAGTTCAGTCATTCAGATTTTTTTCTTTATTTTTTTTATTTTTGTCCCCCCGTCCTCTACTGGATCTCCTGTTTCCTGCCATCTGTACACAACTACACCGAAAAAAAAAAAAGAGTGGCGTCTTAAAAAGAGTATTTTGAGTCTGTAAATACTGAAGATTTTTATTCCCAGAAGAGATGTTGTCTCCAGTTCAGGCTGGACGGTTGTTTAGACTTTCACGCCTACTTTTTTGATTCATCATTCCTCGTAGGTGGGCCTGACAAACCGTTGGGGGATTTCAAAGCTCCCAAAACGACGCATCGTTTTTCCGGTGTTGGTTGCCTGCAGATCGGGCGCCTCGTCAGGCAGGCGCGGCGAGAGGCAGAGTCGTCCAGATCATGGAAGCATACGTTACAGAACTGTGGTGCTAACATGAGGATGCTCCTTCTCCGACTGACCCCTGTCCAACAGTGGCTCTGGGACCCTCCACCCCCACCAACAAACACAGGTCAATGACCAACCCCGCACCCCCTCTCAGAAAAATAACCCACCCAAGACTCCTGACACTTTCAAAGACTGCAGTTTGTTGTGGGATCAAGTGTCGTTCAGTGGGGAGCGCTTGATTTCCGCTCTACGCTGCGGTCGTTTATGTCCATGTTTCCCTATAACTGTGTACAAATGAAGCGCCCACCCTCTAAAGACGGCTGTTCCAGCAAGCTGGAAGCAAACTTTAATCGGTTTGAAAGTTTACTTTGATTAAGCAAGGTGCAGTTTTAGTTTTGGGCATCATTTTTAAAAAGCCGCCTTGCTGACGTTTCCTGAACTAACATGTACGTAAAAAGAGTTTCTTCCCAACTATTCTGCGTTCGATTTGACAAACGGATGAAAAGCAGAACATTTAACCCAACACAGCCTGCAGTGCTTCACGTGAAACGTAATGAAACGGTGATTAAAAAAAACATAAATTGATATCCTAGAATCCATGTGGCTCATTAGACGTCGTATCAGGTCCCCAAAACACAAGGGAAGCCAGTCCTTCGATGCTTTTTCAACGTTTAAAAAGCTCTGCTAAAGTGACACGGTTGTCATTTCTCCCTCCAACCTCGTCATCCGCTGGCCTCAAAGATTTGGTTGTAGCTCAGCTGCAATAGTTTTATTCCAGGTGAAGCAATTATATGTTGATTTGGTCTCATTTGTCGGTGTGACGCGGAGGAATGACATCCTTCTTCATAAACCTGAAGGGGACTTGTGAAGACCACCTACTACTACTAATGTTTCAGCCATCAGAATGCCACAGCTGCTTTCCAAACTGCTGCAGCAAAGAAACAGACCTTAATCCAATAACAAGCTTTATAGAGTCAGGGTTTTTTTTATATCTATATTTGTATTTCAACTCTTTTTAAGAATAATAGACTATGGGTCACAGGGTTTCCACTCTCACATCCTCCATCTGCTCTAAAGAAACACTTCAGGCTGTATGTGATTAAATTCTGTTCTGTTCGACGGATTTTGGCTCAAATTTCATTCATAACCTTCCTGATGAAACAACTTTAGTTTGTGAAGTTAAAAGAAAAAGAAGTTCACTGTCTTAAATTCGATCAACTTGACTCCTAAAAGTGAGCAGATGTTGCGTTGGCTGCACTTTGCTATCAATCAAACTACCTGCTGAATGAGACGGATCCAGTCGCGGATCAATAACCACCTTCGTTAGAGACGGCCACATAGAGCCTCTGAGTAAAGTTTTGCTTTCGTGTCTGTTTCTCTGCTCCATCATCATGGCTATCTGCAACATAACCTCATCGCCTCGCCAGAACACACCCAGCCACCGAGACGAGTTTATTTTACTTAGAAGAGGTTCGAGCATCTCGACACCTGCCTGTGTGGAAAAAGCCAAAAGTGGATTCTGCAAATAAACGTGGCTTATTTCTGAAAAGCATTGAACATAGAATATTAAAGATTTTTTTTTTTTTTTTTTTTAGTATTCTGACAGTATTATTAAAACTATATATACCCCCCCTATTTATAATGGAATTATTTAATCTAAGAAATGCTAAATACTAAAGGTGGAAGCCTGCTTTTTAATTTAAAAGAGGACTTTACAACATGCACAGAGAACACAGTAAATACTGTTCAGTTTTAAATAGTGGAGAATTTTTTTATAAAAAAATGTTTTCCCCTCATCGTTTGGCAATTTTCATCAGTCTTTACCTGAAAATGTAGGAGCAACGTGTTTATCTGTACCTCAAAGTCAACATTACAGTTACTTTGACTTCTGACAACATTAAGTTTTTTTTTTTTTTTATATGAAAGTTATAGTCTGCTGTCAGAAAACTGTGCCTTGCAGACATATTCATAGCCCTGGACTTTAGTCACATTTTGTCTGGTTCCAAATACTTTTTTTCAAATAAAAATCCGATGAGGGGTAAATTAATCTCAGACTAATCAATGCGTTTTTGTCCGCAGATTATTGTTGGCAAGGATTGAGTTATAGCTCTGGCTCCGTGTTGGTGAATCTCTGCTCTATTGTCAATCCTCCTAAAGGTTTTCCTTCAGTGTTTCAATATTTATTTTTATATGGCTTTCTTCAACAATAAAACCAGGTTTAATGTGACAAAATATAAAAAGGTTATAAAATGATGGCTCCAATGTCTCTCAATGCAAAGACACTTGGTTATCCTGCTTAGAGCAGCAGTTTTTTTCCCCCCCAAGCGGTTTTTGGAAGTAAAATAAATGAAACTGCGGTTTAGTAGTGTGTTTTTACAATATTTTACAATTATGAGCTTTTATTTTTGTCTACATTGCTGATGAAAACATTGTAAATAAAAATCAACGGATACCAATGGTTTAAGAACACGGTTAAATAATGGAGATAAAAATTGGAGAAGGGACACATTTCCCCAGATCACTGAAATGTAATTGCAGGAAATTAAAACTGCGGCTTCCCCCCCCCTTTTTTTTCTAGCTGTTCATGTTACCCTGTAGCTTGAAAATATTTGTTTTGCTATAAAATGTATTGCTTCATAACAAAAGCTGTGGAGGCGACCAAAAACACAACATTTAACCAGAAGCAGGGAGCCATCCTCTGGAACGATTCTTGCAGTGCATGGCACTTATTTTTTATGGTCAAATTAAGACATTCCTCTTTAAATGCTTTTACCTTTTAAAGCCAACAGTAACCCTTTAAATTATTTAACTCGAGATGATCCAGATTTCATCTTCTGCCAACATTGTTTTATGATTAAAAGCAAATATGGCATCCAGGCTTATAAAATTATTTTATTTATTTATTTTTCCATGCAGGCGGTACGTTTTGATGCCTAACTCTGAAACCTTCGCAGTTCTTTAAGTTGTTTTGTTTTTTTTTTTAAAATACTCTTTCTTCCCTCTAATCAGAGAGCAGCTGGCGAGGCGCCCTCCGTTTCTGTCCCACTCGGTTTCTGATTCAGTGTTTGTACTCTACACACTACAAGAAAGTGTTTCCCTTTGTTTATATTACTCTCCCCACCTGACAATAATGTATCAAATCTTTAAATATTATCATGTTAAGAGTATACTTTATGCAAATATATATGAGTATGATGAGTGTGTTGTATGTATCAGCAGTGAAATATTTTTAAAATAAAAAAATTATTTGTTTCTGTCATAGCCGGATTGTCTGAGCGCTTGTATTCTGCGTGGTTTCTACCCGACGGCCTCGGTCGGCCAATCAGAGCAGCCCGGTTGTATTTTTAAATGATGTTGCCATCCAGCAGCACGAAGATCCGCCTCAGCCAGGAGCAGAAAGAAGCGATGAGATCAGTGGAGGATGTCAAAAGGTAAAAGCAAAATAATGAAGTATCCAGCAGGCTTGTTCCGTGCCTCGTTTTATGCCCCAGAAAGTTATTTAAAGCCTGAGTGAGCACTTTGAACTCGTGCATTAAATAATTAAGGTTTCAGTGGGAGCTGTTTATGCATATTTAATTGGCACATTTACATTTCCTCAGCAGGTTGTTCCCAGTTTTCTGCATTCCTTTTTATCTTCTGCCAAATCAAACTCCGACTTGAAATTGTTTCAGCATTTATATTCAACGGCAAGACGAGAATGAAGACCATCGGTTTTAAAATTTCAGGTCAGATTTTGGGGGTTTGAACATCAGGATGAGCTGCTGTTTTAAAGTGGACTAATGTTGGCTGCTTATCCTGACATCACACTTTATTAACCCTCTGATGCACAAGTGGGTCCTTTTGGACCCGGTGAGTTCATCTCTTTGCAATATCTTTGTAATTAAAAGTTTTCATCACTTCATATTCCAGGTGTTCCTCAACAAACATGTTATTGATATCATGCAATTAAAAATTTTAATTTACCTTTTACACATTTTAAGAAATGGCATGTTTTTAATATGTTTTAACTACTTTTCTTCCATAAGTGAGTCCAAAATGACCCGCATTCATTTCCTATGGAATTTAATGGGAATCTTTGTTTCTTACCAACTGTCTGTCAGGAACACATTTTATGTGAACCATACACAGAGTCCAAAGTGTTACTCCTGAATAATAATATCTTACACAGCAAGAACTTTTACACATAAATATTATCTTTATTTTTACCTCACAAATGTGTGTGTGTTGATCATCGGTGCTGTGACAGCATTATTGCCACGAATCAACATATTGGCCTTCTTTGAAGTTAGCTAATACTAGTTATCTAACCAAGCTAGTTAACATTACCACCTATACTTAATTGTCCATGTGTATTATTTATGTGTGTGTGTGTCAATATGTCAAGCATCAGAGGGTTAATCCAGTAACTGGACTAAAACATTGTTTGCTTAGCTTCTTTTTAAAATCGACCTGCCTCTTTGCACCTTTTGGTGGAGATGTTTTAGAAAGTCCTCTCAAGTTGAGGTAAAAATTAGGTTTTGATCCTTTTCTTCAGGCAAAATGTAATTTGAAACTGCTTGGACAAAGATTTTTCACAAATTAAGCTACAGACATTGTTTGAAAAGTTATAGATAAAAGGAAGAAAATGGAGAAATGTTTGTATTTCCAAACTCATTGTTTAAATTAAGTTCGATTCTAATTTGTTTATGTTTTAAAAGCCAATTTTTTTCTATATGTTTCTTTTTTGACATCTGGACTAACTTGGGTTACTTGTTTCACATCTTTTGGAGTTGTAAACAGTTTTAGAGAATAGCCTCAGGAACAAAGATTGGGAATAAATGTCCATCCTCTTTTTGCAGATCTCTAAAAGAAACTGAATCAATTTCCAGATAGTGTAGTGAGCATGTCTTGCTGATGAGTCAAAAGACATGCTGACCTCTTTAAAGTTTATCTTAAAATTTATAATAGCTACTCATGTTCTGAAACCTACTCTTGCACTTTAATCTATAAACTTTCCGTTCCTATTGCTTTTAGTCCTTAAAAAAATTGTAATTACCTTCTAGAGTCTTCTGTTTGCACTCTGAGGTCAAAAACAATTTAAATCAACATTTCCGGAAGTTTGTGAATCCAGTTTATTTAGAAAATGTACAACATCTTTTCTGACATCTTGTGTGCCCACAGCAGTGACAATAAATCTGTGCAGAGTTTCAAAATAACAAACCGTAAACAGGAGTGGAACCTCGTCACTGTAAAACAGGATTTATAAATGCCTTTAACTATTTAGGAGAAAAGGAATCTTCACATCTAATATTAAATAAACTATGATGAGGCACTGAAAACAAATGAACCAATCAGGTGCAGTGACGACCACTCAGAGGTCCCGCGCCGATAAAACGTAAAACGATCCTCTATAGTCTCTTCGCGTTAACACGCCGCCGCTCCTTTGGTCGGATAAACAGCAGAGACCTAGAGAGGGCGTCTGCTGATGAGCTCCAGAGTTCGGCTTGATTTGGGTGATGTGTCGCAGCAGAAGGCAAAGTGGTGGTTTGCCTCTCAGCAGAAAGAAGAGGAATGGGAGTCTGTGTTCACATTAAGAGGTGCTTTTATTTTTGAAAACTTGCACTGTGCACCCGGCAGTCAGGATAACCTGGTTCCAGTCGAACCTTCAGCGCTGGCTGCAGCTGTGTGACGAAAGCACTTGTAGTGAACGTGGCTGTGTGGGAGCGGGCGGCGTCACGCTGAGGGGGACGGATTGTCGGGGTCCGGGTCATAGTGGTACGTCGGCTGACAGTGACCGCTGCTGCTGTGTGGCTGCTGGTTGGTGCGGGGCTGGCTCTGGTGTTCCTGCTGGTGCGGGCCCTCGTACAGCTGGGCTCCTGGGTGGTTCTCCAGCGCCTGTCCCATCGCCGGCTGGTGAGGCTCGTTGGCCAGAGGGGGCAGCGTGTCCAGCTCGTCCACCTGCGGGCCAGGAGGGTGCATGACCACCAGCTGGTCCTGAGGGATGTCGGCTGCGGCCGCCGCCAGGTTGGTGGTGGACTTTGACTTGACGCACTGGAAGTCCACGTGGCGACTCTTCCCTTCCTCTTTCTCCCAGGACATGCGGATGAAGGGACGCTGCACGTAGTTGTAGATGACCTCGGGGCGACCCCCGGGACGTCGCTTCACCTTCTCCTTATACGTTGGGTATCCTGGTGAGGAATGAAGCAAAGTTAAATCAACTGCTGCAGAGGTTCAACATGTTGAAAAAATTCTATACACCAGTTGAACTTCTTGGATTTTCCTCCACTTGGTCCTGCCCCAAGTGGAGGAGTTTAAGTATCTCAGGGTCTTGTTCACAAATGACAGAAAAAAAGGGCTGGTGGAGACGGCTTGTTGAGCTGTCTGCAAGTGATGTGAGCGTTGTGCCGGTCTGTCGGCTTAACGTTCATCTACGTTTCTGCCCTCATCTATGGTCACTAGCCGTGTTGGCGACCGACAGAACGAGAACATAAATACAAGCAGGTGAAATGAGTTTGAATACAGCCAGCAGCCACAGCTGATGGTTTAGATCAAAACATAGTCTGATAGATCTAGCGTTTTTGCAAGACTTGAGAAATGTATTGAATTTTGTATGGAATACTGACCAATGTGCATTACTGTTAATGGCACATCCCAACTAACTTTTAGCTATTATTATATTGATATTCATCTGGAGGAAAGATAAAAATAGCAGTGATCCGTTTGGTCATCCGAGGTTTAAGTACTAATAAAACAATCTAGACTTTGAAGAACATGTTCAGCTACAGATGGTGCACAGTGATCTCCACCAGTAGTACACTATTAGTTTAAAAGTCATTAACTATACCAAAACAGTGATTTCAGAAAAATGTTTTCCCATAAAAGTAAATTACCTTCGATTCCCAGGCGGATTTTTTTCAGTCCTCTGTCCTTCAGCACAGATTTGGCCACGTCTCTGTTCTCGATGTATTTGAAGAAACGATAGAGTTTGGTGCTGTAGATAACTGTAGAGAGAATGGACGACATTATTAAATCAGCAGGATTTAACACTCATCACTTTAAAGTACAGAGCTAAAACTTCAAAATGTGTCACTTGATGTGTCTGTGACTGCATAGATTAAACATAAAAACAGCAATGGCATTTCTTTATTTGTTGGGGAGTAATCTCAGCAGCAGGTCAATCTCTGCTGGTAGGACATGCCTTTAACTGTGCTGCTCAATGCTGGAGCTGAAATACAAACATCAGATTTAGTTTTAGTACTTAAGGGCAAATTATCTGTGGCACTCTGATCTTTTTTCCCCCCACATTCCTTAGTCCCATAGCTTGGAACACAGGCTAATGCAAGCACCGACTAAATTTACAGGCAATACATCCAAATATTAAAATTTCCTTTAGTAAAAATAAAATCTGCATCAATCTTTTCTTCAAACCAAACACAGTCCGACGGTGATTGCTCTGTTCCCTGAAGCATAAAAGGAAGGCAATCATATGATAGGAACCGGTTTGCTGACACTCTACTTAATTTTAGAACTTGTTCTTTAGACCCATTGTGTTTTTACACATTCCATTTTATTTTCAAGAAAGCATTTTGTAATATCTTTATGTTTAGTATCGATTCATATCTGACAGGTTTTTTTTTTGACAGCAGAAAGCTCTCATGTCACAGTAACCTGGTTTTCTCCTCCTCATCATGTCTTCTGCAATTAGAGTGTGACCTCTAACAAATCCTTCTGACAGCCGGCAGTAACAATATGGCGGCTATATCTTACTCTGAGAGTACTCCTCTCCCATCTGAGGTGGGTACTCCTCATCCCAGTCCACCACGTCGTCGTCGGTCAGCACCACCACGTGGCACTCCCTCTCCCCGCTCTGGGCGCTGGCGACCATCAGCGGCAGCACCATCTCCTCCAGGTAACACTCGAACTGACGCCGCGCTCCGTCGTTGGACAGCTCGTGCATCAGGGCGCCTGGGCGGAGCAAAGCCACGTTTATTAGATTATCCTTTAACGAGCAGCTAAAATACACCCACAGGATCACATTACATCAAACTGTGTGAACGTAATATGACTGCATCTTTTAGGGTTTCTTTTTTGTTAAATATATTTGTTTATATTTAGAAAAGTAGGATTTTTTTTTTTGTTTCATTTGGGTCTGTTTTGTGTGCATTCCTGTTTATTTAAAAGTACTGCTTGGATGTTTTCCTGTAGTCATTTAGGACTTCTGTGAAGACTTTAGCAGAAGCATTGGTAGAAACTAAACACTTTGGACTTTGAAGCAAAAGTAACTGATGCAACTTTCGAGAAATAAAAAACATTCAAAAATTCATTTGTTTTTTAGTGCCATTAAAAAAAACATAAGATGATGATCAGCAATAAGGATGAAAATTTGGTTACATCATAATATTATTTTTATGATTGATATATAAACAGATTTACAGACAATCGCTCTGAGAAAAAAACAGAACAGCAAGCCAATCAAATATCATTCTGTTGAAGTTCTTGCACATCCTTATTTTGACTGTTTAAGTGACTTGAAACTATAAATTATCCATGTTCCCAAAAAAAGGCTTTCTGGACAAGACAACTTATATGTATATTTATGTAGTTGGAAAAACAAATATACCAGAAGCAATTTGACAAAAAATAATTTACTGACCATAAAATAGCAGCAGTTTAAAGAAAGTGCTGCTTTAAACTACTGTTTGTCATTAAAAGACAGTTACATCTTGTCTGTTAATGAAGAGACATTATATAACTAACCTTTCTAACTGTTTATAAAGCGCTTCCTAATGTTTCACGAGTTCAATCTAAGCACCAGCTGTGATTTAAGGTTCACTGTAAAAACAAACAAAAAAATCCACTGTTAGAAAATCTTCAGAGAGGATCTGCCAACCACCGGAACCTTCTGGAAGGATTGCAGTTTTGACCCAAATAAAATCTGCTTGAATGTGACTGTGTCCATTTTAACATTCAGAACATCCTGTCTTTTTTCCTTTTTCTTTCTACTTCTACATTTCCTTGTAAGCATTGAATATCTTTAAAAAACAAAAGCAGAAGTTTTCTGAGAAAGTCTCAGTGTGAATATTCAGATCAGAAACTGATGTCAATAACATAGAGTATGATCACACTGCACAACCAAAACTAATTTTAAAAATATTCTCTATTGGGGATGGATTGCTTTGCTTTTTTTTTTTTTTTTGGCCCACATAAGCAGTAAATCTCACAGCTAATCATGGCCTACTTAGAGGCGCAAACAGCAGCAGAGCGCTGAAGCTGCTCCTCCCACGTACTCGCACACAAACAAGCGCCACTGACGAGCACGTTCTCAACCAAAATATCCCACCAACATCTCCATGTACATGTGGGATGCTGCAGCTGCAGCAAATGTGCATGCAAGCAGACAGCAATTAAGCAAACACAGATTTGTTTTGACTTTTCATTTTCTGTTCTGCATGCTCATCTTTGATACTTTAAGATCAATCAGCTTTTTTTTGCCCAACTTTGTACACACAAGCAAGGAATTTCACACGTTCACAACATCAGACACTAAATATAGACATAGAAATATAAATCTCATAGTAAATTCATGATTAATCTCATGATATCCGGGTCAGACACAGAAAATCAAACAAGTTCTATTTTAACCCAGGGATACGACAACTACAAAAGGATCAAGAGACTCACCGAAGTCTGCGCACGGACAAAAACAGAAACTACATTACCCTGCAGCGTTACACACACAACGAAATATCTGAGCAGGATGAGGAGTTGGTGTACTCACTGAGATCTCTGCACTTGATGGTGCTGTAGTTGAAGGAGATGCAGAGGTAGTCACATGCCTCTCTGAGCTCAGGAATGGAAACGCCGTCAGGGCAGCGGATTATCCCCGACTTGTAGTAATCCTGCCATTTTCACCAGCGCAAGCATGCGCACGGAGAAATAATGACACACAGTGAGGAGAACGGTCATGCGTGCACTCGAGCAGAGGAGGGAAAACAAGACGCCATTATTAATGCTGCCTCGCAGAGAGAGAAGAGGACGGAGGGAGAGATAAGAGGGGGGGATGGAGAGCAAGTGATAAAAAAAGCAACGTCACAGAGAGAGGAGGGCTAAAGAGAGCAAAAAAGGGGGGGGGGATGATGAAAGCAAAAGCTGCTGATGTCACTATGCCCTTCCTGCTCCCAGTGAGAATCTCCCAGGAGTTTCTACTGATGGAAACCAGAGGGGACGCTCCGGGCAAACAGGACACAAAGCTCTGGCACAACCCACTTCCTGCTCTGCCTCACTCACTTGAATGTGCCTCATGATTTTCCTTAAAGTCTAAAGACTCACAGCTAAGCCAAATACTTACATATATCATACAAAAAACAAACCTTGCCCCTCAGCATCTGACAACAAATTGGACAAAACCTTTTTAGAGGATCACTGAATTTACTTCTGTCCGCTAAATGCCAAAATAATTACAGAAGATAAATATTATTTTTTCGTTTCTGCCTCTCATATGCTGAGATGATCAGCCTTTAAACAATTTCTGAAGTTGGGACAAGGTCATGGCTTTGTATGATTCTGCTACGTTCAACACCTCAAACACGGCATCTGTGTGTGGCATCATGGGAAAAAAAAGGAAAGGAAATCAATGTCTTTGTTTCTCCATGTCACCGCAGGACACAATCCATGTGCATATGTGTCTACCATTACTAACAGCTCTGTTAGCATTCTCCATTTGTTGAAGGAGAACCTGTTTAGCAACATGAAGCAGGCTGTAGGGTTGTTGAAATAATCAATCTGAAGTCTGAAGTTGTCATATGCTGAAATGACCAGCCTTTAAATAATTTCTGAAGTTGGGACAAAGTCACAGCTTTGTAAGATATAGTCAATACCAAAAATGTAATTATTAAAAAATACTCATTCCTATTTGCCCATGCTGGACAAAAACTGTATATTTTCAGCACTTGTCCTCAGCTCCATCTCAGACTGTACGACCGCGTCGCAGGGTCATACAGTTGCAGGGTTGAATAATTCAACTTCACCAGAATTTGAATTCTGGTAAAACACATGGTTTGTGTCGTACTGAGGTATACTAATGTGAGAGAGATGAGTGAATCTTAAATCAAATGTGCAACCAGAAATGATTGAGGACAAACTTTTCTTTTTAAGTGGCTTTCTATTTTTTGTCTCTTTGTGATGCATTTTTTTGACAGATGTGTTCTATGTTCATTCATAACGATGGACATGAACCAATTAGCTTTGTTTGCTGCTGCAGCCGCAAGAAAAAGACACCAGGAAGACCAGACAAAAATAGTATATTTGGGACAGAAAGAAGAAACAATACTAACCATTTGAAAATATTCGGTAGATTGGATGACGCCTTTGTGGAAGGCATGTATCTAATTACATTTGGACTAAAACTAACATACAGTCAGTCACAAATTCTGGTAGTAGTGTTAAGATCTGGGGATGCTTTGCTGCTTCAGGAATGGATTACTTGCTTACTGATGAAACCATCAGATTCATACAAGCTAGCTCTAATCCTAAAAAGCAGAATTCATGGTTTCATCAGCTACAGCAAGTCATCCAGTCCTAAAGCTGCAAAGCAGACCCAGGTCTTAGCACTACTTCCACCAAGAGTGCTTAAGGTAACAAACTGATGGCTACGGTTAGAGCTAACCCTAACCCTGTGGTTATCCCTAATCCTAACTCCAACCCTAGTGTTAGTCCCAACATTAATGCTAGCAAGAGAAGGTCTGATGCACACCAAGACTTCTGGTCCACTTCTGTTTGTTTGAAAGGGACAAAATTAAGGTCTTGGAGTTACTCACATCTAACTGTGATGCCTTGGCAAATGTGCTCAAAACCCCTCCAATATGGCTGAATTAAAACAATGCTACAAACAAAATAATACATTTTCATTTCTGGGCAGCAAAAGTAACAGAGATATTGCCACTTATCGTAAATACTAGATGGTTGTTGCCAAAGGTGGCACAATCAGTTATTAGGTTTACAGGACAATTCATTTTCAACATAGGACCAGACTGATATGGACTTTTTTTTCCCCTGAAAAAAGGATTTAAGAAAATAATTTTTTTTAAACTCGCATTAAACTTGCACTGAATATGTGCTCTGGGTATCTCTGTATGTTAAGATTTGTTTTCTGGAATTAGAAATGACCACTTCACTTAATTCATCTGATACTTTTTGGCAAAAGAAAAAAAAAGTCATGGTACTTCAAAAGAAGTGAACAGCTATTGCAGACTGCATGTTTTCAGATATTATTTCCAAGAAAAGTAGATCGTCTTGCAGCCAGTTCCCAACCAGATCTTCCTACAAGTCTAAAATTAGACATTTCTGTGAATAAACTATGAAAAATAAATAATCTGATCTATCAACAGTTACATAAGTCCATCTCTAAGAGGCTTTTAACACAAAATATATTTTTATACTGACCATTATAAAAGAAAGAAGTGATGCTGGGTAGAAGGAATGAACGGATGTACGGAGAGATATAATGTACGTGAATAAAACATCAGAGGCTATCCAGCAGAATGAGCTGGAACTCATTTCCCCCCCCAGGGAGAATAAGAAAATACATAAAAGTTGGGATATCTTCAGGTTAACTGGAGCAAGAAAAGGGACAAAGGCAGGAAATAAAGACAACTGGACAGAGGGAGAAGGAGACGGGTTAATGGGAAAGAAAACATGATGGAAGAAAGGAACACAGTAGAGGACAAGAAAGAAAGGAAAGTGAGGAAACGCAGGAGAAAAGTGGAAAACAGAAAGTAAGGCAGAAAAAGCAGAACATTCTGTATAAAATCTCACCAGGATGGCGCGGAACACAGTGGAGCTGATGCCATCAGCCACCTCAAACTCCCCTTTCTCATTGGGCCGAGTGAAATTGTTGTCCCGACAGGAACCAAACATCCTGAAAGCACAGAGCTGATTCAAATAGAGTACGAGCTTCGTTCATAAAACACCAATATGAGGGAAAAAAAAAATCGGAATGAAATCTCTCTCATTCATATACTCAGAAAAGACAACTAAATACTAAGATTTTTAAATATGATGAGCTCAAATTGACAATTACC
Source organism: Xiphophorus couchianus (assembly GCF_001444195.1). Classification (NCBI taxonomy): domain Eukaryota; kingdom Metazoa; phylum Chordata; class Actinopteri; order Cyprinodontiformes; family Poeciliidae; genus Xiphophorus; species Xiphophorus couchianus. The sequence continues at coordinate 23,076,867 of NC_040229.1, forward strand.
AAACAAAAGAAATAAAAGTGTGCTTGTATTGCATTTCTTAATTGAGCATCATCTATGTTTAGCAACCCTTTTCCGACTTCACTCATCACACAGATTATTGCATTCGTCTTGTGGTCATCACCTGCCCAGCATGGTGTTGGGTTGAGCTATAAAGATAGCAGGATCCACCACAAATCTTGTATTGTCCACAATGAGCGTGACTCTCTCCCCTGGTCGCAGCCCACTTCGATGCTCTTTGCCACCAAGGTCATACACGATCATGTCGCAGGATCCTGGGCCTAAAATTTTGGCGTGGTGGTCTACCCCAGAGCGGCCTAGGGGCCGTGGTATGTGAGCCCCAATCAGAGCTCCTCCTATATGTGGATAAGAATGAGAAACTCTGGGAGGACGTGGGCTGGATGATCTGGAGGAGGATCCTCCGTCACCGCGTTCGCGATCTGTGGGAGGAAAACGGATCGATAATGATGGAAAAGCCACTTATTATTAAGTATTCTAGGGTATTTCAGGGTTTTTGTTTCCTTTTTACCATGTTGTCGTGTTGGAGAAGTAATATTCCTGATGCATGGCGTCAGCTGGCTCTCCCCTCTCTCGTGCGACGAGTCCCGTGAGCGATCACTGGAGCGTCGTCGCTGTTCCCTATAATGTTCTGCTCCTCCCAATCCCCGTTCCCGGGATCCACCGGCAGCCCCGCTGATCCCCCCGCCGCTGGCACCGGCCCCGTACAGACTCATGGTCCTGACCTGATGGCACTGCAACCGGCGGCGGCAGTCCGACCCAGACAAACCACACTGCTCACTTGTGGGGAGAAAGAGTACACAAACAGAAGATCCCTGTTAGAGCTGAATGACACTGAAAAAAAATCTTGCAATATTAGTAAATAGTGCGATGAAACTGTCAGTTTAAAATTGTTTCTAGCTCTCAGACTTAAACACTAGGTTGTTTTTACGCTATGATTGGTCACTATACGCACAGCTTCACAAATCACAAGTGGAGCTTGTTCTACAATGATTTGTGTCCAAATACTCTCAGTTATTTTATTCAAGGTGGCTCACTGCACATGCAGTATCCTCTCTATAGTTATTCTGAAATATTTTGTTGTGCAAAACCATCATTCTAAAGACAAATCATTTAGAGAAAGAGAAACAAGCTAAAATGGACACAAAATCCTCACATAATGGAGGCTGAAAATGTCAATTTGCAAAATACCATCACCAAAAAATGTCAATGTGAGCACAGTTAAAAATTGATTGAATGACTAAACAGTGCAGCTCCAATTTAACACAGCATGTCCAACAAATGCAATTTGTATACAATTACCATTTTAATACAATATTTGTTACATTTACCAGATGTTAGTTTGTAATCTGTCGTCTCATAGTAAAACCAAACATGTCGCTATTAAACAGCAACCGTACAAGGAGGTGTACTCTGATGCAAAACATTTATATAATCATCTTGTTATAATAAACTACTTTCCTGCGTTTGTGCTAATTAGTGTATCCTGTTCAGCATCTGTGCAACAGTGTAGCTGACAATTTAATCAGCAGCACAGGGCTTTTACAGCAGAAACACATTCAGGTCTCAGTAATGAAGAGACGCTGGCTCTCATGGGAAGAGCTGCAATGAAATATGATGACTATCTACTGGAAAACCGGAGAGACGACAAATGGACACAGCGTGAGGTGTGGGGCATAATGAACCAGAACTCTCCTACTTTACTTGTGAATAGCTTTGTATTAAATAAACGGACCTTTGTAATTACCAAAATATCACGCATTATGCGCAGTAAAAAATAGAACTTCTCAACATGCAAGATGTTCAGTAGCTGCATAAGAAACAGAAGTTTGCTTCAACTTTAGCCATTGTCAGGTGTTTCTCAACAAACGAGACTATTCTTTAAACATTAGTTTTAGTAATTCACTTCCAAAAGTGAAACACAAAAATAAACAAAGTGATATTTTTCAAGCACTCATTTATGTTAAATTTGAGCTTTATTGGCAATAAGCGCTTTTTCATTAGCGCTTATAGCAAAGGAAAAGTTCAAATTTAGGTAAAAATCTGAATACAACATGAGACCAAAACATGGGCTTTTAATCCCAGAAATGTTAAGTTATGTCTGATGATCTAATCGATATTGAGATTGTAGATTTAACAGTAGTCAAAAGACGTTAGCTGTTTATAGAGTGCTATATGCAAGCATATTAATACAAAGTTTAGTGGAAGGAAGAAATTGTGGCAGGATAATCATAGTGTGGAGTGGTTAGGAACACACTGGCTGCTCTGTGGCAGAATGGGGGTGAATTTATCAATTTCTCAACTGCAAACAACAAAAATAATGTGTTTTCACAAAGAAATCCAAAGCAAAATTTGTCACATTATGGAATCATACATCATCTATCTTGCTGTACAACAGAGAAGGAAAATCTGAGAGAGAAAAAAAATTATCACCAAGTTCATATACTGTAGAGTACATGGATGCAGTAAATTTGGGGGGTTTATTTATTAACCACAATCACTAAAATTACCAGAAATAAATGCTTTAAAGTTATCAGTAGGTTAAAATTTGTTTGTTTGTTTGTTAATAATTTATTATATAAAAGAAATATTTTCATGTTATTCCAACTAATTAAGCAGCGCCTGAATGTTTCAACTGAGCCGGAAAGGCTAGTTAAGTAACAGAAAAATGCTTCCCGGATATTATGGAATTTCTAATTGCGCTGGATGGCTGGGATGCTGCTGCTGCGAGGACCATCTGAGCGCTGGATACCAGATTGATCGAGGGGCTAATTGGTTAACTGTCTGGGTGAGCAGACGCAGACAACAGTAACAGGAAAAACTGTGATGAAGCAAGATCAGCAAGCTGATCACAAAATAAAAGCCCCACAATTCGTCGTAGAGACAACGCGCCGCTGCTATGCAGTCCAAGACACAGAGTTTTATTCGCTTCACCACATTCCTTTTCAGTGCTTTAGACAAAATAAGCCACAAATACTACTGTAGGACATTTTTTTAAAAAAATGTCCAACGTCATGGTGCCATAATTCTACTCACAATGGCAGCATTTAATCTTGGGCAAGAGAAAAAAAAAACAAGATAGTGCGTTCTTTTTCGGCTTGTCCTTGAAGACAAGGGTAAACATGAAAAAGAAAATGGAAAGATTGAGCACAAAAACATGTAGGCACCTCAGCGTGTGCTATAATCCATACAGGTAAAGCCTCTGAAAGGAGAATAATAATGAAAAGTGCACCTTTTCTTGCGTCATTTTTATCACTGACACAGAGAAGTGATAGAATGTGATGATGTACATGATGACTTCTAAATTATGAATGCATTTTTATCCTAAATTGAGGCAAACCAAACATGAGGATCTTGCAGTTAGGACCAGCAGGACGGAGGAAACAAAGGAACCGAAGAGGCAGTTTTCCACAGAGGGCATGCAGATCTTCTCATCTTTCACACAGCATTGTGTGTCTCCAGCAGCCAAGATTTCAAACGGCCAGAATGAAAAAGACATATCTTATTTCTAATTTTCTACTGCTGGGTAAAATTAAAAAAAAAGATGTGACAGTTTTGGTTCTCTTAGTTTTCTTTTTCAAAAAGGTTAGGTCAGGTGCTTTAAAAGGCAATGCATTGAGGTAGAGCAAGTTCACACACTTATCTAAAGACAGAACATCTTAGACAAAGATGTAAAGCGCCCAGGCAGTCTATTAAAAGCATAAGGGTGAGAGTCATGAGGGTTGAGGGTCCAATCAATTATTTAGGGGCTGCTGACACTGACACAGCAATCGGCAAAGGCAAAGAGGCTGCTCTGTGGCAGAATGGGGGTGAATTTATCAATTTCTCAACTGCAAATGACAACAAAAATAATGTATTTTCACAAAGAGATCCAAAGCTAATTTTGTCACATTATGGAATCATCCATCATCTATCTTGCTGTACAACAGAGAAAGCAAGAGAGTCCCGTGGAGGATGGGATTCGGGTCGCTGGCTCTCCATCGGTCGCTCCTGTAGTTATTCACAAACAAAGAGCCGTCCGCTAACAGCTGGCAACACATCCTGCAATGACAGAGCTAAATAATAATAATAATAATAATTTTTTTTTTTTTTTAACTCCGTGCTTTGAAAAAAGCGTGCACGTACCGGTCGTTTTCACCGGGCCACGAAAAGACAAAGCAGCAGGGAACAAGCTGCGGGATGACAGCGGCACAAAAGCCTTGCGCTCCTCCGAACAAAGCGGGCTTGCCAGCAGTTTCAGCATCCTCGCTCATTACTTTCCAACTTCATCCGCATCGTTTAGAGCGGACAGGTCGGACTTTAACTGGCTGGTAACAATACACCGGCTTGATCGGAAAACGCTTGAAATAGGTCTGCGAGGCGAAGGAGACGCTCCGGCTGGTCAATCAGAGTCACCGTAGGGACCCGAAACTGTGAATGGCCGCGTGCTAGACTGAATCAGAACGATGCTGCCTTCACGGACTCTTTGTAAAGTGCCGCTTCGGAGTCTTCTGTGTCTTCCTGGGGCGGTTTATTGCAGCTGCGTGTAAATATTGATTAATCGAACGAGGTATGGGGAAGGTCAGCATAAATTATGAGCTATGTTGTATGTGAAAGTATTTAAATAATCGTAAAGAGGTAGCCGATAAATTCCTATATATAAGAAAAGTGTCATGATAAAGGACTAAAATGCTGCACAAATATACAATAAAAAACTGACATGTAGAACCACTTTAGCTAAATCAGTGCTTAGAGAGCTAAGAGGGCATGAGGTACTATTGCTTGACAACAAAAATAATGAATTAGCCACATTGCACTGAGTATAATAGCTATACTCATGTTATAGCTGTTCATGTTCAATAAAACTGCACTTTCCTAGACTAAACTTTCCAGAGAATTTACGCCTTTATGTACATTAACAAATACACAATAGAAAGGTTCACTCTGAGTTTATAGAAGATTTTGATAAAACTTCAATTTTCAAAGCAAATGAGGAAAGAAAAGATACGAAAAGAAGAAAGGATGAGAGAGGGCAAAAAATAAAATGACAAGGAAGCACACATTTGTCCTATATGCATGATTGTGTAAATATGTATCCATGTGCACATGCATAATTGCACACACAAGGACAAAATGCCAGTAATTTGGTCACTTTGTAAAAGGTTTCATAATTGCAAGATTTCCCACAAAAAAAGGCAGCATTATTGTTAAAGTTAGCACATTTAACAGGGTCACAGAAAGCATAGCTATATCTGACAAATAAATTCACATGTATTATTATTAGTCCAGTTCTTGCCCGTCATAATTTGAAAATAATGTATTATTTCTCAAACAGAGCTGCATGCTAGATAGGAGGTTAGCACAAATCTCGGCATGGATCCTCCGTGTATAGAGATTGCATGCTCTCCATATGCACTTGTGGATTCTCTCCCGGTATTCCGACTTCCTCCCACAATCCAATAACATGACTAATAGTTTAATCCAAGGATTCTCAAATCCAGGCCTCGATGATTCCACCAAGTCCACCAAGCATGAATCAAATGGTTGAATTTCCCCATTATTACCTAGTTCTCCCAATGACCTCATTATTTGAAGAGAAATTGAAAGGGAGTTCAAGCAAAGACATACCTAAAAGTTGGAGGCCCTAGACGTCTGGATTTGAAGAACCCTGGATTAATCCTAGCTGCCCTTAGGTATGAGTGAGTGTGTGTGTGCATGGTTATTTGTTCTGTTGTCTCCATGTTGCTCTGTAATGGATTGGTGACCTGTCCAGTGTCTATCCCCATGCAGTCATCTTGTCAAATGACTGCTGAAGATAGCCTAAATGGATAAGTGAATATGGGCAATGGATGGATGAATTTCCTTAACCTTTAATATCTAACAAACCAAATAGGTAAGCAATTCTAAAGTTAAACATTATTTAAGCAGTTGGTTGCTACAGCAGCCCATTACAAAAACAAACTACTTACTCTAATTTCTCTTGGACAGATCGATAAAATGCTCACAGTAACACACTTTAACAGTCACAAAATAGTTTGTTGTTTTAATTAAAAACATGCTCTAAAATATCTAAACAATTAATTCTGGTATTACACAAACAACTTTTTTTGGCCCATATTAAGCAGTGTTTGTATAGATTGGCAGGTTTCAAACTTATGTTGTCCTCCACTTGCATATTTTTCAAACTTTTCCAAGTGCACTAGGTAAAACATGCTATATATGATCAAGCGTAAGGGCTAGAAACAGGAAAAGCTCAAAGACAACCTTTCAAAAGTCACAAAGAATCATTTCTATGACTTTTGCAAAACATCAAGAAACGAAGAGTCTGTCAAAGGATTTAGTCTGAAAAAGCCAGAAATAGAGGCTTTTCATTAAAGTGATCAACTTAAAAAAAAGACAGTGAATATTACCAAAACAAAAATTACAACCTGAACTGAAATCTGAATTTTTTTTTTTTTTTTGCCATCATCTCATATTTCCTTGCCAATAGATGATACAATGTGTTTTCGAACTTGGATGGTCTAAAATATTTTTGTCTTATCTATTTTCGTTAAAACGATGAGCTCTGACATTTTATCTGGGAAAGTAACTCGCTTTTATAGCTGCTTCTAAATATGAAGCAGCACATTGAGGAAAAAAAATATTAATACATTTTGATCTGTCCTTTTTGACTTTTCCTTCACCTTTTAACTGTATATCCGCTTTAACGCTAACATGCCTGGATCCCTTTTATGCGTAAACTTGTCCAATAGAAAACAATGTAGGCGTTCTTTCGCTGAATGTAAATTTATCATGAGAGTAAAATAAAAGAAAAAATACTTCGCCTCAAATTTTGCACAAACCTTACAGCAGATAAGAGGATCTTTGTGTTATTTTGCTAGCTTAAAATAGCGCTAAGCTTCCATTCACAACCGTTAGGCTGCTAACGTTAGCTAGCTGCTACTATGAAGAAGACTTAAAAACATCCTTTATTTACCTTCTGCAGTTACATTCCAGTTTGACGTATCTACTGGCTACTTAAACAGCTAAATAATCCATCAGTTCAAATGCGGAGAAGACAAAAATTCCAGGGTTTTCCTCTGAAAATCGTCGCCTACACCAACTACTACTTGCTAGTAGATTTGTTTTGGTGTGAAATTCACGTTTAAGATATCGCGAGAAATTCGTTTAGTCTCGGTAAGGCACTCCTTTTCAGTTGCTTGGCTCTTGTTCTTTTTTTTTTTGCCTCTAATTCAACTAATAAATTAATAAAATAAAATTGACAAACAAACAAAGCACGATTTTTTTAAAATTTATTTTACCTCTCCCATATCACTATAGACTCATCTTTTAGACACAACATTGTGCTTTACAATGGCATTGTTATAGTATATAAAAATACAAAATTTTTATTTTTTTTAAGTACAGCTTATCAGGCTATCTACAGAGGGCTAACTATGTTTTAGCCCAATCAGATGGCATATCAAACATTTAATGAGTAGGCAACATGCACAAAAACAACAGACTACACATTTAACCTTGATAAACCCAACATTAGGGCTTTGTCTGCACAAAATATACAAAAAACAAAGAAAAAAAACACATAATTGGTCCAGTTCAGACTAACTCCTTCATGTTTTTTAAAAAAACAAGTCGTTCACTAAAAGTGCAGCTACAACGGAAGATCTGCCTAACAGAGGCACTGTCTCATAAATAAAAATGTCATAAATAAAGTTGAATAAATAAGCAATAAAAAAACAGATAAAAAAACTAATAAAACAAGAAATAAACTCAAAAGCAGAATATAACTGTTTAAATCTAAGATGTAGGAAATGTTTTGTGAATGCTAACTGTCAAATGATAAAAAAAAAAATAGATAAAAAAAAAAAAAAATCATCACTGCTTTGATTTGAGGAGGTTCTCCAGAAAGTCCAAAGCTTCCTTTATCTCCTCTGGTGTCAGCTCGGTCAACTCCTCAGGATGTAATCTTCTCTTCCAGCCCTCCGTGTCTCCACTGCTGGCCCGGCCCGCAGCATTGTGGATGTCCTGGATCCTAGTTTGCAGCCACTCGCGGCGCTCCTGCACCTGCTGGTGGTGTCTCAGGTTGTGCATGAGCTGCACTTCGCTCACTGTCCTTTTACTGCAGAATCATCAGAAGAGCAGCATTAACATTCCAGTAATAGTCTGTCACTGCACAAAAAAGTTTAATACTATTTTTAATCATGTGGGTCAAAATTTTAACCAACCGGCGCAATTACCTGAGAGGACGCCCTTGGCAGCAAATGGAAAGGTGTACAACACAGAAGAAGATGAAGAGAACTTTAAAGTCCATGTTTTGCATGTTGACCTTTACAACCTGTTGAAACAAATAGACTTTTTCAAAACCATGCTTTCCCCTAAATTTTGCTTAATTGAGAACGCTTAAAGGCAAGCTACCTCTTGAATGAGTGAGCAAATTAGAATTAGCTTCACATGTATATCATATACTGAAATACAAAGCATTATTGTTCTTAGATACAAAAGAGTAACCCTATCGGATTTGAGGCATTTGGCCTCCACTTGATTAGGAACTGACAAGTCGAAATGAACATACCTGTGGTGGGGTTGCCTCCTTCTCCTCAGTGTGATGAAAGATAAAATATGGTGCTATAGTCTCTTAAGCGAGCCAGTCTGGTTTGGTGGTTAGCTCCTATTAGTTATGATAAGCACTGGACTCCACGGGCTCCTTTTATAGCCCCGGTATCCAGTTGTTGATGAGCTGCTTTCATTATTGCTGTTGATGTCATACCTCCAGCTTTTGGAGGGGGCAGGACACAAACGACAACACCTCCTCTTCTCCGCTGTCATATGGCATCAAGTGAATGGCTTTGAACCCGAATGCTTTCAAACATTGGTGACTGGGGGAAAAAAACATGTCCAAACGGAGAATCTGAGAATTTTACAGGAAGCTTTATGTTAAGCTACTATAAAGTTTCTTAAAAGCCCAGAAAACCATGTTAAATGTTAATTACTCTAACAAAAGCAGCCATAGAATGATTGGAGGTTTCTTTTGTTTGAGTTTTGGACTAAACTTTTCCACCTATCCTAAACTGTGCGCTTAAAACTTCTTCCCACATTTTTCCTTCCTTGGATTTTTTTCCTCCATCTCTGAGAACTCCCCATACCAATTGGTCCACATGCGATGTGACCTTTTTTGTCCCACTCCAAGCATGCCTAACAACAATAGAGGCAACATTTGGATGGATTTATGACTCTCATTGACTATTAGAGAGTCTCCCCGGTTACATAGACACTAAACTCAAGAATTAACATTGTTTTAATGAGTTTGCCTCTCAAAAAAAGAGCTTTTATACCAACTTGACGTCAGAGGAAACATCCTGAATCCAAGGTTAAGAGGGAACTTGGGAGATGTGTTGTTGGTCGACGCTGCTGTCGTCACTGTCGTAGGCATGACTGATGGGCTTGTGTACATGAGTGTCATTCAGGGCCGCTGAACATCAGGTATTCATAGGTTTAACATTGATTTATACATTTTATCTTATTGCAACAGTTACTGAAAAGGTTAAAGGAATGTCTCAAATTCCAGTTGGGATACGTTGCAGTGCAGATGAGATATGTCCCAGTTCAAAGCTGCTGCAAGAACGTGAGCTTAAGGCAGTCATAAATTCTATCTTCGGCGACCAAAAGTATCTGCAATAGATACGTTCCCTGAAAAACCTCAGTCTGAACATCAGTCAATCAGTCAGTCTGGGGTTACATGAAGAGGCAGAGAACTTCGAAAGCTCAGAGACACCAACGACCCTGAAGTTATTAAGAATGCTTGAACGAATATACCTTGAAAAACTGATTGATTGATTGTTTGCTTTCTTTACTTTATTTTTTTAGCTTATGTGGATTAATACCACAAAAATACATTATGTCTTTCAGATGTTCAGTGGATAAATTTACCTCACAATGTGTCTTTTCATCTTAAAACCATCAACACTCCTCCTTATAAAACTGGAATGATCATTAATCTAGCAAACATCCCCATTCCTCACTTTGTATCTGTCATATGATCATCTGGGTTAAGCCCATCTATAGCTCTTCAGCTTTCAGGCAGGTTTCCCCCTCAAAGGTCACTGATCTGCAGCAGCAAATAGCTCACACTGAAAAGAAGCCCCAAGCTTCTTATTTTGGTCGCATACATTACATATTACATAACAGTGATGGTTTGAGTTTTCTAAATATAGCAGGAGCAGGGTATGGCTCTGTTTATGTCCTGCAAGCTTTGAAATCTGAGGTGATTCCTAACCAAAAAGGGTGAAAAACGTCAATTAGACATTCCTGCCAGTGGTTCTAGACTCTAGAACCACTCAAGCGGTGTAGATCAAACTCTCTAGAATCTAGAGCGTTTGATCTAATTATAGCGACTACTAGGAAAGTAAAAGTCTTGCTCTAAAATACCAAACCAGTGTTTTTTCAGAAGCCTCAGAATGAGTTCTGCAAACACTCTTGCATTACAGCCATCCAAAAATATTGGCATTTATCATCCAGTAGTCAAGCGTTCACATAATTGCCTTGACTGGATAACAGATAAAATTGTTTACATACCACGGTGGCACAATTTGTGGTGATCGGCACAACCCCTAAAAGCCTCTTCTTGCTTTTCTGTGATACTATTACTGACAGCACGGGTCGCAGCTTGTTGAGAGCTCATCTGCCAAAGACATTAACCTCCAACCTTTGCTTACGTCCTACAGCTTGTCGTTCTTATTACCTCATGCTCCCTCAATGTGCAGGGGGTTCACCTGCGGCAAGCAAAAGCAGCGAGATGGATGGGATGTCTTAAGAAGACAGTAATCCCATATTGACATCCAAAGAAGTCCCACCAGCCTCATCCTGCTTGGTGACAAGTGACAAGCATGAATTAACAAGGAGACATAATGTGACATGACTGAAACTGTAGTGCAAAGTGGGGCTGTCAACATGGTAATTCCCTGCTTACATGCCAGGAAGCACCCGGACATCCCGACATCCACAGCTGCTCCAGGTCAGGTACACCAGAAGGGAAAGCCTCTCAACAAGACTCAAGAATAGTTGGTGGGCAGTAAAGAAGGGAGGTGCTATTTTAAGGTTAAAGCGTTGACTTTTTGAAAATATTTGGCACCATGTTTGGGATGAGTAACTTCAGCAGTTCATTCCAAATCAGATGGAAGAAAGTATGAGAACGAGAGCAGCAACTGAGATTGGCCAAGTAAATAATGTTGCTTTGCCTTAAACTTATAGTGTTAAACTAAGACCTTCACAAGTCTGCAAAGTCTCTTGCAAAAATATGTATGCGTACCTAGTGCCACGTTTTACATTTTATCTCACTAACGAGTAATCTTTTCTGTATAGTGAAGATCTATAATAACCTTTTCTCATTTATCTATCGACAAAAAATTCTTTTTGCGGTATGTGTTGCCATCATTTAATTGCTCAGCTCTATTTACAACCAGTAACTTCAAAAGTTTCTTTTGAGAATTTATGTGATAGATCAACAGAAGGTATTTCATATACTGTATGTGATACATGGTTTCACTTTTTTTTTTTGAGATAATCAGAAATGTTACAAAAAAAATCTGAAAACTTTTTTTGCGATACAGGAGTAAGTATTTTGTGTTGCGTCTCCACCAAGTGTTACAACAATGTCTTTACATAAAAATATATATCTTTATGCCTGGACAGAACACAAAGACATGTTGCGTCTGATGTAAAAATCACAATTTAATGGGAGTCACCCTCGTGACCCACTCAGCTCTGACAGACTAGCGACAGCAGCAATTAGCAAACCTGGTGGAACTGGGTATCCACCGAGCTTATTATATGAGCTACTTCTCAGTGCAACACGGGTAAAAACCTTGTTAAAGGCTTAACAGAGAAATGTTGCGAAGGCAGAGTGACAGAAAGAGCAGGAGTTTCATAAAGAGACGGAGGTCCAATTTTAAGGTGTTAAATTGTGAAGTCAAATTTCTTTTAAGTCATATTTTACATAGCAATTGCATAGAAAGTCATGGCCTTTACTTGTTACACTTTACTGTTGTCAGTGTATTCAGTCGTTTTCGATATTTGTTTTGCTTAGGACATTGATATTAGCAGTTAACAGCTATCACAGTAAAGGTTCCTCCAACAATTTTGCGATGACAAATGATAGTTTTGTTGAGACATGATCAGAGCTGTTGAGAAGAAAATCTGCAGACATGTTCAAAGAAAACAGAAAATAATTGCTGCTGTGCAAAGTTCTGCACAGTCTCACCTAAAAACACATCTTTGATTATGTTGTTAATGCAGAGATACCAGAGTCTAGCCCTAAAGAGCCACTATCCTGCAACTTTTATCCCATTCTTATACATCTGAATGAATTTGCTGAATCCCCTCATCAGACATTCAGCTCTAGAGAAGTCTACCAAAGCCTTTATTTGATTCAGGTATGTTGGAAAGGGAATGCATCTAAAAGTTGCAGGAAAGTAGCTCTCATGGACTGGATGTGGGCACTTTAATGCAATCATGTGTACTTACTAGCCTGAAAATCTCCTCAAAATGTTAACTATAATTTAAAGGTAATACCGAGAACCTTAAAACCTTTGAAAATTTACATGAGGACATTTTTTTAACTGCAGAGCTTTTTTCTGATACGCAAAACAAAAGGCAATACAATATAAATTTACTGCCATCAGACACCACTACACTGCACTGCTGCAGTCATATTTCTTTTTTAAATGACAGAACTGGAAATAATAAATAATAAATAAATAAAATTTGCAGAAAGATGAGAAAATTGCACTGGAAATTTGGGTGGGTAGGTGCATGGATGGATTGATAAATAGATATCTGTCTGTCTGTATATATATGCATTTAGATATAAATATTTAGATGTAGATATGTATAGAAAGGTAGCTATCTATCTGACTATCTAGTCAATACATTTTCTTATTTCTTGACTTCTTGTCAATAAAAGAAATATGACCTTTGAATTGCTCTGTTACTTTATTTGATAAAGAAAATTCAACTTTAATTAAAAAAATAAAAAATAAAAGTCCTTAGTTTTTATGTTAAAAATTAATTTTTTTTTCATACAAATGAATAACTTCAATCATTTAAATAAATGTTCTTTACATTTTATAATAATGGATTACAGTGACACTTTTGTAGCTGGTTGTTGACATTAATTATACTGTAAGCAGAACAGTAACAGTGACTGATGGGATGACGTTCACATGCAGTTCATCAACCCTGACTGACCCTTCTTCCCGTAACTGCAGACTTTCCCCTAAGGCAGTACAATATAATTTTACTGCCACCAGGCACCACCACACCACACTGATAGAGTCATTTTTTTTAAACAACACAACTGGTGCTACTGCAGCAGTATTTTTAAAAAAAGAAGATTTGAAGTAACATGACAAAATTGCATTTGAAAGAAAGTTTAACAGGAAACTAACGGGCTGTTAAACACACACATACTGCGCTGCATTCAGTTCTCTGTCTAAAACTGATATTTCAAACCAAAAGAGGTCAGAAAAGTCATAGTTTGGTATTTGACAAAAATCTATTTGACAGTGACAACTGCAGCCGACATAAAAAAATCCTAGGAACAATAAATTCACGGGAAAAGTTGTGTCAAGGAAATTATTTGTTCAAAATGTGGCTCAATATATGCAAACCTCATTTTTCAGCTTTCATTTGCAAAGAAAGAAGAGGATGTTTAAGTTCAATCAATCTGAGAGGATTATTTCCAGGTTTATACCATTGGCATGGCAACAGAAACCTCTGCACAGGCAAAATTACAAGACCCCAAACATAAATGTGGGCGCATAATGAGCCCATCAAGCTGGAGGATTATAAGAATTTTTAAATCATATTTCCAACAACAAAATTGCACTTGGAGAGCTCCAAATGGGCTAATTTTAGATTATCAAGAACCACACAGCTGCTTTCAGTGAAAATTATTTGAGCAATTATTGTAATGCCTATTTTTTTTTTCTTTCATCCTATAATTAACTGACAGGGAGAGAAAGGGAAAGAAACTGAGTCATATATTACTCACACAGCAGCCAAATCAGAGTTATTAGGGTTATTTGAAGCTTTACTACTATAACTTCAAATCAAAAATAGGCAATATATTTTTCACTGCAGTTTGGCTTGACATTATAAAAGTCCACAGATGATGAACAGTAATGTTGGTTCATACATCTTCAATGAATGTAAGCATTCAGTCTCCTCTATGAGGAATCTATCAGGAAGAATTGCTTGGTTTGGCAGTATTTACAGTCTCTACTGTACATTGTAAAAGCTCTCCAAATATTTATGGTTGTGAGGATATCTCCTCCTTGGCAAAGAAACCAACCGAACTTTAGAGCATAATGTTGCTACCATCATGTTTCACTGTGAGTTTGACATTCTTTTGTTGGACTGATGCTTAGCGCAAGATCTTTTGGTGTTGTGGCCCAAAGGTTTGAGTATAGTTTCATAAGACAGTAACATGTTATCACAGGTTTATGGGAGATTTTACTCAAACCAGGACGTTACTTATTTTATTTTTTTTATTTTTTTAAATGAAAAGATTTCTCTCTTTCAACTACCAACAAATATAGGAGGATATGAAGAACAGAACCAATACTAAGAAGAAATTCTTACAGCTCCTACAGAGTTGTAAGTTGTCCTGGAAGCTAACAGCATAACATTTCTATAACTTTCTTCATCAAAGTTGTAGAAATGTTCATGTAAAATCACCATCATCTCATGTTTTATTCTTTGACACTATTTTTGTGCATTTTATTTTTTGTAGGAGATAATAGGTTTCTTGTAACTTTTGCAACTATTCCACAAACTAAAGCTTTATCCAAAAGATATAAATATGCCAAAGCCAGAAAAACCTTGCAAGAACTACTGGACATTATTTAAGGTTCTTCAGTTTCACACTAAGTGATGGCAGGCATGATAAGAACAATACTTTCATTTATCCGTATTTTGAAATGAAGCTGGTAATGTTAGTTAAATGATAACTAAGATTACCAGATTGCTCAATAAAATTTGGTTGATTAAGCAAAAAATAATCTGTACATTTTTTGTCATCCTAGGATTAAACTAAATAAAAAATTTACCCAAAGTGTTTTACCCATGGAGGAATTGTTGAACATTTTCAGGTGAATTCAGAGTCAAGGCAGGTAGATCCGCAGAGTTGACCTTCCTGCATAAATTAAGCAGAAAAAGAAGAAAGGGGCTTGAGGATGGTACAAATCTGCAAGTTATAATGTGCAATTCAACACCTCAGGCAAGAGACAAACGAGTTTATACAAAAATTTACATCAATCTAATGCATCTGTTCAGTCTCTCTTTGCACATCAGCAAGGCTGAATATGTCTGAGAGCTTGCAATGACCCAGACATTTAAATGAATCCTATTTTCAGTTTTCGATAGATTAAACAACTGTGGTATTTTCTTTGCAGTTTCTGCATCCTTTTATGCCTATGTAAAAAAAAAAAGTATCAGTGTCTTGGAGTTCAATAAAATGATATCACAATAAATTAAAAAAGTAAAGTAATTTGATTTCATCATGTTTTGAGAGCCTGCTTCTCTCTGTCTGAAGCCAACTGTTCTCAGCTGAGAAGGAGTTCAGGTGTCTTGTTCACAAATGGTGGTAGAAAGGAGGAAGATGGATAGACAGATTGATGCCTAGTCTTGTGACTGTAATGCTCACTTTTCCAGATTGTTGTGGTGGAGAAAGAACAAAAAACTGTCAGTTTCCTGTTCTCTCTTTGTTCTGACCATAGGTTAGGGTCAGGTTCTTTTGAACATGTAGAACATGACAGAAAGAATGAGATAGTTTTCTCTCCTTGATTTATTTCCCTGGCAGCCCAGTCTCAGAAAATCAGAAAATAACTGATGGATGAAATATCCAGGTCTTGTAGCATACTGTTTTAAAATTGATTGTAAATGTTGGTTAGAAAATGCAGTGTTTACTGAGATGGTACTTGTTATAAAAGTTATAAAATAATTGTGTTAGATGATTGCGACAGACTGGCGACCTGTCCAGGGTGTACCCCGCCTCTCGCCCGGAACGTAGCTGGAGATGGGCACCAGCACCTCCCGACCCCATTAGGGACAAGGGTGAACAGAAAATGGATGGATGGATGGTGTTAGATGATTGAAGAAAACATTTACATGGGTGCACGTGCTACCACTAATGTCAAATCCCGGTCGAGGCTTGCATAGTTTGTATTCTGTCTCTGCATGCCTAGGTTCTCTCTGGGCACTCCAGTTTCCTTGCACAGTTCAAAACCATGCACGTAACACTGTAATTAATCACTCTAAATTGCTGTGCAGAGTGTAATCTTCAGAGTGTTTGCATTCTTGTATGTCCTACGTATCTTTGTGTTACAGTGTTTAGGACTGGTGACCTGTCCAGGGATGTCTATGTCTGGTCCACAGACAGCTGGAGATAGGCTGGAGATACCCCTCCATTGTAAATATACTAAATGATAGAATGTAACTTAGCAATTTAAAGTAAAATTTCATTACTCACAACCATGTCCTTAGACAGAACAACAAAAAGAAGCTTTTGAAAATGCTTTAGGTAAAGCTTTTGAACTGAAAAGTAAGTTTTCTAAGAAATGAAGACTTTTTGGATGAGATTAGCATCCTATTGGTATACAAACCAATCAGTGGGCTTGAACAATATCACTAAAACAGGCTGCCGTGTAGTCTAAAATATTTTTTTAGCCCACTCAGGATCACCCCCAGGCGGTCTCTGTCAGAGAAAGTTTCAAGCTTTAACTGAGTTGCAGAGAAAGTCTGAGTCACAACATTTCAGTGAGTGTGATCATATAGAGTAGGAGGAGTGGAGGTGGACGGTTTATTTGGATTATTCACGCAGTTCAACAGAAATAATGTGCGAATGCAAAAAGCTAATTACAAATGACAAATTCTTGATTTTTATGCTAAGACTCTTCTTAGCAGATTGTTTAAGATTTCAGAATAAGTCAGAATATTATTGAAAAGTCAATTTATTTCAGGTACTACATGCCTATAGTTCTTGGTATTTTCCAAACTTTGTTTCTCTTTATCATGATGATTTTATGTTTTTTTATTTTCAGTAAGAAAAACATAACATAAAATTAGAATATTACATCAAACCTATAAAAAAAAACATTTGATAGTACAAAAAATTTTTTTAAAATGAAAAGTATGTTTAAGGGTTATTTTAATAAGGCGCCTTTAATGTGAAAAGTGAGCCTGATCCGAACGCATTTTTTGAATGTGATTGTGTGTATACATATTAGTGAATTTCTTGTAAACTGAAAATGCACATATTAAGCTCCCATGGCGACATCTAGTGGTCCAAACTATTTTTACAACATAAATTGAAAAGATTAGCCTCCTTCGGGGGAAATTAAGCATTGATTAAAGTCTTACACTCATGAGTAAAACTATATTTTAACAGAACTCAAATTAAATTTTCTCAAATTATAGTTAAATAAAACGTATTGCTAAGTTTAGATTTAAAAAGTGAAAATGCAAATAGTTAGACACCAGCTTTACGTGGTGTACTTGAAAGCACCACGAGCAGAGACGGCGGCCTCTTTGAAATAAAATCGCTCACTGGGCCACTGAAACTTATCTTCGGGGTAATTATAATACCAGAAAGCGTTTTATATCGTTTTTACCTAAATTTCAACCCGTATGAAGCATAGAATTTGTAAAAAGAAGCATTGAGTGGTAAAAAAGAAGGAGAAGATATACTGTTGAGGTCCGAAAGACGCCAAGTCTTGTTGGCTTCAGCCGGTGAGTTTGCTAAATCCTTTTTATCTCATAGATCCTACTACCAGCAGTTCTCTCGTAAATAAAGTAAAATTGAATTACCAGCCTGGAAAATCTTAGGGAGCTAAAAGTACAAGAAGAAACTAGATGTGTAAAAAAATATTCTTTTTTTTTTTGTAGAATTTTGTTTGTGATTGGTAATTCTCTAGACCGCGGCAATTTTCAGTTGTTACTTTTTAATATGCAACAGTTCGCAGTTAGCTTATTATAATAGTTCCGCCTTAGAAGTAATTTTTATGTGAAACATTTTCGAGGAGATGTTGCAATACTGAATATTTCTCATTGAAGTGCTTAGGAAGCACTAGCTGCTGTATCAGGCTAAGCTAATATCCTGAATACAGGATGTCCTAATAAACATTAAGTCTGCAATGATGATTTTCTGAGCAGTTATTACTGTTTAACAAGCTGCAGGAATAAAGTGTCTGATTTTTAAGAATTAGTGTGGAACATTTCCCGGGTGTTCTGTTCACTCGATTTCATCTCAGTGTTTGTAACCTGTTTCACCTTTGGGCATGCACGTGTCTTCAAATCTTTCCAATTATAAAAAATGGGAATATGACAAATCTTTTGAAAGCTTTCAAAACTACTGATTAAAACTACTCTGAAATGTTGGTAACATCTCTGGATAAAGTTATGCATGCGTTTGTCTGGAATAATGTGTCTGTCTTTTTGTCTAAGAGTCATGAGTGACTATGAGGATGCAGACTTCTTCAAAGAACTTTGTCCTTCACCATTGGAAAGTAAACCAAAGAAAGACTACAAGAAGAACAAAAAAACTGCAAAACATAAAAAGCGCAGTCCCACAAAGACAAAGGAGAGTGTCCAGAAGAAAAAGAAAAAATCCAAATTCAAAGAAGCCATGATGGCACAGAAGGAAAAGAAAAAAGAAAAGAGGAAGGAAAAAAAGAAAAACAAATTAGCGTGTAATCTTGATGATGATAAACTCTTTGAGGGTGGTAAAAAGCTTTCCATTTGCCAAAACGAGATGCTAAGTTCTTTATCTGAAAAATCTGTGAAAGAAACTAAGAAAAAAAAGATGGTGGCGTTTGGTTCCTTACCCTCCTACATACGTGTCAAGCGTCCAATCTTCACCTCTTCATCACCAAAAGAAACGGAAGCCGCTAGAAAAGGCGAGAGCTGCGACCAGGTGATGGGAAAGACCCAGATTAAACCACATGACAATGACTTTCAGTACGACAGTGATAATATAAACAGCCAGGACCTGTTCATCACCCAGAAGATGTTCAGAGCAAGAAGCCCGGAAACTTCCAGCAGCGAATTCAGTGACGGAATTGTTTCTGCATCCCCTCGTGTGTTCACGCAGCAAGACAAGAACCGGCGCACTCCTGTGGGAAAGAGAAAACAATGTAATGAAACATCAGATAAAGGACAAGACAGAGCAGTGCATCTGTGTTGGCGGGAAACAAAAACAGACCAGGAGGAAGAAATTGATCAGCTTCATAAACACTCGAGCCAAGCTGGAGACAAAGCAGCGCCTGAACATGAGAAGCACAATCCTTTCTTGGATGATCCGATGATCATAAACCCAACCCCGGACTCTGTGTTGATCAAACAATGCTGCTCATACCGTCCGTACATTGGTGTGCCGCCCCCGTGTCCTGCTTTCGCAAGCACATCAACTCAGACAGAAAACTTCTTCACCGCCGAGCTCTCCTCCTACCTCAGCTTCTCCCAGAAAAACAGAGCCACTTTGGAATCTCAGAACATGAAACCTTTGGATCTTAGCTTGCCACAGAGAGCGAGGGGAGAGCAAGGGAAGACACTTGAAGTCTACAGAAAACACAAAGCAGAGAAAAGTCTTGAGCAGAATGCAGCAGGGGGTAAGAAGGAACCCTCAATCGAAGAGACTCCAAGCCCTCAGTCAGAGGCTGAAACCAAGTCGGCCAACACCACTACCTCCAGTGAGGACGACCACCACGCTGGGAAGAAAGATGTGAGCCAGGTGACACCACTTAAACGCAGGCATTTACAATAATATCTTTGAAAATAAGCAAATGATTTATAAAGTCTATAGAACATTGGATCTGGTCCTGTATTTTGTGTTACAGTAAAAAAAAAAAAAACTTTTCTTTTGTGCAAACTGGTTGGCTGTAAAAACAAAATTCTCTACTTTAGGTGAAATTTTAGTTGATCTTATATAACACTGCAAATGCAAAATAGTTGATTTGTGTGCTACCTACTAATGCTAATGGTGTACAGTTTTGATGAACAATTTAAACAGACTCATCTTAAGAGCCTTGAATCTGACTTGGGGCTTCTCATAATTTATTTGAGCCATTTATTTTCCAGCATTGAATAATTGCCCAACTTTTACTTTAAAAACAAGCACAACATTCATAAGCTTGAATTTATTTATTTTTTTGAATCCAGACAAGGTCACATTTTACATACAGGGTCAAATATATCAAATTAACAACCTTTTGCTATAATTGTGGGCTCAGTGTTTGATTGGTGGAGTCAGTTGAAACCAGCTTTGATCCGAGTTTGGGATCATTGTACTCTTGGGACACCCATTCATAGGGAAGTGGAAGAAACATCCAAGGAGCATCAATGTTGTTTTCTGCACCAATACCACTAACAGCATTATGTGTGAGCGATGAGGATGAAAAGGTTCACATTGGCTGCTCCAAACAAACTTCTTGTCATAGTTTCAAGGTAGATGGTAGAAACCTTGACTCAATTGGATGCTTGATCACAAACACTCATCAAATTCAAATTGGATTAAGTAAGTTAACATTATTCTTCTGGAAATTTTTTTTCAATGATATTCTAGTTCATCAAGATGCACCTTTAGATAAACATATTGCTACCTTTTGTTTCTGAGTTTTTATTTAGGTAAGGAGTTTGAATTGTTTTACTAGACTAGCAAAAAAATATCTCATTCACAATCAAACTTGAGAGATATTTAAATCATTTTTAATTGACTATAGATACATTTTCAATGCACAATTTATAGATTTTGTCTTTCCCCTTTAAGGATGCAGGGAAAATCATTTCTGCCTCATTTAGACTTGGAAAATACTCCGAGCAGTTTCTGCACTTTCCATACCGTTTTTCGCAGTTAGATATCTTACTATTATGTTTACACAAAAACAGAGTGGGCGATGGTTGTGCCACTGCTGATCTTTTTCTTTTTCTCGAACTTCAGGTCGGAGTGGTTCAGCTGAGACTCAACAAACCCTTCTTCTTCAAGACGAAGGGAGAGGGGCAGTCACCTCGTCCATACTCGCCGTTGATGAAACTCGCTCAGGGAAGAGATGTTGAATCCAAGAAGTGCCGTTCAGGAAGAAAATGAATAAGTTTGAACTCATCTCAATTTTGTAGCTAGAGGGCTTAGACCATCTGGATTTCCCTCAGCATGCTTGTGACATGAGCTTAAGAGCCATTGTTGTAATATCAATTTAGCATGTACTATTGTTTTAACTTGCACTAAGCGGTTAAAAATCAGTTGCCTTTTGCAGTTCCAACCGTAAACTTTGTATGAATTTCTAGTTGATTCTGTCAATGTTACATTTTCAAGTTATTTTGTTACAAGCTTTGAAGTTAGAAAAATTCTCTAAAACCAACATTTATATTTGACAAAACTTACATTAAACTGTAGTTTGTGGATTTGTTATGTAAGAAAATTGCCTTTTATCTATTAAAGTTAATTTATTGAAAAGATAGGGCAGTTCACTTCCTTTCACTATAAAAACAGGCCACAAATTTCTCAAAAGGATTCAGCACTGAGATTTATTTGTTTAATCTATAGAAACAGAAGTTTTAGGTTGTATACACAGGCGTTTGACATTTACAGAGACTAGTGTAGGGGTACATATTTCTACCTGCAGTTAAAAAAATACAGCAGAATACCTCCATCTTGGCAGATTTCTAACAGCTCTGCATTGTTGTTTGAAAAATATGTATCAAGGATGAACTCAAGGAGCTGAAAATTTCCAAGTTACGTCAGAAAATATTTACATTTTTCTGGATGAGAACATTTAAGGAGAATAGTCTAGTTGTGCCTGAAGAGCTTGATCCCCATCCAGCTCCAAAGGTGGAAGAAGACATAGACTGGGATGGTGACCGGCAGCAGCAGGCTGTAGAAACACAGACTGTTGCTGCTGGTGCAGCCCTGAGGGAAGTTCTCATCCACAGCGGCAGAGAAGAACAAACCACACAGAGACACAATGGGAACCAGTCCCACCATCATGGACAGGGAGAACATTCTGGCAGTTCAACAATAACCCACCGCTGGATTCAAATCACTAAGTCAGAGGATAGATGTATGTTAGTTAGAGTTCGGTCCAACAAAGATATTCTACTCTGCAGGTGTGCTTGGAGTTTGAGTGTCTTTCTGTATCAGCCTGGCCTCCTGCGGGATCATGTTTGGAATGCCATCAACGATGGGATAAGCAATGCCGAGCTCCTCGTTGATCAGCTCGTTGGTGTTGGCATCATACCTGGAGATAGAGAAGACGTGTTATTCTGCCATGACCACGTGCTAGTATACACAAGCGAGAAGCTTTTTATGAATGCATTCTAAAATAATCCTTTCATTTTATTTCCTTATCAGTTTGCTTATTTCCTGGTGTGAAAATAATACTACCCAATGACTTCAGAAAACAAGATATAACTTGTCTGCTTGCAATCTTATGCAGTGAGACATGGGTTCTAGATGTTTTAGCGTTTTGGCATTTTATATCGTAGCGGTTTGGGTTCAGATTACAAAAAGGCAAATTCTAAAGTTTTTTTTTTTAGCCTGAAAGCTAATCGGTGAGAAGAAAGATGAGCTATAGCATCCTTGATTTTTCACAAACTAAATACAGAAGTCATTATTACTGCATACTGGAAAATTAGCTTATAACAAGTTGTTTAAGTTTTCTATTCAGGATTGTGAAAAAACCCTCCAAAAAACAAAAGTTTTACCTTGGCTCTTTTTTGAGATATAAATTTAGTACAAGTTAATTAATTAAAAACACAGATTTTCTATAAGCTGTCCTTAGTGTAGAATGACATTTTCGACATGTCTAAGTAGCACATCTGTGTGAAAAAGAAAAATAAAGAAATTAACAAAAGGTTGTTTTTCATGGTTATTTTTTGGGGGCAGTTTACAGATTACCTCTGACTGAGGTGGTTTCAAGATAAAATCAATAATTAAAGTATTTTTTAATGTTCACACATAAAATAAAGCAACAAAGAAACTGCGTTTATCTATAGTCAAATTCAGGTGAGCATTTTAGATTGGGGACTAAGATTATAGTTTGTGCAGGGCCGTTAAAAGCAGCGGAATGGTCCTTTAAAATCAAGTCGGATGCTGACGTCAGCGCCGCCCTGTTTAATTAGTCTCACTGTTTCAATCTCAAATGCACCTTCTCTGCCCCTGACGCCCTTCAAAGACAAACTCAGCCACCGGTTTACCTCAGTGGCTTCTTGGACAGCGGACAGACCAGTACTTCCAGCAGGGAGGAGTCGAAAGGAAGCTGCACCTCGTCCTTCACCTCGGCGAAGCTCCTCGCCGACACACGGCAGGCCGTCAGCGTCTGTATGGACGAA
This sequence comes from Xiphophorus couchianus, assembly GCF_001444195.1. Taxonomy (NCBI): domain Eukaryota; kingdom Metazoa; phylum Chordata; class Actinopteri; order Cyprinodontiformes; family Poeciliidae; genus Xiphophorus; species Xiphophorus couchianus. The sequence goes on from NC_040229.1 coordinate 23,100,237, forward strand.
GCGCGATTCACACGACGGTGAACACGACCAGTTTCTGTAACCAACCTGCTCAGAACATTCTTCAACATGACCAACACACTACGCTGAGCAGGCTCCTCTCCAGCAAGTAGCGTTGGGTTCAGTCCAACTGGAATACAAGTCCGACTAGCAACATATAAACGGCTCTAACAAGGTTCCGCTGAAAGACTGTTCTAATTAAAACACAATAAATGTGACTTAATAACTATTGCTGTATAATTGTATGTGTGCAATTTAATTTACAATGTTACAAATGACTATACAATTAGTTATGTTAGTCTTTATTTTTAGTATTCGTCGTTTTTATATTTTACCACATGATGGCAGTGTTTCTCTTTCACTTGACCTATTTGAACCCATTTTCTCTGTTAAACAACTGTAGAGTTGGGCCATGATTATTTTAAAAGCATTTGAATTACACAAATGACATTTAATGACAGCTCCCTTTTTATTAATAAATGTAATTCCATATGAAATATCTGCAACTTACAACTCATAATTACATTTTGTTTCATTATAATGAAAAATTACACGGGTCACATCTGTTGTTTGGAAGAAACTATTGTAGAACAAAGTTTGTGGACGTTTACAACAGCTGACATTTGAATTCTAGTTTTATTGAAGCCCCACAGACCTTGTGAAATGATTTCCCAGCAGGTAAAATCTATACAGTATTAAATATTGTCAGTAACTCTGCTGCCAGAGCAGCAGCAGCAGCAGCAGCAGAATGCGTTTTCCAAGCCATACGACTGAAGATATTGCTCTGAGACTTTCCTGGAAAGGCTCCAACTTGTTTTAAAACTGCCTCCAGCTGTAATATATCCTGCCACTCGTTACATGACAGACCTGCTAATACACTCTCTTTTTTCCTTTTCCAGTCACCATGGGACGTCTTGAAAATGCTGTTGAAGAGCTGTACACTTTTACTCTATCTTTTTTTGGGTGGGGACCTGTTTACTCATGAGATACCCTTCCTCTTTGACAGATCTGCGGGACACTGTGGTACAGATAACACCAGACGCACTCAATGTGACTCCTGGTATAAATAAGCCAGAATTTCCCTTTTCAATAAACAAAACAGTAAAAAAGAAAAAACAAAAACCTGTAGATAAAATTCTGAAAGCAATGTTTCCTCTATGCACCATGAGTCTGATAAATAAATAAAATCAATCATACAATACTTCACTTTTTTATTTTAGCTACTGAAGCTACATAAATCTTTAGAGTTTCTAATATCCAACAAGGGATTTTACAATTGGATGAAGAAATTTAGTATAAAACCATAAAACCCTTTTCTAAAACATTTACGAATTTGTTGAAGATTTCAGAAGCAATGCAAATTGGATCATAAATTATGGGTGTGTCTTTACCAGTTTGGCACAATGAAATGTTTAGAACTGAAAAAAAAATTCATAGACCAACATTGGTTCAAGAAAGTATAATGTAGAAAAAGAACAAATAACACAAAGTGGGGAAAGTTACAAATCTTGACATGAAAAAAGTGGCTTAATTTTCCAGAAGTGTCAATAGCTGTGAGCTGAATTGTATGCTCTTTATAAGTAAATGTTTTGCGTTTTTGTAAACAATAGTGATTGTTGCGTTTCATTGCCGTTTTTCAGCTGTTTTAACTTTGTTGTCTATCAGTTGTTTTTTTATGTTTGCTAAAGATTTTTTTTTTCTGTTGGGTCATATTTTATAAAGTACATTTTGTTGTGCTGAGGACCTCAGCAACACATGCTGGAGTCAGCAACTCACAGCAAAATCCAAATTCACTGGTTGTCAAATTCTTCATAAAGTTATAAGCTTAAATACATTTTTAAAAAGTACAACTTTGGAGTGCAATGAAGAATAAAAACACTGGCTTTATGCCTCTGGGGTGACAAAGCAGCCCCCTCAGCAAGAAGCAGTTTGGATCTGGCAGCGGAGAGTCTCTCCCACGCTGTTAAACACTAATAACTTAAGAGATTTCTGGCCCAGAGACGAACTTCTCATAACTTCTCACTTGTCTGCACAAATAACTCCACTTCACGAGAAGCGGTACTTTGCATCGCACCTTCAGGGCTATATGCATGAGGCCCTGTGTTTTGATTTGGAAGAATGTTTATTTGTTAGATGCTTCTGACAGTCATTAGGTAACCAGACACAGTTACACAACGCTCGCTGTATTGTGGTTGTATGTCTGTGTGGGAGGCAGAGTGGTGTATGGAAGGAAGCGCAGCAGACAGAGCAGAGTGTCAGGCATCTTCCAACCTGCAGGGAGTCTTCTGACATCCTTCATCAAGCGCCACGCTGCTGACCTTTTAGGGGTCTCTCACAGTTGCATTGGAGTTGTCGTTGACAGCTTCTTCCTCAGGTGCGCTGTGCAGAAAGGTTCTTCAGAGTCAAGCGTGTTCTTGGCAGTGCTTTTTACAGTATGGTGGGCTTTATAAAAATCTTTTTTATTTTATTATTTTTGTCCCCCAGTTTGAAAGCTGTCACAGTAAACAGACAGAATCCTGCATGCTCCATGATGTCAGGTTGAATCTATTCAGGCTGCAAACCTGTATGGGAGCTCCGTCTGCTTCCTGATAAGTTGCACTCATTAGTTTAATTAACCCTGACCTAAATACTGAGTGTTTGATGGTGGTAAATTATGTCTCTCAAGACTTTCCAGCATGATAAAATATATTTATTTTCAAATTCTGTTATCTCACCTTGCTGTTTGCACAGGAGCCAATGTTTTGTCCTTGCAGCCATGAAAATTAACATTATCAAATGGTCCACAGGAGCCCATATTACTCTAAATCAGGTGTATTTTTTAAGATACTATATGGAATCATTTTCTTAAAATGAATTTATACTGACATGAAAACATAGATGGGCATTCAACAGTAGGCTTTCAAAAAAATTAAAAAAGCACAATGAAGAAGAAGAAAAAAACTCTACTTTGTCTGAAGCAAACAGTGATGTACGTGGCTTAGATTGATGTTAAAACTTTTCTGTCTGGTTTGTTAGAGTGCAAATTCACCTCACAAAATGAAAAAATGACATTCTGTACTCATAATCTGCAGTTGTTGCATAATTTTCCAGTACTTTGACACGGATGCTGCCTAGGAGGACTGAGTGCTAAAAAATGGGATTTCTTACTTCTTCCAGCTGGTGTAACCTAGAAATCAGACAATACTTTTCTTGTTTCCCTGTCAGTAAGGTAATACCCAAACATTTCTAGATGCTACATGTCAGGGTATTGAGTGACAGAATGCTTTATTTAAAATTTCTCTTCTTTCTTTTTAGAATTCAAAAGATTACTGGACCTTTAAGCCAATATTTCTCAATTCTGGTCCTCAGAGATCCCTACCCTACACGTTTTAGGTGTATCCCTTCTGCCAAATACCTGACTTTTAAAGTGGGTGATTAACAGGCATCTGCAGCACTTGATCGCATGCAGAGGAGATAATGCAATCATTTGAATCAGTGCAGAGACACATCTAAAATGACTAGAATTGAGCAACACTGCTTAAAGCAATTTATTGAAAGCCTAATAAAGACATAGCCTTATAAGTTTCTGTTCATGACAGCTGAGAAAATTGGAAGCACACCTGTGGGCTTATATTAAAGGCACTACATCCAGACATCTTAACTTTTAAATGTACTTCCTATCATCTGATGAATCTAAAATTGAAATGTTGGCACACAGTGGGCATTATTGTTTTAAGAAGAAAAAGGGTGAAGCTTGTATACCGAGGAATATCATCCCAAATGTGAAGAACGCATCATGTTGTCTGGGTGTTCTGCTGCAGAAAGGAGTGGTGCACTTCAAAATCATGGGGAAGAAGCATGATGGGGTGGGGTAAATGTTGTACGGAAACATCTTACGATATCAGCCAAAAGTTAAAGCTTGGATACATTTAGGTTTTCCAAATGGACAATGGCTATCACCAAGAGAAGAAAGTTGATGTTTAGAGTGGCCATCACTCATCATTTTAGCAGTCACAGAATACAAGTTAACTGAGTTTAACTTGTATTCATTGAGTTTAAATATAAACATGAATGAAGAAGAAAAGAAACAAAAAAATTTAAAAGATCTCTGATAGGTTGGTTTGTTTGATCTCATCAGAGGCATGTATTTGTGGAAAGTTGGGAGAAATTTGTCTTGGTTATTAACAACATAGCAAAGAAAACTCTGATAATGCTTTGTAGAACATAACATATTTCTAATGTAAGTTCTGTTGGTTTTGCAGAAAAAACAGGCTTGCTGCTTTAAGTTGAACAGAGCCAAAGAATTTCTGTCATTCCTTTCAGCTTCTGATCTTTTCTCTGCTCAGCAAAGATTTTACCCAAAAAGAAGATTAGGTCTTTCATTTTTTCTTCCTCCCCGTTTAATAATTTTGCTGATGTGGCATTTGTGGTTTAATCTGATAATCAGTTCTCTGAGGACTTTCATACTCCCATGGACCCTCCTCTCCTCTCCTCTCCTGCGCTCCACGTTTCTCTCTCTGCTCCTCCTCCTCCTTCCCTCTCGTAGTCAGCACATTCCCCTGCCAGCGAAGACAAAGAGCCTGGCTCCTGCTAATGCACCTGATTGATGGAATGGCACAGATCCAATAGAGCGTTGGCCTTCAATTAAGCCCCTCTTGGTCACCTGGCAACGCCGTTAACGAAGTGTACCCTTCAATTAAGTCTCAGTGGTTACTCAGCAGAAGCCTGAGCCAATGAGGCGTGAGCGAAGGTTGGCGCCGCGTTGTTAACGCTCGCCTCAAGGCCTCAGACTGCTGCACCGGCTTTAATCACTCAGCCGGCCTTTAGTGCTACCAATCTGTGCGTGATGATCGCTGTGCACACTCATGGCTCATTGAAAGTGCTGGGTTACAACGCCTTTGATGTTAGAAGGGCTCAGGCTTGTTTATGAGGTGTTCAGGGTAACTCCCTCAAACAATACGAGCACAGAGATTCCGATTTTATGACAAATTATCCAAGGGGATGCTTTGCTGTTTTTGGAGAGGATGTTTTGATCGCTGAGCATTACTGTAGCTCTTTAAGAGGCCAGTGTGTGAAAGGATGGGATTCTCTTTAGCGAAGATGCATATTCTCCATAACGGTACCTATTAAAACAGAGGGGATGGCAGCAGGAGGAAAGGGGAATTAAAGAGAGAAAGAGCAAGGAAGAGTGAGAGGAGGAAGAGAGAAAAAAATAATGACAGAGTGAGAGACAGAGCGAGTCCAGCCAGCTTTTCAGCACCCTAACGAGAGAGTAGGATGCTGCATGAGGGTGATAATTAGAGTGTCCTCACAGGATACAAGACTGAAGAGGCCCACACTTCTTCTGCCCCTGGCACATCTGCACTACAGAGGACAAACTGCCCTAAGGAAGTTTTATTTAGCCTGCTTTGATGTCAGAGTTTTAAACCCCAAGCTTTGACATCATCAGAAAAAGCAGACTGTCCACTAAAACTTTGCCTGCTGTCATCTTCAGGGTTAAAAAAAAATAAAAAATGTAATCAATAAAGAATTTGCCCCAGATGCTGGTGTAGGTTGTCTGGCTTGATGATTTTGAAAGCTGAGCTGAAGTCTACAAACAGGATCTCAGTGTACAAACCCTGGGTGGCCGAGGTGGTGTAGCCTGAAGTGCAGCCCCGAGTTGACTGCATCATCTGTTGACTTTTTTGCCTGGTAAGCAAATTGCAGGGGGCCCAACGTGGGGTAAAGCAGGGGGTCTGTGATGTTCTTCAAATGCTCTAGCACTAGCAACTCAAAAAATTTCATGACCACAGACCTCAGGGTGTGAGAGGTCTGTCACATTTGATCCTGCGATGGGGCGTTTTTTGGGAGTCAAGATGGTGGTAGGACACTTAAAGCAAAAGGAAACCTGATGTAGCTCCTGTTTACACAACAACTGCATGCAAATGTTTTGGCCTCTTTTAATTGTTTGGTATGGCAAAGTAAAATCTGCCCATTGTTGAACATTTATGCAGTCAGTGAAGATGCACCGATGGCATGTGCAAAATCCTTTTTGCACCTCTGAACTTGTGCTGTGTTGTGTCCTTTTCTTCTGATCTTTTAAGCATGTTGTAATCATTTTGTGTGTATCAAAGTTTTATCATTTCCAGAGCTATTTGCATTTCCGAGACAATGAACGTATCTCTAAACGTATCTTTAAAAAGTTGTTGCATTGGGCGAGGTTATCACAGGATTGACTGACGGGCTCCTGCAGTCAGTGATATCGGATTCTGTTTTTTCTTACTTTCATTTTCAACAAATGCTAATTTGGGGGATTTGATAATTGGAACAAGTAATTTCTTGAAAAAATGCTAATATGCTAATGCTACACCTCGTTGCTTGTACTTGTGACAGTGCAATGACAATAAAGTTGAATTCTATTCTATTCTAATATCCTGCAGCCTTACACATGATGCAACAAAAAAATTGGAAGCTTTTCTAGGATTGTCCAGTATTCTCATACTCCATATAATATTAGTTACAAAGATACAGTCTTGCCAGGTCTGTCTAATGAATCAACAACTTGCGGGAAAATATGTTTTTATGAGAGAAACTTCTGTTTTCGGCTCTTAAAATGAGCAGGTACACTGCCTTGATATTCATATATTTAAAAAAAATATGGTGGAAAAATATCAAACTGAAGAAGTGTTGACATCATCCATTTTTATTATTGGTACTTATAAATATTTTGTTTAAATACACTAATAAAATAGCTTGGACAATTTTCATGACTTGACATTGTAAAAGCTTCCCAAAAATTGAGATACTTCCAAAAATTCAGGATCTACATACCTGAGTCACAAAAAAAAAAGAAAAAAAAGAAATTGAGGGTCAACAAAAGAGATGCTACACAGTAGCCAACAGACACAGTCGAGGTCCAGTCTTCACCATGGTGCAAAACCTTTTCCCTCCACCATCTGACTAATGATTGACAATGAAAAGTTTTCAATATCCAACTGGCTTAAATAATTAAAACTCATCCAGCTTTTAAGATGAATTATTCACACAGGTTGTTGAAGTCTGGTTTCTTAAATAATTGAGAGGTTGATTGCAGATCTTTTATGGCAATGCCTAATTTCTGAGACCAGCAAAAAGAGAGAACAGATTTTATAAGCAGCAAATGCCAATTGAGCAAAACAAACAAACAAACAAACAAACAAACAAAAAAAAAAAACATGCCTGTACTTATACAGAAAAACCAAGACTTGATGGCAGAGTTGTTTTATGGACATAATTCAGCCTCACTCTTGTACAGAAGAAAAATAAAGATTAACATGCTAACAAATCCTTCTTTACATATTAATTTATCTGTGTTAGTGTTTTGGTTCTTCCAAAGAATTCTGCTTTTTAAAGCATTTTGACAATAAAGAAAAAAGATAGGACTAAAAATGCTCTTTTATTATTATGCAGTAGGTCACCTAGATGAGGATATTGTTTGATATTTTCTTTGACCACAAGTAACATAGAAAAGATTTGTGAGCTAAAATTCTGAGGTGCATTTTTTGCAATGAAGGATATAATTTTTCTGATAAGAGTAGTGAACATTTAGGCTGAAATATGAAGTAATGGTCATACGTAATGGTGACAAAAAGACATGTTTTCAAGGTTTATTTTGCTAAGGGAGATTAAATCAAATATTAAAATACTAAAGTGTATGAAAGTTACAAAAGGGGCCGATGCCTTTACACAGCACGGTATTTGAGCCTAAATATACAATCTTAACAATGAACAGGGAAGAAAGAATCTGCACAAAAGTAGAATGTTTTTTGTTGCATGATAATTCCAATAAATATAAAAAAGAGCAATTGAAATGCGAATTGAAATGCATCATTAAAAAACCCAAATGTGACATGAGTGCCTGTCATTCAACACATTTCAGTAACGATGTCCTGCGCCCACAGTACCTGAAAGTGAGGAACAAAGAAGCTACTTTTGGTTCTATAATGTGTTATCTGCTTAGTGTGTCTCTTTCATGTCTGTTTTAACCTCTAGTTCTTTTCTGCAGCATGTTGTGATGGAAAACTGAGAGGCACATTGGTCTGAGCTGCTGCAGTCTCATTACTGGACAGAGGCAAGTGGTGAATGGATAATTCATCCACTAACAGATTGCAGATTTACTCCTACACAGATTTACAAAAGTTAATTAGCAGCCAAACACAGTCATTTATCATAGTGCCAAAGCTAAATGAATGAGAACATTTTTGATTTAGTGTTTGAACAACAGTAAAAGTGCTTACAACAATTAGAAGCTACTTTTTTGACATTGAATTTAGATTTTACGGTGAACAAATTGATTGCCGACACATCTTTGTTTGTTTCCTATTTATCTAGATTGTTTAACCTTCACCACCACCACCACAGCCACGAATATTGAATCTAATTGTATTTCTTGCAAATGCAGATATGTTGCCACTTTAAAAAGAATAGTTAATCAAATATTGGCACAAAAAAGCCAACAAATCTTGACGGCACTAATATAAATAAAACACAATGGATCTTCTCACTGTTTTATAAAGCAGATCCATTATTTAAAATCGTAAATTAAAATGGATTTCTCTGGCAAAGTGAGAACCTCTGGGGTCTTTTGTTCAACAGAATCTGCACAACTATATATCGAGTAACAATGTGTCACATGGAAACACAGAAGGCAAGGGCTTATTGTAGCTGATTGTAGTAGAAGTCTTACCTTTGTGTCTAACTGGAGTAGTCACTTACTGGAGGGGATGCAATTAAAGATACCAAAAAAAGTCAAGCTTAAAACTAGGCCATACAAAAGTTAATGCAAATAGTAACTGCCTAATTATTAATCTGTCCAGTTGAAATCAGAGATATTGGCATTGAGATGGTCAAAAACAAAAACGCAGCGGTACCCTATTTGAAGGCTGTGTGTCCCCTGGCAGCTGTAAATAACCAATTGTGATATTTAAGGGATGAATGTCAGCAGGAAGCTACATTCAGTGGTGCGGTTGTTTATCAAAAGCCAGCTTTAAACCATGCCAGGCAAACAGCTGTGCTGCCAGGCCTCCGTCAGCAAGCAACACTCAGCTCAGTGTATCCTTACTCAATCAGCTATTTGCTTCCTATGCAATCCTCTGTAACAAGTAGTCTATCATTTGTCATGCTTTGCTTCCTGGAGCAAAAAAGTGTCTGCAATTTAGGAAATTAAAAATGATAAATACCAGTAGTCAATATTTGTACTTGATTTAATTCATACCCTCCATAGCTATTCCTTTTTTTTGCTTTTAAAGGTTTTAAGAGGACTATGTTTGCAGATAGAAAGGGACTCGTACATTTACAATCTCTAATAAAAGCTACAATCTTAACCTTTCGAACAAGTCTGTAAAATCTGCCATGAACTGTTGAGAGGGTGGGTGTAAAATTATGATTTCACAGAAGTTTTTTAAACTGGCTGAGGAATAAGGCAACATGTTCTGTTCCAAATTCGTTTTATCTGTGAAGTCTATTGATGTTGGACACTCGGCTGTAGAGCTGTAACTGACTGAATTAGAGGATAATTAAAGAAAAGAAATGTACCAAACATCAGCTCACATCTTTGCATCTCTCCAGTTTCTGAAGTCGTTTTAATATCATGTGTGTTAATCACTAGCTTTGTTTAATTTAAGTCGGCAGGATGCAGAGTTCTTCTTAACCAATGTCTGGCATCAGACGAACCAAAGTGCAGGCTAGAATATATCCAAATTTCTGCTGTAATTTTCAGGCAACACTTGAGCTTCAGAGGCTCAGAGCATTTTGACTATGATCAAAGAAACATGTCATTGAAAACTGATGTCTGTAGGAGAGCCAAGTAGAGAATCCACTTCACAACTAGTCTGAAGTCCTCATTTGGGTTCACACTTTCCTAAAAATAATTAACACTCCTGCACCTGAGGACCTCACAAAGTTTTTACATTAGTTTTTACATCTACAGTGTTTTATTTTCTGTAGAGAAAATAATAACTCCCTCTACAGTATTCTGTTGCAGATCTTTTAGTTGTTAATGGAAACAGACAGTTATAGCCACAAATTTGGAACAAACTTCCAGAAAACTGTAAAACAGCTGAAACACTGACTTCCTTTAAATCTAGACTAAAACCCCACCTGTTTAGGATTGTATTTGAAACGGAATCAATTACAAATTTATTGATGGAACCTGACTTAATGTCGTGTTTTGATTGTTGATTCTATGTTGCATTGTGTTTCTGTGTTTGTAATGATGCAAAGCACTTTGAAATGCCTTGCTGCTGAAATGTGCTATACAAATAAAATTTGTATAGCCCTGGCATTTAATTTCTTTTAGAAAATAATTTACTGTTATTTTGATGTTTTAAAATATTATGTTGCACAATAAGATTTTAATAGAAAAAGAGATTTTTTTTAAGAATCTTGCTTATTGTGTCATTTAGTTTTTAAAGTCTTGTTTAGTCGATTTTTACCGTTTTCACTTATTTACTATTTTGTGTATGCTGATATGGTTTTTAAAGTTTTATGATTGAAAACCTGAAGGTTTAAATAGACTATGTTTAATTTATTTCTAAATTGGTTTCAGAATTCTGAGTTTGACCAACTACAAATTAAATGTAAATTCGGCTTCAACTTTCCCTAAAAAAAGAGGCCTAAATATAGTGTTTTTACATAAATTAGCTGCATGAACTTAAGACATTGGAGACCCTCTGACACCATTAGTAAATAATCAGAATTTTGCAACCTAAAATTTTACTTTGTCATAGGAGAAGAAATGACAAATGGGTATTTTTCTTTCTTTTAGCTACTCTTGAAAATGAAAATTATTAAATGCCATCTATGTGCCAATCCATTTTTTGGAAGTCATGTCAGGGAAAAGCATTTTTATTCTATGACTTCAACATATGCTGCTGGTTGACAACTACAAGGGCAACTAGTGGTGGTGGGTTTGGCATAAAGCAAAAAAATCTGGAATGAAAATATGGAAAAGCAACTGTTCAGTGACTGTTCGTGGGTGGGCTCCATGAGGTGGGGAATATGTTTCTCTTCCAAAAAATCTTGCTAAAGAAAAATTATGAGGCCGATACCATGAATCTGAAAATGGGTTTTCATTTGGTCATTCAGCTGCATAATGTTCCGCAATGAAGGAGTTGTATGTCAGAAATAAAGTTCACTGTGAAATTATATTACTGAGATAAAAATTAGTTCCTCTGACATTTTACCCAGGGTGGCTATAAGTGATGAAAGTCCTACAACATAAAAAGTTTGATTGTTTCATTTTTAAGTGTAACTTCTTTCTTGGCTATGGCCAGTCTTGAAAGAAAGTTGGGTCCTTAACAAAAATTGTAGTTTTTCTGAAATCCTTATGAATTCAGGTCTTTGCTGCCCAGTTTCCAATTGAGTTGGTCTTCATTATCACGACAGGGTTACCCAGATGTTTCATAAAGTTGCATCAAATCTTAAAGTCCTTGTCTCTGACCACATGTGTGCGGTCCCTGCAGGACTTTCATCTAGTTTTGAAACGGACTATAAAACTTCTGAGGGGGCAGAGTTTCTATCATGCTGTGAGTTTAAATCACTCTGTCGTTGCTCAGCATTACACTTTGTCAGGTTTTTGTGATACAGAGACTTTAGAGCTTCTTTGATGTCTTCAATCTTACGCCAAACAGGACGATAACGACTAATGACTGCCTTCCATGTTTGATTTGTGCAAAAACATCAGCTGCTTTGCATTCTAGCAGGTTTTCTGCTCATTCCCCCAACTATCTATACACTCAGACATTTTGGAATTATGGTCATAACTTTGTTTTGCTGATTCTGCAAAGAGACAGATGGGGTTTCAGGCACCATCTCAAACTGACAGGGACCCAAAATAACAAAGCAACCCCACTCCTGCAATAAACAGTCTGCTTCCATGGTTTCATGAGAATTTCCCCTTGAAGAACAAACCGTAATTTATCTCATTTTAATGGCAGGCTTAATAGCTTGGACAGCATCTTCTCCACCTGTGAGTGTCTCCTTGCTCATTTCATTGGTAGAAAAAGGTTGTTAAGTTACTGATGGTCCGGTCATGATAGAAGCATGTGTATTGTTGTCCAGTTTCTGGGTAAAAACTCATCCAGAGTTAATTTCTTTTGGGGTTTTTGGGAAAAGTCCCCCTCTGTTTGGACTCTAATAGTTTCTTAATGGGTGTCATAACTCCATCCTGACAGATTTCACTGTGGTAGGACAGTCAAAATGTTTGTGATAGTCCATTTCTGACCAGTACAGTCCTGAATGGCCAGCTGGAAGGTGAACGCTGACTGCTTGCTCTCCACCAGCTCCAGACAACGCTGAGACTCAATATTCTGGATGGCTCCCCCCTGCAGAAAAAGGAAAAAAAAAAAAACAAACAAACAAGATGAAGGAAAGCAGACATTAGTTTGACACCTAAATAAATAATCTACCACCGACCCACTTGTAATGAATGTTTTAGCTTTCTCTAATACCCTTCTGTTCTTGGAAGCGAACATGTTTACCTCTGTAAACATGAGCAACCCCATTTTTAATGTTGACTGGAGAACATTTTTCAGTTGCATTTATGTCCAGCCCATTTGCATTTACATGTATGGAGGTTATCAAATGTCCTTGTCATCCATTAGATACGTAAAAAGAAAGAACTTCATGTTTTGTATTTTACAGTTTGCATAACAGAACATAATGAGACATCGTCTGGTTGTCAGAAGGGCTATAAAGTCAACACAATGAGATAAAAACATTAAATGCAATATAGCTGTAATGTTTACTTGGCACAAACTAATAAAAATAGCAAAAACCGCATATGGAAAAAAAACACACTTACTGGTTCAATAGAAATGAGGAGGGCAAGTATATTTTTAATAAAATGCATTGATAAACTTAGAAACAGCAAATAGGAATCTTCTTTAGAAACAGATATTTTGCAAGCTTGAAGCTCTGAAGCACACAGGAGAAAGCAGTAGCTTAACTAAGATCAAACTTGATAAGTGTGCTTTTTCTCCCTAAGGAAACTTAGGTCAAAACAAAAACCTTAAAGGCACAGATGCTTAAAAGCCATTTTTACCAAATCCATGTCAAGCTTTAAGATTTCTGAATTACAACATAATAAAGTTGGATGTTGTCTGGAGGGAGAATGAGACAGAATGTCAATGTCTAATGAAGACAACAGGAAGGGCTTTTGATAATCCGGGAGCAAGAGAATAGTGTTCAACTGGAAAAACACATGTGTGATCATTATTATGAAGCTAAAGCAGATTATGATGAAACATCATTAGCTGATTAATTGTGTGCACCCTTTCACAGGAAAACATGAGCACGCACAGCATCACCTGTCATAGCTGCAGGCTTGCACATCGACTCACTTTCACTCCTGATTATAAGTGAAGAGATTGCTAATAAAACTTGAGACCGAGACCACAAATTAAGTCTCAAGTCTTTGTTTTTACAACATTAGCGCAAATGGAGTCCAGATTAGGTCACTATGTCTCCTCATACAGAGAAACCTTGCATAACCATTTCATTTAGCTGTCTCTTTTCAGAAACTTATTCTTTATGCTACCTGTAGAGAAAAGCAGTTTTTACGGAATCAAGTAAGTGGCAAAACTGCTCTATGTGGAAGTGGTGTGACCCATGTGCTGGATGCGCTTACGATACACACCTGTTTGGATCAATCAACTCTAAATGTAACTCTTTAGGTTTTACACATGAACGAGGTACATTTTAGTGAGTGAAAAGTCTCTAGGTATGTTTTTTTTATATAAAAAAAAAAATGCAGTGCTTTTTGAATACTAGGTGACACATGCGAAGAACATGTCTTCAGGGGTCCAAAAACCGAAACCTGTCACTCTAGAACCACACGTGACTCTTTGGCCCCTCCACCTTGGCTATTATAAACCCCCAAAATAAATGTTTTTAATTATAAAGGCAATAAGAAAGGGCAGTTTTTCCTGTATATTTTTATGCAATATATGAATAGAATACCTACAACAGACAGTCACCAATGGTACAAGGCTTTTCAAAATAAGATTTTATGGCTTCAAACTTTGTGGTTTATATTCTTAAGGTTACCTAAGATGCTGCCAATCACTTTCACCATCCATCATTGGATTGTTTTGGTTGAGAGTAGTTTATTCTACTCTCACATAAAAAAACATAGAAACATCCAAAACAATATTCTGTATCTGACTGCATGTGCATGCAAATGATGTTTGTACAATAGCAGCTGGGTGCAAATACATGCACTATTAACCCTCCTTTATGGCTACATCAAAGTATGGCTACAGCAATTTTTTTTCATTGTTTTTAATAGTCCACAAATGTGGCTGGTCTTGTACTGTGTTTTTTAATAACCCTTAGATTTAAATTTTGGTAATGACATGTATTCACATTTTACTGTTCAGAGGTACATTGTAAATATTATAATACATTTCAAAATCAGCAAGGGTACACACTTTAAACCATGGGGAGCAGAATAAGCCGAGCACTGTTGAAACCATGCTCTAACACTGAAGTAAACACCTGCTTATATGATGTCAATTAATCTGATTAAACAAACAACCACATACCAATATGAAGCATCATGCATTACAAAATAAATCTTATAATTGGTAAATGGCTGTGAATCAATTTACATCAGTGGGTGATATTCATCCTACTATTAACCTTGTCATTAACCGCACAATTAACACTTAACTTCTGGGATCTTTTCCAACAGGCAGCCCACCAGCTGCTAAATATGTGCTGTGAAAAATAGGTAGCTGTCAGCCATAGCCAACATTCATTTGACCTTGTGTTTGAAATGTCACAGCTTGTGATCACAAATTAATACCAGTTTACAACTGCAGAACAAGGAAGGACAGGAGGCAAAAGTGCTGCCGCTCTTCTGGTTTAAGTTATGAGAGTCTTCAAGAACTTGAGCTAAATGCTGAGAAAAATACATATTTAAGATTTATATTAACATGTAATATTTATGCTAAATATTTATTAGGCTAAATAAAGTTTTTGCATAATTGAAATAAGCAAAATATAAAAACGTAAGCTTGAGCTGAATGTGTTTTTTGCACATATCATTTTGCTATAAAGCCTCTATAACACTCCGATGCAACCAAATGCTTAATGAAATTAAGTTCACCTGTGTGCAAAGTGTCACATCACTCAAAACTGGCAACTGTTTAAAATGTTTTCTGCTCATGAATACTCTCTCTATCTCTGTAGTGTGATGAACTTCAACAAATTGTTTTGAAATGGTTATTGAAAACCTTCCTAGATTGATCAGAATGACCAAGTTGTTCGTTCTGATCTGTTCAGCTGTTCAGCTTTCCACCTTTACGGTGGCCGACAGGTGCAAATGCGCAGCAAAAGAGAAAACATGCAAACAAACAAAAAACACGCGCACAAATTAAATGCAGCAAGCAAAAAGCGAATAAAATGCAGCAAACAAAAAGAGAGACGCAAACAAAAAAGAATACACCCCCGAATGAAATGCAGCAAACAAAAAGAGAGACGCAAACAAAAAAGAATACACCCCCGAATGAAATGCAGCAAACAAAAAGAGAGACGCAAACAAAAAAGAAGACACCCCCGAATGAAATGCAGCAAACAAAAAGAGAGACGCAAACAAAAAAGAATACACCCCCGAATGAAATGCAGCAAACAAAAAGAGAGACGCAAACAAAAAAGAAGACACCCCCGAATGAAATGCAGCAAACAAAAAGAGAGACGCAAACAAAAAAGAATACACCCCCGAATGAAATGCAGCAAACAAAAAGTGTTGAAAACGGAAGTGCTCCAGACCACTAGGGGGAGTCAAAGAAAATAGTATTCATTTCTATGGGACCAGATGCAAGATTCAGAGAAAGAAATTTGAAAGAAAGTAAAGGTACGTATTACTATATTTCTTTTCAGATACGCCGTCTTTTATAATATTATAGAATAACAGAATAATTTATGGGTAGCGTGATAGACTTTGTGTCAGTCATACCGTTCTGGGCTCGGTTTCTACTCTTTGACTCCCCCTAGTGGTCTGGAGCACTTCCGTTTTCAACACTTTTTGTTTGCTGCATTTCATTCGGGGGTGTCTTCTTTTTTGTTTGCGTCTCTCTTTTTGTTTGCTGCATTTTATTCGCTTTTTGCTTGCCGCATTTAATTTGTGCGCGTGTTTTTTGTTTGTTTGCATGTTTTCTCTTTTGCTGCGCATTTGCACCTGTCGGCCACCGTACACCTTAGAATTGTGTTAGCACACACCTGTTTGATCATCATCAGTGTGGCCACTTCAAGATAAATAAGGAGTTTTGGTGCTTTGCTGCTATAGACCAGTTAATCAATGCACTCGATAAGCAGCTCAAAGCTGCTATTTTCCACTTAAATCCTATGGAAACACCAAGGAGGTACTTAAAACTTTTCATTATTGGTTTTTTAAACGACTGCATGTCACTCTAAGATTGAAATTTTGTTTCTTTTGGTTGTCCATTAATTTTAAAGCAATTTTATTAACAACTCACTTATTTCAGCTTCACAGATTTTTATTTTTGTCACAGTTGCAATGAGTTCAGACATCCAATCTAGTGAAAACTAAAGGAGTTCAATGGGCTCCGGAACATAAGTGGACATTATTGATTATGCTAGTTAAATTTTGGCATATGTGTAAGCACAAATAATTGTTATTTGCATTGAATCTCAAATTCTTAAAAATTATTTGGTCCCATCAATTGTTATCTTTAGTGACATTATTAGCAAGGGTACACAAAGGGTACAAGCTTAATGTTTATATGACACCATGCATTTGTTTAACATTAAGATGTTTGACAGCATTTAAAGTGATGTAGTGTTAAAAAAGTTGAATAAATATGCTGCCAAGTACTTTAATGTTATCTAGTGTAATTGTAGTTATTGCTTAACACAATATGCCTCTGAATAAGGACTGTGCTTTCACTTAATATGGGCCTGTTTCTCTCCCCTGTGCGTATGCATGTGTGTTACATCTTATTCTCTTCAACAACAGGCTGGAAACCAAAGTAGGTCCTTCGTTTTTTTTTTTGGCACAAACAGTAATATACTTTAATGAGCTTGGGCCCCGTGAGAAAGAAGACGAAACTCATTTGTGTCAAACTCGCTGTGCTGTTCACGAGAGCTGCTTTCCATTAAAAACAGTATGCTTTAAAAATCTCACCCACGTCCAAGGAAATAAAAACAAAAACACACACTCAATAGAATGACTATCAGTGTGAGCCTAGAAAATGAGCATACAGCAGTTTTTCCCCCAAGATTCTGAGTCTTCATGTGAACATCATATTTTGGGCTAAAACATGAAATTGTTTATGAGTGAAGTGTTCTTCTCTTGATGGGAATAGTTGTTTCTGCACAAATCATTTTATCCCCACACTGTTCTGTTTTTAAAATAAAAAATATAAAGGTAAAAAAAAAAATCCTATGTGCTATTATGGACATTTCTACGTCAAGCAACACATGAAATAAAATATCAAATTTAACAAAACACCAAAAGAATAATTAACATGAGGTGGTTACAAAAACCTATGTAGGCTATGACCTCTTCACTAACTTAAAATGTTTTGCTGTACAAACTACAATGCTAAATATCCAGCCTAAGTTTCCTTTTGAATTAAAAACCAGGAAAAAAGACTGGCCACTTCATAGCATTAATCTTCTTGACCTAGAACCAAAATGCCGCTGGGGTATTTAAGGTTGAAGCACCCATTCCAGCATTTTCCATTCAGTTAACATGACCTGTAAACGTATTTTAATATATCCATAAACATATGAACCCTGATAATAATGCAGTAGATAGGCCTGGGCCACCATGCTTCAGTATATTGTGGGTTAAATTCAATGTTTCTATAAGTGGGCTAGTTAAAAATAACTTGTCTGTAGATAGGCATCTTTTAATAGCAATAGTGTTAACAGATAACTGCAGGCCTTCTTTGAACACCCTGGAGGTGATCAATGGTCACAGAGCTGTCACAGAAGGTACGGCTAGTGCATTTTACTTTATCGTCACTTTTGGCACTGCAACTGCTGTGAATATGTTATGTCATAATCTGGTCCGTTTCATTTAAAGATTGGTACAAGTAGTGCTTCAGATGGAAGAGGGCTCTCAGCTGGGGAGAAACATACCTCCCACTTTGTTGATGCTTTTGCCTGCAGTTTTAAAGGAAAATGTACATGTCAGAGACCCCTGGCGTTGTGTTAAGGAATTAGAATAACAGGAGAATAGCAGTGGGCAACAGGAACAGCACAAAAAAGCAGATTTGAAGTTGATTTGATGACCTTAGTAAACATTATGGATAAAACACTTACCAGTTTTAATAGTTATGAAAACATGTAAAATGTTTTTGCTTATGCAGAACTTTAAAATGATATTTATTTGTTTATCAGTGAAAGCCAATACCTCTGGGTTTCTTTTATATAGTAACTCTGCAGGTAAGATGATTTTTTCTAAAACATTCAAAAGGAATAACTTATCCAAATCCATGGCTGCAGCTCACATTATTTTACATTACTGTGACTCGTATGAAACAACTTTAAGCTTTAGGACATCGGTGTGTTTTTGAACCAATCCGCTCAGAGTGATCCATAAAACACAGATATTGGGATTTGTGTTCATGATTCTTTCTGATCAGATTATTATTTTAGTGCAAAATGGCATGCTCTAGAGGAGCTGCAAAGTCCCTTCATCAGCACTTTCTTGAGCAGCTGATAAAATTATGAAAGTAGAAACTGCTGTGTCATTCTCCAGAGTAAAATGGATGGTGAAAGCTCACAAATGTCCCTCATTTATAAGGAAACTTCATTAACTGTGATATCTGTGCTCTCACAGGTGTTGGCATTATTTCAAAGGTCATGGAGACTCTAAAGACCATGTGGTGATCTTGCTCAACTCCTTTACTGTAAGATTATAAGACTTCAGTTTATTGTCAGTAATGTCTCATTGGTTATTGTGCAAAAACTTCTGTGAACTTTGCTAAGGACTAGGCAAAGAACCAACTCAGGCTGAGGTCATTGTGGTTCCCCCATCAATCACTTATATGGGTGCCAGCAGTGTGACACTTTTTATGATCAATTTCTTAACAAGGTCACAGGCTCAGAAATTCCCAGTTATTAAATTTGCTGTTTGAAATGGCTTTCTTAATAAAACATGCTGTGTTAAATGGTGACTGATTGTTTTTAATTGAGGAAAGCGTTTTGTTATGTTAGTGCATCCAATCAGGACAAGTGCCTTGCAAATGCTGAAATATGTATAAAAATACTGAAAATGCTCGCGATTAATTATTTAATACAAGAGATCAAACAACAATATGCAGAGTAAAAGTGTGTACCCTGCACATTTACACTTAGATTTATGCTACTGTAAGCAGAAGCGTAAATCTACTGCCTCTTGAAATGCATTATTTAAGTTAGTGTAAAAAAAACCAAAAAAAAACGCAGCATTTTTTGACACATATGTAAAAAAATACAAAATAAAAAAGTAACAATGATTTCTAAAAAAAGCCCTCTAAATTTATTTGTGAAATTTAGAGACATTATATTATCTTATTTACCTAAATAATAAAAAAGATATTACATGAATCCTTAGCTGGTTCCAGAAAACCTTAGAGCACCGGCTTTAGCAATCCATGTTGATCATAACTTGGTGCTGTGAGTGCCAAAGGGAGATTATAGAAGTATAGGACTCAATGATTTTGCTATTTCCTTCATAGATTATAATAAAGGAGAGGCAGACTTCAAGTAAGTAAAATAATCACAAAAGTCTTCCTTGTCTTTTGATCTCCAGAAAACTAGATTATTTAAAGCGTGTGAATTCCTGACAGACTTTCAACAAAAGGCACTGAAATCTGTGCTCTACCTGAGGGCTTTTCTAAAACGTCGGCTCATCACAATAAACACGCAGGCTAAGTTAAAATCTGCACTGGAACACACATGCTACAAAAAAAAAAAAATCATCTCTGTTAGAGAGAAAACCATTTGGCATTTATCCACCACACTTTCCTCTATTCTGTAGTCGACTCTCCTGTCATTCTGCAGAGTGCAGAGTTGGATTGCACTATTGATTCGTTGCTATTAAAGTGGGAGCGCTTGTTAATCAGCCCCTCAGACAGGGAGTCAGTCGGGGAGCCATCAGATGGGCTGGCGATGGAGCCGGGCTGGCGAGTCAGGCAATCTGTCAACCGGACACTCAATCTTCAGGTCACTCAGCTTAAAGGATGTGCTGAACGAAAAGACCCGGCGAAGACAAAGAGTAGAAAATAGTGGAACAGCGTGCATTAAGTGAATGTTAAAAAGTAATTAAAGTAAAATCAAAACTCTGTTCTGTTTTTTTTTATGTTACAATAAACTTACTTCTGAGGGATAAACCTACTTACCTGCTAAATAAAACAAAAGAATAAAGAGCATTTCATTTAATATAATTTATTGTAATGCAAAATATTGTGGCTTCACTACATTCCAACATTCTTAGTTTTAATTTTTGTAACTAAGTTTAAGTGAACCCTGATTTAGAGTGTTTTCAGCAACCATTTCTAAGCATAATTTTTGTCATATATTGTTGGTTAAAATGTACAAACTTTACTAAAAGTTTGATTAATGAAAGCACAAACATAACCGAAAATGATTACATGTCTAAAAGTTTGATGGGTGTAGATTGAGTGATGCACCTGAGAAACACATTCATTATCATACACCGAGCCTGATGTTGAAAATATGTAACATGCACAAGGTAATGTTTGGATAGTTTGTGATTTTCTACCAACGCCTTACTTTTGATTGCTGGTATATTTGGTGGGATATTCCAAAAACAATGAGCTACCAAGGTTAATGGAAACAGGTGTTTTGTTTGAGCACACAACAGAGATTTTTACAGCTGAGCATAGATTCCCTCATGATTCTCATAACTCTGACTAGAGATGCAGTTTGAAATAAAATCTTCACTGTTCAGTTGATGTCCTGTACACATTGCATTTCTTCCTGAACTATTTGAGAAAACTACTTGTCCTATACCTCAAAGACTAAAGGACTGTATGAATATTAGGGAAGAAGGAAGTATAAATAGTTGTATAAAGTCAATTTAGCAGCAATTCTTTATCCTTTGCATGGATGTAGAGAAAAGGGAGAGGAATGACTACCTGTTCACAGAAAAAAAAAAACTTCTGACAGTTCTTGAACCACACCTTTGATGCTCAAGAGACACAACTCTTCCACTGGAGGTCTGAGTTCCTCTCCCTATCTTTAAGGCCATGGATGTGACCAGGATCTCGTTCTGTCATCATCTGTACGTATATTGGTAACTCGAGACCAATCCTTTTTATAGCTTGGGTCTCTCTTCGCCCGGACGAACTGAAGCTCTGCCAAGATTATTGCAAGCAAAGCCACAATCCATCTGTCCTTCGCATGTATGCAGAAATTCGACACACCCAGATCTTCCCACATGACTGCCACCGGGTCTCTATATCACCTGACCTGATGTCCAGTCAAACCTCAGGAGTGAAAGCTTGGTCAATATAGTACTACTGTCACAATAAAGACTGAGTGGAGACAGGGATATTCAGTAATAACAATGTCTCTGATTATAGCCTCTGTTGTATTTGCAGTGTTAAGAAAGCAAGAGTTGGTGTTCATCGTTTAAAAAAAATGTGCTTGTCAAGTGTGCTTGAGCACTGATTTTGCACTTTAAGCCATATTTAATAATAGACAGCATTTTTCTGCTGCAAATTTGACAAGTGCTGCCTCATATTTAGTGTAGCAGAATAAAAAAGAAACTGCTGTTTCACTTGATGCGAACGCTTTGACTTCATTTGAAAGCAGGCAATTTTTGCTGATTAGGCTCTATGTGGGTCAGCCTGATGGTGCACTCTGACTCTGCTACTTTACTCTCTTGTAAATCTAACGAATAGTGACAAACTCCTCAACTCTGTGAAATGAAACTTTTTACTGGCTGTCCAAAGAATAGGTTCTGGCCATTAACAACCCAATAAAAGCAGAACAACTAAGATGCAATGGGCATCATATCAATAGTAAACTCTAGTTAGTACAATTTAGAGGATTTACCCAACTGTCTGTAATGTTTCTTTGAATTTATTTTTTCTCAGCTCCTTCCCCTTTTATCAGATATCCCCTTCTGGTATCTGCTCTGTTAGAATTAAGTTGACTTTAATATTTTAAAAAATCTATTTATTAATAATTCAGACTGCATGCTTCAAATCAGATGCTGCCCATGGTCTGGCTTGCTTCATTTCTTTTTCATCACAGTCAAAAACCTTTGTTTTGTTTTATTTTTTTCATTGCCCACACACTACAATTTTTTTTTATCAAACATTTATCTCCATTTTTAGCTTTCCTCCTCCTCTGTCTGCAGAAATCCACCCAACTTCTATTTCTTTTAGCTATAGGCTTCATTCATTTTTAAGCAGAGCTGCTATGGATCACCTGCAGCCTAAAGATCAGTTGTAGAGCTCTGTAAAATAATGTTTTTTATTATACAAAACTATTTTATGAAACAGTTTTGAAAATCGGGTGAGGGTATGCAGAATGCTGGGGTCAGTGGTTTGTACATATTAATAATTTTGAGAGAACCATTGCTCTATAGCAGTTTGCGTTTGGGCTGCCAAGCGTATCTGATGCACGCAACAAACCAAGTTTCTTGTCTTGTGTTTTTCACCCTTGTCCCCTGAGGGCCTCTGTAAGAATAATCTAAAAGCTTAGGAATGAAATTCCATCACTGAACATGTGCCCTCAAGTGATCAGATAACTATTGACTAAATTAGTCATGGCATATGTCAACATGTCAGTTTCACTTTCAATTTCAAGAATTTGGGAAGTCAAGGGGATTGATTGACATTAATGCAGACAACATATTGCAGGAGTGACCAGCCTGGGCACTGAAATGTAATTAATTAATTAACTAATTAATTAATTAATGTTACCATAGAATCATTGCTCATCACTTTAGTCAGAATTGTTCTACTATCCATAACAATAAAGACATATGAGGGATTCTTGGCATATGGGAACAATAGTGGTCATGTGGTAAAATATTTTATTTTGATTTTATTTGATTTGGTAATCAAATTGTGCATGATACAGTGTTAAATATACAACCATTATTTTCTTTGTGCCTATTTTTGCAGTGAATCTTCCTATTCTATTGAAATGAAAAGCAATCAGGGCTTTAAAAATGGCAGTAATGCTTAATTTTACACACACACACACACACACACACACACACACACACACACACACACACACACACACACACACACACACACACACACACACACACACACACCCACACACACACACACACACACACACACACACACACAGCTATGAGTGTGCTGATTTAGCTAAGAACCACAACCATCACCTTGAAAGAAAAGGCACTGAGATTTGTAAGCCGAATTAAAAATTATTTGTTTAGCCATAGATTTTGTTTCACATTGAGCTGATGAGGGAAATTCAGGACCAACTCCAAATAAACAAAATAAATTTGGCTTTGAAATGCTCTGGTCTGGCTTGACCTTTTGTGATTGTTTTTCTTTCTTTCAATAAATTTGGTGGGACTGGTGGCCTTTATTTGACAGTAATCCAATAGGAAGGGAGCAGAGAGAAGGGACAAAGGCATGTGGTAAAGGAACCGCATGTCTTTGCCGCCTCTATGTGACGTCTAGCTTGGGACCGCCAGGTCGAAGTCTGCAGCCTCTATGTACGGGACGCCTGCTCCAACTACTGCGCTGTGTGACTCCCTGTGATTCATGTTTAAAGGAAATCTTGTCTTCCACAATGAGAGTATGCCAGGTAATCGCTGATTGTGGTTGAGCATTATGCTTGTGATTGACCATGACTACAATCTACTTGTGATTATAGAACTACCAGTTTAATAATTGATGATAAAAGTAAAAAGAGGCAAAGAAAAAGACGACCATGAAAAGGATCCTCGTAGAGATGCTGACAATTTTACATCTGGTCAACTAGAGACTGCTAGAACACAACTTGGATAAACTTGAGGGGAGAAAGTAGACTTTATTTTCTATTCTTATATAATCTTTCATTTTGTTCCAAGTTAAAAAAAAAAAAAGAGAAACTGAATTAAAGCTTAGTTTTCAATTTCATAAAAAAAAAAGTAACTCACTTAATGACAAAACCTATTTCTATTTACAAAATTAAAAATATGTGAAATAACTTAGTAGTTATTAGTAAAATATAACATCTGGTAATAACAAATGGAAAATTAAAAACCCACAATATTTGGGGCAGCTCTTCCAATCAGATAATAAAAAAAGATGAAAGGAAAGTTTTCTTGTACTTACAAAGGTAAAAGTGGTCAAATCTCACATTATTCATTCATAGCACTCCTCCTATACATTTAAACTTTTTAGACATCTAAACTTTCATCTTCTCTTTTAGAACTAATTCCGTCTCAGGGCGTAATTTAACTTCTTCAAACTTTTCATGGAGAAAATTGAGTTTTCTTTTAAATAAAAAAACCTGTGGGGGTTTGCCTAATGTGTCTCTGATCTTTGAGCCCAAACGTGAATTGAAAGAGAGAATCTTTCTGATTCAGGCTGATGCTAATTAGAGGCTGATTCCCCTGCCAGTCTGCCCAGAAACCACACAAACTGAAGGACCTAAAGCGCTGGAGAAAGGTGAGGTTGTATCGTTCTCTGAGGATGCTGGATGTTCAGTGGGGGCAGAGATGAATTGTCGGTATGACTGTAAAGTAAGCCTATTTTCCAATCTGAACAACAGTCTGAGACTAAAAACAAGGCACAGATATACAGAAAAATATGTACAAGTGCAAACAACCCGGAGAAGCCCGGAGCTTGAATGTAGCCATTTCTTCTTGTTACTAATTATCCAGCTCCCTCAACTAATTTGACACACTGTAAGTCAGCATTAAAAGTGTGAAGATTATAAAATAAGAGAGGGTTGTTATAAGCCAGGAACCGTGAACGTGTGGAAGCTCATTATCCAATGGAGGTAGATGTGCTTTTAAAACGCCTGTCACATAAAACGGCAGATGAATGATCTGTGTGCTGACAAACCCGGGGGGGGCGCCTTGAGTCGGAAACAAATTGGAGAGGAAGAGGCCAGAATCCAATTTAATTATTTAAAGCATTAACATTGCTCGGCAAAGCAGACAGAAAACAGAAAGTAACAGCTTCTTGCAAAGTGCCAGAAAGCGATTCAGTCAGATGAAGCACAGTGGTCATTTTAAATGAAGGAGCTGACATTTTTAAACCATGTAGAAATCTGAGGGTTGGTGCTGAGACTCACCTGAGCAAAAGTCCAGGTGAGCTTCATGTGTTTGGTGGCTGCGTAGCTGCACTCCAGCAGCCTGGGCCTGCTGTTCACATCCACCAGACACTTGTTATCGTCGTCGTCGATGGTTGGACTGAGAACGCCGAGGTGAATCTGCTGGGAGCTGGTGAAGTACACATTCTGCTGGGAGACAGATACGACTGGGAGTCAGGAGGCAGGACTTTATTCTGGACATATTTTTAATTATGGGATATTGTTCGAAGCCTGTGAAATATAAAAATAATACGTATGTATTGTATTCATTACATAATACCATGCAAATGTTTCAGGTAAAATGTAAAATTTTTTGTAAACTTAAAATGCTTTCACAAATGAGGAGGTGAGCAAACAAAACAAGATATAAACCAGATTAATACTTAATATTGCTACACTTTCTCTTCATAATGGATCTGTTTCTGGGTGTTGAAGAAATGACCTGAAATCATTTTTGCACGTAAAAAGACTGTGGCTAATTCTGAGCTACTATCACATAACTCATACTTAATTTAATTTGACTAGATAACCACTGAAGAAAATGTCTGCTTTTAATTCATTTGTGTTGTACCATTACCTATTGCAAACAGATAAAAAAAAAAAGACAGAAAAGAAACTCTTTGGTAGCACTCTTGGGAAATGTTATCACACTCGTTGCTCAAAATCTAAAACACAACAATAAGGCCCACCTGCAAAGGCATTTATATCCATCTCCTTGGAGACGTAGCTGCACCACTTTTAGCTAATTCAGACTGTGTGAATTAACATTTACCGTGTCAGTCAAAAAATATGTCATGAATTGGAAAAAACAAGACTTGTGTAAATCGCAGGACCAGCAAAATTAAGAAAAAAGTACAACACACTGATTTTAATTTGCAGTTTTGTAGAATTCAGTATTATTGCTCATCTACAGCATCTACTGTCTGTTTGTATTAATAATTCAGCTATAAAGTTAATTTTTTTCTGCTGAGCATTGGTTTATTCTCCAGGGTTGCAGCCTGAGTGCATTTTAACAGTCCCATTTCCTGCAACAGCACTGAGAGAAATACACAGGCACTCATGGATTCACAGCTTTGCTAATCCAACATGAAGGTAAAAACAACACAACATGGACTTCAGGTATAATGGAAATCATATTCGCAGGCTAGTCAGACATATATGGTGACACAGAGCACAATAAACGCTGCTTGAGAGCAGGTTAAAAATTTAGCAAGTAATGTTCAGTTTAACTATGGATGAAAATGCAATGAAGATGAAACGGCAGTCAGTTGAGAAAGTGAGCAAAGTCTGTTCGGCTTAATACTAAAAGTGTTTTTTACTCTACAGTGATAAATGTAAAGAAAACATGTTAAAACATGTTTGTGCTTTAAGTTACCTTCTACAAAATGGCTATTTACTGCAAAATAAACTGCAAAAATTACTGTATTAATAAAAACTGTGAAGGCATCTTTGAAAACAAGTGTAATCCTACAAGCTCCTCTATGCCTTGACCTGCATATTACTACAACCAAGAACACCTGCTTGCCAGAACCTCACACTGTTTGTAGATTTGAGACTTCATTTTCCTGGTTCAAATTTTATGAGCTTTATGATCTGACAGGTAGGAGAGAGAAAATCCATTTAATGATGTCAAAACTGTTAAATTTTATATGTATTTCTACAATAAATAGAGAGGTAGCCAGTACAAAAGAGCTACAACAATGGGGAGTTCTTGCTCCTGTCAGAAGTTGAGCTGGAGACTTTTCAACAAGCTGCAGACATGAATTCACAGGATGGCTAACACCAAAACACAGGCTGTCAAAGTTGTCAGATTGGGGTGAAATCAAAGCATGACACACTTTCTCATAGTCAGGGGGAGAAAGAAATGACCGTGCAAATTAGCAGACAAGTAAGTGTTTGAATTGATCAACTTTCCTTTGCCAGAGGTAATTAATAGGGACAAAATACTGTGTTTTCATGAAAAAAAATAATTTTTCTGGTTAAAATTTTATTAGTTTTTAAATACACATTTGATATTTAGAATGTATGTTTAAAGCCCCTATTGTAAAGGATTAGGGCTACTGAAGTGTGGCTACAAAGCATTTATCAGGCAGGAAAGCAATCATGGCCAGGTTTGCACATGATATCAAACATGCATTAACTGGGCTGTTCTATAAAGGAGTACATTTCAACTCAGTGCAAATGCTCGCCAGAGGCCTTTAGGAAAAATATGTTTTGTTATTAATATTTAAGTAGTTTTGCAATGTGTGAGCAGGCTGTCAATCTTTTGCCACTAGTCCAATAAATTTGACAAGATGGCAACACATTAAACAGACAAACAAGATCCTTCTGAACACCGATTATATTATCAGACACATGTGTCGAAGCTTAACAAAACTTTCCAAAAGATGTGTTTTTTCTGGTTGTGTGACGTTGCAGGCAGAAAACATTAATGTCTTTGCTTGAAAATACCTGTAAAATGTTAAGGGCACCAATAAAAATCATCTACAAATTATAAGAGAGTTTTACTTGCATTCTGAAATCCTAATTTTAACAAAAAAAAGAGAAAAAGAAAAAGAAAGAAATCTATAATTACCATCCAATTCAGTATCAATTCCAGCTTGGTTCAAATCATTACTCAGCTAAAACAAAGGGATAATTTTGGTAGCTTTGCTTGTCAAAACGTACATTTTACTAAATTATAGGTACCCGATAAAACAAAGATCACATCCATCATCACTGCACAAAAAAACAATGTTGCAGTAACCTATGTTTTTAAAGAGGTTTAGGGTTCATCAATGTTAGCCCCAGGAGGTTCTCTTAAAGTAGGCTAATTTCTGAATGCTAATTGTGCGTTTCTCTGTTCACCTGCAAAATTAACCAACATACGCCACATTATTTCCACTTTTCATGTTGTGAGAAATAAACAAAAATCCAGGAGCTGTTCTAATTAGGATGAAGAACAAAAAGGAATGGAAAAAGAAGGAGTGGCAAAGGGTGGGAGAGTGAGCAGAGAAAAGTAGGTTCAGACTAAAAATTAGTTAGGGAAAATATTTAGATACCTGGAAAACAGAAACATAAGGAGACAATATGCATGCAAGTGTTGACCCACTTTTCCAAGCCCGGAGAGGTAACTTGAAACCTTTTCATTAAAAAAAAGTGAGATATGTGAAGCATCTAGCTGAGTCTGCCATTAAAAAAAGATGAGTAACGAGAACAGAGAAGGATCAAGGACAACATGAAATCTGTTCAAGCGGAAAAAGTTTAAATCGGGGTGAAAAAGTAAGGAGAAAGGTGACAGAGAACAGAACAAACAGAAACTCTGACTTGGTGTGTGTGTGTGTATGTGTGTGGGTGTGTGTGTGTGTGTGTGTGTGTGTGCTCCCACAGGCGTGTGTGTGAGGGCTCACAGGAGGTAATTGATGAGAATGATGACCGTCTTACGGGAACAAGACATTTCTAGATAGGAGCCATTATTGCACCGTGAAACAGCCAAAGAACCTTTCAGCCTGCATTTAAAAACTCCTTGAGACAGACAATAGTTCACGCCGATGAAGCTGATTGCTTGAATGTGCATAGTTTGCTAAGAATGTATGAACGACTTGGAAGAAGGGTTTAATTCTTGGTGTACGCATGTGTGCTGATGCAGGTGATTAAGCTCGCTTCTCTCTATAGATCCAACAGGAAGCTTACTTCCATCTCCTCTCCTGTCACAGTGACTTACATCTGATAATAGAAAGATTAGTACAGACCTTTGTTTGACAGATAACAATCTCTCCTGACAGATGTACATGTTAACAAGTGTGGACAACACAGGAGCCGTCAGCTTTAGGTGGATTTGTGGTGCTTAAGTCCAACGTGAGCAGATGACATTTCGATTGAAGGGAAATCTTCCTGCAGTCATAAAAGACTTACAGTTTGATGATCTAATCTGGCCCTTCTGGTTCATCTCGGGTGACTGACTATAATAAATTGGAAGTTACTGGACTGACCAGGTATTTATCGTTCGAGGGGGTTTTATGGTGCTCTAATGTCAAGGTGCAAAAGATGTGAAGATTTTTTTTATTTTTTGTATTTCTGTAGTCCAGGAAGTTGCATAATATATCCTGGACCTTATTTAAACCATAATTTTTAATGTAATGTAAATAATGTTTAGAGGTGTAGCATTATTTTACATCCCTAAAATAAAGTTAATGTGACATAGCAGGCTATTTTACTTATTTTATGAGAGGTGCATTTGCTTCATGGTTCCTACAACTGAGTGCCCACACCTCGCATCAGGCTGACACTGTGCAACAGCACCTGCAGAGTCACGCACTGGTAATTCTTGTCGGTGTTTGCTTGGGTGTAAAACACATATATGCTGAAGATATTTTCCAACAATACAGGGTTGAGGTTTAAGCTGAAATAGTTGAAGGAAATAAATCAGCAGAATCTCTCATTCACCACTGATTTCCAGGCCATTTCAAAGAAATGCATGCTAAAGTTTCAGCCCAATGGGCTCCATCAGGGTCAAAGTGTCAGCATAAATTCTTTGAAATTGTCTAGAACATTAATGGTGAATGAAAGATGTTTTATAAAAGCTTTCCACTATACCTGAATTATTCAAAATAAGGTAGGATTTCAGGATAGACAATTTTTACTCATCAATGTGAGGTAATCACACAGCCTGAACTATATTATTGATGTTGGCCCTTCGTTATAGGAAATTTATTATAAATCCTAGGAGCTGCTTCTGCATCTTTTCCCAAAATCATCAATATTTTCCATTGACAGGTTAATTTTGTTAGCTTTTACTGAAAACATCCTTTGGTCTCTCACCAATTAGCATACTCAATCACGGGTACAATTTGGAGGTGTGTGTGCTACTCCAAAGATGGGAGCATAATTCTATGAGCAAAGCAGCACTCCAGTTTAAGCGTAAAAGGGGCTTGTAGAGAATTTGGATTGTTAAAACAGATAAACCCTTTACAACTGCTTGGGTGTTCACCTTTCTCTTTAAAAATAGAAAATTATGCAACTGTGTGATGAAAATATGAACATTCCTTGTTTGTACTCAGGCCTTGGTGTTGTGGGATCCCAACAACACATACGCTGGCTTGGAATTAAAATGTTAAAAGAAGTACCCTGACCCTAAAATCATAGTAAGACATTAGTAATATTAACATAAACTCTAATCCTTCCCCTTATTAAAATAATTTTCAGCTGTAACAGTAAAAGATGCAGTTGTGAAAAAGAACAACCTGATTTCAGGCAAATACACAATATTGGCGTTTTTCATTGTATTCAAGAAAGGGATTACAAAACACAGTTTATTCTTCCAGATGGTTTTACCGAGGTCGTGCTGGTCGGAGTCAGTTTGAAAACAAATTTTTCCCTGCCTCAGAACAGTAGACACAAAAACATCAAGAAAGATTTAAAAGCACCACATGGAAGGCTGCTTCAAAGCTATGCTGACTTATCTTTTAATAGCTTTTGTTTGCAATGACAGCCATCACTGGATTGCTTTGATACTGAAGAAAACTGTGATGATTCTGAGCCTGAACCCTCCAAAGGCATGTTCAGATTTGACAGCATCACAGCTCTGGCAGAGCATTTAAGTTGTTGAACCAAGAAAAGTTCTTAAATTGGCCCCACAGGCTGTGCACCACAATGGCTTCTGCTATTATTGACTGTGCTGCTAACTCACACAACGTGAAAGTCAAACAATACCTGAATTTGCTTTGAATTCTTTTTAAAGAATCTTGCAATATAGTATACATAGTAAAGATCCTGTTTTAAAGCATTCAGCATTTACTCCCACACGCTCATTGTGCTCCTAAATATAAAACATTTTCTGCTCACAAGGCTAGAAAAAAAAAAAAAAATTCAGTCTAAAATGGTTTTATATCGTTGGTCCTAAAGAGTAATTATAATCGGGTGAAATCAGTATTAGTAAGATACAGTTTTATAAAAATCACAAAAAAGTATTTAAATTCAGAGAAATGCATCCATCTATGCCAGGGGTCCTCAAATCCAGGTCTGAAGGTCTGATGTCCTGAGACTTTTAGATGGGCCTCTGGTCCAACACACCTGAATCAAATGGCTGATTTACCTCCTCAGTCTGCAGCCAAGTTCTCCAGAATCTTGCTAATGACCTCATTATTTGTCTCAGGTGTGCTGAAGCAAAACCGTCTAAAAGTTGCAAGACATCGACCCCTGAGGACTGGATTGGAGAAGCCATGCTCTGTACTGTTTTATTTCCAAACAAATTCTCCACCTCTCTGTAGACTCGCTTCACTCTGCAGCCAGACAATTTATGACAACTGCTGTAAAAACTGCAAAAGCTACACAAGTTACAATTGATTTCTGCCAATGATGGTAAATGTAAAGAGATTGAAAATCATACAATATAAAAAAACCTAAATGCTTATATCTGGTTGAGGCATCTTTTGGACTTCTGTGGATTCCCAAATAGCAGATTGTAAGAGCTCTGAACCAAGTTCGTAAAAATAGGTAGCCTGGCCATTGCCTGCCTAAACAATTCTGCTGGGTTCTCCTCTCCCTTCGGTGCTCTGTCTGGGACAGAGTCCACACCTCCAGCCAGCAGGGTCCAGACCCTCTGTACAAAGAAAGCAAGGGGCTGATTTTTACCAGACTAAAAACCAGGTAATTTGATGTGATGTACTTGGCAGAACCAGGGGAACAATGTTATTGCTGACATATTCCTCACATTTCTGCAACAAAGTATATCTACAAAATAAAAGCAGAATTTGCCATGTGAGGTCAAACCTCAGTCTTTCCTAAATTAAAATTACCTTGCAGTGTTGGAGGATTATTTGGTTCCTCCTATAGCGAAACTTTTATGAGGGTAGTTTTCCATTGTTATCTTACTTGTTTGTCCTTCTGGGTTTTTGCTTGATCTACTGTGAGGGTTTTAATTTTCATATTTTGTTAAATGGAACAGAATTGTTAAAGGAAAAGAAGATGAAAATCACCATCACACTTCATTGCCTTTCTGCTCTCTTGCAGATAATGAGATAATTGAGCCTATGTGGCCAGACAGAGCAGCAGTGGCTACTGCTGCTGCTGCTTCTTGCTGTGAGAGTGACTTTTCCCTGTCTGAGGCTGCTGGTAAGCTTATTATTGCCAGCTGTAAATGTCGAGAGAGACAAAGCGCAGGTGTTTGCCTAAAGACCATCTGCTGTGATGGCAAGGAGACAACAGAAACATTATGGATGCAAGAATGTCCAAGAACATAATTAGAGTTCGAGCTAAATGAAAGGAGTTAGAGGGAGTAAAAGGGCTGGGGAGGGATAGATGTTAACCTGCATTTATAATGTCTAACAAAATTATTTACACCCCCTAAATATTTAGTCGAGTTACAGGCACACATTTCGATGCGTTTTATTGAGTTTTTACAAGATAGACAAAAATTTGTTCTACCATGCACCGTTATGAAAATTAGGGTCAATATTAATATTTAATCTCACTGATCTGGATGATACTTACCAATATCCATGAAAATTTTATGTATAGCTCCTTGCCCTCTTAGCACAGTGAAAAACCAACCACGCTGCTGACATTGCCCACAATCCTGCACTGAATCACTGTTACATGCCCAAAAAATGCTGCATTGACATCTGCCTCCCTTCTCCATTCTGAAACAGAAATTGCAAAAAATTAATAAAGATTATTAATGTTAGCCTCGTTTTACTTGTTGAGGCAAAACTGAAATGAACAATTGACTAACATCAGCTGACACAGATGTCAATATATCCGTGCAGAGATCAAGCATGTCCATATGTTGGGGTGGCCTGGTCAAAGTCCGGATCTAAATCAAATTGAGAATTTGATTCTCATTTTCCTCACTGTTGCTCTCTGTCCAACCTGACATAGTTTGAACTATGTCACAAAGAAAAATAGGCCAAATGCAACGTTTCTATGTGCATAAATAAATAAATTGACAATCTTATGGGTGGGCAACCCAAATGCAAGCCACGGTTTTCAGATTTTTAAGTGCAAAAACAAAAAGCTAATAAAAACAAAAACCATGTCATATTTTTTCCCCCACTTCACAACTATGCACTGCTTAATGTTGGCATTACCAGCATGACTCCAAGTTGGCAACCAAAGAGGACTCCACACACCTTACATTTTATTTGTCAATTAGTTTATCTAAACAATCTATATATTGTAAGATGGGTGATGGTACAGATCTGTGGTGTAATGTCATGTATGTATAATTGTAATGTAAAATCATCCAATGTAAATTTACTTTATAACAAAATGTTGTGAAAGGAATATGTGGCTATATATCTATGTTGATAAACATTACAGGAGATGTTTTTATTGCTTCTCTCACTAACATACTGGGCTTAATTTTAATTGCCTTGCAGAGGCTGTCAGGTTGGAAATTGATCCCTTCAGTCATAACTTCAGTGCCTGAAATATTTCCATTTTCTAAAATGTACATTTTAAAGGGTTGAAATATTAACCAGCTGCGTTTTTGTATATTTTACTGCTGGCTATGCCTTGGGCTGTTTCTTTTTAAATGTCAGTAAGCCTGTATGAAAGTCTTTTACGAAGGTTATTTGTTTTTAAAATCAGATTCTGTATGAATAAAAGAGGAGTTGGATGGCCAGGTGGCAGCTGTGTTTGGGATTTTTTTTCTCAAATAATGAAAAGACAGAAACAAGTCAGTCTTAGTCAGCTATACATTTTTAGAAAGTCAAAAGGGTTTTATCCTCAAAGAAGAGGAAAAGTTTCTAGCTTGGAGACAAAACACTAAACTTGACTCCCCACTGGAGTAACTCCATTTAAGCAGTATCTACCTGTCCACATATATAATAATAAATCTAACTCTTTATAACAAAACAGGTCTAACAGGGGAAACACTTCTCTCTATCCCAAGAAACACTGTTTTAAAGTGTAAGGCTACAATAAACCTGTTCGGCTGCTTGGTTTTTAGCCTCCTACAAAGCAAATGGAGCTACAAGATTTCTGGCAGCTTGTTCATTTGCACTGGAAACCACTAGTTCAATATCCTGGTAAATTACCGCTGCTCAGCCTCTCTGGCTCCAAGGCCGGCTAATGCACTTCCTGACACAATTCAGTCTGGAGCTTTTATAGGAGATCAGCATCAGACACCTTACGGCAGTCATTTCCTAGAACAAGCATGTACAGATGAAACAAGTCTTGTAAGTTTCTAACTGGTCTTAAGGAAAACAGAACTGTGAAATAAACACATATAGGAACACGGAACAGTGTTTTCCTGACAAATAACCTTAAAGGTCTAATTTTCAGACTATATTGATCAAGCCACGAACCAATTTTCTTAGAGGAGCTGCGACAATATTGAGGCACAGATAAAATTTCTATTACCTGACGGAGTTACAAAGCAATTCCATATTAGTTTGTCAGAAATATCACCATCCATACTGCCTGAAATTTGCTTCTGGCTCATTGGATGCATTTTCTAAAAATCACAAGAAGTAAAGTGGAAATAATTTGTTTGTGTTCATCAACCAGCAAGATTTCATCTCCAGACAGGTGTCAAACAAACCCACAAACGTTTTTATGTTTTTCAGTATATAAACATGAAACATTTGCACATTCTTAAGACTTTTTTTCAGTTACTTACTGAGACAATCACTGCATATTTGTTCGCAAAGGCAAATTGAATATTAGAGCTATAAAACAGGCAGTTAAAAGGTAAACAACCACCTCCAATGCAGCAAAGGCACACTCCCACGTTTTGCTTCATTCTAAACTAGTTTTCCGATCAACAAATAATGAGTTGATCAGTGCATTTATGAACTTACCATGCATCTAACAATTCAAAATGTGCGCCATGTTAACGGCTTGCAAATAAAATCATAAACAATGCCTTGCTAAATTAATCTGATGAAGTTACGTATTGATCTGTTTGCTTAGTGTATTGTTAATCTATAAATGGGATTTTTTTCTAACTATTTTTTTTAACAGTGTTTTTTTTTTTCCCTTCCTCTTTTCCATAAAGGCCTGATTTGTTGAGGGTACAACTGCTGACAGATTCTCCATTCTGAGATACAGATCTCTGCAGCTCTACAACCTCTTGGCAGCTTCTTTGATTAATGCTCATCATTCCCAGGCTGTCAGTGGAGGTGGATGGCCATCTTTTGGTAGGTTGCAGTTGTGCGGTACCCTTTTCATTTTCAGGTGATGGATTGAGTGGTGGTCCATGAGATGTTTAAATCTTAGACTCTTGTTTCCCTGTCATACTCTTGTTTTAAGCACTTCCACAGCATTCTCTCTGCTCTGTCTGCAGTTTTTCCTATTCTTTAAAATATTTACTCTCTGATGTTCTACAGCAAAACGCTGATTTATTACCCAAATTAATTTTATTTACTTATTAAATTACTTCTAAATGAAATTTGCGCTGGATTTTATTCATGGGTGTCAGTGTAAGCTGGGCAGAGCATTTTAGGTTTTTCTTTATCAGACTTGAATACCATAAAAACACAATCATTTTCCTTGAACTTCCCAATAATAATCTCTCACGTAAATTATTATATTGTTTGTTGCTGTAATGTGACAATAGCAAAAAGAATCCCTTTTCAAAGCACTGTGAACATCCCTCATAAGTCCACATGTTCACACAAGTAAGTCAAAATCATGACCACCTTAGAATTTTGGTGTGAGGGTGCACTTACTTAGTAACCATGAACACAAACATGTAAAACTTAAATTATTTGTGTTTCTCATTATGGTTTTACTCCAAATAAAGATCAAAGCACACTCTCAGAAGTAATGGCTATTTATAAATGTTATCATGATGAGTCAGAAAGATAAGAGACATCTTGAAAAATCTTTCTTATTAAGAACTAATATCAGTGAGTGATGATAATATCTGCTGGAGGCCCTAAAGAATCCAAGTCTGTTTACCTGTCATTAATCACAAAATATTTCTAGTTAGGCTGAAAACAAACAAACAAAAAAAACTCATCTGGATTCAATCAACAGGAACCAAATATTAGAAATGCAAACTTCATTTAGGAAAGATAAAATTGAGGAAGAGTGGATATGAGTCAGATTTTCTTCTGCAGCTTTCAAAGCATCTTTGCAGAATTTCACAAAGTTATCAGCTTGGAGAACAGATGAAAACACACAAACACACTTTAATGTGTGGCTTGCTGAATCTTTTTAGGTTTGAGTATGTCAGATTATTCCAGCCTGAAACTATGATTAACACGATTCCCTTGGGCTTTTTCATTTGCAGAAAGCTGATCTGACACCAACAGTATGAGTGCGACAGCTTTAGTAGTTCTACAGCACATCTAAAGAAGGCTTTTCTAAATAGCACCTCAATGAGACTCCCACTACGACATGTCGTCTACTCCACTGTTTCTGCTTCATTTCAGTTTTTTTTTTTTTTTTTTGCCGTCATCTGATTTTTCTTTTAATCATCTGTCCTCTTATCGATGTGAAAGAGTGAGAATGAAACCGAATAGCAATCAAGCATCACTGGGGATCAGGTGATCATCAAGTATTCAAGCCCACATCCACCCATCTGCTTGGACCAGTGACGTGAGGTGAGGTGCAAAGCTGGTGAGACACTGACTTAGTCATGATCAGATATACAAATATAGACCCCCTGCATGTTATTGTTTACATAAGGAAATTTCGTGCATGTGGACAACACTGGAGGGCAAAACGACTATTCGACACCATCCTTAGCCGCGCTGCTGTGATGGAATAATTCAGTTAACTCAATGAAACTTGGAAATGTAGATATTATTAATTTAGTGCTGTGCTCCACAGCAAATGCAAAAATCGTTAAAAGTACAACTCAGAACCACGTCTTTCTCGCTCTCTGCACTGGCCAGGCTACACACAGACTCGTTGAAATAGCAACTAACAACGCGCCCTAAAAAAAACACTGACATATTTCCCACACAAAGAGCAAAACATTCAGTCTGTTGCAGTAATATGGTTTTAGGCTTATTGTTTCTTTTGCGATTATTAATAAGTGATTGCTGTAGTACGAGGAGAAAACTATAAATATATCGCTGCACTTGACTCTATGGCTAGCTAGCTCGCCGTTACTGTCTCTTACTCTGCAGCTGTGGAGTCACAATGTCTGGGATCATGAGCGCCCCCTGCCATGAGGCAAGAGAACTGCCTGCCTCACCTCGATTCTGTTCTCTGCTGCTTCTGATCGCTCCTCAGCACACGAAACACGTTACACAGTTGGTGACGAAAAACACTGTACATTATATTATATAAGCTAAATTATAAATTATTTTAGCCATTTTATTGGTGACGTACAGACAGGAGGAACATGCTCTCATAAAGTGGCAGTCAGTGCAGTTAGCCAGAGGTTGATCAATCCCAGGTGAAGCTCAGCTCGCTGCTGCCTCACCAGCTTCGTTTCCGAGCATTTGAATGAGAAAATGCGAAGTCAGCGGTTTTGAAGAAAAAAATAATCAAAATTGGTTAAGCTAAATAATAATAAAATACTATACAGTACAAACCACAGGGTGAAAACAGCAATCTAAATTATTTTATTATTATATTTTTCCATTATGACAGATGAGGCACGTCACTGGCTTGGACATAGCAGTTCAGTCATTTTGTTTAAGAAGAGACAACTCAGAGGTAATCATTAGCGCTGGAAAGAACGGAAAAAAAGAGACCAGAATGGGGATT
The DNA here is from genome assembly GCF_001444195.1 of Xiphophorus couchianus. Classification (NCBI taxonomy): domain Eukaryota; kingdom Metazoa; phylum Chordata; class Actinopteri; order Cyprinodontiformes; family Poeciliidae; genus Xiphophorus; species Xiphophorus couchianus. The sequence continues at coordinate 23,138,157 of NC_040229.1, forward strand.
AGTACTGTTCAGAGTAAAACTGCTAAAATGTATTCCTCATGAATAAAGAATGAATGCGTAAAGATGTGAAAACACCAGAGAAGTTGTCAGGAAGTTTGACATCAGCTATGAAGCATTACACCAGCTGCACACTTTCAGCTTAAACCTCTCTGATACAAACCCTGGTTTCAAAAGTATTGTTTTTAATGAAGAATAAGGCTGCCAATTGTTTCACTGCCTGTCAGTCAAAGCAGAGATTGTCACTGGAGCAGAAAATTTCATTGGCTAATTTAAGGAGTGGCAGTCTGAAAGAGGAAAATGCAGAAAGGATGATGTATTTTACTTATTCTACTCTAACAACTCTCTAAGCCGTCACTTATTACAGAAGAAGGTACGCTTAAAAAATACCCCCTGCTTCATTCATGCTTAGTTTAATGCATGCATCTCTGATTCAAATACCATGATGAGCTGGAGTTTTTAAAGTGATTAGTTCCCCTCGATGATTTCATAATGTGCAATAGAAATTCTGCAGATATCTTGACACCTTTCAAACACCCTAGAAATCCTTGTTATCTGAAAGCATGATGGAGTGCAGTGGCTGAATTAGGGCTCACTACAAGTAATTCATTTGCATAAATTGAAATTCTTCCAAAGATATAAGTAAAAATAATCTTTTAATTTGCAGTAAATAAAATATTAACTTCCAAACTGAAGAGGCAGAGCTCAGCTTGTGTCCAAACACTTATGAACTCATGCAACACACAGCGGTCTTGATGCGCATAGTAAAGACGTGTAAAAAGCCTTGAAATAAATTATTTTTCTTCTTCTATTTATTTATTTATTTATTTATTTTTTGCAGTAGCATGATCTATGACAAAACAAAGCCAAAAAAATATTTGAGATGCAATATATATAATTTCATATATTGTTCTGTAATCAAGCATTGTCCTATAAAACTTCACAAATTGCACATTATTTTCAAAAGGAATATATTAATATATTCCTATATTTCTCCATATATTTTGGATTATCCTATTAAAACACTCAGAGAGAACACTTTAACAGTTTTCTGGAGGAAGCCACAATACTTGTATTTAACAAGTTCAGTAATTCAGGATACCTTGAGCTCTAAGAAATCTCCCCAAGAGAAATATGCCCACAGCATCACAGATCATCCTCCATACCTGATTATGGATATGTGGTACTTTTCCATGTTACTTTGGAGTATATTCAAACCTAATGGTTGTTATGGAGGTTTAGAACTTTTTATCAGGAGCTGAAAGGTGCTATTTGCACATTTTGCATGATTATATTTCAGACATGCACTATACCTGGTTTCAAATAAATTTTTAATGAAGCCTTATAGGTGTTTTGGCAAAACAGCCACTCAAACTTTAACACATAATCATCTCATAGGTCAGATGAAGATTAATGCATCATCTGGTCCCTCAGAGAACTGGAACAAAGATGGCCCATAGGTCATAGTTAACTGGGAATGAAGGCAGTCTGCTCTGCCAGAGGCTGAATACATTTACTGGGCTTCTGTCTGTCCGATTCATAATGAGCCTGAGCCAAATCCATGAGGTGGATATGAAAACATTTCAAGTATAAATCTACTGGGGTCAAACTAAGTAAAAAGCCGTCGAAAGAAGCCGTTCCTGGAGGGAAAAAAAGAAAGTGCAAGGAGCTTAAGAAACTATGCTTCATGCATTCATAGAAGTAGGTAAACAGCAATGGCAGTGGGAGAAAAATCGGCCAATACAAGTCAATTCCTTTATCAGTACCTGATTATGCGGAGTAGAGTACATGTGAGAGGCAAAACGAAAGGAGAGACACAATAATGCACAAACTACTGTTTCAGACGTCAATGTGCCGGTCAAAGCTATTAACATTACTGACAAAGGAGACAAAGCTCTTCCAGATACCAGGCCTGCAACATATAGAAGTCTACATCTTAATTCGTAGCACTATTTATGCAACATGGACAGTTTTCTTTTCTTTATGCTGCAGAACATTTCAAAGTCGTGAAAACGTGGGTTGGTTTTTAAATTGTTTTTCTGAAGTCTCCATTAGGCAGGCCATAAGCACAGCTAGAGTCACACATTGGAACTAAGAGGTCTAAATCTGCAGTGAGCTGATAGAGCAGACGACTGGGCTCGCTTACTCCCTCATAACTTTTCTGCTACTTCAGCTGTAAGAGCTGAAAGACTGAACTGAACTGAAAAAGCCAAAACACATCATGATGATTCAATAATATGTTATGTTGGAATTATATATATATAAAAAAAAAAAGAAAATTATTCCCATAGTGGCCAACTTTCACACAATGACAATGTGACTTTTTCCACTCCAAATCATCTGTGACCAAATATAAGATTAAACTACTTTATTTGAGCTAGGAGGCCCAAAAAACATAAATAAAATAAAGTTCAAATATGCACTTTTTTGAAACTCCACAGCCTTTTAGTATTGTTTTGCTTTACTGGTCCTCAGGGCTGTTTTTGGCAGCAGGCAACAGACAAACTAATTTAGCAACCAGCTGTTAAGTGCAATCAACCATTTACCAGCTAAAGACCTGGAAAAAGCTTAGAGAACAATAATAAATCAATGTAATGCCTTTTTGTTCAGCTGTCCTCAAGGAAGAAGCCACTATTATTTATATAAAAAAAAACATTATTGAATGGATTTTACTGAAAGAAAATGGGACACCCTATGGGAGCCTTTTTCTTTCTTTCACAAATTTGGTCATTTGGGTGTTTATGATAAAAAAGTAAACAGAAAATAACATACAAATATACAAGTAAACATAAAATAAATTTAAAAAACAATTTAATTATTTCTGATAAGAGTAGTAAACTTAATTTGTGGTGTGATACAAATTAGGACACCTCAACATATGTTCCTACTTTAATGGGTTAAATTTGCACTTGCTGCTGTATGATCACTAGATTACATAATTAGAACATTGTTGCTCAACACTTTGAAAGAGGATTTACTTGTTTAACACGCTGAAATTATTACTACTTAAAGTGTTACTTTTGACTGTGCTAGGAGGACCTCTCACACACGTTGCCACAGGTTTCTGAAACCGTGTTCTCTGGATAGATGAGTCCAAAACCTTACTCAGAAATCACTTCTAACATCCTGCAAAGTTTGCTCAATCTAACCCACCTATTCAAAATATTACAGATAATGAAGTTCCTCCTACTATCAGCTGCAGACCATGTCCCTTTGGATAGCTGTGTGATGGGTGTTTGCTGCCGTTTCAGGAGATCAAATTGACAGATGAGAATAGAAAGACTTGGGAACAAAAACTCACTCACCTGGGGTGTCATTCCATGACAAAGATACATGATGGGAATATTATCAGAGTCTGGCCCCTGGTCCAAACATAGCTCATCTCTCAGACTGTTCTTTAACTGGAAAAAGAAAGAAAAGCAAAATAAAGAAAAAAGGAAAGGGGGAAAATAATTACAGTAATAATGTTTGAACACGTTTAAAAAGGAGAATGTATTGTGGAGCACAACATCTGCTAACAAATTGCTCAACATTTCAAATTTTAATTTTGTTAGAAATATTTAGGGAATAAAATGTAAATCACATTGCATATTGTTTCATATGCTTCTTATTCCTTATTAACTACAATTTTATGGTGTGCAGTAACTTAAGTTGGTGTATTTCATGGGAAAGTGGAAAATCCTGTGTTGGTATTTACATTTTGTAAAAAGAGTACATTTCAAAATTTAAAAAAAAACCAAAACAGTCCTGGTTTTTATTTTGAATGGTAAAGAATCTTCACGTCTTATTTCTGTTTTTGTTTATGTTTAATGAATTATTTCTTGAGGCTAGAAATAATTTGTATGACCAATGGTTCCAGATAGAAATACACACCCTGCACACTATTTGCAAAAACTAGGTGCAAAAATGTGAATTTATTGTGGCTTTTTCTTAGTTTACACTAGGTCAATAAAATACAAACAGGATCAAGTAAATACATTTTACATCACTGTGGAAAGCCAAAAATGAAGTCCTTGCTCCCAAATTGACACCTTCAAGCTTGACTGAAATTTGTAGCTGCCCACATGTGCAAGCTAAGTTCCTTATGGAGAAACATTTTGTGAAAAGATGGTACAAAGACTGAGCTATTTGGCCAAAGTGACAAAAAATATCTATAACAGAGTCAATGTAAGGCTTTTCAAGCCATATATGGCTTCCTCTAGGAAATGGCACGCTGCTCCAGCTGCCTCAGGTTTGCCTCCTCCAGATGTTACATTTCAATATGATTTAGATCAGGGCTCTGATCTAACATCTTCTTCCTAATCTCCTGAAACAACTCCTTCTTTTCCTTCCTGTTGTCCATGTTTAGTGCGGTACACACCATGTCACCAAACAGAAAACTGACTCCTTGTCACCCTTTAAATTGACAGACTGCCTGATTAAAAGCTTGAACACACCTGTTATGCTAATTAGTAGACACAGATTAGCTTAACATGGCCCCATAGTCAAATTATTTTCAGTCTTTTATCAAGGTACCATAAGTTTTGCCAAGTCCTGTTTCATTAACTCTTTTTTTTGAAACAGTTCAAAAGCAAGGTCTGATTTTCATTGGTTAATTTTTAGCTATTCTATTGAAATTATTTTTTATTGCCCTTGTCAGTTTGAAGTTATTTCAGTGACTATTGTGGGGGTTTTGGTCTTTATCAGAGGGGTACAAACATTTTTGTCCACATGTGTAATGAAAAATTCTTTATTTGTCCTTCGGTAGAGAAATGTTTGTACCTCAGCAGCAAATAAGAGTAAAAAAAAAAGAAGAAAAAATCAAAGCACACCGGTACACATACATTCTGGAAAAAGTGATGTTAAATTTCATGTACTCTTCCAGTAAATACTGGATTGAGTAAAAATATTAAAAACTTAAGTCGTTGTTTACTTAAAAGTTATACCTTTAATAAATAACCTGCTGTTCGGTGCAGGAACATGATCTATGTGTTTATATCTAAAGAGAATGAGGTTGTGCGTACATTTATATACGAGTTGCCTCACTGGGAACATTATTAATTTCTAAATGATGCCTGGCACAGAGAAACAATCAGTCATGATCTAATTTGCTATATAAAGCACAGCAACAGGGGAGCTTCCCACAGCACTAATACTTTATTCATGTTCACTGGTTACAGTTGCTCTATAAGATTGAGCTGCCTCAAGTTCTTTATGTCGAAATTCATAACTAATAATTTTCAGTGACTTTTTGACAATTTTCTTATAGATGGAAGGATGGATGGACAAGCAGACGGATACATGATAGACAAAAAGGGTATATTAGGAAACCCCAACACCAGTCCTTGAGATCTTTTGTCCTCCAAGTTTTAGATGCGACCCTACGCTAACAAATCTAAATCATGTGATTGAATAACCTCTTTAGCATGCCATCAAATTTGGCAAAGACCTTCATTTGATTCAGGTGTGTTGTAGCAGGGATGCATCTAAAACCTGTGGGACTGTAGATGTTAAGGACCAGAGTTGGAGACCCCTGGGAGAGATGAATGAATGGATGGATGAATAAATACATAATAGGCAGACTGACCTATCTCAGGCACACCTGACGAACTCAAAGATAAGAGAAATCCTCTCAAACACTCAACATTTGGGTAAAAATGTTCCTTTAAACTTTATACTTTAAGATGTTACTTTTATTCTTTTTTTTAATTACGCAAAAAAAAATACTGCCTCCTGTGGCATCTCTGTCTCTCTTTTGTTTTGTCCTTTGATGTTTTGACAAAAATAATTAATCCATTATGGCAGAACGGTGCAGCACAAGGCTATAAGTGGGTGGCTAAAATGGGAATAAATGGAATCGGTGCAGGATAATTACTGCCTGCTTGCAGAAAGTCACACAGACACTTTCAACTAACCTTCACCTTTTTTTGGCAGCTCTACAGAAATTTTTCAAAAAGAAAATCATCATTTGGATTTGCAGCCCATTCATTTAGCTTGGCTGTACTCCACAGAAAAGATAGCAAACTAATTGATCAAATTACATAAATTGTTGCTCAGAGCAAACCTTCAGGCGTAATTTTCTTTTTTGTTTTTTCCTTTTTCAGAAAAAGAATGAAGGCATATTAAACGACTCTCCCTTATTTCAGAAATGGTGTCATGTTTACAGATGTATGCAATTGCCTTAAACAAGTGTACAGATGATCTAAATGATAGAAGCAGTTTGCTAAAAAGCTGCGTAATTAAAGAAAAGGTGGGAAATGAACTGAAGAGACTTTTACATTCAGATCAATTATACATCTGGGGAAAAAATACATATAAAAAGGAAGCAGGATGTGATTCTGCAGGTCTTTATGTTCTCTGCCTTGTCCTTCTAGTACGTGTTTTTGCCAACAGCTTGTGTCAAACTCTGATGAGATATTTGTTATTAGAGTGGATAGAGCCGGGAAAAGCCTGTGATGGAACAAAAAGATGGCCTACGGTGCAGCATGAAAGGCAGATTTCTTTTATGCTTTAAAAAAGAAGAAAACATCTGAACAATATTGTACTGGCCCAACCTTGGCTATGATGAGAACATTTGCTGAGGCACAGATACTGCTATGCATAATCTCAGACTGCCATTCTCATTCATGTACACCCACCACATAGATTCAGAAAGGCTTTGAAAACCTTTTTCAGACGCTTTTGTCCACATCGACTTGATCAATGATGTAAATCTTCTTTTTCACAACATCTCAAATGTGCTCTTCTATGGTAAAAAAGGGATGGATATGGTAGGATATAACACACAGGCAGGCCGTGACTTTTAGAAATGCTCAGTGTTCCCACTGCGTTGTCGGAGAAATGGTTGTAAGTTTGGTTTGGTTTGGTTATAGGAGATGACTGGATCCAGTGAGCGGTGCCTTCTGGGTGTCCTCTGCCAGCTGGTATTTTCACAGATCACTTCACTGACTCAAATTCAATTCAAATTCTTAGTAGCTGCTCTTTCTAAATGTTTCTTCCAAGTTTTGACCTTAGATAACTGGCTGCATTAGTGACTTCTTTTTCTCTGTGTCTGAGCCAAATCCAGCTCACATGCCAGCAAATTCCTTAGCCGTACTTTCCTTCTTGAACTTCCCCTACAAACACCAGAAATCATTGGCTTTGGTGACTTTTTAGTGGTAATGATAAGTTATGACAAACTTACTATCACTTTGAGAGTGTAACTTTAGCAGAACTAAACATTCAGGAGTAACACATGAACCAATTGTGTAAAAAAGCGAGGCTTTCAGCTGCCTCTATTCACTGTTTCTACATTTTAGTGAGAACATGCAACTGAGCAACTGGTCTGAAACAGATGGGAAAGTTCATCTACCTTAATGTTGGTGCTAGAATTTAGCTTTCTTAAATTGGAATTGGTCCCAAGTTGTCATTCACTAAAGTAGTCAATTACAATCAGATACAAACAGATTATATGTAATCAGGGGTGCCTTATAGGGGGAAAAAATTATGACAATTCTAAGGGCCCCTGACCAACAAGGGGCCCTCCACAGTTTATTCATTTATTTTTTGTTCATAGAAAAAAAAGGGCCCTGTCAATTACAAAATTAATCATATTGTCTTTTCAAAGATTGTTTTTAGCTGTAAAAATGTAATTTTCCCACTCCCAGACCAAAAAACACACATCTATATTGGCCCTGAACCCCCCTGGATCTGCATAAAATGGTTCGTTCCTGCTTGGAGCTTGACGGTGATGATGTTCAGCAGCAGTCAGTAGAAAACAAGAACAACTGTGGCTGTAACTATGCTGCTAAGGAAAATGATAAAATCAGGTTTTTAAAAAAATAGAGAAAGGGAGAAAGAGAAAAAGGCAAGAGTCAATTTATAGCCCAGTTGTTCTCAGAGGTGGGTAGACTGTGTGAGATTATCAACCATTTAGCATAGTTACCTTAGCTACAGACTACTGTTTGCCTCCTTTTCACTAGCATTTAATCAATTAAGAAAAAGAATTACCAAGATATTCATATATTTAACTTGTCCCTTGTACCTTTTACCACTTAACAACAGGTGAGTCAGTCAGCAGCAGCTCTAACCCACCTGACCCGCCTGACCCGTCCTCTCCTGAGTGAAATTAAAACTGCAGTATGTCACTTTTATAAAAATATACTTTTTTCACATATTTGATAAAACTGTCATTATGTTGTGACAGTATGATATAAAAGATAATCTGTGAAGAATCTATTTCCTCTGCTTTCTCAGAGTGCTAGAAGCAACCAATCAGTGGCAAGAGAGTTTTAGTGCTGTCAATCACAATCTCATGTGGCTGCTCATCCCTATGCTGCAGCTAGCATAGCCTGTTGTAAATGCTTAGTCTAGTTAGCATAGCTACCAGTGACGGCAGATAAACGATTTTCCTGTAATGATATGTTGCTTCTCCACCATTAGCACTTTTAACAGTGAGTGAATGAAGTTGATTGACAGCACTAAGACCCTCCTCCTGGTTCTGATTGGTTGTTTTGGCCGGAGTGTTGCTGTGTTCCAACCTCTTTTGAGCTTGCCATCTTTCCTTTTATGTTTTTTAACACATTTTACAAAGTTATACACGCAGCCCCAAACAGAACTGATGAAAAGTTGTAAAAACGATGATTCCCTCCAAAGGATTTGCTGTGAATCTTTTATTTACATCCTGAGAACGGTAAATAGTCTGTTGGATCCGTCTTATCGCTGTCATACAAGTGACCTTTTAAAAGAGATGATTTGAATACAAATGCCTGTTTAATCCCTCACAATCTTTGGCATGACCTTTCGTCTTCCTCATAAAGCACAGCATCATATGCACATTCAGATTCTGAGATGAATCAAACGTCTACTAAATCAGATCCCCTAACTGCCAAATTCGGAGTTTTAGATGAGTGGGTAGTTCGAATGACATTTCTTCATTTACTGCAAATGTCTGTCCTAGGTAGAGCTCTTTTTCTCCTTCTCTAGACAAGTTATCATTCTAGCTCCAAGATCACGACTTCATTTCTGCTTCAGATTTCTTACGGTATCCCACCGTCTCTCTGTGCTCCTCTGCAATCATATCACAAATGGTCCTGCAGGGGTTTCAGCGTAGTGCTCGAGCTTATGAGGGCTGATCTGAGCTTTCTATCTCATAATGTTTCATGTTGGTGTCACATATCAAAAAGCAATTCACAATAATCTGATATGTTATTGATCCCCTGAGGGATTTCTGCTCCTGCTCCATTTCATGCACATGTCAGAGGTCAAGTCCACACATAAGTTGGCAAATCAACTTCTTGCTCAAAGGCACTAAGGTTAAGTGAGCCTCAAAGGAAACACTTATCTTAAAATTCAGCTTCTAAAGTTCCAACCAAACACTGTCAGAACCTACAGATAATTTGCTTCCTGGCAGCCACATTATAAAACTGAAAAAACAGACTAATCTTATTTGGAAAATTTCAGAAGGTTGTATGTGGTCACAAAATCTGCAAAAAGTATAAAACCAATATTTTTCTCTTTCGAATATTAAGTTCACTTGCCAATGTTTTATTCGGATATGATTTTTTTCTTGGTGGAAGAATGGTTTGGGAATTTAAAGATGACTTAAGGTATGACTCCCAGATGAGTAAACAAAATAGCAAACATTATTGTCTGAAAGCATGTTTGAACATGACTGATACAAGGCCGGAAAAAAAAATGCAGATGGCAAGCTTTTCAGCCAGTATCCAAATGAACCACAATTTCACTAAAATACAAATAAACATTTGTATTTAGGCAACTCTTCCACGACTCATTTCATCAGCACCCCTAATATAAAAATTCGGAGTCACCCTCCTGTCTCTGACTGCTGATATGCAACACCAAGATCAGGAAGAGACTGTGAACTTTACACAATTCAGATAAAACCAGGATTCTTGCACAGCAATAAAAATATCTTGTGAGCAGACACGTTAGGAATTTTTTACATCTCGTCTCAGGATGAGCAGCCAGAGGGGTGGAAAAACTGTCACTTCTTAGTGATGCAAAAAACATCATACAGACAACTGAAGAAATCAGCAGAGCAAAATCAATGGATGTAAAACCTATTGTTAAGCTTCTGATACCACTCTCTGGCAATCCAGATTGGGGAGGACAGCATTGATTACATGTCATTTCAGGTGTTCCACCTGTTGTGAATGTGAAGATTACAGTTTAATTACTATTGTTTGAATAGCATGTCTGGTCATAATTTATTTATAGGTCTATTTTCAGCCCCAGTTTTAGACTTGTCTAATCTGTTCCTGTGTAATTACAGGAGCAGGTAGAATTACAGGAACCAAACAGATGTAAACCAGTTATTAATGCAACTGCCTTTATTAACTTTTCATACGATATGTTGTGACTTATGGAGAACTGGTGTCCACAAGAAGCCATCCTTTGCTGCAGGCTTCTTGAGGATTTCTCTTTTACTATATTGCTCAGTGTGTGTCTGATTTAATGGTCAGGGATAAGATTAATGGGCTATTGTGTCGCATCTTATTTTTATTTCATGAAGCAGAGCTCAGTCACTCATTCTGAAATAAAGAAAAGGGTTCAAGAAACTCTTAATTTAAAAAGGTAAAGTTCAAATTAAAAATATACTTTATTTTCATGTATTTTGTGGATGCAAACATTTGTGCTAGATCACTGTTAAAACAATTATTTACTAATGTGGCAACTAAAAGATTGGATGTTTCTCAGGTTTTCAGAATGAAAATGTTTTCTGGCAATAAGAGATTAATTAAATATTTGACTATTTTTACATCTTTATTGGGGGTCCAGATAAGAGTGCAGGTTGTTGTGAATTAAAGCTTTTCTCAACCTGGCTATTTGACACCTAAAGCACACAAGTAAAAAGCATAGTCTTTTCTGGATTCCCGCCAAACTCTTTTCCTAGAAAGTTGCTATTACCCTCAATCCTAAAGCTCAAGGTTTCAACTTGACACCGTCGAGTACCATTACTATAAAAAAGTTTTTATTAACAGTATGGGCATTACAAAAACTGATAAAAAATACTGTAAGTGCTGAGTGGTGCGGAACGTGGTCAAAGACTCCAGAAATAAAACTTGAGAATCCTGCGGACTGCAGAGAGAATTACAGGCGTAATCGGCAGTGTGCCAACCCATTTATAAAAGGCTCGAACGTAACAGAGACTCATTAATTTGGACATGTTTAATTGTACGAGTCCAATAGATTTAATTAAACTGTTTAATTAAATGTCTTTAATTGAAAAAAGGGGAAAATTACAGTCTCTGAAAAGACAAAATCTGATTTGAAAGTATTAGAGTCTAAATGTATAACAAGAATAAAAATGGCCACTTTTTCATTATAAATGTGAATAGCACCAAATACTTCATTTCCTGTTTGGAGGAGCTGAATATAAACCTCTGGGATTTGAGGCGGAGGGAAATTATGGTGCACTGCTGTGATTTTGTGCTGCCTTGATATTTAATCCAAAAGTCTCTGAAACCGTTTTGTGGGGAGTCTTTGTAACCTCAAATGTTATTCACATACAGACTATAATTCACTGAAATCAGGGTTGTTACAGGAAACTTACCACTCCATAAGCAACAGTGTCGCTGTACGAGCGCAGCTCTGGGTAGATGTTGGAGAGGAACCAGCTGAACGGTCGACATCTGAGTCGGGACCGCAGGGCCTTCCTCTCAGAAATGTCCCCGATGTCTATCCCTGAGTTCTAGGGGAAGGAGTAAACACAAGCACATTAGTTTTCCAGTTTTAGCTTTTCACTAATACTCCACAACCTCAAGCAATGCAATAAAATACAATGCGCTTCAACCCCTAGATTTGAAATGCTGCAGTAATCACGTAGCTGAATTCAGGGCCTCTGGCTCCTTCCAGCTCTGCAGCAGTTCTACGAGGCCAATTTGAGAGCCTTAAATAATAAAGGAGCCCAAAGAGGACAATAAATGTTTGGAGGGGAAAGTCCTGGTGGGATGGCATTCGTTTAAGAGACCCATTTTTGTCAGAAAAGAAGGAATGAAGCCTGAGAGCTATTAAACAGCAGATGGTTAAGGGACCTTAACTAACAAATTAAGTATTCTGATAACTTTCTGATTTAATTTTTTAGAATGGATTTAAGTGGGAAAAAATGGACAGCATACACCATGAATTAGAAAACAAAACTGAAGTCCAAGTTTGACAGAAAATGTTTTTCATATTACTCTTGAATAAAACATTAAAGCTCTTTGATTGGTAGCTGCTTGCTGAAACAAATAACAAATCAACCAATCCCCACTTATTGCATTTATGCGTCCAGCTGCATTTATGTATCTAGCCATGTTACAAATTACTTTCTGAAGTTCAAAGCATCAGGATGCAGAAGGTGATTTACGTGACTTTGAATGTGGCACCGTTGTTGGACTGAATATTTCAGAAACTGTTGGTCTGCTGAGATTTGCACACACAGCAATCTCAGATTTGCAGACAATTGTCCAAAACAGAGAAAATATCCAGTAAGCAGCAGCTGTTAGGACAGAAATGCCTCGTCATACGTCGGAACAGAAAAGGTTGGAGACTTGTTATAGATGACATGAAGTTAATAGCAGCAGCTGGGAAGAGGGGGGAATGGACATTTGCACCATTGAGAGGCAGGCGCAATTATGCAGCAATTGAGGGGAACTGCAACCTATTTGGGGACCAAAATCTCAGTTTCACACATCTTGTTAAGTCAGTTAGAATTAAGGCAGTTGTGATGTCAAATTAAGGTCCAGCTCATTAGCCTGAGAATGTAAATTCATTGTTAGAAGAGTTAGAAAATGGATGTTTGATGTGATTTCATTGTGTTGTATAGAGTCTAGAGGTGGAAACTCTTAGCTGCTGCACCGTTTGTTTTAAGAAGCTTTGAGGTAATCAAAAAATTGCAAATGTTATTAAAATAAAGTAAGCCTGAACTTGGTTTGGAATATTTTATAATCTAATGGAATTCATGAAGTTTTGCAAACATTTTCCCCAAATGTTTTGTCAATAAATCCCACTTTTCAAACTTTTATTCATCAATCAGGTAAGAAAAAGCTAATTTACTCAGGAAAGGGCCAGTGCTTGGCTCGCATATGAGAGAACTAAGCAAAACAAATGAATAAAAAAATCTGGTTTAAGTGTGGTTGCAAGAAGATTCCTCATTGCAAAAAATAAGCACATACACAATTACTCCAACCCTCAGTCTTTCACCCACAAGTAACATGAGAATGATACTCCAAGCAGCTGCTCACCTGCAGTGGAACGTTCCAGGCCATGTAGACGTGACTCCTGTACTGGTCCATCCACACTTCAGCCACTCTCAGAGCGTTGCGGCGCACGTGGGCTGTCAAGTTCTCTGTATAGGGTTTGTGAGCACGCTCGATGTGGGCGATCCTGGAGCAGGGCAGGACCTCCACGCTGCCCCCACATTGCCACACCTGTCGGGATAATCAGAGACTGTTTGGCAGTTCAAAATGAAAAACAGCAGGTGTTTTCTGCACCTGCCAAGTCAGAGCGAGTTGAAAGAAGCAGATTAACTACTCGAATGCGTTGACTCAACCTCTTAACAGAAGAGTAACAGAACCGTAAGACCATGCTGAGAATGCTCATCTAGGTGCTTTGCTATTTTTACACCTTTTTACACCTTGTTGACAGTGGAAAGTTGTCAAATATGTGCGCAAAGCCAAACTAACATTACGACAGCTTCATGCAGGATTCATTAAAAATAAGAACGAATGTACAGACCACCAGAGGTTCTATGATGTTAGATTTTTTTTTTACTTAAACAAGATATAAAAAGGTAAATATAAGTCCCTGTTTGTACAACACAAATGAACTTGGGAGGAATTTATCTAAGCTGAATTCTCACTCAGATCAAAGCCATCTATACAAACACTGGTGTCTTGTGTCTGTGCCTCATGTTCACACATTTCTAATAATATTTAGGATCAGTCAGTAATTATCATTGACATAAATCTTGTTATTGATTTGCTTAAAAAATAAAAATGCTGAAAGTCAGTTTCAGCTGACTTCAAGCATATGCTTAAGGACAATACATAACCTACAGGAACAGAGAAATTTCTACTTTTACTGAAGGTGGAAAGAATAAGAACAAAGTTGTTTCTGGCCAGGATATCCTATACTTTATAAAAGGAAAGTGCAGATTTCTTGGGAGTCCTCATGGGTTCCTCCGATTGCAGCATCTGTTTATAATAGCCGTTGCAGCAGAAGATGTCGTGTCAAGGACAAGCTGTGAAAACTCCCAAACCAGGACTACAGGAACAGAATGATGTCCTTTAGTTCTCCCAGTCCTGGGAGAGAGAACACATTTATCTGTTGTACAGTATGGACTGGCCTTTAGAAACGTTTTCATGCCACATCAGTAGATTTCTTCATTTACACATCTATTTACTAGTGGTATAAAAAGAAACCAGTGTTACATTTCAAAATAAAACTGAAGATGATAACAGGACAGACTAAAGGTCATATGTCAAACCAAAGGTAAATGGCTCTCTTGCAAAAAAATTAAAAAAGAACTAAAGAACTAAATGAAAACAACTTCTCCCAAATAAATAAAATTATAAAAAAAATAATTATCTTACTATCTGGTCTACTAGTTGTGAGCCAAGTAAAGTTTAGTATCTACTTGGATTGTAAAGCATATTAAAATTTTCCTGTTAGACTAATATGCATCATCTGAGGTGTTTGAACAATTAGGATTTTATGATTGAAAGTGAACACAAGCACAAATTTAGTCCTAATGTGATGCTTCTCAGAGCACACACAGACTTGGCCAGGTCTGAGTGTATATATATATATATATATACGTATATATATAATACAATATTTTGACAATTTGTTATTTTAATTTTAATTATCTAATTGGGTAATAAACAGATGCGCATACATTGTAAATATGCCAAAAATATGTGCTACTTTATGTCTTTAGCCTCCAGTTGGCCAGATACAAATACTAAATTAGGAAAACAAAACAATGTCAAACATCGTACCACAGCCACAGCCTTAATTAATTTCAATGCTGGGTTACTGGGTTTAGTTCTTCAAATGGCATGTCATAGTTTCTTGTGGGTACCATCATCTCCTAGCCTGGCTGAACTTTCTCATCTAATGGCATATCCGCTGTTGTTTGAGTTTTGGAGGTTGACAGCAACTTGGCAACTTTTTCTTTTATTATTCACAAAGATAATAGATGATTTGTGACCCTTCCCTATAAAAAACATAGCAGCCTCAACATAATGTTCATTTTGTCCAAACACTGATAATGCTTATAGTCAGAAACTGTCTGAGCCATTCAGAAAAAGGCTGGCGTCATCATCCTGTTTTCTTTCAGGGAACTAATGATAAGGAAGGAAAGGTCACCCTGATTAACAAATAAAGAAAGAAGGACCAGCTTTGTTGCTTTCCTGATTTTTACTCTAAATGTCTTTGTGCAAAGACTTGTAAAAGTAGTAATGAAATCTTTCACATTTTCTCAACTAAATGCCAGAAATGTCAATAGATTTTGTTCTTTTGTTGTGCTAGACCAACACAATATACAGCACAATACAGTGGAATGAAAATTATAGTTTTTTTCCCAAAACTTCTTACAAATAAAAAGGTAATCAAGTGTGGTGTGCACATCTATTCTGCCTATTACTATTACTGATGTAATAGTTTGTAGAAACAATTTTCACTGCAATTACAGAAGTAAGTCTCTTGGATATCAATAAGCACACACAGAAACTGACATTTTTAGCTATTCTTCCTGTTTGTAAATATTTTTCTAACCAAAAGCTCTCTGTTAGCTTAAATCTAATATGTGGGTATGCTTTTATCTAAAGCATCTCAATCTTGACTTAACCCACTATTATGTCTTTTGCAGGTTTTAACAAGTATACTGTATATATACAGTATTTAACTTGATCCATCTTCCTATAACCTCTGACCAGCTAGTGTCCCCACAGCATGATGATCCCAGCACTATTTCCACAGTGTGGGTGGTGTATTCACTTGTCCTGCATACCTAGTGTTTGACTATGAGCCAAAAAGTAAAATTTCTGTCTCATCTGACCCGAAAACCTTCTTTTACATGCATGTGTGGCTCTACATTGCTTTTGGGAAGCTGAAAAGGCAATCTTGTCACTCTTTAATTAATCATCATTGTCACGTCAACGTATTCAGTCTCCTGATGTTGGATCTCTGCAGCTCCTCCAGAGTTACAATGCTCCTTTCAGCTGCTTTTCTAATTTATACTCTCCATGCTTGACCTGAAGGTATAGGTGGACCCCACTTTAGATATTTCCATAATTTTATCCCTAACTATCTGCAGCATTGTCCATTAAAGATCTCTAATGAATCTATGTGGCTGTAACAGAAGAGCTGAATTCATACT
This sequence comes from Xiphophorus couchianus, assembly GCF_001444195.1. Classification (NCBI taxonomy): domain Eukaryota; kingdom Metazoa; phylum Chordata; class Actinopteri; order Cyprinodontiformes; family Poeciliidae; genus Xiphophorus; species Xiphophorus couchianus. Next base: position 23,154,499 of record NC_040229.1, read on the forward strand.
GAGATTAAACTACAACACACTGCTGAAAACCTACTTACTAGGTAATTTTTGAAGACAGTTGGCTGCACATGATTTTATTTAGTGATATAAGAGTAAAAGGATATGAATAAATATGCACAACAGACTTTGTCAAATGTTTTTTTTTTTTTTTTTAAATCTACATATAATTTTTCTTCTACTTCACAATAGCGCCCTGCTTTGTTTTGGTCTGTCACACAAAATCCCAGGAAGTAAAACAGAAGTTTGCACAGTTTTTGGGAGCTATGTAGATGTATGGTAACGGTGCTCTAAAGAGATTATGGGGAAAAGATAACTGAAAGTACTTCTGTTTCAGAAACCAAGCTTAGAAAAGACGTGAATTAATATTCTCCAAAAACTGTCCCTTTCATAGCTGCTTTTACAGCATTTTTTGCAAAGGTCCCTTTGCTACCCATACAAATTTAAGAGGTAAACCTTTGCGAATTCCTGTAAAGGTGTTTCTTGGTAGGTTCAGCATTTTCAGACTTTCGTGGATGTTTTTGTTAATTTGTATAGCAACTCTTGCAGTGTTTGTGTGTTAAATCTTTCCTTCAGGGCTGCCTCATTGCCTGCGTCCATTCAAAGCAAAGAGCTGCTGCAGAGCAATAACTAAACTGTTGTACTGGCTCAGAGCCCAGACAGGAGCATAAACCAGAGCCAAATTCTGAGGTGGTGAATGCCACTTGCAGAAATACCTCGGCGCTCTCTCCATCCAGGATTTACAACACGGGGTGAGAGCATGAGGAGGTATTCTTCAAGTATAGCAAACAGTGTCTGAGAAAGTGGGTGTGCAGAGCGAGATAGAGACAAATGTTAAAAAAAGACAAGAGAAAAAAAAGGAGAAATTGTGTGAAACATTAAATAAAATGTGACAAAGGGAGATAAACTGGGAACTACAGAGAGGGGATAAAAATATGAATAGAAGGTGGTGGGTTTTGTTTCTTTCTCTTTCAAACTAAAAATCTGCTCCTCCGGGGAAAAACAGCCATGCAGAACATTTACAACGTATGACTGTTTTCTTAGTCTTCCACTTATTTTTTTTTTTGGTTCATGTTCACCAAATTGTACTTACGGACTTTCAGAAGTTTTAATGAGAAGATAATAAAACAACAAGTGAAGTTGCCTGTTATAAATCATATCAAGCAAAGACTGCCTGTAGCGATAAAGAAAAGCTGTCTTGAGACAATGAGGATTAAATGCGCACCATTACGTGCCGAGGCGCAGATGAAGCTTCATGAAAGCAGTTTTTATCACAATAGGGCCAGAAATACTGAACGCTTCGGCGAAAAAATAAAATATGATGTGGGGGGGGAAATAAATCTCAATGATAACAAAAGGCGCCACTGGTTGGTAAGACGCAGATAGAAATAAAACAAACTGGCTGTTCTCTGCCTTAAGCCTTGGGCTGAACTTCACACGCGATGAATTATTTAGAATAAGAGAAAAGCCCTTGAGACACAAGGACAACTGATTCTGTCAAAACATCATCGCTGATTTGCATAATCATTGATCTAAAAGAGGAGCAATTTATAGTCTTATGGTGCTAAGTCAGCAAAAGAATGAAGATATTGATTCTTCCCATCATTCCTGATGTGTTTTGGTAAAATAGCCGCGATGAATAATATATTTCTGCGAAAACAGGCAAGTTAAAATTTCATTTGATCTCATGTTTCGTGGGACCATTTAGGTAGGAATGGCATGCCAATACTAATGCTGCACCAACCATTTCAATGGATCACAGCAACAGACACGTCAAAAATAAAATAATGTTAATCTCAGTTGAAATCTACAACCGTTTTTTTTTAACGCGAGTTTAGATTTTTGCCAATGGCTTTCATTCTGTTAAAGAGTAAGGACTGGAACATCTCAGCTTTAATAAGGTTGGAAAGGATCAATAGCTCCTATAAGAAGAATTGGTAAATCACAGAATCACCTTTTCCAAACAATGGAGAAGAGGACAAAGTGCAAACAGCTAATTTATTCACGATGAGATATGCTCTGGCCTGTACAAATCAAATTAGTGTCTATATGCTGTCCGCCATGGGGCCAGTCCAGTTGGGCTGTCCACAAAAAGCTACATCCTTCGTTGGTAATGTTTGATGCAAGATGACCGATCTAAATTAAATCTCGGTGCTTTCAAGATCCATCTTTCACCTGCGTAACATTGACAACCTTTCCATAATGTTGCAGAAAAACTACTCCATGTCTTTATTTTTAAAGAATAAATTATTGTGATTCTTTAAAAGCCCCCACTCCCAAATTTAAAAGCTGTCAGCTGGTCCAAAATGCTGCAGCAAGAGAATACAAGAAAAGGACCTATTTGACAAAAATTTGCTTCCCCATTAAAAACAGAATTCTTGAATTTTGAAGTTTTATCATATATTAGAGATCTGATCTACTATATAGGATTATGTTCTAGGTTTTAAGTGGCTAAAAGGAGGAGGCGGACCTTTCAATTACCAGGCTTGTCTCAGATTCATTGACACGTTGAAAATATGTGTTTAAGAAGATCTAAACCTCAGGACGCTGTGCATTGTGCTGAAATAGTCATCAGAAGATTGGTACACTGGTTATTAATGGGTGGACATGGCTGATAACAGTGGCATTTAAATGATAATGAATTGGCATTAAGAAATCCACCTGTAATTGAGTCAGCTATTTAGTGTGCATTCTTGCAACGCCCATAGACATAGAGGAATAACCTATCCCATTATTGCCCACCTTACATGTCAAACATGTGAAGATCAACGCAGTAAGCAGTAAGCTTACTAAGAGCTTTATAGAGCCTCAGCACTTCTTTCTGCGTTTGTCACCATTTTTTTTGTTTCAGAAGGTTTTGCGTGACTCTGAGCCCTATTCTAGCGCACAGGCAGAAGCGGATTGTGCGCTGAGCAGCCAGCAGCTGGAGGGAACGTCTGACTTGATTCATAACAGCACACACTGTCAGGGTCGTGACTGCAACACTGAGCGCTCTCCTGCAGGGTGGATGTATTTTATAGTGAGCAAATAATCCTTTATGCTAATATCAGTGTTCAGATAATTAGTCTGTACAGTGGTGGTGTTGGAGGGGGGCTTATTTGGATCGATAGGATTCCAGGAATTTTACAATAAAATATTAAATAAATGTTCTAATTTTCACAGAGGCATTTAAGGATTTCTCAAAACTGAGTAACAAGGTTGGCTCAGACTCGAGTTGCATGTTAAGGGTGAGTCCACCATTGACGTAAACTAGAGTGAGTTTTCCAACTTGTGACCCTTTAAATAATTTATAAAGTACCATCACGGTACGGTCAAAATTATATAGAATATTTTGTGTATTTTATTTTGCTTGTTTGTTTCAGAGAGGTGAAGCTCCTGCATCCAACATAACCGACCCAAAATTAGTTTATCACATTTGGTTAAGAAATTACCAACAAATAAGGAGTCCCTGTTTCAAAGTAGAAGAACTCAAGTTTGACAGAAATATGCAAGCCGCCACATGGTCAAGCAGAATTTCATGGTAAGTAAAGTTTATGATAAAAGGACATTAGGATTAAGCTGTTTGGCTACACTGACAAAGATAATATCTGAAGGAGTAAAGGTGAGCATTTCAAACCCAAAAACACTGAAACATCAAACATAGTTGTCATGGTGAAAGTGTATTTCACAGTCAGTGGTGAACTGAAAAATATAGTTGCATAAAAAGAGCACCATCAGACTACCTGCTTCAATGTCACGTAAAATTTATTTCAAGCTGTCTGCTTGTACCTTTGAACCGTGTAAAAATACTTGTATCTTTGTGGGTCTAACATACAACTTGAGACAACTGGCTGAGCAACAGGATCCATTAAAAAGTATACACAATAAATATGGTGCAGATATTTACAGTCTCAGTCATATCTAAATAAATATTGTGTAGCTATTGTAAATGCATAAATCTAAATCTATACATTTGAATTTATTTAAAGTCTAAAAGCAGATGTTATACTGAAAATAAATACAGCACCTTCATGGCAATATAAAGTAAAATATGCTTTTTTTTTTATAGATGTTTAATAATATCATTGTCCTTTTAAAGACTATGTTAAAATTTTTATGTTACATTTCTCTTGCTGCAGTTAAATCATTAATAATCGGCTCGATTTGCTTGAGTCAGGCTAAATGAAAAACGTGGATGACAGATAAAGCTCCCATTATGTCAAAGGAAAGGTCATTTGTCTGCCTTTGCAGGAGGAATGAAGCTACAATTAAGATGATTTCAATTCAGACAGTGACCATGGCTGCAAGACACTTTTCCAGATGGCACCATGCAACAGATATTATGAACATCCTCTGGTGCTGAAATTTTTATCTTACTCTGATGCCGAGCTCCACATTTTCTCCACCATAAATTTCCATTCCTTCATCGAGCAGGCCGATCTCCTCAAAGTATTTCCTGTCGACCACAAAGCAGCCAATCAGGGCAGGACTCCTGAAATAGAAAGGAAACGGAGGAAAGAGAGGTGTCAGAAAAAAAATTTAATTTAAATGCAAAGCAATAGGGGAGCTTAAATGCAAATATTCTCTGAAGCCCACATACAAAAAGCCTTATTCTAACCCACAATTAGCCCACACTGGAAATCGCACCCCGAGGAGCTGTGTTTTTATCCCAAGAACGTTGCATATTCGAAGCTCTGGAGAAATTTTTTAGCATGTCAAACTCAACCTATGTGGCATCATACAAACAAACGGCACAGTTGTCAAAAGGAGGGATCAACATCAAACTGAATCAACAGGAGTGGAAAAATAACTCCGATTAGTATTCATCCCGTCAGTCCCACACATCTCCTCATATCAATATGTAATACAACAGACTGACAAAAACAACTTGTTGGGGGGAATTTTTCTTCCCTGAGGATAGACAGATTGGCAAACAGACAGCGCTCCCACGGCAGGGTTTCAACATCAAACATCACATTGAGATCACGGCTCTTATATAAACTACGATCGTTTTTATAGCACAGTTATCTGTGAATAAAGGTGGAGAACTTTGCTTTTTCAAGATGATGCGGTTCTGCTGGCATCTTCAGGGACCTTCAGCTGCAAACGGAGCAGTGTGCAGCCACGTGAAACCGTCCATGATAAAAAGTCAGTTCCTCTAAGTCAGAAGGTCATGGCTCTGAACCAGAAAGACAGCTCCCTTTGGATACGGGGTCAGTATCTGCCTCAAATGAAGCAGTTCAGGTCAATATTTGATTTTTAAAGACCAACAACAGGATTGACTGCAGTAATGTGGGTGATGCCACAGTCAGTTGTAGTGAACATAGCTTAGCTAACAAGTGTAAAACCTGAATCTACTGATTTACTGGTCTTGTAACCTTTTAAGTTTCACACAATGTCATCAGATAAAAGTCACGACTGAAAACACAAGTTGTGGATACAAGCAGCTGAAATTTGGATCACCACTGCTCAGATCACCCTCATCCTCCCATGCACCCTGGTATCTTGCTAGCTTTCGCTGCATACTGCATGCCTTGATTCTGCATTTGGGTTCTCACCACTCCATTAATAATGGAAGAATTTATGAATGTCTTTCTTGTCTCTACTCTGAAAATCAGCTAGTCAACTATTTCCTTGCAAGTAAGGCAAAGTTTCAGACCACACTTTGTCAAACAGCTGGAGGGTTCTTGTTCTCAGGTATATTGTAATATAGACAAGCAAATAGTTGGGGCTATTCATCTTTCTTGGTCATAATATTGAAGACATGTCTTTTCGTCATAGTCTATAAACATCGTGTTTGTTTGCTTGCAACTGCAGAGGTTTTTGCAGATATTGGTGAGTAAGCAACTTTGCTTTTATTGCTGGGTTTATTTCTAAAGTCAGTCCTGCAATCCATATTAATCATTCAGGCCACAGGTATTGAATTTCTGGTAATATCCCTGCATTGCCTTGTAAAATTGCATGATTGTTCTATATTGCAATTTTGTTTCAGAGAAGTTACTGCTAATGCATGATGAATTTTGAATAAAGTGTTTTTGAATTAGAATTCAATCATCATAACGTAAAATTGAGTTTAGTATGTGATCTTATCAAAGACACTTCAATATGCTTTAAGGGAAGTTATGACTACTTAACGCTTGTTAATACAACCAAGATTTTTTCCCCCACCAACATTGTTGGAATGTTCTCAGTAGAAATGCACAGAAAGTTTTTTTTCTGCTTACCTGATGGGAGCTGTGTGGTTGCGTAGCATCCACCAGGACTTTGGTGGGTTGAGGTATCGACACCAAAGCTCCCAGTCAAAGCCCTGAGCAGACAGGGGGTACTCCTCAATCTCAAATGTGTCATACTTGATGTTGTCAAAGGAAGGCAAGACCACTCTGGTTCGGTCCTCCTTTATTCTCTGCAGGATCGGTTCTGCCCTGTAAAGGTGACGGAGCACAGGCAACCATAGCATTTAAAGCTTAATGTCAAAATGGATCTTTCTAGAACTTCAATATATTTTTTGCGTGTAAATGAACAGAGAAAAAAAAGCTGGTGGCTGGAAATAGATTATAATTATTTTAATAGGCACCTGAATAGTTAAAGTGTAAAAACAGCTCCTTATGTTTTAAAAGCAGCAGAGAAAACTTGTGTTTTTGGTCTCCCTTTTTATTGACCCAAAACCAGCTAAAAATGCATTTTAATTCACATTAAATTTTTATAAACAAATAAACAAAACGGTAAACATCATAAATAATTGCTCTGTTTTATTTCCACTCTTCTTCAAATGAGATGTGTCCCACAGTCAGTCCCTGTATAAGCAGGTGTTTAGGCACCACTAAATGGCTCTTAACATTTAAACAACTTACAAAAACAAATGACCTTTGTTTCATCTCATTTTAAAGTGATTAAAAAAAAATACCCACCAACTCTAAAGCTACTTGAACCTATTGTCTCCATTATCTGTAACAGTTTTGATTTATGACATTTTAAAGGTCTGTTTTAGTCTCACAACATTAAGTTTTAAGGACATCTGGGATTTATACAGAGAAACTTAACTTGAACTTTATGAGCCTGAATCTGATAGGTGTGCTCTTAAATTGTGCAAGTGATTTATAATGTCTCTTCTCACTCATTACTCACTCATTAATTCACTTTTAGACACACTCTTGTGTGACTAACTTAGTTTTTGACAGCCATACTTTAGCCGTAGCGGGCAAAATAAGCCAACTACACTTGTCCTACATAAACTTTGTCTACAAGCGATATGAGATTGAAGCAAGTTTATCATAAATGCTTTGATATTTTTTGCCATTTATTTATCAGTTTCATGTTTACTAGGATTAAAAAAAAAGAGAACAACTCTTACCATTATTGAATATCCATAAACCGCTATGGTGTAATTATTGTGTGCAGTGAATCGATAGTGCAGAGTGAGTCTGGATTAGAAAGTTCAGATCCACCTTTAACATAACTGAATCTAAGAGGTGAGGTGTTGACTCCTTACAGATGGCAGGGTGCCATCAGAGAAAGGAATAAGTTCGGTGTCTAGAATATAAATTCCCAGGAAGATCGGTCTAAACTCTGTTTAACCCTTTGATTTGAATCAAAGAGGGTGCAAGGGGAAAATCTGATACTCTTGTTGATGAGGTTGGGTGTCATACAGGAATCTGGGAAAATCTGAAGACTTCAAAGAGCAGAGCCAAGATTATGAATTTATAGATCAGGTCACAATCAGATAATACGGGACTCTGTGGATGCAAATGCAAATCTGCAGGAAGAGTGAGATGACTTGGTATTCACCCGGGTCCACTTAGTTTAACAAGGACAGATATCACCAAAAAAATGGGGGAAAATGTTCAGCATTTTTAGACAAGTAATCAAGTTTTCTGCATCAGGCTCAGCTGTCATATATAGAAGCAAAATTCAACCTTGATTCAGTATTGAAGGCAAAACCTATAAATCACTTCTTGTCTTCTTTATACTAGATCGGCACGTTTTTTTTCTAAAGGTTTTCACTAAAAAGATACGTTGCAAAACCAAAAGCCTCATCATGCCTCAACTGAAAAGCTTTAAATAGCTTAAAAGATAACACAGGTCTCTCATAAATAAAATGTCTATCAAATGTTCAATGGCAATGAAAAGAGACCTGAAATCACTGCACAGTTACACTAAAAAGCTGGAATAAAGGCAATAAAATGGAGAAACAAAAATCTAAATCTTTCCTCCTATGGGAGAGCTTACTGATGAGGGCTGTCATTTAAAAATGCAAAGTGTACTTAAATGTTTCCTGAGGGAACTAACAACTGTTTATAGTGCAATTATTCTTGTTTATGTATTTAATGGGAGAGCCAGGACACTGATAGTAACCCACTACACTACTAATAATTTCTATAAAATTTAATGCATAAAATAAATGGGCTTAAACATTGTGGGAAACAAGTCTCATGTTTTAGTCTCTCTCAGAAATGGGAAAGATCAGATAATATTGCACTACAGTAAGAATAAAGGTGAATATGTGGAAATCATCTCATAGCCACTGTGGTGGAGCCGTGTCAGGAAATATCAGGATATTTTGGATAGCATTTCTTTTGGATTGAATGGAAATTAGGTAATCACTGGGTCCTTCTCCAAAATATGTATAAAATTAACTCAGAAGGTGCTTTGCAGATATAGGATAAAAATTCTTCCACTGTCATTTTAGTCCTGCAGATCTAAATAATTCTAATAAAAAAACTCTGAGCTGAGCAGAAGGGAAGAGTCAGGACCCTCTCTCTGATTGGTACATTCTTGTGAAATCTTACAGAACAAAATGTTGTCCTACAGGAAAACATGGGGATGCACAATTTTAGCATTATTATCATTGTGAGTCTTTGCCACTGCAACAAATGAAGACTTTTACACATATTTACCCAGAGTGCCAATAAGTATGAACGGATTATTAATAATACTCTGACGTTCTGCGATTAGAGATGAGAGGAAACTCCTGTGTTGTTCTGTCTTTTCCTTACAGATGAACCTCATCTCTGGAAATTGATACTTATACTACTACACAGCAAAACAGAAACATGGTCAGCATTTTTAGCAAGCCCTGTACTAAGTCAGAGGGGGAAAAAATCCATAATAATGGGGAAACAATTAGTGAGACCTCCACATTAAGAAATCGTAAAGGCTTAAAAGCTTTAGAAAAAAAAAAGATGGTTTCCTCACTACTGAATGCTAAAAGTCTTTGGTGCTTTGAATCTCTGGGAAACTCTAATTTAAATGAAGCGTAGCTTCAGTAAATGCCAATTAATTATCAACCAATTTATTGCAAAGGAAATGGAATTATATTTATTACCCAAGAGCAACAATGTCTTCAAGCAAGTTTTTGCAAAGATAAACTTTCAATTTTATTTTTTTTTGTCAAATTAATTAAAGTCTTGGAATTAATTTGCATCTGCTTGACATTTTTAGCTTAATCTTATTTTTAAGTTAAAGTTTGAGGTAAATTCTACATGACATTCCATCTATAAAACTCCAGGATTTCAATATGCTCAGTTTTAATTTTTATACATACTTCTTTCTTGTTCTTTATTTGACTTTTTAGAAAAGAATAACTCTAATGAACTTGATTTTACAATATTGAATATCAAAGTACTTCATTTTGAATCTACAGATGAATATTTTTTTTAGACTTTGATGAAAAACCATAGTGTGAAGAGGTAAAATGATCATTGTCCAATTATTTGCAAATGTAATATTTCCTAGTAATTAAGTTTATGAAAAAAAAGAATGAATGATTAACATCCACCCATCAGCAATCACCACAACACTAAGACAGAAGGCAGTTTAGATAGACAAAGTAACGTATTACATATTACAGTAAACTTAAAACGACACATTCAGGGATTTTCAAAACCAATTTGATTCCTGTTTGAAACATTTTATTCTCCCACTCCACACCCTGGATGAAGACTTTGCACTGTGAGCTACAGCTCAGATTGTCCCTGGATGACAGCTAATTTGAAAGTCAAAGATGACACTTCTCTGCTTCCTCTACATGACAGACAGGTTTTTACATCTTTCTTTGACAAGATGCCCTGGTCCACCATCCCACAACAACCCTCCCATGTTATATCACCTTACGACTCTATCGCAGTATGTATTTATGAGCTACACACTGAAATGATAATTTAATGGACTCTACAGCCATGGCTGTTGTGCTTGAGCTAGCAAGGATTATCTGTAAGTTTGCTAAACTTTCTTTTTTTGCATTAAAAATGTGACTAAAGGTTTACTGGTGCTGTATTTATTAGTGAATGGACAGGGCATCTTAGTTGTAGAAAGGTAGCGACAAGTGCAATGCAATAACTTACTGATGGTACTGCCAGTATGGTGTGAAAGGGTTTTATCACAGCCAGTATTGCTTTAAATTCTCAAAGACCAAGCCAAACCGGTGAATAAGAGTACAGTATGGTACACTGGCAGCATTTTCCTACATGCTGGTCTGGACCACGTCAATTCATCACCATGAAAAAAAAAACAAAACAAAAAAAACTCACAACAGATATACTCAAAATTCTGTAAACCCCGGATTATGCTCCAAATCAATAAATATACATTTCACTTTCTGAAATGAATGACAAAAAATGTTTAACTTTTGCAAGGTGGCCTATTTTCGTCTGCTATATGTATTTACAATCAATTTTCAAACTAATATTATTTGGAGATCATCACAAGAGCTGATTCATGGAGTTCCAAAACCTGCTGTGGGATCTTGAGCCAATTAAAGAGCCCACTGAAAACAGGCACCACAATGACTTTGAAATATTTTTTTTTGAAAAATAGCAAGTGTCCAAGATTATGTTTAAAACTGATGTTTTGGTAACTAGATCCAAGTTATGCAGATTAATCAAAGTTCCTTCTTTTCAATGATTTGCTTCCAACCCCACATATTCACCCACCTTATTTTATCTCATTGTGCAATCATCCTATTTTGCATAAGGAAAATTTGTTAAGATGACAGGAGAGTCACAGATAAAAGCATCGAAGATAAAGGAGGATTAGCGTGATAACAGCTAGACAATCACTCTGACACAAAACACCCTGTAATTATTTGTGTTTGACTCAGAATAGGCAACATTGCAGATAATTACAATGTGGGAAAAAAAAGACAATTAGTAGATCCGGCAATCAGTTCTTGGAGGCTAATTATACAGCAATTTCTCAATTTCCACGAAAAGTGATAATTCTGAGTAAATACGAAATCTGCAAGGGAGTGGGCGTGCTTCAGAGCATGGAGGATGAAGGATTAAGACGAAGTTGTTAGCGAAGGAAGAAAAATGAAAGTGAGAAGAACTGGAGGGGCAGGGCTCACCATTTCTTCATTCCTCAGTGTGTATTCGGCTGTGTTTGTTTGAGTGCTAATAATGCTGCCGCGAACGTAGTTCCAACTTATCCGCAGACTATCGGCACCAAACCAATAAATATTTCAGCACAATTTAAAAAATATATATATATTAAAAGTGTTATAATCAAGCTGTGCTCTTTTGCGTCTCTGCCAAGAAGGATTTCATTAGTCATAGACCGGTACCCCCACAGTAGCGCCATGTAGGAGGTTCGTGTGGGATCTGTGTGTATGAAGAGGTGCGTATACAGAGGGAGAGAGTAAGGGATAAAGGGCTTGTGTGGGTGTTAGAGTAGCAGGGTTAGGAACCTTGTAAGTGTCTCTTTTCTAATCTGGAACACAGCAGCCAACAAATGCTCTTTTGGATCGAACCCAGACACTATAATGCAGTGCGAGCGAGAACGCCTGCTCTGCTTACACAAGTGTGCTTGGGAGCAAACTGTGTGCATGCTTGTTACTCTGATTCGAGCATGAGAGTGTGATATTTTTTGGGCTGTCAGACTGATTAACAGGGACAAAGCCCTGTTGTTGTAGCAGAGTATTTTTCAAGGGGGGACCCCGAGGTGAAGATGGTGCCAGAGTAAAACGAAACTGACATGAAATCTGTGTGGAAAGAGAAAATGGCACTTAAAATGTTAGAGAGCCTGAGCAGCCTCATCACCATGACAGATGAAACATAACAAGCAATGTTAATAGGGGCAATAATTAACTACTGCTTTGTAATTCAGTCTTTAATGGAATCATTAGGAAATATTCCTGCTTTGTGTCATCGTCCTTGTCTTGGTTTGGTTGGCTGGTATTATTCTACCATCTTCTCAGGAAGGGTTCAGAACAAGAAGAATTTTTTGTGAACATCACGTATTTGCTTTTTGTTTCCTGTATAATAAACTATCCCACTTCTATAAATCTCCCACTAATCTCCCACTATTTCCTTGAAATGTATGTTCTGTTTCTTCTCTGCTACATTTGGTTTCATCCATTATCTTTTTCTGCTGTGTGTTTGGTGCAACCCTTTGAGCAGAAGAGCCATCAATGTGGAAGGTGAAAAAAATCTCATGTCAGTCATTCATAGGACTATCCTGATCCAGGTTAACAGTTACAAATAATAAACTCTAATAGATTCAATTTGTTCAAATAGAAAGGCTAATCTAAACAAAGAATGATTTATTTCTCTTTCCGTGAAATCCTCTGCTCACCATCCAGTGTTGAACTCTACGTGTGCGTCGAATAGAGCAACCACAGGAGCAGTGGCCACCCTCCATCCACTGACTCTGGACCGGATCAGTCCTTCCTGCTTGGTGTGCCGGACCACTTTGATGAACCCCGGTCCGTGCTGAGTGTTTGTCTCATCCACAAAGCTCTGCAAGTGCTCCTTCAGCTCCACTAAAAAGAAAGAAATACAGAAACATACCTTGACGTTAGGCTGACGTTATTGAACCTTGTTTAAACACCGATCTGATCAGTTTTATTGACTCGCATAAATCCAAAATATAAAGTTGGCTAAAATATCTTAAAACACAACATTTCAGGCCCCAATCTACAGAGATTAAAGAACAGATGCCAAACAATGTCATTGACATCATTATTGGGGTCTTTTTTCATAGATGATTTGCTAATGCACAGTCACTGAAAAACACAGACGCATACACACTGGCCACAGAATATTTTCATTTCCTTGTTATGATTCTTCAGTGTAATCGTGCCTACAGGCTATGGTCGCTGTCATATTCTCTTTATTCGTTAATGCCATCAGCCTGGAAGCACTAGAATGTGCTTGCTTTAACGAGCAGCCGTGTGTTTCTGACCTGGAAGTAACATGGATCCATTGCAAGAGATTGGAGTATCACAGGAATCACCTCATTGTGAAAGTATACGACACTCTCCGACATATATTATTTAGATTAACTGTAAATGTGATGCACTCTATTTTTAAACTCCGAGTTGCCATTGCCAAAGGTGCAGAAAAATAAAATATCTCTTACAGTTTTGGATGGTAATAAAAATAAAATGTTATGTTTAGTTTTACTTGCCAGACAGTGGGATGTAAGAGGGCAGATTGTTCCAAGTTGGATGTTCAAAATCACGAGGTAGATTGGAGTGGACTAATAAATACAGATAACTGCATGCCAAAAAGCCAGAGTGTTAATGTTAAATATAATTTTTTTAAAAATGAAATTAATTTTACCATGGCGTCAGAAGGATTTATCTTCTGAGAACATAAAGTTTTTCAGCAGAAGGAGGCATGGCGTGCTCTAAAATGTCCTGCTAGATGACTGTGTTGACAGTGGACTTCAGAAAACCCAGACATGGCAACCCAAATCATGACTGACTGGAAACTGCACACTGAATTTCAAACAACATTCTGTATCTCTCCTGTAAAGCAATTTACATCTGAAAAATAACACCTTTTGAGCTGTGAGCTGTGGTCTCTTGTTTCTTGTGAAACTTTTCCTACCTCTGCTTTTTTCCCCCTAAACTTTTTATAAATATGCTTAGATACAGCACTCTACAAAAACAACATGCTTCTTTAGTAGAGAAATTATGCAGGTTACCCTACTTAGGAGGCGTCAGTGACCGAACATCTCTTTTCCTGTGTAGCCTAAAGACCAAGAATGAGAGACTATTTACAGGTTTGTAAAACTTTCGCAGTTGAGAGCCATTTAGTTGATTAATGATCGGTACTATGTATTTCCACTCATTTTTTCACAATATTCTGATTTCTGAAACCCTTTTCTATCATCTGTGAGCTGCAATCATCAAATACAAAAAATAAATGCTTGAAATGTTTCACACTGCAAGATGATACATCGTAGAGTGAAATCAATACACAATATATTGATTTCACTTTATGAATTAAGTGAAAAATATTGAGCCTGTTCACTATATTTTAACTGAGATGTACCAGTAGACTTAAGTGGATAATTTTGCTATCAAGCCAAGATCAGGGCCTTTTCCTGACCAAATTTACTTTATCCAAAGACAATCCTAATCAAAATGTTTCTAGCATTTTGATTTGGAAAATGATAGAAACATTTCTAGCATTTTCTAGTATTGCTGCTTTTGTAGTTCTTTATATTTTTGGTAAACAACTTAACAATTTTAGTGCTGCTAAGCCAGTAACAGCAACATCAGCATTTATACCACTCATCTTAAGGTGAAAATATATGAACTGGGATTGGCTATGCTCTGAACACTTGACTCCCCCATGACAATTAATCCCTTATTTTTCATAGACCCAGGATTGTTGACCGCTGCTGGTAAAATACTGACAGCTCAAAGCTTCTTAACACACACACACACACACACACACAAAAGAAAAAGAAAAAAATAAGCCATCTTTTTCAAACAGGTTTGTGATTTCAAAAGTGTTTTTTAATGTCCTAGATAATTTACAACTTACTTGGCAGTGCACAGTAAGTGCTCTTGCATTTCAACCAGCCTTAGCTAATTTGTCTTAATTACACCATGTAGATCAATAACCAGAATTTATTATTTAAGCTCTTACTTTTCTTCACCTATCTTGAATGTTACTTACCGCCATGCAATTGAAAGTGACTGCAAAGCAAGAGGATTAAGTCACATTTCTTAGAGAATTATAAATACTTGTAATGAATTAGGGGAGAATAATTTGAGGAAATTGATGAATGTATTTATCCCACTAGTTGCTACACTAATCAGCATTCAGCTATGTGCAGCTATCATAACTAAACCGTGATATATTGTATTACAGAAGAACATAAGGGCAGTGGGAGACCCATAAAATCTGCAGGCGATGTAGCAGAGACAGATTTCTCATAATAGTAATTATAGATTTGGCAGCTATGAAATACAATATGCTCCACAGAACGTGGAACAATTAATAACACTGGCTCAGAAACGGAACGTCACACCCAGGCCTTGACTGCAACTGTCTTAGCAAGGTTTGTAAATTTTTTTTATGTTTTCACACACTACTGGTGAAGCTAATGCCCACTCATGTCCTAATTTAGCACATGGCCTAAAGCAGAAAATACAATAATCACTAAATGAAGTACCAAACTTTGTTGCAGTAGCTTACCTGAAGAAGCCAGCACTTAATTGGACTCAAGGACTGGATCGTTGCCTTTTAATGTGACAATAAAGTCTTTAATTTCTTTGGGGGGATTTAATCAGCTTCTGTTTGATTATGCATTGGCAGTAATGCCAAGTGGTATACTGCAAGTTCATCTGTGGATTACAAAGACTATTCTGTGGCATTAGAAAAAAAGTTGTTTGTTTTTTTTCAGCTATTCATCTTTTATTATTGCCAATACTATTTTATTTTTCAGCCATCCAGAGGTGGACTTGCTTTAGTGCTTTGGATCACTGTTATACTGTATAACCTAAGTGCAAAAGGGGTGTCCTAAGTGTGCCCCAGAGGCAATTTGTTGCCTTTGAATGGCTCCTGGCTGCAATTTAAAAATGACACTAATTTGGCACTCCAGTCCAGCACAGGCGGTAATTTAGAGGAAGAATTTTATTTTCAATTAGGGCAAACTTGTTGGAGATATTCTAAAACTGTGGTAAAATGGAAAATGTTAGGAACAAAGTTGTCATCTTTTACCACAGTCTATTTAATTTCATAGCAAACAGGATCACGACTAGCCAGTGACTTTTACTTAAAAACAGGCTTTGATGCACCCAAATCTGCTTTTAATTAACTCGTTAACCTTCGCTAAATACAGAAAGCATATTCAGAGAAAGAGTTACCCAAACTCTGTTTTTACTACTCAGAACAGACTTTTTTTCTATTTTTTTTAAAATAAGGAAGGGATGAATTAACTCTCCAGTTAATTTTACACATCGCTTACTTTTAGTACACTGTAAAAATAAGCAAGCAATTTAAAATAGGGGGTCATTAGTTGTCCCTCTTCTCCACCAAATTGAAATCGTTCTAAATGTCCAGGTATGGGCTGGCTCAGACTATGTTTGATTCCTCTGCATCATAAATCTATGTCTGACCAACAAATTAGGGAGTTAAGATGATTTTAATTGTCTCCACAAAGATAAATGCTTTGAGAAAATTGGTTGACCTGTACTTTCTGAGGAAATGAAGGGAACAAATTGCAGTATTGTAAAAGTTAGAATCCACTTTTATTCTTTTAGTACCTGTAAAAATGTTTTGACACAATGTTTTGTTTTTAATTGCAAAGTAGCTACTTTCTTACTTCCACACTTCGACACAGATGACTGTGTTGAATGTGTGGGCAGTCAGGATAGTGGGCAACAAACCAAAACATTGTGAGGCATCATGGCTATCTACACGCAGCTCCAATTATTTATGTGAATACCAATTATATTGGAATTACAGTATAATGAGAAAATAATGATCAATTGAAGAGAGGAAATTAATCTTTTTCCAAGTCAAAGGAGTCCAAACTCATGTTTCTTTGCCAAAATTTTCACATTTTTATCCTTCCAACATCAGGGTGAGGAAGACGGTCTGTGTCATTATTTGCTATTCCTGCCAGCTACTCCTGGGAAATCTGAGGCTACACAGTTATAACAGTACAAGAGGGAAGAATAACCCATCCTCCACCATCCGCAACTACAAGCACACGGGCCGGGTATAAAGTAGTGCAATAAATCCATATGTCATCAAAGAAATATTGGCAAAGCTGTAAAGTGTATTTTGCTAACTCACAAAAATTGGTTTTAGGACAAAGAAAATCATTCCAAACAGAGTTATCCAAATACAAGACATCTTCTTATGTGAAGCATAATGGGCCTTCAGGCAGACTGGATATATAAATGAGTCGACATTCTGTCTTCAAACCAAAAAAGCAATGTTATTGCTGAAATGGGACATATCAAAAAGAAGATCAAGAAAGAGGTTTAGGATTCTTACAGCTGTTACTGTTGTCGTCCACGAGTATGATCTCTTTAAGGAGGTAGGATGGTGTCCTCTGGATGACCGTGTGAATGGAGCGTAATAAAACTGACAGCGCCTCGTTGACAAAGATGAAGATTACACTGAGCTGAGGAAGGTCTGACGAATAAGACATGTTTCTGCATCTGAAGAGAAGGAAAACAGAGATTCAGACGCTTCTCTGTCTGAGTAACAGCACAATTTAAGGTGGACTGACCCGTCCGGTCGTAAATCTGCAATGGGCCTGGTGAGGGAGATGCGGTCGCTCAGGTAGCCGTTGTATCCGAAGTAACGGAACTTTTTGAGCGCGACGCGTCGGCTCTCTGGGCCCAGGTCACGACCCCAGTGATTGAACAGTGAGGCGGCGGGGTCTGCGGCAGAGTCTGAGGAAGACGCTGCTTCTTCACCGTCCTTCAGGGGGGTTTCTGTGGAAACACACAAGGAAAATGTTCTTAACATTTTTTAACAACGTATTTGCCCATACAAGCTGCTGCCTTTTTCAGCGTTGTAAGAACTGACTGGAAAAATAAATGTCTTTCAGCTCTATTAGGGATGCCTCTATGGGAGAATAATATTCCGACTAAGCGTTAAGTATGCTCTATGGTTTTCATGAAAACCTGCTTACTTGCAGCTTGAGGGATAATGTACGCAACATGAGGGAAAAGGTTGAAACCCAAATGCAATTTGAGGTGACAGGGAATTTCATTGTCATAACAAACAACATTTTCAGGTCTATTTGTGCAGAGGCATACACAAAAACTCTAACATGACCAGTGTAATACCTCTTTTTTAATGAGCACTGCAAGCCTGATTTTCATTGCTATGTGTGAAGCAGTAAGCTGTTTACTTTACATGATTAAGAACAATAAAAACACAAACGATGCATAAAAGCAGCTAATTTCAAATCACAACAAAGCTTACTAGGTAGTTTCTAATATTATACATGCTTTAGTTAAAAATAACAGCATGAAAAGAGAACAGCAGCCTGGAGATATTCTAGGCAAAAAAAAAACAGGCAAGTGTTAGAGGAATTTGAATGTTGGGGTTTGTTGTTTTTGGAAAAAGGTGATAATCTGAGAGTGAATATTCATGAACTAAGACATGGGAGAAACTCTTACACAAGAGCACTGATGCAGACACAGGAAATGTGTTGAAAAGCTGACTGAATAAAAACCCCAAAGCCATTTTATTTCAGTAGAAACGACATTATCCTCTCTTAAAAATTTAAGGACAAATCCATCCTTTAATTTTGGCACGATTATTCAGTGGGGAACCCACATTAAAAGCATAGCTTCATTTTTTTTGTTGTTGTTTTACGAAATCACAAGATCGTTGCAACTTTTAATGGCACCCTTAAGAATTCATGTAATATAAAATGAAACTGAAGCGCTTTTCTCATTTACACTTCTTAAGTTCTTAATCATTTGTTCTGGAACTTTTTAGTTATCCAAACCTTTCTGCTTCCCCTGGTATTGGATATCTCTTAGTGCCTTTTCACTAAGGATAGCAAAGAAACAAGAATATGTCAGACAAGTGAAGCAGATGAGTGAGGATCTGTGATGGAACAGCTGGCCTTTTTGTTTCTCTAGGAAACCTAGAGAGAAGAATGGCATGGACCTCCAGAACTATAAAATAAAAAATCTGTTAGATCTTCTTAGAAAACTGACAATGGTTTATCACTATAGGAAAAAGATCAAATTATACAGCGAAAATCAATGCAGAAATTGTTCGCTAGACACAAAATCAACGACCTCTCTCTCCAGAACTACATCATAGTGAACACTTGTGGTTTGGGGGAAAATGAAAAGTCCAGCAGTTTCATCCTGTTACTATTTTAATTAACCAACACTGACTCATAAGCAGTTTAGGATTATGCTTATATGGATTTTTGCATGGATCTGTTGAGTGTACCAACAGTAACAATGGGCAGCATTTCACACACACATCTCATGAGTAATAAAACTGTTATTGGAAATCTGCTTCACTTTTCGTATGCAATTACAGATATAATGATAATGTTCACGGCAGAATTGGCTTCCGATACATTTCTTTAGCACAACACATAATATTTTACTGCTACTGCATCACAGAGGAATAAGATTCAACAAGATCCAGTGATCAGATGTTATGTACTAAGATGAAAGCTTCGAAAATGTACAGTATAATGTTAACATGAATGCTACTTAGAAATTAAATTAAGTGATGTACCTCTGTGTCGTTCGCAGGACCCCAGCAGTTTGGAGTGACAGCTGTGCTTGTTTTTGTTTTTCTGCATTTAATTAGCAAGAGTATAATTTTAAACTCATTTACAGCTTGAATCTTCTGTTGTATGCAACAGTGCACAACTAACACCGGAACCAAAACGATGTGTGTCTTTCTAATTCTGCAACAAGACGCGTATACGTGAACATTACTCCCATTAGCGGGATTTGACAGCCATGTTTGCATCTGCATGTACTCAATTCAATCTGATTTGTAAAATAAAAGCAAATGTAAAACAAATGCTTAGCATTTAAAAAGTCAGCAGCAATCAATCTCACAGGACATGAGTTAAAATTATATTCAGCAATGTCAGCAACTATGATTGAAAATCTGATATCATGCAGTGCATGTGGACCTAAACTGAAACCGACCAGATTAATGAACAACATGCTGGCAAACTCTCTAGTGCATTAAACAGCAACAACAACTGTTTAGAAAGATATGTTTAAGTAACTGTTAAGAATTAAATGAATAAAACCTAAAGAGTTTAAATTTAATTTGTGTGTGACATTAAGGTTCAAACTCAAATCAGACCTCACATCTTTTTTCTTTTTTTTTTTTAGTTTTTCTGCCTTCAGCACATGACTGCAAAATGCCTTTTCCCTTTCTAAGCTCAATGGCTTTTTTATTAGTTTGAAGAGAGGTACTTCCACCTCTGCCAATGACGTGCTTAATGCTCTCGTGTGTGAAATGCTACCTCCCTCGAAGGCCCCTCACAGTCTCATAATCAGAATCCTAAAAGCTCTGCAAATGGCTTGTCCTCCATTTTTCTGAATAGTGAATCACTAAAAGTTTTAAGGACTTCTAAGCTGCTCTATTTTGTCCTGCATTTTCACTTAATATGAGCCATTTATATTTAATGAAGCTTTTAGCTGATGCATTGTGCTTTTGAGCAAGAAAAAAAAAACATCTATGTGTCACTCTGCCCTCATGTGTTCAGCAAACTTCCTTATTATTTTATGTGAACCAGGATTAAGTTCCTCACATATCTGGAGGGCACAGTGTAGAAGTCAGGAGGAATCAAAGGGAAAAGCGTTGAAGTTGTATGTGTGCATTGTACAGCACCTTCAGGAGAGTTTGAAGAAATAGGTGTTCAGACATGAAAGTGAAAATCTCTACTCATCAAATGAGAATAATATATTTTACTAAATGTAAACATGTCTTTTGTTTTTTCTTTTTTTTAATACAAAATCATTTCACATTGTAATGTTTTTGTTGTAAAATGTGCAAACCAAAGACATTGTAAGTTTTGCTTCTCCAGTCGTATTGCAATGCATGTAAAATGCTTGTAAAGACTGAAGTAGTATATGTCTACATGCAAAACATTCAAACAGACCTCATTAAAACAAGACTTGGTGTAAATAGTTCCCTAATTATTAGCAGTTCACTGCAAAGTCAATTAGAGTTTATTTATAATGACATTGATATTTAGCTTTATCTAGGCTGCTTCCATCACTTTCTAGTTCATCTGACACTTTATCAACTATAGAAAATGTATAATTGAATTCAGTATGACTAATATGTAATACAATAAATAAATAAAACTCATAATACATAAGATTTGTTACAGTAGTTTAAAGACGTAGTTTTTTTGTTTTTGTTTTACATTTTCCTAATAACTACTTTATATAGCTTTGTTGCAACAAATAAATGTTATGTTTAAATTTGCTTTGCACCCCAGCCAATATGGCGGTCTAGAAATGCATTGTGGGTAGCGGGTTATATCAGCGCAATTTGATCGATTTTGAAGAAAAAAATAGAAGAACTAAGGTCAAAGCTGCAGAAGATTCTCTTAAAGGAAAAAACCAAAACTGGATTGAGAAAAAGATCTGAGGATGAATTTTCCAAACTGAGAGTCTGAGGAGCATAAATCTGTATTTTAGAAAGATCAACTTAAATTAAAGCAGGGAGTCTCCAAACCAGCAATTTCTGATCCGAACCCAACTATTTTTAAGAACTGGGAATATGTTAATATTGGGTTGCCACTCACTTGCAGGACATTTTGTTCCAACAGCATCTATAAGAGATCAATTGGAAACTGTACATTTCTGTTGAGATGGTCGTTTAGACTGCTTTAGTTGTTTTATTGTTCAAGCAAGGTTTTTTGAAATCTAAATAAAGGGTTGGTATCCAGCCCATTCTCACTCCCTACTCGTCATATATTTACGCATCGGACGGTCCGTCCTCGTCGCATATTGACGCGCAGGGTACCCTTTTGCGTCAATATGTGACGCGAGGTGTTTTACCCTATGCCTTACCGTAATTTTTGCCCTAAACCTAACCAAATCGTCGGGTTTTGAAGTGTCGGCAGCGGTTGCGAGAACCCTTCGCTTCAATAATCCACGTAAAACATGTGACCTACCCAAATCGTCAACATGTGACGCTGAAGGACCCTGCCCAAGTCGTCACATATTGACGCAAAGGGAGTACCCTTCACGACAATATGTGACGCATGGTCAGAAATCGTCCCATCTCATCAATATATGACGAGTTGGGAGTGAGAATGTGTTGTGGTATCATTCAGACCTTAGAAACTGTGGTTATATCTACTGTATATCTGATGTATAATTTCTCTTAGACGGAACTAAAATGCACGCTGATCATTTTAATTTTATTTATCTCTCAAGTTAACACCAAACAGCATTATTTCCTACTGCATATGTTCATCTTCTACCAAAATACAGAGTAGATAAGTACACACTTTCTAAGATGCACTTAAGCCACAAGAAACTGAAATTATGTCCCTGGGGGAAAAAATTGCAAACATTTCTCTTCTTTTTCTTGGTCTTCATCTCAGTTTTGTATGATTCAACATTAAGAGTCACAGATAGGGGAACTCATGTGTTTGCATCAGCATGCATGAGGTGCTTTGCATTGTATAAGAAATGTGGGTGTGAAGAGTGTTAGATGAGGCTGATTCATGAGTGCACATTTCCAGTGGCACGGTGATTTACAAAAGAAACACTGCCTACAGATATGTGCAAGCACAGTGTTATAAATCTGATTTCCCCATCTAGTGTATGTTGGTTTGGGTTTTTGTGCCTGTGTACACTCTGATATTTTCCTGAGGTGTGCTTTATAAATAAGTAACCTCCTCTGGTTCTTTACAGTTGCCTTGATATTTTCTTTAAATAGAGAAAATAAAACAAATGTAATGTACTTTTTATAGATGAAAAACACCTTGCTCATGGTCGACTTTAACAGCAGTCTGGACTGCATTGTGGCAGCAAACAGTGCGACGGTGGACTGTTAGTCTTGGGTGGGAAATGCGCTCCACATCAATGTCTACTCAGCAGTATTTACATCCAAACACACAGAGCACACACAGGGCGCGCAAATTCCTCACAAATAAAAGACCGAGATGGAAAACTTGGAAATAAATCTGACTAATTTGACAAAGCCAGCTTTCCTCATTGGCAAAAGAACTGGAAAATATAGCAGAGCATAATAAATAAGACATCAATGCTATTTGAATAATTAAAAAACAGGGGCACAAGAACAAACAAACAAATCAAATAAAACCAAAATGGTAATGAATGAATTAAAGGCGGAGGATCAAGGAGAGCAGCAAAATAAAAGTGCCGACAGGTTGCTGAGGGAGGTGCGAGGGAGTGACGAAGAGGAGGAGCGGCAGGCCGAGAGACGAAGAAAACAGGAGAATAAAGCGGTTGTGACAGAAGGTATTCATCTCTAGGCATCTGTAAACCAGGCGACTCTGAGCTCCGTCACATCAGCTTGCAGAGACACCCTCTTTTATAAGCTCAGGCACCAAGACAGCTCCCTGTCTACACACATGCACACACACATCCCTCCTGTAGATCCAGGAGCATCAAGTCCAGGCTACCCACAACGTAATGGATTCAAAACGGGCCGGGTGACAGAATTTCACCTTGTCCTCAAGTCATTTTACAAAGAATTGACAAGCTACTGGCTCAGCAGGTTGGAGGCTACACGCTGTGAAACAACTTTCAACCCGGAGCCCGAACTGTGGCGTGGTGGCAATTATGACTGCTGCAGCTAGATCAAATTAATCCTGACTAAAGCCAAGAACTAGTACTGAAAAACGGGAGCTTTAGGGTAGGAAGTTTAGTGCCACAAAGCGAGATTTAATCAGGAATGTCACAATGTCATTACATGCTGGACCAGAGTATATTCCACGGTAATACATCTGACATGTAGAACAGTCAGGCATTAAGAAAACAACTGTTGTAAGAAATGAATATTTTTTAAAAAAGACACTTGTAGCATTTTTTTAAGGTTAGGATTTTTAACATTTTTACAAGAATGCATCTTTATGTGATGAGACAACCGCACTTAAAGGAAAAGTCTGTGTGGGTAGAAATAAAAACAACTTTCTATAAAATTACTTTGATTAATATTAAAATTAATATCCCGGTCATGTCCAGATAGGGCAGTGGCCCTCCAGGACTGGAGTTTGACACCTGTGACCCACATCTTTCACCTAGAACAAAAGGGAAAAACACTAGGAAAAAAATCTGAATCTTCTACACAGTCTGTGAAAGATGACAATGCTGAAAGAATTTGATATGTACCTATTTTTTGTTTGTTTTCCTCTGCATGCCAAAAAAAAAAGCTAAACAAATCTGTCATGCTGTGTGAGTTTGAGGTTGTACCAAAATGCAGATTGGATATGGGAGCATGGATCATATATAAAAATGAAAATAGACAAATTTACAAAAAAAATCACAAGAATCCAACGCAAAAGAAAAAGAAAAAAAAACAACAACATAGTAACAGGATTAGATGGTACGACCAGCAAGGAACTCAGAATGAGTTATACACTAAAGAGGTTGATTACTGAACAAGAAACAGATGGCTGATTAGAAACAGGTTGCAGGTGTGATGGGAGAGAGAGAGTGAGAGAGAGAGCGACACAGGAGGCGAGGGAGAGTACGCAGGGAATTAGGAAATAAATCTAACACTAAATAATAACTAGACCTAAGAAACATAATTAAACCAGAGTAAAGAATAACTAGACACAAAATACACAACTAGAATCACTAAATAAGTTAAAGTAAAACAGAAACAATTCTGGTCTAATAAAAAAGAAACCAAGGAATTCAGATTTATCAAACTAAAATGAAATAATCAAAACAACCAAAACAGAGCCAAGTTTGTAATAAAACAAAACAAACAAAAAAATAAATCTCCTAGCAGCAGCTAGGTTTGTTCAATCTGAAAGCTACTGCTAGACAGCATTTTTCCTTGACTTTTTCCTACACATTGGATAAACTCTGATAGATTTTCACTTTATGAATTTAAACTGGAGCTGAAACCTTATCACTGCTTTATGATATGCAGTGTGTTAGGCCTCTCTTTGGCAACTTCCGCCTGGATTCTGCGTTCCTTTGTGCTTCCTTTGTTCTTTCATTATTTTTTTTCACACAACTTCGGACATGAAAATTAATAACCATCATGCTCTATACAAATGAAAAGGAATAGTTGTGAAAATTATGAGCCAAACTCTCGCTTAAATGTTATTGCCAAAGCTCATGTGGCAATAAATGCAACTTTGTTCTCCCTGCATCAGCTCTGCCTACAGGCCTACAATACCATTCAGTTTAGGTTTACTTGTCAAGAATAAATGTGGTTTCTGTGTGATTTGATTTGACACCCCAGGTTCCCTGCTGATTGTCAAGCGCTGACTGGGTAAAAGGTTGATCTGTGGGAGCTCACCATCTGAGCTGTCACTGGAGTTGTGATTGGCAGGTAGAGACAGAGATAAAGTTTTAGATGACAAGCAAGATGCAGATGAAGGCTGAAACCTTAAAATAAATTTAAAGTCTACTGTGAAAAAAATCCAAGTATCTCACAGTGTGAGTGCAGAATGTAGTTGTGAGCCACAGATCCGTTTTTGCTTTTTTACTGTCAACCAACCAAACACTGACTCACAAACATTCACAGTAAAAATAAAAATATTCACAGTGTTTGAGAACAATTCAAAACAAAGCGATAGAAATAGGATAACGGGGCCTTTAAATGTTTGAGATGCGATAGAAGAAAGTGCCAGCACGTTGAACTTCTTTTAGGAAGCCCTTTTTCTTCTTACAAAGATACTGGTCTTAGTGTGACGGAGAGAAAGTATAGATATCGGATTTTCACATAAGTAAACTCTATAGCGCCTGCATTTCATCTACACAAAATCTGCATCCCGATAAGTATTCATGTATTGATTTGTGTGGGGGACAGATTCACATAAACAGCTTTTAAGTGTTCAAGACATTAAATGGGACATGAGCCTGATTTGTTAAACAGCAAAGCGCGGATGTAAAACCGCTCAATTAGACCTCTGCACATCCTCCGTACACTTTCAAGTTGCACATCAGATCGCACTGAAACAGTTGCTGCATGGCAGGAACCGATCCCAGCAGGCTTTGCACTTGTTACACAAACACACACCCACTCACACCCGAGGATTTGAAAGAATTTGTTTTTGCGAAGAGAATCTCATTTGCTCTGCAAACCCTGTGACATTATCTCCCTCCGAAAGCTTTTTGTGTTTCAGTATTTAAAGAGGCATCAGGGAAAACACAGGCGATTCATTTGCCTTTTGTACCCACTCCAAGTCCCCTTTAAACCGCACAACAGCTCCTTTTCAAAACACAACAAGCAATGAGTCACAAAAAGAGGCTCTTCAGTTGTTTTTTTGCCGCTTCATGCCATATGAACAACACGCTCCCTCAAGAGTCATTTGTAAAGCGCTGTGATGCTCTCAAGTGGACAAAAACGAAAAACTCATGGGTTTTTCTCTGGCGGGACTTCAACAACTTTTGAGCTGCTTATTGAACAGGGAAACAAACACACACCAAAAAGGGTTGATTTCCCAGACTTTAACTGGGAAATCAATAATCTATTTTCATCTATCGCCCAAAATATGCTCAAAAACATACAGTAGAGTCTATGTGGTTTTATTCATATTTGCATATTTATTTATGCTGCATGTGTTGAAAATGACAAATCTAAACGTAAAGCCCATGTGCACAGCTTCTGTTCTCAGTCCCTTCACAGTCTTTACCGTGCCATTTTAAGCCTGGATAGGTCGTATCAGTCATTACATTGAAACGTAACAAAGACAAAAAGTGAAAATATTAGATTGTAAATTAATTGTAATTTAAATGTAGATCACAGTAGAACAGATGCTGCAAAGAGACCAGCTAAAGCTAAACTGGGTTATCATTAAAAAAACAGGCACTTACATTTTCATAAATGTTTGAAATATTATCTGCGTAGTTCAGAATAGTTTTTATTCAGGCTAGGTTTGACCAGTTAAAGTGTCTTGGATCGTAGACAAAAGTTGAACAATTGTAACCCTGAATATTTAGAAACAAAATGTCCCTTTTTGTCAAATCAGATAGCAACGTCAGTGCTGTTGCATCCATTCACTGTTGCTTCTGACAGATAAAATGATGTATTCTTAGAAACCGTCATTCATTAAGTCTTGTTGAAACTTTCACTAAACAAAAGCTAGTTTTACAGAACATTGCAGCCCTATTATTTATCAAAGAAAGAACACCAAAATGGAACAACTTTGAGTAAAAACAGCTTTTTGTGCAGAGGAGTTCACCTTTGTTGTTAGCATGGGATTAAAGAGGGAGTGCTTACCAAATGCATATGATTATCAATGACTGTGAGCACCTTTATGACTTTAAAAGTCTCAGTTAGCATATTAAATGTTAATGTCAATGGCACTACAGTAAGAAAAAAAACTGTAGAGGTAGAGTTTGTTTGGAAACATGAGTGCACCTCCACTCTCTAAAAACAATACGTCACCGTGACTTGACTGAAGCAGTGGCTTTTGGATAAATGAGCCTAAAGTAGAGATAATTGACATAAAGTTTCATCAAAGATATTTACAATAACCCAAGAAATCAATGCATGCAAAGAAGTCACAGCACATTTGTCCACTAATGAAGATAAAGGTAAACAATTCAAAAGACACAGGAAGTTGGTTGGATACAAACAAATTTGCAAAAAGCCATATAAAGCAAGAAGATATCTAAAATCTGTCAGCATTTATAAAGCATTCTAGCAGCTATTTGCTAATGAAAAGCCGCTGGTTTATTATTAATACAAAAAGGTGTCTCATTACAAAAGTATTGAACAGGTAATACAATTGGTAGGAAAAGAGACTTTCAAGGAAAGGTTTTGCTGTTGCAAAACTCACTGCAATACACTCAATGGCATTTATGAACACTCACTGCACAAGACTCCTCTGCAAAAGAAAAAGAATGGTACACCCTGTTTGAAGTTTGCTGCAGAAGATTTAGGCAAACCAGTAACATGTTGGGAAAATGTAAGACAGAACAAACCTGAACTCTTAACGTCATTGCACATCCCCATAAACATTATGCCAAAAGTGAAGTTTGTAAGTGGTAACATCATGGTGTGGGCTGTTTTACAGCATATTGTACTAGCAGAGTTCATATAAATAAAGTATGGGCGCTATATATGCTCTGTTATTTTCTGTCCTTGAGTAGTTGACAGCAGTTTGTATAAATTTTATGTTGATGGTCCAAAAGAAAATATTTAAAATGAGAAAAATGATGCATTCAATAACTATTTTCATCACATCAAGTTATAATTGAAGAATTTCAAATCCTTTAGTTTATTCATAGTGAAATGTCACTCCAGACAAAAATGCAAGACAAATTCATAATACATACAATCCGATCTGATATGGAGCTGCATGATAGCAGGACATCTTGGGATGATAATGATAATGGTAAATATGTTGATATCAGTTTCTAAATTTCCACTACAGTACCACTTATGGATTTTGTTCTGTTCTCTCTTTCTCATCTGTGTTTCCATCACTCTGTGACTTTTGGCTATTTAAACAGCTAAGTGAATAACTCTCCTAAAAATTATATTGCCACATAAATCTGAAGTTCAACTATAGTGATATATTGTTCAGTCCAAATGTTTTACAGCTGTTTACTGTCCTGATCTTTTATGTACACATGTAAATTCAGAAAGGAAGCCTTCTAAGGTCCCTTCATTTTAGAGAACTGAAGCTGCTTATTTACAGTCTTTAAGAACAGATTATGCATTTAGGAACCTTACAAAGATGAAAAACAGACTAAAAGAGGGATGTATTATTTCCTCTTAAAGGGATTTAGGGGAGAGAATTACCTGTTTGCTTTTTCCTCAAGTGAGAGGAGAGGATCAGAAATAATGTCATGTCCTGTCAAAACCAGAAGCAGAACAGATTCAGCCTAGCTGATCTTAATTACTGAATGCAGAAGAAATAAAGCTCACAAGGCTCTCAGTTCAAAGAACAACCAAAATAAATCTTCAGAAACTTGCTCAGTCTCCATGTACGTTAACAGATGAAACAGATTTGTCAAAATCCCTGATTCACTGACAGAGGATAAGTCTGAGGATGATAACATGGACTTTCATCTCTGGCGTTTGTCACAATTTATTAGAATTCTCAGCTCCTCTGAGCCTAAAATGTAATCCAAGTAATGGCATCACTGACTTTTATAAACACATTTAAATCCAGCCCGCTTTGAAATATTAGAAAATAATGGAAATAGATGTTTTTTCTTTCAGTGACTTTACAGTTAAATATAACAGTATGAAATCATTAACCATGTACTCAAATAAACAACACAACCTTATTTACCAACTTATAAGGGCTGAGAGTATTGACAAGCAGATTAAAGGCAAATATCTATGAAACTAGACAAGCCTGTTATTATCCTTAAAGGAAAATGTATTTTTATGTTTTAATGTCTATGCTTTTCATGGCAAAATGATGTCAGAAAGCACGTAAAAGCAGGCGTGTGTGCATGTGTTTACCCTGAACCATTTCCTATAGGAGACTGATTATATTAACAATAAAGTTAACATACATAACTGTGTTGTACATTAACAATAATATTAATATTGTTGTATCCTCATTTGTCATTTCCAGGTTGCTTTGGGGAAAAGAAAATATGCCAAATGCATAATCATAAACAACTGAGTGAAAAAAAAAGCATCTTTCCTGATTATACCAGTAAAAGTGAAAACAATGATTCATTCTGCTTCTCTTTGTAACCGGGACCGGGTTCCCTAAAAGAGAAAGTGGCATCCAGATTTAAACCACAACGAGTTTTTATCTAGACCCAGATAGATTTATTTTCCCAGCTGCTGTATTGAGTTTATGGCCCACATCCTCCCCCCCCCCCGTACTGATGTCTAATTCGTTATTATTTGACTGATTTATCAGGAAAAAAACAAAAAAATGTATATGCACATACACACACGTATACACATGAAAGAATGTCCTGCATTATTTCCAGCTGTTGTTTGTGTGACTCAACTTATCTAAATTTGTACTCGCTTGCTTCGATAACTCAGACGTCGTGGTTTGCTATGCTGAGCAACACAGTGTGTTCTTTTCTCTCCAACAGAAAGTCAGCCCGGCTGCAGATTAAGCATTAGAGTGGTAGATTCCATTAGCAAGCCATTTCCCCTTCTTAACAACCTTTTAAATCCATCAGCCATCATTTTCTCTTCATCTTGCTGTCTTCACAGCGCGATGGTCTCAGAGATGAAAATCGTTCCCAGTGTCTCTCTCTCTCTCTATGTGCCTGTGTTAGAGAGGACTGCAAATTGATTCCTTTCCTCTGCCGTCCCACAAACATAACGCATCACAGCATTCAGAAAACACATACAAAGATTTTTCAAAAACTTAGCAAAGAACTCAATGAAAGCAAAGCTTGCATTTTGAGGTGCACCAGGGCTAGTCAAGCAGTGCAAAGTAATCCTTATTGCAGTGCCTCTGCAGTTTGAATTCTCCAAACGTCTCCCTTTTAGAAATCAATACAGATTGAGTGAGTCCATATGGGTCTCTGCTGGAACAGACGGCTTCACTAATTACGGTACGTTACAGCTCAGCTGATAAGATTTTATTGTCTCATCCAAGCAAATGAGCAAGGAAACAATGTCTTTGCAGTACAAGAGATTGCTTAAAGAAAAAGGAGGAGACAGGTAAAAAACTAAACAACAATGGGAGGTTTAGTATCAGAGATAATTGCGTCTCTTCAGTGGATCTCATTCTGCTGAATCGGAAAGAAACAACTCCGGAATGATGAGACTAAATAAAGTAGATTATGCCAGTTATACTGAGAGGCAGGAGATTGTATTGGATGATAAATAATCTCATGTAATGTTGCACTTCATGAAGCTAAATCTGGTTTGTTGTTCCAAGTATCCAACTAACCAAAGGATCTTAAAACACAGATAAAAGGTCAAAACGACAGGTTTTTGAAACATATGGAAAAGAAAAGCACTCTAAATCATTTGTAATCTGTTTTCACTTTTAATGTGATGCATATTCTGCACAATGAAACTTAAGATATTTTGCAGGGGGATATGCCGACCTAATTTCTGGAGGGCCTTACAGGAGCAGTCGCTACTTGCTCAGGACAGAGCAGCAGTCCTGCAGAGCGTTGTCACCATAAACGTCTAACGACACCGAGAAAAGTCACTAGATTTATCACTTTTGTTTTTTTTCTAATAAAAGTTGATAGAGGTGGCTGGAAAGTTGCTAAATATAGCAAAGAAAAGGTGCTTTTTTATTTCTGACCACAGTTCTGCTCAGCCCTTCTGTTCATCCCCACACGGCTCTCACGGTCACTTTGCTCTCCCGAATTTACTGAAATTTTTCAAAATTAGTCAGAGGCAGGGCTATGCTTTCACTTTAAAGTTCAATTAAGCTTAAAAAGAACAAAAGTCTGCTGAAGATGACAGATGGTCACAGATTAATACATCTATTAATGACCTTGTTATTTTTAAGCATTAGGATATTTTCCTACAGTTCGCTTTGCTTACAATAAACACTAGAACAGTTTATGAAGAGCTAAAATATGAAAAGTGTTGAGGACTTGTGGTTTTAGTGGCTTGAAGTTTTACCGAAAGCTCTATAAGAGCAATACATCTGTCCACAGAATGAAGGAAGATTTTAATTAAAATGTCTGCTGAGCGCTTTAATTATATTAAAGTGAAGTCTTGCTGCTGACAACCACTCAAAACATTTATCAACGAGGACATGACGAAATGGAAACCTCACAAAACAAGGTAAATTTAATTAGAGCTTAGAGCTTATGAGCAAACCTGATGGCTAAAGTCCCAGAAAACCAAAAATTCACCAGTAAAAGCACTTAACACGGGGCTCTGGGATGTTTAACTGAAATGGAGACAACATTTTTAATAATATTTTGTCAGATAACACAAAGTAAACATACTCGAAGCTATCTTTCGTTTAAAGAGATGGTGATAAAATAAATTGTTTTTAAGTATTTTTGTGAATATTTAGTTGACTATTTACATGCAGAGGATTTCTATATATTTCACTGAGGAGGTTCAGCATTGTCACCATTCTCTCTATTGTTTTTTTAAAAATCTTTCTTAGTTCCTCTGAAACATTTTCAAATATTAAAATTCTGCAAACGGCACGCGGCAAAAACTGCTCCAGGAAAAAAGAAACAACAGCCACGTTCTGTTCTGTGACCTTTAACGAAACAAAAGTGCTTTTCTGGTAAACAGAAATAAGCAAGTTAGGGACAGAGAAATATCATTTTTAGGCAGATGAATTACTTCCCTTAGAACGACTCTGTCCTTAAAATATACATCAGCAACTGCAGCTGTGCCATGCTTTAAAATATTCAGCAAAACAGATTGGAAAGACATTTGCATTTGGTCTGTTTGCTCCAACAACTCAACATGCTTTGCTTTTGGGAGGTAATCATGGAAACATAGGGACATGTATGTTCACTAAAGACAAAAATGACCCTGGAGGCGACAAGGAAACATAAAACTGCTAGTGTTTTGTAGAGTCAATTACAAGAAACACTAAGATCTAATATATTATATCTAACATTATAAGAAACGATCCAATAGATTTCTTGTGAAAGGAGATTTACTCTCATAACACTTACTGTAAATGGTAACAAAGAGGACTGGTGGTATCAAGGCTACAGTAGATATCCGCTGAAACCAGACGTTTATGTGCATCAAATAAAACAGCTTTATTTCTCTTGCTGACTAAAGGTAAATCAGAATATTCTCCTCATGTTTTAGGTCATTTAGAATTACCAACATTATTTTTATTTGCTAAATGCCATGAGAAAGACAGAATATAGCAGAGGTCTATGTATTGATTTCAGAGTCATTAGATGATACTATTATGTTAAACATAAAGGGATTACCTAACCTTAAAAACAATCATAATTACGGAGAATAGCACTGAATATGGCAAAACATACAAAACAAAAAACCCAACCACCCAGGGAACGTGACAAACATTTTAATAAACGAATCCTACATTGTAGGAAGGCGGTTTAAAAAAAAAAAAAGCTTGCGATTTGAACAGCCTCGACTTTATTTATGAAAAAAAGAAAATGGAGATTTTTTTTTGTTTCCCTCAAAATATTGATTTCCTCCTTCCTGTGAACCAGCATCATGCATCATCTTGTCTTGTGAGCTCTATGTACTGTTGCACAGCTGGTTCTTAATGTGTTTCTCTCCACTCTGTATGGTCAAAACTAAAGAAGATTGTTAGTTTAATGACATAAAAACCATCAAAAGTAAAAATAAATAACTTCCTCTGTTTTCTCTGTATAGCTGACACAGTCAGTATTGAACTGGGGCTTCAGCCTTTCATGGGTCTGAGTTTCAGGAATATTTGATTTGTTTTTCCAACTTGAAACTCAAGAATGATAACTTTATGGTAAAATGAAACACACAACAACAATAGAGGTGTAATACCTTTTGGAGATAGAAAATAGCACCTTTTGTGCTGAATCTGGTATCAGGTCATTTTGCCGTTTGCACACCCATCTTATCTCTATGCATTGACATTTCATCCCTTACTAGCATTGCTTACCTTCTGTAAACAAATAATTTATATCTATATAAAAGAACAAATATAAAAACAGTTTACATTTCTTCAAAGATACATATTTTCTGAGCAACCTTCTAGAGGTTGATGTGATTTTTCTATCATAACAACAAACCACCACGAGAATATAGAAAATTACTGTAAGTCCTTTCTTGTAAAAAGGGTTGACTTGTCTAAATAGCATAAATAATTTTACAAAGTAGCATCATTAAAAAACTGAAATAATGGCGACTGCTTCCTAACAGAAAGTGCCTCATTTGTTATGGATGGAATCAATGTTTTTACTTGTTTTCTATTGTTTTGCATGGTGACTGATACATTTCCCAGTCTCTTTCAGAATGCCTCTGCACATTGTTCGGAAAAGAGCCAATCCAGCTTTTTGCACATTTTGCCAACTTACTCATTTGCTGACACAAATCTGCAAATCTTTTGTTGTTTTTAAAATTAAATAAAATGGCTCAGGCTCAGAAGCAGCCTTAAGTTCAGATCTCAATTTTCATAATTTACAAACTAAAACCATCCGTCTAAAGACCTTCTTTATTTTCATGTTCTAAATACTTATTTTAGCAACTTGTCATCACATTAACTAGAATAAAATTTGATTCTATTATAATTTATATAAAAAAAAGAACATCCAGCATCATGATCCCAAAAGGAAAAACACGAGCTTGCCTTAAAACAGAAATCATTCACTATTCATTTATCTTTGTTTATTTACTTCACAACCAGATCATAATATCAAATCAGATTTTCTGTTTGCTAGTTCAGCTTTGAGCTGAAGCAAACACAGCATCCATCGCAGCATCATCCTCATCACACTGATAAAATGTCAACATGAGCTACACCCACTGCCGTTACAGCTCCCACACGAGCAGATAAATTTAAGGCAGCATATAGCATAATTCCTGGGGACTATTAAAACGTTTGACAGAGGCCCTCAATTCCTGGTGCTATGGACCCATTTAAATCTATAGTGGGTGATCAATATATGGAGTGTGTTATTTGTGACTTTGTGCTTGAGTTTTATTGCAGGAAATCCTAAACATCCAGATTTTTACAAAAGGCAAGTTACTCCAAAAATAATAATAAAAAAAATATTCCACAAAATGAAACCAAACCAAGCAGAGTAACTTTAACTTTATCTTTTACATGTTGTCTGTAAGATTTTTAAAAAGCAAGGTTTCAAAATAGCAAAACCTTTCTGTCACAGCATTATTACTGTTTGACATATTTTCAACGAGATGCAAGATAATCTCAGCAATTGGCTTGGTTAGTATTAAATGCAGGGTTTCCCCAGAGGATTATAAGCCTGGCGGGCCACCAGGCTTTACTTGCCCCCCTACCAAGCTAAGCATAGTTTGCTTATTTTAAATTGGGCTTTTCCTACACCACTACCAGTAAAGACGGATTAAGCAAGGTTCATAGTTGTCACGTTGAACTGGGAATACATTCTCATGCTCAGCATGTTAGAATTGTTG
Organism: Xiphophorus couchianus; assembly: GCF_001444195.1. Taxonomy (NCBI): domain Eukaryota; kingdom Metazoa; phylum Chordata; class Actinopteri; order Cyprinodontiformes; family Poeciliidae; genus Xiphophorus; species Xiphophorus couchianus. Next base: position 23,189,385 of record NC_040229.1, read on the forward strand.
TAACACAAAAACACAGTGGGACACTAATGGACTGCTCTAGTGCCCCCTACCACTGGACTTAGCAAGTTTTCTGGGGGAAACCCTGAAATGGTCATTTCCTTTTTAGAGACAGCCATGAGTTTCTTCTTTAACTCTCAGTATTCTTCATGGGCCAACCAGTGGCACCTTAGAAAATTCATAGGGGTAGATAGACCAGGCCAGAAAAAATGATACATGTCAACTCATGGCTAAATAGATATAAATGTATCTGTTTATTTACTTACTGGGTTTCACATTTTCTATATGTCCCCTTGGGCACCTATTAGGTGACACTGGGGCCAGTGCATCTCAACCCAATCATCTTTCCACTGACTGATTTCTCTATGCAGACACAATAACCTTGTTACTCATGTTGTTCCACACTAGATACCTAAAAATCTAGAAAAGCTACACACTAAGTTCCTAGCTTAAATGCCATAAATGATATGCTAGAGAAAGTACAATGTGGCCCTAGTTATAGATTTGTTTAGTTTTTGTGTTCCTCCGGTGATACTGTGGAACTTTTACTCAAGGCAAGTATGAAATGACAGTCTTACACCTTCCCATAGTTCTTTCTGAATGAATTTAGAAGCTTTTTAAAAACTCCAAATGGCTCATGTGGCCTTTGGCTGAACCTATTTATGTAAAATGCTGCATTGTGAGTCAGGGTTTCACTAACAGCAACACAAAAACAGACTGAACGCATCAATTTCTATAAGGTGGATGCCCAGAGTCAAAGCAGCGTTGTGAAGGACATTCTGAGCTTGTTTTTGTATCCCTAAGTGATGCAAGTAGCTGCTTAAAGGATATTGGGCAGCAACATAATGCACAATGACAAGGTGACTGTTACTGGCCCTCTGAAAATACCATCTCGTTATGAATGCACTCAACTCAATACTTGTGCAACTGGACTGCCCTTTCTTCGTTTCGCATTCCTCTCTTCTTCCAGGGACTTTCCGCAGTTTTGTTGGTTTCACTGTCATCTTCACTGATCACCAGCTTGAGACGGCAGCACACTTGTATAATGCTGTTCATCACAGATTTTCTTCAGCGCCCGCAGAAGTTTCTGTTCCAGCGACTCAGAAATAAGTCTTGTCTTCTCAAATTGTCTCCTCGCTCGTCTCCGTCTTTCCACATTCTTCCTCTGATTCATCAGCATGAGAGACACGGGCAATATCTGACAGCCACTGCGGGTCATTGGACCGTTTCTCCACTGTTTGTGTGTATGCTGTGTTTCTGAGTGTGAGACGGAGGGAGCCTTGGGCTAGTGAGGAAGAAAACGAAGAGGAAAATACTCGGGGCAGCATTGTGTCACTGGTGGAAACTACCAGAATCAAAAAGACTGAGTGAGTCTAAAAGGTCCTTCAGAACACATTTAGGGTATCTACAATGAAGTAGTGAAGATGGCCTTATCTGCATGTTTAGATGAGAAGGTTATCAGTGTTTTTGTTTCCTCAGGATGGTTGGAGCTTGCTTCTGTCCTGTCCTGTTCTGTCCTAGTTTTAACCACATCCACCAACTCCCCTGCTGTGCTCAGTCAGATCGTCTTCCTTTAGTTCTCAGCAGCTATTCAAATGATTAATTTGAGCTGTGACTTATGTGATCCTCTCTAAATGTACACTAGTGGAATTTATGGAACATCATCTGTGAGCAAAGAGAACGTGTCCTTCATTATTTACAATTTGTTTGCAGTCTCAGCTGTTTTTCACTAATATGATGAATAATGGACAAACTGTCTCTCCCCAAAGTATGAACAACATTTGCAACTTTCTTCCTGTTTCCAAGCTGCCTTTCCTCAGTAAATTACTAGAACAAAATTGTAGGAAACCAGCTGAGCTCTACAAGGGTTGGCTCTGGAACCCTTAATTTTTATTTTTCACGTTCTTCCACTAGCTGGCATTATTTTGTCCTTTTTTGATATTTCTTATCACATCTATGCAGAGGACATCTAGTTGCGTGTACCTTTTAAACCAAATTGCTAGATAACCTGCCCTTGTCCTTCTGTTTATCTTGGGTCAGTGGTTGGCTCTTCAGCTATTTTCTGATTTTAAGCTCAAACAAGATAAAGATTTTGATAACAGCTCCTGGTCACCTGCAGTCTAAAATCAATTAAGGCCCAGCAACTAAATCCAATGTAAAAATCTAGGAGTTACTTTGACTCCTCATTAGACCTTGACTTACACAGCAGATGTTTCTCATTCATGTTTAAAAAAAATAAAATAAAATAACACATTTCCAAAAAATATGACAACATACATGGCTGAAAACTGAGGGTCTTTCAGTCTGTGGATCCTAAACGGTGGAACGGTTTGCCTCAGATGTTTGTTTTGTTGACTCTGGAGGTTTATAAAAAAAAAAAAAATCAGCTGAAAGCCTTTTTGTTCTCCAAAATTGTAATATTGTGATTTTATTGGGCTTTTGTGTTGGTTTTAAGACTATGTAGACCTTAACAGTGATTTATGTTGCTCAGCTTAAATGCATTTATAAATGCAAGATAAATTTGCATTTATCTTGCAAATATGAAAGGTGTTTAATACATTTAATTTAATTTTATTGATAAATACATTTAACAGACTAACTCACTTATTAATTAAAACAATACATTCGCCTTTTTTAATAAAATGAACTCAAAATTGAGTTGTATGAGCTTTGTTTCAACTAACGCAGGAAACATTATGTCCTATCTTGCCATGTTTATTGATGATGTGCAGCAATATGGTTTGGTTTGGCTACATATAACTATTTATTAATGTGTAAGCCAATTATAAACAAAAGTAGTAGTTTAGATCAAAATTACCAAATTGGGGCACAACTTGATTAGCAGAAAATAATAAGCAAATACTTTTCAGTCTCAGTGGAATATTCAAGAAATGTCTTGAGTCCATTGATGGTTCTTTGTCTGGTAACTATTTTTAAGTCTATGCTTGGCCACTTTTATGTTTGTCTTTGCGATTTGATAATAAATAACAACAACAAAAAAGCTACTTGGATTGTTAGAACCCATTTATGATAGTATCAGCAGCATCAATATGGACTTTACTGCTGTTAGCAAGGCTATGATTTAGCATTTGGGAGTTATTTGGACTGACGTTTTATGCTAATTTTGAGGCTTAAAGTTGCAATTGCAAATTATAATTGGAAAGAATCTTTTTGACCAAGGACTGTCCTGCATTTTTTGTTAAGTAAAGTAGATATTAGAGGTATTATTAAAGTACACATAAAAGCCTAAAACCTGGGAACCTCGGGCAATTAACCCGAGCTTCAAACTTTTACAGCACTTAGCAAATCCATTAACTTGTCAATCTCACTTTAATGTAGTCTGAGTAATTGTAAAAAAGGATGTTAATGCTGAAGCTAAAGAGGAAGACAATCCTCTGGCTTTCAAGCAGTCTTGTAGTCAATAAATGTGCATATAATTATTTTCTGTATATATGCGGTCAGAAAGTATTTGATTGTAATTTTTATAAATGAGACTTGAGATTCATAAACATTCCTACGTCAAAATGACAAGGAAAGAAAACTGGATGGAAATATCCACCCAGCACATACACCTGTCATCCTCTATGTTTTCCTTTGTCCAGATGTAGAAATTACTTGAAAAATATTTTAGATGTTTTAGACTTTGTGTGAAATCCTGGATTGTGTCCACCGTCTTGAAAACCCAACAGCAAAGAGGCTCTTCTCCTGACTGCTGCTCTGTGAATTAAATCAATACAAAAAGGAATCGAATTAAAAAGAAAAGAGAGAAGAAAAGATGCTTAAGTTATTCTCTGTTGTTTGAGTCGAACCTGATTTGTTTGACACAATCTGAGCAAAAAAAAAAATCTTTCCAAACTTTGTTTAAAGAGCTATTTCACACTTAGTTCTGTAGCTTGTTCTCTTACAAACTTGTGTATCTCAGTGTGTGTGTGTGTTTATGATCATTGGTGATAACTTTTCACCAAAGAAAAAAAAAACACAATTAGGTATTCAGCACTCATCCTACAGAGCTTTGTTTCCACGCTGCACTGCACAATGACAGGAGCTGTTCGAGGCGGCTGCAGTGATATTAAATCATTTAGATAATGTGTTGACCTGGGGGGAGCTCAGACACAGATAACCTCAGCAGTTACAATAGCAGGAGGAGAGGATGTGACTGGACAGTCAATACACACTGCTCTCACAGACATAGAGCATCACTACAGCTCCATAAGAATTCATATATTATTCATATTCGCTGCCGGATCACATTTAGCGCTCGTCTGTGAGGTGGAAAGGTCTCGGCTTGGACAGGTTAGTTTATTTAGGAGTGCCACAGGGCAGAGCCACCTTAGCTGATATTACAAAGTTTTATGAGATTTGAGGTGTTCAGAAGCACTTGACTGAAAAAGATTAGTTAATCTCAAGTATACCAAGTTCTTCTGTAAGCACCACTTAACACTATGTGTAACAAGGTGCTTTGCTGCATAGGACAAAAAAAACCCAAACCGAATGGACTTTCTTTTCTGAGAAAGTTTGTGAAAGAGTAGGAAAATGCTGAGGAGGACAACAACAAAGCTCCCCTGTTTATCTGAGAAAATGAATTGATAGTAACGAAGCGACTTCTTGCACTGCCAGGCAGTTGAGTCTTCCTGTTGCAAGCAGAGTGGCTCTGCCTCTCACTATGGATCAGTCCTCCCACTCTCACTTATTCACCACTATCAAAACTTTAGTTTTTCTTCTACTGACATTTGCTCTTATCAGATAGAGAGTAAAAGTTTTCATAAATGGTCCCACCTCTCATATACAGTATATCTCTCTCTATTAGTCCTGACAGAGTTGCAAGTACTGTAAGTGAAATACTGTCAGCTCCTGAGGTGCTTGCTGATTTTCAAATGCACTAAAAAAAAGTTGCTCAACATATATTACAAATGTTTAAATTGCTGCATGTATTCACATCAAAGCTGCAGCTTCTTCTTCACAGCAGAACCTGTCATGAATGCTCAGTTTAGTTAGCATGGTCACCGATAATGTCAGATGAACCGAAAAGTTTCCCTGTAGCAATGTGTGAGCAGAGGGTAAATGAGCATTATTGAAAGGCTATGATTGGTTGTTTTTGAATGGGAGTGGTGCATTTCGTCAGTCAGCATTAGTAGGTCAGGGAGGAGCTTGATCTTTTTACTCACCGTCATGACAGTGACAGTTTTAACAGATATGTAAAAAAGCACTTTTTTTCTTGTTTAATAAAAGTTACATTCTGCAACTTAAGCCCTCCCTTGCTGATATTACAGATGTAATTATTTTGGTGTGTCCCTACCAGTTTTGCACGTCTAGAAAATGTGTGGCTCCAGCTTACCCAGAATGAATAAATAATATAATTCATTAACAATTTTAAAGTCTTGCCCCAGATTTAGGTATTCATGCAAAAACTGGAACAAATCCTGAAGACTCTGAACTCTAGCGTCACTTTAAAGACCTTCTAGTAAATTATCTCATATCTCTGACTCATCATCTGCACTCTGAGCCTAGAGTCACCCCACTGGGTCAGTCCTACTGCTTCTGTCGTAGTTATGCTTTGGCCTCAGCACTTTCTTTTCCATCCTTGACGTTATAAAATTCTTATGCTTAGATCTTCTAACTGCACTGCATGCTATGCTGGCCTGAAGCTCTCAAGAAGCTAAAAAGAGGAAGATTTCTTCAAGGGAACAGCTTATTCACATAGATCTACCTTCCCTGCAAATTAACAACAATATGGTTTGCAACTCACCAGCTATGTTTGACTCACAAACACTGACTGGTATTTAGCGTTAAGAATTTTTTAATACCTGCTATTTAACCGCTTATCAAACTGTTTTCTATCTTGTCAAATGTGCTGGCATATTAAAAAACAGCAGCTGCAAAGATCTAACACTGAGTGTATGAAGCAGATTTTGAAGAATATTAAGTCCTGTCATGTCATGTCTTTCTGTGTCACTGTTGATGCGCTCCTGTCCTGAATAGTGCATGTGTACTGGCAACAAGGGTGGAATCAAGGGTTTTCTATATCTACAAATTAACTGAATTCAAATGGAGACATTTTTAATGCTCTACAAATGCCCCAAAGTAGTCAGTAAATCATTTGCTGAACGTACAGTTACAATAACTAGCCCAGCTATACAACTTAACATCAAACAATAATTGCATTCAATCATATTTGTCAAATGTAATGAGGAACTTGAGAAATCAACAGTGAATAAAACACTTCAGACAGAAAACAATTTTAGATTTACTGTCTGCTTTGTGTTTGTTGCAGACATCATAGATTATATAAATCCAAAGTCATATCAGAATAAATTACTGCCATTGACTATAAGTGGTACAATAACTGCCAAACTATCATTTAAATCAAGGCAGGATGAAAGTAATTTATCTAACTGCAGGAGCCATTCACTTGCCTCTTACATAAGTATTAACTTTCATTCACTGCAATGTCTGTGAGTGGAAAGATTTTTATTTTTCCATAGCATTAAAACTGGGGATGCACATTAGAGCAGGTTTATCCAAACCAGGTTTATCTGCATGGAATGTGCTGCTTCTCTCAGATTGTCTCCTTCTGCAGCCCAAAAATATGAATTTTATGTTAATTGGACTCTCTTAATTGTCCTTGGGTGTAAGCGTGTGCATTGATGGTTGTGGGTTTCCATTTTGGCCTTTGATTCACTGGGGTGCTCCACCTTTTGCCCAGTGGCCACTGGAGCCATCATCACCTCTGCGACCCTGGACTGATAAGTACATGTAGACAAGAGGGTGGATGGCTAATTGGCTAGATAGACCTATAAAAGTAAGTTGGAGCAAGAAATTCCTCCTTAATAAGCAGTGGTTTTGCACACCAATGAGCAACTTGAGGAAACCTAATTTTTTTCTTCTACTTCCTTAAAATCACAGTCATTTTGATGAAGAAAGTTGGCTCTCTCCCAAATAAAACTGTAGCATGAAAACACACTGAGCTGCTTTCTCTTTTGCTCCTCGTCATCTGCCAGGTTTCAGACTCATGCGGCGTTATAGATTGGCTGACACTGACATCCTGCCACCCTCCTCCAGCTGACTTAATTAACAAGTGTACCTCTGATACCAAATGAAGTTCGGTACAGTATGTGGGTGTGTGTGTGCTCACTCAGAGACGTGATGTTAGAAGCCCTGTGATGCAACACATCAAGGCAAATGATGCAGTAGGACGCTCAAGCCTTCCACATGTGTAAACTCAAACCCTGACTCTCAGTCCTAGCTGCCTTGACGGGCCTGTTGGTGTATTTATGACCCACACCTGGCAACATCAGCAGATCCTCAGCTGCTGTAGTCTAATGCTTTCTGTTATCAAGGTTGGATCAAAGAGAAAACTGTAATTGCCTGTACATTGGACAATTTGTCCAAACGGTCTAACTACAGGAAATATTTTTGCTTGGGTTTTACAAATAGTGTAAAATTGTTAGTGCTGTGTGTTGGACAGGAAATAATATTTTAAAATTAAAGGAAAGATCACAGTCAATTCTCAAAGTTTGACCAACCAGTGAACTTACAAAGTTCAAATAGGAGAGTCTGAAACTGCATTAAATATTTTTTTTTTATTAAAAAGCACTATAGTATGCAATATAGTTTATATATACAATATTTCCAATAAAATAATAGAAATAGAATAAAGGTAAATGGAAGCAGTAAAAATATAGGAACAGAGAAATAATACTAGAGTATAATGTATGAGGCAAATATAAAACGTATTCAAACAAATAGCATATTCATAACCAAAGAAATGTGCAATTGAGCTGGGTAACTTAAAACTTGTGCAAGATGTGTGTATTTATGCATAAGCAAAAATAGACTATAACAAATATGGAAAATACCGTGAAAATATCAGAAGGGATTTTATTGGAACATTGTTTGAAAGTAACATTTTCAAATGTATTCATTATTTGAAATGAAGACTGTATAAGAAAATAAAATTTACAGTGTAATACAGTAGTTGTTGATGATGCTAATATTTTCTTTCCGCTCTTGTTTTGGTTAAAAAGCAATATATATTATAACTGATTACAACTGAGTCCCAAGTTTCTTATGGGTTAAAAGTAATATAGTTTACAAACAATTAAGAATAATATTAATTGTACCATTTGGTAATAGAACAGTCACTCTTAAGAAGATAAATCTGTGTTGTTTCATCCAGTAAACTCAGATTTTTCATTTGTTTGGGTGAAAATTATCACCATGATCTCCAAGTAACATTTCCTAAGGTTAGGTGGACCAAACAGCTTTTACTGAGTTTTTGTTGTAGTGACAAGAATATAATTGTACTGGTCTTTGCTCGGATTGTTGGAAGACTTAAAAATATAGATAAATGGAAATAACATTTTTAAAACCTTTAAATAGGATATTAGAGTGATTTTTGGATTGAACATATTTCAGCAGACAAAATATATTTGCATGGCTTTTTCATCTACAACGCTAATGTCTTTATAAATATGGCCCTGAAAATTGAACATTTTAAGGGTTAAATGCTGTAAAGGACCTGAACCTTTCCCCTTCATCACAGAAGCAATTAGGACGGCGTAGCTCCTGACATGAATGTTAAAAATGTTGGGTTAGGTTAAAGCCTCAAGGAAAATTGGATGAAATGAGCTTAGGTCAAAACTATTTACTAACATTTGTCATTTCAGTCTAGTCATCAAATCTCTATTTAAGGGAGCAGGGACAATTTTCATAAACCTTTCGAACTGCTGACCTATAAACTAACCTCTTCAAGATTTCCTGAACTCAGTACTGCTAGTTAAGCTCTACATGCCGACTCATGCTTGTAGCAGCAGCAGATCCAAAACATCATAATTATGAAGGTGGTGCTAGCATTTACAATACTCTCTGTAAATTTTATATGTTATACAAACTTACAGATAAAGTGGTTGTACTGCAATTAGGTAGATAAATAAAATGCAGTGCTAGGTGTATAAATTAAAAAAAGAAAACATAATAAAGTTTAGTATAAATCAAAAAGTTAGCATCGTATAAATTAGGCTACTTACAATATTTGACAATACTCAGCACATGTTAATCTTTTTATTAAATTCCTTCCAAGAACATCAAACCTTCAACCCCATTGATTATGAAGTGCAAGAGATGTAAAAAAAAGGTAAAAACTATGGTATAATTTCTTATTTTTAAGCATACAGTTCTTTTGCAAAGTTGCATGCAAATGTTTGCTGCTGGTGTGTATGGGACAGACAGATTATGGTTTTGGGGGTAGTCTGGTTTTGAGCTGGGTTAGGGCTGGATTATGCCTGCCTGACTGGGCTGCTTTGTGCCTTCGGCTGAGAGTACAGCTGATGGGCAGGGGAATGCTGGGAGGAGATAGAGTTAAGAGCAGGGCCTCGTAGCTCGGTGTAAAAATTTGTGATTCAAAGCTGCTGCAGTCTTAGCAAGATTGCAGCACTGGTGTTATTGCTGCTGACAATACTCTGCATCAAGAGTTAATGCAGAAATGTCAAAGTGAGTCCATTAATGAATGTGGTGTCAAAATCTTTTCATATTCCTTGAAGTTTTCCACATTTTTTCATACAAAAACCACAAACTTTGAACTACTTTACTGAGATCTTGGGTGAGAGCAGAAGAACTATGTTGGTAAAATTAAAATATGTCCCACTTTTGAAAAATGTTTCTTAATTATATTGACTTCACTCCTCTGTACTGTTATCTGCTACTTTTAGCAGGCATTGGCATTTGAGATTACAATGCGACAAAATGTGTAAATGTTCAAGCTGCGTAAATACTTCTGCACCTCACTGAAACAAACACTGAGACGAAGGCAGTGATGCCATAAATCATGAGGGTGTTCTGTCAGGAAGAAACATTAACAGGGTTGCTAACATGCATTTTATTGAGACAGATTGTATCAAAGGATGCATGTGTGTGTGGATAATTTTCATAATAACTAAGTAAAAAAGTGAAAGCAGGGATTCTATTTGATCTAAGACAGTTACATGATGAAGGCCTCGTCAGAGCAGAAGAGAAAATTCTTAAGGTGTTTTTGAGATTCCTCAGAAGCCTGTCAAACTTTGTAAAAACAATAACAAAAACAAGACTGTCTGAATGTACTGTACCTTCCCGGAAAGTATCAAGTGGCCTCTCGTCTGAAAATAGCATAACAGAATTGAAAATGTCACAGCACTTCCAAAGCAAAGACGAGAAGGTTTTGCCCGGATGTAGACAGAGCTCTCTGTCAGCCGGCCACACATAAATAAAGGGTAAAAATGAGCCTCAGCCTTGAGCCATGTAGTGTATAGGAGACGTCTTTTTTCATTCTGCCTGCCATCTTATAGCCCCAGCCCTTGCAATCTTGCCATCTGTCAGCTGTGACCTACCGGTGGCATGAACGAGGCAGTGAGCCAAAGGCTGCAACTGGAAGGAGGCGAGCGAATGAAAGAAATGAGGTGAGCTGGAAATGGAGGAGGAAGAACGGAATGAGAGATGCAGGGATTAATGGACAATGAAAGCAAGTCAGAGGAAGCATGAAGCAAGAGGAGGAATGATCTGAGTACACACATAATCCCTTGACCAATAAAGCCTCTGCTCAACATCCCATCTGTTGACTGAAATGTTTTCATATTTATAAAAGTTTAACATGCTAATAGCTGCAGGCCCTTAACAGATTACTCAGACATTGCGAAAGATGGCTAAAAACAACAGGAAACAAATTAATAAACAACTGGAGCAGTATGACAGTTTAGTCCTTATAGAAAAATTAGCAAAATACTGTTTGCATAAAGAGAAAAACCGATCAGACTTCAACCTGAGTTGATGTTGTGATTCTGACTTTTATCAATTTTTTTTTACATCATTTAAGAGGAAGAAAATGTGTATCATTTTTTTGACAGAGAAAGTAGTCTTAAAACCAAAAAGAAAAATACTAATGATTATGCATCAAAGCATAATTTCTAAATCTCAGCTGACCTTTATTAAACTAAACAATAGCAATTCATGTTGCTGTTGAATGCTATAGATTAAAAATAGAATGAGTTCCAAGTTTTAATGCATTCAATAACTAGATAAAAAGAAGATATATTTATTTGTTTATTGGTATTTTATCTATCTGTGATTACAGTGGCCTACAGCTCTAACTGAGTTACAGGAATGGGTCTAAACTCCAGCAAATTGTTTTGAGATGGAAGGACAACCAAAGTGCCTAAACTAGTCACAAAGTTTAAAAAGCAGCTTTACCACATATGAAGGAAAAGAACATAAATTCTCCTGTCTATTACTCTTGTATTTAGCCAACAGAAATAAATTTGATACTCCTGACATAAAACAAGAAAGGTTTAATCTGTTTTAGTGTGAAAGAACAAAGTAAAAAGAAAAACAATTGATGATTAGTGTGTGATGTATTGGTGCATTCTTAGGACAGCATTGTGTTCAGCAAAGCAATCTGGCTGCGGATCTTGCATAAAGTCCTGCTTAGTATAATATAATATTTATTCTCTTCAGGTTGTTTTATATAGCTTTCATTGCTTTTTTTGCCAGAATTCAAAGAATCACTAAATGTTTGATGTATTATTGTAATTTTTCTAAAAATCTTGAGTTGTTGTGAGGCCCTTTCTAGAAAGTACCTTGCTATGGCTGTTAGAGACACAATCCATGACTAACACACAAGTGATGAATTTGATATGATGATGAGAAATGTAACAGACAGCTTGAGACACAGAGTCTCTCGCCTGAGATGTGACTTAACCACATCATCATGGTCAAATAGATTTGCAATGATATTTAAAAATCCAGAATGAAAAGCAATTTGCATTGGTTTATCATGGAAAACCTCTTCAGTTCTACAGACAGGATACCTACGTGTTTAAAGGGAACATTAGCAACCCTAAGTGAATATGTCCATTTGTTTTGTGTCTAAAAGTTTATGTGGGACTGTACCTTTAAGAACTGTGATGCTCTACACATAACTATTAGTCAGGGCTCTCCCAGGCATATCACAATGCAGCATGGCTTAAATGCCAAGGAGTAAAAACCAAGTTGTAAAACATCTTTTAAAAGTGCAGAGGGTTGAAAAAAACTTAATATGAAATCGCCTGTGGTTTCAAAGTTTAGGTCACAGTAACATTTAAAGACAAATCTCCTCTATGCTCGAATAGATGCCAAGGAGTGTGCACAGTCTGAGAGGTAAATGGGGGCCAGTCCAAATTATGCTATAAAGACAAAAATGTCTGAAAATAATTTTATAACACAGAAGGAATCAATGCAAAGAAGACAAAACAGATGTGATGTGTTTGTATGTGTGTATCTCTCTGGGGTCACGCTGGAGCATTTTAGACTAGTGACAGATAGTCTACCAGCTAATTAAAGCATGAAGTATTTCAGAACTCTATTCTACATAAAATGAATTCAGGAATCCTTTTCTCATAGCCTGGAAATGGTAGAAATCCTTGAACAAGACCTTCAGCTGCAAATAGTTGGTTGAAACTGTACTTTTTGTTGGTCAGATTAAAATATATAATCAAAAATGGCACAAGTGTTGTTTTTGGAAACACACAGACAGATGTTCCAGGTTTTTGCCCACTTATACCAATCAGAGTTTCATGTTTAGCTAAATCACAAAGAATACAACGTGGTTACAACGGACTGCATGAAAGTGACATTGTCAGATAAGGCAGATCTCCGATATGGTTTCCAGGCAACACCAGAGAAGCTTCTCTACGCCTACATGCGAGGACACTGACCTTACCAATCCTGACAGGCTCTGCATGGTTATTGAAACAGGAGTGTTTATCCCAAACTTCTATCCACCAAACAAGAGGAGCGTTTAATGAAGCCGACAGTGGGCTCCTGCTGTGTTGTTGTTTGCCTGCTGTGATTGCTGCTCTCGCAAGAAATAAACGCAGCCCTGGAACTTGCATTCAGAGCAGTTTATCTCATTTGTCTATAAAACCGTTTTATGATTCTGACATTCAGGATGTTATATTGGATATCTACCTACTGCTGCTTCTCAGTTGTCACTTTTATACTGTCTGTTTTTTACACTTTGCTGATTTCATATTAAAGGTACTCTAATGCAACCGCTGTAAAATAGTCCCAGGAGTAGCATGCAGGGCGATATCACCGGCTACAACATGTCACGGCTCTTTCAAGTCTAGGTAAATCCACTGTCTGAGTTTTATTCCTAAAAGGTCCTCTGGGTCTTAGTTATTCATGAGGTTTAGCAGTTAAAATGTTCCCTTAGAAAAATTGACATTCTTTTATCATAGTTCTGACATCAGCTGTGATTAAAAGCCATGTAGCCACAAATATATGGCTACTTATACACTTTATTTCCACAGTAATCAGGCTGTTTAAATATATATGTGTTTGTTCTTTTAAGGGGCTGTGTGTGGCTTTATAGTGCGTCATATTTACCATCCAGACAAACTAAGGATTCATATGATAGTTTAGATTTTTCTGAGAAAATATCTTAGCAGTAATATTTAATTTAGCCATAGCAGGCAGATATTATATTGCAATGAGTTTGAACAAATCCTCAGTTGATTTCATCTAACTAAAAATGTGTGCCACTTCAGCAGATATCTTTTAAACTTTCACAAAGACTCCTGTTTTGTCAACATTTTCCCAGCTGACTAACTTCCATGTTACAACGTTAAGTTGCATTGGTTGGGCCTGCTGGTTGTAACAATCTGCCTCAACAGCTGGTATCAAGTAAAATAATGCATTTTGAAGCAAGCTGTCATTTGTGCAACAAAATCAAATATGGTATTTAAAAATGAAAACAACTACAAACTAACATTCTCTTGTGTTTACACCAAATTTCCTATTGGGTGAGAACGTATTGAATTCGAGCTGTTTTAAATTGCTAAAATGTAAATAGTTTCAAAGTGTACGAATACTTCAGGAATACTCTATAAAATTTGAAATCCTCATGTAGCCAGAACTACACTGGCTACATGATCTTTCCAATAAAATATTAGTAAAACAATATTTCTTATGGCCTAAAATGATCTATCTAGCATGAGATTTAGGCCTGTCACAATAACAAATTTTGCCAGACGATATATTGTCCCAAAACTTATTGCGACAAGCAATAATATTGTTGTTTTGAGACCATTTTAAAGTAATATAACAGTAATAATGGACAAACAATGCAAAAATATATTCTCAAGGAACAATAAACTTTAAATTCTGATGAACATTTAAACATTGAAACTGGAAGATATTTTAAATATCCAAAATAAATAAACAAAACAACAGAAACAACAAACAAAATTAATTATAAAGACTGTTGACAAAATTGTCTTTCCAAAAATGGGATAGCTGAGACCAAGGCAACAGCCTGAAGACCAGTTTTGGTAGAAAGACAGAGAAAAAAGAAAAACGATAAATCAAGCAAATAAAAATTAGTGAGTTTGTTTTAGTTTATCATGCGATTAAATGATTTATTGTGTATTATGTCAGGACTAATGAGATTAAATTAATAAGGTAAGATAGCAACAAAAATGTTTGGTTAATTGTAAAACATGGGACTTTACTGCACAGATACAGAAAATGAAGAATGCTAACTGCAAGTAGCAGAATTAAAATACAGATTCTAGCCTTTTCATGCTCAACAGAACCCCTAAGAGACATAATGTTCGGGATTAAAATCAAGGCATCAACTATCAGGTTATTCATGCCCATCTTTGAAAGGTTAATCTGAGCTTACTTTATTTCTGTTCTAAGATTTTAACACACAGACCTGAGATTGAAGGCAACATGAGAAAGTGTCGTCATAGGCATTACACCGGCAGCTGTTTGCACCAAATAAACCATTAGGCAATTCCTTTCGCTTCAGTCTCCTGGCACAAGTTGAGACTGCCAGCTAAAGGCTGACTTCACCAGCAGCTTACCTTTCATATGTTATTGTAAAGACTATAAAAGGAGCATACTTGAACTTGATATCCAGGTGGAATTGACTGTCCCCTGGAGAAAAGAGCTGTGTATGCAGAACTAATAGCAAGGAGAGATGCAGAAAGGCATGCAAAGTGTGGGCCTAACGGGGATAGCTACACACTCTTCAGCTGCCAATCCCTCTGTCAAGCCTTCAAGCTCTTTGGCATCACAGGACCACACAGGGAAGAAAGCCATCAGAAACATCACAGGGAAAAAATACCAGTACACAAGCCGTAGCCTGATCAAACAGGAACAGACCAAATGGGCATCATTTACTTTGATGGTATACCGTCTGAAAATGGGAAAAACGTAGTTCAGACCAGAATAAAAGCCAAAACATATTGAGAGTTGTGTGAATGGTATCAAAGAGAATGAGAAAATGCTGCTGAGGGGTGAAAGAAATACTATCTAGGAAATTCAATGTGAACCTCTCTAAACAGCCTCAACTCCTATTACCTTCCAGACTCCCAGACAAACAGAGTCTGGAAGATAAGTTGAGATGCATGTGTAGGCTTTCACAGGACAAGGATAAGCACACAGCAGCCTCCTGTGTTTGAGTAGCCCCTCAGCATCCTCCCTCTCCAGCCTCCCTCTCAGTGGCATGACACCCTGACTTGGATTTCCAGACAAGCTCCAATTCTGTCAATCACCTTTAATGCCTTCAAGACAGCCCCTGTCTGCTGCATGTCTCATTGCATACACTCTTTACTCATTTACCTCAGTAGATTGTTTTCTTCCTCACACTGCCGACATCAAAATCGTCTTCCAGCCTTTTTGATATGTACAAAATGGACCGATTGTACTTCTCTGTCCTTCAGTCTGATTTAATTTGAAGATTATTTCACATCCAGGTTTTCCTGTTTCATTGTACTTTCTTTTATTGGATAAAGTTTAGAAGAGTTAAATCAACACAACATCAAGACAAAAAAGTTCTTTATTTCTAAAAGTGCATTTGTGCAATCTATCAACTGAAGCCAGACTCTCAACAGAATCACGCCTGGAAGTTCATCTCAACTGTGAAGAATGTAGCTATTATGGCTCATTAACCTCTTCTGCCCCTTTCACATAGAGCGGGGCAGTCCTGAAGTTATAGACGAGCAAGCCCAGTAGAGAGCAGCCTGGCCTGGGCAGATGGCAACTCACAACCCCCTGAGGTGAGAAGGAGAAATGGGAGGTGCTTTCAAAATAACAGAAACTAGTGAGATGTGTGGGGCTGATGGTTTAAAAAAAAAAAAAAACAATAGACAAAGAAAAGAGAAGCTACTTTTTTTATTTTCACAATTAAAACTGGCAGGAAAAGTTTTATTGGTAAGATGAATGCTAGTTAAAAACAATACATCCGTAATGTTTGGTTAGCGATATTCCATCCGTAGATAGTAACAACGGTGGAGCAACCTTTCCATTTGTAGGACTAACATTGTTACTAATCAGCCTTTTGCATTTTCTCCAGTATTTAATTTGTGAGCTACATATGGCATTCAAGCTTCAGTGAGCATTTTCTGCTGAATATATAAATCCTTAAAAGATGCATGTATGCAGGGTCAGGCCGTTGCACCAACATCTTTGTAGGGACCTGTTGTTATATGTGAATCTCTTATGGGTTTAAGCTAAACTTAATAGAAAAGTCATGGACTAGCCATAAAAACGAACTATGCTGCATTGTTTCTGCGCCCTGTAAGTTGTGTGTGCGTGTATATGTAGGCGTGTGTGTGTGTGTGTGTGTTTAAACATTTGCCGTTAGTTGTTCAGGGTATGCCTAGTGTGTGCACCTTTTAATCAAACTCATATACTCAGGTATTTTTCCCACATTTTTGGCCTAAATATGAACCGGCGCAGAAAGCTTTTTCTTTTATCAACCAGAGTGTGAACAATGAAAAGCTAAAATAATGTGTGGAAAATAAACACACACCCTCAGGACTTTGTATACACATGTGTTGGGAGGTTTGGGCTATTATTTCCCAGACACAAACCACATTAGGTTTGTCTGCAATCACTTCCACCAAGCCTGTGATGCATTTGCAGTTAGATTAGTAAAGACAGGCAGTATATGGATGATGCTCTTTTATGCAGACTACATGTGTTTGAGATCCAGAAAGTAATTGGAGCATGTCTGTGTCTGTGTGTGTCTGTGTGTTTATTTTTGTGTCGAGAAGCTTTTACAACAACAGTAAGCCAGTGTTGCTTAGGCAAAGGTGCAGTACAATAAATCACTTTTGCTGTCTATGCTTCTTGACTTTATTTGCTGAAAGGACATCTCAGCTGCATCTTCTTTACTTCGGGTGAATGAAAATCAACATTTTCTGCTTTCTGCTTCAAACATCAGGGTTTGCAGAGATACTTTTGACCATTTGCTTCGCTGTGCTTGACACCATCTTCTTCTAAGTTTGCATTTCAGCAGCCCCTCAAAGTCTCGAGGAAAAAAAGTAGGAAATTATTCTACGACACAGTAACAGTGTTATTCAAGCAGCGATGACCTTGGGAACCTTATGTGTTGGGAGAGAGGCTTCATGCATGAAAAGCATTTCATTTCCACACTCCTGCATTTCAGGAGCCTCAATGTTGAAAATCAAGATAGATGGGTCATTGGCACACAGTGTTTGCACAGAAGCCTAGATGCGTTTATCAGAAATCTGACATGTCACAATGCATAAACAAAACTATTTGAAATGTGACAATAGAAATGACTTCTACCATGTGATGTAAAAGGCAGATGGTAGGTAATCTAGTAGCATTGTTTGGGTCTAATTTGCATTATTTCCATTTGCTTTAATGTTTCTGATTGCCAACTAACTCCACAGCAGTGTGTTGAAATAAAAACACTGCAGTAATGAGAACCGAGAAGCAGATACTGGGTCAGTATTTGCTTGCCTGCAGAGGGATTAAGATTACAAAAAAATAATCTGGTTGGCACAGATGGGTGAGGGGCCCAGTGCCCACACACAAACACATATTCATGACTTGTCAGCATTCAACAGAGGACAAAGTAAACTGTGACAACTCTTTTTGTAAATTCCCTCCCATACAAGTCCACAGTCCTGGTGCTAATAGGAACATGCAGTTTAAAAAAGTATGTACAGAATCACAGGTCAGGAAGAATAACAACGCAGGTGATCATGGCAAGGGATCTAGTTTTGGTAAGGACAACTTGTTAAAATTCAAACTGTTTTAGAACGGGGAAGGAAGAGAATATAAGGAGCTTTGAACATGGAATCGTTGTTGGTTACAGATGTGCTGGACTTGGCCTTTATTTTCATACATAATCATCTCTCGAGTTTATAGAGAATGGTCTGAAAAGAAAAAGGAGCAGGAGACGAATAAGCAAATTGAAAAGCAATGGTAGCTCAAACAACCACTTGTTACAAGCAAGGTATACTGGATAGCATCTCTAAATGCACAACACAAAACCTTGAACATGCTACAGCAGCAGCAGTCCACACAAAGAGCTGCTCTGTCAGCTAAGAAAAAGAAACAGACTGCTATTCATACAGGCAAAAAAAAAAAATCAGACAATTACAGATTGAGAAATAGTCTGGTTTGGTGACTCACAATTTCTGACCCTTTTTGGTGGTTTAATGTTGTGGAATATATTCTCTTGAAACACTTTGAACTCTGAGCATCATTTAAGCATAATAATCTACTTAAGGACCAACTTCACCCCTTTGAGCACATTGCACCCCTCTTCTGATGGCTGCTTCCTGCCTGCATGATACTGCAACCATGTCACAAAGCATGATTAACCCCCTCATCAGCAGAGGTCTTAATTATTTATTCCTATCGGGAATAAATAATTTTGTGTTTCCCCTCTATCTCTTTTAGCTAGTTATATGCTCGGACACACATAGTACAGAGTTCAAACAACTCGTAACGTTACTGTAGTTAGGGAGATAAAGCGTACATCTGTAGCAAGTTTCTCCCACGCTCTCTACAGAGAAGCAGTGGCGCATACTTGTGACATTACTAGCAATAGCTTAGGATGTTTTAAAGAGACACTACACAATTGCAGCTGTTACATATTCCACTAGCCTCCACAGTCACTCCATCTCAATCAAATGGAGCATGTTTGACATGTGGGAGAACTGGACACTTACATTGTGATGCAACCATATCAATTAGGAGCAAACTTATTCTGACAAATTGTTGAATCAATGTCACAAAGAACTAAGCCAATTCTAAAGGGTATCCAGGAGTCCAACCCAGAGCTAGAGGTGTACCTAATAAAGAGGCCATGGAGTGCATATTGTCACCCAATGTTTATGGTGCCATGTTGATTCTGCTCCAAAGTTTAACATGAAATTGCTTTCTAGCAAACCGAGCGAGACAATTTAAGCCACTGCAGATATCATCAGAGACTAAAACTGTAAAAATTACATGCTAGGAAGTGCAATGTGACCTTTTCTTTATAAGGGTCCTGATTCACTCAGGGATAATATGCTGCTTGTTAAAAGTGCAACCCAGTTGTTTTTTTTACTATTCCCACCGCTCCTCTGCATCTTCCAGTCAAATCAATTCCCTGGTTCAATGTACTGGATTTCTTTTACCATGAGATGAAACTGTTGCAGCAGATAATAACTGCTTCCTACCAAGTTATGAAAAAATGTGAAATTCAGTCCAACCAGCTACCTGACCAATAAAAATAATGAGTCGTATTCGATTATTTCCTGAAACAGATTTGTAAAATGTCCAAACCCTTTCCAAAAATTTTTGGAACATCTACACAACATTAAGACTTAAAAACACATAAGTATTCACCTGTGGGAGGATCTTCAGCAGCAAACATCATCAATAAATGTCATTCATATTCCTTTTACAGCAGAAAATGTAATTTTCTTAGATAACAGAGTAACACTCACTCTCTGCCTCTAAAATGGCTGTGAACTGTCAGTCAGCGGAGTATGATGGAACAAGGAATGGAAACTTCCTCAACTTTTCTGTTTTTAAAAATAGATGAAAGTCAGTAGATGGAAAAACATGAACCGTCATGGCTGGTTACCCATTAGCTGACACCCATTTGTATTTCTTAGTATTTTTAAACAAAAGCTGCTAGGCATCCTACTACAGTACATTAGACTCAGTATCAAAATGGATATCCTTGCTAATTAAGTAGCTAACAATCAACAACATACTTTCGAGATACTGGTAAATTTATCTTGTGTTTTATTTCTGTATTTGTTTTCCTTCTATGACCTTTTCAGTCTATTCAACACTGTTAAAAAATTAAAAACCTGCTGGATTCCTGTCGTTTCAGCAGACATGTACTTTATGATTCTTCCAATTTATCGGATTAAATATTTAATCAAATCTGAGCCAAGGTTTACCATCATAGTGTTCCTCAAGTGTATTGTATAGAAATTAACAAAACACCTCCATCTATTAAGAAAGTGCAGTTTTAAACTACATTTAGCAATCTGCAAGCAACATATCTGTAAAGCTACCAGAGCAGACAGACTGAATTACTAAGTGACCAGTTAAAATTGGCTTAATTTGTTACTCTATAATGAACAGACTAGTAAAATGGTATAATATTCCGCATAATAATGTCTTGAAAATTAAGATTTTAGCTGTTATTTAGTTATATTTGCTCTACATATTAACATAAAGGCACAAAAATATCATAGATAAAATTATACCATAATAAATATTTCATTTTGCAGCAGTAGTAACAACTGATGCTTTGCTACTTTAAATAAAAAGATACTTCACAATTTTTCTTTCACATTTTTGTGTTATTTCTATTAAAATTTGCTCAGGTTATTGTACCATAAAAATCTCCTACCAACCAATAGAAATTAGTAAAATATACACTAAATAGCATTTTCTGATTTTAAACTGGTTTACAGTGGAACTCATGTTCTTTAGATCACTGTGTGTATTTATTGAGCAAAATAAAAATAGGCTTAAAAAATATGACTATCAAAAATATTCATAATATCAGTAAATAATCTCAAGGTGGCAGTAATGACACTATTATGTTTATTTCTGTTCTGTAAACAAAAACAATTTGGTCATGTAGTAGGTTCCAATCAAGGTTATTGTTCTGTCATACCAGCCCAAGCCAAATCACTTCACACTGAAAATAATCCTTTATATCTAATCTACTCACTTTCTGTCAGCTTGGTCGGGTGGGTAAAAAGCTTATTCAACAATGTTCATCTGTGGACACAAATTTGTAAAATACTGAATCTTGTTAATCTTTGAGCACATTTCTTGTCCAAGAAATGCCTTCAAAATCCCTCAAATGTTTACATGAATAAACAGCATGTAAGACTAGCAATATTTTTTCTTTACTCCAAGACCACTTGAATCTGGGACTGCCTGCACACAAGTCATGTTTTTTTATAGCTCCAAACTATATTTTACTTTTCCTAGGGCTTCCATCGGGCTTCTACACAGACAAAAGAGCATCTGTCAAATGTCAATAACAAATAAAATATGGATTATTATTTCTCCTCCTCTTGCAACACAATGTAGATATTGATTGAAGAGTATCAAAGGGTATCCTCAGGAACGATGAAACATAAAAGCACACAAAGACATGAGAGAAAGTCTTTTTCATTAGCCAGTGCTGTCGAGGGAGCTCAGTCTGTTTATTTTTTATTCATCGTCTTTCTGTTGTTGTGTTTCTCTCTTACATTCATCTCAACTTTGTTCTTTGAAAGCCATATATATATATATACTACTATATATTATTATATAATAAATATATATTATTAGATATTGTTTTAGTTTATTAAGGGAAAAACAGCAACTATGAGAAAGATATTTGTCCCTCTTGTTAAATTATGTATTTTTTGAAAGCTAGTTTCAAGTTTACCAGGCAGGTCAGATTACGGCCTGAGCAGAAGAATCAAAGCAGCCCCAGAACAGAACCTGACAACATGAGACTGTTACGATCCTGGAGTGTTTGAGCTTTGGGTTTCATTAGTGTTTTTATCGCTTCCTTGTTAATGATGTTTGTGTTCCTCATTACTGTTAACAAGTCTTGCCATATTTAGTTTCATTGATTTGCATTTAGTTTTCTAGCTACGTGTTCTGTTTTAATTCTTATATTTCTGTATTTATCTCTCGTAGATTTATTGCCAGGTTTTCCCCTTTGGTTCTAGATCATTTGAGTCCATATTCCCTTCTGTGTGACTCATTATTCATCTTTAGCACTACAGAAAAGTGGAAGCCGTCATCCACGGTGGGGTCGAACATCCCCAGAAGTAGCCGACCTACAAAAAAGACCCAAACACTTGATTGGCTAACCTGCTCAGAACTGCAGTCACCTCTTCCATAGTTTTTTTTTTTTGCCCTGTTAAGCGACTAAGTCTACAGTAATGTGGAGGAAAAAAAAATAATTCATGATGCTGTGCAGAACAATAAAGCAAAAATAATTAACACAATTTACAACATGAGATAGATTTATTAATTTGATGCATGCATCTCCAGTTTTAATAAAAAGTGCACATTCATGACTGTCCATTTTAAATATGACTTAATGACCAAATGATTGAATTGTGGAACTCATGGCTTCCCATACATGCTTCAATCCAAATTGTTTTTTATTTTTGTCTACCGTTTGTGTGGCATGTTTAGATTTTACCTCTAAATGCTATGAGCCAAGCCTTCTTTTTTACAGTAGAGGCTCTACAGCAGTATCTTCATTTTGTTTACAGGCACTCACCTCCAAGCCTCCAGTTTAGGTAGAATAAAATAATTGTGCCCAAGAAGTGTGCCAAGATTCCTCCAGAGTGATGTAAAAAGACTCATTGCCAGGTATATTAAAAGGATGATAGCAACTGCTGTCACCAGGTGGCACAACCAGTTATTAGGTTGGAATAATTGTGTTTTTCACACTGGATTCAGCTTGTATTGCTTGCTTTCTTTTATAAATAAATCCAGCGTCTAAAAGCTGCTTTTTTTAACTCAAGTTGTCTTTGTTTGATCGTAACTGTTGTTTGCAGATCTACAACATACACAAGAAAAGCAAAAACAGGGGAAAACACTTTTTCCCTGCACTGCATGTCTGCAGTCATTTTTCACTACTTCGTCTCACTTGTCACATCATCATCTCAAGCTCTATTAGATCTCTCCTCCTTGTCTCCAGTTACCTCCACAGAATCTCCCCTTTCCTCTCATGTTTTACACAAAAAGATCTTCCCAGTCCAATGAAGGTTCGTTGTCTCACTTTCCTGTCAGAGACCATCTCCTCAACAGATATTTGGAGGCTGAAATGTTGACAGCTGACATGCTGGATGTTATCGCAGGGACCCCTGCCGAGCTTATTCATGCCTCTGAGAATCCCAGCTTAGCACAAAAACACACACACATACACACTATTGTCATCAGCTATGATCTTGCCTTATACCATACAATAAATAGATACATCTGAGAACTCATGTATAGGTGGTGTATAGGAGATGATTCAAGCAGACAAAGTTTCAGCACATTCGCATCATGTTTCTAGATTTAGACAAAGTTAAGCCAAATCATATTTCACAGTTCCTGGAAAAGCAGACTTTAACTTCCTAAATCATTCTACAAATAAACCTTAAAATGGAAAAGATTTGCACTTGATGTTCCAGTCATCCCATTATGTCACTAGAAAATGACAAATGTTTGGAAACTGACATTAGACATCTCACTAACGTCACCTTTTGGAAACATGCTGATAGTTCAGTTCATTCACATTTCAAACTGAGTGCAAGGATTCTTTTTTAACCTTAGAAAAGATAAAAATCACAACTTTGTCGGAGTGAAATAAACAAAAAAAACCCCACTGAATTCCCTTATTTTAAATTAAAACCAAAGTAATGCAACTACAATGCAAACAAAGCACATTGCAGAGTTCTTTATCTTAACATTATTGAATGTGTCATTTAAACAGACAATTAGCAGTACAACACAGATGTTGCTAACAGTTGTAGAAAACCGAATCTCTACAGCAGCTGCTACCTGATGTGGTTGGATTCAATCACTCTCATTATTTCTCATCTTTCTACCAGAAAAAACCCTAAACAACATGATAAAATAACTATGTATGCATTAAATGCATTATAAAAAACTTACATTTTTGTGGGAATATTGATAAATAAATATAAATTAATTTAAAAAACAGCATAAAAAAGGCTAATACTATTAGTTTACTCTTAATTCATTAAGTAATAGTTTACCTGTACAAGTGTTAAATCAGATATTGTCAACTTGTTTTCTTGTGCTTTTTATTCAATCTTGCATTAAAAGCTGTGCGCCTCCTTCCAGCCATCAGAACTGTGCACTCACATTCATATTGATCCCCACCCTCTTGTTTTAAGATGCATTATTTACGTGTCAGAAACATAAACTTATTGAATTAACTTTGTGGACATGTTCATGCACAGTAGACAGAGGGTGGAGGAACCCATTTTGAGTTGTTTGTGTTTATTTATAAAGCAAAAATTGACTGCATGGTGGATCAGTCGTTAGCTCTGTTGCCTGCATGGAGTTTGCATGTTCTCTGACTTTTTAGCACTCTGGTTTCCTAATACAGTTCAGCTTTCTTGTCTATTGTGCCAAAGTACCTTTTATTACTGAAGAAAGAATTTGGGTTTCTTTTGGAAAAAAAAAAAAAAAAAAAAAAAAATCAAGACTTTCCAGTTATTTGATTAATTGTTCTGTGTTTGGTTCTGTTTTCTTACAGCAGTACAACTTCAGAATAACTGTCAGAGGAAATAGCTCAAAGATAATTTAAGTCCCAAGCTTGACTCCTGTCACTCAGATGAGATTTTACATGAAAGATCCGCCATTTTGTGCCTCCAGAGACTAAACATGACTAAGACCTACTGACCTGAAAGGATAATCAAAATGTACCCAATTGGAAGAAATCTCAGAAGATCTGTCTCTATTTTCCTCTCATACGGAACTAAGGCATTTTTGATTTCTGTGTGTTTTGATTTTTCTTGCCACTGCAAGTTTGTTCATTGTTTTCCTCATATGGTGGCCAATGCAACGACTCCAATTTGATTGAGTCGAATCAAGTAAATAGAAATGCGTGTAATGCATGTTTTCAAATAAAAAGGTTTGCGTTTCACTTGAAACTTTGTCTCCCAGCTTGAGCAAAGCACAGTGAGCAAGTAGCAGTTTTAATCTCACTTGCCACATGCATTTCAAAGTCTATTCTTGCCAGAAATTTGTTCCACATGATAAGTAAAAAGGTGTGAAAATGAATGTGAGGTGTCAAAACATCTCCATTCTGATATACTCATTGAGTGAGTGGGCTGAAAGCAGACAGCAGTGCTGCAGAAAGCAACAGAGTGAGAGGAGTTGCAGAGGAGTCGTTTGATAAACTGAGTGAATCACGGAAGTGATGGGTGGAAAATGTTCAGTTTCCCAGGAGGGATTAAACATTCTTACCAGCGCAGAGGGCATAGTCAAATGCAGCCGGTGATTTATAAAATGTCAAGCGCTCTTTTTTCCCCATACAGAAAGGTTTCTGTATTACTGCTACGTGATGTGTGAAGTGGGGAAAAGAATTTTTAAAACCAACTAAAAAAAAAAACCAAGTGATTAGATGTAAAACTGTATAGATATAAATTATTGTCCCAAAGAAAATGCTTAGAGCTCCTAAAAATGCTAGTTTGATAAAATTTCAGACACAATTTTGTTTTACTAGATATTGCAGAACAGTTAGTATCACTCCTGAAAAAGTTGTGAAGAATGAATTTTTAATGTGAAAATATTTATTTAATGGAGACAACAAAATCTCACTTTGAGAAATAATTTTCTATAAAATCACTGATGCAAAGTTATTACCACTTCTGTCTATCTTCTACTCAGCTCATGCATGTTATAGTATTTTTTCTCATAATCTTGTACAATATATTATTATTGTTGCTGTAAACATTGTTTTTATGCATTTCTGACACTTTCTGATCTTGATGTTGCACCAAAATTTCCCCACTATGGGTCAAGAAAGGCTATTTATTCTGTTCTGTTCTTCCATTCCATCACAGATTTATGTGTTTTTCTGTATAATGAAGCACTTCTTGGATCTACGATTATTTTATTCTCCTGAAAGAAGCAATGAAAACCCATTCAGTTTTTATTTGCTTAAGATGTCCTACTATTTCAAAGGTCTCATGATGTCATGCGTACTAAGATGTCTTATACTATCTGCATCACAGATGAGGATGGTTTCCATACATTCATTTTTCTGTTTTACGCCAAAACCACATGCTTGGTGTCAGATAAAACATACAGATCTGCCCAAGGTATCGATGGCTTTTACAAAACTCCATGTTTATTTTTGTCAAAAAAGTTTTTGCCATTCACAGAGAATCATCTTGATGAGAAGATTTGGGAAATGTGGGACCAGTTTTGACAGATACTCCTGAGTGCCATTGATTTTTTTTTTTTTAATTCTCATACTTGCACTCTGTGAACCTGGATCTTGGAGCTCGTGTGATTTGTTAGAAGAAGTTGGAACATCAGACTTAATCAGCTAAAAAGCAAATAAGCAGCAGTTCAAAGTGATTGTTGATAATTAATTCTGGCATGACTAACACAGCAGATTTAATTTAATTTTTTATTTTTTACAAATGTCAAATTAATTTGTGGATGAAAGTGGAATCCATGATTTTACCAACCAAGGAAGCAGATTTTTCCATCACTTTGTGACAGTAATATTTGTAGAACCTTGTAGATCTGCCATGAATTCACATTGTTTTTGCTTTTTCCATGTTAAATAAAAAAGCATCACTGAGCAGATGCTCCATGTTAACTTACACAAATGTGCTTCAAATCAGCACAGACCTGCACTGAATACCACACAGGAAATATTAGCAAACAAGAAAAGTTCCGGATAGTCAAAAACCAGCGTACTGATATAATTTATAAAGGCTGCATCCTGTACTCTTTACTTTTTTTATTTATTTTTTTTATTTAATATATTTATTGCTTTCAACAAATTAACAAAACTGCAGGACAGTTATCAAAATACAATGATATCCGGATCATCAATCAGACTGCGATGACCAGTTGGTGTGGGTTGACGCTGGCATTGGGATCTTCTACATTGTCATCATCAGTGAGTGAGTCCAAACAGGATTGCAGTTACAAATAAATTCCAGAATACGACTGTCCAACTGTCATTTATGTAACCAGAAAATAAACAACAAAAACAGCGATACCCCAACCCAACCCAGGATAGAAGATAGAACAGCAAATAGATAGATGGGGGGAAACAGAAAGAAAGAAAACAAAAAAAAAAAGGGGAAGGGTAATATGTACAACTAAAACAAGTAAGATAACTAAATAAAATGCATCCTGTACTCTTTATAGTTGTCTGCTGTTATTGGTATTTTTAAATACTTTTTGCAGGCACTCTTTGTCAAAGCAGTAAAATTATCTCCGCAAAATCAAATAATGAAAACTAAAACTTTCACTGATTGCCAATTTTTACAAAAACAGACAAGAAAAGCTTTCATGGATTTTCTTTACTCAAGTCAATGTAACATTTAATCTGAGAACATCGGTTTTTTTTAAAGCCATTTATATGTTTAGTTTTGACCTTCTTGCAGATAACCTGTGTGCGACCTTCAATAGTAAAAATGTACATGCTTCTTTGGATTATTGTTGACTTGTCTAGAGCTTAGCTTTTGAATTAAAGCCTCCTGCATGAGACCCCCCAGTGTCTCTTTTACAGCACAAATTAAACTGACCTTTGGAGGTTTCCATCACATGTACAAAGAAGAGTTTTCATTTGTGCGCTAAGGTTTTTTCTCTGCTCCCCTCTGTATTTCCATGCCACCTCTCAGAGTAGTAAAATATTGAAATTAAATTAGTTGCAGCATGTAAATTTATGAATAAACGCTTTCCCTTTCAGTAGAAGGTCAATTGATTTTTCCTTTTATTTTATATTTGTTGCTGATTCTTGATAGGGACTTAAAATATGCCACTGTCTTAAACTTTGCAAGATACAAAGATTGTCTTAGCTCCAGTGCCAACCTCCATTTTATATGTAATAAGATAAAAAAAGAGTTTTCTTTCAATTATGTCAGAGATGTCTGTATGTGGATGAAAACATTTGAAGAGGACTGGTTTCTCTTCAAGCACAAAAAGGGACCACTCCATTGGCCTACCTTTTTGGATTATGAAAATGTTAGAATCTAGGATTTTAGTACCAGAACCACATTAAGCTATGGGAAAAAGAAACAACACCAAACAGTCGCCATGACTACCAAAGATGGCTTTGGTAGTCACCAAAGATTATAAGACTACACCTGGTGACTGTGTTTTCTTTCATGACTTTTACATGATTCTTGATTTTAGACATTGAAATACAGGTAATTATTTTGAGCTACAACCCTGTACGCCACAGCAAACGTTCTAAAATGTCCCTGACATTTCTGGCTTTTAAGACTTCTGCTTCCAAAGGATGCATGTTCAATCCAAAGAGCTTAGATTAATCTGCTGACTCTAAAGTTTCAAATATGTGTGAATGTGAAGGTGAATGGTTGCCATCTAGCATGTCAGCAAAGTGATTGACTCTCTACTGTGTCAAATGATTGGCTCCAGTCCCCCTGGAGTCCCTCCAGGATCACCTGCTAATGGATGTTTGCAGAGATTTATGCAGGTGTTGAATTGAAAGTCACAGGATCACTATGGCGATTAAATTTCATCCGAACAGGGCATGCCTATCTGTGACGAATTTCAAGTGATCTGTCCACTGCCAATCAAAACTGTCCACTGAAAATGTCACAGGAAATGTCAAAGTATCATCAGAGTCAGAAGCATAACTGCCATTCTTTGAAAATATTTTTTTTCACAATGGTTTTAATGCACTGCATCATTTCTTTTGTTTTTTAATTGTGTCCAAAGTCAGTCCTTATGGATCAGTATCATTAAGGACCGTTTTAGTTCTTTCCCTGGTTTAGCGCACCTCAAATAATGACTCCTTCTGAGGCTTCTGCAGAACTTTATGAATCAGTTGTGTTGAATCACAGACATCTAAAACACCTTCAAGGCCTGAGCTGGACATCATGGTGTCCGAATCATTTCTCAAAAAAATTGATCTTTTTTTCTACCACGGAGAGAAAAAGTATTTGCTACATAGTAAATTTGTATATTTCAAATATAATTTTGTACAAAACATGCTTTCATACAGCATAGAATAACTTTTTCTCATCTACCTCTTACTGTAATGTGGTCAGGTCTGAACGAAAGCTAGTTTTTAGAGACAGAATTTGACAACTAATATTACCAGATTTTAATCTTCAGTGTTGGAAAAATGAACGTGAAAAATCATGCTACTCTTTGTCGGACCATATCTGAGCAAAGCAGTCCTAAGAATGCCAAATAGTCACTAACAGCAAGACCTTTACATAGAGAGAAATGTTGCTCAAGAGCACGAAGGAAACAATAAACTAAAGGAGTGGTTGCTTGTTTTAATAAGAGAACAAAGAAAATCATTTGTCATGAAAGAGCAAATCTCATTAATGCACAAAATCAAAAAGTCTGTTGCTGAGCAAGCAACAGACATTAAACAGCATAGATATTAATTTGTATGGAAACTAGATACAGTGTTGTGACACACTTCAGCAGATCGAACCACATTAGCATGCACCAAGTCGTGCATATCACAGTATTACTTTGCTGCCCCGACAGAGAGAAACCTATTTGAGAGACAAACCGGAACAACATGGAAATGAGTCGGAGCAGTGACCTAAAACGAGAACACTTCATATCCTCAGCATGGAGTCTGAACACCAAGAGTTTAATGGATGGCCAACCGGGAAGTAATTACAACTTGAGAGCCTATTCTTACTTTATATCGGTGAAAGCATATAGAATACACAATAGATGTGTTTTTTTGTGGTGTGTGTGAAAAGACAATGCACATACATCTAATCTACAACGCTTCAAACATTTACTCTGCTTCTATTCTGGCACAGAACTCCTAAAAATAAATCGAAGGTATTCAAAAAAATGTTTAAGGAGTTCACTCTCCAATCAGCGGGTTGCCGGTTCAAGCCCCTGTCCTCTCCATTTCTACCACTGTGTCCTTCGGCAAGACACTTCACCAACCTTGTGGTGATCAGGAAGGACAATGTCGACAAATAGCAACCTCGTTTCTGTCAGGTCAGCTACAATCCAGTGGCTTGCCATCATCAGCATGTGAGTGTGAATGGATATGACTGATTTCATGGCAAAGCATTTTTGAGTGCTGTGTAAGTCTGATTTCATTACATAACTCATATTTTAACAACATGTTAGGACAAAGCACATCTCTGTGCACAGTGTGTACTGTGCACAGAGGAAACCCTGCAACATAAATGATGGAGAACTAATCTAAACTGATACTGATTCTCACTCAATTTAAACTAAATAATTCAACATCCTCCAAGATTATATGTTAAATATTTTTGTTGGAGATTGCACAGAAAGGACCATTAAAAATTATACCTACGAATCTTAGAAGAAGCTGTTTACTACTGTATATGCATCTTTTATCTCAACCTTTGCTTGTGTTGTTGGTTAATTGCTGAGTCACCATCTTAATCACCTCCACAGATGGCGCTTTCATTTTTACCAAGAAGAAGAACTCATCTGTCAACAACAACAGATTATCGTGAGCAGACAATTTATCTCTATCCTTCCATTTCTGCACCTGCTGCTCTGGTCAAAGCTCCAGATGTGAATCAGTATATTGCTCTTGTTTTCCTCTGTGTGACTAAACAGAAGTAGTTTTATTACGCTGCAGCATAATATACTGAGGTTTACTACTACATGTTATATGATGTTCTTGTTCTCGTCTTATTCTTAGACAAGTTTAAGCCATGTTTTTTTTTGTTTGTTTGTTTTTCCTTTTAAACATTTTTTCAACACCAATGTTACACTACAATGGAGCACCTGGGAGACAGAATGTGAAAAACTGAAGGAGCAGACATCTATGACATCTACCACAAAATAGATATCTTAATCTTTGAAAAACTCTGCCTCTGCTCTGGCACATTCGTTTTGTTTAGTGTTTTCCTATGCTGCTGTTTGGGGGGCTCTCAGGGCCGCCAAATCTTCTAGCAGCAGTAAGCACTTGAAAAATTACTTCATTTTTTTTCCTTTGCCTATCTGACATGGATAAAGACAAACTAACAGTCATGACTTCCTCTCCAGCTCTGCCAGAGCTGCATGACGATGGTTACATCCTGATGAGAGAAAAACCAAGTGTGACAAGTATTTAAAACTTACTGTGAACTGATGCCTGAGAATATATGCTTCAATATAACCATATCTTTAATTGCAAAGAAACAATAATCAAATATTACATTTGGATGTGAAAAATCAAACAATGCCTGGCCTTCTTCCAGTCCTTTTTGCCAGGTAAAACCCTGACAAAAATGTTTAAAATGGAAAACATAGGCAGGAATGACGAATCAATATGGGAGATATAAAAAGAGCATTAACAGGATTCTGATTTCCAAGGACCGATTCAACCAGGAGATCGAGTTTCTGTCATAAAAGGAAGAAAATGTGACTAAGGAGGATTTAGCTTCTCATTTTGTCTGGCTGAAGCCAGACAAGCCTGAGGATGTGACTAATGCGATCAGCATGCTGCTTCCTTGAATCATAAAGAGAATTATTTAAAATTGATTGTCTTTTTTTCAACCTGACATTATCTTAAATCAGTCAAGGATATCTAATTTTATTTCAAGCAGGTTCTAAAAAAAAGCAATCAAATCGTCACCTGAGAAATGCAAAATTATGTTTTATTTTAAAAAATGAACCATAGTAAACAGACACAGGCTGCTTACAAAGACAGTTTTTGTCAGTAATTAGCCATTTTCCTGTACTTTGCAATGACTCTGTAGGTGATGCAAATTTCCACAAAGTTGAAAAGCTGGAAATCTTTATTGGAAATTAACCGGATTTAATGGCAGTTGACGGGAATTTATGGGAATAAATGGAAATACACTGGTATTGTAAAAATATATTAGCCCTCAACAAGAATTTGAAATGTAGTTGGGGAAAGATATATTTTAGTTTATTCTTTACTAAGACAACCAGATTTCATTCAACTATCTTTCTGTGTGTCTATGCTATCCCTCAATCTGATGCCCACAGCCTGCTGCTTAGTGTACTGACACACAGTGCTTGTAACAGAGATGATCTGAAGAACCCTGCAGGCTGGAGTTTTGAGCCCAGACCAGAGAACTATTATCAGTAAACATTTAAACCTGTGGACTATCATCCAGTTCTTTGGAGTACATCTGCTTTTTGGTATTTTATCACCACTTCATTTATTAAAGTATTGTCACGTAAGGGCTTAAGAAACAAGAGCAGCTGCAAACCTTATAATCAACATTGTGGGGAGACAATGTAAAAACAGAATCAACAACAGCATCCTCTAATGCTCATGGGTTTTGCGTATGCTGCCAAATTATGCACCAGAGTTATCCAATTACTGAAGAAACCAGGAAGTTTTTATCGGTTAAATGCATTCAACAAAAGGATAAAGAAGGAAAAATGTATATTAACATACAGTACTACTACTTTGAGTTGACACCTCCTTTCTACAATAGTTTCACCAAAAGAAAACCACAACCGAATGAATTATTTTTGAAGTTTGCTCATTTTGGACTTACATCAAGTAAAAGCTATATACCCACATGCCATGTCTGGCACAGACTGGTTGTTTACCTATAACACATCTGACTCGAGTTTCTTCCTCTGGAACTTTATTAAAAGACCTGAATGACCTGAAATTCTCTTTTAAATCTCCCTTCCAGCAATAACAGGCCAATTTCATCCAAATAAACCAGTGCAGCTCCACACAGGCCCGCTGTATGTCAAGTGGATGAAGTGGATGCCATTGCAGATGCTGACAAGAGTCAGCTAAACAGAACCTCAGCAGCAAGTTCAGCAGATGGATCATCTTCTCATGTTAATCTACGTTTTAAACTGATGAAAATGTCAGCAGCACCTGTGAGGATGACTGGTATAATGGTTCAGAAATGGGCCTTTCTCATGAACTGGTCCTTCTTTAAGCCAGCGTTGTTTTACTACTCTAAGCTCTTTATGTGGCAGTGCCGATTTAGAGTTCAATAAAATCTCTTAGGTTCTGAATTTCTAATGTGTAGGACAAGCTCTAGAAGTAAAGGGACAGATTGTGTTAAATATTATATACATAACTCATGTAGAGAAAATTTATTTGTAGAGTAGATATGTAAAAAAGCAAAACAACATTTGAACTTGTATCTTACCAAAGAAGACATAAGAACGTCCATTTGAAGAAAGATGGTGCTGATCTCCGGCAGTAGTTGGACAAGAGGTGGGCACAACACCGACAGGTCATCAGTTAATTAAAAGACTAAGCAAGCTATGTAAAGATTAAATTTATTGTGAATTTTACAAGTTGTCTTATTTTTTTATTAAAAATTTACTATGCTACTGTAAGTACAGAGAAAGAGAAACATCCTTGTTTTTAAAAATGTGGTCTGCCTGATTCAAGCATGAAATTTAAACACTAACACTGCTTCAACACGGGCAAAAAAGAAACTTCAATGTTTATTAGTTCTATTTAAGTGGTGAAAGAGGAGAAAGAGGCAAAGAAATGTTTCCTCAAGGCTCACAGGTGAACATTAAAGCAACACAAATTCATTATGAAACCTGAGTATTTCTAACAAGGACCAAAAACAACCATTAAAACGGTACAGTGTGCCCCACAAATGAAATGGCCTCCAGGTACATAAACTACAAACAGGTTATTGTGTTTTGATGTCCAAACACGAGTAATGCCGAGGTGAAAATGGATCTTTCAAGCTGAGAAAGTAAACCATGTTGGGGTGTGTTTGCGTGTGTGTATGTGTTCTCCTTGGCTGGTTGAGCAGGATATTTTTTTCAATCCCTTGTGACATAAAAACACATCCAACTGACTCCCTTCTTTTGCCGCCGCTTCAGGCAAATATTCTAGCCTACCTAAGTATGTTGCAGGTGAATGTAATATAATAAGCTCTTTCATATTTTCCTTAAGGAAATTGGAACATGAATATGAACAAAGCAGCATCAGCATTGTTTACAACGATTTCAATGTGTTTGTGTGCAAAGGACGAAAAAAAGAGTGGATGCCTATTATTCTTGAATATTCTGTCTACATCCTTGGGGAAACTGAATTGCAACACCTGATTATCTTTGAGCCCGAACATCAAGCCCAAAGCTAATTCTCCAGAGACGGATTCAAACTCCTTCACCCACTTCTTAAGTTTCCTTATTCTCATTTTATTTCCTTTTATCTCCTCTCTGAATCTTCTGGGTTCACTTCACTCCTCTCAATGCCTCCTTTCTTGCAGAATCTTGTTTCCTTCAATCTGCTAGTTCTTTCTTCCCCTCCTCCTATTACTCTTTTGTTATTTACTCTTCCTCTCCATCCATTGTTCCCTACTTTCCCCTTTTCCAGTTCTCCATATCTTCTTTCACCATTCCTATTCGGAGTCCTTGCAGTCTGACTACTGGTATGCAACAGAAATACACCTGTAAACTCCTAGGTTGACTTCAATCTCTTTACCACTAGATAATGTTGTAAAAATCCCTCTGAACAGCCTGCTTAATGATCTTTTGTGAAGTTTCCAATCATCTGCAGCTGTTCTGTGTTATTCATCGTCAGGAGTGGAAAAATTTGATTTGCCTCACTCTGGAATAAAACTGCCTTTTATAAGATAGCTCAGGTTCTTTGAAAACTCCAGTCATGCTAAACCTATATATGCAGAAAGATTGCATTGTAGTTCTTCAGGAAAGTGACAGCTACTCAGGCTGAAATGAACGAAGCAGCATGCAACCAGAACAGCTTTTGTATAACTGCACCCTTGGTTCATTCAGTTGGATTTCAATTCCAGTTTCTTGCCATTATCAGAGAGTGAATGTGTGCGTGAATGGGTGAATGACTGAATGTCGCATGAAGCGCTTTGGAGTCCTTTCAATGTGATAAAGTGCATTTAAAGATGCAGCTTAGGTCATGTTGAGCTACAGTTATTATGCAGCTACAGGCCATTTAGCTCATCTGTGTTGGATGTAGGAGTCACTGGAGTCTAAATCGGCAACAGCATTCATAATGCAGCTGTAGAATCTTATATTGTTTTACAGCATGTAGCGCTGTAAAACAACGCGCTTGGTGCTATAAGTTGCAATAAAGGACATGCGGGAAATTCTGTAAATAATTACTTTTCTTTAGATTAGCAAAAGAAAAATGTTGTCATCTAAAATGACTGATGGACATCTGCTTCATAGAACTGTTCATAAATATTACCTTATTCAAAACTTTAATTTATGGGATCCTACAGATTTGCCAGATTTGTTCCAATATCAGTATTATCAGACCCAATACTGATTCAAATCACAGCTGAGGCTCAAGATTCATAAGGGGAGGTTTAAAATTATTTCTTTTTGTTAAAGGTAATAGCTGGATATGACAGCTTGAGCTACCATTGTTATGCTGCTTCAAGCTGGAGGATGAACTGATCACTTTTCTTCTGCTTCTGTCACCCAGTCACTCTTTTAGACAAAGCCATTGATCAGGCTGTGTCCAAAAGCCAGCCTCGAGTTGTTCTTAACATTATTCAGCTGCTACAGAAATTCATTTCTGATATTCTAAATGAAGAGATATTTGGTCAAATTTAATTTTAGCTAAAATGTACTTCATGTACGACGATATGGATTGCAAACATATCGAATAAAAAGCTAAAAATTGTTTGGTTTTCAAAGTCTGTGTATAAATGAGCATAATGATGAAAAGATTATCTGCAACCTTACATTCAGTATATGATTATTCTTCCAGCCTTTTTCAATCTGTTAGTGCTGTGTTTTGTAATTTTGTTAATTACAAAACACAGCTGAGGCTCGAGAATCTGTGACCAATTTAATGTTTACATCTCTGTTTTTACATTCTAAAATGAACCACTTTTGCTAAAAATTCATTTAACTACATGTAATATAAATGTACCTTACTGTTTTTTGTTTTAGTTTTAACATTTTATATGTTGTAGAATACTTTCTTGGTGATATTCATTGTAAAATATCCCAAAAAAGCTCATGGGGCTTCCTAAACTGTCACTTAAATCACCACAAGAGACTAAATATGCCAATTCAAGGCTACTAAGGTCGCTTACTTTGCTAATTACTGCGGTAATTACATTTTCTTTTTTTTAAATGGCAGCACATAACTCATCTGTCATAGGAGGGCCGTAACCTCATCCGCTCCGGTGTTGCTATCGTTTCATGGAACAAAATGTTTCCTCATTAAAACCTTGTCAACAACACAAAAAATGTTAATGTGTAAAAAAAAAAAAGAAACACACAGTTCAAACACCGACTCGGATGCAATTAGGATACAGAGCAGAAAATGCCCAGGGAAATGCCTTGTTTTAAAAATGGCTGGCTGGAGAAAACACCAGAGAGAGGGGGAAAAAACTGATTGGAGAGATGTCCCAAGTCTCACTGTCCCAGCAGTTTGCTGTTTGTCCAACTGAGAAGCAGCTGCTCTGCAGCAACAGGAGATCTCCACAGTGGAGCAGAGCAGCTGCAGGGCACAGAATGTCATGCAGAAACCCATCAAGGGACTCAACCCCTGTGGGACAGCCAATAAACACAGGCTACCTGAAATAACATACGCCAATCTGATCGGACTTACAGTAGAAAGAGAACTATAAACAGCTGCATCCATCCATTTTCCACACCCGTTTATCCTTGCAGGGTCACAGAGGGGCTGGTGAAAACTTCCAGCGGTCTTCGGGTAAAAGACGATTTACACTCTGGACAGGTCACCAGTTCATTGCTGCATATTAATGCAATATTAGTAATATTATTATAGCTATAGCTTTAAAAATGATAAAGTTTAGATTCTGATGCATTGTTCTATTCATGGAATGTGACTGAATATTATAATTACCCAATAATATCAGGATATTCAGTAATTTGAGTCACACTTGCATACATTTTGCAGCAGTGGGCTGCAGGAGTTTCATGTGGCACCTGAGTTATGATGCTCGTGCTTCAAAATTTGTCAACATGTCAAGAGAATCTGTGACAGCATGGCGTAGCTGGAATTCACATTACCATCTCTCACCAGAGAAAGAGTTATGTAGAAAGGCTGGAGTGTGGTTTATTTAAAGTCATGCACCTTCATACACCACAGCAGTGCAAGGTGTGATGGAGGTTATATATAAAAAAGATAGGTGTTGCTCTGCTCTGACAGCAAAGTTGTCAACAGACAACTGTTGACAAAATGATTATTTTTATGTTTTCACGATGTAAAACACTTTGAATTGCTGTGTTGTTGAATAAATGTGGTTTACAAATAAACGTGATTGATTGAATATTCCAACTTTTCAAATGAAAGGGAAGGTTCTGGAGAATCCCCCTCCATCAGTGTTCATTCCCAGCCGATTAACACTGAGATGCAGCTATAAAACATTACTGCAGTCTGCATTACATACAAATGGAAAAACACCACACTGACTTTACTTTTTATTAAATCACCGGAAAAAGCTTAAAGCACACAAATGCTATGACGCAGAGACTGAGTTTAATGTTTTCTTGTTTTGTTTTGGGAAATGGGGTTCTTTAAAAAAAAAAAAAGTTCCCCCTTCAAACCAAAAACTGACTTTCAGGGCTGTGCAGGGTTTGGTTCCCACCTCCAGCGATCATTGGGTGAAAGGAGTGTTCACCCTGGAGCCACCAACCCATTACAGGGGAATATAGAGACACAAACAAGCATGAATTCACATTCATCTAAGGGTGATTTAGAGACCAACTAAACTAATAGTCATGTTTTTGAAGTGTGGGAGGAATCCAGAGTATCTGTAGAGAACCCATGCAAGCACTGTATTAGAGCTGCACAAGATATTGTGAATCTTGTTATTGTAATACTGAAATTGCAAAGGACTTGGAGTGTATATTGTTGGCCAATGTATTTTACAAGTTCTGAAGTTGTTGTTTTTTTTATTGCTATTGCAATATTTAGTCAGTAGAACAAAATCTCACAGTAGCTGAAGCTCACACTACACCCAAATGACATTGTCAAAAATGTGTAAAGGTCACAAAGAGTAGGAAGAAAGGAAAGAAAGAAACGGGCATATATCACACTTGAGACAAGATTTTCTAATATTGTGCAGCATGCTAAGTTTAGCACATTAGAAAGGGCATTTCTGGGTAATTGAGAATGAACTTAAACTCATGTAGGAACTTAATGCTGCTTTTAAGAAAATCAAACCCTTCTCTCGACTTACGTAGTAGCTGAGCAATATATTTCTGCACATCAAATCTCACATTTTAAGTGAAGATTCAGATCAGTATGGTTTCATCATACCGAGCTCTGACATGACTCGCATGAAAACTTTCAACTAAGTTTGTAAGATACCCTGCTAAAAGACAAGAAAGCAAAGTAAGCCTTAAAACCTACTTGGCAGAATGATCAGGCTCTGGGAGGTCAAATGCTTAAGCATAAAACTATTATGTGCAAAACTCTCTGCGTTTAAAACACACAATAAAAAAATGATCAGTGTAGCACATAAAATGGTTCAGAAGTACTTATAACAGGTTTATTTTATTTGATGCTAAGAAGGCAGTCAGAGTAGTCCCTTAGGGCCCATTGTGTTTTGACGAAAATACAAAAAATGGTCGCCCTTTAAATTTATTTGAAAGTGTCATCCTGTTCTCCAGCCTGCAACCATCCTGTGAAGCTGGATCTGACCCTCTATAAAGATGTAAGAGGTGCAGTGAAAGATGGCTACTTAGTTTATCCTTCACGCCAAAGACATTCAATAATAAGCACTTCTTTGAAAGTTGATGGCGCACAGAGGCTGCTGCCGGCATCAAATGGCAGAGAATGGCAGTGGGTGTAAAACTCATTTTAGATAATCTTTTCGAAGCAAAAGGCAAGTGTCTCCTCTCAGGAACAACTCCTGCTGAGTTTGTGGCTTGTAGTGCAGAGCCCTGCATCTTACAGCTGTTTCGTTCTGGGAGATTATCCCACACAGAAAGCAGTGGTGAGCGGCAGTGGAACGGAGTAGGTTGAAGAGCTCAGGTGCTTCTTCAGATGACTCTGAATGTGAAGAAAATCTATGTCATTTAAATCTGGGTCAGGGCTAAGAGATTACTTTGTATACTTACAATCATTCTAAGTGCTAAAGAGCTTTCTGCATCACCTCCATGTTTACCATTACGGCACCTCACAATTTATAGCACTTTAGACATTTCAGTCATGCTGACATAATATGCTTTGACATTTCAGTCCAGTCTTATTCAACCCCTTATCCATGCTAAAATATTTAGGGGTCCATTTTATGGCCTTGGTAACTACCATGCTGTCATGTCAAAAAGAAAAGGAGGAATCTTGCCCGTGCTTTATGAAGATACCAATTGTTTCTCATCAGCAAAAGACCCTAAGATACAGGATTTTTTTAAAGTCCTTTAGG
The DNA here is from genome assembly GCF_001444195.1 of Xiphophorus couchianus. Classification (NCBI taxonomy): domain Eukaryota; kingdom Metazoa; phylum Chordata; class Actinopteri; order Cyprinodontiformes; family Poeciliidae; genus Xiphophorus; species Xiphophorus couchianus. The sequence goes on from NC_040229.1 coordinate 23,228,717, forward strand.
GATTAAAAAAAAAAATCATTTTAGTTTCATTCACTAATCTCTATAATTTTTTATTTTAATGTTTAATTTAACTTAGACCTTCTAACAATGTTCCATACCACTCTTAGGTTTGTAGATATGTAAAATAGACCAGTTATAAACATGTGATCTTTAAGTGAGATCTGTGTCTCACTTATAAAGTGAGACACAGATTTCATGAAGACGCCGGTGTCCTCATGAAAGAGGATAAAACAAAAATTTGCACGGCTTATATCAGCTCTTCAATATTTTTGATAGCATTTCAATTTAACTTTCCTTCAGGGTCAATTGATCCTTTGGAATCAATACCATACATTTATTTCTTTATTTCTTCTACACAAACTTGTTTTAATGCAACTTAGGTTAGAGTAGAAAACAAAAATTAACTATTCCTATCTTGCTAGGGTGACCAGACGTCCTCTTTTTCCTGGACATGTCCTACTTTTCAGACCTAAAAAGATGTCCGGGGGGAATTTAAAAATCGTCCGGGATTTTGGACGGGATTTAACATTGTTAGGGTGACCAAACTTCCGTATTTCCCGGGACATGTCTGTATTTCACATCCTGTCCCGGGCGTCCCGGGTTCTTTTTAGAAAGTGAGGAAATGTCCTGTTTTTTTTCATTTCCTTCATTGAACCATTAAATTTACAGGCACTAGGGCACTGCGCACGGCGCTGCGTGTCACGTAATCCCTGAGCCGTGTCAGTGCGGGCAGCCCTGTTCTTAATCAGAAAATAGTCAGTACGCCAACAACATGCCAAAGCGCAAATGTATGAAGTTTCCCCGCCTTTAGAGCTCCCCCGCTCCAAGGTGTTCTGGTTCCACAACCCCCCCGTTGCAGGTTGTCCTGGAATTCCCAAAGTAAAATATGGTCACCCTATATCTTGCAGTGTAGTGAGAACTCTTTTGTAATATTGCAGTGAGGTGATAAAAAATAACCTTAAGGCACATTGTGTTTATGCAACTTGTTACCGTGTAACAGCTGACTTAGCACTAGCCATCTAAATGATTCAGGAGTTTCTCCCTTGACCTCGTTGGTAACCTTGTTCACTTCTGCATGTGGCTTGTCTGTATTTAGCTACAGGCTATGAGCTGTATAAACTCCCCTGCTGTCAGTAGGACTTTATGCAGAGAACGCCACGTTGCATAAAGCAAAATTGATTGATTTGGAGAGACAAACAGACACATGTGAAGCTGAAATATTTATTCGCTGATCAATATCAAAACTAGACCAGGTGGTAGAGGCTCATCAGGGGTTGTTTTTGGACTGGCAAACAGGAAGCAGTGGACAGCAATGAATCAATAAATACTCCTTAGGAACAAAACAGAAAGAGAAGTTGTGTCCAAACTCAATTTTCACTGAAGCCGATTGAAGAGCCGACACCTGACACGCTAGCTGACAGACTGAGTGACAGAAACAAATTATGTCCAGTGAAGTCATTCAGTTCTCCACTGGCACCAATCAAGAGTATAAAAAATCCCTTTATAATATGAGCTGAACTCCAGAATGTTCTCTCGAGCACAGACATCATCCCACTCTAAAATGTTTACTCTAAAATCCTTCAAATGTGAGCCATATGCAAGATTATTGTACTAATGCCTCAGCATTAGTACAACGCTGTTGGATGAGACCACATCATGAAACATTTTTTAAATATCAGCAACAGGTTTGGTGGGTGAAAAAATGCAATAGGAAGTCACATTTAAATATAATATATACTATGCATACTTTAAAGGTTCAAAATATGTAAGCAAATGGAAGAAAAGGATAGTTGTTGATGAAACATGGTGATTTTTTTTTAAAGCAATTACTGTTGTCATAGCCATCCATCAAAAGCATCTTATAAATGTCACTGAAGTTGCAGTTTCATTTTGGAAGCATTTTATATTTTATATTATTTACATTTTATATAAATAGAACTTAATAGTTGGTGCAGACACATTTTCTTACAACTACAGAGGTGATACTTCCTGTATTTCTTGATCAGATTTGCACACAATGCAGAAATAATTTTTGCAAACTCTTCCATACAGATTTTCCAAGATCTTTGAGGTATTGAAGCCGTCACTGGTCAAAGCAGTTTCAGCTCCCTCCAAAAATGTTCTGTAGCGTTTGGTCTCATATGACCCCATGACCTTCTCCCATGCTTTCTCTGGATTATCCAGATGTCCATTGGTAAGCTTCAGGCAGGCCTAGACTTGTTACTAATGGTAGCCTTTGAGACTGTAGTTACAGCTCTCTTCAGTTCATTGACCAGTTCCTCCCATGTAGCTCTGGACTGATCTCTCAACTGTCTCATGATCACTGATACTCCATGATCTTGCAAAGCATCCCAGCCTGAGGGAGACTGAGTCATCTTGAGTTTCTTCCATTTTCTAATAATTGCACCAGTAGTTGTTGCCTTCTTGTACAGAACATTAGCTAGTTGTCTAATGTCCTGTGACCCATCTCAGCCTTCTACAGATCTAAAATTCTGGCTCTCGTGTCCTTAAGCATCTCTTTGGTCTTGGCATTGGTGGAGAGGTATGGAGTCTGATTGATTGAATGTGTCTCTTATACAGCAACATTACATTTGAACAGGTGCAATTAATACAGGCAGTGAATGGAGGGTAAAAGGGATTCTTAAAGACAAACACACAGGTCTTTGACAACCAGTATTTGATAAGAATTTGAATCTGTATGTACAATTTTTACCCTATGTCGAGCAAAGGAGAATCAGTTCATATAATTTTCTTACATCCAACATATTTCTCTAAAGATTCATTGACATTTGCCATTTCTTTCACTCTAAAAAAAGAGTGGTTAAAATAAATCATCAAAGGCCTAAATTACCAATAAAGCAATGATAGTAGTACTGCTACCATACACAACAACTACTTATGACGAGTTCTATCTATGGCTCAGCCACCGCTCTGAAAACAGGCCTAAACCTAATTGTCTGCAGCATTTCCAGCAGCCCCCAGAAGACAACTCTATGAAGGTGACTGTCTCAGACAGCCCTCCCAAAGCATTGCTGACAGAATTTAGCTGTGGGGCAGCATGGAGGAAAGCCTCTCCTCAATGTTATGCTGCAGCCTGAGGGCGATACACTGCAGAGTTTAGCTGCAGTGAGTGACAGTGGCAACCAGAGTGTTGGTTTCCCTGTTGGACACACCGTGTGTGAAATCTGAAGAGGCGATCATGCAGCCTGCCACTGTGAGAAAATCACTGGCAAATGAAGAAATCTGAAACAGCATAACTTGTGTGCTTAACATAGCAAAAAACATAAAGATCCGAGTATTTCTTTCTTATAGGATGAATCTAGTGTATGCATAAGTGGCATTTGGAGCAGCTTGCTTTCATTGTATTTTACTTATACTTAAAAAGTGTCAAGTTTTGTGCATTCCAGTCTGCATATAAATGTGAGATACACTCCACTAATTACTACTTGCACAGTCTCTGTGGTAAGGATTCTTCAGAGTGTGCGGCTGAGTGTTTATGCACGTGTGAATTCACAGGGTGGATACCTGCCACCATGAGCACAGCTTCTTCTTTAATGAAGCAGCGTGTTCGCCGCCCTTGGTCATCACAGAACTCAGAGGCATGTTTTGCATTTCTAACAAGTCACCTGCAGTATACATAGCTAATATGGACTACTAAATTGGAAACCATTAAAATAAGCTGGACTGTTTGAATGTGCTTTTTCTTCAAAGAAGTTCAACAAGCTAATATCATGGCCAGATCGGGACATAATGTGTTTATCAAGTCAGCTCTTATTATGGAGGAAATGTTAATAACGGAAACACCACTTCAATATGTAAGCATATGTAACCATTGGCTTTACATTCAATTAAAACCAGGCGATTAGAAAGTACTGCAGTGATTGATTTAGTTTGATTTAGATTGGAAGTGACCTCTGTCAATGACCACACCCAGTTTCAATAAACAATTTGTCTTTTTGAATGGAAATAATCTGGAGACCCATCTAGATGTACGATCTGTGGTAGCTTTAATAAAGAAATTGCATTCACACTTGTTTTCTCAAAGAGTTCTAATTAACCAGCTCTCGGCCTCCTTGTTTCTTACAATTTTCTGTATTGTGATTTTGTGGTACAAGGACCCAAACACAACAACATAGGAGGCAGCAAATTGTGAACTCAAAATAAAACTTTCATAACTAAACTTAGCCACAGAAAATCCAAAGCCCACAGGCATCAGTGGAACCAAAGATATGACCACTAGGCGACAAAACCAAAAAACATATACACTAAATGTGCATAAGATTATGAACACCAGACTGATAGTTTGTTGGTCAATTGTTGCTAAGCAGACCTTTTTAGTGTTGGCTCCTGAAGCTGGGTTGCAATATCTGGCACCAAAATTCAAAGCAGTAGCATCATTCATGTCCTGTTGGCTGCAAAGAGGAGCCTCAATGGATAAAAACATGGGGAATTTGGAGGAAGAAAAAAAAAAACAGCACCACAAAGTCATTGTAGTAATCCTCAGATCTTACTTTGACAGTTTCTGCTCTGTGACAGGATGAATTATGCTGCTGAACGAGGCCAGAGCCATCAGAGAATACTGTTTCCATGAAACGACGTACATGGTCTGTAACAATAGTTGGATGGTATGTGTCACAGTGACATCCACACGGATAGCAGGACTTCTTCAAATTTCAAGGTTTTTGATATGTGAAGTGGGTGTAATGAAGCTAAAATTGGCTTTTAAAAACACTAATTTCTTCGTAATTATTTGCCAATTACAGTTGTCAGTTTGACGTTACAGCACTGACAGCCTGAATCCAAGCGACATGGTGAGCAAGAAGTTTCTGTTCCAACATACTGAGCAGGTGTGATCAACCAGGCGAGAAGGAAAAATGTGGATTCTGACACAATATGGCGATGATTAACTTGTGAGTGTTAAATTAAGCCAGTAAGAAAAATTAACTTTTTCCTAGTCACAAAAAATCTTCTCCAGAATTCAACTCAGTAAAAGTGGCTTTTTACTGGATGTGAGCTAAAAGTGGGAAAATGAGAAATCATGGACTTATTTCATATCTTTAGGTTGCTGTCGACACATTATTATTACTGACATGTATTTTTGGTTAAAACTTATACTTTTGTGTTGGACATGTTACATTTGTTTCATGTAAATTTTTCTGGCTCACTTTTTGATAAACATTACAAGGTTTGTGGATTTGTTAAAATATTTCCCCTCGATGTTGTGATTTCAATGATTTTAATGGCATTTGAGTGGAAAACTGAGGCTGTCAACTGGTTTTCAAAAAGCACTTAACTCCCTGTTCTCTAGGGGCCTACAATTTGGTAACAGCCTCTTAGCACCGTTGTAAACAGATTTATTTATAATGGAAAAATGAAAATAGGTGTAAAAGTCTATCCATAATTCTCCAGCTTACATAATAAACAGGTGGCATGAAAAATAAACAACATAATCGTACAACTCTGACACCAAAGTCAAAACAAAAATTGTATAATATGAATTATGTTTTTCTTTCTGAATCATGTCTTTTTATACTCTGGATTTATTCTAGATGAAAGGTTAAATTAGGTTAAATAAGGAATTGGAGTCGTTTAAAGAAAACTGGCACAAGCCATGTAATGGTTCTCAATCTGTTTCATAATCTGACTGGTTTTAAATAAAAATTATAGCTAATATTGACTGTGTTTGAAAAACCGATTTGCACACAATCTGCTTTCTTGTTTTTGTATTTTTAGATTTAAGAGGGATTTCATATTTATGTGTATGGATTTATTGATCAAAGAAAGGCTGCATGTTCTGACTGATTTGGCTCAGAGATTAAACAAAATCTTTCATGTCGGGTTCCTGGAGTTTGATGTTTTTCATGTATTTTATGTTTGAGCTCTAATTTCCACTCTCATTCAGGATATTGTGTATCTCAAGGGAAATGTATCTACAATTTGCAATTATAATATTCAGTCTGATGTCAACAATTCAATACTGCTATCATCTAAAATGCATAGTTTGTCTGTCAGCCCCAAAACATGTAGTTGGCCTGAAATTATTAGTAAACTGAAAACATGAAACCAATGGTGGAGAAAGACAAGAATCATTGGCAGTTACTGTAGATTGGAAATATGTAAACATTGGAAAAATATGTAAACAAACATGTTGGTATAACTGTTGTAGAGAACATCATAAATAATAAAAAAGTACAGCCGAAAGCTCCTGCAGGAAGTGAGAAAAACAGCAACAAGAGAAACTTTGTTTTTAATTGTTTCTTGCACACACAATTGAAAACAAAAGGGCTGCTATAAAAATATAACATCCAAAATCAAATATCACCTTTTTATTGTTTACCTATAGCTATCACAAAAACAGGAAGTTCAAAATAGATCTGTAAAAAATGTGGTACTTCACAAGAAGTAGACACAAACAATATTAGCAGTAATAGTTTCGATGAAAACATACATGAAATAGGCCAATGGATGAAATTAAACATGCAGGGCTTTTTCCATTTTTTTGTACAAGCTACAAATAGCAGTTTGACCAAACCTTCTTCTACTGGAAGACATAAAAATAACTAGTTTTAAACTAACCATAGATATTATGTCACAGGTTGTAAAATAAATTATGATCTGAGCTGATTAACGGTTTGCTGTAGTTTATGGAAAGTATTTTAACATACATTTGTAATGTTTAATATTGTGCAGGATGTTGCTTTAACAAACAAACAAATAGAAAATTTTATTGCGCTAGACTTATGCTGATAGTAAAACTTCAACCAATGTAAATGCTACCATTATAGATTTTTGTTACAGTACTGGTCCCTGATGGGATTTAAGGCCTGTTAATCTAAACATAGAAGATTAATGGTGCTTCTTGGAAAATATAAAGTAATATGCAGCTGGTACACTTTTCTTTATATCATTCTGCTAATGAATTAGTCTGTAAAATGTTGACAAAGCAATATAAAATAACTTTAAATTGTTCCCTAAATTCAAGCTGCAATTGCCAGAAAGCCTGTCTAACTAAATATTATATTTATTATTCAATACATAGCAGTAATTTTTCTCCTCAAGCTATTAAATTAGTAATTTTCTATAAAGCAGACATCACCATCTGCTACAATAACCCACTTTTTTCAACACCTAATGGTGCATTTTCTGAGAGCTCAATACCTTTGTGATACTTGAAAGCAGATCACAGTAGCGAGTGTAGCTAGATTTGGATAGATTTTAAAACACATTCAGTGTTTCTCTATGATTTTATTTTGGATCATCAGATGCCTGAGGTGTAACATCAGCCCATGTCATTTCATGCGTGATTGGCCTGTTTGCAGACACTGATTGCTCTGTGGAAAGCAGCTTGAATCTCATCAAAGAGAAGCATCCCCTATCATCAATATTGATGCTTGTCGAAAAAGTCCAAAATCAGTGAAGAAGAGGGGCTAACAATTTAACACTCCCATGATAAAATGCAATTAATATCTCAGTTGCTGAAATTTTAAAATATAAAATGTGTCGTTACATTTTGCCAGGTGAGATTAGCCTCCTAAGTTGTATGAGAAAATGATTTCAGGATATCAGATTTGCTCAGTTTTGCTTATCCAAAACACACACAAAAAAAAGCTATTTTATTTTACAACATGGGTAATTCTACCAAATAGAGTTTCAAAGACCTGGAACTGAATTGTGAGGTCCTTAAAGGCTCACAAAGACACAGATCTGTCTATGGCTTTTTTCACAGACAGATCTGAGAAAAAAAATGGAGCTCCTCTGCCTTCTCCCAGTGCTCTCAGTACTAAATGCAGAAATCTCACTGCTTGGTCAGAAACTATCAGTCAATCAGGAGGAGGATCCTAGTGTTGTCAATCATTCATGTGTACACACTGCTCACACGTTCCTCTTTTCTCCCTGCCAGGCTACAGTGTCTTTCCATCAGCAGAGTCGTCTAGTTAGCATAGCCACCGACGACAAAGACTAAATGGTTTTCCTGAAGAGGTAAGCTGTTTCTTCAACATTAGCACTTTGAGCAGCGCATACATGATTGAAGTGCCAAGAAGACCTTCCTCTTGGCTCTGATTGGTTGTTTTTCACCAGCAGCAGAGCATTTTTGTAGATCGCTGTAGCAGATCAGGGAGGAGGCAGAAGGGCTTGATTTTTAACAGGTTGTCTCATACCACACTGTCACAACATAGTGACAATTTAACAAATATGTTTAAAAAAACAGATTTTTAAAAAATATAGGTTACATAGTATAGTTGTAACAACACCTAGCCTGACACAGGTGTGATCCCCCTATGCTTTGTTTCATTTATACATACTGTATATTATATTATAGTATACTGTACTATATCAAAATAAAATTACAATATTTTTTAACTCAAATTCATTTGTACCTTTTTCAAAATTACCTCCATTTTAGAGATACAGTATATACTGTGCATTCAAATGTACTTCAAGTGAACAGAGCTGCAACAGACTCTTGAAATTTGTATAAAATAGGTATTGGAAGAATTACAGTTCAGTGCCCTTTAATTAAACTCTTCAAAAAGTCTTTAAAAAGAACGACAAAAGAAACAGTGAACATTTGGCTGCAGACATCGATCCACTGTCTCCTGGGTGAGAGATCTGCTCTGAAGTTGTTCATACCCAATGAACAACCCTTCTTTCGATTTAGCTGACTTCCTGAAACTTCCTGGCAGACAGACTTGAAGGCAAACCTTTTCCACTGCAAAATAAATGAAACATTCTGTACCCTCAATAGGCATTTCAAGGTTGTGTTTCCTTTACATAAAGAAAACTGAAAGCACAGGAGGACACGTCTAAACAAAATTCTTCTTTTCAAAGATCTGGTATTTAAAATTGCTATTTAGTACTTAAACTCTCATTTGGGCAATTAATAGGCAGAGGGAGTCAAAGTATTTCACTCACACTGGGAACACTGCTGTTCATTCTGTCACTAACGTCCTAGTCAAAGTAACCCCAGATTGCAGCAGAAATTTATCAGGCTTCATCCTTGCCTTGTTATGGAGCTGACTGTCAGTTTCTCTATGCAATGACTAACAGTGGACAAAAGTTTTTGGTTAAATGCAATTCTCAGTGTCCAAGCCTGATGAAAATCAGAATAAGGAGAAGCAGCAGCCTTGTTAGAACAAAGGGCAAAAAAAACATTCGGTTCATTAAGTAAACATTTAGCATTCACAGGCAAATTCATAAAGTCATTTGTGAGAACTACAGCTATGCGTTCTTCAGTGTTGTTTTATGTTGAGGGTCTGCTTTATTTTTTACTTATCTAGTCTGAGAAAATCTCAATTGCCTAAACATGATACTGCATATACTGCTGCTGTGGTATTATAAAAGTGTTTTGCAATGTCCCTTATTTTATAGCTCCATGATCTTTACTAATTAATTTATGCTGAACATGTCCAGTAGTCTCTCTGCTGCAGCTGAATGTTCTGCTTGAACTTCTCAGTAAAATATAAGACTAGTTTACATCTGTCCTGGACAGGAGGACATTTTTGCCACTTATGTCCATCCATGCAAGATTGCTATGCAAGCAAAATAGACAAATCTTTAAAAAAAAAAAGTATACCTCCATAGAGACAGAAAATAATAAGAGTCGTAACTTCTAAAGGGATCCAGATTGTGTTTTTAATAAGGAAAGGGGATGGTGGGGAGAATGTTGGGGCAGCTGAAACCATAATCTCGCCTAAGGCAATAAAAAGGTTAGAGCCGGATAGATCTGGTTGCACATGCAAAACAGCAACAAAATCAGGACGAAATTAAACTGCCTGTTGAATTCCCCCTTGGTGCTTTAAACGTACTGCACTTTAGAGAAAAATGCATAAACGTGTGTTAATTTTGTCACCTGCCAACACCTGTAAGCGCTGCTGAAGCATAACCTAAACTCTGTAAGCTGCCATCTGAGATTGACAGAGATGCAAGTGTGTGGAGAAGGTGCAACAAAGTCATCTGGCTTCAATCTGCAAAAAGTGACACTTTCAGGATTGTGAGTGTCACACCTCCCTGCATTTGACAGATCAAAGACGAATGTAAAGGTGGGTTCATTGCAAATTTATGACAACTTTCTTGCCACTCTGCTTTGAAAGTTGGTGGTGTGACGGTGGACAGAGAGGGAGGTGAGGAGAGGTTTGAAACCTTCAATGAGACTCAGGCAACTTTTAATGTAATATTCAACAAACCAGCAGCTTCTGGCTATCCGTGTGGATCTGTGTTTCATTGCTTCCTCTGGTGTACCCCTAAACTGTATTATATCAGAATATCCTAGGGCATCTGTAGTACAGCTGGGAGAGAAAAAAAAACAAACAAAAGAAGAAAAAGATGGGAGTTTTTTTCTCCTCCCCAAGTACTTGTGTGTTACACGGTCATGGCAGCCTAAACTGACTAATGTCAGGATGTTAACAGAAACTGAATTGCTCATGCAGCAATACAGAGATTCCATAAGGAGGCGGGAACATCAACAGCAGCTCTCACATCACTGGCATGAATCTTTGATGGCACGGGAGACACACAACTTACACCGAGACTCACACACAGAGCCTCAGACGCCTACCACGCACACTCCTCTTCCTCATAAGACTGTCATAACAGATCAACTAGCATTGACTCATAGAAAGACTTCTAAAAATAAAATGTGTGGTTGGCAGGATGGGAGGGAGCTGAAAACTGATCCAACAAGTCATAACACTGGGAAAATAATTGTGACCAGAAATTAATAATTTTGAATTAATTATCTTGATCATGGACATCGCACATGTCTGGAAGTGTAGAAACAAACACCTGCGGATGTGCAAAAACATGCACAGTTCTGAGGGCTAAATGTTCTCAGAAGCAACAGGGGAAGGTGTCACCTGTCCAAGACAACAGATACAGTGAAGTAGAGCCATGGGATCTGGTTTCTGATTAAACTGACTTTCTGTTCAACATCGACTCGTACTTCTACAAGACAACAACAAAATCTTGTGGTTCCTGTTGGTCTTTGAAATGTTTAATATTTGAAGAATAACACACAAAACGTCATAAATGACTTGTAAAAATAATATCACCCTTCTTCAGTGAATTATTTTTAAACTAAAAGGACAAATATTTTTGTAAATGCTAAAAATATTCTATAAAAACAATCCACCGGCAAGAAAAAATATTTCACCAAAAGAAATATTTGTCACTGAAAAGAACAAAGCAATTCAAGAATGAGGAGTCTTTTTTTTTACCCACCTACTAGATTAGAAACTAAATTTCTACATAAAAAAAGAAACAAATAAAGAGTATCTTTTGACATTTTACTGCCAGACGAATGGCAGTAAAATGTCATAAACCATTTAAGTGGTTTAAATCACTTAAATGGTTTAAAACACTTAAGTGGTTTACACTATAAACCATTTATACTATATGGGCAGTTGCTTAGGGCGGCATCAGAAAGCGGTGAGGAAGGCACCCAAGAACAAGCAAAGAAATACATCTCATATGTCAGTGGTCTCCTGCACCAGGCTATAAGCCACATGGTTCAAAGCGTGGGAAAAAAGTAGCGGCTTACAGGCCGAAAAATACGGCACATACTGTATATCACATGTAATATATTAATGGAACAATCCTTCAGCATCTGAAAATCCCTCTGATGAGCACTGTTTTGGTGAGCATAAGTTAAAGCAGTCAATTAAATACATTTGTTCATCTCCTGCGTCTACATGATAAGGCTGCAGTAAAGCCTTTTTGTATCAGTAACAGAGCATAAACATATCAGCCGCTGGCTGCTCATGTAATTTGGCACCAGCTCCAATGGCCGAGTGAAGTGGAGGAGAAGAGTGAGGCGAGCGCTCATAAAGCTAAATTTACTCCAACATCCATACAAATTCTGTTAGACCTTCTGAACTGCTGAACTGGTGAGCCATCAGCCTGCAATTAACTATGCAAATGATCAGTGAGTTTTTATCATAGCAAGATCTCTGAGGACCGATGCAAAAGAAGAAAAACCAAGGTAGAGAACTGGTTAGGCTAATGCATGTTTAAATTAAAGATACATAAGAAATTTTAGGCTATTTTTTTTTATATCTTCACATCTTTGCATCTCATTTCACTTAAGAAAGTGTTTCTGAATTTATGGAAATAAACTGTCCAAAATGGTAACAGAGTACAAACAGCTGGAATAATGTAAAGTTCTAAGTTGAGTACTTCTGTATTTTTGAGAACCTGCATAAGAATAATAATAAAATAAAATATTAAAGTTTGTTAAAATTTTCCAAAACGTAAATTATACATCATGCTTATTTTTTGAACCCATGTAAAGGAGAATTAGACAGATCCAAAAGAAAAATTGCAGCACAACCCAGTACTTGAAGGGTGTACCTAATAAAGTGGTCAGTGAGTGTTTCATAGCCAATTGTCTCAGTACACACAGTGCAGATTTTTTTCTCCAAGTTTCAGCCTTGAAACATTTGGCTTAGAGAACACTTTATAGTTAACCAATTCTTTCTGTAAAAAAATATATAAATAAAATAAAATTAGTAAAAAAATATAATAAAAAATAGTAAAAAAAACAACAAAGATATAACTTAGCATGTCTGTTTGTTTCTTTTCACTGTTATACTGCGTTCAAACTGAACCCAACCTGAACAATTAGATATCTACCAATATTTAATTTAGATATACCTCTTAGAGGTGTCTGTTTGATCAATGTCCATTCATAGATATCTTGTCTGTGAAATTGCTGCTCAAAGAATCACCTGTTAAATTATTCGCAGCACTGTTAAAAGGGATTCTTTTATGTGAAGTTTGAGCAATTTAAAATCATCACATTTCCAACTCATTAAGTGATGAAAGAATAATACTGACAAAAATGGGCAAAAAGAAGGTCTCGAGCATTGTTATACTAGAAACACATAATTTGCTGCTCAAATGAACCAAGTCACTGAAGTGTAGCAATCTCTATGCTTGTAAGGTGGCCTCTGCATGGAAAGGATGTTTCCCTCCTAAGATTATTAATTGAGTCTTGACACTGTCTTACTCCTGATTGAGATTCAGTTCCCAGCAAGCTAATCTGAAGCAAAAAATAATAATCCTGGATAAACAAAGTTTCTCTGCTTCTTATCTTTCCCGTGAATGACTTTATGATGATGGGAGTATTAGAGAAGAAACCTTGCCCCAGAGAACGTGAGCTTTCATTCTGTTGCCGTTGCCACAGCGGGCATCTCTTCACTGAAATCTACGTTCAGTTACAGTATTGTGTCCTATTTAGTTGTCCATACAAGAAGGGTCTGTCCCACTTCCTATTTTGTGTTGACTCGTTGCTGTGCTGATCTAAGGAGGGGAGTAATTAAACATGAAGGACCCAGGAGGAAGCACTATCCCTGCCTATGTATAACTGAAACAATTTAGCAGTGTGCAATATCATTTTCTGACAACAGTAAACAAACCAGTTTGAGCTCTTGTTTGGGTCCCAAAAGCTATTCTGCTTGACAACTGAACTGACCTAGTCTGATTTCTGAATTTAGATAAGAAATTGGTCAGAGACTGCTGCAAATGGGCCAGTGACACAATCACAAATAGTCCTTTAAAGTAGGACACTAACCAATGGATTTGATTCTTCAGTCAGTTTTGATGCTCTATAGGTCAAAGTTCAGCAGAATTAACACAACAACAGGTCACTGTAAAGGCAATCTCAAACAGGATGCAGCAAAAAATTTTGTTCTGAGTTCAAAATGTGTTTTCCTAACAAACAGCTACAAAAAGTGTTTTAGTGGTGGGAGATAAAATGTAGTTTTACATGCATCTCAATGCGAACGAGGATGATCTCAAGTCAATTTACCCAGGCTGATTTTCTAATCTTAGTGAAGCCAGAGCTCAGGATTGTCCAGGTGGAGAAACTGGACAGTTTATGGTGAACAACACGTACAGTGTCAGTGTCACTGGGAGATGGATGAGCAAGAAATGCAGTCAATACACTTTGTACTAAAGAGAAAATGACTTTGACAACAGCTACACAGGCAAATACAAAATTCAAATTGTATTTGAAATGATTTTTTAAAGAAGAAATAAACATGAAAAACTGAATAACTAAGGCTGCAAATTTTTAAGAAAATGTTTAATTGTGACACAGCTGCTAAAAATTCCCACACAAATGTTCCTAACACTTTATCATTACGCAATGTTCCACCGATCTCCGTGAGCTACAGCATCTCAGCTGCTAAAAACCAGAGCAACAAGAGACGGTCCAACTGGCAAAATATAATATTAAAATGCACAGTGTGATTGCCTGATTGTCTGTTACTACAAAGTGTAGCTTCCTACCAAATTTTGAATCCAACTCATCCTTTGCTGTATTGCACAGTGATGTAGTTATGACAACTCAAATTCAATATTTTGTGCAATTCTACATATTACATTTTCAACCTGAATCAAAAGAAAAACAGCTAGTAATGACTGCCACAATCAACCTTTCCAGGATCAATTCGTACCCGCTTTAACAAGTAATTTTTCTCCTTCTAGTCATAATCTATGGGTAAAGGAAATGTGAGTGAGTCTCCAATAAATAATAAACACCAGATTGTACTTGCTTTGAGTTAGTTTGGCGTGTCTAGGGGTAAAGACACGCCAAACAATAGGGGTAATATGTCATGTTTAATAATACCTTTAGGTGGGCTTTGAACCAAATGCAAAATAAACAGAAAAAAGTATGTAACGCAAGATTTTCAGAAAACAATATACAATTTAAATAAGTTATAGGTGAGATTTGGTACTGAAAATATTGAAGTTCATAGGTTCAAGTACATTTGAATACAGGATGGATATTCCTTAAGGGATCTGTGGCAGCCATTCTTTCAGTGGTCGTAATGTTATTCGTGACTAGTATGGTTTTCCAGCTGGTAAGATTTTTCCCTATCATTCCAAATATCATGTAAGATCACCTTATACTTTCTTGCCTTCAGATGGAAATGCAAAACTGAGTTAATTCATTAAGCTGATTTCCACTTCAGTCAACAGTGGGGCAAAGTTTCTCCAAGCAGGTGACATTTTAATTTAAAGCATCATTTTGGACAAATTGGACTTTTTTCAGATTTCAGTTCTTTATACGACCATTGGCTGGATTTTTCAGAAAGGGGGAAAAGGGTAATTGGATGCATTTCCAGATCCTTTTAAAAATGTCTGCAGGGGATCATTAACTCACATTAATATGAAACACTTTTAGGGATATCTGGGCTCTATTGGGACAGTTCTGCTGCAGCCTCTTAAAAAACCCACTTCACACAGTCTTCATAAATTAAGTGGTATGAGGGCGTACATATGGTGCAACCTACAACAGATGCCAGAGTGACTGTTGACATTTAACCGGCTTCATATTATAAGTGTAAAAATTAACATAAGTAGCTCTATAGTAGAACTTGAGAGAAAAAAACAGCAAAGTTTCCCTTAAGAAGCGAGAACAGACCAAAGTTTCATGTCGAGTTGTTTTTCAAACGTTAATCTAAATGTCGATAAAACTGCTGGGCTCTTTGAAACACCTCCAGCTGTACACCAGAGCTGCTTCTGACCCGCTTAGACCCTCAGCGGAACATCACTGACCTTTAATGTGCTCGTTCACGACGCTCTCCAGACGCTCCAAGCGCTCCATAATCCTCAGCGTTTCACCTTTGCCGTCCTCCTCCAACTTTCTGTCCGTCTCCCCGCCACCGCTCTCCGCAACTTTGCTCCCGGTGTTGGCCACATAGTTGGTGATCCAGCCGACGTACAGCAGGCACACGATGTTGGTCATGCCGCTCAGGATCACGCACGTCGACACCAAAGTTTTAGTTCTCCTTGTGCACAACATCGCGACATCCCTCCACGGGCTCCCTGCGCGCCGGCAGGTGGATCGAGCGGAAGACGCACTCGGGATAAATGTGTCCAAACGCGCAGCTCAGCCCGTCTCCGCGCTCTTCGTTCTCTGCTGCATTGACAGAATGCTCCAAATGCGTTCAGCGGCCGTAATGAAAGTCACCTGATAAATATGATTCAGAGAGAGCCCACGCTGTGCAGCCGGAGAGCCACGCTGCGCTCAGCCGCTGCAAAGATGTGAAACACAAGCCAGCAAATCCCCCCTGTTGCCTCCCGTCGGGCCAATCGCAGCAGAGGAGGCGGGATCTGCTGGCCTCTGCCGGTCCCCCTCACAGCTGGAGAGCACAGATGAAGACGCAGGGGTAGGACGGTAATGCATGGACGCAGAAATGCAATCGATCCGGGCAGATACGGAACTGCTGGGTGCAGTTCAGACAGAGTGCGGTGAGTGGGTTTAAAGGTAACAGGTGGCTTGTGGAAACTCGCAAAAGTACAGGGACATCTAATTACATGAAAATAGTGTAGAAAAGTTCATTAGTTTCTCTCTTTTACATATTCACTACTGTTGGTCTGAATAATGGTATGTTACAGTCAATGGGAAGCAAAAAAAATTAATTGTTATAATCAACAAAATAGAAATGTGAAGATAATGTGCTCTTTGTGTTATAGCCAACATGGAGACTATTAAAGTTACAGTCATCATGCAGACATACACCCTGCATAAGGAGAGTAAGCAACAAAATGCTATTGCTAAAGAGGCTGGCTAGTCATAGAGCATGACATGGAAAGTTGAGTGGAAGGAAAAATGCGGTAATAAAAAAATGGAGTGCATGCAACAAAGAGTATAGCAGCCTTGAGAAGATTGTGTAACAAAGTTTTTTTAAGAGTTTGGGAAAATTCACTTGGTGCACACTGCACCAGGAGTGCTTCACTAACACAAGTATCGAAGTATTTTTCACCAGACATTGTTATTTAGGAAGACTAAAACAAGTTAAATATTTTTTGAATGACAAATGAATGTACACAATTTACTTAGATTTTTACCTTTTTTTAGGCTGGTTCTCCACCAATAGCTACTAAGTTTGAAATCGACCTTTCTAAGTCATTAGGCACTCCATTTAAAATTCTAGATCTCTATGGCTTACAGTAAAAGCCATCTGCATATTTTCTCCCAGCTTTTATTTAATGATTTAGCACTGATATGCAATCCATTTATACATTTTGAAATACAAAATACAATGCAGGATATTCGAATAAAAAACAGAAAAAAAAATATTCTTGGACATATAGATTTGATTTACTTGGTAGAGGCTGATGATTTTTTTTTTTTATCTGACAGACAGGCAGCAAGACAAGATGTTTTTTTTTTTTATGTAAACCGATTCTCATTCTGTCCTGTCAAACAAAAGTTATGCCTTCATGGCTTCATTGGACAAGATTTGCCTTCTCATTTGCATCCACACCCCTCCTTCCTGAGACTTTTCCTGAGCACACACACACACACACGCCCACACACGCCCCCACGTGCACGCTGACTGTATATTTGTGATCTGACCACCTAAGGAGATTACCTGAGAGCAAAAGAAACTTCAGAGCTTTACACCACTAGCAGATGGATCTTGCAGTTAGGCCCTCCAGGCTGCTGCTTTCATCTTTGTCTTTCATCCGTTGCTCCGCCGATCAGACAGACATCCTCGCAGATTCACACACGTGGCACAGAATCGAAAAACTCGCCATTCACCCAAGAGCGCCCTTCCATATTCCGCCACTTCACCCAGGGTGTAAATAATGCATTAGGTGTGAAATATTAAGGCTCTCTGCACTTTGCTTTTTGTTTTTTCAATCTCGTCTGACCAGCTAACTGTCAGTTTGTCTGCTCCTTTTCTGTTCTGCTGCATTTTCATTTTGACCAGATAAGTCAGTCAAAAAGATTACAGATTTTTTGTGCTTCAAGTAAAAGAAAAAAAAAAATAAAACAGATTTTAAAAAATAAAACTTAATAAGCAGCCATCACAGAGTGATTTTTCACTTAGAATTTTTCTAAGAGAGAAATTCAATCATTTGAATTTCTTTCTTAGACCGCAACCCCCTTCCTCTATTATTATTATTATTATTATTATTATTATTATTATTATTATAGTCCCTGGCCTGGAAGACCCTGGAAAAATGATTACCAGGGTCTTCATCAAGCTAAAAATGAATATTTTAGTCTGAATCTTCTGCAGAAAATTTCCTTTGCAAGTTTTCCACAAGTTTTTGTTTGATGAAATTAAAAGATTTCCTTAAAAAAAAAAAAACTGACCCTCAGACACAACAGTAGAAGTGGGGAAAAAAAGAAATTAAAAATTGTGAATTCTGCTTCCGTAATTTGAATTCTGATAACTGATATGAAACCCTTGATGTTTATCCACTGCGGCTACAATGCAATGCTTTACAGAAGTAAATTCCTTGCTAAAGTAATGAACCTGCTTTTATTATGGTACAGTCAGAAACTTCAACTTATTTTTCAGGGATTTACATGATAGGTTAAGGCAATGCGGAGCATAACTTTGAAGCAGAAAAAAAATAGTACACCATTCACATTTTACTTTTTTGATAAAAAAAAATTTTGAAGAATTTCCACTTAGATGGGGGAACATTTCTAAACATTAATTTACTATTCTTGCTGCCGATTCACCGTTTAGATCTTGACTTTGAATAGACCATTTTAGTTTGAAAGTAGGTATTGATTTAAACCAGAAGAATTCAACTCCAGTCCTCGAGGGCTCTGGAGTGTCACAGAGCTTTTAGATGTGTCCCTGGTCCAACAGACCTGAATCAAACAGCTAAATGACCTCCTCAAGTTCTCCACAGTTGTGCTAACCTGATTATTTGACTCAGGTGTGTTGATGTAGAGACACATCTCGAAGTTGCAGGACACTGGCCCTGGAGGACTGGGATTGAATACCCCTGATCTAAACTACCTGTAGCTCTGGATGTATTTTTAGTTTTTCACTTAACTTCACCTCTGCTCCTGTCCTGAATCCTTTGCTGCCTCTAAGAGGTTTTCTTTCAAATTTTTGAACCAGCATTTCTGCCCCTCATCACAGCACGATACTTTCTGCACCATATTATACCATGGAGTTGTGGTTCCCAAACCTCAAGTAGCCCTGGGTGGCATGGTTTAGGTGTCTCTGTGCTTCTGAAAAGAATGGGTGATCAACAGGTTTATGCAACACTTGGTGGCTGCAGAGAAGGTCAGTCATGTGAATCAGGTATGCTGGAACAGAACAGAGAACATGCAGGGCAGCTACTTGAGAACCAGGCTTGGGAAACACTGCCATAGAAACAGTGCATTCAGTGAATGTTAGTTTTCAGGCACAAATAGTGTTTTTGTCCAGAATGTTTAATACAGATCATAACTGACCAGAGCTCCTTTAACCCACATGTTTTCTCACACGTCACCTACAGTACATGGAATTTGTCAAACTGCAAACTTTTTTTTTTCTTTCAATAAGAACTTAGTGTTTGTCATTCCTTCAAAGAACGGCAAACACTAACAACAACACTAACAACTAATCCCAGGTTGATTATTCTGTCAACAGATTTTCCCACCTGAGCTGTGGATCTCTGCAGCTCCTCTAGTGCTACCATAGGCATCTCAGCTGCTCTCAATAATGCTCTCTTGCATTAATGTAAAGTTTAGATGCTCCGCCGTGTATTGGTAGGTTTTCTGATGTATTTCTTGGTTTTCGTGACGCTGTTTGTTCACTAATATCTTCACTGTGACCTTCACAGAACAAATGCATTATGTCGAGAGTACACAGCCGCAGACTACCTTTATTAGTTAGATGTCTGAGAGCTTTTGGTTTTGTTGTATTTTATTTCAAGGTTTCAAAGCAGAAAGGACATGATACATATCCACACCACTTTCTTTCAATTTTTATTTGCACAATAATTTAAAAATCATGTGCCATTTTTTCCACTTCACAGATAGGTACGCTCTATTTCCCTGTTGCTTGTTCACGAAGAATTCAAATAAAACATGACGACGTTTTGGATTTAATGTGACAAGAATGATACAAAAAATGTTCAAGGCGTATAATAGCCTTATATGTAAAAATCAAGAAAGCCTAACTATACATTATATGTGACAAAAGGAAAAAGCTAACGTTCTGAGGAATAAAAGCACATTGTAAAAATGCTCTGCATAATGTCAACAACCGTCATTATTATAGGTAAAAGTATTAAATAGAAAAAAAGTTTAAGCAGCTGAATCTGATGGAGGTGACTCTTTTCTGAATAACTTTTTATGGACCACAGTTTTGGGTTTTTTTATGTGCAGAGAAATAATTAAATTTTTATTCCCAGGACTCTTTCTCTGGTCTTTGATTTCGCCTGGGCTATTGGATCATTTGAACACTTAATGAAAAGGGAGAGAATGAACAAGAATATCCCAAACTGGTAGAGCTTTGATCAAACAACTCACAGCCATCTAGAGTGAAGCCAAGACCGCATAATCTGTTTTGAAGAAAAGTCAGAAAGCTGGACTTTAAAAATCAGACTCCATTAATGGGAGGGAAGACTGAACAGAAGGATATCTGGGAATTTAAAAATGGTTTTGGGCCGAGTAAGACCAACTCTGACTCATTTCAGAGAGGCAAAGACCGTACTGTTAGTCCAAAATTTGCACAAAATTTGAACTCACTGGTTAAATGTCGACATGTTGGATTTACAAGGATGGTTATCAAGCCATAATGCAAAACCTTCAACTTAAAAGTAAGCTGTGAGTAAATCTGTCGAGTAAATGTGGCAGAACAGAAAATGCAATGTTTTCTCTTGGAATGTATCAGAGCACAAGCATACAGAAAAGAAACATTACACTAAACTACACTAAACTTAACTACATTTCTTGATTAAATGAGCTGTTACTTTGCAACACTGCATGTCTTTGACATGAATCACTTAAATAATGACTGAATCGTTTTTTTGTGTAATTCTGTAAAGACTTCTATTGCCTTAGGATCCTGAGGATCTGTAAAATAAGAAGCATCTATATCCTAAAAGCTTACGCAGGGAGTCACTATCGCCTCTGAATCTAACATCATAAGAGCAATATTGATTTGGATTTCAACACAATGACACACTCATATCCATCTTACACTCTTATGCCTCATGTGGTCGTGAAGGGTGCTGGTGGCTATGTCCAGCGACCAACAGGCGAGAGGCGTTGTCACCCTGGACAGGTCACCAGTCCGTCGCAGACACACTCAGATATTATAGAAGAATTATCTCCATTTATGAAGAAACAAGGCATTTCAACTTCAGCTCAGGTATTTTTTATTTGTCTTTTACTTTGATGATAATGGCTTGCAGTGAATGAAAATCCTAAATTCAGTTGCTAAAACACACTGAAGCAGCACCAGGAGATAAAGATAATGAAACACAATAAATCCTCGTAGGAAGAATGTGTGTTTTAATACCGATACAATCTTTAAAAGGTTACTTTTACATTTAGCTTTAGCTTGCTTGTCTTAAGATTTATCTTGCAGATGTGTAAAAACTCATACTAGAAGTGCTTTTTTTTTCTATTCACAATCCACATTTTACAAGTCCTTTCCCCATGCCCTTTCAGAAACATATTTAGGTTATTTTGCAATGATTTAATGATAGAGATGAAATTATAAAATCCATAATGTGTTTGGGTTCCTACATGTTGGTCCCTATGTCACAGAACCACATGCAACTGGCTGATTTTACCTGACGGTTGAGTTCAACTGTGCAGAGTGAGCTACAGTCATGTGATTTTGTTGTTAAGTTTGCTGAAAAGCAAGAGCATTTGCTGCAGCACAGATCTGGATCTCTGGTGAAATGAAAGATAATTGCGAAGGAGGAACCGTCAAAATTTTCTTTCCATTTTGGCATGACATCTCAGTTTCATAGCAGCGGATGCCATTTCTCTGAATTGCTCTGACAATATAGAGCTGATTATGTGGGGCCATGCCCGAGTGCAACAAGGGCTTAATTAAATCAGTTTGTGAGTGAATCAATTGAAAAGCCCTCTGTGGTGAAAAGCGTTTGCTCTGACAGAAAGGACGAGAGCTGCAGCCCCCTGTGCAGCAAGCTAATAACCTTATAAGCTCAGATGAATGACAAAGAAGAACTGAACCATGAAGGTTGGACGATGAAAATATCAAACTTTTTCTTTACTTTAGGATGTTGGCTTTTCTTTCATTAGCATCTGGGTTTCGACTATCAGAGCTTTGCAAAAAGTCTCACTTTATTGGAGCTATTAATGTGTAGTTTTGTGTTTAAACATGTTATTTCTGAATCTGCTGAATAGAAAAAGGCAGTATCTCTGCAATCACATTTCTTCTTTATAACTTGCTGCACTTTACATCAAATGCATTTGCTTCTAAATACCAGTTCAAGCTGAACAGGAGGTTTGCTAAGGATTTAATGGTCCTTTTGGGCTCTTAGGTTATTCACAGAGTAAGACTCAGGGCATATTTAATAATTATCTGTTGTTTCATTACCAAAACAGCATGTATGCACAGATGTGCATCTGCGCATGTGAATTATTTTGACTACACCATAAAACAATACAAGCTGTGCAAACCCTGTCAAATTTTACTCTTATGAGTCTTATTTATGAATTAAGCAGCATCAAAAGACGTGATATTAGACTTGCTTTAGAAAGGTATTTAGCTCTCAAGCATGGCTGCTAGACAGTAAGTTTTGTATATGAAATGGGATTTTTTTTTTTTATGTATTTTCATCATATCTCGATTAGCCATGTTTGTTCTTGTCTCAATCTGTCAAACTTTGGTTTTCTTTGACCCGTTTCTGTCTTGGGTCTTAAAATAATTTTCCACAGCATTTTCTCATTATCTCTTCCCTGAGTTATACAACATATTTCTCTGTTAGTCAAATATGTAATGTGACGATTCCCTTAAAATTAAACCTAAATTATTAAAAAACAAAATTCTCTAGATTGCTGCGATAGTTTTTTGTTATAATTCTTGTTTTTAAAGTTGTTGACCCTGTTCCTATAAATACATAGTGCCCTTGAGGCAGAGTGTTTTCACACTTTTAATTGACTTCAAAACTTAAAGCAAAGCACTATTTAACACATTAAATCACTATATCTCAAATCAACAACCAGACCCATCTGTTGAGCAGAGTCAGAGCAAATTATTGTTACCAGCTCTTTTCTAAATCAGGCAAGTTACAGTCCAGGAATATCATACTTTAAATTTCAAACTGAACTAAGGATCTGTTTGTATGTTCATACAGTTTGACAGCTGTAATCTGTGGCTTAACAACTAATACTTTAGATTTACTACTTGAGATGGTGACCAACTTACCAGCACACATCTGACATTGATATTCCAAAGTAGATGAACATCAATTTCATTAACCTTTTGGTGGGAAATACCCGATGCAAGCATTGGATGTGTACCGTCTTTGCAAATAATTAAAAGACAATTGACAGAGAGGAAATACTGAAAGAAGACAGTGGTGGGGTTTGATGAAATGGTTAAAAGAACTTGTAAAACTCACAGACCAGATAGTTCCCCTTAAACCACAATCAGACAACCCAAAGCTGAATGGCTCAAGTTGGACAGATTGACAGAGTATCTGCTGACAGAAATACTTCCTATTTGAAACCTAACTTTGTGGCTCCAGAAGAGATTAATCTCCTTGACGAATGCCTGCTTCCATTGAATGACCCATGTTTGATTGCACACAAAATAGTCAAAAGTAGAAAAAAATATATATTTAAAGATGTCTCTGCTGACCTGAAGTTGGTAAATTATTCTAAAAAACCAAACAAAAAAAAGGTTTGGTCCATAGGAACTAAAAATTATGTGTAAGCCTAAATTATTTATTTTCCATATGCTTGACATCTTGCTATTTACTTTTTTTTCAAAAAAATAGTTCAATTTGCTGCTGAATAAGGTATAAAAAAAAAACCTTGATGTAGCTTTTAAAATATAAGATACCTTCAAGGTAAGCATGCAATCTTTATTGAAGGCCGAGCTAATGGAAAGAATAGGTAGTCGCCATGGTGACATGCACAAAAACAGTGTAAAATCTAAAAAAATATATACAACTACAGGCTTGACAAGCAGGAACTAAAAGATACTCAGTCACAGGAAGTGCATAGAAATAAAAAAAGTTCAAGAAAACAGAAAGAAATCCTTGTCTTTTACTTCATCCCTCCTTGAATCTCATGTCAGTGACCTAATAATCTCAAAACCTCAAATCAAACTGACCATTTATGTCATTACGTTTAAACGTCTTTGTTTATGCCACAAGCAACTGCAATGAGTTGTCTAAATTAGAATTGGGAGTGCAAATTTGAATTTGTGAAGTTTCAAAACGATATGCACAGGTTCACATGCTTCATAATATTTTCTCAAGTATCCCTTTGCGATCTGCAAAGACACTTTGAACTTTTAGTGGCCTTCGTATCGTGTTTCCTGATGATTTCCTGACCCACATCCAGAGTCATTAGAGGGACACATAATGACAAAGTTAAAGCTATTAATACAGCGTCATGAAAAACTGAGAGTGACTTCCAAGTCAGTGGTTCAGCAGCATGTGGAAGGGAAGAGGAGCAGTTAGTGAAGGACAAATACTGAGAAAAACAAAGTCTTCAACCTGGAAGACATGTTTAGTTGAGTTAAAAATGTAAGGTAAACCAACTTAACTGCTTTCTTCCAAGGATGAATGAGATATTTAAAGAAAAGGAACACAATGGGTCTGGTTCTACCAGGAAGGCTGATCATCAGGCAAAGATGATCATCTGATGGTCATCTTCATCAGGCTGTCCAACAGCTCTCTTTGTCTCCAAGGTGAGGTAGCTGCAGACAGACACAGCAGGCCAACCACTCCTTCCAACAGAGATCCTCTGGGAAAAGACACAAACTCACATCCAGACACCAGAATCATGACACATCAATCTTCTGGCATAAATCTGTGTGGATAAAAAAACTACTCTACTCTTAGAAATGTCATAGTAATTTTAAATTGATTGATCTTTCTGACACACACCAGATTTTCTGGCATAGTAGACGAATTTTTTTTACAGGGTTAGGTTTTAGGAAAGTCATCATTCTGAGCCTGCTTTATTCATTCCAAAACCAGTTTTGATGTTTAAATTATTCTGCTGTTGTCTTGGCTGAATTTGTACAAATATATTTTGAGGCAGAGTAATATTATGACAATGTTTGATCAGGCATTTCTGTGACTAATACACACAGATGGTGCATAAACTGAAGAACCTCCCGAGATTTTAAGGAAGACAAAGCAAGATGAATAACTGGTCAGTTTGCCACAAAAATAAAACAAAAATCAGGGTTTACCATCCTTATTTCTTTTTTAAAATTTCATTCAAAGAATTTAAAGCTGTTCGGTCTGGAACACTGAATTCAGCTAACAATGTTTAAGCAGTGAACTATTTTAATTAATTCCATCTTATTTTTTCTTGAGTTTGTTTTGATGAAGGTGAATTGGTAAAGCAACTCATAAATCATCATAAAATGTAGTGCAGTGGTTGCCAACCACCATATGGCTGATTAGTGGGATGAGATACAGAAATATGTGACAAAGTACAACAATGCTGTCTGTCACCTCCTCTAGTTGGGTGTCTGTCTTGCAGTTCAAACAACGGTATAGCGTCAACAAAAAACACTTTTGAGTCCATCGTAATTAGACTCCATCCACAAACTGGTGTTTATTTTCTAAGAGCTTTTTAACTCTTTGTGATCTTTGTCCACAAGAAAACAACATTTTAAAGGGCCCAAAGAATTTTATAAAAAATGGATTCCAGAGTGAAAATTTCACCCTTGTCTTTTCATGTGGACAGCAAAAACGCATCTTTTGTGAAAACCGTTAAACATTAGCCCAACCTCTAACTTGACCTGTACCTCCATACAAGTCATACAAAACCACCACAATGGTATTGTGGCGTCATTGGTGGATAATAGCTGGATAGATCACCTGCCTTGGGTTTTGTTGGACCTGTGTTAGGCTCCAAAAGAGGACCTGCGGTTTTCTTCAGCTGAGTTGGTCCTGGGCCAGCCTTTGAGCGTACCAGGGGAATTTCTTCCGGGTTCAGCGGGTTCGGTTGATTCCCAGGGGAGTAGAACAGTTCTTTTTTTTAAAGGTTTTGTTGGCTCTAGTGGCCTTTATTTGTTTGACAGGAAACAGGGTAATCAGAGAGGGGGAAGACATGCGGCAAACGTCGCCAGGCCGGGAATCGAACCTACGACCACCGCTACAAGGACTAAGGCCTCAACGTGGGTCATGCTTTGCCCCTGCGCCACCACAGCACCCCGGAGTAGAACAGTTCTAAATGGGGAATCTAGATCTTTTGTCCCATTGGCAGCACATCACTGCCTTCCACAGGTGTTTGTGCCAAAGGACCTAATGTCTGCTGAGTATCTATTTATTCGCCATGACTCACATCGCTCACCACTTCAGCCTCCTTATGATGGTCCATTCCGTGTTTTGGAGAGGGGACATAAGGATTTTTTGGTGGAGTTGAGGGGTAATCAGGAGAGTATTTAGGTGGACC
Source organism: Xiphophorus couchianus (assembly GCF_001444195.1). Classification (NCBI taxonomy): domain Eukaryota; kingdom Metazoa; phylum Chordata; class Actinopteri; order Cyprinodontiformes; family Poeciliidae; genus Xiphophorus; species Xiphophorus couchianus. The sequence goes on from NC_040229.1 coordinate 23,255,091, forward strand.
GTTTGAAGCCAGCTCATGTGTTACCAGGGGACCCAGTTGAGTTTGCTCAGCCACCTCGCCGTGGTCGTCAACCGGTTTCTTTATCCACTCTTCCGGGTCCTCCCCTTACAGCTGGTTTGTTCCCCCTAGGTGGACAGTTTGGTAGCAGTCGATCCCGAGAGCCTCTTTCAATTTCAACCCCTGTTCCTGCGAAAAGAAGCCGTGGTGGCTGACTTATTAAACTCCCCAGTCGTTACCGTTAGGTATTTCAATTGTTTTGTTTGTCGCTGCTGTTTAGTTTTTCCTTTGTGTGTGTTTTCTTTTACGTACTTGTGATGTTGTTTCACATGTTATGTGTTTTTGTGTTTGGGACATTCTGTGTGTTCAGGGGGGACCTGTGTGGCCTAATCAATGTATATATTTCACACCCAAATGTATAATTTTATTGTGACGGTTGTCCTACATTCTATTTTTGGTTTTGAGTGGAAGACATTGAGAATAAAACAAGACTCAAATTATTATTTTGTCTTTTTCTGCTGACTTCCACAGTGTAATGGTATAATACATGTTTGTGGTGGTTCTCCAGCTCTACAATAGACACCACGCATGTTTTGTTTGCTTGCCATGTTTAGCGCCACTTACTGGTCTGGGAGAGTTCTCTGTTTTCCGGATGGATGAACGCATTACTGAAAATGGTTTCATATGGACACAACTGTTTTTGAAAATAACAACCTGTTTCAGAAAAAAAGCAACACAGTGTGGACAGGGCTTCAGAAGGGGGGGGGAATGAATTCAATGCTTTTAGAAGGCAGTCATGCAGTGTATAGCTGAAGGAAAGTGCCCAGAAGATGCTTCTTATCTTTTGTTAAAACTAAGGAGGACTAATTTAAGCTTTTAACCCTCATTAACTCTTGTAGACATATTGACATGACCTAATAACGTTCATTCAACACCAGAGCACGAGTTCAAGGAATGTATGAGTAAGATGACTTAAATTAATTACCGAATAATCAGTCTATACATATCACTTATCTTTATCTCATGACTCTGAAAAATGTAGTCTGGTTTCCTACTAATCTCCCAAATGACTAGCTCTGAAGTGAATATGCATGCACCATTTGCATTCATTCAAATTTTCTTGATTTGATAGCTATATACAAAATATATAGATATGAAGCCTAGATTACAAAATTGTAAGGGGAACCAAGACTTTTGGCACAAGTGCAATAAAATATTATTTTATTTCAAGGTTTAAAAAAAAAACATCTTGTAGAATGTGTTGTATATCTGAACATAACAAATGGCAGCATTATTACTATTATAAGTAACATAAAACCATGAAGATACAGAGATGCTTGGCTTGTGGCTGTATTACCATGAATCTATGTGAATATGTTTATCTGTGCTGTGCTGCTGTACAAATTTGTGTTGTTATGCATGTCACCCCTCACTCTCCTCCTCATCCTAGCTGCAGAGTGCTTACCTGCACAAACCTTCCTCGCATTCATCCTTATTTCTGAATCTGTCTTGTAGTACTGGGTACTGTGGATATAATCTGACTAGCGTGAAGAAGTAGCCGTCTTTAGCTTTTACCTTAAAAGAATCAGTCTCGCTGTCGTAGCGACTTTTTCTCATAAATGTCACCGACCGACCTCAAAACAAGCCTTGTGGTGTTCTGTTAAACGGTCTCCAAATCGTCTCTGCACCCTATGACAACTGAAAGCAAAGATGGATTTTCTGAAATAAAAATGCTTTGGGGCAGAGCACCCGGAGATCTGACCTTTATAGCCTCGATTCCCACAGCGTTTATAAACACCATACTTAACTTGAGCTCAGATCTTAAAAATATATTTTCTAACAATACAAGTTAGCAATAAAATCCATCAACAAATGCTTTAGATATTTCTGAATGCATACTTCAGTTTAAATGTGTTATGTGTTATGCTGTTAGTTCACCTCATGCCATCGCATTTCAATTTACAGCTTCTTTTTTTTAGTGCTACAGCCCTGCCCATGCGTTAAATTACTTCTAGCAGTAGCACTCCCTTAGGCACTAAGTATGTTCTTCCAGCTGTAACAGAACATTCTTCCTTCAAACCTAAATATGCTTTAAACCACAGATTTAAGAGTTGATATCTAAAATGGATCCAATTTTTACTCCTTACAATTAATATACACTGAGCTTCAAAGATAATTTACCACTGAATAAATATGGACCTCTAAGGTTGTCACTCCTAGACTTGAATATAAAGTCATTGTTGCAGATGGCCTCGGTGCTTGTCGACAGAATCATCATTTCTACTCCAGTTACATAAAAATAAACAAAGAAAATGAAAAAAATATGTGTAAAATCTTTAGAAAGCTTAGTTTTAATGTATTCATGTGTATTTCAGAAGTGACATATTAGTGAAGCAATGTATTTGTACTTCTCAAATGGAAGGCTAATTTTATTGTAGCTTCTGTTGGAAGGTTATGATTAATATATTATTTAAGTACAATACTCTGCTATCAGTTTTTGTAAGATAGATTTTACTTAGCTTTTCTGCTCTAAATTTGGCTCAGGACCAGATTTAAAAATATATATTTATATAAATAGAAATAGTACTTCTCTTCCCACCGGCCTGAAAGACACTGTGTGAAAGTGATGCCATGGACGTTATTTTTAAAGCAAAATTAAGTTTCTGAGCTTTTGTTCCCTGTTGCAATCAGAGACAAAGAGAAGAGATGCAAACTTTTATCATTTACACGTCACAACCACAAATCAGAAGTAAACAAAGGCAATAGAAAGATGATGAGTTGGTTATAATGAAATAGTGCTTTTGTGGGAAGTAGTTTAACGTGAATCAACATCATCAAAAAGCAGTACTTAGAGGAGTGGATTCCCAGAGACAGACGCCAGATGGTTTACTACTACTTGTGGTAACTACCATGGTTGCTGTGCTAGCACAGACTACTTATGATATTAGTTACCTTTGATCTTCCCTTTCCTCATTGATACCCAATGTTCAGCTTCCACGCTGATCCTTTGGTCCAGTGGATTCCTGCTCTCTGCGTCTCGTTCTCCTCGCTGCTCCCGTTCAGAACACCCACCAGCGGCTCACCTCTGGTCCTCAGCTGCCTGTCCACCCTCCAACTCTCTCTCGGCCAAGGAACCTATAGAGCAAACCAATCACGTCTCACAAGAAAGCAGCCAACTATCAGATCTGTGGATGCTCTGCACCCCTGCTCGATCGCCTCCGCCTTCATAAAATAAAATCCTAACTCCTTCCTCCGCATAACCAGTTCTCCTTTGAATCATCTCCCTGCCTTCTAGTCAAGTGAGGATGCAGCCCAGACTTAGTGTTCGCCCTCCAGCAGAAAGATCATTCAAAAAGATTTTTTTCTGTTCAATATTCAACATTTAACTTTGCTATTCCTGGTTTCTTTAATTGTTGCCAGAGTCATCATGGCAGTTTCTAAGTTGTCTTGTGACCTGCAGTTATGTATTTCTTGTTATTTTGGTATGTATTTTTGTTGTTGTTGTTGGTTGTTCATTCTTCCTACAGTCTTGCCCATTTCTAGTCTTTATCAGACACTTCTGTTTGTGACCAATCTCATCCATGCTCATTCTTGCGTCCAGTGGGAATTTGTATATTCTAGTTACTATTGTTCCTGCAAGTTTTGGACTGCCTCTTTTCTGTCTTCTCTCAAGTTAGCAAACACTTGTAGTGAGACACCTTCAGTACAGCCACCAAAAGAGCTGAATCACATCTCTCGACTGCAGAATCTCCAGTGAATGCTGCAGCGAACCCCAGACAACCCGTAACTCATTTGCACGACGGCACTGGGCTTAATCCCTTATGGAATTTCATTCAGAATGTGTCACAGCTGGCTGAGCCCAGTGTTGACCCCTGCAGATTTTTCTTTCTGTTCCTCACACTTTCCCTGCATAAAAACTGTCTAACTCATCTAAACTCATAGGTCTTTCTTGGAAATACTGAACATGTGATTTCTTTTTCTTTCTCTTTGTCACACCATCCTCATCACACACAAATGAATACGGCACTCCTATTCTCTTTATTTTCAGTCAGAAACGTGACGGCCCCTTGTTCAGCTCACCAGGCTCTGACAATGACAGCCGCTATGTGCCAGAGGAGATGCACTTTAGAGCCTTGGAGAAAGGCTGACTGAGTTCACCACAAAGCGCTCTCTCCCTCGCCATCTGTTTTAAAAACTCTTGCTACTTTCATTTCTGTTCTCCATTCACCATCACTGGACTTCTAGATAAAGAGAGGCACTCCCAGGGATGTAGCTCATTAACGACATTTATTGATGTTTCTAGTCTCATAAGACAGCAAATCAAAAATCCATTAATGATGTGAAGATCAAGCTGACCATTTCAAAGATTATGTGTTAGTAAGTTATTTGTTTCCAAAACTCGGTTATCTCATTAGGATTTTGTTTTTTTAACCATAAATAAAGACATTCTCTTGAGTATGCCAAATAAATCAGATGAACAATGTCTAAATACAGCACCTACTTTGAATTTTTTCTCTCTTCAAAAGTTTCCCATTACCTTGAAATCCTGATTGAAACAAAAGGAGCTGCACATAATGTCTGAGTCATCTCACAGTTAGACATCCTCAAGCACTTTACTGCAAGACAAGAGACATTACTGCTGACGTGTGTCCCAGGTTTGTGCCAAGATCTTTTTTTATGTTGCAAAGTCCCTAGAAGGAATCCCGGAGGCATGTTTGACAGATGCTTCAACCGCTATAGTTGTTTCTTTTGATGTGGAAGGGAACCAGTTTCTTACGGAGGATCACTTCTCTCCTTATCTGTCCTGACTGACATTTTTATCTTTCGTAAGATGTGGTGTAACATCACCCAAAGTTTAAAACTGTGAGTTTAATATGGAGTTTGATGCTTTGTATTTTAAAAGGGAAAACGTGTGCCTTTTCAGATCAGGGATTTCTTTGGCGTGTACAGGAAGTTCAAGAACACAAAGGAATCGATTTATGATATTCGTCCTCCTTCATATCCAATTATAGCAAAAAGTCAGAGGTGCATTTTCTCTTCAACAACTTTACAAATAAAATAAGAATGTGGATGTTTAAACACCCACCTACTGTATCATAATGAATGTCCTAATGAAAAAATATTACACCAGACCAATAAAACTAAACATTTTAATAAATGTAGGCTTAATGAAAAGTATGCTTAATACATGCTCAAAAGTTGTTATTTTTCAAGAGGCACTTTTAGTCTCATAAATGAATCTCAGTGGGAAACCATTGAAAGCATCATTCTAATTGAATATGAATACTAAGAAGACAAATTATGTTAATGGCATGTTTTTTCACCAAAAACAGGTCATTCTTAATTAGTGCTAAAAAAAAAAACTTATCTCAGATTGAATCTATACTTGTGTTTCTGTGAATACTTGGAGGATAACAGTGTTTTGGATGGTAAGAAATTCTGAGTTTTAAGCCGAGAGTCCAATGGAATAACTTCTGTAGACATCTGATTTCCTAAATCAGTGCTTTCCCATCAGTTCTGACTGTGTACAGTAAAGGTAGCTGCATTAACAATCAGTTTGTAGCATACATTAAAATACATAGCACTGTACATATTCTATTTGTGAAGTTGTTGCCACAGTACTTTATTGTACAAAATACTAAGAAATGCATTTATTCCAAATTGTTATAAGCCTTGTGATAAGGCTTCAATCAGTAGTTTTTCACATTGCAAGGGGAATACGGTTGGACCATTTCCAGATCTGACTTCCAGAGAAAATGGATGCATAAACATTATTAAGACACTCAAAAGGCAACTTAGTCTTTGTAGGGAACAGGATTTAACATCTGACTAGCTAATGACTCAAATTATTTGAAATATCTTTGAAGTATGCACTCTTGTGAACATTTCTAAATATAATCCACTGGGACTCTCACTCAAGCATTTAATTTACTTGACAACCGAAAATGTTAGTTTTTATCTCCCGCTAAAGCTGACTTTAACAGATTAAACCGAGGTTTGAGATTTGATTCCAAGACCTTCAGTGGCCTTTGAGGAGCCAATATCCCCACAAAGCTCTGCTAACGTCATCACTCTGACCCACAGAGTCTTTGCTATGGAGGTCAGCAACAGCAAGTTACACAAGGAATTGCTGTTTATTACTACAGCCAGCCAGTTGGCAAAGAAGCAAAAATATGGGCATTATATATTTTGGGCTCAGTGCAAATGCCTGCTCAGGTTCATGTTGGGTTATTAGAAGGTGTAAACAGGACCTTAAAAAGAGGCCGTCTATAAGGCATGGTCCACGTCAGGAAGGGTATAGCTGGTATACAAAACAAGTTTACTGTAATGTGTGACTGAAAGTCTGCTGGTAGAACAATATTAATATAATGTTTGTCACAGATCACAAAATAAAATAAAATCAGGCTTGTTAGACTTGTTTTATTTGTCATTCTTGGACAACATCCCCACAAATATCAATATGTAATTGATAATTGGTAGATTGCGATTACTATTCTGCTCGTCGTGTTTCTGGTGAAGAAGCTCTCTCCTGTCCTCTCTAGGCCAATTTATGTATGACAGTTTGTGTGCTTATTGAATCACAAGCAAAATGTAAAAATGTTTTTTGGTGATGATTATCACCTACTTTAATCAACCCACATGTTAAATTTTAGTTTAACTGATGTGAGTAGTTTTGAATAGTATGAATAACATTCTCTTCTTTTTTGCTGTTTTAGAAATGGGTTTGAACAGAGCACTTATGATGTATCTGATCTACATTAGATAGCAGGATCAAGGTACGAAGTATATACAGAACATGATCATTATGTTGCACAAACCTGATATGTATATTGTATAAATATTGTATGAATGTGATTATTAAATTATATAAATGTGATCATTGTAGTAACAGTTTTTGATAGTCTTCAAAAACAATTTTTCCTTTGTGACAGCAATACATTTCCGAGGAGGAGAATAAAGGAGAAAAAATCTCTCTTTTTTTCTAGCTGAAGCCAGATTCATGTAAAGAATAAATTCTGGAAATAAAACTTTAAAATAACTTTTCAAAAATTTTCCAATCATTCTACATGATGCAATTTCATACTTCCTCAATTTGACCTAGTGACAGTTTATGCCAGTAAAACTACTGTATAAGTGTAAGGGACATGGGTGGCAGTGTCCTTAAAAAGAGTCTCACCAGTATGACACTGATGATGGGGTTGTCTCCAAACATCAACGTACAGGTCTCGACATGCCTTGGCACACGCTCACTGTGATTGCTACTTTAACTTTAACATCTAAAAAGAAACCATTGATAGCACTATGGCCAACAACACATTTCTTTTGGACATTTCAAATTAATGTGATTAAACATTTTCAGCGATACATGACTGTGACTTCAACACTTATCTCCATTTAAGCTGCCATACAGTGCTAAAGATTTCTCATCAGTCTTCAGAAACACACCTCTCAAGACCAGTGACGTGCGGTGAGGTGCAAAGCTGGTGAGGCACCGACTTAATCATAAGTCATCCCCTGCATGTTATTGTTTACATAAGGAAATTCCACTCATGCGGACAAAGCTGGAGGGCAAAAAGACTATTTTTCTACATGTCATGCATAGCCGCGCTGCCGCCGTAGAATAATTCCGTTAACTCAATTAAACTTGGACACGTAGATATTATTGATTTCGTGCTAAAATAGCAATATAAATTATTTATCATTATATTTTTCCATTATGACAGGTGAGGCTCTGCCTCCCCTGACCGCATGTCACTAAGCAGTGACGTGCAGTCAGTGTAGAAGTACAAATATTTCTGAATGGGATTTATTATTTCACACCAGTAACCAAGCACAACTTGAGGTTGTAAGAGATCAAATAAGCTTTTTTTTTTTTACACATATAAATCACTATATTGGGTATGCATCTTCATTTGGTGGTTCAATCATCCAGTCTCAGAGTAGCAATTCAGTGAATTCAGACATCTTGAGTAAGCAACATCTTTTTGATGTCAGAGGTCAGAGGAGAAATGCCTCACTGGTTCAGGATGAGAAAGGCAACAGTTGCTCAGTCAACCACTGGGTACAACTAAGGTATGCAGCTCTCTGAAAGCAAAACATGCCAAACTTTAAAACAGACGGGCTACAGCAGCAGTAAATCTGACCTGATTTCAGTCAAAGGGAGAAAGGGTTCAACCCAGAACTAGCAAGGCCTCAAGTTATTTCTAATAACGTAGGCGGCAAGTACACCTTCCACTCTAAAAGAAAAAGAGAAAATCCATAAAATGAACAAAGCTCTTATTACATGAACTATGCAGGATGCATATTGAAACTACTTCTACCTCTCAGCCAATCAGTCTGAAATCTGAGCTGTAGCTTTGTTCAGCAATCACTTTAAGAATTTCCACAGAAATTATCGTTAATGAGCCATGAGTTTCTAGTAGGGACATTTTTGTCATTATCTTAGAGCTTTGCCTATTTCTCTGTCTATTGTAAAATAAATTGCGATGTAAGTTGATCAGGAAACATTTCTATCAAGGGAATTTCTGCGAACAGACCAAATTCAATCATTTCTTCCTGCTCCCCATTGGCCAGTTCACCCATGCATTACATTAAAGTCACTCACCACAAGCAAGAACAGATGGGAATGCTTTCACATCAACCTGAGAACAGGGGTAGACAAAGACCTCCTAATGTTAAAAATAAAAATTAGATGGATAGAAGATGTTTCAATAATGACATAACAATTAAAGAATATGAAGGAATGAGTGGAGGGCAACACAACATACAAAAAAAAGCAAAGTATGACTAATTTTTGGGTATAAATATGAATAAAATTCATATTTACACAGATGTGACATGTGTGGCTCTGGTCTTAGGTAGAACATATGTACTTTTTTTTTATTGAGACATAAACGACTAATTGCCACATTAAATTAAAAATCTGTCTGTTTAATTCATTCAAATGTAAAAAGATATTTGTGCATTTTATACACAAATATAAAAGGCATGTCATCCTTATGTAATGATTTAAACTGTTGGGAGTATTTCTACTTTTAGAGAACATGATGTATAACTATACTCACTGGGAATTTAAAAAAAACAAAACAAAAAAAACATTCATAATGGATGTTGATGGCCCCGTTTCTATCATTCATAAGAACCACCGCTCTATAAATGATAGAAGTAGATTTTGGGGTTTTAATGGTACTAGCTTTACAAATCACAATTAACCTATGTATGGAAGAACATTCTTTTAGAGTCACTTTTAAATCTCAAAAATTCAAAGCAAATTTAAATTACATATATACAGAGCAATGCCATGAAAACATAAGTATTTTTGTTTTGCATATATTTGAATTAAACATTAGAAAAGACAGGTGGAAACAAGACCATTGTTGTTTATACATTCCTGGTAAAAATATGTGTGGTTAAATTCAACAAAAAAGAAATACCTGTGTAATTTGTCATCTGCCATCTGATAGTACCGCAGTCATGTTTCTTAAGTTTTGCTATGTGCCAAATGCACAGCAAAGTTTATGAATCTTGGACTGTAAGGTTAAGTTAGATACAGACAAGTACTTCATTTTCTGAGAGGGAACATTTTTATTATTCCAGTCTGGCATTCACTCATGAAATCCCTCTTTCTCTCTCTCTCACACACACACATACACACACACACACACACACACGAAGGAGTACACACAAAATAAAATGTGAAGGTCACTGATTTGATCAACTCAGCCTGTGAGATGTGTACGCTGTAATTTGGTGGTAAATCTAGACATTGAGTTTGAGTAGGTGACCACGTCTGTTGGCTATGCACTCATGCAGAAGATCATAAGCTGCTCCCTAAGCAATAAACACAACATAAATTAATTCTGATGCATGATAGCTGAAAGTAACAAATAAGTCACTACATTTGACATGCAAGCGTAACTTGTTTTTAAATCACACAGCATTCAACCATTTTAGACGGTGTGTTTTTCACAGTATTTTCTTAAGTTATACTTTGTCAGAAATTTGAAAAGAAAAATATGAATAAAAAACAGTCTGTTTAATGTATTTTTATTTGTAATTAGTAACTGCAAATTGAAACTTAAAATAATCCGGTCAATATTTTTTTTTAACTTAAAAAATGATGTGTACCAATTTTTCAATCAGATTGATTAAAGTTTCAATTTGCAGTTTTGTTCTGTTTAACAATGTTTAGCCACAAACCTATCGTTCAAATAAATCTTCTAAATTCTTTAAGAAAATAAAACAGCTTTTCTCTTTGCATTAAGGTGATGTGAGGTAATAAAAAATATACTTGCAAAGAAGGGTGAAAACAAGAAAACATTCCCTGCTGAGTTGTTATGAATGCAGCTCACACACAAAACCGAATGCTGCCAACAGCACAACACCTGATCTGGTTGTGCCGAACATAATTGGATCAACTTTGGCACTGTGTAAAGTGCCAGAATTAGTGCTGTAGACACTGCAGATAACTGCTGAAGAGTGCCGTGAGATAGATCTGTTTTCTCAAAACGACAAATAAACAAGAACAAAAAAACAAACTTAAACATACTTGTCTAGTCAAGAAACAGACCTGAACTGAACTAAGCAGAACAGAGAATCTAGCAAAGAACAAGGGGAAGCCAGGAACCTAAAAAGCTGGTGAAGCAGGTGAGTGACATAACTAAGACGGGAAAAAGCAGGTGAGTTCAATGGAGTCGGTGGCTGGAATAATACAGAGGAACTAGAACCAAAGGGAGCAACACAACAAGAACAACAGGTTAAGTTCCTGTTTAAGTCAGGGACTCAAACTAGAATGAACTAAACACAACATGAACTATTTAGGAAGGTAACTTATGAAAATAGACCTACCAAAAAAACTAGTAATGCAAAAAGTATGAACCATAAATAACCCATGACAAAACTACAAATCAATACGCCCAAAAACCATGACAAGTAATCAGAGTGCTCATGATTTTAAAGAAAGTAAAAAGAAAATCTCCACATGTAGCTTTTCTGTATAGCTAGTGGAAATAATATTGGTTTTAGTTTTAACAGAATAACTTTCCTATTTGGAAAGGTTTATTCTCATTTTTATTCATGCTTTCCTTGGCTATAAAATTTTTATGGTCATTTTCTAAATGATTTGATACACATAAAGATTAACAAACATTTGTGTATCTGTGTGAAGATGTTTGATAGTGCCTGTTCCAAAGACAGGGACTGCAAAATCAAATAAAAGGAAGGGAGAGTTATTTATTGTATGTTTTCTGTCATAATTCCCTGATTGTTCTGTTTTGCGTTTTCTCCACAGTAAATACAGAGAGGCAGTAGGCACCAACTCAGCATGTTTTAATGAGTAGTTCTCACCCGTACTTTCAACATCAGATGTTCCTGCTGTTCTGACGGCTCCAGAGGCCGGTACAGATAGCAGTCATTTCTGGAAGTTATGAAATCAAAACCACTGCAGAGGTGATGGAAAATACAGATGGATACTTTGATCAGTTAAAAAAACTCCAAAGGGTTGCAGCTCAAAGAACAAAGTCTAACCGGTTGGATGAAAATAATATTCAGGGAGTCCTGTGCCGTGTTGTCAGAGAAATGAGGTTGAAGGTTGAATTCATACCTTTATTTTAAAAATACAAAATCCTCCTGTCATTGAAATTATCAGTGGGGGAATATCAACCATTTTTTGTTGTTGTTTGTTTTTATTGGGTCCTGTCTGGCAGTGCAGCACTCAGAGTTGTTGTCTGAGTCCCAAGGAGAAGAGCTACAGATTTATTTTCACAAGTGGAGAGTTTCAGCTTTTCATGTATTTGAAGTCTGCTTGTACACCTACAACTTGAACAAACTGACTGCCGAAAGAGAGGAAAAAAAAGAAAACCGAGGAACCAAAACGTATACATATTTAACAACAACAACGTCACTGAAAATGACACATTAACAATTTGCAACCACAGCCAAAGAGAAAGTGTTTGCCAAAGATTAGTAAAAAAAGTTATCTTTAATTCTTAACCTTTCTTGTGAGAGAATGAACGTACTGAAAAGCCAGACAGATACTCCACAGGTATAACAGGAAAGCAAGAATTATCAATCAAATCCTCTTTCAACAGTTAAAGGATGAAACATTACCAAAGGAGACTGATGAAATGTACAGAAATATGCCTTGCAGCGATTCTGAAAGCAAAAAATAAAAAAAATACAGAACTTGAACAAACTGTGTAAAATTCCTCTGAAGCACTGGCAAAATGAGAAATATGCTCAGTAAACTTGATATGAAGTATTTGTGTTCCTAACACGGAGACATTGATTTCAGATTTCACAGCAGCGTTCTGCTTTTGCTCTGTCAATAATGTGACCTTTGAGCTTCCACTTGCAGGAAGAGTTTCACAGCATCACCTGAGCAGCCCGATGTCTCCGAATGCCAAACATGACACATTTGGCATGTTAATGAGGTAATTAATGAAACTCATTATTGTCCTCATTAAAAAGTATTTCAGTGTCAGTTGAGTCTCTGCATATATAACAAAACACATGAAATAAGAGTGTTAATGTGCTCTGCATGGATGTTTGTCTTCTTTTATGGACCAAACAAGTGAGTACAGCAAGACGGAGAAATTCAGACTATAAACACAAACTGAAACTTTTCAGTTTTAGCATTTACTGGAATTGTCAGCAGGGCCTTAACATGAAGCTACTATTACACTGCACATATTCCCCAAACTAAAAAGATGTCAATGAAAAGTCTGCAACTTTCTTCAATTCTACAAAATTACATAGTCTTTAACATTTTTAGAACATGTTTTTAAGAGTTGAAAATTATATTAAGATCAAATTTAGCCAATTGTGATGCACACCTGCTCTGTAGAGAACCAAGACTGTCTCAGCTCTCAAATGAATGTAGGAGCGGAAAACATCTCATCACATTTCATGAGCATTACATGGTTTACATTAGTACTGTATCTATTTAAGACTGTTCCTACTCACCTGTGACTTTTTGGATGTTGCAGCCTTTTGTATTTATTGTACTTTGCAGTAGCAGTTTATCTCAACTAGAGTTTCTTCTGTGATGTGCTTCTCTAACACCAGGTTGACTTGTTTAAGTATGCTAATGTGATGCTCTGACAGTGCATTACTTTAGACAAGCAGAGTATTTGTAACAATGTACCTGACTCAACACTATCAGCATCAGTAACAGTCATCAATAAGCTGCGTCTGTTTACAAACTTCTCAAGTGAATCCATTTGCCAAATGAACATGCTAGCAGTCTTTTAGCATGAATCGTCATTTAAGCTTGAAACATTTCAATTTGATTGCAGTTATTTGTTTATGACAAACTTGCAGGCCATGTGGTTCTCCTGTGCAGAGCACCTTAGAATCCAGGATTCTTATAGACCAGTGTTAAGTGTGACCAGTGCGAGATTGTTTGGGATGATCTGCTAATTTTATTCCATGGTGTTTTATCAAATCCTCACACATCTCTCTGCTGACCAGCTTTGTGGAGAGGCTGATTTTACTTTGGTATCTATAACTTGTTTTCTTAAGCCAGTTATACGAGTATGAATGAAACTACTGACAATGATATTCAATGATATTTTAAGATATAGAGATCCTCCTGTCATTTACCGGGGTTTACATAGGATTGTACTTTGCAGGACTGAAATGAATTTGGGATCTGTTGCCTCACAATGCTGCAGCTTCCGGTGGACAGTCGTTTAATCATTTGAATTTTTAAAATTACAGCTAAGGAGCCATCCCTTTAAGTCTCTAAAGACTATGTGTCTCAGCATTTAAATGCTGTGTCTCTTTTGTCGTCTAACTTTAAAGCCTTCTTAACACAACACAAAGGCTCAAGCTCTTCAAGGACAATGATGACAGAATGTCAACAGAACTAAACACCATAAACCATTGTGAAGGATTTCCAACCATTCACTGACACTGAGCAGACCGTTTATTACATTTTAAGACAACCTCTTCATCTTCACAAGCTGCTTTTGAGAGTGTTTATTATGAAGCACTGCTTCAACATACAGACCCACAAATCCTTTTGCATAACAGCAAACTTTCCCAGTTATCATTTTAATTAGTTGCTGCCCTTGACTTGTGCAGAGACTTATAGTCAGGGTGTGACCTTAGGCTGAATCTGCTTTGTGAAGAAGAAAATGGAAAAGAGAATGTAATATAGAGAGACATAGACCAGTAGCACCTTCTTGACTCCATTCAAATCTGGAGACTTTTAAAAAGTCACAGATAATTATGATTAAAGAAAAACAAGACAGTCAAGCTGACAGGGACTCCTTTTAGAGTGAAGGATTTCTCTGCCTTGAATGCTCTGGAGCGGTCCAGGAATTCATAATAAGTTAAACATTAAAGTCAGGCAATATTTACTTCATCTTGTTTGCTTTTAAGCTTAGTTTTATTTTTTAATCAATACATTTTTTTAGAATTAGATATTTTTTTCAAAAAGCATAGATGAAATATTTCACAAACATTTCTGTATAGACAAAGACATTTCTTGAAATACTATCACACCTTTTTGTGTTTCCATTGTGAACTGTGTCTACTGCGTATTTCTCCTCGTCTCATACTGATTCTGCCAGGAATCTAGAGTCACCAGGCTTTTCTATTCTGAACCTGCGACACAAATGTTCATCACCAATAAGATGTCAAGTTTTTTTTCCTTGTATGAAAAAAAAATATGATACAGAATTGTTCACATCTACAAGGTGGAAAAGTGCAGCAATTTAATATACGACTTAATCGTTAGATAACCACTTAAATTTGTACTTATATTATCAAAACTGAAAAATATATAAGTTATTAATTGTATATATATTTGTGCAAATTACAATAAGTAAGTCTTGCATCTTCCACACCTAAAGTAGCTAAAAATAACAAGCTAGGCTTTATAAAACATTACAAATTTCCATAATTTTTCTATCCAGAACAAACAAGTGGTAATGGACGGATTGGTTCTTAAATTAGGTCTAGACATCATTCTTGTTTTGATTCATGATGTCAATGAAATATTAATGCCTTACTTTTTTTAAACTAAAGATAACAGGCGTTATTGCTTTCTTTATAAATGTAACAATAAATCTACAGTTTAGTCTTCTCCACTTGTACAAGCATCACTTTCCTACCCAACTGCTTGTTATGGTATGTTTCCTTTTACTTATAAGTGAAGTTTGTAAATACAGCTCGACAAAGATTAGGGGAGAAAAAAATTTAAAACCAGGGAAATGTGTTTTCTCATAAATATGACAAAAAAAAAAGACTTTGTAAGTACCTAAATATAGCTGTGTCCCTTTGCCTCAGGTGTAACGTTACCAAAAGCTCTGCTCCATTTATGTGTCCTATTTAGCAAAGACTGTTGACAGCTACTTTTTGACGGCCCTCTTTTGCTTTATTATTTTAACCTGTGTTGTCCCAACAGTGACAAGGATTCATGTTTTCTACATAAAACACTAAAAGTAGATTCTAACAATATTGCAGCAGATACGTCTCATCGTCTCCCTAAACTCACCAAGACCAAGAAGTTGCAACATCTTACTCAAAGGCAAAAAATGGCATCCTTACTGCTTGGATATCATGTGGGATTTTTGAGGAATCACAGGTTTATGTGCTAGAAAATAAAAAGCTATCAAAATAAATGAGATGCAGTACAATTTGCAGTGTGGCTAAAAGATTCATCACATATTTGAAAATGTTCCAAGTTTTACTGTCAGCTATGTATCTCTGCATGTTGAAGGCACATATATAGAGACGCCGTCAGAAAATGAACAACACATAACTGAACCAACATTTTAGGTCCCAACGTGGCTGCTCGAACTCAAAGGCAACAAATGAAAGGTCAGGATTTTATTGGATGATTTTTTTTTTTCTCAGGCACTTAAAGTTTTGAAGTTGAAGAATGAAAGCCATTTAAAAAAAAAAAAAAAGCGCATAACTACTCTAAGAGTACGATGTTCTTTTGTTGGGTTGGGAGCTGATGGAGTAGATGTCAGAGAGGGTAATTTGCTGTTGTCGGTCTTGGGATTGGCAAAGTTTTTTTGTTCCACACTGCTTTGAAATTAAAAATGACCCCCAAGTCACATTGTGGTGTGCTGGTATAGGATATCTTTCAGTAATCTGTCTGAAAGACAGATGCTGCAAATGCTTAACCAGGACAGGGAATCAATGGGAGTGAGGTGACAGGGATGAAAGGTGGCTTTCTCTTTTTCAATTTGAGATAGAAAAAAGTGCTCCATTTTAATATGTTTAAAAATATTTTCTTCCCCAACATCACTCTTCAGCAGCTACTGACTCACACAAGTTGTCAGGAGTGGTAAAAGTTGTTTTTTTTTTGTTTTTTTTTAATTGAACGACAGTTCAACAGGGTCTTCTCCAGCCAGCCTCCAGGTGGAAAACATCTGAAGGATTAGTTTGCCTGCAGAACTGAAGAGGTTTGTCTGGATTTGATCTCTTCGTCGCTTTCTTTCCCCGCTTCTCTCAGGGCCTCTAACACCTCTAACTCTTTCTAAATGCAGCAGATGATGGGGGGGATTTTTAGGTGATGCTTGAAAGCAGGGAACAGATCACCCCATGTTGGTATTTCCACCCTGGGGTGAGCTGAAAAAATGTTTTGATCATTTTCAAAAATGTCCTGCTTCTGGCTACAGTGCCACTGAAAGTCTTTAAAATGTGTCATGTACAACCTACAACCTAGTCTATTGAAAGGACTGCTTTTTTACTTCTTTGCTAAAACGTGGCTTTAGCAAAACTATTTAAAAATTAAACTGAAGTAATCTCGTAACTAATGCATGTTGTGCACAATGATAATGCGATAGAAATAAATTGACAATATATTGTGCAGTGCTGCAGGAAACAAGAAATTGAGTCTTTAGTCATGCTTTTTGTAAAAGCTGTGAGGTCTTCCACAATATTGAACTATTAGTACACATAAATACTATAAAAATTTAAAAAGGACATAAAGTCCTTGTTCGAATAAAGGCAACAGTGGGAGCACAGCTCTCACAGATTATTAGTGGTTTTTATGCAGTAATTCCAATATAAATATGAAGTGCATCTTGTATATTTATTTAGAGTGGGGAATATTAATTGAAAAGTTTGAGTCGGTGAGTAAAAGCTCACCTATATGTTTTTCTTTTTAGCAGGGACATTTCTGTTATATTTGCCCACATTGCTTTATTACTGCACTGATTAAATGTCCGCTTGAGCAAAGACTGGAATTAAGCACATCAGGCTTTTTGTCACACTTGACCAAAAATATAAGAAAGTAATGCAAAGTAAAGTCACGCATTGATCAATTTTCTGCTACACACTTTTAACAAAGCCATACAGTATTCTTTAGGGAGCTAATTATTTTTGTTTTAAATGTGATACTATTAACACAATGAATATATCTATAAACTCAGTGATATTACTGCATATGTGAAGTGAATGAGATTAGCCTCCGTAGACTCCCCCCCCAATCTCTGCTTAATTATGAGGGAAATATTTCTGTTTAGGAAATTATAGTGAACCAGCAGATTGAGGGTGCAGCTCTCAAGCATGTATGGCTAAAATGTTTCCTCATCATACTGTATTATGCCTTAAACACTCAGATTCATGCACAAGCCACCTATAGGTGGATGTAATGACTTCGGAGTGCAGTGCTCTTTCTGCAATAGCATGCAAACTGATTGCTTTTCAGAGTCTCTTGGCACTAACCTCAGCTTGTCAGAGGAAATATTCCCAGCAAGTTCAACCCTCGTTTTCCTCGACTGTTACTCTGAACGCTCTCTGTTAGTAGCAGGTATGAGCAGCACTGAGATTTAAACCTGGAGGATATGATAAAAATATGGGGATTTATCTTCCCTATGACGATGAAGGAAAACCCTAAATACATGTAGTCATTCAGCAGCAGACTAACAGAAATGGTTCCAGAATTTGTTCCTTATTCCTTCCATTTCCTGATGGAGGATTTAATTGAACGCCAAGAAATATTCAGTTCCTTCAGGACCGGACTGATGACTTTCATTCATGTTTTCTCTGATTTGTTTGGAGTGTTGTATTGTCTTCAGGCTTCCTGCAATTGTTTAGACCTCTGTTAAATGAAGTTAGTCATTTTAAAGGGGGAGAATATTTATGCAACCCCTTATTATGTGGAATATTTTTACTTGTCATTTTGTAGACATCTGTATTCACTTTAACATTAAGGGGTGTTTTATCATATTTTGTAAACAAAAAAAAGAGAGAGAGAAAATTGTGTTCATTATGATTGATTTATAAAAGAAATAAGCAGGTTGAAACATTCAAGGGAGTGCATACTTTCTATGAGTACTGTAAATTAATATACACGTTTCACACTTGAGCGTTAACAATCACTTTTTATGCCAAACACAAATGCACTTGGGTTCAAAGAGACCGGTAAATGCAAAGGAAAATGTGAGCCTCACTGTCCTTGGAAATTGAAAGGGGTTGCAGCCCTTTTTAACTTCTTCAAAGAAATCTGTTTCAGCTAAAATAAACGCATCTTATATAACCAGGTATTAATAAATGTTTCAAGCAGTCAAACTTTCCATTTGACTTACATTGATGTTTTTATTTTCCTTGCTCTCTTAGCACAGGTGCAGGATCCCAGGGGCATGATTATGTGTTATTGGTTGCCTAATCAAGGGGCTGAACGGTGCTTGAGGGACTTTCTAAAAGTAGCACTTAGTGTATGGGTTGCCTTTGCTGTGACATTTGAGTTGATTGTGCTTAGCTGCCTTCTCAGTCTCAAGGGCTCGGCACCGAGCGTTCAGCATTCACCTACTGAGTCTGTGGGCGTTCTCGCTCTCTTTGTCCAGCATTCTTCTTTGTTTTCGCCGGCTTCACATTAACTTTGACAGTCCAATTCACCTGAAAGGAGGGAATTCATTACTAGAAAAGCAAGGCTGCTGATGGTGGCGGGTTTAATTATTGCTTCTAGGAGTGAAGTAGTGTTACACTGTTTCCTTAGAAACAATATGACAACCTACATTGTGGTGTTAAAACGTTGATATGGCATAGCCGTTTGAAAATATATAAGGTAAGCAGTGGTAATCACATGATTTAATGTAACTGTGTTTGTGTGCAAAGTATGTTGTTATTGTTGGCATGTTGATGCTTTTGAACAAGATGACAAGAATATCAGGGAGTATCGATTAACCAGTAAACAGACATTCCAGAAACAGGTCTATTTATATTATAATCACTTCAGTTGATCTCCAATTTAATTATTGTGAGACTAATGGTTGGACTTTTGTTGAATTAGGCCAGTAACTTAAAAGAAGCCCTGCGACAGACTGGCGACCTGTCCAGGGTGTACTCCGCCTCTCGCCAAGAACGTAGCTGGAGATGGGCACCAGCAACCCTCCCGACCCCATTAGGGACAAGGGTGAACAGAAAATGGATGGATGGATGGATGGAACTTAAAAGAATGAGAATATGCAAACACTTATTTAATGTTAAATATTTTAATTGAATTAGTATTTTGATTTGTAAATACACTAGAAAGGGGAAAACATCTAAGCGTGTGCATAAGCACCAAAGAAACAAAAAGTAATGGATTATTAATTACAAATTTATGGGACAATTTGATCAAAGGAATGTACACATGACAACAATTATTCTGTATATTTACATTTGCCAATAAATGGAACCATGAGGACTTCATTAACAATTACTATTTTGTATCAACACCATAAACTATGTGACTTTGATTTCAGTGCCATTATGGATTATACTGTATCTTAGTAGATTCTTTTGTTTACTCACGCTCTGTTTCGTGGTTATTGTATCATCCACATGTTTTCCAGTTTCAGTTCATCTTGTCATCTTGTTCAATTATTTCCCTTGTGTTCCTTTGTTGTGTTCTCCCTTAGTGCCTCAGTTCAGACTCTCTCGCAGCTCTTCCACGTTAACTTAATCAGACTCTCCTGTTTCTTGCTCCAGTTTTTTTACATTTAGTCACTAGTCATTAAAAGGATCCTCCATGTTGTGTCTCCTGTTTACATAGATGTGAAAAACATGATTGAGACACATCCACACACACTACATGTTATGATTGCAGACAGAGGTACATTCACTGAATACTGACTTGAAGAAGGTGAAGGTATATGTCAAATAGTTGTCAAATAGTTTAACCTTTCTGGAGGTTTTGATAAGTTACTGGGTCAGAGAAAGAAGAAAACAGCTTTGTACTCAGTTCCTTGTATCGATACACATCTCCTTCAATTATGCTGCTCTATGCTGTTCCACTATCAGTAAGGTGCTTGACTTGGAAGCTAGCTGAAACACTGCATCTACATCAAAGAGTAAAACAAGTTTAAAAGTCCACAGCTCAACTTTTCACCACAGGTAGAAGCCACAAACTGCTTTTATATTTATCAACTACTGAACCTCTTTTCTGCAACGTCTTGTAGAGTCTCAATCATTTTAAATTCCTCAGATTCACAAAAGTTTGTATAACTTGATATTTTGCAAGGTTACATTCTCTGCAGTCATTCAGCTCTTTTCATCAATGCCACATCTGAGAGATGTGGCATTGATGGGGTTCAAGTAAAGGAAATCTTGTCTGTTTCATTGGGTTTTAAGTCTTTAAAATATAATTTTGCATGTTTATGCAAGTGTAAATTCACACATAAATTACATTTAACACCAAGAAAGCCATTCATTCTTAGGTACGCGTTAGTCATGCATTAAATTGTAGATGCAGATTCTGAGCAATCTATTGTCTTACTTTGCAGTCATTATGTTGTTGCAGTCTGTGGTGTCTGTGCAATACAATTCATCTTAACAGACAGGTTTTCTTCCTTCCAGATCTCTTTTGTTTTAACTTTTTATTTTTATATCAAACAAGATAATCAGAGTCAATTCAAAATGCAGTTTTTGTATTATAATTTGATTTAAGGGACAAAACCTAAATCAATCTCGCCCTGTATAAAAAGTAATTGCCACGTAAAGCAAAATCCTCCATTTCTATTTCTTGATTCTTTTGACAGTGAAAAAGACCTGACTCTATTGAAATGCCTTCCTGATCTCCTCATTTGTGGTTATTTAGGGGAAACCCTGCTTAACCGCTTCAGACATTGCTTGGTGGGATAGAGTTGCTGTCTCTATCCTTTAACGAGACTAAAAATATGCCCATCCTCATGTACTCAGTGGTGGCACCTGCAGTGATTAGTCAAACACGTCTTCTTGAAATCTGTAGAGGACAATTAGATTCAGGCGTCTGATTCTTCCCTTTTATTTCCAAATGAACTATTTAAATTCAGTCTGAGATGCAAGACTAAAATCAAAGGGGAATTTTTTTCCCCCAACCTGAGCCTGAAATAAATTTGGTTTCTTTTTTTAAACTTTCCTTTTGTGTATAAAGATTTCCTGCTGACATTCTTCCCCCCACAGATTGTTCACAAGGTGCACATTCTGTGAACAGAGCTATTCAAAGCTTCACATATTTAGGATCTCTGATAAGTTGGGTGTTTTTTATGTCTGTGCGGGTCTCTGTGTTTCATTGAAACATTTTATGATAGCATATTTAAAACAATATTGTATTTCATCAGCTGATAAATTAAACATTTCACTCATGATTTTCAAATATAGGATTTGTTTCTGTTTATTAAGTCTGTACATTAACTTGATATTTTGCCTTGGTTGCCTTATGTTCCCCTAAAACCACCTTTTAAATAAAATGCATTCAATCAATCATGTTTATTTGCATAGCACATTTCAGCACCAAGTCAGCTAAAAGTGCTTTACATCATAAAAACACAAAAATGCAAAGTCATAGAGGACATGCAGTCAGCAATCGAAACATTACATTCAGTTATTGACCATGCTGACCAACATCAAAATTTTTGTCAGCGTCTCATTTACTATAGTTCAAAAGCAGGGTAACTAGATTTAAAGGAACTCAGTGTTTCTGCTGTTTTACAATCTTTCCAGAAGTTTATCCCAGATTTGTGGTGCATAGACGCTGAATGCTGCTCCTCCATGTTTGGTTCTGGTACTGGGGATGCAGAGCAGACCAGAACCAGAAGACCTGAGTGGTTTGGAAAGTACATACAACGGTAGATCTTTCATGTATTGTGGTGCTAAACCATTCAGAGATTTATAAACTAACAACAGCATTTTAAAGTCTGTTCTCTGAGCTATAGGGAGCCATTGTGAGGACTTAAGAACTGGAGTGATCTGCTCCATCTCCCTTGTTTTAGTGAGAATGCGAGCTGAAGCTTTCTGGATACAACTACTGATGCAACTTAATAAGTTGTATCAGTAGTAGTACAACTGTTGTAGGCTACAGAAGATAATCTTCTTTGGGTGCCAAAATAGCTGACTGTATGAAGCCGGCAATCCATCACTATTAATGACATGAACTTGACCGCATTGTTTGATAACCAGGATCAATTGGAATGGACGTATGATGGATCAAATTGATTTTTCTTGTTTGCCTGTTAAGTGCCTGAGATGGCATGTGTTGTGAATTGACACTATCCTTAAATAAAAAGTGAATTACAGTTAAAATCCCAGTGGCATTTTGGCACTTAGAAGTGTGGATAAGTGTGTCTCTGTGTCATGTCATGTTTACAACCCAGGAAAAAAGAAAGATTACTTATCCAGAGTCTTCTGAGACACTCTCATGAACACAAAAAGTTCCAATTACCAAAATTGCTTGGGTTGCATTTATTTTATAGGAATTACTGAAGACGGTCGGTGAGTTTGGCACCATTAACTTTTATTTATTTTTTTTTTTTTAAGTGTTGATCATTGTAACCTTCTTAAAGAAATGCCCTTAAATTTAAGTCCAGATATGTGTAATTTCTTCTGTGTTAGATTATTACATTTGCAATAAAAGTTTAATTTGTTAACGACTTTTTATTGCTGAAGGTGTTACGGCAATGCCAACCTTGAACCATCTACAATTATTGTAGTATTTATATGGTCTGCAGCAGATCAGAGTACAGGAGCTCCATGTGCTCCTAGAATAGTAAAGAGTCTGTTTGTCATTCAGCTGCTGGGTTCAATAATGACACCAAGAGCAGATGCTGATAACGCTCTGCACTCTGCATGACACGCTCCTACATTTAAGAGGGAGAAACCGGTAAAAAGCTGCAGAGAATGAGCGCCGCAAATAAGGGACCGGAAAGTAATGGCGAGGCTGAAAGGGAAGCAGGAACAAATAAACATATCAGAAAAGAGACGGAAATGGTTACTCGGCTCCAAGATGTCACTTCAAAAGAAAGAGCTGTCAGTTGAGGTGAAGCTCTGGAGCACAGCGGGAAGAATGGATGGGGAGAAAAAAGGTTTCTTTGAGACTATACTTTAAACTTTTCAGTGGAGTTTTTATTTTATTTGCTGTTGCTTGAGACAAGGATTTGGTTTCAGAGTTTTCCCCCAATTGTGTTTTTCATCCCTCTAACCCTGTGTGACTCTGAAGGTTCACCTCGCACTTTTTCATCTTCTGAAGATTTTAAGCCTCTTAAACCTCGGCAAAAGGCTGGGATTTTTTATTTTTTTAACAGAAAAGCCAAATTTTTGATTGAATAAAGCAGTCGTGAATTCAGGCCTGACAGAGTAGTGTTTCAGAGAGATGACATTTTGGTCAAGTGTGACTATCAGTGGGTAGCAGGAATCTTTTATTTTAGCTCTTTCAGTCAGATGTAGAGTGTGTGAAATGCAAGCTCATCTACACAACTCATGGTCCACAAAAACCTGTTTGAAATGCCAGGTTATGTGAAGTAAAAAAAAACAACCTTAGTAACAAGCTTCACCATCAATGTAACATACTTTCTCAACTTTAATTCAACCAAATCAGTTACAAGAAAATCAAAAAACTGAAAATGAAATATATATATATATTATTCTGATTGCATAAGTGATCTTTGAACTAACCTTGAAATAGTACTTAAGTGAAGCACTTTTTAAATTATTCAGTATTTTCAGAATCAAAATACTGAATCGTTAATTGTATTAACTTTGGAAAAGCTAAACTCGTGTTCAGCTGTCCTAATACCCATATTTCTGCTTAGGTTTAAAAGACTCCAATGTCCTAAAAAGTCAATTTCCAAGTAAGTCTCAAGTAAAATAATAAAAAAATAGTCTGACTCCCCTCTACTCTGTTTAGTTTGCAAAAGGTGGGGGCTTGGAAACTCTTAAAATCCATAAGCTCTTGGGGGGTTTTTTCTGCCTGAAAAAGCAAATTCATTGAATGAAATCACATCAGCTGAAAAGGCAAATGGAGCAACATCGCTAGCTTTATTCAGTAACAGACTCTTAAAAAAGAGGCCAGTTGTAGCAGAGAATGCCTTTTGTCAAACATAACACCTTCTCAGAAAATTCACCCAGTAATTGCTTCAGCTTCCCACAAGTAATGATTATGATGGTACTAGATAATTATCCACTTCACTAACTGAACATTTGGCCCAAGCACAAAGGCTCGACTGACAATATGGCATATTATAATACTATTACCAAACATGGAAACACCCCTACACTTCCAGGACATACAAAAAGCACATTAATCATTACATGTTCAAGAAATAAAGAACCTACATGTAGTGTCAAAGCTTAAAGAGCACATCTTTCTATGGAGACATGGAGAATCTGCAGAAGAAGCAAAATATTAAGGTGTCGGCAGAGAGTGATTCCAACTACTAATACTTGCCGCTCATCATCAAAGATAAATAGTGAAAATACCAGCAGAAACAAGCAAAAAGCCAGCAATTATAAAAATACTAATAAAGATTTTTCTATTGTGGTTTGAATAGGGCGTTGCTATATTTCCCTATTTTTTCCTCACTCTTGTATTTGTCCCTCACTCTACTTTTGTTACATGTGTTATGTACACTTTTTTTAATTATCACCTTGAACACAAGAAATGTAGAAAAAATGATCCTATCCAGTTACCTGTTTCTTTGAACCTGAGTATGCTATTTTTAATAACTACAATATTTTTTTACTTATGTTCTAGACCTGTCCTGACTGTACAGTCTCCATTTCTTACTTTTGTTACTATATTTTACCTGTGTGAATCACATAGCTTCCTTCACTTTTGCATATGACTTTGCAGCTGGCAGATCTGAATTTCCACACTGATGAACAATAATGAATATTTCTTTTCCATTCTAGTTATATATATATATACATATATATATATATATATATATATGTATATATATATATATATATATATATATATGTATATATATACAGGTAAAAGCCAGTAAATTAGAATATTTTGAAAAACTTGATTTATTTCAGTAATTGCATTCAAAAGGTGTAACTTGTACATTATATTTATTCATTGCACACAGACTGATGCATTCAAATGTTTATTTCATTTAATTTTGATGATTTGAAGTGGCAACAAATGAAAATCCAAAATTCCGTGTGTGTCACAAAATTAGAATATTGTGTAAGGGTTAAATTTTGAAGACACCTGGTGCCACAAACTAATCAGCTGATTAACTCAAAACACCTGCAAAGGGCTTTAAATGGTCTCTCAGTCCAGTTCTGAAGCCTACACAAACATGGGGAAGACTTCAGATTTGACAGCTGTCCAAAAGGCGACCATCGACACATTGCACAAGGAGGGAAAGAGACAAAAGGTTATTGCTGAAGAGGCTGGCTGTTCTCAGAGCTCTGTGTCCAAACACATTAATAGAGAGGCAAAGGGAAGGAAAAACTGTGGTCAGAAAAAGTGTACAAGCGATAGGGATCACTGCGCCCTAGTCAAGATTGTGAAAAAAAACCCATTCAAAAATGTGGGGGAGATTCACAAGGAGTGGACAGCTGCTGGAGTCAGTGCTTCAAGATCCACCACCAAGAGACACTTGAAAGACATGGGTTTCAACTGCCGCATACCTCGTGTCAAGCCACTGTTGACCAAGAAACAGCGCGAAAAGCGTTTCACCTGTACTAAGGAAAAAAAGAGCTGGACTGCTGCTGAGTGGTCCAAAGTCATGTTTTCTGACGAAAGCAAATTTTGCATTTCCTTTGGAAATCGAGGTCCCAGAGTCTGGAGGAAGACAGGAGAGGCACAGGATCCACGTTGCCTGAAGTCTAGTGTAAAGTTTCCACCATCAGTGATGGTTTGGGGTGCCATGTCATCTGCTGGTGTCGGTCCACTCTGTTTCCTGAGATCCAGGGTCAACGCAGCCGTCTACCAGCAAGTTTTAGAGCACTTCATGCTTCCTGCTGCTGACCTGCTCTATGGAGATGGAGATTTCAGGTTCCAACAGGACTTGGCGCCTGCACACAGCGCAAAATCTACCCGTGCCTGGTTTACGGACCATGGTATTTCTGTTCTAAATTGGCCAGCCAACTCCCCTGACCTTAGCCCCATAGAAAATCTGTGGGGTATTGTGAAAAGGAAGATGCAGAATGCCAGACCCAAAAACGCAGAAGAGTTGAAGGCCACTATCAGAGCAACCTGGGCTCTCATAACACCTGAGCAGTGCCAGAAACTCATCGACTCCATGCCACGCCGCATTAATGCAGTAATTGGGGCAAAAGGAGCTCCAACCAAGTATTGAGTATTGTACATGCTCATATTTTTCATTTTCATACTTTTCAGTTGGCCAACATTTCTAAAAAATCCCTTTTTTGTATTAGCCTTAAGTAATATTCTAATTTTGTGACACACGGAATTTTGGATTTTCATTTGTTGCCACTTCAAATCATCAAAATTAAATGAAATAAACATTTGAATGCATCAGTCTGTGTGCAATGAATAAATATAATGTACAAGTTACACCTTTTGAATGCAATTACTGAAATAAATCAAGTTTTTCAAAATATTCTAATTTACTGGCTTTTACCTGTATATAAAGTCTTAGTTTTATGTTATAAAACTAAAAAAACTGCCATCTCTTGCTTGATAGGCAGGTGCGTACACCAAACCTGTCTCAAACGTTTTTTCAACAGCAACAATCTCTCATTAGCCTGAGGGTTCCTTCCACCTCCAGGTTATTGAGGAGAATTCAGGAGCTGAGATCTCTGATAGTGACAGTGAAGAGAGCGTTCTCCTCCACAGAGCCACCTGAGAGGACTCTGACATGTTTATAGGCCATGCTAAATGTGTCTTTTTGTGTGGGCCTAGTTATTTTTCTGATTGTTAAAACTCTGCATGAAAAAGTTTTGACATGTTGAGTCCTGAGCAAACAGCACTCT
This sequence comes from Xiphophorus couchianus, assembly GCF_001444195.1. Classification (NCBI taxonomy): domain Eukaryota; kingdom Metazoa; phylum Chordata; class Actinopteri; order Cyprinodontiformes; family Poeciliidae; genus Xiphophorus; species Xiphophorus couchianus. Next base: position 23,282,241 of record NC_040229.1, read on the forward strand.
GTCCTCTGCATGTCTTGTGGTCAAGAAATCTAAAGTGATGGCAAAACAAAATGTGACAAAACGGTCGTCACATTTGTGACCTGTGTCTGACAGCACTTTCTTTCCCAGGATGGACTGTCAGCTCAAGAGCTGCCAGCAGGGGTTCGACTCAGTGTAGCTTTACTAGGTTCAGGTTGATGTTAGCTCTCTGCTTGTGCCTCAGACAGAATTCTTATGACACCTATTTGACTTGTTTTGTGCAGTTTCAGCAAAAATTATTTATGTCTCTTGTGTTGTTAACATTTGGTGGTAAATTTTACATAGTAGGCAATACATTTTAAGTGAGTGCATTGAAAAAACTTGACTTCTTGTCCGAGTTAAATTGCATGGGAAAATCATGAACATTCAGCTTCTGTAATTTACAGTTTGAATAACTTAAATTTAATTTATTTCATTGGATTGTTCACACAGAGCGTAGAACTGATCTCTGGGTTCACATATGTCTGTGCAGACTTGCACTCTGTGATTTTTTGTATCCTTCAAGTTTTCATTTGTTCTCATTTCAACCTGTATGACCTTAGCTTAGATCAGGGGTGTCAAACTCCAGTCCTCAAGGGCCAGTGTCCTGCAGTTTTTAGATGTGTTCCGGATCTCTACTCGCACCGATAGCTCCCCTAGTGGGAGCCAGGTTGTATTACACTCTCTACCTTCATCCTCTTTTTGAGCTTCAAAGCTCTTTTCTGTTAATTTCATCCCCATCCTCCCAAGCTTCACAAAGTAGGAACATTTAAACATGTTTGTTTTTTACTGTATTGTACCTTAGCAGAACAGTAGTACATTTTCACTTGTCTTAAAGAAAACTGATGCCAGTATGAACAGTAGTTATTTACATTAGTTTTCACTTTATTTTACAAAACCTGTTAATTTCTCGTGACTTCTGCACACAACCTCAATAATGTCATTTGACATTCTCTTTTAAGTTATATGGCTGCAGTACATAAAATTGGCAAAAGCGGCCAAGAAAATGTTTTTTAAATAAATATATGAAAGCAAAATCAAGCTAATATTGTTAGCAAGATTTACCTCACATACTTTTAATTCACACAGGTCACTGTTGTGCGAATAGCAGTGACCTGTGTCAGCAGAAATTGAATAATAGGATATTTGTTACTTCCCCAATTACAGATTTTCTTGATTGCTTTGACCTGCTTAAGGAAATGGGCTGCACTCAGTTATCACAAACCCAGCAGACCAGAAGACGCCTCTTGCAAATGAGTTTGCCTTTTCTCATTGAATTCACACATATTCCTCACTCTTTTGCAAACAGATATCATTCAAGCAGTCAGAGTTACATTGTTCCAACTATGGTATCCAAACAATTATTGGAAGCTACCTAGATCACTATGAAAACCTATCACAAATCTTCAATCAGTAACAAGTGTGTATGTGTCAAAGTGGATATATAATGATTTTACATCCTTCCCTTTTGCATGTAAATCATTGTTTTATGGCCTATATAATATATATATATATACAAAGTATGGCCTATATAAGGTATGTATATAGGACTACATACCTACTGTATATAAAGGGGCTAAATAAGGGCTCCACAGACCCCTCATTTATCCCTGTTCTGAGAAGCCTAATAGAGCATCTCATTTTGCTGATAGATATCTATGCACCACAGAGAGAGAATATAATTTTTTTTTGCACTCCTATACACTCAAAGTACACAAATCGTGAATTTAAGGGTTAAAAAGTGGACTTTATATGATATGTCCCCTTTAAAAGGTGTCACATCAATGTTCTTTACCAACATAGGTGGAGACAGAGTCCAACGCTGAGGGTCAATTCTGGGACTTGTACTGCAATATATATTTTTTTCCTACTTTCTCAATTTCTTATTCTCTGATTTCATTTTGGTTTTCATTTACAATATTTTCTCCAATGCCTATAGTATTCCAGTTTTCAGCCACAGTTTGAAAAAAATGTGATGGGATCAGTAAATTCTTTCACGAGAAGGAAACTTTTGACCAAGCTTGTGGCATTGGCATGAAAGTGATATATGTGGCTATAATGATGCATTCAATGCAATGATGCCTTTTGCAAACAAAACTTGTCACTTTGACCATGATTGTTGCTGTTTAGGCTGTTTGACAGCTGCAACAAAGCAATAAAGAAATCTGTAAGCACAAATCTAGATTGTCACATCAAAAATAAAAACTTAATTCTAACATGTTTCCTTGAAATTGAACAAAACAGTTGGTTTAGATCAGAAAAAGACTAGATTAGCATAAAAACCATATCACACTGACATTCACATAATTTTGACACTTCATATGTGAATGCTTTGAGGAGAAGTAGCAGGTCTTTCAAAAGGAAATGCAATAAATAATAAAACAAACATGCCCCTGTTGTGATTCTTTCATGTTCTCATTTAAAAAAACAATATATTTGTAATATTGATGAAATGTAGAAGATATATATATATATATATATATAACAAGTGTAAAGATGTCAGTATTTTCCAGTTTCATAAACACTAAAGTTAAACATTTTTTCCATCAAAAGTGTAACTTTCATACAGAAAGTTCTTTGACTACTTATTCTTCTTCTTCTGTGGAGTTTAATAAAACTGCACAGCAGAAAGAATCCACATAAGTGCAAAGAAATTTATCCTCCTCTCTGATCATTTTTCATTGGAGGGGACTGAATAAGCACTTCCTGCAAAAGATAATCATACCAAGTGATCCCATCTGTGAGCAGCAGGCTTTCATGTCCCGCTCAACTTTCCACTGAGTTGCTAGATTAATAACACCTGGGAGCCACCTGCTGGTGAAAAGCACATAAAAGCAAAAGCATATTATGTTTTCTTTTTTTGCCTAGAAGTGTGAAAGCTTTCCTTGGCTGGAAATGACTTGTGAACCATTTGATTAAAATGTCTGCAGGGATATTGGTTGGGGTTGTAAAGTAGGAATGTCTTTCTTGGAACTCCATAACAATTGATGTGGACACTGGTGCTTGTTTGCCCCCTGCTGGTTTTTTACAACCCTCTACCTCTTTTTCCATTAATTTTCATAGATGTTTAATCCTTTCATGGTCATTAGTGCCACTGCATTCAACAATTTTTACCTTTGGTTTTAGCAAGCAGGATGTCTCCCTGGTGTCTTGTTTTGAACACATCCCACTGGGAGGAAATCCAGAGGAAAACTCTGGACTCTGTTTCCTGGCCGGAACGCCTGGGGATTCCCGTGGAGCAGCTGGCTTGAGTGGTTGGGAAAAGGGAAATCTGGGTCTCTTTGTTTGCTGCTCCTCCCACGACCCAACCACAGATTAGGTGACAAGGGATGGATGAATAGATGGAGTAACATTTCACCCATTGTGTTTGAGATTAATGATTTATGTTTTAGTTTATAAAATAGCAGTTATATGGTTAACAGCAGAGATGTGTCCATTTTATATACAATACTGATTAAACTGCTTCAAAAAACTACGGACAAAATGTCACAACTATACTCATTCCTCTCTGTCAATATACATTTTTTCTTTGGAAAGTGTAGACTGTATAGCTTCCTAACAGCAAATAAAATGATAGCAGTGTCATTAACAAGAAAAGAAATTCAGAAACATTTTTCTTTTTTATTACAGGTAGAATTCAACAGTTCAATTATTTAAATTTTAATAAATTGTGTAGTAGTGACATTGAAAGTAAAAATGTTATGTTTTTTTAGTGTTTTATATGAGAATTGGAACATTTCTATTTAGCTTCCTTACTCTGATACTCCCAGATAAATCCAACAAAGTAAAGTGTATTCTAAATCAAATAATCCACTAAAAGAGCTCACCTATGTGCAATTTAAACTTGACATCAAGCCAGCTGTTCTGTAAAGATCTCAGATTTGATGGAGATCATTAGCAAATAAAACAGAATCATAGAAACTAAGAAACAAAGCAGATAGATCAGGGAGAAGGCTCTAGAGATATTCAAAGCAGGTTTTGGTTATAAAACAATATCTAAAGTGACAAACATCTCCTGGGATAAATTTCCCAGCAGGACTCTGGATGATGCCTGATGTAGCCCCCGCCTTAAAGCCAAAAACAATGGGATGCCTTTTTTTTTTTAAGTTCCCGTATTTTTTTTTTCTTCTTTTTTTCACTCTGAATTTATAAAATATCTGGAGGATTTGCAGAAGTGAGAGTAAATAGTATCTGACTTTTCACATGGCAAAATATAGTTTTTGTATTGTATTTGTATTTTAGGATTTATCCTGGGAAATGCATTACTGAATTGAACTCCCCTCACAGAAAGTTGTGAAGGGGATCCCCTTCAAAATTATATTCCACATTGTGCTGGTTGACCACATAAAATCCTTAGAAAAAAAAAACTCTTCAGTTTTTTCATACGTTTATTTTTATCTAAAGCACATTTTCATTTTCTCATGAATGTGTATGTGTATGTCTCATGTATTATGTATGTGATACATTATATACTTCACATACATGAAATTGAAGGATGTTTGGTTAAGCTGGTGTAACACACACTACCAAGCCAGCAGAAGGTCTGTAACCAGACATATCAACACCAGCTACCAAGCTGATGATGCAAAGCACAAAGAGCTGTACTTAGCTAAATCTGTCCCATTAATCAAACAGGAAACTCAAAAACTGTGGGCACATCCTCAGAAGTAAATCAACTGACAAATAAAAGAAAGGAACATAAACAAGTGAAAGTCTAAAAGCTATAAATTATCATCATGCAGCCAGAATGGTGCATGCTCAGCTCATCCTAGCAGAAAGCATGACCAAGGCTGGTGATCAATCTTTGATGCACCATTGGCTGACCTTGGTGTGACTAGTGATCCACACAGCCTCTGATCATGGAAATCTGAAGGAATGGCCACTCACTGACTGCAGCTGTACTGTGATTCATTTTCTTTCTCAATCTTTAATCTCACTAAGCAAACTTCCCACTTTTAAACTGCACACAATAATAAATGCAGTGAATGTAGAGTATAATATTTCATGCTGCTGGATGATGTCAAATTTCCACAGGAGTCGTTCATGATGAAAAGATTCTTAGTTTTATTATCGAGACAATTAAAGTGTATTGGTCATTCTGTTTACACAATGGTTGTTGTGAAAAATATTCCACAACAAATTAAGTCAACTGAAACATTATTACATCATATTACAGCATATCATGGTGACCTGAAGCTCTTTTTCTTTGGTGGGTTTAATACGACTCCATACAAGATGCTGCCATCTTCAGGACTGACAGAAAAGTTTTAAAACATTCCTCTGAATGCCACTCTCCAGGTTTCCTTTCCAAGGCGATCACATAAAATAGTTACACCTGGCACTGCATGGATTTTGGCTCTACTTTTGTTTCTACTCAAGTGATCTTTCTTGAAGAGCAGGATTATTTACAGGGAGAAAACAGAAAAATCTTTTCATGCACAAAGGTTTTTTTCAGTTGTGCATTTTTTTGAGAAGCAAATAGTATTTGACAAATAATATTTGTCTACTGACCGCAAGAGCACAAGCACATGGACAGTTTGAGAGGTGCAGCTGTTGCAGCCATGTATGCTGCAGGTACATAAGGTACATTTTAATACAACTTTTACAATGTTATGCAGAGGTTTTTTTTTTCTAAGTTCTGATTAAGTGACTTTACAGTTTCTCTCTAGACTGCTGCTGCTTTGCTTGTTGAAAGAAGTTGTTTATGGTTCCATATTTGTAACTGGGAGGTCTGGCTTGTATTAAACATTATGCTGAATTAAGTTATGTCGTGCATCCTGATCATCTCCAATGACAACACAATTATTTAAAGACAAAATGTAAAACTTTATGTAGAGATTTATTACATAATGTAATGTGTTTTCTAGGATAGAATAAATGCATCAAAGATGCAGTCTGGACAGTTGCATCAGTGCAGCATGGCATGGAGGCCATTAGCCTGGGGTTCTGCAACGAGCAGTATAGTACCTTGGGGTTTCTCATTTCTCTCATGGCAATATTATCCAGATTTCTATGGGGTTTGGATCTGGCCAGTCAGACATATTGGTGTCCTTGTCATTATACTAGGTATTGGCACTTTTGGAGGTTTTGGCAGGTATCCAGTTCCACATAAAAATTAAATCAACATCTCCTAGAGGCTTTCGTGACGAATTAAGTGCTGTCAAACTTCCTGGTAGATTGCTGCTTTTTGGACCATCACCAGTAGATGGCATGGCTCTGCAGATCATCTGACTGTTCAAGCTTCACATAGGAACCTAAGTAGTTTGGAAATTTTTTCTGTTTACTCTTCTCTCAGTCTCTGGATGAATTTTTTATCTGAATTGCTAAATTTAGTTTTATCTGAGACCATTGTGTCACCAATCTAGTCCCCTTTCTCCTTAGCTGAGATATGACATTTTTGAACTCTTGGCTGAGGAGCGGCTTTGGTAAAAATAAAATGATATTTGAAATCCATGTCCTTGAAATGCCTTTTTTTTTTTTTGCATGGTGGCAGACAAAATACTGACCTCGACTACTGTGTATTTGTTGTGAATCCCATCCAAACTCTCAAAGGGGCTTTGCTTCAACCTTAAGATTGTTTTTTTTTTCCTCCTCTGAAATACTTGGGCATGGCGGCCACTAGCTTTTTTTTGTGAGACTTCTTTATATCTGAATCAGCAGCCACCTGAGATACCTTATCAACAGGTTCAGCTCCCCTATCAGCAATCGCATAAAGTTCCTGACATGAAACATTGACATCACAAGACCGTCCTGTAGAGTAGCCTGAAGAGTTTGAAATTACCCTAAATTTACCTCTTCCCTACTTCTCAAAGTATAGAGGAGTCACTATAACCACTGCAAAATCAGATGATGGCATGGTGGTACGTCACAATTCCCCTCCCAAGTTAAGCAGGTTACAGAGCCAGGATGATGCTGGTAGCCATTACTGGTTTGGCCAAAAGGGTTTCACCAAGGACAATGTAAAACGCAAAAGAGGTGTGATGTTGCCAGGCCTGGTTTTGACTACAGTGTGGTCACTCCTTTATTAAGAGGACTTCTTCGAGAGAAATATTTTAGTTCAAGCAGACCAGGATCACGTGCCTCTCTTCTTGGCAAGTTGAAACCAGGCTAACAAAATGTAGTTGAGCATGGACCAGGCTGGATCCTTTTGCAACAAGTTCCAAGACCCAGTTACCCCTATATAGATTTTGAACATCCACACCAGAGTCAGTCAGGCTGCCCCAGTGGTTATCACTGTCCTCAACATGTCCATCACCAACCTGTCGTCCATTATGTTCTTGGACACAGCCATCAACCCCTGACTAATGTCTGGTCCGAACAAGCTCCTTCACAGTTGATAAATGTTCATCCTAACATATATCCTAGTCATGTTCTGGGTTTTCCACCAATACAGGAGAAAGTTAACATTCCAGATCACACAAACCTTCCTGATGAGAGCCCCACCAACTCCCCTTTGAACCCTCAGACAGCTCAAGGAAAGGACTATTCAGAAGAAACCTCATCAAAATATACAGTGGCCAGTATGCCCAAGAATCTTTGTGCCATACAGACCTTGAATAAAACATCATTCTTGAAAAGTGTGTGTGGTTTTATTTAACTCTCAGAAAGGTAATATGAGAAAAGAGGAATGCTAAAATGTTTTTTAAACTTGCATTAATAAATGTCAGTTGGTAAAAAAGTCATTCAGTGATTTAGTAGTGACTTAAAGTGACCACAAAGTCTATTTTTCTGTACCTTCCTGTGAAAAATATGTACACGGCTCAAAGTAGTGATGCATATTTACTGTGATGCAACAGTAAATATAATTTTGGGTTTTTTTTAACAGCATTATTGACACAATTGGGAATATGACTTAAAAACATATGACCCTTAATAAAGATTCAACACTGCATGTACAGTGTTTATTATCAGAAGATGGGACAAGTTTTTAAACTGTACATAGCGAGCCAAACTCGAGGCCCGTGGGCCTAACATGGCTCACCATATGTTTTTGATGTAGCTCTCTAAACCTGAGGTCAGACAGACATATAAATAGAATATGTGCTTAAATATTAATTTATCAAAGCAGCAACTTACATTATAATTTTAAAAAAATATTTTACTTCAAAAAGTACTTGTCAAATGGAATGATATATTTTAAGCAATACATTCTGCCAAGGCCAATACTTTAAGGATACTCGTGACCTTGAAGTGGTTCAAAGTGAAAATCAGTTTCACTCCTGCTGTACATATTAAATAAAAACGTTTTCCTTTTTGATCATGTCTTCTTTGTTACATATAGGTGTAAGAAACTTTAAATGGTCTTATCTTGTGTAGGAAGACTCATGAATGAATAACCTTATCTGCTGCTCTCCAGGTTGGTTTTCCAAGGATAAAACAAATTATTCTGAAATGTGTTGATGACTCTTGGTCAATCCTGCTCATCTGTTTTTATCTTGGTTTGGTGAGTTCTACCTTGATAACACTCTTTTGGAAGCCTGTGTGAATTCAGGAAGGTGCTGACGCTCTATTTGGGAGGAAGGTCCTTGGGATGCCAAGTCATTTTTGCAAAATGTCAGCTTCTACAACATCTAAACTTCTTAGACTGGTCAAAACTGTCTTTATGACTTATAAAATTCATTAAGTCTTTTTTTTTTTTGTTTATGAAAATAATGCCTTAGTGTTGAAGATAAAATATATAGTTAGGCAATCTATATTTTTGGTTTGGTCTGAATGTTTTTAATGGATGAAAATGAGGCTTGCTCATAAAAGGAATAAAACACCACTCCTAACTCTTCTCGGTAAAGAGGGAGGAGACAAGTCATAAAATATCCAATTAAATTAGTTTTTAAGTATTGGTTTACGACCAAATGTATTTTCTATCCGCAAATTCCGATAATGCAGTCAGTAGTAGATAAAGAAATAATTTATTTAAAATGAGTGTTTACAGACTATGATGGACTCTTGTTCTGGTTGGAAAAATATACTTGTGAGACTACATAAACAAATTAATTTCACACAGTGCTCAGCAAATCTCCATTTTTGTTCCACACATTTGAGTTTTTAAAGGCTCAGCATGAACAAATGACCTTTTGTGGGAGAAAAATTTACTTGAGACTCAAAAATATAGGACTTTAAAAGGACAAATCTGTCCTTGCCTGTTACTTCTCCAAAAGCAGTAAATCCACCACAACCCAGAGCAATCACACTAAGTGGTTACACCTGCGTGAGCCTTTTTTGTTTCCCTTTCTGAATCTCATCTCATTAGAATGGGAGACTGGTACCCTTCAAAGCTTCCACAGGTCCTTGTTGGCATAAATGATGGTTAAACCTGAGTTTATCTTTCAACTGGAGCAAAACTGACAGGGCAGCTGTGCACTTGTAGCTGGAAAGTTTCAGAGGACGCTTGCTGAGTGCCGCTGCAGCAGTCATGACTGCTGGCTTCATGATTTCAAGGTAATAAATCTGCCTAATCTGGTTTTACTGAGTCCAGTAATTGCTCAATAATTTAGGCTGAAATGTAATATTTGGAAAAATTTCCTTTCAATTATCTTACAGAATATTCATGCTTTGCCTAATAAAGGGAGTGACTTATGCCTCTGCTTTCCCAGGAGGTAAGTCTGACTTGCCTTTTGCAACATGTGAAACTGGTAAAAAGAGTAATGACTTGTTTCAGGCCTGTTAACCCACAGTCTGAACTGCTAAATCCCATTAAAACTGATGTTAGTCAATGCCTGAGGCACATGAAAAAGGCAATTTGTCCCCATTGAAATGGTCTCATACATATGTAGGCTATCAACTGACTTGTAAGTCACCTTTTGAGCCTTTATTAAACAGGCAAGCCATGTCATGCAAAAGTGAAATTTCAATATTGTTCTAAATTAATGCAGGTAAAATCTGACTAAAAATGTTGGCTTTATGCTTAAAATTGATGTTCTTATCCCTTCTGTGTGATTAAACTACTTTGCATGAATTTTATTTGCAAGCTAGACCTGCAAGGTCCCTCTAAGGTTTGGCCTTGGAAGCATACACACTCAGATTTGGGTTAAACATTGATTCGCAAACTCCAGTCCATGTGGTGTTGTTGTTACTAGAAACATGGCAACTCCTCTGAAACTTTTTTGAAACCACTGTGATTACTTTTAGTTTGACCAGTGCTCTCTGTGATTTGATGTACACTCAGAAAATGTGCCAACAAAGTGACAATAACTGAATATTTACCTTGCACCATAACGTTTGTCTGCAATATAAAATCTTTTCTTGATGTTTTTCTCCTGCCAAGATTGTAATAGATACTCCAATCAGTCTCTGTTGAATATATAAAAAATATATATTTTGCTCGAATCTTGACTACTGTGTGCCACAATTTGATATTGCCCTGCTAAATAAGAACAAAGTAAATGTATACAAAATATTGACATGATCTGTTCTTGCAGCCAGTACTGGGTACACACCATGGCAAGATGGAGGACAGAAACGGGAAGTACTGGGTTACCGCCGCCCTCTGCATTATGTTCGCTCTCTGAGACAGCTGAAGAATAATCTGATCAACACAAGACAAAACCCTCAAAGGAGTGGTGTGAAGGATTTGACCCCTGGTCAGACTTTTAGGCAAACTCCACATCATCTTTGGCCACAGAACCTTCCAGTCCAACCTGCACCACAAAGAAACTACCCTTTGGTTCAACCCCGAGGTTTCAGGATCAGCTTGGATCTCCCTTTTTATAAACTCGATCAAATGAAAGAAACCAACTCTCCCACCAAAGTCTTTCTGCAAACTGACCCCAAACTCCAGACTAAACCAAATGTTCAAAGTGGCCTCAGCATTTCTGAGTTTCAAAGCCCTGAGAGAGATTCCAAAAAGGATCCAAAAGCTGGAAAGAATATCCATGGTGTTCCCACTTCAACCTTCCAGGTCAACCTTACCGTTCCCCCTCCCGCTGCATCTTTAAAGCCAATAAAACCCATTGGCATGCTTGTTGAAAACCAAAACCCAGGAAATATCTTTCAGACCAGTTATGGAGATCTAGGGAAAAGGTTGAGTTCTATATATACTGAATTGAAATCCCCCACCATCAACCAGAAAGCACGTGAACAAACCAGAAAGCAACTGGTTTCAACATGGTCTAACTATCCTGCTACTGGACCCAAGCAAACTCTACAGCAGCCAGATGAGTCGACTTACACCCAACCTACTGAGGGCAAACTGACCTCTTCAACATGGCAATTAAACCAGCACAAAATTTCCCCACAAAGAAACTATGATACTCCCACAACCAGGCAGAGTTTGGCACCACAAAAACCAGATTCAACCAAACCACTGTCTTTGTCTTTTGTTAAGTATCTTGAACGTTTGGGTCTCAACAAAGCCCAAACAAGCCCAACGAGAGAAGACTTAGTTCAGCCTTATTCAAAACCAAAGCTACATTTGTCTCCTCCTCAATATAACAGAGGATCTCAAGATAACAAATATGTTGGTGTTGGTTCTCAAAGTGTTGCTGCTAATGTCAAAGATTTCACAAGCGATCAAAAAGGTGAAAAGGAACAAGATTCTGCAGTTCCCACCCTACAACTAGAATTTTCCTTCCCAGTTAAAAAATTGTCAAACCTCACTAAAGGTGGTGGGTACTTGACTATCAAACCTCAAAATGTTGAGTCTCTATTGACTCAATACATGGCGGCAAAAAAACTACAATTACCGGAGAGTGAATTAAAAAAGTCAGCTTTAGGCTTTGATGCTGGGGACCACAGAACAACTGGGCTTCCTGAAAGGAAACGGCCAATCCTAAATATTGAACCAAAACAGAAGAAACCACCTCCTTATGAGCCTGTTACTGACGAACCTACAGGCAGAAAGCCAAGCTTTTCATCCTGGTTTCCAAGAGATTCAGAGATTGGAAAGCCTCAGTTTCCAGTCCGGGGAATTTCAAAATACCTCATTGATGTTACACGACCCTTAAATGGCAAATATCAAACCATCCAGCCAAAATCACTGCAATCTGAAAGGCTTCAAAGTTTCTACAGTTCTCTGAAGCCCATCACAAACCGCTATGTGGAAAGTCAGCCTAGACCTTCATCCAGCCTTTATGCTTCTACACATGACAATCCCTTTAAACCATACAGTGATCTCCAAAAGAATGCTGAGATTGATTCAAGTCCACATCACCGCCTGTTCGCTTATGGCAGTTCATCCTTTAATTCTCCCATGTTGGAAGTTGTTCCTTCAAAAAGGCCACAAACATGGCAGAAACCAATTTCTTCCCTTTATCTTCACGAGTCCAACCGTGGAAAAGAACCTTCTTATGATACTTTTGAAGATGTAGCCGCTCTGCACAGTCTGCCAAGTGGATATAAAGTTCAAAAGAAACTTCCTGAGCAAGACGACCGTGGACATATTAAAGAGGGAAAAGATTACTATGTGAAACCCTTTGACACTAATGAAGGAGGTTCTGTCTCTTGGCAGATGTACCAGACTGGAAACACTGCGAGGACATCCTTTAATGTACAACCCCCATGTAGAGCTTCATTCTCTAGGCTTGGCCAATATGGGTCTTTTTCAGACCTTCGCTACCCTTACCTAAATGCAGAATCTCAGCCTTGCAGTCAAGTACCTTGCATCAACGGTGTAGGTAAATGTGTTAATGAACCTAATAAACAGAACACAAATTTTCCACAAAGGGTTAGTTACTTGCCAAAGGCAGAGGCAATTTCTGTTTCTATTCCTTTCAGTACTTTTGAACGCATTTTTACTCAATCAAGCTACCAGCCTGCTCAAAATGGCTTTAAGCTCCAGCAATACCCTGTTGGACAAGGACAGCCTTGAAGGTTCATGTGACTTATGACAATATACTGCCATTGGTGCCGTCAGGTCATGAACATGTTGAACTTTGGCTTAAATTGTGCAGTCTGCTCATTCCTTTTTCTTCTGCTCATTTAAATAATTAATAAAATGTCTGCTTCAAAATGTGAACTGTTCCAGGTATTATCACTAATTAGTTCCCACCAGCAACATAGTCATTGTTTGAAGGTACACTTAATTTTAATCCTGCATGTTTTCACTAATTTCTCATCACATTCTGCTGTGACCCTGGTTCAACAGTGAGTATTGCATAGCCCTGTCAACCTAAAGCAGTTGAACTTCAGGACTCTGGTTTAGTAAAATGCATCTAGATGCATGTGTGAAACCCACAACTTTTGCTGGCTTTAAAAATAAACCAGACTCTCCAAAGAGTGATGCAGGTAAGTGCTGCTTACACCCTTGAACCTCAATGTAATTTGAATCTCATGTCTAATAATGACTCTCTCTTCCAGGCAATGCAGGTTAACCTGAAGTGCAAGGAACAGGATCTAAAGTTCCCCTTTCTCAAATAAAATGGCAAAACCTACTCTCTGTGTGGGGTTTTTTGTTTTTGACTTTGCAATATGGGCATCTATTATATCACTGCAAAACCCAGGACTCTCAGATAACCACCTAAATGAAAATATAACTTGGAAAAATCGTTGAACCACGTGCCACAGCTTGACTCTTATCTCTTGTTTAAACTGCTAACATGTGGCCAATGAGTTGTGCCAGTACTTCTACTTATTAACCATTTAATCTTTATAGGGTTTCCACTAAATTAAAGTGGGCCTTTTTCTAGTTATATGGGCTGGAAAGACTTTTAGTTGTTCAGTAGTAACTATAATCTATTTTATATTTTGGCATCTTATTGCTTTGGGGGGGAGAAACGTGGAGTTTTCTGATTTTAGCTCTGTACATGCGTTTTACTCTGAAGCTGTACTTTCCACTCTTTTATAAGAACTTTTACCAAAACAATATTACAGGCTTGCACTCCTAATTGGGTAACATATTAGCAGAAGAGGAAGTGACCTTGGTTTCTCATTGCACGTTATACAAGACTTGTGTAGAGATATGTTGTTCAAAAGACTGAGTGAGTGCCCGCCTTGTGCAATGATAGAACTGCAGTGTGATTGAGATGTCCGGGGCTGTAAATGAGACAATACAGCAATTATTGGTTTGGACTTGTTTAAAAGCCACCATAAAGGCAACTCCTTATGTTTAATGGTTCAAGGAAAGAAGTTTCAAGTTTTTAAATTCAAACATTCCTTGCAGCCAGGTTTAATGATTGAGCAATATTTGACAACGCAGAGCAGCAGTTCGGGGTACCCAATCTGCACCTTTCACTGGAATTTGTCTTTCATGCTAATAAGAGCAGTAGTGGTACTGCACCATTCACATGCCCACCCAGCTGATGGCTTATAAGGGGATAAAATTGAGTCGTTTCAATTGCAAAGAAAATAGTAATCTGATTTTATTACATTAGGTAACACTGTTTCATCTTATGTTGCATTCATAACAGTAAAATGGAAAAAAAAAAAACAAGTCAAGCTTGTTTTGAAGTCTTTCAAGGTGAATGTGTTCTGTACAGGGAAGAAATTCCCCAAGACTAAAAACATCAATTTGCCACAAATATCCAGTGATAGGCGTTTCACAATATGGGCTTGTTTTCTTGTTTTGTCAACCAACCATGATGCAATGTCATTTGTGCAGAAGCTAAGCTCCAATAAAACAGCGGAATATATTAAAAACGTACAGTAAGTCAGGTTTTACTTTTAATAAAATTGCTTCATTATAAAACCAATTTTCTAATGTGACTTTTTTTCAACTTAAATGTTTTTACTGCCAGTCACATTATCTATGTACTTTTCACGATTCAATGACCTGTGGCATATCTGGACCCAATGTGTTGCTCGAGGACATTTGGACATGTGGTCTGGGAGGTTGAAATCGAACTGACAACTTCCCAGATGACAAACCACTTTTTCTTGCATAAGAAGTGTCCTTATTTTCCAAAATAAGCATAAAAGATGAATATTTGCTTGACCTTTATATGCTCCATTAACAACTTTGTTTGGTTTCAGTCAAGGGCATCGTACAGGTCGTTGATACAAGTGTAATTATGCTATTTACAACTAATCTCACCAAAACAATCACACAAGAGCTTAATCATTAATAGCTGTGATGATAAAACCAGGAAAGAGAACTTCAAATGACATTTAAAAGCAATTTTTTATTTTATTTTAAATGTTTAATTTTGGGGGTAGAAGGGAAGAAAAATCTGTAGAAACGTTTTTTTTGTGAATTGTTTTTAAATCAAATATCTGGCTTTAAGTCCTAAAGAATTTCTTGGCTGACCTCTTCAATGTGAAACTGTTCATGTCAGGTTTAATAATTCCTGTAATGAGTCTTGTTTGACTTTTCACTGAACAAGTGAACATCTTATATGGCCTGAGGCTCTTCCTGCTACTTTGAGGTCATTTTTAAACCCAGCCCTCATAATAAAGCCTTCCTCTTTTAACTGCAACTCCATAATCAACTTCATTGACTAGCGGCCAGCTGTATGTGAAGGGAATACTTCTTATTCACCACTATCGTTTTGAGATTTCTGTGACATTTTTAATGGAGCATCCAACTGCTAATGACAATGTTAACTTGTCTGCATACAAAACTAACCTTCCACTGTCGGTACTTAATGGTAAAACATCGTCTGGGGGGTTTGATGAGTCGGATTATTATCAGTGTTACGGTGATGGCAGTAGCATGACATCCCGTCCGTCTATTGCTGTAACTGGGTACGAGACTCTAGATGCTCCACCACACTATGATTTCTACGCCAACAGTCAGGCGTGGGGTCGGAAGAGACGCTTCAGGCCATCTCTGCATCAACTGCATGGTAATCCTGAGGTAAGGATGTCTACTCTTTATCAGTTCATATATTCAATACCTATTCAATGTGCAAATAAAGTAAAATGTATATCTTAAATCTTCATCTATGTATGACTTGGATATTATTTCTGCAAGGTTGTCGACTCAGTACGGTGATATTCAATATTATTTTAGCTCTAGTTATGCTTAATGAAGTTACTACTTTTTCTTAAATTATACCGCTTTTATTCTACGTGCATACTACACCACTAAATCCCACTAAATTTTCTTTTTAAACTATACTTTCTTACATCTCTAAGTCATCAAACCTAACAACACTTAATTTGATTAGGATGACTCCAGACCTCCCGTGTATGAGGAGACGGAAGGAGACACGTCTGAAGAAGAGGATGAGCAAAAGGAGCCCCCACCTGAACCCACCCGCTTTGGTTGGGTGCAGGGAGTCATGGTAGGTAGACTGACCTAATGTAAGGTTAGGAGTTGTGATGGATTAAATTCTTAAAGAGATTTTCATCAATGTTCTAATCGGCATCATCAGCTTGAAAAAGGTAAACTGGGCTTCAAACCAGTAGGAGGGAAACAATTTTTTTTTTTTTATATCTCTCACTTGTCTTGTGTCATTTATCTCTGTGATTTGTAATCCATAATGAAAAGTCTTTCATTTAACTTAAAAGTAATTTAAAAAACGTATTTTAAAAGTACTGTAATTTCCGAACTACTGACTGCACCTATGGCTGCACAGTAGCTTAGTTTTTATCACTGTTGCTTTGCAGAAAGAAGGTCTTCTTGCATGGAGTTTGCATGTTCTCCCTGTAGGTCCCCTCCAGGTATTCTGGCTTCATCCCACAGTCCAAAAACATGACTGTTAGGTTAATTGGTCTCCCTGGAAAAAAAAAAAACCTCCTTGTGTGCATGGTTGTTTGTCCTGGCTGTGTTGCCCTGGTGATATAATTAGAATCTACCCTGTCTCTGACATGATGACAGCTGGACATGGGCACCAGCCCCCCCGGCAGCCCTTCAAGGATGAGTGTGTTGGGTATGGATGTTCACATCTGAATATACGGTGTACACACTAACTTTGAAAATAAACTAAATTGTACTTGTAAATGCCTCACTGCAGCTATTCACATTGTATCATGTTATACAATGTGAATATATTGTATCACATGATACAATATATCATTGTATCAATATTGTACCGCACAATATATATATATATATATATTTTTTTTTTTTTTTTTACTTTTAATGAAATAATGTACCAGTAACATACAGAATTATGTACTGTGCATGCTTGTTTTCCAGCATGACTGTAACACGGCTGCGTAAAAGTATTGAGCCGGATAATAATAATGCATTAAAGCATTTTTCAAAACGCTCAAGGACAGTGTACAAAAAATAAAACAACATAGCAATAAACCAACAAACTATCAGCAACTTACATAAATCAAACATAACAGAGATTATATAGATTTGAAAATATGTTTTGAGGAGGTTTTCAGACTGAGGAAGGGAGTCAGTTTTACGGATCAGGTGGCGGCTGATTCCAGAGTAGCATAAGAGAAGGCTCTGGCCTCATGATACTGAGACAGATGGAGTGGACAGAGAGGTGAATGAAGGCAGAGCAACCTAAGGATGAGTGAATGCAAAGGCGCTGGGACAGGACGGCCTTGAAAGTGATGAGAAGTAGTTTAAATTGGATCCCGAAGTTCTTAGGGAACCAGAAAAGTCATTGTCATTGTCACTGATAATGACAATTGTCACCACTGAAAACCACTGAAATCATCTTCTTCAGTGTTCGAATTGAACAGCCTCGCACATGTCTTCAGTTTCTCTTTTGTTTTTGCTCTCAATGTCACTTTTGCATTCAGGTAAATTCGCCCTTGAGCTTTTGTTTTCCTCTTCACCACATTGTATTAGTTGTGTGTAAAAGAAAAATGTAACAAAAATGTTGCAACTTATAGACAGAAAATTATGGTGTTTGTAGCCCTATTGTGTTTATAATCTCTCAAACAGCCTGAACTGTGAAAAGGTTTTACGGTTTTCTGGAAGAAAACGTCTAAAGGGAAAATGCTGTTGAATCAGAAGGAGTCTTGACTGAGTATCAACAAGTGTTTTTCAAACAAACCCTATAAAATATTTTCCAGATGAGATTTACAATGTACCTACTTGTAGAAATTAAGCACTCAGTAACTTTATTATGCAGGTTTGTCCAGTCTGTACATCTTAAAGCAGATTAGCTGCTTAAACCCTGAAGCAACTACAAAAGGCTACTTTAAGGATTTGTTACTCCTTGTCTGTTTCTTTGCTCTTCTTAAGGAAGTTTTATGCAGAAATGAAGAATTAAACTTTAACTACGTTTGTCAGTGAAATAAATTATTATGCACTGAGTGAGTCCAAGAAGGGCAGATCTTGTTATTGAGGTCTTGTGTCCTACATTTGTCAAATGTTTTCCTATTTGAACGCAACTGATTTACATAATCAGGTCAGTAGGAGGCTCTTGTAGAGCAGAGAAGCTAAATCAGGTGTTTTTGGAGCAGGGTCACATCTAAATCACTGATACTGAACTGCCATTCAAATATATTGCTTAATATGAAACAATCAACATGCATATGCACTCATCTGAAAACATAATCAAAACTTTAATCATGTAAGTAGGATAAAATAAACCAATGAATATTGTCTGATAATACAAATGCAAGCTGTCAGTCCTGTTTTTTATTTTTATTTACAAGATGTTTGTCAGCTAATGATTATTCAAACATAGTGCAGTTTGGGGAAATAGTTGCAACATTAATAAAAAGAAATGTACAAATGTGTATAAGCTTAAAGATATTATTGGCCTGTTAAAGACAATGTCTCAATGAAGCACACCGATCGGCTTTGATCCTAAACTTGAATACATTGATTTTTGAAAAAACATGCTAAAATTAACTTTTTACCACCTTTTCCACACTTCTGTGAACTGTACTCCTTCAAGAGTTCAGATCCCTTCATTTCTTATGATGCAAGCACATAGCATGTCCCTTAAAACATAGTGACTTATTCACTTAAATGTGTCACAGCTTTTTTTGTTCCTCGTATTTCTTTTTTTTTTTATAAGTTAATTGGTGTATTGCAATGACCTGATACTAAAATGCAACACAAGTTTATATAAACATCTGGCACCCTCAGTCATAAATTTTGTCTCTCTTGCCAGTAGTAAAATTCAATTTTTTTCATTAACCTCTGCCTCGTAATTGTAAAAATCCTGCTTGTTTGTACACAGATTCGCTGCATGTTAAACATCTGGGGGGTGATCTTGTACCTGAGACTGCCTTGGATCACAGCTCAGGCTGGTATCGGTATGTTAAACATTCCTGGTGTGACTCACTTTCAAGTGTTTGTTCTCGATTTTAAGATTTTATGTGATTTTAAGCATTATTTAGTTAACATGTAGAAAAAAATTGGCTATGAAAAGGATTCAGTCTGCAAGGATCTGGTGAAGAGTTTGTAAATTGTGACAGAAGAGGTAGAAAAGAACTCCCAACAATTAATCAATGTAAGTGAAGTTCTCCAAACATTAAGAATATCTCATAGACATGCCAGATAGCATTGACAGCACTTGTCAGGGTTTGATAAATGATGCACTTCAAGTTTATATGCAATTGGATGGCTGTATTAAGAATTGCTAGTTGTATAGAGAATAGCTGACATGTTGACAAACTGTACAACACAATCAACCACAATGTCACAAAACAATTCCAACCAAACTGCATCAAGTGCTGATTATGTTAATGTATCTTACAAGGCATATTCTGTATATGAAGACCTTCAAATACCTCACTGACAGAGTGTTAGACAGCAATTGTCTTCCGCTCCAGAACTGTCAGCTCCTTGCAAATTAATTGACTGACATAACCGTCATTGGTCTACATGTGTGCTAAATTACATTACATTTTCAGTGGATGAATTGAAACTTTACTCAGACTGTTTCCCACCTCTGACAGGTATGACCTGGGTCATCATTTTGCTGTCATCTACTATAACTGGGATCACTGGTCTCTCCACCTCAGCCATAGCCACCAACGGAAAAGTCAAAGGAGGTTTGTTATTAAAAGATAATCTATTTTCAGTGTGAAAAAGTCACAAACTTCTAACCAGATCATATTTTTCACCACATACCCCAAGGCGGTACCTACTTCCTGATAAGTCGCAGCCTCGGTCCAGAGCTGGGCGGCTCTATTGGCTTGATCTTTGCTTTTGCCAATGCTGTGGCTGTGGCAATGCACACTGTGGGCTTTGCTGAGACCGTCACAGACCTCATGAGGGTGAGAAGCATTCTCCACATGCATGTGCAAATTAGGTTCTATAGTGACACAATAAAGCAAACAGAGACTTACAGTATATGTACCTCTTTCTTAGGAACATGGAGCTGTCATGGTGGACAAAACGAATGACATCCGCATCATTGGGATCATCACCGTAACATTGCTGCTGGGGATTTCAATGGCAGGCATGGCGTGGGAGTCAAAGGTTAGATCAGTGGTCAAAGAATTTAACAATCCTAGGAGTTTGCTTCAAAGATATACATAGCATTTTTGAAAAATAAGTAAGATTAATAGTGTTAAATAGTGTTAGGGATGTTCTTTTTAATATGGTAATGTTGTCTTTTGGTTCCACACTACGTGCTTTTTTTTCTTACATAATTTTCTATAAAGTTTAACATTTTGTCACAGGTTTTTTTCACTCCCATCAGTATGATAATTTCTTTACTTTAAAAACTAAATTGCAAGTGTCTTTAATTCAAAAATCAAAACACATTCACAAGAAACAAAAAAATATCTCAGTCGTTTCATCTGTTGTTGCTCTAAGCTAATTTTAGCTCAACCAACAAAAGTAGTGGTTCTCAGGGTTATAAAGGTTTCTGACCTCTGGATGAGACCAATATATAGCATATAGTTAAAGTTTATTGTGTCTTTAAAAAAACTGGGTGTAACTTTAAAATTTCCATTCACATTTTTAAGATGTTCTCCTAAAATTTTGCTAGTAGTTATTTTGCTGTGAGCATAAAACTGTGATACCACATTCCAGACTTCAGATATCTAGGTTACCTGACCGTTTCTATATACGTTACAGAATTGGTTATTGTATGATCTGTGGCACATAAAAGGTTGATAGGAATAAATTCAGCTGTGTTTGAACAGAAAGTCAGGCATTGCCAAGGCTTTCCGTCTTGTGGCGTAAAAGGTTAAACCAATTTAAATCAACTATAAATTTACTCAAACAGCTGCATATAATGAGACTTCCACAGAGTGGGACAGAAATATGAGCAAAAACCTTTTCAATTGAGTCTTAGATGATATTATTCATGTTTATGCATAAAATAATGTGCAACTTTTGGAGATTTTGCTAAAACCCAGTTTTATTTAATAAACCATCTTAAATGTTTGTCTACAATGCAAACTTACTGTACTTTGCAATGTGCTTTCCACAGGCCCAGGTTTTGTTTTTTCTTGTCATAATGGTGTCATTTGCCAGTTACATCGTTGGAACCATTATGCCTGCTTCTTTGGAGAAACAAGCCAAAGGATTCTTTAGCTACAACGGTAACTATTATTGGCACTCAGCTCTAGTTGAACATAATATTTAAGTTTTTTTTTATTTTTTTTTTTTATTAGGTTTTAACATCAAAATACAAAATGTACAAAAATATATGAACAAGATATGTAAACTTTTTTTCTATAACAGAACCGAACATAAGTCGTACAGAACACATGGATAAGCCTTCCCAAATAAAATCCAGAGGAATAAGAAAAGAAAACAAGAAAAAACAAAAAGTAGATATGTTAGAAGAAGAAATAAAAAAGACATTAGTCTTGTGTGCAAAGTACAATGATATAAATATAGGTCTTAATAGTGAAAGAAAGAAAAAAAAAAAAAAAAAAAAGGGGGGGGGGGAAGGATTTAAGAAAAAGGTACATCAATGGGTATTAATGACAAAATAAATAATTTGATAAATAATATGATAATGTAAATAAAAAGGTCAGGCAAAAGCAAAATTTAGTTGGGCACCATACGGGACGGCAATGTCTGAACAAAATCAAAAAACGGCTGCCAAATCTTTAAAAATTTAGTTGTGGAACCTCGTAGGGTAAATTTAATCTTATCAAGTTTACTAAAGTGTAAAGCATCTTTAATCCAGATTTCAAATGAGGGAGGTAAAGCTGATTTCCAGCACAGCAATATTCTACGCCTCGCCAACAAAGTGAGAAATGAAACCAGATCAGCCTCAAGTCTTGACAAAGAAACCGTCTCAGAAAGTACACCAAACAATGCAGTTAGTGGATCAGGCTGGATGGACATATGAGCTACTTCAGACAAGGCTGCAAAAATGTTTGTCCAATATTGCTTTAGTGATGGGCATGACCAAAACATATGGATCAGTGAGGCAGGTGTTTGATGGCAACGATCGCATTCCGGACTAACGTTTGGGTATATTTTAGAAAGCCTGGCCTTAGTCCAGTGAGTGCGATGCAGGACCTTACACTGAATTAGTCCGTGTCTGGCACACAGTGACGAACCATGAACACGGTAAAGAATTCTATCCCACAAGTCATCTGGAAACAGAAAACCCAAGTCCTCTTCCCATGCCGCTAATATTTAAGTTTTTAATGTGCCCATTGCATTTCCTTGACCATTTTAGTAGTTAAATTCTTTTTTGTTTTATTTGATAGTTCTATTGTAATTTATATTTTAATGAGTGGTTTTTCTGGTAACTTTATACTTTTGAAACATGAAACATGTCTATAATAAAGATATGAATCCTTAGGATGAAATGTCCAATCTAGGTTGCAAGTTCTAAGCCAAGACAGATAAGACTTATCTCTTTTCCCCAATTCTTCCATAACTTTTACCTTTTCAACTTCAACAGCTGGTATTTTTGCTGCCAATTTTGTACCCAACTGGCGGGGTCCAGAGGGCAGTTTCTTTGGCATGTTCTCTATTTTCTTCCCATCTGCTACGGGCATCCTGGCAGGAGCCAACATCTCTGGAGATCTGAAGGTATGCAAGTATATTTTTTTTCTCTTTCTTATATTCCAGCAATATATGGGGGACACATGTATCCCCCACCGATAAAATAAGAAAATACACATGAATAAATATTAACGTGGTTGGATAGAAGTAGTTTACTTTGTATATCCCACATGTTTTCCATCTTAGAATCCAACAATAGCTATTCCTCGAGGGACACTGTTGGCGATTTTCTGGACTACTTTTTCCTACCTTGTCATCTCTGCAACCGTTGGTAAGCCTACTTCTGTTTGGGAAAAATATGCATAGAGAATATGCTTGAAATGTAGTATTTTAACATGTTTTGCTGCTGTTTTCTCTAGAGTAAATTTGAAAAAACCTTCCCAGCACTGAACTAACAATCCCTAGCTAATAATTGTTTCCTTTTCTATGTCTATTTTTTGTATTAAGGGTTTGTTGGTGGTTGTAAATACTGGATTTCTTCCTTTGTATGTTAACTTTTATGCAGGATCTTGTGTGGTTCGGGATGCCTCTGGCTCTCTAAATGATACTTTGCTCCCTTCAACATCCATGGACTCCTGCGTAGGTTTAGCATGTCAGTATGGATGGGATTTCACCGAGTGCATTAACAATAAGACCTGCACCTATGGCATTAGTAACTACTATCAGGTCAGTTGTAACCCAAACGATCATGCCGCTATACACTGTTCTTATATCCAAAATTGTGAAGTACTGTTTTTGTTGACATTATTTAATCACAATAGAAATGTGAATAGTTATTAATGCCTCTAAACTATAAGGAGAGGCAGAGCAAGGCGGCAATATGATGGCATAAAATTTACATCAATTGTAACTGTAGCTGTTCTTGTGTCTGTTTTTAATCAAATTCTAAGATTAAGTTATTTAGTGCCACATGGATAGATGTCCAATCAAAATAAAGATTTTTATATATTTTCCGTGAACCATATAAAACTGGTTAGCATTTTTGACAAGAAGTAGGTGTTTAATAAACAAGACCTTTTCTGTGATTAGTCACTAAGCATGGTGTCAGCCTTCGCCCCTCTCATCACTGCTGGTATATTCGGAGCAACTCTGTCCTCAGCTTTGGCATGCCTGGTGTCTGCTCCCAAGGTGTTTCAGGTACAAACACATTTTCTCAAACACCACTATACAGATGTGAAAAAATGGCACTTCATCTTTTGTTTGGTGTTTTTGTCCTATTTATTATATTCTGCTTTATAGTGTCTCTGTAAGGACCATCTTTACCCTCTCATTGGTTTCTTCGGCAAAGGATATGGCAAAAACGATGAACCACTCAGAGCCTACCTATTGACGTACATCATAGCTGCCTGTTTTGTTATCATTGGTAGGTCATTATTTTCTAATCAAATCCTACAGCATATTGGGTTGAAGGTGATCTTACTTTTTGGAATAGATATTCTTTATGACCACAAAATGAAGTCTTAAAGTTTATAGCAAGAACTAAGTGAAAGAGCAATGAAAACAAAAATTATTTTAATTTCAAGATTCAGTTTAAATTCTTAGTAACTGAATAGGATTTTTTCCTTTTATATCAATATAATCAGTATATTTGATATAATTGATAGTTATCGTTTCATTATGTATACAATGCAAATTTAATTATTCCTGTAGCACCATCTTAAACCTATTGGTCAGTTGAAAAGTTAATGTTAAACAAGAAGTTTATGTTTTTCACACAGTAAAGAGTAGCATATGACAAAAAATAAAATCTGTTTTCTTTTACCAGCTGAGTTGAATGCCATCGCTCCGATCATCTCCAATTTCTACCTGTGCTCCTACTCTTTGATCAATTTCAGCTGCTTCCATGCTTCAATCACCAATTCACCAGGTAGGTCAAAAATATTTGCTCTCTTGCAGATTTCTTCTGTAGTTGCTTTTCTGTCACTCTTATTTTTTTCTATATTAATAAGAAATATGTGATGTATTAGACAAGGGCAACCTGAGTAAATAGAAAAGCCAGTTTCAAAACCAACCAGGACCTGTGTGAAAATATGAGCTGAAATATACTAACCCCTTCTTGAATGGATGTTCATTTTTACTAGCCATGCTTAAGCCTGATTCAATTAATAACAATAATTCATTTAAATAGAATCCCTGGCAACACAAAGTAGGTTAAAAGATCTTAAAAGGCAATACACGACCTACTATAATTAAATTCAAGAACACATTAAAAACAAAAAAATATAAAGCTCTGGAAAAAATGCAAAAACATTCCTAGGATTCTAAGTCTTCACTGAACTATAGTGAGGGCCGTTGGCTATAAATGATTACAAAAACCATGGAACAGAG
The DNA here is from genome assembly GCF_001444195.1 of Xiphophorus couchianus. Taxonomy (NCBI): domain Eukaryota; kingdom Metazoa; phylum Chordata; class Actinopteri; order Cyprinodontiformes; family Poeciliidae; genus Xiphophorus; species Xiphophorus couchianus. The sequence continues at coordinate 23,307,289 of NC_040229.1, forward strand.
AAACTTTCAAAATAGTATTTTGGTCCTTTAAATAAGAGGTCATAAAGGAGCAATAACAACATCTAAAGCTGGGTGGGCCTCAGTTGAGTCAATCACTACTGACCTCATAAAAAGGCCGGTCTCATTTACCCCATAAATATTTTTGATGGTTCCCAAGACTTTAAAAAAAATTGTCTGTGGACTAACAAGACAAAAGTAGAAGTTTTGCAATGTGGGTCCTTTAAATATGGAGTAACACTGGCAGTATTTCTTAAACAAAACATAGTATAATTAGACAGTCAGACACAATTGAGGCAGGATCATTCTCAGGGGCAGCTTTACTGAGTCGGAAGTTGAAAACCTGCTATAACTGATGAAAGAACAAATTCTGGTCTCCAGCCGAAATCCTGAATGATTGGCCATCAGTTTAGGATAATGTTCAGTAATAAAAAACAGAAAAAAAAATGCTTTTGAATTAGCCTAATCAAAGAGTGATCTTAACTGGATTTTTCATGTTCAAAAACCCTCCAATGTAAGCAAAGTTACAACAATCAAACATAGAAAGTGCAGGCAAAATTCCTCCACAGCAATACAAAGGAGTTATTGCCAGTTATTGCAAATGTTTGATGCCATGTGTTGTCACTAAATATTCACAACCAGAACTTACATGGGGTCAGATTGCCTTTTCACCCTTAATAATGAAATCGCCATCCCAAAAACGTCAATTTACATTTACTCCTTTATTTTGGTATAAAATGATCAGACATGAACGACAAATGACCAAAAACAGACAAGATCTTAAAGGTGAAAATGACTTTTTCCCTGGAGTGTAACGTATGAATCATGTTATGCATGTAAATGCATAACATGATGTAGCTGTGTATCATTTTATGTACAAGTTAATGTCTACATTAAATTGCATGAAGCTGTGCCCTTGAGCAATTGATAATGTAGGTAAAACAAAGGCCAGTTTCTCTGACTGTGAAGTGTGTATTGTGTTTATTTGTACATTTGCAGGTTGGCGTCCATCCTTCAGATTCTACAGTAAATGGCTGTCGCTGCTATGTGCTATAATATGTGTGGTGATCATGTTCCTGCTGACCTGGTGGGCGGCTCTTATTGCAATTGGTGTTGTCGTATTCCTCTTGGGATACACACTGTACAAAAAGCCAGGTAATCTGACTCACTGTAAAAACTACATTTACATTAAAGTATAGCTTATTGTCATATCAAAGCTTTCATTCATATTCCTTGCTTGGCTTAGATGTAAACTGGGGCTCATCACTCCAAGCAAGCTCCTACAATCTGGCGTTGAATCATTGTGTGGGTCTGAACCTTGTGGAGGACCACGTCAAGAACTACAGGTTAGTGATATGCTCCTCAGGAGATAACAAAGAAGGTAAAATTGATGGGAGGCTCACTGTTAGAGAACTGCAGCCAAGAGTTCTCTACCATGGGGTTACTAGTTGTATATGTACCCTTAAATAAGTTTTTGACAGAGTTTTCTATAGACTTTAGCTGGAATTGTGTACTTTAGTCAAGTAGGACTAAGACTCAGGTTTTGGGAAACAAACACTCCATGTGGGCCTGGTTAAAAACCGAGCACAAATTTGTAAAATGGCTCCAGCTGCATCTCTCTTCCCATTTTGTTATTTTAAGTTGTTTTAGTGAATTCAGATCATGTACAGAAGTCAGTATAAGTATATTAAAAGGTACTTTGTTATGGCTCTATACTACGTTTCCTGTTTTGATACTGGCTCTGCATTAAACCTCTTTATGTCTTTGTTCCCCCAAGACCCCAGTGTTTGGTGCTCACAGGTCCTCCCAGCAGTCGTCCAGCTCTCTTGGATCTCGTCAACTGTTTCACAAAGAACCTCAGTATGATGATGTGTGGAAATGTGGTCACTGTGCGTATAGATTAAAATGCCCACATACAACTTATTCTCATGCAATAAAGTAGTACATAAGGTTATTTGTGTTTAGCTCTGTAATTTAAAAAACTACTAATTATCCTTCCTGATTTTCAGGCTGATTCTTCCCCATCAACTCTAGAAAAGGCCAGCAGTAACAGCCACATCTCCTGGTTGAACCAAAGGAAGATAAAGTCATTTTATAGGGGAGTTGTGGCTTCGGATCTACGTTGTGGGGTTAACATGCTGCTTCAGGTCAGAAACAGCTTAACAATCAAAATATGGTTTAAACAAGAATCAATGTTGTAGTCTCTCACATAAAATATCTTTCTATTCAACAAAGTGTTGTACTTAAAATTTTATTTTGACTGTTTTCTATTATGGAGTCGGTTATCTATCTAGAACATCTGTTCATTTCAATGTGTTTCAATAATTATTAGAGTTCAGTCTATGCAACATAATATGTGTCCGATGGTTTGGCATAGAATTTGTAAAGTTTGATTGAGGCATTCATTTTCACAGAGGCTTATACTTTGAATATATTTAATAACCTGGCCATCTTCTTTCCACTCTGCTCATGTTGCTAACTCCCCACCAGGGGGCAGGATTGGGTCGAATAAAGCCAAACGTTTTGCTGATGGGTTTCAAGAAAGACTGGCGCTCCGACCCATCTCTTGCTACACACAACTACATAGAAATCCTGCAGTGAGTAATATTTATCTTATCTACTTAGCATAAATAATCTTATGGATATATCTTTTTTAAATTATTTTTTGACCAAACATGAAGAAAACAAAGCTTTGTTGAATTCAATTGTATGTGCTCTTCAGTGATGCCTTCGACCTGCAATATGGAGTGTGTGTGCTGAGGATGAAAGAGGGCTTAGATGTCTCCAATCCACCTCAGTCACATGGTGAGAGCATTATTAAAGAACAATTTAAAGTTTTTAAGTGATCAATACATTCTTCCCTGTCTCACATTGACATTGATAACTGTTCTTATTACAGTTAATCAAGGTTTTGATGAGGGACAGAACAACATTAACACCATCTCTCCCGCCTCCCTTATTCGAACAAGCACAGCATGTATGTACTGTGCACATCATCACATCACAAGGAAATATGTATTTTCATGACAGAGCTTTAAGTACATTCAGATTATACTTTGATTATTGTTTGCAGCTTCTGTCACTGTTGATCTTGAGCCACAACTCACCACCGTGTTCCAGAAAAAACAAGGGAAGAAGACCATTGATGTTTACTGGCTGTGTGATGACGGAGGTGGGACCGCTACGTCTGCAGTCACCAGTCACCACCTTCATCTCTCGCTTCTCTGACTTTTTAGCATGATTCCTAATGATGATCTTTCTGTTGTTAGGTCTGACGCTGCTGCTGCCATACCTGCTGACTCGCAGGAAGCGCTGGGCCAGGTGTAAGGTCCGAGTTTTTGTTGGAGGGGAAGCAGACAAAAAGGACGAGCAGAAAGAGGAGTAAGATTACTTGTTTTATATAAGAGATCTGCTATTTTAGTTTCTTTTGGAGAAATGAAACAATATATTCATCATAGAAGAATCTCTTTCTTGTTTTACAAGAGGATTGTTTTTATTTTCATGAGATTATATGAAAATATCTAAGGTGTATGGTTTGTTTCTAGGGTTTTGTCTCTCATCAAGAGGTTCCGTCTCGGTTTCCAAGATGTTGAAGTGATTTCTGACATCTACCAAAATCCTCAGCCTGTCAAGTAAGACTGCATGTTTGTTCAAGGATTGGGTATTTCAGTAAATCTGCCTCAAGATCAGATTTATCACATAATCTATGCAAGAGATTTTGAAAGAGCTAGAAACTCCATCCCAGATCTCAGTTAGCATGTTATAGATCTTAAACCAATTTCAAGCGTGTTGGTGAACGTGATGATCTTTTGGGCTTGTTTTAAACCAAAATCACTCCACAACTATGTGACAGAATGGCAAAGTAATTTAGAAAGCAACTTGTTGCTGATAAAGGTGATACCACAAGAAAAACTGCATGACGTGTACTTAGCTTTTTCCATCCAGCAGGAGGAAAAAAACACGCTGGTCCAGTCTTTTGAAACATTATCTAATCAGTAACTTCTTTTCTCCAGTGTTCATCATTTCGAGAACATGATTGGTCGCTTTAGGGTGGACACAAATCCTAAACAGGACTCCGATTCTGACCCTACAAGACAGCAGGAAGCACCTTGGATGATCACTAAGCAGGATTTAGAGAGGAACATGGCTAAGGTCTGAGAAATTCTTACCACTCACATTTTTCTATCCCCCAGTTCTTCTTCACTAGAATTAACACTGTGTGACCTTCAGTCCCTCCGTCAGATTCGTCTGAATGAGGTGCTGCTAGATTACTCCAGAGATGCAGCTCTGATTGTGATGTGAGTGCAACATTTGTAACTTTCGTTGCTTCTGTCCTGCGAACTAGAAGATACAATTGTTGCAAACTGAAAATAAATCCTGTTATGTGTCCTTCATTGTGTCTAAAAACAGCACCATGCCGGTGGGGAGGAGAGATGGGTGTCCCAGTTCTCTGTACCTGGCATGGCTCGATGTCTTGTCCCGGGATCTCAGAGCTCCAGTCCTGATGGTCAGAGGAAACCAGGAGAGCGTTCTTACTTTCTACTGCCAGTAAATTTTTCCAGCAATTATGTTGGTTTTAAAAGGAAATGCTGTAACACTGTAGGACCTTGAAAACTGAAAAACCTAAGATAATTTAATGTAATATGTGCAATTAAATCCAACGTCACAACAATATAGATGTTTGAAAAGTAACACACTTTTTATTTTGTTTTTTAAGGATTTATGTAAATTTTTCCTCCAATAATTTTTAATACAAACAAAATATTTTCAATTTAATGGCATTTGGGGTAAAAAGTGTGGCATGTCTGCTTTACATTTTAACACCTTTTCTGATTTTCTCTAAATTTGGGTTGATAGTGAAAAATGTGAGTGATTTGCTTCCAAGACTTAATTATGTAATTTATTAAAACACAATTGCATAATAATACATTAAAATGACAATCTAAATCAAGGTCCATTTCTATATCAATGCCTAATGTAATAAGCTTTATATTTGTAACTGTTTCACACTGTCAGTCAAATTCTTACATATTACATATTTTCTATAACCAACACAAAGTAGTGCATAATTGTGAAGTGGAAGGAAATGATTTTGGGTTTTCACAATTTTTCTAAATGAAAATATGAAAATAGTGTCAAAGTCTGGCAAATCACAAACAACATTTTTTGATCTTCCGCCATTCAACTTCACATTATGAAGATTTGGTTATTAGAAATTGATAACCCAATTAAGCTGTTGATTTATGTTTCGGCATGTTTATTGGCACACTGCTCCTGTAGTTAATTCTGAGGGAGGGATTGGAGAAATCAACTATTAGTTTTCATTAAATAGCCTTTAATAAATCAAAATCTCCTGAAATTTCCTTTATAATTATGACATGTTGTACAGTACATTAATAATATGACAGTTTTATCTTTTCTTGTTTTCATTCAAACAGTAGATGCATGTGATTAATCAGCTTGGATTGAGGAATGTCTTAATTTATTTCTGGAGTTTTATTCATTTAATTTTTAATCATGAAAAGCCCATGTTTTATGTTCACATATGAAACATTGGAAATAAAGAAATGTGAAATTGCATTTTTTTAACCTATAGAGTGATAATGTTTTAATTTTTCCATCTTCCACCAAGCCAAGGTTGGTTTAAAGGGGTCAAGGGTAAAGCCAGCATCTCATCAGTGCTGCAGTTTATTCTGAGGGATCCCAAAGCCAGTAATTACACTAGTCCGTTGAGGTTTTTTTGTGTTTTTATGCATTAATTTTTCAAATTAACGCTTTGATTTTTCAAATCAAAGCGTGGTAAATGTTTATCATGCCGGTGTGTGTGTGTGTGTGTGTGTGTGTCTGGGTGGGTGGATAGATGGATGGATGGATGGAGCACACAGTACATGTTCAAGTTCCAATGCTGACGTCACAACCGCATGCGCAAATGCAGCTCTCTTTTTTCCGCTTTGAGTTACCATGACAGCTAGAAAAGACAAAGTCGTATTTCAGACGCAAATAAAACAATATTATGCACTTTGTCAATCATTTTGTTTTCCTAATATAATGGGCTTTTAAGTTTTCATGGATTTCCAAGCGGTCCTGAACTAAGAAGACGATGGCTTGTAAATATTCGTCGCTACCAGTTAAAGCTAACGCCGCACAGCAAAGTTTACAGCCTTCACTTCACTCCGGATCAACTTCTTCAGCTTAAAGAAGACGGTAAAGGAGCCTCCTGTGTTATTTCCATGGAATCACTTCTGTATTCAGCCTGAAAGAGAGTTTATGGGAACGAGAGAGCAGACCAGAGCCAGACAGCCGAGCTACTGATCTGCCTGTACACACTGTTGTAAACACCGTCCTGCTTCACAAGAAGCATGCAAAACTAATAAAGCGAAATAACAAGGAGACCTTAAGGAACACGGCCATATTTTTCTAAAAGCAACAACTTTGAACCTGAACAGTCAGCTGAACTAGAACTCTGACACCAGAGCTGCTCTACTGTTAAGCTATGGGCTTGTTGTTCCTCAGGCTTCAGAAGCAAAAAGCCTGAACCATAAAATCCCCCGTTACTTGGTCTCTGACACTAACGACAATAAACCACGTAATATACTTGAACATAAGGTAAAAACATTGTCCGTTAGAATGGACGAAAAATGTTTAGATACTTAAATAGCACATTTCTACAAGAAAAATGGCAAGAGAATATTGCCTACTAGCATAAGCTAAAGCTAATGTTAGCCACAAAGTTTAAAGAAAGTAAAACTCACCTTTGTATCTGTGAATGTATAACGAGGCGTACATCTTAAAACCTTTCTCCAGCTTACTTGTTGGGGCTTCGGATGATGTACATCATTAATTGTTTAAGGAAGTAATTTCCTCCCAAATTGTCCCATTGGCTTTTCTTTATGATCCTGTCAAGCCTTTGGTAATGTCTAACACAAGCACCTTTCAAATACATCTTTTTCATCCTTCCCTTTTAAATAATCTGTGTAACAGGATTTTCCTTTTTCTAAGTGAAGTACTGACACAAATTAATATTTCACTGTTCTTGCAAGGTATGGACCTTACCAAGCTCCGCCCACAACCGACCCACGTGACCGCAAGTCTCACAAGCAAAGCCTCGCGGCGCGTTGTTTCTATGTAAACATGGCTGATTAGTGCATCATGATTTTCACAATATATCAGCTACTACAATGGACAGAGGAACTAACAAGTTCATGTCATCATCTGGGAGGAGGTTACTGGTTTCTCAGTCACAAGCTGGTTGCAAACCTGAGGCCAGCAGGTGTCAGTCAGTTATGGTAGATCTGAAATTTGGTTTGATGACGTCAATATGAGAAGCTACAGACTGACAGGAGGAACCAAAGAGCTCTGTAAAGGTAAAGGCAAATCTTCTTAAGTTGGGATATAATTAATTTAATTTCACATAATTACCACGGTAGAAGCCATTTGTTTGTTAAATTTTTATGAAATATATTTGATGTTTGTTATGAATGAGGTAAACTCACAAAGGAACGAGGTAATTAGTCCAACGTTTAGAAACTACAGCGACTGTAATGCGCCACAGCAAAGGTAAACGAAGGTAAAATAACCCGAACAGGTGATCAACTCAAAACCACTCCTACCTTTTTACTCTCTCTCTCTCTTTGTAGTTTAAGCACACCTGTTACCGTGGCAACCGCCTGCGCCCAGCGAGACGAGCAAAGATTACGTTAAAAACATAACATTCAGTCCGTTACGATATCAAGTTTCCAGGCTTGATATTTATTTCTCGATTATTAATCAGCGCTTCCCTGAACACAGCGATGGTTGATTGACTAGCTGTACTTGATGCTAACGTGGCTAACACGAGTAACAGTTTAGTCCGAAGCCTTTTCTGCTAAAATAAAATCTTTAGTGTATGTCAGATACAGACACATTGCATATTGACCTGTTTAGCTAACGTCAGACTGTGTAGAAGTTGTATCAGTTCTGCCTTTATGCTGTACTTAGCTAACGGGAAGCTAAGTGTGTTTGTGAGACGGCCACGCACGTGACCACGTAGAATGGACATCAGCCAATGAAACGCGGCCCCTCTGGTAAGACATATACCCCTTCCGGTCTGAATAAGTTAACTGATGCAACATTACCGGATGAGCAATGTTCTGAAAAGTTACTTTTTCAATCACAGAGGTGTTTAAAGTGAGGACACACTTTGTTGACTTTTCAGATACAACAAATGTAAGAGATGCTACTGAAGTGGAACATAGGGTCTTACATGGCTGTAAAATTCCAGAAAATATTTTGTTGAGGAATTTAAACATATAAGATGGATATTCCTCTTTGTGTTAAAAATGTATAATGTGTTTAAAGAGTTGTCAACTTCGAGTAAAAGTGAGCTATTTCAGGCACCATTGTAAAATAGACGATCTTTGAGTAATTGTCTAGAGGCGTACTTGTAGATTTCTGCGCATGCTCTCAGTGCAAACATTTGACGAGCCTCCACGTCTGAGCGAAAGTGGCGTTTAGCCAATCAGGAGCGGCCACAATGTGTTTGGAAACAATACTGTTCCTGTAAAGTCCCGTTCGACGGACCGCATACGGACAGTTCTAGACGCTGCTCCGGCCGTAAAGTTTGTCAGCTCAAGAGAAGGTTTGCTTTTGTTCCAGCCTTTCTTACCAGCATATTTTTATAAAAACGCGTCACTATTCCTGAGTAGCGTTGTTGTAGCGAATACCTCCACCCAGTTCTCGTAACCGCATCAACTGACTCAAAAGTGAAAATGGATTTAGAAGATTCTCAACAAAAGACGACCAGTCTTCTCGTTAAAACGCCTAACCAGGCTCAGGAGGACCAGATTATTGATGGCGTCGACATGAAGTGGACTGTAAAGGACCTTAAGGCTCATTTGTCGAGGGTTTACCCAAGCAAACCGGTAAGTAATAAGAGGCTAGATATTAGCTCGAGGCTAAGTTGCGGAATGTCATAACACAGCCGCTCCGAGCTAACAGCTGTCAGCCATTTCCTCCGTATTATCTTCCTGCCTGGGTGTATTTGTTCTAAATGTCCGCTTGTTACAGGTTTTCAAAGGGGCCATAGAAATCTTCATAATGCTTCCTTGGTAACCCATAAATTCAGGGGGGGTTGTTTTTGGATTTTTTTTTTTACAATGTTTTCCACAAGCTAAAAAGGCACCGAGAGTACAGTTTGTGAAGCAAAGATTCAACAGAGGTCATCTCAGGGCGCTGTAGTCAACAAGGTTCAATTGGAGTATGGTAGTGACTGATGCAAAGAATACCCCAGAATAAACTATTTTATCTGAAAGAACTACAAAATACATTTCAGACAATGACAATTTAATATTTGTTTGTGAAAATGAAGTTCGTTATAAGCTGAAATTCTTGAGTTAATGTCCCTCCATTGTTAAATATTGCAACCCCAAAATGCTTAAAGATGGCCACAAAGTGTTAAACTATCTTACATGAATATTCTGCCTTTGGTAATCATATCAAATGTCTATTGACCCAAAATACTCAAAAAATCAGCCTATGTTGAATTTATTCATGGAGAAAGACAGTTTTACAACAGGGATGAGGAGTATTCAACCTTAAATCGAAAAAATAGCTTTTTTGTCATTCAAAGTAGATGTTTTAGTCAAAATATAGGTACTCTGACAGGCCACTTGGTTGAATTTGTTTTATTTTATTTTTTTAAAGGGTGGTCTTCAGATAAACAAACATGCATTTTATTGGATCAAGGCCCCAGCACTACTCCACCTATGTTGAATAAAATTGTAAAAACTATATTCTTTACCTTAATATGGGAAAGTCTTGAAAAAAATTGTTGCATTTGTTTCTGAGATTAGATGGTGCAGTTAGTCGGTGAGACCTCAGACACTAAACTGAAATAAACATCAAAGTTAAAGAGAAGCTGTAGTTTCGCAGTAAAGTTAATTATTATTGATCAACTCTGGGAAGTTAGCCATGTGGTTTTAGCCGACTCTGTTAATATTAAATAACATGCCGCTCATCAGCAGCAAATTTATGTAAATCTAAGAGTAAAATCGCCCAGCAAGCGGAAGAAATTTTATTTTTAGATCAGCTCAGATCTGTTTTAGTTGTCAATATCTGAGGTAATCCTGATTAGGTCTGCATTATCAATAGTCAGATGTTGTGGGAACAGGTGAGGCAGGTGTTTGCAAGCAAAATGCAGAAACTAAGAAATTGTGGATTTCAACATTTTTCTTTCAAAATGTTTTGCATAATTCACTAGTAATAACCTCAACTGTGTAGTATTTTAAAAATAACATTGCTGTCAAAAACTTCTACAAAAGCCAATAATTTAATGACATCATAGACATGTTTATTTGCTCTTTTGCAGTTTGAAACATAGCATTTTAAGTTTTCTTTACATGACTGTAGCAAATTATCCTTAGTAGAAAATTGGTTTAATGTGAGATTTTCTTTCTTCCAAATGATTTAAAGCCTGAAATGTAAGTGTTTTTTTTTTTTGTATTTTAGGCAGTAAGTGACCAGAGACTGATCTTTGCTGGCAAGCTTCTGCCTGATCATTTGCACATCAAAGATCTTTTCAGACAGGTATGTTTTCTTTGTGTTTATTGTTCATTACAATCTGTTTAAATTTATTAGAACTTAGAAATAATTCAAATTTACAATTAAACTTTAAATCAGCTTATTAAAATTATTCTGGGTAATGCAGGGTACATAATTTCTGGACACTTTTCTTAAAAACACAATTTTTCAAGTGTTTTCTTCTGTTGCCATGGCACTATTTTGTGAACACATTTTTTTAAGCACGTCGTGAATGTTTAACACTGGGCTGTGTTGCGAACCAGATTATTCCAGCATACGCCAAGCCATCCAAGATTGACTTTTGTTAGTGTCCTTACATTTAGAATGATTACACCAACCAGTATGAACTTCAACAGTGCATGTCTTGCTTTGAGAAAAGAAACACCAGCTCTGTGTTAAGTAGGAACAGTAGAGCTGGGCCTGGAGCTGCAAGCAAATACCGCTAATAACAGGAAACACAACAGGGGATTATTCTAGGGATCCATCGTGTAATGTCATTTGATTAGTAAATATTGTGAGAGTGCAAAAGTCCAAAGGTCTTTGGCTTCTATTTTTGTTTCCTGAAGAATTATATTATCTCTTGTATCTATATTTTAGCAAAGACTTGTTTTTTCAAAGCTGAGGCAAAAGAAGAACATAGTTTAAATCAGGTGTTAGAATGCACTGAGTGCTAAACTAGGTTATTGTGATTTTGTGTCTAACATTGTTGAGGGGGGGGGGGGGTTATTTTGATTTTATGTGACTGCGAAATTGTTCTGGTTGTCGAAGGTTTAAGGTGACCCAGACCTTTCCACTGTGAAATAACCATGATCTTACATAAATAGAAAAGAAACAACAGCTGTGTTGTAGCCAACGTAACAGAAGGACAAGCAGCATTTTGTGTTTATACCAGCTTGCTGTCATTTTTTTCCCAAAGTGACGACTCTGTGAGGGTTTACATGGAGGAAAAGTCACTTTTTTATCTTTGATTTTGCAGCTGGACTCCATTCCCACTTTGCACCTGGTGTGCCCCATGAGGAATCCACCCCAAGCAGCAACAAAGGTAAACATTAGTTTGAAAAGTCTTTAAATTACTGATCTAGAACTGTAGTCTCTGCAGTTCTAGATTAGAATCTGTGCCAGGGATGTATGCAGATAGATATTTGTGAGGTGGAAGCTCAATAACAAAGATAGAGTTTCAGGGTGCTCTAAAAGTCTTAAAGCTTCAAACAGTGTTTTATATGTCTCTCAAGTCAAACTGAAATTGCCTGCTCCTTTGTCATGAAGGAGCACATTGTATGTGTGTCGTTTTGGGAACTGACGGTCTAATGGGACAACCACCCCCCTGTTTCTCTGCTGTCTGACCGTGATATCTGCCACCCTCCTCCTGAGCATTACGCCAAGACCGCGGGAGGGTTAACCAAGCTTGGCTTAAAACAAGGCTATGTAATAGCAGGGTAAAATCTGTCATCAGTAATGATTATGAATCTTACTGTAAATTGTATTAAAGTGTCCTTTTGGCTAACTTTGGGCTAAAAACCATGGAGTCACCTTCAAGTTAAACTTGTGGGAGTAGAGTTTTTCCTATTCATGCAATTCTGAAATTTATATCGTAATGGCCTTAAAATATTAAGCTTCACTCACTGAAACTCTGAGAAACCTTGAGAAAAAAATGGTAAACGAGTTGTTTTTCCAAAACAAAATTTTGTTTGAGTATATTTTCGTCCAATATTTTTGAGTACAGTTGTGGTTACCGTTACGTAAGAGCAACCAAACACTCTTAAAGCAGAGATTGATTATTTTAATTCTGAATGTGTCTGGTTTTGTTTTCCTAAGTGGTTCGAGTTTGTCGTCTTGTCAGCAGTTTATTTTGCACGGCGCATTTTATTTAGCATATTTAACTTCTGTATGTGGAGCTGAAAATTCTGTTCAGACAAATGGTACCTTAATGTTTTGCATCTTCTTTTAGTGATATTCTAGGCTTTTACAACTTGGTTTTAGAAATTATGTAGTCTATTGGACTGAGATATGTTTAGTCATATTTTAATGAACAAGTTGTTTTCAAAATGACAAAAACATAAAAAACGACCGTCTTTATAGCAGGTGTGCTCATTCAACTCCTCCTTTTCTACTGACATGCTGTGAGGTGGAACAGTTCCACTTCAGCTGTCATCCTTAAAGATCTTACTCCTAAAGATGGCTTGCTTCGGTTTCACTGTCTTCTTCACTTTGGTTAATACTCAGAACCTGCAGGTGTTTGTGCATCCTGTTACTTAATTAAACCAGGGTACTGCAGCTAGCAGGTCTTTTGACCTTGCACTCTTCATACCTTTTACTCAAAATGATGAACAGGTTTTTTTTTTTTTTTTTAGATCTAACATTTAGAGGTTTTCTATAGAATAATTGCATTGAATTTGCACAATAGAATGACACTAAAGTACCAGTAATATTTTTAGTTCTGTCTTTTTAGTTATTAGGTTGGAAATTATGTGCTTTTTTCATAAATATATTTTTACAGCATTTTCCACAAATGTCAACATCCTATAAAGGAAACTAAATCTATTCTCTTTTTTTTTCATTATTAATTTTTCAAAACCTAAAAGTCAAAATTAATTTAAATTTAGGTCAAATTTCCTGTTGTAGAGTGATTTTATAAATATATACTGCTCAAAAAAAATAAAGGGAACACTTTAAGTGTTAAACACCTGTTTAAGTGTTCCCTTTATTTTTTTGAGCAGTGTATATTGCTAGACTGAAAGCAAAATGTCTCTTTGGATTGTAAAAGTTGCAGAACCCTGGTGTACACCAAATCTCACATTTCTCACACTTTGTGTTTTGTTCTGCAGACCAAAGAGGCAGAACAACCACATCCTTCCAGTTTGAGCCCACCTGTTGAGACCCCCAGCACACCAGAGCTCAGGCAGAGGAGACAGACTTCTTCAACGACTTCTACTCAGAGCCACATGCAGACGCCTGGAGCTCCAACATGGCCGGCGTCAACACCGTAAGCTATAAAGAGACGGCTTTCTTAATTTAAGAGTGTTTTAAACAAGGCGCAAAGTGGGAGGGGAAACGGCATAAAGCTGCTGAAGATTGTTTATAAAAATCTAAGAATGTCAGATTAAAGAGAGGAAAATCACAAGATGCAGCCAGTAATTACCCCAAAACATACAGTCATTTCTGTTTGCTACTCTCTTCAGAGTAACCTCTTGTCACAGACTGAAGTGAAACTTAAAGACATTGAGAAGAAATCACTTGGGAGTTTCCATGAGAGCACCTAACACTTTCAGAATGAATAGCTCTTTTATAAGTGCAGTTTTCAGATTGTGAGCATTAGTATTAACTTCCACCTGGCCAACAAATAAATATGCATGTGATTTTTAAGCCAAGCATTCCATATTTTATCGCTGCTGGTGTTTTTCCTGGACAAAAGATCACGTTTCTTATAAGATTTCTATTTCTCCCGCAGCGCTGCAGCATCCCAGCTGACCCAGCCAGCCTTTCCTGCCTTATCTCTGTACAGCCCCCAGCAGCTCCTGTGGCTCCAACATGTTTACGCGAGACAATATTACATGCAGTAGTGAGTATCTGTTGATTATTGATTCTCTCCATTTTTCCTTGACTTTTTGTCATTTCTGATCTCTAAATCTAATTTCCCACCAATAGCCACGCAGCCATGGCAGCGGCAGGCTCTGTTCCCCCGACGCCGGTGGCAACCATTGGCCAATACCCACCTCTACCTGCCCACCAAGTTCCTGTCCCAGCCCCTTTGGCCAATCAGAACCCCATTGATAACCTGCCAGTGAATCAGAACCCGGTGCAGGACGCCGCTTTCATCAACCCGGGGGAGGCCAATCAGAACATGCGAATGAACGCACAGGGCGGGCCCGTAATGGAGGACGAGGAGGACGTGGAGCGCGACTGGCTGGACTGGTTGTACTCTGCGGCAAGACTCAGCGTCCTGCTCATGATCGTTTACTTCAACTCCAACCTGAGCCGCTTTCTGCTGGTGATGAGCACGCTGCTCGTCATGTATCTGTAAGCTTCTCTGCTACTCTTTGTTTTTATATTTTGAATCAATTTGAGAATACATCTTCTTGGCTGATAAGCAGCATTAAGAAAAGTGAAAAACACTTTTCACTTATTTCCCAAATAATCGGTCATAGTTTGGTTTCCTTTGATTATACATTAGTGGCTGTAAATGTATGATTCAGAACATGCTTCAGTTGGACAAGCAAAAATCAATTTGAGCAAATAACAGATTCAATTTGAAGTCCATGTGCCAAACACCTTCTCTGTTCAGTAGGGGAAAAAAATAGAATGAAGCTTTAAGTTTTTTTTGTTTGTTTGTTTTGGGTTTTTTTTTATATCTGCGATATTAGTGGTGACTGACCAGCAGGGGGAGCACTGTTTCATTTCTGGTGCACATAAGTAGTTGCTGACTGTGTGAAGACTGCCCACCTGTCAGGATCTGAGGCACCTAAAGCTGCTCTAAAAACTTGTATCTCCTTTTTTTTTTTTTCAAACTCCTCAAGAGAAAGTATTTTCTTTTTGTACACACACAGAAAAAGTGAAATATGCTAATGTAATGTAATGAATCTTCAATCAGAATCCTGCTTTTTTTTCTTTTTACAAAGGTAATGCAGTTCTGAAGCTAATTTTAATAGATTTTTTGAAATATATTTTCTGCTTTATGGATTCATGTGTTTTAGGTCAGAGTTTTGGCTTTGCAGTGCACATCCTTGTTAATTGTACTGACTTTGATTTTTACTGTCCACAGATATGGTCTAATACTGACACAATTGAACATTTTTGCATTTACAGAAACTAATTTCTTATCTCTTTGCATATGCAGACACACTATGGGCTGGTTTCCCTTCAGAAGGCCAGCACCGGTTCAAGCACCCAACCTCCAGCCCCCTGAGGTCCAACACAACCAGCAGAATGAGGACAGGAATCCTGAGCACAATCTTGTAAGAATTTCAGATTTTATTTGCTTAAGTTTCCAGTATCTTCAAATTGTTTAAACATGATCTTTGCTAATATTATACCAGAATTGTTTTGACCTGGTCATAGATGAACAAATGACCACCGCGGATGGAGGTTTATTGTGAACTACTTTTCACTGAGAAGCTTTTCTGTCCTTTGACTCTTCAGGCCGAAGAACCAGCTGATGGACAGATTGTGGACCACGCAGCTGAGGAATCTGAGGAGCCGATGATGGCAGTTTTGGTTCCTCCTCACAGGGTGTCTGTCATGTGGACAGCCTGGGTCTTCTTTAAAACTTTCTTCTCCTCCCTTATACCTGAGGTTGCTCAGGGCATGGCGAACTGAGCTCCTGAGGAGGCAGCGTTTGGTTTATAATGGCAACTGGAGAGCATGCTGGGATCCTAGAAGCTGCTGAAGCAGCAGGAAGTGGCAAACCGAATACCAGCACAATGAGACTTGCCAAAAAAAAATGGACGGTACCAAAAGACTGAAAGCTGGCAGTTTCTCTTTGCTAGTTTCAGGTTTCTATCCCAGCACCATGTTTAATGCTTCATCAGAAGGTAACAGACACAAGGTGGAACCTGAAGGTAAAGGAAGGAAAGTCTTTGCTTTTTGTGATTTCTCTTTTAGTATGAGGAATTTTTTTTTTTCCAAAAGCATTCGAGTTTCATTAGATCTAAAAGAGAGAAAAAAAAAGAGTTGTATGTGACCAGTAAGTTTGTCACATACATATACTCCTGAATCTGTTTTTAGATTCTCTGAAAGAACATTGCGTTAGCACATTTTTAACAGAGGTGGTTTTCACTTTTAAGCTTTTTGCCACTACGGAGGCAAAGGAACTCACTCAATGGACCTTCTGGAAACCGACTAAAGTAATAAAAAATCAGCTTGTTAGTCTGTGATTGCAGGTGATTTTCAGGAGTGCCACACTATAAACTTTAAGTTATAATTGGAATACAATTTATTTCAAGAAAACTGAAGAAGAAATTCATATTTCGGATTAAGCGCGGGGTGGGGGGGTTGATCCCAGATTACTTTTTTCCACCTCTTTCATTCCACTCTTAAGGCTTTAAGGTGGATTCTTTTTATTGAAAATGCAAATATTTTTATGTAATTGATTTGAAAGTAGCTTATAACAGCATGTTAAAAAAAACAAACTGTATATATATATTTTTTTTTGTGTGTCCACAACACACTTTACATGTAACATCTATCATATGCAAGCTTCAACATATAGGTTATGACTCATGACCTTTTAGGGCTCAGAACCTTTCACACATAAATAGTTGAAATTACAGATCAAATTCAATATAAAGAAGCAAACTATATTGTGAAAAAATTATATTAGGAGGACTCTCAGCTTTTTGTTGATGTGTTTTTCTGGTAGTATTCCAGATTATATGATTCAATACACTATTCCTCTTTCTGATATTTTATATAATTATGTTGAATGGGAAATGATCAGATACAAATGACTTTAGTACTTCATTCTTTCGCATGAATTTTGGTCTGTAATAGTAAATAGGTTTTATAATCTTGTCTCTGTAAAGCCTTGAAGTAACATTTAAGTAAGCAGAATGAAAGGTCGTTGTATAATCTTGTATATTTTCTGTACCTTAACTTAATGCTTGTATCTCCTGTGTGGGGAGGAAAGAAGACTGTGGCAAAGGTCACTGTGTATAGTGGACATTTTTATCTTTATTTTTGTTCCAACCTTAAAATGGCCCTTGCAATGGAAAAGTTTCTTATAAAAGATGCAATAAATGTTTGTATGTCAAATAATTTTTTTTGTTTGTTTTTGTGAAGAAACTGTTTCTGCCCTTTTTAAAGAACAAAAAAGTCCCTTCCTTTTCCACTGCATAAGGAAATCATAGGGAAAAGCCCTGATGGGATATTTCCCAGAACCTGTAGCTTATTGATTGGTCAAATGTTTTCAGCACTGTTAAGTTATTTGACGTTTAAATTCCACCACAGTTCACATGTTTGGTTAAAGTTAAACTGTAACAGGTTTTAAATCAACTTCTGCTTTTGACTGTCTACCCAGTATTATTTACATTTGTCTTTTGAGATCTCCAAGAGGAGGTTGGGAAATTTTTTACTTCAAAGAAAATGTTTTAAAATCTTTTACAGTTCAGACTCTGTAGGAACTTCAGAGGCGGTTCAACAAAGTAAAAGCTTCTCTATGAATCCCCAGTTGACTCACTGTGATCAGAGAAGCTGAATGTTTGGTTCCACCTGAGCTGATATCAAGTATTTTACGTGAACCCTCAAACTTGACTTGAGGTAGTTCTGCAGTGAAAGTCAGAACCTCTTGCTCACCAGAGAAATCTCCAACACTAGTGTGCTAAGCAAGGTAGCTTTTGTATCTCCAGTTTATTTTTGGGTGTGTGTGTGTGAACCCTGTTGTGGCCCCGCAGACCCATGTCTGAACCCTACACTCTGAAACAGTCAGGCCGGTAGCATCCTCAAGGATTTACGCACGATATTAAATGATAAAACAGGGTTTATTCTGGTGTTGACAACCATCCCCGGCTCCAGACGAGTTTAACAGTTATTAACAAGCTCAAGGTGCTGTATTGTTGTTAGCCAGACATCTTGTAGCTAACATTACCTGCATCCAACCGCATTATTCAACTCACTCTGTGAGTTAACTGTGCCAAGTTATTTGCGTTTTGCTGGTTTGCTGCATGATTCTAGCACACACCTGCGCTGCTCTGCACAGGTGTAAACCCAGCAAGAGCGTCCTAGTAGTGATGTGTCGGTCGCTAACGATCCGGCTCTAAGAGCCGGCTCTTTGAAGTGAACGATTGGAACCGGCTCCACAATGGGAGCCGTTTTAGGATCCTATTTGGGAGCCAGGTTTTTTTCTACAGTACATCGCTGTCTCTCCGCCTCCCTGTCGTTGTGCTTGTGCTCTGCAAGTGCCAGAGCCGATAGTTTTTCCCCACATCGTTTTTTTTTTTTGTCCTGTGGTGCCTCGCTGTCTCTCCCCCCCTTCTCCTCCCCCTTCTCCCTCTCCTTGCGCGTTTTGCTCTTCTGCCAGTGCTAGAGCGGAGAGTTTTTTTCCCCTCGGTCGGTCCACTGCCCTCAAGTCAAGCGTGTGCTCCACACATCTGACCAATCACACATAACACTGAATATTATTTGATATTTGTATTGTGGCACCTTTTCTGTTATGAAGCTGCTTTGATACTTTTTCGTATTGTGGTGGGTGTTTGTATTTATATTTAACTGTTTAATTTATTTTAACTTATTTTTGTGGAAGTGGTGCTATTTAATTTAATTGGTTATAATAAAAGGTTTATTTATCAGGCATTGTTATGTGGCATTTTTACTCATAAGTGCTTAACAATGTCAATAATGAAACAAAATATTATAAAATTAATAAAATATATATGGGGAGCCGTTTGGGAGCCGAAAGAGCCGGCTCTCCACAGTAAGAAGAGCCATTAGAGCCGCATCTCGAAAAGGAGCCGAAAATCCCATCACTGCGTCCAAGCGCTCATGATGCGTTTAAAGGCGGCTCGGAAAAACAGGTTACGATGTGTTAACGGATTAAACAGTTTTAACTGCTGAAAACAGTGACGGAGCACACAGATATGGGAAGTGCGAAAGCCCCTACTGTATCACATTGATATAGGAATAACAGAGAGTTGGCCATTCTAAGGTAAAAATAGCAAACAGCTTCCAGTCCAGGAGGGGCACGGCTGACCCCCAATGCCCGCCTATGCCGTCGGACCTGTTGACAACCCATGAGAAAATGACAACAAAAATACCATATCAGAGCAAATTCTCATACTTTATATGTAACGCTTAACACACAGAAAATAAGTATTTAGACTAATAGACCTCGTGAGCTGACGTCCTGGAGGGGCGTCAGCTCAATCCTTACTGACCTTGAGTATTTCTTCTGTTTATCTCCAATTTACATTTCTCACTCTCTGTGTGGATCATCAGTTGCGTCTTGCAGATCGCATCTCACAGCTCATATAAAACTTAAATATAAACAAATGTATTTTTTAGCTACTCGCATGGATCTTAATTATAAACTAATTTTGATTCTGTAATCTGGATGGTACAAAAGTTGGAATGTATAATACTGTTACAAGATCAAATTCAACTCATCCACATAGGAGGTTTGGAGGACAAAACGCAGTAGGACATGAATACTTGGACTCAGCTCCTGTATCCAGTTACCCTGAGAACCTTTGCATGTTAAAACCCTCTTTGTTCAAACAGAGCTCAGTACAGGGAAGTTGGTCACCTGGACAGAGCAGGGAAACTGGGAGTTTTTGACAGAAATGTATGTTTTTTCAAGTTTTTGGAGATTTTTGAATATTATTTTGGGGTATGTACAATAATAATATTTGCCTTGACTTCTTTTCTTTTAATATCAGCTATTTTTCGTCTTGCGTCATCTCGCCCACTTTAATTTGTGTAGTAGGTTTTGCAGCTGTTACCTCACTGACAAAGTTGCACTTTGACCTGTTTTTTTCCCCCCCCCAAATCTGAGTCGGTGTTTGTCTCTTCACTCCTACAGTACACCACACAACTCCTCCGTTTCTGATTGGGTGAACAAGGCAGTTTGTCCCTAGAAAGCGACGGTAAGCTAAACCTGTAGCTTTAACAGGCTGCAGAGCGATTGTTGCAGTAATTCGAGAGTTGGAGGATCTAGCAGAATGCCAGGCGAAATTTCTCCCTGGCTGCTGCTCCTCTCTCTGTTTGGAACGACCCACAGCTGCCTTCAGGATCCTTCTTCGGCCTACAAATACACTGGAATTGTATGCAGACTCACCTATCCAGCGGCCGTTGTGTGTGAGTAGTACTGACATCCCCCAATCCAATCTGATTATGCTACATGCAACAAGTGAATGCAGTTTAATCAGAATGGTTTCACAATACAGTAAACAGAAACTGAGAAATGATGAAGTCCTCACCAGTGGCTTTCTAATGGAGGGTCGAGGATGACATTTATTTTAGACTGATTGAGTGTTTTTGCCCAGTAAAAACCCAGTAAAAACAGATCCCTGTCATCTTACATTAACCAAGATCAAAGATACACAGATGCTTAATTCACCCATCATTGCTTTGTTTTCTTTCCTTTGTTGGTCCTGATCAATATTTCTCCAGGACTTCTGAAGGTTTTCATTGTTTTACTGTGACCTTTGGCTTCTCTCTCACTTAGTATCTGCCTATTTTCTGAGGATTGTTCAACTGCTTCTCTGTTATGTTACATTAACTCTGACCTGTGCATTATTCAGCAGAAAAGAAGGTCTCTAAACTGAACGAATTAACGTGTGTTTTCAAAACACACAACAGACAACTTATTGGATAATTTAGGATTTTTGTTCCCAGCATTTTTACACTGATTCAAATTCTGTAAACTACTCGGTTAAAATTACCAAAGGAAGCATGTTTTGACAGGTAGAAGACTGTTTTTTATTACCAGCAAGTACAAGTGTAGTTATATTGGCCAATAAATGAACTCCAAGCTTAAGATATGACTTACAATGAATCTTTATTAAGAGCAAAAACAGAACAAGACAAACATCAGTTTGACAAAAACAAAGAAATGTAAACAAAGGATACAACTGGAGCATAAACACAAAACAGCAGGCTTTTCAATTCGTTCTAACACATAAAATAAAAAAATTATTCAAATGTTTAAAATACTTATGTCTTTCAAGTTTTTTTTTGTATTATTGTTGCTGTCCAATATTAAGAATATATAATGATTTATATACTCAAGTAATTCAATAAAATTTGGCTTATGATTAAAGACCTTAATGAACATGGAATTAGGACAGAAATAGCAGGATAATAACATAAAAGTAAGAATTTACTGTCAATATCTGTATCATCAAACAAGACATTCTTTCAATATGAGAAAAAAATTGTGATTAACAATGAATTTTAAAACTATTAGCGTTTATGTGTCAATCTGCACACGTGTCCTTAAATCTGCCATTTTAAAAGGTATTCAAAAAGTACAAAATGTCAGATTGAAAGGTTTAAATATAAGCTCTGCAAAGATCCACTGTTATATATTATACATGGTGAAAGTCAGCTTTGCTTCTTCAGGACCTAAACGACTGGTTTTTATTGATAAAATCCATGACTTCCTCAATGAGTTCAATCATCATTTTAAGACTTGAAGCTAGTTAGGGTTATGTAGCTGGAGAAAGTTTCAAAGCACATCAGCAAGGTTTTGAAGTGGACCAGTCAAAGTCCAGATTTAGATCAAATAGAGATGTTAGGATGTGCTCAAAAACTCTCCAAACTGGCTAAAAAAATCTTTTTCACATCAGGGAAGGTCTGCTCCATTTATATTATATTTATTCATACTGGATAAATGGAATAATAGTTTCCAAACTGTTTTCAGGACTATCTTTGTATTATGTTAAATTTTTTTTGATGATCTGAAACTTTTGATACAAAAAAAGTAAAACCGGAACATAAAAGGAGCAATTTGTGTTTTTACCACTCTGTAAAGTCTACTCCTTCAAGTTGAGTCTATGTGGGTTTTTCACAGTCTGGTCCTGTAATGTGTCTTTATGTCTTTAGTGAATGAGAAAACCACGAAAGTTATTGAGGCAGCTTTCCAACATGCCCGTTACCCAAGCATGCAAGGAGAGAAATCTGCTGGTTTCTTTGGCAAAGTCTCATATGGCCTAGAAAAGTAAGTGCTCACGCTCAAACCTCCACAAAAATGTATCGACAACACAACAAGCTACTGCAGGTTTCTCTCTGTGTGACTTACCCAGTTTGGAGATTTACAACCTGTCGATCGGCCGGAGTGACTTTGAGCTGCGTCCAGGGGAAGGCATCGGTCTGGAGATAAACAACGTCTCCGCTGTGTTCAGTGGCACCATTCAGTACGGATATGGCAGCTGGCTGTGAGTCTGAATGTGCAAGTTTGGTCAAAAAAGTCAGAGTGTTTTATACACATTTAATTATTTACCTTCAACTTTTTTGTTGTGCTCTGTCACATTACAATCACAACTCACAGTGTACTTGATCCAATATTTATATGATAAATCAACACAAGGTAGGGAATATTGGGAGGTGGAAGAAAAGTGATATATTGGTGTAAGTCTTTTTATTTTCATACAAATACAAATATGACATGCATTTGTATTCAGTCCCTGGAATTTGCTTTGATCAAAATCATTCTAAAGTACTTCTATACATTTAGGGTAATTTTTCTGTTAGCATCTGAACCTACTGCCCAGCATTGTACCACTTTCAACATGTTTCCAGATGTTGCCCTCTATTTACCTCTGTCCATCTGTCCATCAACTTTGACGAGCTGCCCCCAAGCATGATGCTGTTACAAGCATATTTCATTGCTTAGATGGCTCAAAAAGATTATTAAGAAGATTATTAAAATTATTTAAAATGGTTCTGTCAAAAGAGTCACGCACCAGGTTTTTGTAACAATCATCAGTGAGATGTTCGAATAATAATATATAACTTGATTCAGCAACATTTTAGTTAATATCAGCAAAATGGGATACACTATTGGGATTTTTATTTGTAAAAAAAATTAATAATTCACAAACTATTTTATAGTGTTCTTCTGTCATGTGACATACCAATAGAATATGTTTATGGTTAGAAAATTACAATAATGTACATAGGAGTATAAAGTTTTTGTTTTGTTTATTTCTCTTATTTTATTTTTGCAATTATTTAATTTTTGTTTTTCTTTTCTTAGAGTCAATGTTGGACACAGACTTGACTTTGAGGTTGAAACTCAGATTGATCTTGGAATCAACCCAAAGCTTTGTAAGTAAATAATGGACTTTTTCCCCCCTTAGTTTCAAAAGATATTTTTCATTTAACTAGTTTCACACAGTTGTTTCACTCTAGTAATCTTTTATTATTATTATTATTATTATTATTATTATTATTATTATTATTATTATTATTATTATTATTATTATTATTATTATTATCCAGTAATTTTCAGATTGAAAAATGTTTCATTAAAGTTTAAATATGCCTATTCTTTGCTATTGATTAATGTAAAAAAATGTAAAATAAAAATTGTATGCCCATTCTCAACGTCAACAAGCTTGTCAATCACACGTTCTAATGTATTGTGGGGT
Source organism: Xiphophorus couchianus (assembly GCF_001444195.1). Lineage (NCBI taxonomy): Eukaryota > Metazoa > Chordata > Actinopteri > Cyprinodontiformes > Poeciliidae > Xiphophorus > Xiphophorus couchianus. The sequence continues at coordinate 23,330,922 of NC_040229.1, forward strand.
CTAATTATAACACTTATTACCATAGATAGTTATATTCTCTATCTCCATTTTTTCTAACAAATTCTTCTTTCTATTCCCAATCTATTTGTTCAGACTGCGGTAATTCAAAGGTCGCTGCAGACACATCTGATTGTTACCTGAATTTTCACAAGTTTCGCCTCTATCTGGAGGGAGACAAGGAGTAAGTGATGAAACTATACTAGATAAAAAAAGTATACACAGGTATGTTAAAATCCATGTTTTTGCAATGTAAAAAAATCACATCAAAATTGACTGTAAAACTTAAATTTTCCACTAGACATGTCAATCTAACTGAAAACAAATACATCTTTTGTGGGGGAAAACCTTAAAAATGATCTTAAAACTTGTGTACTAGAAGTCTTCATTGGACAGTATTTTTACAGGAAAGAGAAGTGGAAGACATACTGCAAAGTTTTATAGAGAAGTAAACAGGAACAATGGTATCAGTCAGGATAAGGGGTTACAATAATACACAGTATTTTATATGTACCATTTCACAGTAAAGATAATGGTCAGTAGTTACTGAAAATATGAAAACAGTGAAATTACTGAAACTGGACATTTTTCCACAACTGAAAAAAACAGATATCAGAAACTGGTGAAGGAGGCTCCCAGGAGCCTTAGAGGAACCCAGAAGGAACTAGAACCATTCTGGTTGGTGTGGATTATGTGCAGTCTGCTGTATTTTTATTGTTTTATGTAACCACTAACCAAAGGCCCAGCTAGGGACAAACAATGCAAATTAGCTCAGGTTCTAATGTTAACATGTATGGTATTTATAACAATTTGCACTTGTCCCTAAGAAAATAAATAATTTTAATTATTATAATATCTCTGTACCAAAGAGAGGGGTTGAAAGAAGAATCACATTGCATAAAAAGAAAAAAACAAAGAAAGCTCTCCAACAGATTTGTTTTTCAGTAGATTCGTCAGGATAAATGTCACCTTGACGGTGGAAAATGAGGTTAAGTTTTTCCTGGTCTCATTTTTCTTACTTTACAATAACCTGGCTTTTTAACAGGGGTGTGAAAACTTTGGCGATATGTTCACTGGTGTTAATGTGTGTCTCATTGTTTGTTGGTCAGACCCAACTGGCTGAAGAAGCTCTTCACTGACTTCATCACCTTCACAGTTAAGCTAGTCGTCAAAGGACAGGTGAGAGTGGAGACCGAAGGCTTTGGTTTTTTCATATCAGCTTCCAGTCAAACGTAATGACAAGTGTGTCGTCAAATGCAGATCTGTAAAGAGATCAACAAGCTGGCGGACATCCTGGCTGAATTTATACAAGACACAGCAGGTGAGGGTTATGTTGTCTGTGAAATCCAGGTTAATGTCGTCTCAGTGTCTGCTTGACCAAACTGAGGAACTAATTTATTCTAATTGTGGACCAGTTAGCAGATTTTCATCCCTGTCTGATAGAACAGTGCGGTATTACGGAGAAAATCTTTTTCATTTGAGTTGTAGGCTCTTAAATCTTCATGTTTAATGTTCTAAGATTGTCGTAACATCCGAATGTTTGGCTTTGTTTGTGTCTGCAGCTAACTTTCTCAGTGATGGCGGTATCAGTGTGGATATTGGTGTAACTACGACTCCTCTCATCACAGTGAACTACATAGAGTCTTACCACAAGGTTAAAAAGATCATTTGAAATAATCTGAATATTTTAGTTGTGTATAGTAAATATAGCATCCCTTATCTTGTCAGAATTATGTAGTGACATAAACTTTTCGTTGAGGCATGTTGATGTTTATCTCCTTCAGGGTCTGACAACCTACTTAAACTTGACTTCTGTGATCAACACCTCAGTTTTTCACCCAGATCACCTGACTGAAAACAGGATGCTTTACTTCTGGTTCTCAGGTGGGCTTTGATATAAATGCTTTAAAGCATGGGAGTGACGTCATTTTCTCTTTAAAGTCTCCACTTTGACAGTAAAAACACAGTTTAAATGTAGATTTCCATTATAGGATTTTACAGAATAAATGTCTTTATTTATGTTATTTTTTGTTTATTTCTTATATATATATATATATATATATATATATATATATATATATATATATATATACAGTACAGACCAAGTTTTTGATGTCTCTTGGCGATTTTTAAATTTGTATTTTATTTCTGAGAAGACCGTATATTTCTATTAATTAATTCATTACTACAGATTTTTTATTGCACATTTGACCCTGTAAATCCAATTTGAAGTGGGAAAATTGTTATTACTTTTCATAAAGTAGAAGCAACCTTGTTGTTGTAATTTTTTGTTTACTTTCTTAACAACAGATGACATTTTTAAACCACTGATTGCTGCTGCTCATCAAGATGGCCGCTTCCAACTTAACATTTCATCAGAAGACCTTAAGGTGAGTCATTTTCTGCCAAAAGTGGTGGAAAGTAAATATCTTGGCTACTTGTTCTGTAACAGGTTCCATTTAGGAGATAAATAGATCTATTGGGTCTTAATCTGCGGCGATGTGAGCACAAAGCTGGTCTTCTTTGTTTCTAAAAGAGTTCCCAGTGGTAGTCTGTGAGAATAAAAGGATTATGTGCACACTGTTTGTAAAAACCTAGTGTCATCTGTATGTATGAACATCTGCCACTTGGGATGTTCTGTTTTTGGAATAAATTGTCTGCAAATTCAGCTCTAAAGCCACCTCTGGCTTTTTATAATTGTAGCCAACAATGAGAAAAACTTAAGAATTTTTATTTATTTATTTGTAAAGATAAGAGAAAGGCTAGCTCAATTTTTTTGTGTGTGTTTGTTCATGCTGTGTTCAAATTAAAATCTCCAAAACAAAATGCCACCAATCATAAATGTCTAATTTTGTCATTCAATTTTATTTACTTTATCAGAAGCAAGTTGCACCAAAGCACTTCACAGCAAGATTAATAAAATAACATAAAGGAGTAACTAAAACACACAAAAAAAGACATAAGGAAAGATATTATAAACAATTCAGATATAATTGTTTATTCTTATAAAAGAATAAGAATATCAGGCTTTATTTAATTCAAATTAAAGCTTTTATATATTTTTTAACAAATAATATAAATATGTATTCAGTAGATGTTCATAAAACTTGAAAAGCTTGCAAATGTCATGTAATAAGAATGAGGCCCAAAGTTTCTATTTGCAATTTTAGGACTCATCGCACCCTGACATAAAAAATTACATCAATTAGAGTCCCAACTAAAACTCAATTTTTTTAAATGTTTTTTTTTTTTTTTGTTTCAGACACTTTTTAAGACAAACCTCTCCAGCATCAAGCCTGAATATGTTGCAAAGGTAATAATGAAAACATTTCCCTAATTCCGTTTTGTTTATTTATTTTCAAATATGAGATGTTGCTTTGTGTCTGGCTGCTCAGTGCTTGTTGGAATCAGCCTCCCCTGAGCTGAGAGTGTGGAGCTCCTCTGTTCCCACTCTGAACACTTCCACCGTGGGAACGTCAGTCTGGGCTCAGGCCACTGGAGAGCTCTACTGTGGGAGTCAAAACAAACCAACGCTGTCCTTTCAAATGGTACATCGAGGCATTCTTCGCTGAGTTTTGAAATGTTAATATGAAAAGATAATGACTTGAGCTCTTGTCCCACCTGGAGGTTCCTGTATCCACACAGAAAGATAGAAAGGGTTTAGAAAACAGTTTATGTAAAGTTCAAATTTTGTGAATTTTCAGGGAAGAAAAAAAAAAAGACAAATAGTAACACAGATTTAGTTCTGCAACAAAGAGAGTACACCTTCTTCTAGCTGTAAGTTTCTGTTTTCAGTCTTTTTCTAACAGCGTTTAAATCTAGGCAACAAATTTCATTGTCTTAAAACAAAAATATAGCCAAAGTGGAGAAGCTGTGCGTAGAAAAACAATGTATACTCTTGCTCTGTGGGATTCATTAAGAAAATAGCCTCTAGCTAGTTTTAGTCATTATTACATTGTTTGTAACTAATATTTGTTTGTCCCTGCATTTACAGAACATTACTGTAGATGTCACAGCTTCCTATGCAGACAAGAAACTTTTTCTCCATGGTAAACCACAACAGTAAGAGACTTTCTATAAATACAAAGAAAAAGCCTAAGCTAACTTTGCTGCAACTTTGCCTGCCTCAGTGAAAGTACAGCCTCAATTTTTTTCAGCATTTCGTTTAAATTGTAAAGGAAATGCAGCTTGCAACAATTGATGGAGACGATTGTTGCAAGAAGAAATTGTCTTTGTTGCAAGAACAAAATGTTAAGTATTTGTTCTTAGTACATAGAATTGGAAGGCTTCAGACTGAAGTTCAAGGCCAGACACTTAGATTTATGAAGATATTATTATTATTATTGTTATTATTATATTTTATTTTTTTATTTATTCTATTTTATTTTTTATTGCATAAGTAGGCTTAGCTATAAATTTTTAGGATGACAAGACAAAAAGATGTTCTTCTAGGGTCAGAACAGACACTCCAGTTTTTGTCTTACAGCCGTAGATATAAATGTTTCATTGTTGCTATTCTCTATCTGATGGAGATTAATACCACTCTGAGTAATTCTTAAGTCGTATTTCAAAAATACTCAAAAATACTTTTACTATACAAGACAAATTGTTCTCTGTGCCATGTTTTATTTAAGGAATAAGTAATCGTAGTCATTTATCAAGATACTCTTCATTTGGGGTTTAAAAAGATAATTGTTAAGATGTGAGATGTGGACATATGTTGATATAAAACAGTATAAAACAATTATTGAAAATAAAAAGTAAAAAAAAGATAATTGTAAATCTCCAGTTTAAAAACCACATACTAGTCAAATTTTAGTCAGTATGTGCAGAGTCTGTTGCTTGTTTGTGATGGAAATGACAATTACAGGATATCTGTCGTCCGAGCTGAGCTGCCTCAGCAGAATAAACTGGTGAGTAATTTTTATCATTTGTTTTAAACTAAACATTTATTTTTTATTGGCGAATACTTTAGCATATGAGCCTCATCCCACATGTGAGAAAAAAAACAACAACAGAAAAGCACTCGTGAGAATAATAATGGAAAGTGTGTAAAAACTTGTGCCAAAAACATATGAAAATATCTCATGTTGCAACACTATTTTTGTTGAACATTGAAAAATACGTAGAAAACCCTTCAACAGGAGTCACATGTTGCTACTCAGGGTTGCCTCCTGGGTCTGATGTGGGCTTCACATACAGAGTTTGAAGTGGACAGTAGACTGGATCCAACTGATATCACACATTATCAGTCGAAATGTTTCAAAACCGTAAAATCAATTTGCAAACCATGAGGTTTCCGTTGCTTTTACATGCTATGTTTTTTCTGCATTCATCTCTCAGTTTTATTCAGTCTTGCCTTGCTAAAGTTGAATTGGTTTTCACAGACATGAAAGCAGAGAATGCTTAAATGTTTTACTTGTGTTCTTCACTGACTAATCTTTCTGTTTGCAGATAAACGACGAAGCTCAAGTTGAGTTTATAAGGGAAGCTGTGGAGAAAATAGGCGTTCCTAAAGTCCTGTCTGGTATGAAACAGGCCCACTAAATAAAATAAACACAATCTTCCAACTGCTAACCTCACTCCTAATCAGTGAGGCAGCTTTTTGGTTAACATGGCCTTTTTCAGCATTGTTTTTTTTATTATTCTTTTTTTAAATCACACTTATGACTTTAAATAAATTATTCTTAACATTTTCTATTTTACTTTGACCTAATCCTTAATGGTGAAAAGGTTTCCACCCCATATATGTAATTATTTATCCATAGTTGGTCCATAAAATCCTTGCTGCACCTGTAACAAGAGTTGAGAAATGTGTTGTGTTTTCCAGTTTTGGAGGTGGAGATAACCAGGTTGATGGACAAACAGGGGGCAAACTTGTTTGATATCATTGACCCTGAGGTGCTTCATCAGGAAGTACGATATGTATTTTACTCCTCTTTTTTTGTCTGTATCAATGTTCAATATCTGCACAGTGACCTTACCGCTCTTATCCTGTAGGGATATATTGTGACTCAGATGGATTTCGGTTTCCCTCATCATCTTCTTGTGGACTTCCTGAAGAGGACGCTGCAGTGACTGTGCTGCTTGAAGCATCTAGAGCCAGTCTTCCTATGTATCACTCAAAAATCTGGTTTTAGCAACACTGTTTACCTTAAATTTAGAAAGTAAATAAGTAAAAAAAAAAAAATGCTTCACCCTAACAAACTAATTCATTTCCTTTTGTTTTTTGTTATTGTAGAAATAAAAAAAAACACACATTTGAAGTTGTTGACGTTACTGACCTCATCTGGAAAGCTTGTCCCACATCCACTGAATATTTCTTTAGCTTTGATTTGTGCTTGTTTTGTATGTTATTAAAAAAAAATACCCAGACAATTGCTTTGTTTTTGTGCTTCTTTCTTCTGTAAACATACTACTGAGTTCTGCACAAATCTAAATTCTGGGTGACTAGAAGAAAACATTTCTTGCGTCTGTTCAGGAATGCCTAAGAGAATGTGAATCGAATGTAAGGCACATACTTTCACTCAATATTATCTCGTATACTTTCAAAATACATGATAAAAAATAATTTATTTCAGTTACACTTTTTCAATGTTAACTTCCTACCTCTTCTCCTTCCTTGCTTATTTTTATTTAATTGTAATAGTGTTCTAATGCCACCAGGTGGCGGTAGCTGAGCACTATAGCTACCATTTTCTTTTTCAGCTACACAAAGCACGTTTACATTTTCAAAAGGATGTTTCGGAATATTATTTTAAAATTAAAACTTATTAGCCACAGTGAGTTGTACTTTTTATGACACTTTTGTTTTCCATCTTGGGAGAGCATAAATATTGGTTCAAAATATTACTTTTTCCCGTTAAATATAAATAATATTTTTTATCAGGCTAATTGAGCCAATAGATGATAAAACTACATAACGTCTGTATTATTACTGATGTGGGATTTTTACAACATCATTTGTTGATAAGAAGGCTAATAGTGGACACATGGAAAGGGTCTCTGCTGTTTTTTGTGTGGCATTCTCCAGAATGTTTTACCAAATATTTCTGCTTTATGTTGAAAAAAATACAGATTAAGGGCTTTACAGAGGCCTTTTTCTCTGTTGATGCTGACATTGATGGATTTATTTGATTTTTTTTTATATCAGATGATTTATTAATCTTCCTATGAATCAGAATCCTGAAAATACATTTCTGAAGAAGATGAAAAAAATAAGTTGCAATATTTGCAAAACTGTTCTCCGCACAACCTGAATCACTTCCATTTGACATATCCATGGGTAATTTATTTTTTTGGCCAGCATGCAGCAGTCTACGCTTCTCTGTGACTGTCTGGATGTGGATGGTGTGACCGTTTCATCTGATTGGCTGTCACTGCAGAATCGGATGTAAACAAGCAACTCACCCGGGCTAAATCTCCCAGCTGGCCGTGCCAGCCGTTTAGTCTCACAATACTCTTTGTGTTTAACATTCCTCTCCACTGCATTCTTGCCGTGCTGTCGACCTCCATGTCGGCAGTGGGAACCAAGGTCTCTGCTTAACACTGAAACACATCCTCCCTGCTGCCGAACGAAATGCTACAGGTTGTCACAAGTGGAGAGAAAACCTCTAACATGAATCACAAAAACATGTTTGTTTGTTTTTTATTATTATTGGAAGCCAATTGTTGCTTTAATGTAAGCAACTGCTTGCATGTTCTGGACATGCTTAGGAGAGGGAGCCCACTTGGTATTGGTCATTGACCCCTGGCCCTTCCCCCAGTCTGCACTTGTTGCATTCCTTTCCAAGCACAACCATAAACACACATGCAGTCCCACCACCATCTCTGGCCTCATCTTATCACCTTTTCTTCCTGTTTTGCTTTCTCACCTTCAACTCTCTGGGCTTCTGATAGCAGGACCTTCGTGAAAACCTTGAAAATTAGGTAAACATGGAGCTGCAGTGTTTCTGAAGAAGAAAAAGGTTAATTAAATGTTATGTTTACGTCTCCATGACCCCCCCCAACACATCCCTCCCGGGAGCGGCAAAAGAAAAGTATTTCAACATCAGTTGATCATTAAAACTGGTGATGAAAAATGTGTTTCTTTTTCTAAGTAAGTGCTGCAAAAAAGTGGCATGAAATATGTCAATAAATACACAGTTACCTTAACAATTTTTCTTTTTCAGTATTTCTGAGATTTTCACATACCTACTTATATTTATGAGGTGACTGTGTTTCAGGGATTTTTTAACCCAACTTTAAAAAGCCTCAGTGCCTAATCCTGTTGAAACTGATTACTATTACGTGAAAAAAAGCCTGAAGACTGTTACAAGTGAAAGTAAATCGTGGCGGACAGAGGCTCCTCGGTGAGGAGCGGAGGCTGACCCATGTGGTCTGATCCAACAGCTGAGCTGCTGAAGCTCAAATTACTAAGAAGGTTAAAGCTGGTGCTTTAAGAAAGGTGTCAGGATACACAGTTCATCGCAGTTTGCTGCATATGGTCAAACTTTAGAAATGAACTTAATCTCCAATCTCTGTCCAATCGAACAAATTGAAACATTTTGGTTACAGAAACATTAGCGGAGGTTTGAGGTTTTTAGTGGAATCCATGTTTGGACAAATTAGAATTGTTTTTGAATCAAATATGGTACTTAAGCATTATAAGAAAACTGGTTATTATGTCACACCTAATTGGCAGGCCTACATTTCCCATTTTGCACCAAGCAGGGTATTTTTTTCAATTTTCAATGGAGATAAAGATGCATTTTAATATTGTATGGACAGTATCTGATGCTTATTTGTTGCGTTGGCTATATAAACTCAACTGCTGAGGAAGTTGGTACTACAGAATGCAGCCTTCTTTGAGATCAATGCTCTGTAGTAGAATCGTTTTCTAAGACTAAACTTAGAGGAAACAGCGTTTGTACAGTAGCGTCCAGCCTTTGGTTAACAGGACGGAGTCTTTTCAGCTGCATGTGCACCCAAAACATCGACGCATGTGTGGTACATTGCTGAGATAAAGGGAGAAGTAAGTTATAATGGAAGTGGAGGAGACTTTTACTCCAGGCACAGGTTGGTGGAGACACTTTGCTGACTTGGCAGTCACTCTAATTGCTCTGGATATTTTCCACAAATGTCAGCTTCAATAAAGGTGATGCAAGAAAATCAGCTTTGTATAAATTTGCTGCGACAAAAGTTTAACAGAGCCTTGAATCGCGATTGCAGTCGGTGCTATAAAATACAGTCAAGACAAGCTTATCTAAAATATTCAGCCATTAAAGACATCTGCACTTACATAAAATTTATTGGCTGAATAAGTTGGTTGTAAAATTGTCTTTGGTTTCTGTACTCAGTTGTCTACGTGTTCTGAGATGATGTTGCTGATTTGAACGCACTTTAAAAAATAACCTGTCAAACTGGAAGAACATTATGCTTTTTGAGCCAGCCTCAAAAATCTCCACTCATACTGGAAGATGCTGACCTTCCAACAACATGAATAAGTTCTGACAAGGTTGTACTTTCAAACTTTAAAGCTTTTAGGCTTAATTAAGAGGCAATGAGCCAGCAGGCAGATTAAATGTATCTGTTTTTTTTAACAGGGCAAAGTACAAAGGTCAGATCTGATAAAAGGCAGATCAATCTGGACTTGCACTGACACACCGATATACAAATCAGACGTGGAAGCGAAATCGTTTTATTTCATATATAACACATTAGCATTTGCTGACTAGCGGTTGTCTCATCAAACTGCACCACTTCTGCAGACCTGTTGCTACTGGCAACAGCAGGATGTTGGCAAAGGTAATATTGCCAGTCTTTTATAAATAATGGATTTGGCTGCAGCTTAGCTTCAGCAGGCCAAGTGTGACTCACCACATCCATTCAGCCGTCTCGCTCATCCCTGTGTCCATTAACTCAATGAGGTTCTATAAAAGCAGATCCTGAATGCTGACACCGTCTGCTGCAAGATCACCAGAGAAAACTCTGGAAAGTCCGAAAATCTTACATCATCATCAGATGTACTTCAAACAATCAGTTCACTTTGTCTCATTTATTCAACTCTGCCATTTTATAGTGCTTTGCTGCTACACTATGACCAGTATAGATGAAAGGCCACCTTCATTTTATTGTTTTTTTTTTTTTGTCTCTGTTGGCTGAAGGCAAATCCTTAGTGTTTTAATATAAAAATGCTTTAAAATGTTTTTTTTTTTTTCTGAAGTGTGTTGTAAATAAAAGAAGAAGTTAAACTAATTTGAGTTAGAATTAGACTCGATGTTTTTTCTGAGAAGTTTAACGCTGTTTTAGATTTTATTACACAGTATTTCTAAGTTAAAAATGTGAAGTCAGAACAAAAATGTGCATTGCATGTAACCAAACCCTGACTCATTTTAAAGCTTGAATGGACTTATTTTTAAAGCTGAATGCTGTTGCGAATAAACATCTACAAATTTTTGTTTCATTATTAGTTCAAATTAGATCTATTTTAAAGTGGCCATGGACATTATCCTAAATTCAAGCAGTACATTTTAACTTATCACACAATCCATGTATTATTGAAGCTTTTTTCTTTGTTTTATCCCTTTTATGATTACCACTCGCTGTACTTTAATATCAGTACATCCACATTCTCCATGTTGGCAATTACCACAGTTACACTGGTATGGCTCACCAGGTGTTGTCTTCATCCAGTGAGATGATAAAATCTGACTTGGATCTTGATGTGTTGGAACACAGATAAATATGTGAGCTTTGAACTATGCCCCAAATAAAAATAAGTCACCGTGTGTAACTTCAGGCTAAATGTTGCGGCACTCCTTGAAGTTTATTATGCCTAAAAATAGCTGAAGAAAACATTTTTATGATTTTCCTGACAATTAAGCATCACCGCGTTTCTCATGTTTCAATGTTCAAAACAGATGAAACCCCCAAAGTCAAATTCTCTATCTCTTCAGTTTTATTTGTGCAAAGCATAGATTTACAGTCATTTCAGTGCTGCTGCAGTTTAACAAAAAACTTTCTGATTACAGAGCGAGTTGATGTGAGTACATATGCATTCAGTTACAGCTGCATAGCTAACAAAGGTGAGTAAAATCACAGAATATTTGTGGTCATCATCAAAGAATAGAACAATACCATAATGTACAGCGCAGCGAAAAAGGCATTCGCCCTCTTACAGATTTGATTTGTTTTCAGATGAAAAAGATCTGACTCTATTACCAGACAATGACAGTCTGAATAAAAATAAAAAAGACGTTTTCAAATGTTGGGTCAGTTTTTATGGGAAAACAGCTCTCTAAACTAACATTAGCCAATTGGAAAAAGTGAAAAATACAAAAGGTTTTGAAGTGGTTTAGTCAAAGTCTTGAATCACATTGAAATGTTGCGGCATGACTTTTAACAAGCCAGTCAGGTGGAAACCTCTGCAACATGGCTGATTTAAAACATTTCTGCAAAAGGTGGGAGCAACCAGTTGTTAGGTTTAACATATTTTAGATGTGTCTCTGTTCCAGAACACCTTACTTAAATGTTTGCATGACCCTCACTCCTGCTATCTAGGAATGCAGAAACCTGTTAATCACCCACCTATTTAAGTCAGGTGTGTGGAAGAAGGGAAACACCTACAATATGCAGGGCAGCGGTTCCTGAGGACCGAAATTGAGAAACACTGGTGGAAGGGGCAATTCCTTCTTCGCTAGGTTGACTCCGATATGTTTTCACAAATAACTGAAATCAACTACTCTTTATATTTTCCCACGTCATAAGAAAAAAAGTTGTTTTTTTTATGATTATTATGACGAAAACTAGCAAAAATAGAAGAAATCTGTAAGGGGATGATACTTTTTCACAGCACTGTGCACCAGCAATGATTACAGGATAAAACCTTTTCATTATTTATCTTTGAATATTTTTTTCTACTTGTTGTTTGTTAGAGAATATTACATTAAATATATACAGAGTGGGTGTGTTTGTTCAGCGACCAGGATCTAGTTACAGTTTGACTGAGAGAACCACTAAAAGCCAACTTCTAGGTCTCAAGGTTCAATGTGATCCATCCATCCATCCATTTTCTGTGCACCCTTGTCCCTAATGGGGTCGGGAGGGTTGCTGGTGCCAATCTCCAGCTACGGTCCAGGCGGGAGGCGGGGTACACCCTGGACAGGTCGCCAGTCTGTCGCAGGGCAACACAAAGACATACAGGACAAACAACCATTCACACACAAACACACACCTAGGGAGAATTTAGAGAAACCAATTGACCTGACAGTCATGTTTTTGGACTGTGGGAGGAAGCTGGAGTACCCGGAGAGAACCCACGCATGCACAGGGAGAACATGCAAACTCCATGCAGAAAGACCCCGGCCGGGAATCGAACCCAGGACCTTCTTGCTGCAAGGCAACAGTGCTACCAACTGCGCCACTGTGCAGCCCTCAATGTGATCCCACTTTAAAAAAAAAAAAACAAACCAAAAAAAAAAAACATGAATGGAATGTGGTGTCTTACTCATCAAGATGCTTTTCTTTTTAAATAAACAATGACATTACAAGAGAAACAAAGGAATAAAAGGCAATGTCTAAAACAAAATAAAAATTCGAGTTAGCTTAAAGGAAATCCCACAAGTGATACAGACAGTAAAGATGTACCAGTTACATTACAAAAAAAATTAAATATCTGTCCAGTACAACCCTTTGCACATTCTGAAGGTGGACATCAAGTACGATCTATCAAAATGAAAATAAATCTACATATTAAACACATCAAAAAGTAAATATAAATACACAAGCAAAAGTACAACTAACATTTAAATAACTCCAAAGTCACAGTTCAGAAACCCTGTTTTTTTATTTTCCTCTTTTTTTATAAGCTTTTCAAAAGTGCCTCAATCGACGTTCGAATCTAGTTTTTAGCTCCAGGTGTAGTGATCAGTTGCTGTTATGCTTCACAGTGCTCAAAGGTTTTCACTACAATCACTGCAGCTTTTATATAGCTCGCATTTTTCATGATGCCCACCAAAGTATTCACTTATGATCAGATGAAGGAGAGGAATAAGGCAAAATGTATGCAGCGTAGATTAGTTAGTTTTGTCTGACAATGGGGCAGAAATCGGAAACCAAGCAGAAAATGACAGACGAAGTAAATGTTTCAATCTTGCATACACCAAGTTTGATGTATTTATTTTAAAAGCGTGCATGGTGGATTAATGGGATTGGACTTTAGACTAGTATTAGCAACTGTCAGCATGTGCCAAATAAGGAACTGTTCACAAAGTATGCTAATTTTTCATAGGAAATATTCTATGTTAGTATAGAGGTATAACAGAATAAAAACAGTGCTGTAGTGTGTCTCAACATTCAGGCTAATTATCTTTGTTATGATTAGCTTTTCCTTTATCCTTTATTAAATAGTCCAATTTAAAAAGCTGTTATCTTTAACTTGAGGAAAATTAAAGTTTTTATTAATTTGGTCAAATAGGTTAAAACTGCTTTAAATAGGAAAGTGGGGTGAGGGTTTTCCTGATTTTACAAAGCACAATTTGTGGATTGTTGGATGTATTTATTCAGTTTATAAAAACTAAAAAGTAGCTGTTCAGCCCTTTCCCTGATTAATCTGAAGTAGACTGAGTTTAGGAAACAGTCCAGTTTAAATTCTGTACTCAAGCACTGCAAAAAAAAATAGCTGAAATGTCCAATTTTGATTTTTTAATACGTCTGCAGATTTTGATGACTTAAAAAGAAAAATACTTATGGCTATAATACTAATTTCACAATATGATATGACAAATCAAAAATGTAAAAAAATTCATTTAGACATGAAGTAATACAGAAATCCTGTTAAGTATTTTTTTTTAATAAAACATCACATTTTTTATCCATTAAAAAACAAAATACGGAAATTAAGAATGGAAACAAACTTCAGCATTGTAGGAACCACGTTAAAGGGAGGCCCAGTGTGCAAATTAAACAGAAGGTATGAAAAACTACTAAACACAAGAGACTAAATATTGTATTTAACTGCAATACATATATAATTGGTGTTTGGCGTCCGTTGATTTAGTGCAGTGATTATATTTCTCCAGTTTCAACATTTGGATCCATGTCTATTACTCAACAGCATAATAGTTGAGGTAAACTTGAGAGACCGTTTGCCCTTTTCTGTTTTCATTTCTGTTATCAAATGCAGTACGATTTTTACCAAGACTGAAAACACAGATTATAATACAAGCTTGAATTTTTAACATGACCTAGGTCTCTAAATTGTAGAAATCTTTCAACTACCTCCTTGTCACAGTAATTATTTACGACGTTTACTTTAGTGATTTGTGCAAAACAGATTAGCTTTGATGCCTCGACTGCCAGTGTCATTACTCTGGATGAAGAGTACAATGCAGAGGCAGCGTGGTACCAGGCACTTGTGTCAACACACGAGTGACCAATCACCAAGAAACCATTATTAGAAATAAAGAAGCAACGCTCTATCTAAAGCCGTCTCTAGTATACAATTGTCAATGTGGCGTTTAGCAGCAATGTCCATAAAAACATGCTAAGGTATTTGGCTCAGTAAATTGTACAGAGATGTGTATCTATTGGTCACTTAAATAAAATAAAACACTTTAAACACTCCATACTTCTGCTTTAAAAAATATAAAGCCCAGTTGTGAGTATGATTAGTAAGGATGTCACAAAGACTCGGGCATAAGCACTGACGATTTTATGCCTTCGAGTATCATCTGGAGGAAGGTATTCACATCTTTAAAAAGTTCTGGTCTGACAATGACAAACACACCCAAATAAAAAAAAGGAAATCACAGCAAAAGTGTACAGAAAAATCTATAAATCAAGTCACAATTTCACCAACCCCTTCAGCCCATCATCAGTTAACAGGCTACTGGCACATTGAACGCTATATAATATATTATAATACACATAGTTAGCAACTGGCTGCCTCAGTGAGCAAAACTAGGCAGAGTAGTCTGCGTTTTGGTTCCTTCCCATAGAGCATCTCCATCAGAGAATGTTCTATACATACACATTGATGCAATGTTAACATTTCCGCTCTAGCAGTAACCCAAATCTGCCATTCACCTACTCAAATCCATCATCCATCATCCATCAGTATGGTCCAGCAGAAGCAGAGAGGACATCTGAGCGGCAAAGAAGGTTAGTAGAAGTCAGTGCCTTTTCTTTTTCAGTTGGCCTTTGTGTAGCTACATTGTAAACTTTGAGCTGCGATTGATTTGGAGGTGTAACTCAAGAGCCTAGCCATTGGATTAAGTTTTGGCTTTGGTCAACAAAACACCAACATGAGGCAGCAAAATCCCCTTTAAAGATGGGGAGAGTAGGTAAAGCGTGGATCTTTGAATCTTTTCTCAGCCTTTGTGTCCTCCTGCTGACATTTTGGCTCAATGTGTTGTCTAATCACCCAGTCACCTGCTGCATTAGGCGGCCCAGATCATCTTCTGCTGGAAGTAGGCGTCAAACCTGGCCTGGGCGTACTCCTGCAATACAATCAAGCGTTCATGAACACATGGCAATGAGTTTGACAGTGGTCTGAGTTTTTAACTTCTGTAGTTAAAAAGCTAAAATTAGTTTGCTTATTAATTTGTTTGTCCTGTGGGAATACAACACCAGTCCATCCCTGGTGTTTAGCAGCATTTTTGTGCCCAAATGGATCAAACTATTTTAATAATCCTTTGATTATGACAGAAAGAGTCCACAACATTTTTTCTGAAGCATATTGTGCTGTTAAAAATGTTAAAATTTTAGCAACATCAAGTGCAGTGGGATGCAATATTTTAGTTACTTTGATAAGGTGTTTTAAAAAAAAGTAGCATAGTTGATAACTCCTTTTTTTTTTTTTTTACATCAATCTGTTTGGATTCAAGGGTTTTAAATAACTGTTCACCACAAGATCATCACATCCTGTCCGGCTATCATGATAACCTGCTCTGATGGACTCTGTCCTCATCTCAACTCGAGGTGTTGACACAGTGCTTACTGCCATTTGCACATACAAACACACCAACGACAATGAAAAACACAAAATGTAGAGAAGCCAACTTTATCCCTGTACATAGAAGAAAAGGCTCACCAGGTATCCAAACTCAATGGTTGACAGTCTCGCTTGGATGATGGACCACAAGCCCCAAAAGAAGTGAGATGCAAGTGAGAACCTACCCACAGAAACAAACGCAGAGAAAGTTTTGCACTTCTTAGAAAAAACACTTTGAAAGTATTATCTTCATGCTAGTCAGGTTAGACATTAAACTGACCTGTTGACCTCCACATACAGCTCCTCTTTCAGCTTCATCTGGTGCTCTTCGCTCAGGTTGTCAAAGCCCTGGTCGGACTCTCGCAGGTAGCTCTCGATGAAGTGAAGCTGCCCACAAAAGACATTCGCATCAGTTAATCATCCGTCAAGAACAAAATGCACGAGGCATAAGCGAGCTGATATGGACCTGCTGGGCTTTTGAAGGGTAGTTCTGGGTATCAACTTTGAAGAAGGGAAACTCTTCGCAGGTGTAGTCATACATCCACTCACAGAAATGGTTGCCGATGTCAAAGCCTCTGCAACGGAAACAGACAGTGGAGTGATCTATGTGTTAATGCCTTTAGTTTCATTAATCAGGGTCATGATAAAGAATGGATTCCTCTTTGTTCTGTTTGTTTCTGTCTGAATGTTTGATTTAATTCAGTTTGGTTTATTTATAAAGTGCCAAGTTCACAAGAAATATATATTTATTTATAGGATATTTTGGTTCTATTTGAATTATTTACAGTTGTTGTTGAAATTGTTAATATCTCACTTTACTTCCTACTTTATAAAATCTCAGTGAACAACACACATAATATCTTTTCAATAATGTCTACACTATTTTGTGTCTGTATAACATCTACAAAAAGGTCTGCATTACAATTGAGACCACATGTTCTTTTTATTTTAGAAAATCCTCCTGTGTTTGATTTATTAAAAAAACACTTTACATTAGAGTATCAATAATAAATGTTCTCTACTTTCTGTTCTGTCTGCAGAAGCCTCTAAAACAGGCCAAGTAAACAAAGGCCCTTGTGTTGAAAGCACAAGGGCCTTGGTTTAATTAAAACATGTTTACACCAGTGCTTCCTTTTGTTTCTTCGTTGTGTTTGATGAAGAACCAGCCCCAAGTAGATTAAACCAACTCTTCTCCCATTCTCTAAAGCTTTGATAGCAGATTGTGTTTACTGCTGTAAGAGTCTTAAATGATCAGAAAATGTTCATTCTGAGCAGTTTTAATATCTCCTGATGTCTAGAACATTCTAAAAATAGAGAGGCATTTCTTTCTGACTTGCCTCATGAACTTTACTTGTGGCAAGTACAGTCATGTAAAACAGAAAGCTATGTGTCACAGTGGAACATCAAGTGCATCTTTTTCAGGCTACTGTCCTAAACAAATCTGGGCTTCATTATGCAAACCTTTAGAACCACTTTAGAACCACTTTTAGAAGATTTTAAATTTCTACAGAAATCTTTATCTGGATGACTTCTCAGTCAAGTTTCAGCAGCTGAGCCGAAGGCCACACATTTAATTCTGAAATATTTCACCTTAGTGACAGCAAGATGCCCGAGTCCTGTGGCCATGACACTTCCTCTTCTATGTTTGAGAGTTTGTCTGAGTCATTTCACCTGATGTGTCCTGTTTGGTTTGCTGCTGCTGCGCGTATTTGATTGGTCTAATCCAAACAAATAGACATTCTTTCATAACTCTTGTGCTTCATTTAGCTCCAGCTTTGTAAACATAAGCTGTACTGCAACAGAGAGTTTTTTTTTTCTATTTTTAATCACCAAGTTATTTACAAATATCTTTCTAACCATTCCCTGATTGATAAACAGCAAAAATTGCTTCTGTGTGATTATTTCTAATCTGTTTCCATCTTAACGTTTTGTCAAGACACCTGAATGACTCCAAGCTGTTGCTTACATGAAAGTGATAAAGCATACTGTCCAGCTAATGCTGCAACTTTCCGTTAATCCAACAGAGGGAGCAAAGGTGTATATAATTTTAAATATGATTGTAACAGTCCTGAAAATCAATTTTTCCAGAACTGCAAAGTAGATTATACTCTACTAAATACAATTTGCATGTGCATATGACAGATTTTTCAAAGTAATTTTCTAATGGTCAGAATGATTTGGGAAGTAACAGACAGTGGCCTCTTGTGTTGCAGTAGATATAATTTCCCACACATTTTATCAGGACTGTATTGTTTTCGTCTCAAAGTCTCCCTTGGCTCTGCTGGGAAGTGCCAAATGGGGCTGGTCTCCCCTTCTGCTGTCTTTTCGAGCCAATGCCTATCAGCCAAGACCTAAAAAAACCCAAACACCCCCCAGTAAGGGTCAGAGTGAGCGCAATGGTGGGCCAGCACCATGAGGTCATGTGTTTGCTGTGCAACATTTGCAGGGGATAGGCTGAAGTTTGGTGGGAGGAGGTGGGAGTTCCCTGTGATCTACTCCATTTCCCATAAATGAGCCACTGAGGAATTCACACACACACACACACACCCCAGTAGGTTTTTCTATCGTCACAAGGATTTCACATTGAATTCCATTAATTTTTCATTAACTTCTGTAGCGTGACCCAAAACCTAACCAGTACCAGTACATGCCAAACCCTAAAAAAATTTGTAAAAAAGTGCTCCTTTAGATTAACAGCAGTGTAAATCCACTGCACCATCATGCCTCAAAGTCACACTCAGGTCTTTCCATTTTCTCCATGCAGGGCACCCTTAGTAATCTGCAGAACGGTGATTACGTAACAGCTGCAGTGAGGCCGAGTTACAAGCGCCAGTCAACAAATATTGATGAAACTACAGTGCCTGATTTCTCTCTCCTACAGCTTCGCTGTCTCTGACTTTGGTTTTGTCCCTCTCTACAGCAGATTGCAAGCAGAGCTCATCTCATTTCCATTGGACAGAAGGTCAAATGGGAGGAGAGTTACTGGAAGGAGGATGGGTAATCGGAGATTTGCAGTTTGTAGAAAAAAAAAAGATTTTGTACCTTCGTTTCGCATAATTTTAGTTAAAGGGGCAGCGTTATATATTTTACAGGCACAGTGACACTTCACAGAACAATCGAGTGACTATTTTACCTTCAGTTGTAACAAGTATGTTGTATAAGTCAAAAAGGACGAATGGATGGTGTAATATTTTAACTTCCATGACAGTCTCGACAGTAAGCGACTTTTCTATATTTATGCTGTTTTTTCATTTTTTCTCCAAACAGAAACTAAGTTATTGACTTTATGTATTTCTTTCACATTTTACTTTATCATTATTCCCCACACTTTAAGGATGTAACATATCTAGTCCTAATGTACCAGTAACATAAGAGAAGTCTAAGTAAAATAAACAATACAGTCATCACTAAAGCACTCCACACAAAAGCAATGGGAGACAGATCAGATATGGTATTTTAGAGGAGTTTAAAGACATTTTCACTATTTATAGTGAGCTGTGTGACTGGCTTCAGTAAAGGAGAGTGAGTGGTGGAACCATGGAAAGTCAGAATGGCCAAGATTCATAATGCCGTTGAGAATTTAACATGATCATCACAGCATGCATTTATTCAGTCTTGTATTTATTTTTTATTTTTATTATTATTATTTGTTTTGCGTTATGTTGCTAATTTAGTACCTGTAGTTGTAGCTGCTGTATTCAAAGTCAATTAGCATCAGCTTCTGTTTGTCTGAGCTGTGGCGGCCCTTCAGGAGCAGGATGTTTCCTAAAAGTAACCCAAGAAGCAAAATTCAGTTCCTCTAAAAAGGACCAAAACAAACAGATACAGAGTAAAGATAAACATTGTGTGTTTAGGTGTGTTTTACCTTCTTGGCAGTCATTGTGGCAGAACACAACAGGGGAGTGTGTGGACTCCAGCAGGAACCTGTTCACACATAAAAAAGTAGAGCTGCTTCAATGCTAAGATGGTGAAATGTATATCCAGGGAAATTAACATCAAGTACCACCTTATGCTTAAGGTTCCCAATTTGTTTATCCAGGTGTTATTTAATCATCTGTTACTGAAAGCTTCAGGTCACTTTTCACTGATCATATGGCTGAAAAAAATTAACAGCCTGTTCACTTTGGTTTTAGATTTTAGAATCATGTTTGTTGAACAAAGAGTATTTGAATTATACTCTCATGTGCTTCTTAAATGTTTTGTTGCCCTTTTGCAACATTACATCAGGACGCATCATCAGTTAGCTCAGTTTTAAAGCTGTGCATCCACATGTTCCATAAATGTGTGATCTTGGTAGCTTACTTTAGCGTTCCCATCTCCTGTGGCAGGTTGTAGGCCAGCATGCTGTTGAAGCGGCGCAGATGGGACTCTCTGGTGAAGTTCAGCCTCATGACTTGGCTCAGGTACCTGGTGAAAAAATTAGCAGTTACTCCAAGACAGTTCATATCAAAAACTTTATTTGACTTGAAATACTTAGGCTAGACACTGATTTTAGATTGTTGAAGTGAGACTGGGCTCATACTGAAATTGTTGCTGGGATTTTGTGTTTTTGGTATAATCTTCATGATGTCATGATGTCAAAAACACAAATGTTTTAAGACATTTTGCCTGGCACTTGTCTACAAATTTGCAAGTGTATGCAAATTTGCATAATTGTAATCTATTTGACTTTTTATTTATTAGAATTGTGATACTTAAATGTTTGCATTAGTGCTTCCTGTGGGCAAAAATCCTTATTTCTGCAATAGCTTGCTCTGCGTAACAGGCATAATTTTCATTGGATGGGGACTGTTTTTTTTAGGATAGTTTAACAGTTTCCCTCACTGCAGTTTTCTCATTTTCCAATATGTATATGGAAAACTCATATTTTTTTGTTGATGTGGAAGTTTTCACATGAAAGGTCAAACTGCAGGATGACAGAATAAGAGAGATAAGAGCAAATTATAGGTGCCTACAAGAATGAGGTGAAACAACCTCATTCCTCTGAGGTTGTTCCACTCCTCAGAGGAATGAAACAACAGCCCTCATTCCCTCAAGCAGGCATAAAGCTGATGTAACGTAGCAGATGTTGTGAAAGCACTTCAAATATCTGATATATCAATAACTTATCAGCAGTACCACATGTTATCATGGAAAAAACCCTAGGTTACTGAATAACTAAACCTTTCAAAGGCCGATTAATTGAATGGTGACACAGAGGCCTGAGTGACTCACTTCTCCATGGTCCCAAACAGCCACTTTGGCTCCTTGTTGAAGGGCATCCTCATCCCGTGAAACCTGGCCATCTTCTGTGCCACCTCAGTGGAGATGCTGGGGTCGCTTAGCTCACAGGTGTCCAGTTTACGGCTCTGTAACGTCACAGTTTTTTCTATTACAACTGAATTCACCATGAAGACAACTATAACAGGATTTCCCCCAGTTTATTATAAGCGTTTACATCTCGCACACTGTCACTCAATACGTGCCTTGACATGCTTGGCTCTGTGTCTGCACTTGCAAATTGATGAAGTTAATCCAAATAAACCACTAGTCAATCGTTAACACATCTTTTTCATCTAGTATTCCTTGAAAATACGGAATTTGCTTTGAAAGTTAAAGACAAATCACAACCAGCAAATCACAATACAGCACCAAGCTGCAGATATTACTAAACAAAGAAAAGGTAATACAAGAAATACTTGAATTTTGTACCCTAATAATATGTAATTCAGCATACAAATACTTATCATTGTTCATTTTAGGTGATATTCCTTTTATTTTATTTTACTTTCAAATGCAACCAGGGCTGGCCCTAGGTTCTATAGGGTCTTGAGCAGAACATAATTTAGGAGCCCCATTGTCCTGTTAAAAACATCAGCACCACAAAACAGACTTGGTGGAATCTGAAGGAGCGGGACAGCTTAAGCTTAAAAGCAATCACTGATAATTGGTTATTATTTGCTGGGAGGTATTTGTGAACAAACCACGCTCAATCACAAAGATTTAGCTCATAGCATCATGATTGTTGACATGGTAATACAATAATCAAACTATTAAGGATATTATTTGCACTTTTACAGAGAAAACTTGCCAACTCCTTTAAATCTGAAATGTAAATGTTAAACAATTTAAACTATTGTACTTATTTAAGCTGAAACCATTCATTAATAATACTCCCATTCTCCATAGACATGTTAAAATTCTTGGTCTGTGTAAAATTTCAAGCCTTAATGGGGCCCTTGAAGATCTAAGCAACTGCTTAGTTTGCTGTTGCCTTGGGCCGGCTCTGAATGTGACCAGCATTACAAACTGTTTTAAGATCCACTCGCTAATTACTTAATTGGGATTTAAGTGAAGTGCAGAAATTACTGATATTCATTAAATTTTTTTTGTTTGCCTCTTTTTTAATACTTTGGTATGCTTGGTGTTTAAGGGTTGCCAATAATGTCTTCAAATAACATAACTAACATGTCATATTTTGAATATCCTGTCAACTTTTAACATTTTATAACACAAAAACACGTCAAGCTGCTGATGGACTTCCCATCCCACCAGGCTTTGCAAGTTTTCTGGGTGAAACCCTATTTAAGACATCCAAAATATTTCCCAGTAACAGAACATGGGGAAAAATAAATTAAAAGAGATCCATAAACTTTCAATCCTTTGAGTCGATCGACTATATTTCTGTCTTTGTGTACCTGTTTGTAGTTACTCTGATGTGAAGTCATCTGCTGCAGATGAACTGCTAGAACCTGAAACACTGCTTGTGTGTTTTTGTACGTTACAAGTTTTAGAATGATGTTGTTGGTTTAGCGCAGGACTGTAAATAGATTTCCAGTAAATGTCTAAACGAGAAAACACGCTTCCCTCGCAATGTCGGCTTTTTCCATTACAGATCAATGTTTTCCACGCTGAGTGAGCAACAATCAGCTTTGTTTTAAGCCATACCTCAAACTCAGTGAAGAAAAAACAATGACATCCATGTTAAATATCTGCTGGCGGTTTTGTTAACTCATTTTTGTGCTCAGTTATGAAAAAGAATCTCAGTCCATGCTTCTCCAGTGAGTTATTTATAAGATTATTTTTATATATAATATACTAAAGTTTTCATAGAAGCTAAAAAGTAAAACTGTCCTCTCATTTGACCTAAGCAACTTGTTGCGCCTGTGTCTTCTTCATAGTGTGTTGAAAACTGGAAATAGGACATCTTTCTTTGAACAATGGCAACATCTTCTTTTGCCAGAAAGCTATAATTGATGCTCTCCCTGCCTACTTTGTTAGTTTCTTGATAAGTTGACAGTTCCTCCATACCCGCTCCAATTTTAGATGATGAACTGAACAACTTTATCGCTGACCTGTTTGCTGTGTTCCTTGGCCTTCATGATGCTGTTTTAGTGTTCTAGTGAAGTTTATATATTAGTTTGGTGACTTCCAAAAGCAATTAGATGAATGCAATCACGTAAACGTATATAAAATAACTAAAATCATGTTTCATTTTCCACTTTGCAATTATCCCCTACTTTGTGTTAGTCTCTTTTACCATGAAATCTTCACATAATACATACATTTTTTGACAAGTGACAACATTTCGAATAGTTCAAGGGGTATCAGTACTTGGGCAACATGTTGAATTTGAACTTCTAAACTGGACATGTTTGAACAATGTTTTCTCTGTTGGCATTAAATGCAGCCAAAAAGAGAAGTTAAATCCTCTTCCTCCACCTGCCCTTTGCAACTTTACAGCTAATGCTAGAAATTGTCTTCTTATCAGCGTGTCAGATTCTTTCAATTCCCAGATTGTATCTAAGGGTGTGTTTATTCATACCTTTGCAGCTAAAATAGAGTAAGGCTATCCAGCATCGGTCCAGCTTACAAAGTCACAACATTCTCTAAAAACTTCACACAAGAGACGTTAGCATGTACACTGCACTCTAAACTTCAAAAGGAAACATTTTAGATCAAACTAAAGTAGCTCATTGTGTTATCATTGTTCACAGCAGAGCAATGAAACAAACACTGTGTGTTTGTCCTGCATTGAAATCAGCCTGTAGCATATTTTTCTTTCTATAAATTCAACTTGTGAAATGTGAAAGTACCTGAAATTATGGTTATGGCTTCTTGGTGACAGGAGACCTGCTGATGGACACATGTACAGTACAGACCAAACGTTTGGACACAACTGTGTGTCCAAACGTTTGGTCTGTACTGTACATCATAATTTTAAAGCCAGCCTTCCAGCTCAGCAATTTCTCATCATTTGTTTTTGAATTGACAAAAGAAGAGTATTCAGCTGGAATCTATCTGGAAGATTAATACCCCAAAATCTGGCTAATGTATTGGAAGTTCTTTTTTAATCCGTGTTTGAGACAATCACAGGGACTGTACATGCAAACAAAAGCATGTTGACTTACGGGGACATACTGCTCCAGGCGGCCCTGAGGGAAAATGCCGTAGAGTTTCGGACCCAGTTCCCTCTCAGCCAGGATGGCGAACATCACGCTCTCCAGAACCATGGCCTCTGCTCCCTGCAACAGACAACGTAAAACTCTTCACGTCTGGGAAAGGCTCACACCAACGATTATATTTTTTAATTCTATAACATAAGAGCAGCTCATTGCAATGTCACCAGGTGATTATGAAACCCATTCAAGTATAGACGTAGAACCAACCAATGGCAAACTGGTGAATTTTTCACAATGTGCCATAATTTTCTTCAGCTGAATAAAAATACAAGTAATTCTTTTGGACCTAAACAGGAACAATCAAGAGTCTTTAATAATCAGGATTATTAAAGTTAGAAACTCGTGATCAGGCTCAACATCTGGATGGACCCAGTCCTGAACCTTCTGAGACATATAAAGATAATTACAAAGTCAGCCTTCTATCAAATACGTTTCTAGGATTGAATAACAAATGTCCCAGTAATGTCATGATAAACTAATTCTGATTGATTTATGCAACAGTGTCTTCAGAGGTCTGCTAAGAAGTCAGACAACAGCTGCAGCTGATCCAGAATGCTGCTGCTCGTGTTCTCACTAAAACTAAGAAAATAAAGCACATCAGCCCAGTTCTAGACTTAAAAATATAATCCTTTTCTTAGTTTATAAATCATCAAATGGTTTTGCACCAAACGCAACAAAGATCTGTTTCTGTTTTATCGACCTTTCAGACCATTTAGGTGTTCTGGTTTACTTTGCATCCCAAAACCTAGAACCGCACATGGAGAAGAAACATTAATTTGATAATCTTCTAATCTGAAATAGATTGCCATAAAACTGCAAAAATGCTGAAACCTACAGTTCCTCCAAATCAAGGAAAAAATTATTTTTAGCGTTGTCTTTCACTAATAACTAAAACATCAATAATTTTAGTTTGTTTTCCAACTTCACATTATTTTCCTTTATTTTACCATTGCAATGTAATGTTTTTGTGTTTGTCTGTTGTTTTATGTTTTCATCATGTGAAACACTTTGACCCTCCTTATTTCTGAAATTTGCTGCACAAATATATTTGCCCTGCCTTCATCAAGTAAAATTGAGAGAAACAAATTGTGAATAGTTAAACATTTTTACATACTACAAAAGTTGCTTTAAAGGACCAGGATTTGATGAGTGACGTGTGAAATGCCAAAGCATTCCCAGGGTGATAGGCAGGCCTGAAAAAGGTTGTAAAGCAAGTTTTGGAGTGGGTAACATGGATGGGTGACTCTGAAGAAAACAAATGTGTTTGGGTTTGCTTGCCAGGGTGCAGAGGTGGATTAAACTCTCTCAGGACTTGGCAGTCTCGGAAGAGTAGTCGCTGTTGACGCTGCCCAAGCAGGAAGGATTGCTTAGTCTTGCTCAATCTATCTTGCAGATACATGCAGATACTATCATGCTGAGACTTCCAATCAAGAGTCCAGCAGGAGCTCAAGTTTAATAAAAAAAAAAAAAGTCTCACATTCCCACATGAGTAATGTTACTCTGTGGTACAGTGCCTTGACAAAGCATTCCATCAACTTTTACTTTTGTCAGACTGTTACTTGTTTAACTCTCGATCTATTCTGTAGAGACTTTGGCAGATTACTAAACCAAAAAAATTTAAATTTTCAAAATTACAAGTTGAACAGGTTTATGACTAAGGTTGGAACAGATTTGTCCTGTTGGAGAATACCTTTGACATTTCACACTGTATTTATTGATAGTCTATTAGCACGTAATGTACTGTGCAAAGTTTTCCTTTAAACCATAGATGCTTTTTTCACCCCAGTGCCTGACTCTGTTTTAAGAAAGGCATTGGGTATTGGAGTGAACACAACATGTTTGCCCCTATAATTCAGAACTACAAATAACTTATAAATATAACATATAAAAAAAAGGCTAATAAACTGAATGAACAAGAGGGGTGTCGCATACATTTTTAAAAGTTTCTTTTCTGACACTAGTGGCTGTTATTTGCATTAAATTAGACTGGAAATGGCTCAACAGAGAGGAGGGAAGACATACAGCAAATGTCTGAGCGTCAGGAGTCGAACCCCACATAGCCGTGTCTCCAGGCCCCAAACATTTTAGAACACAACCATTTTTTATTTGCCTCCTCCGATATTTAGTAGCCTGTCATAAACACACAATTTGATCCTATTTATTTGGCTGAATCTGTAGAAAATAACAAAGACAATCCTATTTAACAGTATGGACAGGACTTCAGCATGTTAATTTACATAAATTTCAATCCATTAAGCAATTAATCACTTTTTTTCCCATGTAAAAGTCCATAGCCGGCCCGGAACCTTGTCTTGATGTTCTGGTTCAGTCTTAACTCTGACACACAAGCGACGTCCACAAACAATAAAAATCAAATCCTCCAGTTGATCACTTCTCTTGATCAACTGGGGGATACATTTTGTTTCAAAACACAATCTGATAGATTGGGGGATGAGAAACAATTAAACATTTTTTTTATTAAAGAGTATTTTCTGAAGAACAATCAACAAAAAAGGGGCAGGGAAGACGAAAGATGGAAGTGTGTGTTTGTGTATGGGAATGCTGGTGGGAGAGGTGAAATATCTCTCCCACCACCCGACATCATTATTTATTAACATGATCTATGAAAGGTTGCCATGTGACATAGGAGGTGTCGACTTTGTCCTGCATCTCAAAAATGTTATATTTCCTAATTGGACATGTTTAATTATATCCTGTAGCAGGTTAAAATAAAATGGTGAGTTCTTTTGTTTCCAATTTATTAATTTCACCATGGGTCCTTAAAAATTACAAAATTCACCTAATCAATTTTGTAAAATGGATAAGACCATCCTTTTTGCAAAATTGCAGACTTGTAGGAACTTGAAAAAAATCTCACAGTTGGTCAGAAGGAGCAACGGTCCTTTGGATAAATCGACCTTGAAAAACGGTGTATCCCTTAAAGTTTCCATTGATTCTATGAGACTCCTGAAAGTGAAAGGTTTTTTGATTATTGGCCCATAATGAAGCCTGGGTGTGTATACATAATAATCTTACTGGTAATATAAAATTAGAGCCAAATCCAAACCTTGCCAGGGCCAAAAACAGACAATCCCACTCGACTCTGTCAAAGACCTTCTCCATATCTAATAAGAGTAGTAACTCTGTACCTTATCGATCAATATCTTGACTGTAGTTAATATTTAATAACCTCATATCAAATATATACCTATCTTTTATAAACCTGTTGGATCTTAGGATACAATAGTTTGGAGAGTTTCTTTTGAGTGTTGCCAAAATTTTAGCTGGGATCTTACAATCAATATTTAGTATATTTTATAGATCTATTCAATCCAGGATTTAAAAGGTTCCTGCCTATCTTATGGATAAGTGATATATTCGTTCATAAAATGATGGAGGAAAAGAGCCTTTAGTTAATGCTTCATCAAACACCTGTAGCGTAACAGGTGAAGTCTGGTCCTTAAGGCCTCTGTGGTATATCATCCAGGCATGGGGTTTATGAGTTTTGCAGTTTATATGCAGCTTTTTTTATTTTCTACATCTCAGTTTCTAACAGGCTCTTATATTGTGTACTAATTTGTGGGATGTTCTTCATTAATGCAATGATGTTCTTGGATTCAGAAGTGTACAGTTTAATGTAGAATCTGTCAAACATTTCATTGACGTCATCAAGGTCTGTGGTTAATTTGGTCCTAATTTGTAATAAAAAAATTATGATTATTTTATTAGCAGTTTTCCTAACATGTCTGTTTAACAGATGCAAAGTAAATAAATTGTTAGATATCATTATTTTTATCTGTTTTTACTGGAGCTTCGAGAGGTAGGAAAAAGAAATGCTACATATTGATACAACACTATTATGGAAGACAATGAAACACCAATAGTCATGCGTTTAGCTCTATGACTTGTGATCTTTGGCACATTAAAAAGGGGAATGTGTTTCACACAGTTTGTTCAGCAGGAAACCAGCTCAAGGAAAACATAACTACTCACTTTGCGCTCCCTGAGATGTTTGGGTCCAAACTGTGATGGACCTCTGAATAACAACACTGTTCTGAAGCACCAACACAGAAACTCAGCATTAAATGTACTGCTCCGAGAGGTTACTTGGATTTTGGTTTCTTATATGATAAGGCTTCAGGCCAAAAAAGGCAAATGTTCCAAATATATATATATATATATATTTTAAATGACAATGAAAGACTTTATCTTAGAGACTTTCTTTAAACTGTTGTATGTTCAGAGAGAGCATGGCATACACTTTGGTTATCATAGGAAGAGTTTAGATATATGTAAGGCACAGTGAATACATCTAAAATGACTCAATGTTTATGCAGAACAGATGATTCTGCAGCTCACCCTGTTTCCTTTGCTCAAACAATATTCCCTGCCTTACATAAGGCCTTATCTGCAGAATGCTGATCACATGCGCTTTCAAATCTCCAACGTGAATTATCCACATTACCATAATCATCTTGACACAAATACCGCCAGATGACAAACCAGCTGACAGGGAGTCTACATCCAAAGCACTTGTAAAGACTCCAGTGAATAAGCTCTCTCTACAGAAACTAAATCTAATATCTTCTGCTATTTTTACCAATGTTTTATACCAATGTCTAGCTAAGAGTGAAAGATTTCTGTAGGAGGAGCACCTCCTTTAATTTACATTAATTCTATGTCAGGCAAAAAGTTATTTAATGTCTTTATAAGCTAAGCTAATATTTAATATGTGTGTGATATTTTCTAAAGTCTTGAAAACAACCACATTAAAAAATTACATCCCTTTGTGTGAATGAATTTTGTTTACTGGGAGAAGCTGAGAATACTCCTCTCCTTTTCTTTTGAAACTTAATCTTACTACCACATTTGCCTCGCCATGTCTTCATTTTTCCAGTCCTGCTCTTAGATTTAAAAAATATATAATAATATAAAAATTATAAAAATCGATTTCTGTGCCTTGCAAAAGTATATTTAACTCTAGTTTTGCACATTTTGTCACATTGTAACCACACTCTTCATTGTATTTCATGGAATAGGCTAGAGTTAAATAATGAACCATTGTGAAGTGAAGGACAACAATTCACTTCACAAAAATTATGAGTAACTTTGTTAAATTTAAATCAATATTTGTTCATGTGCTTATTTTACATTTTATTGTGGCCTCTAAAGTTTCTTTGTGAAATATATGTATTTTTTTTCACAGTGCAGCTGTTTTTGAATATTCCCTGTTCATAGCTGAATTATTTAAAAACAAAAGTCTATTTAAAAGCAATTTCAGGAAATTACATTAAAAATGTAAGTTTAAATTAACAGCTATTTAATAGATCACATTTTGAGCAGACCTTTAACTTTGTGGATATCCACTAAGCCATTTGTTTTGGACTTTAGGAAGCAGCAAAGCCAGATTGACTGAACTCTGTTGCTCCCACATTGACTGTCTGTCTGATGCCACTACTATCCTCCGTCAACCTGTTTCATTTCCCCTGACCTATTTTCAACGTCAGCGTTGTTGGATTCATCTCACTTTCTCTTCATACGTTGAACCGTCAGCTAAGAATAAATTTGAGGCCACTGAGGCTTCTTGGCAAGTGTATTTCACAATTTCTAGCAAAGACCTTCCACCCACGCCTTCCTGAAGCTAGACCGGAAACACACGCTTCCTGTAGTATAGCTGGTATCCTCTGCTTGTGTCCCACTCATGTCATTCCCCCCCCCCCCCCCCCCCCAAACACACTGGGTCTGATGCAGGACTTTCTCCTACTCAGTGTTTTGATTACAAATTGTTACTCTGGACATGCTTCAGTGCTGCTTATCTGCTCTGAGGTATTTCACGGCTGGTCTTGGAAAGATGTCGCAGGTGCATCGAGGGCTGCCAATAGCTGCTGCTCTGACCTCAGTGCTTATCTCCCCCTACTGTGTGTGTAAATAAGCCAGTCATGGGGGTGGTACTAATGACCAGCCAAATCCTTCTGAACGGAGCAGGAATACAGTGACGCATTTTCTCCATTAATCTGTCAAAAGTAACCGCAACACTAACAAGAACTAAAATGAATACCTAACACATCTTATGTGAAAGGGCTCAATAACCTTTTGCTACCTATTAATAAGAGCAACATTTAAGTGGTTAAGAGCCTCCTTTGTTTACTATCATTAGCACAATCTCTCTGTGTCTCCATCCCTTGGGTTTTAAGAATGCATGTTAGAGGCTAATGTACCGCAGTGACGTCTTCCATGTCGCTCTAATCCAGATCGGATCTACCTTGACCAGACAGCATTGTTAGGAAAGCTGGACCTAGAAACTGACACAGGGTCAGTTCTGCATTAACCCGGATTAAAGTCGAATGAAGCCGCTGAGGTGAAGCAGTAATCTTTAAGGAAAGAATGCAGCGTGGTAATGACAGTTAACTGACTGATGACCTCAACATGACCACATGACCAAGAGTCATTGTTTGGCTTTCCGGGATGTAACTCGAAGGTCACAACCACATGATGTGTTGCAAGATCGAGCATTTTCCAGGTCAGTGGATCTGAGTGTCTGCATAAAGGAAAGGTCCTGTTGTAAATGTTGCCTTTACTAGGAGCTTGACTCAGTGGTTCATGGAATCATCCTGATGGTGGAGTTTGTGTAAGGTATAAACAATCATCATATACTAACCCTGATATAAACTGTGAATTCAGTCTACATTTTTAGAGCAGTGTTTCCCAACCCTTGTCCTCAAGACTCACTGCCCTGCATGTTTTAGGTATTTCCTTGCTTCAGTCCAGCTGATTTCAATTGATGACTGATTAACAGGCGTTTGTTGAACTGCAATCAGCTGAATCAGGCACATTAAAGCAGGGAAACCTCTAAAACATGTAGGACAGTGTGCCTTGAGGACCAGGGTTGGGAAACACTGTTTTAGAGAATAGTATTAAGCTCTATATGAGTTTGTGTGAATAATATCCATGCATCATAAACCCTTTACTAATTTAGATCTTCAAAGTTTTAAATACACAAGGTGTGTCTGCTGAGATGCTGAATTGGATCACATATGTTGGAACTGGGTTGCATTGAAGCCTTTGAAGGCAACAATAGTTAATAATATACAGAGACATGGAAAAGCAAAACATATTAAGGCTCAGGCAAAT
This sequence comes from Xiphophorus couchianus, assembly GCF_001444195.1. Taxonomy (NCBI): domain Eukaryota; kingdom Metazoa; phylum Chordata; class Actinopteri; order Cyprinodontiformes; family Poeciliidae; genus Xiphophorus; species Xiphophorus couchianus. The sequence goes on from NC_040229.1 coordinate 23,362,464, forward strand.
CCTGCACAATTGCCTATTTTAAAGAAAATGACTAATGCAAAAAAAGGTCTTATTTCTTTGTATAGAAAATGATTTTTTTGGTTGATATCTCTTTTCTCTTAGGTCCTGTCAGGTTGCTGAATTTGTCTTGTATTTTTGAAGGCAAGACTTTAAAATAATGTTTATAAACTTGTTATATTTTAGGCTTCTTTTTTTCCCACTTCCCTCATTTTTTTGCACATACAGCACAATATTCTGTCAGCCAATAACAAGAATTTAACAGACTTCAAAATAACCATAATTCCCACATTGTCTATGCTTATGGTAAAAAAAAAATTGTGATTAGATCCCCTTATTTTTATTTAAAACTTAGTAGTCAAAACAATAAGTTCTATAAGTCAGGAAAAGAGTATCCTGCTTTGCTGTATGTGTGCTCTTCGTTTGAAGGTAGAAAACTTCGCCACTATGTTGTCCGACAGAGTGAACCTTTTGGACAACATAGCCAACATGACTGTCACAGCTAAGTTGGCTTTGTGCTTTGAAATGAAGCACAACTCCATTGTTTAGGATTTAACTGGTTGAAACAGAGCGGGGGAAAACAATGGGATGGATCAAAAACATTTCTCAACTTTGTTTTTAAGAGTCATGCCGTGCCAGGATGAAAGAGAAGCAGGCAGGAGGTTAATCTATTGTCAACTTACAGTGCCTTGTGAAAGTCTTCCCTCCCCCTTAATGCAACATACCATCATGAAGTGCATGACTGTGAAGTGGAAGGAAATGCTGTATGGAACTGTCTTTTTCCCCATTTATAGTGCCACACCTAGACTTTTTACCCAAGGTACCCAGAAATGAAAACCACCAAAAGCCCCGACACAAAACACTTGTTCCTTTCTCAAGTGTTTTGCTGACTTAGTTATTTTCAGTATCTAGTTAACTTCTCATTAACTCTGAGCAGTTCATCTTGTTCCTGAAGAGGAAGAACATCCCCAAAGCATGATACTAAGCATGATTCACATTGCATCTTCACATTTTTTTTTTTGTTACATTTTGGTCTTTTCTTAGCAGAGCACTTTGTTCAACTTTTCATGCTTCTTATCTTATGAATGTTGACCTAGCTCCAAATCGAGTTTGTTCACAGTACAGTTCCTATTTTCATTTGATAGTTTGAAAAAAGCTCTGTAAAATGGAAAAAGCTTGAGTTGTTGTTTTATAATCTAATCCTTCTTTACGCTTTTCCAGAACGTCTCTGAGTTGTCTGCTGCGTTCCTTTGTCTTCATCATGCTGCTTGCTCACTAATTTTCAAAAAAACCCCAAAAAACTAAAGCCTTCCAAAAAAAAGCCTTATTCTGGGATTAAATTATACGCAAGCTGACTCTACAAAAAGACTTCAGAAAGCAGTGGGTGGCACGATATTTTATTTCTTGGTAGCAGAATAACGGAGATGAATACAAATGTGCACAACACTTTCAGATTTTTCTGTGCAAAACTTACTAAAAAAGCATGTGCCATTTTCCTTTCACTTCACAATTATGAGTTACTATGTCAGTCTATCACAGGGGAATGAAACTCCAGTGCTCGAGTGCCAGTTTCATGCAACGTCCTGATGGTCCCTGCTTCAACACCACTGAATCAAATGAGTAGTTAATGATCAGGCCTTGGCCTTCGACTGGCGTTTCAGACATCTGGTTTATTATATAAAGGCCCAATAAAATGCATTGGAGTTTGTGGTTGAAATGTGATTTAAAAAAAGGGCATCAACGTATTAGCGTAAGTTCAAGATATCCACTGATTTCCCTGTGAATCCCTCTAAATATTTGGCTTTGACTTGCGAGCAAAAAAAAAAGTAAATTCAAAGGGATTAAAACAGTTTATGGATGTGTGAACATCCAGTTTATGGATGTTCCCTGGAACATCCAGTTCCAGTGAACATCCAGCCTCTCCTAGGATGTTCCAGGAGAGGCTGGAACATCCTAGTGCGGGTTGCTCTGTTGTAAACCATCTTTTGAGGGCAGAGAAACAAAATGTACGGCAGCACCAACATCAGTTACTTACTTGGAAGTGATTCTCTTTGTTTGACTGTCGGGAGTCCCCTTTATTACAGGACATCTATCAACAAGAGAAAAAGGAAAGAACTATCCATGAATAAAGGCGAAGCCAAACATGCAGCATCATCAACTAAAAGCCCTGACCACCCCTACAGTACGAACAGTACAGTATGAGTTCGAACACACACCAAGTCTTTAAGACGTTAAACAGCTCATCTTTTTTTCTTGCTATCCTTTTACACATCTGGATTGACGTGAAGCTGACATCAGCCCAGAGAGAAACGAGTGCCAAATGTTTACTGTCACCAATTTAACCTTCTTCTAGGCCAGAGTTGCATGTCTTCACTGCTGAGAAACCCTGTCTCCAATGCGGTCAAAGCTGGTTTAATCATTAGTAGCTGGGCACTTAAACATGGGCGTCTGTCTTCTTTAATCATATTAGCTTTTTGATTAGATGCCGCTAATTCCTGCTGTGAGAAAGCAGAGAAGGCTGCGGTTACCTTGGTGAAGGACGCAGTGGTTCAGCTCGTTCAGACATCCCGAGCAATAAACACTGTTTACGCACCCATTAGTAATTACACAGACTCAAGTCAATAACTTAATGCAGCTCTCATTAAGTCAGCGGTTAATGTGAGCTGGGGTATAAATTGCCTTGAAAGGCAGCCGACATATTTGTCTTGGGCGGTTTTTTAATTTATTTTTACTTTGTTTTATTGCAAACAGTGTTTGTTTTTTTTTTTTTTCTACAAATCAGAAAATGCCAGCAGGTCACTAGTCAATGTTGTCCTGACGTCTCAAAGTCCTTCAGCCTTTATCATTTATCCTCTGAAATCATTGCGACTGACTGGAGTTTATCTCTGCAGGAGTTTTCTCACCAGCATCCGTGCTACAAGACGAGTCTGGCATTATGAGTCTGTGGACTCAGCATGTAACCGTGTCGGGCGAGAATATAGTCGTGGGAAAAAGTTTCCATTACTGTCAATACAATCACTGGGTTAACTAAGAACATCCTGTTTCTTTCATAGGAGCAAATAGGTAAAGCTGATTAACTGGACTGAATGACTGGGTAACAAACAAGAGTGACCGCTCCATGAAAACTGGAGTTTTATTAATTTGAAATCCATCAGCTGACAGTTGTTTGCAGTTTCAATGTATGCATTATTACAGCTTAAATGAACTGCAATATTTGATTTTGCTATGATATTTCACATGGTATGATATTTAACATGCATTAAAACTCTGTTTACTAATAACTAATGTAGCTTGTTGGATGAACTTTCACTTTCATACCTGATTAGTGACTGAGATGTTAAAGCTTATAGAGGGTGATGATGATTTTAAAAAGTATTGCAATACTAGAGACTGAAATTTTATTTTTTACTAATATTGAGCAGCCCTATTGAAAACCATTTAAGATGGTGGCTGATCCTCCAGTTAGTGATTACACCAGCAAATGCCACCCTTCGCACCCCAAAGCCACGCTGTGCAAAGCTCAGAAAAATTGTAAAAGATTTTTGCAGACTTTCCGGGCCTCAGTTAGCAAGTTAAATGTTAAAGTTAATAAAACAATTATAGCTTGTTTGGATAAAAGCTTTAGCATTCAGATTAGCAAAGTTTGTCTTGGGTACCAGGATCAGTATCTTTGAGACAGACGAGACGTGTTAGAGGTATTTCACAGCACCATCTTTGCAGAAGAGGAAATGAAACTTAACTGTCCTAAAACAACTTATGCTAACTCCAAAACCCGGAGGAGGAGCAATGATTATTTGGTCTTGCTTTGGAGTCACAGGAGCAGGGCAGCTTGCAGTAGGTGTCCTAACAATGAGCTCCTCAAATTATTGTAGAGGAAAGTCTGAGATAATCTGTCGGAGAGCAAAAGCTTTACCCAAGGAAGAAGACTTGTTCAATTGATTGTAGTAAAAAATTCCCCCGCCCCTCAATTTTATGTTGACCTTTCATTTTTCACATGACTGCGTTCATATTTCATAGCTTTATTTTTCCAGTGACTGTAAATCGCACAAGATGTAAAGCATTTGGAAGCTAGATCGTTCTTTCTTTAGCTGAGGGATCTGCTGACGTGCAGGCATTGCCAAAATCTCCACTCTGTCCCCTACTTAAAAAAATTAAGCTGACATCTTCAAAAGTAGAAATCACAAGGCAGGGATTTAGAGAAGGGGAGGGAAAAAGATTCAGCTTGCAGCTTTTTGTTTTCCCTCCACCCTGTGTCTTCCTGGCGCTGTGCTACATGAGTGTGTGTTACATCTTTATATTAGGCTGAGATTTCAGAGATCTCATACTGTACCGTGTTTTTTGGTGGGTTCACCTGGGAACAAGAGTGCCCAAGGCACGCTCCTTTGGGAAGCCTACGGCAAAGAACACATGCATGTACAGCCATGGGGGTACATCACTATGTACAACAATGGCTAACACGCACACACACACACGCACACCCACACACGTGAAGGCATAACTACTACACATGCATGCATACTCTAACATAGGCATATGAGCTACAGGCGCACACACAACAGTAACCTTTGATGGTGGCACTGACACATCACACTGACCCCTGTTACATGAGTCATCTCTGAGATAAAGGCAAACAGTTTGACGATTTTACTTCAAAGAGGATTTAGGTATGTATTCTACATTTCGGTTCTTAATTGTGTGTAAAAAAAAGAAAAGAAAAAACAACTAAAAACACTGACAGGGAACTACTTTCTTAGTTTTACAACCTGGTGAGGAGTCTGACCTACTTTTTGGCTTATGGTTGACAGACTGAAACAACTCCCACCTGCAGGATGGCCCCATAGAGGCGCAGCAGGATGCTCCTCGGCTCGTCCCCGACCGAGCCTAGGGAGTCGGGGAGGCTGCACAAAAAGAGCTTGTTGCTCAGACCACCTCTGGAGAAAAAAAAAAAAAAAAACAAGACATGGAATGAGTGTGACAGTAGTGAACATAGTATACAACGTTCATGTTTTCTTCAGGTTCTGATAAAGCCTCAGAGCAGCTTCTGCTTATGTTTAATGCATAGGCGTAAATCCCGGGGGCCTCGGGGAGGTTTATATAAGGCCCAGTGCTTTAAGCGCTACGTTTAAATTATGATTCTCCCCAGATATTCATTTCTATCTACTTGTTGGTTCTCAGCCATCCAGGACATGGCAAAACTAAAAAAGGCTTAAAAATAAAGCAACTTAACAAGTTATAATTTAAATAGGCCATAACTTGTATTGGGAGCCATTTCAATAAATCAATGTTTATGAGAAATTTTATTAAGAGCAGTTACTCATTAAAGCTTTTGTGTTTAGAACCTTAAAGTTTTGTAAAGGTGTAGCAGAGATTAGATCAGTGAGACTGAACAAGACTCATATCTAAGCAATATCTGAATTTTAGTTTTACTGCTTAGCAGGTTGCTTACTGAGAAAAACACGTGTTTCATGTGCATTACTGGTCATTTTTGTTCTGCAGCTTTAATGTGGTTTAAAATCTTTTTAAACCACATTTTACCTTACATTTCACTGTAACTTTGCCGAAATTTTCCTGTTTATGGTCCCCCCCAATAATGAGATGGGATTTACGCCCTTACTTTAATGTGACCAGTTCAAACAGTATTAGCTCCTGAGCTGCAGTAGATATCCAGACCGAGCCTGGTCTGGCTCGGTCTGGATAGTCGTAGCCTGGCTCTAATATTCAAAATCCAAATAAATAGAAGCTGTTTTTGAACAACAGATCAACAGAAACCCACACATTTCCTGTGTGAGACAGAAGGAGAGCAGCAACTTGTTTTATCAGGATATAGTGAAGACAGAAGTGTGCGCTGGCATTACTTCAACTTATGTATAAATGTGCAACTCTGGCTCAGCAAGTCAAGGCCTGTTTGACGCTGTAGACAAAACAGAGAGGAACATCTTTATCGATTTCCCCAAGAAATAGTTCAAGATTGACATCTGGAACTTCCAAAAAGAGCATAAATATTGAATTCGGACCCTAATTTTTTAAAAAAATCCTAAATTACTCCTGTTTTTCTCTAAATGTTGTTCTTTGGAGTAAATATTTGTCTCTAAATCTGCAAATGCAGCCTAATATCTCTTCAAATTAAAGATTTAAACTAAAATTAGATAAAAATAAAGAAAACAAGAGTAAAGAAAAGGAAACAGTATTAGGTTGCTGTGAAATTCTTGTGAATAAATAGTAAAGAAGACCACTGATCAAGAACCAAGTACCTTAGGTATAACATGTAGCACTCATCTTCTGGTAAAAAATAAAGATGATCAGTTTTATTGAATTAAGCATCCTTAAGTCAACATCTGAACCAGTTTAACAAAAAACTGTCAGAAATGTTCATCTTAAGCCTCCAAATCAGGTATTGCTTTTAGATTCAAATCAACATTTAAGCTTAAATTTTTGCAGAATGTATTTAAACCTGATTCCATCCAAACTTTACCATTCAACTCTTCTTAGAAAGAACTGAAAAACTCGTCTCTCAATAGCAACATCTAAAAGCACATTTGAGGTTAAATAAGACTTACTGAATGACTAGTTTTACTGAATTAAACACCTGAAATTTACAATTTACATCTGCATAACTTTTCAAAAAAATTACCTAAACGTCACATCCGGTACTTTCAAACGTGGCATCATTTTTTTTTCCTATCTAGCTTTATATTAAACAGTGTTGGGTAGTAGGACCGACATTTCGGCAAAGCATGCAGCTTTTCTGTTCTCCACCAAAACCTGCTCAACACTGTGAGAATGAACAGCGAAAATAAACCTTCCACTCCTACAAAAATCCAGCCAGCAAATATAGGACGTTGCTGCTCTTAGCCTATACTAGAATATACAAAAATACAAAAATAACAGTATTTAAAGAATATCTGGAAGGATCAATTACAGTGATTCACCTTACTAAATTAACCAGATGCATTCAGTCATTTCCAATAAATTAAGAAGCTTAGCATCACCACATCACATGGCTGTTCTGACTCATTATTATTGGTTTGAGTCTGACTTCATCTTTTCACACAATGGATCAACAGAACCGCTGGTCTCTATCACGCCTATTACACATGCAGAGTGTGGACGCATTGTAACCTTATGATGGTGATCTCGAAGTCCTCCTCGGCCAGTCCTTTCCAGGCTCCGTGCAGAAACTCCCTGCACCACAAATAAGCCTTGCGGCGGGTCTCCAGGTCCGGCTGTTCGGGGCGGACAAGCTCCCTGGAGTCCTCCTGGGTGTCGGGCTGGACATGCAGAGCGTTCGCGGTCACTAGGAGGCCCAGCGACATAGAAGGGGAAGACGAAACCCCGTTGATAAATTTGGTTTTCATGTTTGTTTATTTATATATATATTTTTTTTCTATCAAGAAGCAAGCAAGAAAAAAAACCTCCCCCGCAGTCTCCACGTTTTGGATTGTGTCGCAGGTGGATTTAATTCGGTTATTTCACGAAATGTTCGTGAAAAGCAACGCTCTATTTTTAGTATTCAATATTGCTGTTTGCTGTAGTGTCGATTTTAAAATGTTAAAGAACGCAAATATCCGCGATAAACGACGAACCCGAGCCTTAAACCGCAGAGACTGAAACGAGGATGAGGGATGCGCAGACTATCAGAGAAAGGGGCGGGGCGCGGAGGGAGGAAAAGGACCCGCCCGTCCTGCTCTCTGATTGGTTTAATCAGAACCACAACAAATCTGGCGATGCGTTCAAAGAGTATGGGACATGTAGAAAAATTAGTGGAACGGTTTCTTCGATTTCTTGCCTTAAAAATAATGATAGGACAATAAAATATAGACAAAGTCACATAAAAATGTTAAATCACTTGATGAAAAAAGTAAACAATTTTGTTTTAATGTATTTTTGCCTCATACCAAACTTTTAGCATCTATCCAGGTTCACAGTGGCACTCAAAATGCTCTATAGGGTCTTACAAACACTTGCTAATTAATAAAAATCAATAATTTGATCAATATTAAAAATAATCATTTGCATATTTTGAAAAATATATATATCGTCAGTGAGCTGGTTTATCTAATTTATCAGTATAACTTCGGGGTAGATGACAAAGGCCGAGTCTATTCACTAAAGACTTTTAGAAGACATTTCTAATAGTCTTTCCGTGATCAACCAAATTGTCCACTGAAAGGAAACATTAATGGCAAAGTTTGTAAACTAGGCCATTCAAAGCGTATCTAAAAATGTAAATCTTCAAGTAAAAATTAACAGCTAGAACCAGCCAACAACCTTAATTCATTTCATTAATGAAACTTTTATAAATATATATATATTTAACAAAATACAATTGAAACTGAAATGAAACTTTTATAAATATATATATATATTTAACAAAATACAATTGAAACTGAAATGAAACTTTTATAAATATATATATATTTAACAAAATACAATTGAAACTGAAATGAAACTTTTATAAATATATATAGATATATATATATATATATTTAACAAAATACAATTGTATTTCTTGTTTATATTTCTTAATTTCTCATAGAATATGAAATATTTATAATTATTCAGATACCAAAACAAGAAAAAATAACGCTTTTGACCTGTTATGTGGATTCTGTGACGCACTTTCTATTCTCTGATATTTTCAATGAGTCTCTGAATGCAACACAAACACGTGTCGCATTTCTGTCTCGTTTCTCACGTAGCACAAAAATCCCCCAACAAATCCTCCAGCATCACCAAAACCATGCGGTAGTGTAACATTCATAATTCCTGCAACACAGGGAAGCAGAAAACCACAACATGATAACCAAAGAAGCACTGAACGAAGGCAATTCCAGGATTTATTTACTTACTTCCACAGTTGTCACAAAATAGGAAGTGCTCTCTCTAAAGCTTAATGTTTCTCAACAGTATGCATTCTATGCACAGTTGTAAATTTAAAATATATGGAAGAATTTTAGCTTATAACTTTAAGAGTTCATTGCTGCATTTTAGTTTTGCCAGCAATTTTTTGACGTAAAATATTCCCTCAGTTTACCAGCTGTCAAGATATAAAAAGAAAGAAAGGCAAGGCACCTTTTAAGTTTATCACAAACATACATTTCCAGTCAGATGTTAACACCCATTAAGGTAGTGTGAGTTTTAATTTTAGGATTTCAATGATTCAGAATCTTTTCTTCATTTTTAACGAATAAATACCAGCAGCACCTCTCCCGTCCTGACTAGGGATAAGGATGTACGATAATGGATGGATGGATGGATGAATGGATGGATGGATGGATGGATGGCGGGATGGATCGTAGATTTTCTTTTGCATATTGGCTATTAAACTGAACCGAAAACTAATTATAGTCTACTAAAGACTATAATAAATTGTCATAAACTAACCTTTTCATTACGACTTATTTTTCTACATGCACTTGAATTTTTTTAAAAAGTGGTCTTGATTCGAAAATCAAAGAGAAAACTTTACAAACCGCCAACACAGAACTAACACAAAAGCGTTAATCACTAACTTCCTTTCTCCACCAGGGGGAGCCCGTGCTTTTAGTTCTCAAAGGATTGTTTTTTTTCACTTAGTCAGCTTCGTACGTATTCTATTCTTTATATTTAATGTTTTCTATTAAAGGGAATTTTAGCTTCAGAGTTTGGTTTCTTTGCAAAGTTTTTAAGGCTCGACATTTAGATTTTTTTGTGTGTTTTCTTCCTAAGCTCCGCTCCTCTGTGCAGCTCCGATGTATAAAACATTCGCACCAGAGTTCCTTTGACAGAACGTGTTGATGACGCCTTCATCTACAACAACAACAACAGAACTCAGCTGCTGTGAAGCTAACTAGCCGGCCTAGTTATTCTGATTTTTTATATATATATATATATTATTATTCGTATTGTTTTTATTGGTGTCTTAACAGTTACTTGCTCATTCGGGTATGAAGTTAACGCTATAAAATCTCGACTTTAGTTTTTCATTTGTTTTGAATTTGAAAGTCTTTGTCTGCTAGCATGTTAGCTTTAAAGCCGAGCATAACTCGGAGCCTCTCCTCTTCCAGCTGAAGGTAACGCATTTATTTAAAGCTACTGTTTGTGCAATATGCATCCATACAATCGGCATGCGGCCTTTATTGTGCAAACGTTTAAACTTTACCAGAGTGCACCGGGTATCCTTACAGAAACTAGAAGGTGAGGATGTGAATAACGGAGCTGAGATGACTAGCCTTCATGTTCCAACAAGCTAAGTTGTAATCCAACTGTCTGATATGTGAAGGCGTGGATGTTAAATGCGGTTTTAAATCGCATTCATATTGGGAACGTAAACAAGTTCAGCAGGGCCGAGCTCAAGTAGTGGCAGTGGCAGCTATTGCGGCACTTCCGTATTAATATTTGTAGCCTTTGGAGTGTAAATATCAACTTAAGTATACATGTATTTTACAGCAAACATTTTAAAGTAGACATCAATAAGTGTCCAGAAATTCCCAGAAAAAAAAGTGAACTTTCAATTGTATGAAATTAGAAAATGTAAAAAAATAAAATTAAATTAAAATGTGCAGGAAGAGGTTATAAATGTCCATTTTGAAGTATTCCGACTTTTAAGTGGAAGTGGTCAGCTATAATATACGAGAAGCTTGTCAAGCAATCTGTACATCTCTTTACTTGCCTTGTGTAAGAAGGGTGCTTTAAAAATGAAACTAGTCTTGCTTTGTATGGCCGGTGAAACATAGAGGGATAAGCCACAGATATAAGAGGCTTAGCTTTTCAGAAAACTGCACAGAGAAAAATTGTTTCAACATTTAATGTTGCCCAACTTTAAATGCATTTATTTTTGGCTTACCTGCCCATTTAGAAAAGGTTTTGCTCTTTGGAGCTTCAGAGTATTGTAGGTATTTGGTTGGGTATTTATGACATCAGAGACCAAGTGAACGCCACATGAGCCAGAACTCTGTCAGTGCATGCCTGTAAAAACACTTGTATAACTGTGTGTGGAAAAGCAACATCAAGTCTAACGAATGCAGACGTTGGCAAAAAAAAGTTAAATAATGTATGTCTCTCTAGAAACGCTGGAAAGACGATCTTTAGCGAAAACTGGTGTAAAGCTAGTAACTGTTTTTCCTCTTCAGGACTTTCACTGCCAGCTGTAAATCAGAACCACAGTAAATCCCCTCTCCACTGCCAAAAGAATAGAAAAGAAAAAAAACAATAACAGTTATTTTAAAATCTTACAACAGTACAATTAAAATATGTGTGCATCTGAGTAAAGTAGATTACCATTCCAACAATTGTATTTGAGCAATTGTGTCCTTAAAGTAAAAAAATAGATTAATTTTCCACAGTAATGTATTTCACACATTTATTTCTGGTATTTCTTGTAGTATCAAGAATTATGGCTTACAGCTCATGAAAGGTAAAAATGTATCTGAATACTGCATAAGAACTACAAAAAATGAGTTTAAACAGAATTGTTACTTTATGTATGCCTTAGAAAATCATTAGGGATTTGGCAGTGTTCCCACCCACAGTAAATTACACCGTCCACAGGGATTGTAGGCCACAAACGTTTACAGCTAAAGAAGATGACTGATCACGTGTGTTGTGAACAACCATATTGTTGAAACATTCAGTGGAAGGAAAAGGTGCAGGGATAAACACAGCCTTGGTGGGATTGTAAAAAAGGAGAACATGACGGGAATGTTGTTTATTGATCCGAGGTCCTCTTTTCAGACATAAGTATATTTTGTTTCTTTCTAAACAAAGAAACAAAAAAAAATATTGGCTTTATAACTATGCATTTGTTTTCTGTTTCATGCTCTTGATTAAAAGGCTTATTTGTAGTGTTTATAGTCAGGGTCACAAATTTCACCATATGTTATTATATGAACCAGAAGCAGAAAAATTTGCCGCTCCTACAACGTGGTTAAAATAAACTCACCTGTCTTTATCATCTTTCAGGGCAGAAATATTTATGGCAAAGCCAGAACACAGGACCTTCTGGTGGAGATTCTGACCTCCACCAGTAAACACAAGCCTTTAATTATCCGTCAAAAATGTCACCACAGAAAAAACTTCTCGTCCCAGTAAGCAGCAGGCGGAAAGCCGTGGACGACTTCTTCCCCTTTAACTCGCTGCCGGTGGAGTGCCAGCTGCACGTCTTGTCCTTCCTGAACGAGGTGGACAAATGCAGCTGCGCACTGGTTTGCCTGAGCTGGAGTTGCCTGGTCCGGTCGTGGAAACTGTGGCGGGTTGCAGACTACTCTCGGCGCGGTGCCTTCCATCTAGGTCAGGAGGGGCTGCTTGTTTCCAACCGGGAGTTTGAGCGATGGAAGGCCTGGGTCCACCACTACACCCACCATCTGATCTCCCGGCGGGCCAGCCTGCTCACGCTAAAGGCCAGCTTCGACCTGGGAGACCGCTGCAACAAGTGGAGCGAACTGCTGAGTCACCTGCTGGATAACGTCCACTGCAGAGACCTCAGCCATCTGAACCTCAACTGGACCTTTACCCTCTTTGAGCCACTGGACCTAAGAGTGCACTCCAGCTCCAGTTCACACCAGGACAACATAACCAAGATGGACCAGGTAATTAATTGTATTATTCTTGAGTGGTTAAGCGCAGGATAGACGTACTTTGTATGGGAGATACAGCTCTAAAAAGACAACACAGCTGAAGTAGAACAAGGAGAGTGAACGTTATTATGATGTAGATAGAGCTGCACACTAAATCAATAACTATATATCACAATAGACACGTGATCAATATCAATAGATAATACATCTGATAGAATAGTCAATATTCATTATGCAGAATATTCGCTGAACTCCGATCTAGAACCGCGCAGCATTCTGGGAGACGTAGGTAGATAAAAAATATTTTATCTGCTCAACCTCTCACAGCTAGTTAAGCAAGATTGGTGGCAACAACTAACTCACTCTTTGGTTACCTAGCAACAACTTGTTGAGTAACTTGTGCAGCAGCAGCTTCAGGTTTCACCACCGTGCCAGTTTTCAAAACTTGAAGTGAAAACTAGATAAAACGTGAAGGGTTATTCTACCAGTTTGGCAGTATTTCAGACATTCAAAACAAAAAACTAATCAATCATTATCAATATCCCCAATTATTGATATTGACTGATGAGGAATGCTTATATTATTATACATTTTTCAGCTGGGCGACATGGCTTAGGAGTGGAGTGGCTCCATCTGGTGATCCATCAAAGAAAAAAGACATAATTAAACTTAGTAGCAGTGGACCAGGGGTACTGTCTTCATAAAAGGAACAGTCCACAAAGTTAGTTGTTGCAATACCGCCATCATTGGGACAAAGATACAGACACAGCTGAACATAAAGTCACTAGACTAGGTGTACCTTCTATCGAAAGAACCAGGAGAGGCTAGAAAGATGATGGCATCAAATAATAGATAATAGTAGGAGAGTAGCAGGAGAAAATGGCACCTGGTAAACTGGCTGCTATGTTCTCCAGCAGTCTAAGTTTATAGCAGGAACTTTCTTCTTTTCTTTGGTTTGGCAGGTGACCAGCTTTCAGGAGCTGCTCGGCAAACTCACCCACAGCTGCCCGCGAATTTCCAAGATGCGTTTACATTTCGACTGGTCGGATCTGTCTGTGTCCATGCTCACCCGGTTCCAGCAGCTTCGAACCCTAGAGCTCAAGTACTTCTGGGTCTTCAAACTAGTGACATCCTCCACGCTGCAGACGCTTACCAAATCCTTGCCCAACCTAAAGTCGCTGACTTTGCACATCCTGGTGCCGCTGAGGAACCTGGGAATCTCGTACACGTTGGAATCTGAGTCTTTGGAGTTCCTGGACGTCTCGCCCAGCCGCGGTTTGGTCTTCTCCTGCCTGAAGCTGCCGGCTCTGAGAGAACTCCGAGCTAAGAAGATAGTGCGAGGTATCACGCTGGATCGTAGGACAAGGCTTCGGATCCAGAGCAGGTGGCCTTGTCTGTACCATGTCCTCCAGCAGGGGACACCAAAGCTTCAGACCCTGAACAACGAGAGGCTCCTTCCTACGTGGAGGGAGAAGAGCTACGGAGAGCTGACCGCCATCCTGGAACAGTCCTGCTACTGTGTGCAGCATCTAGACAGCTGGCTGTGGTAGTCAGCTGACTGAGACCGAAGATCCGTCTGTGTATTGTAAATGCCAGCCAAAGCAAAACACTGCTTTTACTCCCCTCATTGTTGCTTTTAGTCCAACAAACTGAGGACACAGAGGTTGTTTGTTGCTGCAGATGAAAAATAGGATGTGACTGCAGGATCCTCCCAGTTCCTAAACTGGAATCTGCTCTTTGTGTAAAAACACACGTAGGATTGAGGCAATGATGCACAGCGGCTTTGTAATCATTTGTTCCATAATCTGCAAAAAGCAACGGTGCTTCTTTCTATCGGGCTCTGCTGCTGCACTGGTTAGGAAACGAGCAGAGCCACGAGTACGTGGATCAGGACTGAATGAAGAATAATATCGCCATTATTTAGCTGGAAACTTTCTAAACCTTTTGTTGTCAAGGAAAAGAACAGTGAAGAATAAAGGCAAAATATTTTTGGGATTGTTTTTTCATCCAAGATGAAACTTTATGCTTTCATGCATGAACTTTGAATTCAGTTGAATATTTATAAAAAATATGGTAAAAATGAAAATCATCAGTAATAATATGGTTCTCTTAGTCATTTAGGTGTAATCTCCACAGCTTTGATTGTGTTTCCATAGGATTACAGTCAGAAATTAAGGGGGAAAAAATAAAAATTTTAGAATAAATGTTTTTTTTAACAAGTTGTTTTTGCAGTCAAAAAAATTTGACATTTCAGGCCCAATTTTTAAGTCTTAAGGTAACTTGAAAAGAAAGAAAACGGAGCATGGACATTTTTTTTCCAGACTTTTTTCCTTATTCCATTAATATATAAAAAAGCATCTGTTTCTAAATTAAGGGTGACTTTTATATGTATCTATATTTAGACGGCATCCTTTGTAACTGCACTGATCTCAAATATCCATGCTTCATTCGCATTTTTTTATATTCCACTGTAGAAAAACAAACCACCTTGAAAAGTATATAAAAAATACAATACATCTACAAACATAGAATTTGGTAACCATTATATAAACCTTTCTCTTTTTCGTAGTATCATAGCATACGAAGCTTAACTTTACATCTATTAACATTGCTGTCTTTGTTTGTAAAAACCAGTTGCAGAATGAGGGAGCCCCCCCGCTGTTTTCTGTTTGGCTTGCTTAACTTTCAGTCCTGCTTCAGGAGCACTGTTATGTGTTTTAAGCAAATTATTTAAACTCAACAAATTCATAAAAATGCTAGGAAACATGTTACAAACATTTTACATACCTGAGCATAGGATAATACTCAAAAAAAGTGAATGTTTAGACAAGTAGAAACAGCAACTAGCCTGGGTTGTCATGGCAATATGAAACAAACGGCAGGTATGCGCCCGTTACATCCTACGCTATTATGTTGTGTTAACCCTGAGAAAATGATTTAGGACCAGGATTCAAAGGGCAGAACAAAAACACAGCTGATCCACAGTTGATTTTGATTATTTTTAATTTGCAGAGCACGTCCTAATAGATTCACTACTTTGAACTGAAAAAGGCTGCTCTGCTGTTCGTTTGGCCTGTAGATTCTTCAAGATCAGGTTTAGATTCCCCCCAAAATTTCCACTTTTAATGTTTAAATTTTTACAATAAGGTAAAATAAAGAAAATTTATCACAAATTTGCTTTATCAAATTGTATTTAGTGTGGTCTTATCCAGTGTTGAAATTTTTAGAACAGAACTCATCCCAATTAGAATGGCCTTGGAATATTTCAGGGAGAAAAGCAAATTAATTTAAACGTTACAAAAAAGTTCTCTCTTTTTTTTTTTTTAATTAAAAACATTTTGCTCCTTTTTCTTAAAAAATATACAGTATCTAACAATTCTCCAAAATATTTTGCCTTTCTTCTGCCAGTTTCTCCAGACTAAGCCATCTAAACTTTGAACCGTGACATGTCCTGTGCTATAAAATTAATGTTTGTTTGATTGTTTAGAAGAAATACAGTTATATTTATCTCCAGATATGTGATGGAGAAGCATTAGAGAAGTTTGCACAAAAAAGATGAGGTCAAAGTTAAACATGCAGTAAATATTTAGGACTGAAAATTGCTGTAAGGTATGTTGAAATGGGCTTTGTAACTAAAGCCGCAGAGCAGCTCCAGTCTGAAAATGAGTTGAAAACTGTTTGTGTGTTTTTGCTCCCTGACTCTGCTGCTGAATACTGTAAACTGTTTGCTGTTAAGCTGGTGTAATTCCAATCACAGCCGGCCAGGAATGCAAAGTGAGACTTAATTCCAGTGCTGGACCACATTGTTCAAAATTGCTGGTGCTCCTTTACAGTTTGTTTTGTTTGTGCCGTTCCTCCTACAGCAAAGGGAGCCAGCAGGGTTTTGAAGTATTTGTTTTGATGGTGTTTGACTGAAGAACTCCCGCAGCTCTTGATTTTGCAGACATTTTGCACATTTCTGTTGCCTTCATGGAAAGTTTTATTCAGGAAGAGGGCGACGCATTACATTCCAGCTTTTCAAGACTCTTTGCAGAGAAATCCGATCGGTTTAATCCGCAGTTTTCCTCCAGGTCAGCAGATGTCCCCATTTTCAAAGATTTGGTCGTGAAGATTTCTGTGTTTACTGCTGCATTGTGTGACACGGTGGGCTTTTAGGTATTTAATGTGTGTGAGAGCAGCTTGACATTTTTCATCTTTGCTCTGTTGTGGTCAGGTTTCTTTCCCAGCCAAGCACACCAGTGTCACTTCAAATTTGCAGAATGATATGACTGACAAGCCCTTTTCCGTTTCTGAGAATTAATTTGTCCTTCACACAAGCAGGAGGTGCTGACATTTGCTCAGATGTTGTAAAATCTGGTCCTCTTGTTTTTAAGAATAAAAAGACTGGCCTTCCAGGGGTTTTTGTTGTTGTTGTTGTTTATTTGTGCTACTGCAACTACTCCAGGAATAAATGCAGGAAACCCCAAAGTGTTCTCAAAAACTGGAAATGTTCTGCTGTCTCTCGACCGGCCAATTTATCACACATTGTATGAATTTATTATTTTTTTACTGTTTTTCTCTCTAAGACAGAGTAAATACAAAATACATCCTTAATGTATTATTTCATTTATTAACAGAAAAGGGCTATCAAAACCAACTGGCCTTTTGTAAAATAAAGAAAAGTCGATTGCCACCTTGGTAAATCATGAACCAAGAGTGACCATATTTTTTCCCCCCTACCCCAGACCTGAGTACCACCAAATGTATAGAATTCAGAAACTTGTGAAACAGGACATGTCTGACAGCATGAAGTAGGCTAAAAACTCTCCATAAAAACAGTCAAAGTCATTTCTAATACTTTGGGACTCCAGGGATCTCTACGGCAAGAGCCGTAATCCACAAATGCGGAAAACAGAAGAGTGGTGAATCATCCCAGATGACTGGTCTACCAACATTACTCTAAAAGTGCAATGACTGCTAATCTGGCAGTGCCACAAAACATCCCAGAACATCTAAAGCACCTCAGGCCTCATTACATCGGTTAAGGTCACTGCTTTTGACAGTAAGAAAGAAACTAAGCTAAAATTGGTCTGCTAAACCAAAACACACCAAAGGTCCATATCAAACATCTTGATGATCCTAAGACTTTTGGGAAAATATTTTGTGGACTGATAAAGAAAGTGTGCGGCCCATTAAATGTGGCAAAAAGAACACCATGTTGACAGTAAACTATGATGGTGGTCATGTGATGGTCTATCATTTCTGCTCTACCAGAAAATCCCAGTGGAGAATTATAGAGACCAGTCGGCAACCACAAGCTCAACTTCACTTAGGTTCTAGGACAGTGGTGCCCAAAGTCGGTCCTGGAGGGCCGGCATCCTGCATGTTCTTGTTCTCTCTCTGGTTTAACGCACCTGGATCAAACGATGGCTCGTTAGAAGGCTTAAGAAGAACATTGACATGCTGAGAAGGTTGTTGGTGCCACCAGGGAGAGAACTAAAACGTGCAGGATACCGGCCCTCAATGACCCATTTTGGGTACCACTGTCCTAGGACAATGATCCAGCAAGTCAACCTTTAAATGGTCATAAACAAAATTAAGGTTAAGGAGAGGCCTAGTCATCTAATTGAGCTTCCATAGCAAGACCTTAAATTATCTTTTCAAAGCTTCCATTCTGGCTGAATTAAGATCACTTGAAGGAAGAGTGGACCAGAATCCCTTCACCTGAGTGTAAAAGACTTTTTGCAAATGCCAGATGGGAGTTGTTCTTGCCAAAAGTAAGGTAATCACTCATTAGGTGTAGGAATTAAGTGTTTTTTCACGTAGCACTAGGTATGTAGGTGTGACAATAAATGTAAAACAGAAGACACCTACCTGTAAGGCGGCCAAACCTTTTTCATAGCACTGTAATATACAGCCTAAATCAACAAAACTGAAACACTGCTGCTTCACCAGAACTCAGCCTCATGCTGTGTATGTCTCGACAACTTTTTGCCTGAAATGGTAACATCTGGTCTTTTCACAAACAGCCACCTCTTTCTATATTTGTTTGCTGATTTGTAACCCCTCATGAGAAATTTGAGCACAGAAGTGATGGTGGTCGAGCCTCCCTCAGGACAAGCCTTTGCAGCCAGTCCTCTGTTTTTCTGCTCTACTCCACCTCTTTCATCCAGCCCCCTCAGACATCTTTTCCTCATTTGCGTCCTGTTTGATGTGAGTTTGTCAATCTCACAGAGCTTTTCTTACGGATGCATATCTTTGGAAACCTCTGCAGCAAGGACCTGCTTACCTGTGGATGGGAACCCTTGGTTGGGGCACGATGGTGGCAGACTGAATACCTGGACTCCTGCTACAATCAGAAGACGGTCATTTTCTTTCTTGTCACGACAGACACTTGGTGATATTTGTTTGTACATGTGTATGTGCTGTGCTTATAAATAGGAAAAGCGAGGAAAGTGTGATGGCTCGGAAACTGCAGCCTTCCCTGAGGTTTACCTAACCCTTGCATTAGTGGTAAGAACCAAGTAACCTCCTCCAGATGTGTGAGAGAGAGCACTGCCTGACTATCTACAGTGAACATCGCCCTCTTCACACTCCAACACTTACTCTTTGCTCCTTTGGCAGTGTCCAGGTTAATGCTTAATCCAAGCACAGACCTATAATTTTTAAGGCCAAGCCCTGTTTATGAGGGAGAAATAAGGTGGATGCCTACAGATAAGTTGGTTTAGTTCACAGGTAGACACGCTCAGAGATTCAACTTCAGCTGCAACGCAAAGGACGCCTCAGGGGCGGCCAAAGGAAGCTGCCACAATGCCACGAAAATCCACCTTATCCAAAGGTTTGGCCGTCGCCTTCGCTGTTCTGGCGGTTTCTGCCATCGGTGGGATGGTCTCCATGATGATTGTTTTCAAGATACAGACTTCTAACCTAACCATGACAGAACGTCCAACCGAACCGACGACAACTCTGGCCCCACCACCGGTTATGCGGCTGCCGAGGTCCCTGATTCCCGAAAGATACGAGATCCTGGTCCATCCTCACTTCTACAGCAGGATTGTGGAAGAGGTCAACGTCACGACCCCAAACCAGACACTGTTCTTCAATGGGAGCTCGACCGTGTACTTCCGCTGTCACCAACCAACGAAGTACATCTTCCTCCACAGCTTCGAGCTGAGCGTGTCGCCTCTGCTGGTGAAAGACCACGACGAGAATGGTCAATTAAAAGTCACCTCATACCAACACCACGATGATGAAAGTGACTTCTTGGAGATTGAGTTGGAGGAAAACTTAAAGACAGACGGGAATTACAGTTTGTCTCTGTATTTTGAGGGAGAAATATCTGAATATCTTCAAGCAATGTATGTGAGCAGATATACAGAAACCAACTTTGATTCTGTAAATGAAACAATAGAGGAAAGGTAAGCGATTAAAAAAAACAAACTATAACGCTCTTTTAAGATTAGCTGTTACAGAGAAAGTACAAATATGATGTATGGAACATAGAAATGCTTTTCTATTTGGAGAAACAACATATTTAAAAAAACATACTTCAATATAAAAGAATTATCCAGTTTCATTCTAAGGAAAATATTAACATGTGGGCTATTAGGCTTTTATACCATTAAGAAAAGAAACTGAGATATTTAAAACTTCATAGATCTTAAACTTGTTTGACACTCTAAAAGAAATTTGATCAGTGGAAAGATTTTATTAAATAAATAAAGTAAATATTCTGGACCTCCATTATAGTTTTTCAAGTTCAAGGCACAAACTGTCTTTGTTTTCTTATAATAAATAGTGATAACTTAGTCTTGCACTGTTTGGTCTGATTTGGTTTCTAGACTTTATGAGATAGTAAATAAATATACCCATATTTGACATTTTAAATATTATGTTTTTAAAGTATAAAATGCATCTCTGTCTGTTTTTAATATTATTCTTTTGATTTTACTACAATGTCTTTTTCATAGATTCCTTGTAGCCACAAATTTAGAGCCAACGAGTGCAAGGAGATTGTTTCCATGTTTCGACGAGCCAGACATGAAGGCTGTTTTTCAGCTGACAGTAATCCATAGAGTGGGTACATTCGCTTTGTCAAATACACTACAACAAAGTAAGCAAATAAATACAGTAAACAAAGAAGAAATCCTAATTCTTAGACCTATTGCACTGACTCATGCTTTGTGTATTATTTTCTTCTCGCAGGCTCCTCTCTTCTAGATGAGGATTGGAAATACACAAAGTTTTTCTCTACGCCAAAGATGTCCAGTTATTTACTTGCCTTCACAATCTCAGAGTTCCTGGCCATGGATTCCCCAAAAAGTCGTGTGAATATTAAAGTAAGTGTGAACTTGTAAGTCTAAGAAATAGCTTGTTCAGAATTTGGGTTTATAAATTAATTGTTAAACAATAAGCAGTAACACTTTATTTGACGGGTGGTGAATAAGACTGTCATGACATCGTCATAAACATGAATAAGCCTTCATGAATGTTTATGACTGTTGTCATAAAGTGTCATTCGGTAAATCATGACACTTTTAATACAAAGTTGACATTATTCAAAATGTCTTTGTTATGACAACTTGACATTAACCAAGAAATCATGATCTGACATGAATTTGTTATAAAAGTATTACTGATTAAACTTTAAAAATTATATAGCTTTATGTTATTAAAGCTAAAGCTAAACCCGTCAAATAAAGTGATAACAATTCTCTTCATTAATTGATTAGAAATATCACCCATATTTGTAACCAACAGATGTTAGGCTTATAATTTTCACCAGAGCTGAAATGTTGAAAGCAGGAAAAATGGAAAGGATGATAGTTGAGTAAGTTTTTGATGGTTAGATGGGTCTGAGTATCTCCAAAACTGCAGCTCTTCTGAGGTTTTGTCAGTTTGCAGTTTTCTGTATTGTTGTTAAAATTGATCAAGCTATGAATTGGCAACAGAGTCGTGATTTTTCAGGGCTGTTTTGGTCTAACCCTGCATTAGATCTGTGGTCATGATATTATACCTGGTTTACTTTGTACAATCTTGTTGCTGTTTCTCACACGTTGAAGAATAAGCAAGATAACATTTTTGTGTTTTGTTCATGCAGACCTATGCCCGTCCTGAAGCCATTGCAGCCAGACACACGCAGTATGCCGCCGGAATAACTGCAAAGATCCTCGAGTTCTACGAAGGGCATTTTGAGCTGCAGTATGGATTTCAACACCTCGGTAAAACTACAGCACCCAATTTTAAAACTTGAATGACAGACTAAGGCAAAATGTGACAATTTTGTTTAATTTCTTTGATTGACAATAATATATATATATTTTTGATCTTTATCCACTTTTTCTAAAACCACAATTTTGTCCATGTCTTTTGTAACCATTATATAATTTAACAATCTGTCAAAGCAGAATCATACAGGTGGTGTAACTTATAATTTGCCCATATTTGTATGTTTCCTTTAGGTCAAGTTGCTCTGCCGGACTTGGAACCGTTAGCAATGGAAAACTGGGGTCTTATCACGTACCAGGAAGGAGCTTTGCTCTATGAGGAAGGAGTGTCCTCACTGTTGCACAAGGAAGTAATCACCACTATTATTGCTCATGAGTTGGCACACCAGGTAAGGGGAAAGACAATTTTGTGTATTTCCTGGAATGACACACATACATTAAAAAATGCTTAATACTTCCTGGACGTATTTACTGCCATGACAAGTGGCATCTTCTGTAGGTAAAATAGAGTTTTGCAGTAGATTGATTGCTGGATTTTTGTTTTGTCAACAGTGGTTTGGAAATCAAGTGACGATGAAATGGTGGAATGAAGTTTGGCTGAATGAAGGGTTCGCCACCTACATGTCCTACCTCGCAGTGAACCATGCTGAGCCGTCATTTCAAATAGTAAGTTGAGGTTGGGCGTCCCCTCATCCACTGCTAGTTGCTCCCAAAAGCAACCAGTGTTAGGAGTTTTTTTTTTTTTTATCAAACTACTTCAATCCTCAAGAAAACCACCAGACCTCCATCTTCTTAGGCTTTTATCATCACCCCAGGCTTGTAATCTGATGATCTTTGGTTTGACGCAGCTGTCATTTTTCAGCTCTTTCATCCAAAAGGCTTCTTCATCTCTGACTGACTGACTGACTGATAAGAAGTCAAAGTATTTGACCTTTAGTTGGGTCTTTAGCACTTCAAACATCTTTAAAGCTTTAAAAGTTGGCTAAATCTTTCAAATTCTCCCCTGAAGCCTTTAGAATTATAATGAACCACAGGTTGGATAAAGATATGCATCATTTCTATTTTTTGACACTATAGGACCTAAATAGACATACATATTTTTTTTAATCTGCATTCTTGACTCATATCTCCTTTAATGTTTAAAGACTGCTAAAATGAAGAATGTTTACCTTTGATGATAAACGGTGGGATCAAATCAATTTTGTATGTCAAAATAAAACCACATTTTGACCAAATTCTGTCATTACTTCAGCAAACTCTTACCTCAATAATCTACTTCCAACTTGTACACTTTTCAGGTGTCATTAAACAACCTTTTTGTCTGTTTTTTTTGTTTGTTTTTTTACAGACAGAGAAATTAATTATGGATGACCTTCATGCAGCGTTTGAGGAGGATGCTCTGTTGACATCCCATCCTCTCAGCGCTCCGCCGAACGATGTCCAGACAACTGGTGAGATCCTCGGGATGTTCAATGCTATAAGCTACAGTAAGGTAAAGTACCACACAAATGCTTGCTTGTTTTTCATATTTTTTGGTTGAGCTTTTAGAAACATGCCTTTGAACGTTATTGTGTTTAAAATGTACATTTGCATTTGAGGTGTCTCTCTAGGTTGGGAACTAAAAGAGAATTGTTTATTTTGCTCAAACACATTTAAAAAATAATGAAATTAGACAAACTGAAAAAACCTGAAATGTTTTTCTTTATTTTTTCCCAAAGCTGTATTTAGTCAGTGTAGCTTGAAGCAAAAAATATAAAATATTTATAAAGGATATAAATAAACAATTTTGTCCATGTCTTTTGTAACCAGAAATATTTATAAACAGACAAAGTTACATTTCTTCTAATAAAGAAGAAGTTGTGGTAGACTTTCTTCAGTTAACTGACCTGCAGGGCTTAGCAACAGGTGGGGGAGGAGAAGTGCTGCTAACTCTAAACACAGGGAAAACTCCAGTAACATCGTCACCCTCCTATTAAGTACTTTAACCCATCAGAAAGGTGTTACGTAACATTTTAGGCAGTTTTAAAATCACACCTTTTAAAGCTTTGATATACACTGATGCCTCTAACCAGTCCATGACTAACCGGATGTATTTATCTCACAGGGATGAAAAGCTTTAGTTTTATGGTTTTTAAAGCATCCGCAAATCCAAAAATATTAGAAACATGCATAACAAAGACAATTTTCAGCAGCAAAGATGGCAAAAAAAAAATGTTTTATTTGGATAGAATTGGTGACGCCTTTTGCTTTGTAAGAACATATTTTGGCACTGAACCCAAATCGCTGGTGCAAATTTGATGAGTTTAATAGTGTGGTGACTCTGCAACACTGTGGAAAGATTTTGTTTTTGGAAAATGTCAGTTTAATTTGTCCTTTTCCGTTTTGCTGAGGACCAAATGTCACCTTGCTAATATTTCTGGAAATATTAGGTCTCTATCAGATTTCTCTTGTTTTTTCTTCCGAAAGCATCTGTTGTGTTTATAACAAGCCCTGGTTTCATGTACTCTGCAGGGGGCCATGGTGCTGAGAATGCTGGCGAACTATGTGGGAGAAAAAGCTTTTGACGACGGCATCAGAGTAAGACACTGATATAGACCCATGCCAAACGCACGATAATGATGCTACAATACATTTAACCTCATCCTGTTAAATAATACTCATTTAATTGATGTTAAACAAGCTATAGAAAAAGGATAACTCACAATTGTTGCTAAAAAGAAATTTCTTCATTTTTAGACATCCACCATTTTATTTCTATTTTTGGGTTTTGAAATAAAAAAAATAGCAAAAACAATACATTTATTTCTACGGCATGTTGATATTTGTGGAAGTTGATGTAAAATGAAAGCACATAGTTTCAACCTAATGTCAAGAAGAATAGATTGAATTAATTTAGTACTGGTACTCTTGGTGTCATTTTGTTGAAATTCAATTAAATTATTCTGCAAAAACACAGAAAAACATTTGAGACCTCTTTTCTTAAATTATATTTGAAAACATATGTTCTTCATTATTTTTATCCCGAGTTAACAGAAGCCATTGTGGAAGTTTAAAAAGCCACAGGTTGCAGACGTCTGGCTCAGATGAGTCAGAGATTTGCACATATTCTCTGGGACTCAAAAGTGGTCTCTGATCCCTTCATCATAACTTTGTCTATTTGGAGTTAAAACCAGACAGCCTCTGGTCAAAGCACAAATAGTCTTCAGACTTTTCCAGTTCACCATACTCAGATGAATCATACCAAGGCCAATAGGAAACCAGAGCAGAGCAGATTTCTAATTTGATGAGTCGACCGAGTGTCATGATATCACCAACTATCGAAATAGTGTTTCTGAATTCTCTGCTTGTGCAAGCAGGCTTGCCAAGTGTAAGAGAGGATTTAAAGGTTCTCTGATTCTGTTTGGTGTCCAATATTGTCAGCATTGTGTAGACTGACTTTCTCAAAATGACAAATTTCAACTGTAAATGCTGTATGCTGTGCAGAGAAACAGTAAGGTTCGACTCAGACTTAATTCTCTGATTTAGAGAGAACCACAGAAGCCTAGTGCTTTGTTTCAATGTTTACTTTTCTTGTTTCTCATCACCTTTTTCCCTGCTTTTTAGGCTTACCTCAAAACGCACAGAGGAGAAAATGTAGAACCAAACGACCTGTGGGATTTCATTGAAAATGTAAAAAACGTCTTGTGGTTTCAAACAGCGATTGCATTAAGTATGAACATCTGAACACAAACGTATGGCTACGTACAACTGGCTTGTGATCATCTTTCCAGGCCCGCAATGGAAAATCCCAGTACAAGGTTTCCAACATCATGGAATATTGGACCACTCAAATGGGCTATCCTGTCATCACCATCAACACCACCAGCGGAGCGATCTACCAGAAGCACTTCCTCTACAACAGCTCTGCTGTATCCAGGTATGGGCTTTTTTTTGTTTACTGTTTCTTTACCATTTAATGGAAAACATGGGGACAGCGAAGCCAAAGCCCAGTCTAAATGAACAGCAATAATCAGAGCTGTAAAATGATTTAATCTTAAAAAGTAGTAAAGCTCTAAAGATCTCTGCATATTTTACATATATTTCATGGTTGTTGGTTCAGTCATAATTTTGAAAGTCATAATTTGTAACTAATAATTTAATGTAATTTTTAGTGTTAATATTAAAGCTATGAAATCTTACCAATGGTCTTAAAACTATGGAGCAACATTAGGAAATTGGTAAGAGGTTTTTATTTTTATTTTTTTTTGTGCTACTGTAGGTTAATGCTGTTTGGGGGCCCTTTGAATTTCACTGGATTGTGACAATTCAAAAAAAGTCCAAACTAATCTCTGTGTAGGAATTATATAAATTTACTTCTCACTTCCAGCAGCTTTAAACTTGTTTCATTAGAAGCAGTTATGTATTACATATGAGCGTGTTTCCATAAAATAGCACATGGCTAGCTGAGCTGTTTGTCTCACTAGCTGTGATCGATGTGCCTTCTGTTAAAAAAAAAGTTTTGGCAAAGTTACAATGTGCTGAATTTCTTACTGTCAGATTCAGTTTTTAAAACACAGAAGGTAATTCCCTGCAGGCCAATTTGCTTTTTATCTTCCTGCCAGGCCTTCATGAAATCACTGCTGCTGATTACAGCTAACCTTTGGCCCTGCAGAATGTTTTGAGTCAATGTTTATCTATTTATTTTTTTAACTGTGTACGTCATGAAACCACGGAGGAATGATTTAGCAAACTGTGATCTGGTTTTCATTTTTTATTGGACCTCTCCTGCAGCTGCAGCATAAAGTGCCATCACTGTGAGGCAGACCTGGTGTCTTTTTTTTCTGTCTGCAAGCTTCTCTCTGTTCTGTTGTCCTTAAAAACCTTAGAAGACTGTATGCTTTTATTTAGACTCACTTTCTGCATTATAAGCCCTTTGGTCACATTTTAACTTATACGTTTTTATTTATTTTTTTGTTTAGTCTAACGTGGCTCATTCCCATCACATTTACTACAAATATCTCTGGACTGAACAATGTCTGGCTGGATAAGAAAGGACCAGGTAATGTGCAGGAACACACAGTTCAAACCCGTAACACTCACACAGAAATAACAAAACTGTGCAGAATCGTTTTTAACCAATCAGATTAATCCAGACTGAAGAGACATGCAAAAAGCTTTACTGTATTTTTGATCATACGCCAATCATTCAGTTGTAGTAATTAAAAAGGACACTTTACTTCCATTCTTGAGTTATCAGGGATTGATATAACAAACTGACTTTAAGGGTTTGAACAGTACACAATGCATGCTTTTGAAGGCTTTATGAGAGAGATTCTAATAAAACGAGTCTTTATTAATTGATCACCATCTTCTTTGATTACCCCAGAAAATGTCTGAATTTTGTCCGTTTGCTGCTCCAGAGAATTAAAGTGTGTTTTATCACAATGGCAGTGACCCTAGCGAAGCAATTGTTGCTCTCCATCAATCTGAGAAGAGGTGTTGTAAAGTGAGAAAGATCCTTCAGAAGTGGAAACAACTTAAAATGGTTTGCCAATTCTATCAGGATTGGACATCCCAGAAACATAGCACAAAAGTCACACCATGCAATATCTCAATTAATTACACAAAAACAGAAAACATAAGTGCATAAGTTCTCCAAGTTGATATGCAATAAGTAGATGATCAAAGAATAAACAGACAAAGAGCTAAATAATCAAACCTCCATGACATTTATATCTCATGGAGGCTAAAGATAATGAGAACAAGGAGAGGAAAAAAAATGCTTTTTTTACTCTAGATATTATAGAAATCTTAGCTTTATAAAAAAATCATCTTTTAAAAAGACATCTGCTGTGGGTTTGGTGTTTTGTTTGCATGCAGGGCTGTTTGGGCGATTATCTTTGTGCCCAGAGGCCTGAATTGTTATAATTTGTCCTGGGAAACAGAACTGTTCTGGCCTTGTTTAGTGTTCTTTTCCAAAATCTTCAGTTTTGTGTTGAGTTTAAAAATGTGTTCTCCAAACATTTTTCACGGAACAGTGAAGATGGAGGAATTCATTTCAAAGAAAGGAGAGTGGATCCTGGCTAATGTCAACGCCACTGGATACTACAGAGTCAACTACAACCTGGAGAACTGGGAGCGCCTGCTGTGGCAGCTGGAAACAAATCCATCTGTAAGTTAGCAGCTGAACTAAATGCTTTTCAGATTATTCTCAGTAAAACGTTTTACCAGACAAGGAAAACACTTGTCCTTCAAGAAGATGCAATGATGAGTTTTGGATTCATGATCAAATCCTTCAAGTGAACAGATAAAAATCAGGAACGTACCTGGCAGAATCTGAATTAAGCTTATCAGCAACTATAAAAGCATCTGAATACTAAAGATTTTTCAATCTCTGCACTTTATATACACCTACAAAAAAAGAAAAGAAAAAACGTTGTTTTTTAAAGGTGGGACACAAGACTGATTTTGGTCTGGGGAGCTACATACTCCCAAAAGATGTCCAGGCCTCATTCACAACTTTTTCTACCACTGTTGTTAATCCTGACCAGATGATGTCCAACACAGCCAACATACACACATAAAGCAAACCGTCAGCCAACGCTTTCAGAGTTACGAGACCACAGGAACTTACGCCGATCTGAATCTCGCCCTTGTATCAACAGTCTTAGAAGCACTTTGTTAATTGGAGCATTTTTTAATGCTTCCAGGATAAAGTCCTTATTTGAAAAGTCAAAGTAAGAAAAATAAATAACGCTTTCACAAGTTCCCTAATGGAAACCTCTTTTTTTTCATTTTAATTGCGGTCCACACTTTCAGAGAAGATACCAGATTCTTAAGAAGTTTGTAAGGTGTGTAAAACTTAAATAATGGACAAGAAATGACCCATCATTTCTGTAAAGAAAACACTAAGAAAATCTTTAAATAAAATCCTGTTTCGACATGACTGCACATTGGTGGCAAGGCAAGACCCATAAATACATGAAGAACTTAACCAGGGGGGAAATTATTGCTCGGTTTCCTAGAATGTGCCTGAGGGACATAAAGTAAGAATAAAACACTCACCCAGTGAAAACAAGTTTTTAAAATGTTTTCTTAAAATTCAGATTAAATTACAAACCGTGCCTGGGATTATTCTTGGGCTTCATATTGGAATTTTTTCACAGATGATTTCAGTCGACCCAGTGAACATATCCAACCAGAGCAAACTTCAGTTTTCACCTTTAATGTAGATTTGTACCAAATGAAAACAGCAACCATGACTCCCTGACTGGAGCTTGATAAGTTAACCTTTATATTTGTCTTTAGTACAGAGCAAACCCTTGGAAGTCTTAATATTTGGATGCTTCATTAAAACACTGAATTCTCTCATTTGCAGCGCATCCCTCTGATGAACCGAGGGCAGCTCATTGACGATGCCTTCAACTTGGCTAGGTACTGATATTTTTACATTATTTTTCACAAATATTGAGAGGAAAAAGTGACACAGGGATTAAAGGATATAATTTCAGCAGTAAAAATATTTGATTCGGTTTGTTTAAAGAGGAACTGCTTCTAGTTTAAAGCAACACCGAATGAGGAAATGGGGGAATGATGATTTCCCTCTGAAAGATTTTGCAACCTGCTTTGATCTGTTGATATATTTGTGTAAAAATGTGTTTTAAGTTATTTATTGACACACATATTTGGCTTGAATGAGAATATGTAGGTTGAGTGACAGTGCACCCATTTAAAACAAATCTCCAGTTTAATGAAACGAGGATTACTTTTCAGCAGTCTCTGCAAACCGTCTCTACTATCCTTTGTTTTTCTCAGAGCAAAGCAGGTCGACGTGACTCTGGCTCTGAACTCGACCCGTTTCCTCCGTAAAGAGACGGCTTACCTTCCCTGGGAATCAGCCGTCAGGAATCTGGAGTACTTCATCCTGATGTTTGACCGTTCCGAGGTGTACGGCCCCATGCAGGCAAGCGCCAATAAAATGCTGTTGCTTAATACAATAAAACAAGTAGAACATTGTCTTGTTTTATTATATGGGGTTGTCTTAAAGCCATATTCAGTGGATATAAAATCAGTTTTACTAGTTTACTCTTCTTAAAATTGACCTAGAATTTTATATACAGATGTTAGAAAAGCATGACCTGGAAAGTCTGCTCTAAAACTCTCTCTCTTTCTCTCTCCGCAGCTTTATCTTCGACATCAAGTAGAGGAGCTTTATAACTTCTTCAAAAACCAAACGGACAGCTCGACTATCCCCGATGATCACTCATTACAGTAAGCAAAAATCTACTTCACTCCATCTGGAGCCGTTAAACTAACAGGTTAAGGTGGAAGAATTGTCTGCAGTTTAGTCATATCCAGATTTGCATGTTTGAGGTCTATAAAGTTCACAGCCAGACACTTTTTATTCTGAGTACTTTGGCACGCAGGGCGCTGGTATCCATCTGACAGCAGAAGCATGCAAATTATATATTGGTCAGGGATTTCATTTCCTGCTTTTGGAAAGTCAAGTATAGTTCATTCTTGCGGTTTTTCCTTTTGGCACAATTTTTGTATGAATGTTACCAATTTTACCCAAACTAGTTCTGAGGAGAAAAGGTTTGATGTTCAACGTAAACTTGAATTAGTCATTTAGAAATAATAATAATTTAAAAAATTTAAATTTGCAGCTTACGTAAAGCTGACAAAGAAAAGTACTTAAATATGTTGGTTTTTTGTGACTTTCAACCATTGGGTTTCTGTCTGCGATGTTATTTGAAGGCACAACCAGATCACTGCCATAGAGGTGGCCTGCTCCAGTTTACTCCCAGATTGTGTGGAGATGGTTACGGAGAAGTTTGCTGACTGGATGGACACAAGCGACACCAACAAGTATGGTTTGAGATGAATATAACTTCTGCACCTCTGTTTTCTGAAGAGCCATAATTTGACAGTAACTGTAATAGCATCCCTTGCGTTCTGTAGCTTTGCTCTCTCCAGCAGTGATTTAGAAAAGGTAGGTGCTGTCTGCTCACTTTTTGTGTCTTTTGGTGTCGCAGCATCGTGATTTATTCTAAAGCTGCATCCCTCTGGATTTTAAAAATTATTTTATTATAAAATGTAAAAGTATCTGCCAGAATGTAACTAACAAGGCACTCCGATGTTTATTATTTTTGTT
The DNA here is from genome assembly GCF_001444195.1 of Xiphophorus couchianus. Classification (NCBI taxonomy): domain Eukaryota; kingdom Metazoa; phylum Chordata; class Actinopteri; order Cyprinodontiformes; family Poeciliidae; genus Xiphophorus; species Xiphophorus couchianus. Next base: position 23,393,354 of record NC_040229.1, read on the forward strand.
GTTGCAATTTTCTCCAGTCAGTTTTCTGAAATGTCTACAGGTGCAGCTTTAACTATCACTGCATGCGTTGCATATACCAGCGTGAAATGTGGTTGTGTATCAGTCCACAATTGCATGTAATTATAGGCCTTTTCAAGCAGTTGTGGGGAGAAGCTGATACACAGTTGCGTGTAATGTTAGTGTGTCAGTAGTAGCCCACAACTGCTTGTTAGTGCATGTGATGTTTGTGCGATGTATTGGGGAAAAAAACGTATTGAGTGTCCTCTTCCATAGAAGTTCAATGGTCATGGTTATGTGAACAACCAAGAAATCTGACCTCTCTTTTCAAGTGCTTACAGAGGACAGATATAAAGCATAAACATATAAACTTTCAAGGAAATAAAATAATAAAGAAAAATATGTGCATGTATTTTCAACCATTTTTTATCATGAAAAAGAAAGAAGTGTTGTGATGGGAAGTTTGGTTGACATCTTATGGAAACGTAACATACAAGACAACCTTTATTTTTTTCCACGTCGCCTCCAGAAATCTCAGCGCAGAGCTAACTCTGATGTGTTTTCTATGTTTAGATACATTTGTCTGTCTCAACTGTGTACTGACGAAGTTTCTGACAGTCAGAAAATCTGTGAGATCTGCTGAAAGCTCAGTGACGAGGCAAATCCCAAATCAGTAAGACAAGCCCATTAGCATGTTCAGTGACCACAGTCAGTCACACACGTTGGTCAGTAACAAATGTGCATGACTTATTTAGCAAAACGCCAACTTTCAGATGAGAAACCCATCAGTTTATTACGGCAGTTTCTATATGTGCAGCAGCCATGTTGGATTTTAGGGCAGATTATTGAGGGACGTTCCAACATTTCAGGCCAGAATGTGTAACTCAGGAAGAATATCAGTTGTTTCTGGCGACCTTAGCCACTATATAAAATGGAGGCACATCAAAATCAGCACAAATGCTTCAAAGAGCCCAATGACTTCTTTTCATTTGGAACCATATAAAAATGATTTTTGATACACTGATATGCAAGGCAATACGGGAAAAAAGCAACTTAATGTAATCTGAACAGAGAGATTGTGCAAATATATATGTTTAAATCATATATATGTTTAAATCATATCTGAGTAGTGTAGTAGATGTTAGTCATTGTACATACAGTTAGAAGTTTTCAATTATTGCTGTGTGGATATTTCTAAAATTACAAGAAGGAGAGAAGTTGTGTCAAATTATTGAAAAACCTGATTGAGATCAGATTGAATAAATTTAAAGAAACATAAAATCTAAATAAAAAATATATATCCCACAGTCCAGAGCTACTTCATTTTAAGCCTTTTAGCTGGCTTGGTCTGTAAGTGTTTGAATAGATGGCAGAGTATTCTTCACAACTTTATTGTTGTAAAAAATATCCCGCGTGTCTGTGGACGAGCATCTCGAGAGGAAACGGACTGAGTCAACAGTTCTGCATAAACAATACGCTTTCAATTAGTGGACTAAGGCATTTTTCTGTTTGTTATTCAGCATTCATACCAATTTACGGTCTGTAATCTACTGCCAAGCTGTGGCCGCTGGTGGGAAGAAAGAGTGGGAGTTTGCCTGGGAGAAATTTCAGAGCTCCACTGACACCTCGGAGAAAGACCAGCTCAGAAAAGCTCTGTCCTGCACCAAGCAGACTTGGCTCCTCAACAGGTGATGAGAATAAAAAAATTAAAATAAAACGCTCTCATAACGGGCATGGCTGTGATAAAGTGAATTACAGTCATGCCAGGTGTTGGGAGGCAGATAGTGAATCAGAACCTTCCTTATCTTACAGATACCTGTCGTACACTCTGGACCCTGATAAGATACGACTGATGGACGCCACTTCCACTATTAACCTCATAGCGCAAAACGCCGCGGGACAAGCGTTGGCTTGGAACTTCATCAGAGCCCACTGGGATTACTTCAGTCAGGGGTAGGTTGATGTTCGGGTCGGAAGTGCCTCTGAAATACGTATTTTCTCAGAGGATGGGGAGGAAGGAGCTTTGTTATTCAAACTACATTTAAAGGGGACTTAGGACCCATTTAATTATTGAATTGAATCAAATGATGTTATTCCTAACATCAGTCGTTCAAAAACGTACACCAAAGATTCCAGCTGGCCATTACGTAACAAACACTGATTATCATCTAATTGTTTTGGGCAACACTCTGTCACTTTTTAAAAATATTTTATTTAGTGGACTTTAAACAGTATGATGTAACTTATTTGTGATTTTGAGCTGTAACTATGGGGAGGAAAAAACAGCTGAAGTTCAGGAGTAGAAATCATACTTGGACAAAACTGGAACTTTTTAAGAGTATTGATGGATCCTGTATGTTGTCTGTGGGAAAATTAATGTTTGGTACTACGAAGAATTACAAATTTGTCAATAGATGTTTAGCATTGTGACTATTATGTTTTCAAAATATCTAATACTGAAGTAGAGTAAGGGGTAAACACTGTGTATTGACCACACTGATAAATAAAACGCCATTAAATAACATATATGGTCAGAGCTGCTTTTTTAGCTACAAATAAACATAAAGTTTTGCAGGACCGCCAACTAGCTGAGTGGCTGGTCCCCCAGAGTTCCTCTGTTGATGTTTATCTTGGTTCTCGAGACAAGAGCTGAGCCAAGAAGACGGTTCCTTCAACTCGCCCAGGGAGGAGTAGTTTACAGGGGCTTCGTGACAATTTAATTGCTCGTGTTAAAGTGAAGTCATAAAAATTAGAGTTTCCTAGAGTGGCTTACAGTAATCCTGCCCTGTGTCATCAAGGACAAAGGTCCTGAAATTTAATCAGTGGTTATCAACAGCTCCTCACCATAAAGTCTCCACTGTTTACACTGTAACCAGGAAGCCAAGAGATTTTGTATCTAAGTATATATATGCACAAGATACAAGATTTTATTTAATAACCAGTGGTTGTTGTTTATCTAAAGCAGTGAGTGTCAAACTCATTTTGATCATGAATGTTCTTAAAACCCCACTCACAACCTGTTAAAATGTCAATGAATTCTTAAAATTGAATAATATTGAACATCTTTTCAGTCCCTCCAGGAATTCAAGATAGGTTTATGATTTAATCAAAGTGTTTTTGTGGTACCAATTTGGAAATGTTTGCGATATTTACGCTTGTTTATGACAGTAAATGCGACTTTTTAATACTCGCTGTACAGATCATGGACTGTAATCTGACATCAATTAAGGTGGAGGCAGCTCTTTAGTACAAGCAAAGAAGTTTTTTACAACTTTTGAGAAAAATCTGCAATAAACTCCCAATTATATATTAGTGCAAAGAAGTGTGGGGATTTATTGATTTTGCGTGGATATGCGATAATTCGCAAGAAACTGGAGGAACTGATTGATATAATTTGTCAGTAAACAGATAAAAACTGCAGTGATTTGATTGATAACACAATATTTAAGCACACTTAGTGTTTAGTCTAGAATTTAGAGGGCCACATAAAAAGTTATGGTGGGCCAGATTTGGCCCACTGGCCTTGAGTTTGACACATGTGATCTAAAGTAAATTAAAAAGCAAATATAATCCACCCTCTACTCTGCTTGATTTACTGGTTTCTTCAGCTTCTTCACTTGTTTTCTTAAATGCTGTTGCTGCTGTTTTTCAGGGATGCTGCTTCACTGGTTATGGGCGTGACCAGACGGTTCTCCACACAGTTTGAGCTGCAGGAGGTAATTTACTCACATTTTATCTGTATATATTGAATAAGTGCCACACCTCGAACCGAGTTTTATTCTGATTATCTGCTTTAGCGCTTGCATGAGTAACCCAAAACACCCTGATACCTAATCAATCACAAATCTGCCCCAGCATGACCAGTCCGGGTTAAGACAAAGTTATTTATTTATTTTGTTGACTCTTGAGTTCTGACCCTGAATTTAATGAGTTGTCAAGTTCATTTGTGTTTCTCCAGATGTTTCCTCATATTACTTAATCAGTTGAATGAGTCAAAGGTCACTTATCGAAAACCATGTTATATAAACTGTGGCGATAATGTGACTCTACTGGTCAAAGTTTGGCTTTGCTGCGGTTTGTTCTTGTAAAAGAAAAACTTTCAGTTTCTTTTAAACTAAGTAGATCATGTAAATATATTATAACTCAACTCTTCATTTCTCTTCTGAATTATTTGTGAGTGGTTCATAATTTTTAGCATCTGGAATCATATTTCATTATCATTATTCCACTTTTTTAGCTTATTGAATGTTTGCACTTTTGAATGATTTTTCTTTGTGTTTAACATCTAAGTAGCAATTACTTACCTACAGCTTTTTGCGTTATTCACTAATTTTCACCAGACAGTTGATGATTATGCCATGGTTTTATGTGAAACATTGTGTAGTATAATCTAGAACTTTTATTTAATCTATTTGTTCTGCACAATGGTTAACACTCAACCATCTTTTGTTAAATATGTTAATAATGCTTTCACAAGTCTTTTTAATAAATCTCATTTTATAATAAATCAAAGCTTTTAATGATTTTGTAGCTATGTTTTATATTTCGATCTTCTAAAAATGTGAATTTATTTTTCTATTTAAAATACACACACACACACAAATCACTTCCTTGGTTTTGTTAATTCATGTCCTATGTTGATAAGACTTAAAAATAAATTATTTGACATCACCCAGCTATTTATCTAATTAGTAGCTTTTATCTTTAAGATTTGTGTATTATGTTTAGCTAACAAGAGTCTGGAAAAGGAATTTGGTCATTACAGTAAAATCATATCATATGCATACATCTTTTATGCTTCTACAAATCTCTGAAATCTTTTGGAAAAATATGTTTGCTAAAGATTACAATATTTCCTAATGATTAGGAGTAGTTTCATTGAAGGTGAGGGCTCCTAATGTCGGATTTAGCTTCCACATTTTTGTGTTTTTAATCACATCAATTTGTGTCTCCAGCTGATTCGCTTCAAGGACAACACAGAGATGAACGGCGCTTACAGAGCCACACTTCAGGCCATCGAGCAGACCCAAGTCAACATCCAGTGGGTCAAGGAGAACCACGACACGGTCCTGGAGTGGTTTGAAAGAGAGACTGCCCATCTAGAATAATCAAAGCTTCAGATGTTTTGCGACCCGTCGGACCGGGGGTTAAGCCGGTTTTCAGGCGAATAGTAAATCTAAGTAGAGATGAAGTTAAAGGATTTTACACACTTCAGTTGATCAGACAGAAGTGGCATGATGTGTAGCACAGACAACAAGAGAGGTGTGCTCTTGTTTGTGTGATTAACAATGAACATTATTTATAGTGTATTCAATGCAAATAGTTAAAACATAGATTTTATTCCCCTTTATGAATTGTTCATTTCCTGCTGGAACGTCAATTCATTGGTAAAGATGTTCTTATATGAGATTACTTGTGTGTGTGTTACTGCTGATTTATATAAATATAATGAATATATATTTTTTTTCTTTTACGGACTGACAGTTTGATTGTTATTTTACTGTCCCAATACACAACTTTAGTTAAAAATAAAAAATCCTCAAATTAACCGGTTTCCATGCTGCTGCTGGTTCCCAAACACTCATAAACATCCAGAATAACATATGAAAGTCTGCTTGAGCATGAATGTTGAAATCAAAGAATCCAATTACTGTTATCTCATTCATTTTTGCTGAATTTGTTATTTTTAATAATAAAATACCAACCAGCAAGCCCTTTCATTTGGTCTGTGTTATTTTAGTTTTAGCAACAGGAAATGCCACGCTGTCCGAGTCTGAACTGAGATTAGATGTAATCAGACACAACTTGTCTTAATTACCAGTTTGTTTTTCAAAGGATTCCTTCATTGCACAGCAAGCCTGTAACCATGTAGGATTTATTTGGGCTCTCAAAAGTAAAGTGAACAAACAGCACTGGGTGAAAATTTACTCTTCATCGCTTTTAGCATTCATTTATGTCAGAAGGTTTTTGTTTACTGAATCATTTAGGAATAAAAAGATTCCTAAACTACAGAAATGACCCTGTGTTGAGTCCACAAGTGAAAAACAACTTGGTATAGAACTTTAAATTGGCTATTTTGGCATTTTGTTAGCAAGCACCTTCACAAAGACATATTCCTGTTGTTGACCAACTTTAAAAGACTGAAAACAGGATTTACATTTCAACCAGCTGATCATACTTTATTGGTATTATGCTTAAGAGATAAAAACAAAGACGAAGAAGAAGAATTACTTTATTCATCCCAGCAGGGAAATTATTTCGCAGTTACAGCAAGAATTTTTTATACACAGATTAACACACACACGACGGGAGCTGCGTCTGCAGGCAGCCAGCTGAGCCGGCGCCATTTTTGAAGGAGGACATGCGGCAAAGGTCGTCGGGACCGGGAGTCGAACCCGCGACGTCCGCGGGTCTAAGGCCTCCAAATGTTATAAAGTATAAGGAAACGTGGTGCTTGCTGTATTTTTTCACATACAGAAATCTTAAGATGTGTTTTGAGTGTTTTACTCCAACGCCTCTAAATAAAAACAGTATAACAAAATGGCTTCCTGTTGGCGTCTTCACAGGTTTGTTAGAAAACAAAAGTGAACTAGTAAAAGGAGGGACAAAGTTATGGAGAGGTTTATAGCAGAGTTAGGTTAAACAGCAAAATCCCAAGCTTTCAACATGTCAGAACTGTTCAATCCAGCATCTGCTAGTGGAATGAGTAAACTGTTCAAAACCTGAGAGTAACTCTGAACATCAGAGAGATGTCCTGTGCCAGTTGGAAAAGTTTAATTTTCTTTTTTGTAGATACTTAGTTTAGGCCTTAAACAGATTTGTTGTTTCTCAACTTATCAACTAACCTAGTTTTTTTTTTTTTTTTTAAATCATAATATGCAGTCACGATTCAAAAACTAGGAAAGAAGCAATCAAATGTTATAGAAAATGTTTAATCCATATTCAGAAACAATCAACTTAAAAAGAAACCATAAAAATTTAAAAGGGGCTGTTTGTGATGAAGGGTTTTGAATGACCTTCAAGATTTTGAGAAAATCTGGCTGCTTGGAAAGAGACTTTGAACTTTTCCCTAATGCGGAATAAATTTGGGAAAGAAATCTTGTGTTATGTGCCTGAGCTTCATTTTCAGACAAGTGGGGCAAAAACAACAAGAACTCAAGGAGCTCTGTTCTGTGAAAGAAACAAAAAAAATGATCAAGAAAATAACTTTGTTACCCTAACCCTACCCTGATTAATGACGCTATTCAGGTTGTGTGTGGCAGTCAAATTTTTTATAAATGAGGCCATTTAATTCAAAAGATAAAACAAAAATATACTTTTTATTTATTTATTTTTAAAGCACTGCAGTTGCAATCTTCGATGCAGGATGAAAACCGTTTAACCCTGAAGACTGGATCAGAACCCAGGATGGAGCAGGACCTTGTCTTCAATCATCCTGAAGAGAAATGCAGGTCAGCTTATGAGCAATAAATCCAGTCACATGCAGAACTCCTATTAGAAAAATAGGCAAACATGATTGTCTATTTGCATGTAGAAATATACACTGTAGATTACTACTGTGGCAGCTGCCCTCTTCCTCTTTAAACATTTATTTACCAAAGTCAGAAGTCATTAAGTGAGGCTTAAGTCATGAGTGAAGTGCTTATCTTGCTAAGTGTTAAAATTCATATTCCATTTTCCGGTCAATTAATCACAGAAATATGTCATACTAGCATTTATTTTTTTATCTGTTTAAAATAGTTTCTTATTTATTACACCAAAATATGATTAAAAGTTCAAAAATAATGAGTCATATTTAATAAAAACATAAACAAAACTAAAACAACAACAAAAAATTGAATTCAACAAATAATAATTAGATGTGGTTCTGACCCATTCGTCCTCCTCGACTCCCTCCCCTGCAGCTCCAGGCCTCTGAGAGCTGCTGCCATCTGTTTTGTTGGCCATTATCTTGTCAGTCCACGAGGCGCCGGCCTTTTCATCTCCAGCAAAGTTGCATTTGGTCACCGTCCCGCTGTCCACTTTGGCTAAAGAGACTGTGAGATAAGAAAGTCAAGAACGTGATCCACGCTGCACGTGACGTTCAGCAGAGGTTCAAAAAAGCAACCGAACCAATTATTTAAAATCTTGATCGTTACGTCTTAGGTTTTAGGCTTGTGATGTGGTAAAAACCAGTACAGCACAGCTAAATAAGTTTTTTTTATTATTATTATGCAAACCAACTAAATAATTAAAGCTCACTGACAGATAAAAGGACTGTTTCCTCTGGTCTTCAGTCGGACTTCCTGTCCCGTTTCCAACTCTGTTTTGTCCATCTCTGACTCTGGGTACCAAAAGGCCCAGCTCCCAGCAGGTCAAAGCTGATCTGTGATTTTAACCAGCTCAGTTTTGTTGATCATCTGCGACAGCTGATCCTCAGTCAGACGGTCAGACTCTCCTTTGGCTTCCACCTCTGCACCGACAAAAAGAAAAAAAGCATGTTTAAGTCAATTCCATTTAAAAAGGTGACGGAAAATAAAATGATTTTCCCCACAGTGTGAAAGTTTGTTATTTCTAATATGATATGCAGTTCGCACTAAAACAATCAGGTTTATGGAGGATTGAAGATATACAAAAACTGTAGTCGTCACTCACTGTAGGAGGACATAAGGAAGCCTGTGTTGACCTTTCTGGTGTCGCTGAAGTTCGGCTCCACCTCCTTCCCACTGGCTTCGAATTTCCTCTGATGGATGCGTCTGGGTTTGATGTACAGAACGTAGAAACGTACCTGACATTTTTTTAAAAAGATATCAGGAGTGAAAACAAAGAGTAGTTTAATTTTCATCAGTCTTTGCTTTAAATTTTGGTTTTGTTTGGCTCTGGTACCTTCTGAGTATATATTTTTTATATCTTTATATCAATCAAATACACCCTTACAGCAGAGCTAACTCAGTTTAGCAAAGCTTGGATTAATTCCCTTGTAAAGCTGTTGTTACAAATATTTACCGCTATAGTTCATGGTATTGCTCTTTTTTTGTTTACCTTTATTGCCATATAGTTTCATATTTACTGGTTTTATTCACATGCATATCTTCTTTAACGCATGTCAAGAACACCTACTGTGTTAATTAAATTAAACGAAAATAATCTAACAAAACAGGAAACAAAATAAAGAAATAAACAAAAATCATACTGAAAAAATAATAGTAAAATAGTCAAATGTAATCTAATATACAAAAGTAAAAAACACAAAAACAAAATAAAATAATAAAAGCATCAAATAAAAAAATAACAGAAATAAACAAAAATACATCAAATAACAAAAAAGACATACATTCCAATCTAAAATTGCATTTAAAACAGGCCAACCTAAAATAAAACTGATATTTATTTGCATAAGTAACCTAATAAAAATAACAAAGAATAAAATCAAATCAAAACACATTACACCACGCTAAATTAAAATAACAAAATAATCTGTTGTAAAATAATTATTCTGTTGTAATTACTAATTTTGTTATAAATATGAATAAATTTGAACCACATGTAACCAAAATTAATTAGCTGAAATAAAAGAAAATATGGTAAACTAATATAAATAAAGGGCTGCACAGTGGCGCAGTTGGTAGCACTGTTGCCTTGCAGCAAGAAGGTCCTGGGTTCGATTCCCGGCCGGGGTCTTTCTGCATGGAGTTTGCATGTTCTCCCTGTGCATGCGTGGGTTCTCTCCGGGTACTCCGGCTTCCTCCCACAGTCCAAAAACATGACTGTCAGGTCAATTGGTTTCTCTAAATTCTCCCTAGGTGTGTGTTTGTGTGTGAATGGTTGTTTGTCCTGTATGTCTCTGTGTTGCCCTGCGACAGACTGGCGACCTGTCCAGGGTGAACCCCGCCTCCCGCCCGGAACGTAGCTGGAGATAGGCACCAGCAACCCTCCCGACCCCATTAGGGACAAGGGTGAACAGAAAATGGATGGATGGATGGATAATATAAATAAATGAGTAAATAAATAAGTCTGGTGCACCTTTTGTCCGTCGATGTCACTGACTGAATGTCTGGAAACATCCATCAGCTTCCCCTCTAGAAGAACCCCAGGACCACTGAGAGAAAGCAGAATATCACGTCTGAATTGAATGAGTACAATTATTGTCACAGTTATCATTGTTACAGTTCAATCTTAAAATATGTTTAGTTTGTAAAGTACTGTATTAAAGGTTCTAGCGCATTGATGCGGATATAAGTATTTGTTGATGTTTTGTATTGTTGTATAGGCATCTCAACATTATCTTCTTTAGCACTTTGCAGATTGCAGCCGAATTGTTTATTTTTTGGAGTTAAGGGTTTTTAGGATATACATAAAAGCGTTCTGCTCTTCATGTTAGGAGCAATAGAAAAACTGTGATTTTACTATTGGGATTTGGTGAAGCTGCACTTTGAGGGACTTATTAGTTTGGAGCTCTTACCTTTCATACGAAGCAGGACACCACACACGGTCAAAACTCTCATTGTGCACCGGTTTGTTCTGTAAAGACGTGTTGTTATAGATTCTGCTCATTTTTAAAAAAAAAACGCAATCTCAAGTTTTTCTTCCTTCTCAGGGACTTTTTTCCTGTTTCCAAGCTTCCTGTTCCTATTGGTAGCTGTGTGAGAGCGAGGTGCGCTGGTTTTTTACGCCTGTAGTGCCGCCAGCCACAACAGATAAGTGCAAACCAAAGATCGAAACAAGAAAGGACAACGAAGCATTACTGGATAACAGGTTTTATTTAAGTGGATTTTAAATGCGTCATTACATCATGCAGTCTTGTATGTGATATTTTCCAAGGTACATTTTATACCTCGTCACTATTTATAATGAAAAGTTATTAGAGAAACGGACACAGATTTGATGGATCCCAGGTACACTTAATGTTATAAAAATATGATCTATCTATCTACCTATCTATCTATTATTAAGGAGGAAATTTACTAAGTTAGCTTAATTTTTGGAAAAAGCTTGGCTCTCGCTTTCCTCCTTTTTTTTTTTTTTTTTTTTTTAGACTTTATTTATTGTAATAAACAACAATACAATTGTACTGTGAACAAATCTCAGGAAGATAACAATAATTTACCAGGGGGAGCATAAAATAAAGCAAGAAGATAAGAAAACGACAATAAATATAAGTATGTATACAGGAAATAGCACAAATTGTGATACGTGTGCCAGATGTCAGTGCATTAACATAAAAGATAATCCAAAATTCCAAGTTGATTACAAGCCCGTATTGTTGATTCTGCTTTTTGATTAGTGGAGGATTGAATTGTTGATAAATAATGTTTAAGTTCGATCAAAAAAACAAAAAAATTATTTTTTCTTCAAAAATCTCGCTTTCCTCCTGTTCTCCCGGGCCCTGAGCGAATGGCGTCACGGCTGGAAGGAAACGGCGAGGCGTGATGACGTCACAGAGATACAGAGTTTAATCTAATAGAAAAAACACCGTATGAATTACAAGAAAACTGTAAAGTTACAGAGATGTACATTCTTTACCTGAGACAAAAGAATTAAAAGGAAAAGAATAAAACTACAGAGGTACAGAGATATGCATTGATTTCCCCCATATAGACAAAGACAGAGAAGACAGATCAACAGAACGAACACAAAGACAGACAAAAAATGACAAAGGCGCCCTTGGAGAAAGTCTGCTGGAAAAAATGGAAACTCTCTGTATATTTCGGCGCTACACGAAACTTTATACTCAAGAGGCGTTTCTGTTGTTCAACCAATCAGAGACCTGCTTCGGTCTCCAGAGAAACTCGGAACTTCCCCCATTCACGGCAAAGTGTCTGGTTTTTGTCTAAGGCAGGGGTGTCCAAACTTTTTGCAAAGAGGGCCAGATTTGATAAAGTGAAGATGCCCGGGGGCCAATAGTTTGTTCGGACATTTTTTAACTACAAAAGTTTCACACACCGTTATAAAACAATTTTCATTGTCACAATTATCTTTATTTTTCAAATGACAAAAAAACAAAACAAATATAAGCCACTCAGGCAAATGAGAACAACTCTAAAAACCCAAATTCTGCCTTTCATTCATATCTGGAGAGTCAGATAACATTGAACAAACTGTATGAAATACCTTAAATTTACATGAGTTTAAAAATATCTTTGCCTCAAGAACATTTTAAACAGGAGTTAAAGTAATGCAAAGTTGTCTGTTATTATTAAATCTTAAAACAAGTGAATTTTGCTCGTCATTTACTACATCTACAGGTTCATAACCAAATGTTACTCAAGAGTTTAATAAAAATAAGTGCCATAAATCCAGGTGCATAAATGTTCTTTTGGCTTTTCACTGCTGATAGTGACAGATGTTGCCGTTCAAAACACTCAGTTTCATGTCCTCAACTCTCAGTGCCACACTGTTACTGCCAGGCAAACATTTTTCTCAAATTCTTGCTTCTTCTCAGGGCAAAATGTTCTCCACCATTTTCATAACACAGTCTTTGATAAATGTACCTCCAGTAAAAGGTTTGCCATGTTTAGCTATTAACATTAACTTCGTAGCTGCTTTGGTGGTATTTTCTTTTGACTCACAGGCCCGCGTGAAGAATCGCTGTTGTGATGCCAGTGCAGCTTGGAGCTGCTTTAGTTTTTCAGCACGGTCACTTCCTGTTAGCTTGTTGTATGTGTTAGCATGTTTAGTCTGGTAGTGTCTCTTTACGTTGAAATCCTTAAACAAAGCAACCGTCTCATTACAAATTAGACAAGCACAATTGGCTTGATTTCCAGTGAAGAAGTGTTATAATTCCCATCTCTCTTGAAAGCGGCGGCCCTCACTGTAAACTCGTTTTCTTTGCAGTGGCCATGGCAGAAATGAGTGGAGAGCGGTTCGCTGCATGGAGGCAGACTGATAGTATTAAAGTGGTGCTGCCACCATTTGGTGAAAGGAGGAATTACAGTTTCAAGTTTTATGATTTATTTATTCTGTTTCACGGTGCAGGCGGGCCATAAATAATACATTATAAGACCGAAGCCGCGGACCGTATGAAATCTGACCGCGGGCCGTGATTGGCCCTCAGGCCGGACTTTGGACATGCCTGGTCTAAGGAAAAAGGCGGACGGCTTCATCGTTGGGCCGTGCCAAGTACGGGCAATCTCGACGGAGGGGTCCCTGTGTTGAGATTTCACAGATAACTCTGACGTCTCTTCCCCCACATTCCAGCGCCGTTTCCATGGGAATGCTAATTTTATGGCTTTTGTGTGATCTTTGCCAGACAGTGGAAGGGCCTGCTTGTCTCCTTTTGGCCCATCTCGAAGGGTCACACAAAGCCTGTTTTTCAAATAAGAGTGCTTAATATACCTTTACACATGTTGTAAGATTAACTGTATTTTTAGCACTAAAATAATAATTTTTCTTAACACTATCTATCTATCTATCTATCTATCTATCTATCTATCTATCTATCTATCTATCTATCTATCTATCTATCTTCAGTGTTCTATCTGATGATATTTGAGTTGCCTTCACCAAAACAGGACATTTAAGGTAAAATAATTAAATATTCAGAAATACAAGAAACATAAGGAAAGAGGTAGGGGGTAAAATTACCACAGAATTAACAGAAAATGGAACAGGTGAACTCCAAAAAGCTCAAATGTTTTGCCTGTCTTGAGTAAGAAAGAAATTCAGAAACACAAAATCTGCACAGAGCAGCTTTTCTCATTTTGATATTTGAAAGCCTTTTCATGCGCCCCTCACACTCAAGGAGAAGAACAGTTCTCGCTCGAGTGTGATGTTGTGCAATGAGCTAAGTTTGTGATTTTACTCGTTGATGGATATTCTGGCTCTTTTGGACCTTTTTTGCATCTCCTCTGGGCTTTCTATGCTTGACAAAGCTTCTTTCCATTTCAAACTTTCTTTTAAACGTTGGGGCCTCCTGGGAGCTTTAAAACCCAGAATATCAGTGCGGACTGAAGAGCAACATCCTGTCCCATACAGCTCGCTGCTCGGGGAGTTATCTTCCTGGTTCATATCACAGAGCTGAGCAGAGGCCGTTATCAGGGGAGCGTTCGAGTTACAGGGCTGACTGGGGTCAGGACAGCTGGACTAGTCTGTGGGTGGACAGAAACAGCTTTAAAAAGCATATAACATGTTTTAATTCGATTTCTTGTTATTACAAACCACTCCCATCATTCTTAACATTCAGCTCATGCAATGTATACATTTAAAAACAGAGGGGTTTTCTATACTCATCAGTGGATTCCATGATGATAAACTCCATCTGACCGCTACTCATAATATTCCCAGTGATCTCAGAATTCTTGTTCATTTGATTCCTGGAAGAACTTTTAAGAAGCCAAGATAACCTATATGTGCCTCTACTAGTACAGTATAATCTCAATGTAGAGTTTAGAAAAACCTAACTTGAGTACATTTGCTAAGGCATTATTGTGTTATACGCAGTCCCTGGTGTCGAAGGCCATGGCTTCGTTATGGGTTAAACTGTAGAATCCCATTTACTTTGATCATGTTACATTTGACGAGGTTAGAGAGAAATCGATCTTTGAGTATTTTTTTTAATTAAAATTTTTTTTGCACAAGTCCTCTATATCGTCCTTAGATCTGGGTCTCCTTTCTGCAAATCACCCCACCACAGGTTTCTATAAGGTTTATGTCTGGGGACTGAGATGGTCATGGAAGAAGGTTTCTAGCAACTAAACCAGTCAGTGTCGATGTAGATGTCTGCTTTGGTTCACTGTTCTGCTGAAGAACCCAGAGAGGCCACCAGAGTTTCATTAAAAGACAAACTCCCTGAAAACTTTGATGTTTGACTCTTTAAAAATGTTCAGTGTAGTTTTGGTTCTGAAATAAAACTATTTATTTTAGGTCTCATTGCACCAGGGGTGTCAATAAGCTTGGGGCAAGCTGTACTTGTAGAGCACTGATTTTCCTACTTCAGTAATTGTGCGGACTAATGTATGTACTTATTTTTTTACTGTTTTTGTTTTCTTGTAAGTCCATGATAAGAAACAATGTGCTCTGAGAGAAAAAGGGCCATTCACCTGCTCAGACGCGTAGCGACCAAGTTGGATGTTGAGCCAGATGTTTCTTCTCTGATTCCACCCTCCTGGAGCCTCCACCTCATACAGACGCACCCGATGTTCCTCATGCTGCTGCAGGAACTTCCTGATCACTAAATACAGTGTTAAAAAGAAAAAAAAATTTAAATTAACTTCAACATTCTGCATGAGGCTCTAAAAACATTTAGTTTCATAATTTGTTGTTTTACTTTTTCTTTAAAGTCTTTTTTATACACTCCTCCCTCAGGGGTTAAGCATGTTCCGTGCAGGTTTTACAGTTAGATAACCTGACCATCTATTCTAGGGGTTTGCTGCCTTCTGACCTCATCACTCTGCAGAATTGTCCACACATGCAGGTTTGATTACATTAATAAAGCAGGAGTTACTGGAAACTGCTACAAATGCATGCTGGATTACCCTGGGATCCATTAAACAGACAAATGTGGGCAATGTTTCAAGCATGCATGACTGAATCTGCTTTATCTGCAGATAAAAAAACGAACCAAGCAGAAGGTGGGAGTCCAAGTCATTAAATTTATCGTGTTTTGCTTGATAGAGGTGTTAAACAGGGGGCATATTGAATCTCCCCCTGTGGTAAGAGTTGAAAGGAATAACAGTCATAACTAATGAGTATTTAACAAACTGTCCCTTAAGGACGTTTCACCTGCCAGAAAACAACTGGAGGTGAAAGCAATGAACTGACTCAGCTCCCCACCTGGTCAGAGAGAGGCCGTTAAAGTTCCTGTCTTTGTGCTACGAGCTATTAGCCATTAAGACATAAAATATTTAAAAAATGCAACCGCAGTCTGACAGTGAATGACCGTCACTCCGAACTCTGGTCTCCAGGTATTTTTTAATAAGGGTGCCCATATGGGAAACTTTATGTTACATCCAAGCCAAATGTCACTGCATACAGTAAATGACAGATATCAAAAAGTGAGACATGAAGGGACAAAAAATGTATCACTTTATTAACAATTGTTCTTTTTGTCAGCACCCTGACTCCCAAGTGGTAACTCAAGTTACCAGCTGTTCCTCATTCATGGATAATCGACATGGTGAAGAAGAAAAAAATGTTTGAAATGAAAAGTATGCAAATAGTTTATAGCGTTAATAGAGTTTCTCCCAGTGACAATAGCATGTCAGAACATTTCCAAGTAAAGCTGAATGTTGCCATTGCAATTATTACAGGTCTTCTGAAATATCCATTTTGTCTGCCTAATACGCCAACAAAACACAAAACATTCTTCCCAAAGACAAAAAAGAATGCAAGGAAGGGGTTTAGATTTGAAATAAACACGCTGACCTGCCACCATGCCGGACGACAAGGGAGAGCTGACTCCGAGAAACTCCTCCGAGGAGAAGGAGGAGCAGAAGTCATGCAGGATCTGAAGGCCGAAGCCTCTCCTCCTGCATCTTCTCCTCACCAGCACAGTGTCCAGGACAGGCAGCAGGTAGCAGCGGCTGCTCCAGCTGTCACAGAGTCTGCCTGAAACAGCACAGGAAATACTTTTTATTGTCTTTTGCTTGACCACAGGATGTTTCACTTCAGAGGAGCATTTCAAGTTTTTAGACGTTTTCCAGCTGAACAACAGTATTAAGGTTTAGATCAAGCATATTCAGTTGGAGTGGCTCAGTGAAGGTTCAGAATGAAATTTGACAACATTTGAAAATTGATTTCCATGGTTACTCTGCATCCAATCTGGCTAAGCTTGAGCTATTCTGCAAAGAAGAATGGTCTGAAGTTGTAGTCGCCATTAAGTGCCACGCTGGTAGAGGCATACTTTCAAAATCTTACAGTTTTATTTACAGCAGAAGTGAGTTCAAAGTGTTGAATCAGAGAGACTAAATACAAATGCAGGCCAAACATATCAGATTTCCGTCTGAAGAAACTACCGAAAATCAGGAATCACTTTCCGTCCAACTGTGGCAGAGCACTGCTTACACGTCTTCTATTTGAACATTTTAAACTTTAATAATAAATTCACAAGCTGAATCCTCCCTTCAGGTTTGCAGAAATTGTTTTGTTAATGGAAACTGACTGGTCTTCCCCAACTTGTCCCACCTTTGTGCTTGATGGTGTAGAAGCCGACCGCCTGTCCATCCTTCCACAGCACTTTGCAGGTTTCTGTGGGTGGATGCAGGGAGAACGACACCTCTCCATGTGACCCAGGCCCCTCCACCACCTGACTGAGCAGGAACACGATCAACCTCTCCATGATGGACTGCACCTGCGGACGACGTGCCGACTCAGTTTCTGATGTAAGTTGAACAACAATTTAACAGTTTAAAACGTGTTTTTTTTTTCTATTAGCAAATATTTTTTGATTTAATATGAATAAACAGAATGCATAGTTTAGACTATTTTAACTTCTGTAAAACCTGACTGACCTTTCACTCACATTGTTATCATTTTTGCCTTATGATACAATGTTCCATGATCATGAAGGAAAAATCAATTCAGATTTTGATTGGAGTGTTGAAAGAATCTGACTTTGCAACCCAGTTTTTAATCATAACATGCTCTTGGAGAAGCAACTCCGATGCAGATTATAGAGATGCTTCACTCACTGGAATGTGGAACGCCTTCAATAGATATTGAAAGTGACAAATGTGTAGGAAGTCCTACATGCAATGTTCTTTCAGATCCAGTGAGAGATAATGTCTCACCAGATTCTAAAATTGTTTCACTTACTGGCTGCAAGCCACTTCTGGATTCACTGGAGGTCTGCAGCACGTCGTCCAATGGCCACCACTTCTTGTGCAAGTATAAAGCTAAGACTATAAGGTGAAAACAGAGAGGTAGGAGTTGGTCTGCGTCTGACATGGCGTTTTTGGTGAAAGACCGTGTTTGGTTCCAAACCCTGTGTTTGATCATGTGGAGGGTGAAGCGCCAGCACAGTACAGGCAGGATGTTCGTCCTCAAACAGCTGGAGCTGTCTGATGTTGGCTGGTGTTACAGCAATCTACACGAGAAAATGACAACAGATTACAAACAATGTGAGTGGTGCTGCATTTTGTAACAGGAGTAGAAGAGATGAAGCTCTGTCAATTATTTGTCTTTATATAATTATATTCTGCTTCAGCTCCTCTGGCCTTTCTGACAGTTCGGGATCCTTGAGGCATGGATCCAGCCTTCCTATGTAGCAGCTGACAGATCAGCACTGCAGGATGGAGCCCAGTCATGCAACGTTTGAAACTTCCCCTTCATTTGGGATCCAGACTGTTTTCAAGTTATTTCATGGAACTAGTTTGGATTTCCTGCAGAGAAGTTAGAAGGCTCTGTACATGGTGGACAGAATATTTTTTCTCCCCAAAAATGACTTCATTGTAAATAACCCCCTTTTGTACTGTTGGAAACAAGATCCACCTGTGCATTAGGGATAAAGGCTCCCATCTGGAGCTCCTTTTGTTTCTGTTTCTTTGGTTTTTCAACGTGCAAATCCCATTTCCTTCAGCTGGACTTGTAGAGTTCACAATAGTAGTTTACTCTAGCTTTCTAGCTGGCCCAGGCTTTTACCATGTTTCACTTTTATAATCCTGGACATTTTGTTTACATTTTAGACCTGTTAACCTTTTGTCACAGTCTGAACGGACTTCTGGAAGAGGTTTTTGCAACAGCTTCAATTGTTTGAACTGACTGTTTTCTTGTTGCTGCCATAATTTCTGTCAATCAGTCAGATGTTGCAGTCTTCAAGTATTTCAGTCTAACAATGATTAAAAAAACGTTTCAAACATTGTAAGTCAATAATTGTAATATAATTTTTGCGCTTCATGGTGTTTCTTACAAAACTTTGTGATTTCGAGGCATTTTCTACAATAAACAGCTGCGCGTCTGATAATAGCGACGGCAGTGCAAACAACACGTCACGACGTCAAAACAGATGTCTTCAGCCGAAGACAGCGAATATTTATCACATATTCTGTAAGCTTAAAATGACATAATAATGCGTAAGCTCTACCTTTACAGTCTTGGGGTAAGCCTAACCTTTGATCCCACCTTTGCGTCAATCAACAGCGCCATCTACCGACAAAAAAAAAAAAAACAGAGTTTCTCATTTGGTGACCAGAAGAACATACAGGGAATAAAAGCAAATACTTTCCTTTTATTATTTTTTCATTAGCAATGAATAAATAAATAAATAAATAAATAAATAGATAGATAAATAAATAAATGAAAGGTCAACTCTATTTACTGCGAATAGAGTTGACCTTTAAATGAATTAAACGAAATGTACAACTGAGTTTTATTTAAAGAAAAACAACGTTTTCTGCATATACTTTTTCCACGAAGGTTTTCTCGAGATTACCTCAGGAAAACGACCGGGAAAAAGTATACTCGTAAAACGTCCGCTCTAGGCTTCCGTAGCAATTACTGTACATATGTTTGTGCATGGAAAACACACCATAAGAACATGGATTATGAATATAAACATGTTTTTCTTTAATTAATTGTGCAGTAGGATTTTAAAAGATCAAATATAAAAAATAATCAAGGCGACAGTCAAGGTCTGATTTGTGTTTATTTTATTTTGAAAAAACAAAAGCGGAAACTCTTCTCTGTGTTGTTTATTATTATTATGAACTTAACGAGTCGGGAACCGTGTTCACAGGTAAACAATGTGGCTTTATTTGACGCCGAGCCGCAGGCTGCTTTCTCTTCGGCGGAATCTCATTCAGTATCGCAGCATAACATTAGAAAACAGCGGCAGGGTGAGTTGTATCTGTTTTATCTATTTTTTTTTAGCCTTATCTCAGAAGGTCGTTTACAAAGTGAAACCAGGGGTATTAAAGGTTATTTCCCAAAGTCGGAGGAAGGTTGTATATTTAAATGTGAATAAATGTATAATTATTTAACTTAATATGCATTTGGTTTTAGTGTAAAAATGTTTAAAAAACACCTTAAGATATTCTCTCAATTTGCGCATTGTTTATTAATTATTTTTTGCTTTTATTTTTAGAATCTGTTATTCTGGAATAGAATAGACAGCTTGTTTATTTTTGTCATGACCTAACACGTTTTTCCTGGTCCGCCATTGTGATTGGGTTTAATATTAAGCACGTGACGTTGGCTCTGCATCAAATCATTGATGGTTCGGTGGTATAGTTCTGGCCTGCAGCCAAGAGTAGTTTATCCACAGCTTCGCTAATGTCCCTAAATTATTCTCAATGCTAGCAAAGTGAAATATATAGTTAAATGTCAGGGACAACACTGACCAGTTAAAGAAAAGAAAATAAACAGATTGAGGCCTATTGAATGGAAACTATTAAATGTGTGTGTTATTTATTCAGAAAGCTGCTGTAGACAAGGTTATCTCTCCATTTAGAAGTATATGTGGAAAGGACAATGTCTCTCTGGGCGAAGCCATCAGAGAACAACATGGCAAAGATGAGTCTGTGCACAGGTCAGAAGTTCTCTGTTTACTACATCTTAAGAGCACTGCTGTAAAAATAAAAATAAAATTGTGTGTTCTTTTCTGTAAACGGTGGACCATGATCTGAATCATGCATTACTTCTGTGCAGATGTCGACCCCCAGATGTGGTTGTGTTCCCGCGCTGTGTGGAGGAGGTCAGTGCTCTAGCAAAAGTCTGTCATGACCACAACCTTCCCATCATCCCATTTGGCACTGGGACGGGCTTAGAGGGAGGGGTTGGTGCGGTGCAGGTGAGAGCATGTGTCAGTATTTGTCCCATGAATGCATCTCTGATAAAAAGTTCCTGTTTCCAGCAGCACGTCCAATCGGGCTTTGGTTTTAATCTTTAAATACATAACTGTTTTTGAAAACAAAAAATCCAGCATGTGCATTCTTATGTGAAAAAAAATCTTAAAAATATTTCTGTTATGTGTCTCTGTGATTCTTTTTTTTAGGGTGGTGTTTGCTTCAGTTTGAGGAACATGGATCAGATCTTAAACCTTCACCCAGAGGACTTCGATGTGACCGTTGAGCCTGGTGTGACCCGGAAAGCCCTCAATGCCTACCTACGGGACACAGGCCTATGGTTCCCTGTGGGTCAGTCACACAGTCTCCCAGTTTATACTCCATGAATCACAGTTTACAGATTAAATGTTAACTTCTGTGCAGTTGTATCTGGGCAGTTAGTGGATTATTGTCTAGCTGTCTTCTTGGACGTTGGCTTTAGACCCTGGAGCTGATGCTTCCCTCTGTGGCATGGCTGCCACCAGTGCTTCGGGAACAAACGCTGTGCGTTATGGCACTATGAGAGAAAACGTCATGAACCTAGAGGTGGTTTTGTCTAATGGAACAGTCATACATACAGCCGGGAAAGGCAGGCGTCCCAGGTACAGCGTCAACCATCACATACACTCTCTAGCCTTGCTTGTTGTAGTTTCATCATCTTATTATTCTGTTTTCAGAAAAACTTCTGCAGGATACAACTTGACAAACCTGTTTGTGGGTTCAGAGGGCACGTTGGGGATCATTACCAAGACCACGTTAAGGCTGTATGGCGTCCCAGAGGCCATGGTGTCGGCTGTCTGCTCTTTTCCTTCAGTCCAGGCCGCTGTAGACAGCACCGTGCAGATCCTGCAAACTGGAGTCCCTATTGCTCGTATCGGTGCGGACAAGTCAAATATCTTCTACTTGTTAAAAGTTGACATCTACAAAATATAAAGCGACTTCAATAAATTGGCAAAATGTAGAATATCACATTTGTATTCCTTTTCTCTCCCCATTTCCATTGTGTGTTTGTGCTTTCAGAGTTTCTGGATGATGTCATGATTGATGCGTGCAACAAGTTCAGCTCTCTGTCCTACCCCGTCACCCCAACTCTGTTCTTGGAGTTCCACGGGTCAGAACGCAGCCTGGAAGAACAAGTCAGCACAGCTGGTGTGTGAGAGAGTGTTGAACGGGAACAATTTCTCTGACATTTACTGTTAGCTACAAACGTGTTACACAGATCGGCTGTTGTGATTGTAAAGCTTAGACTACTTATTTTTTGATATTTGGGCAACCAATGAATAGAACCCAGCTAATGAAAATTACTTGATTAAAAATCAAGAGTCATGCTGAAAAATTAAACACTTACAGTCTCCATGTGTGTTTCTGCAGAGGAGATTACACAGAGTAATGAAGGGTCAGACTTTCAGTGGGCTCGAGACGCTGAAACAAGGAACCGTCTGTGGAAAGCTCGCCATGACGCCTGGTACGCTGCACAGGCACTGAGACCGGGCTGCAAGGTAAAACTAATCAGGACATTGAAACATGCAACATTACAAAAGTCAACCATATCAAGATGTGATGCATTTCCGACTATACCAAACCTTAGATCAATTTATAACCGATAGTCTCAAATATTGCTAACAGTATAATCATATTGTTAGAAATCATTGTCATCGCTTGTCATAGTATGGCCCTTGATTTTTTAGTGTACTCAGTTTTTTTCCATCAAGTAAGATGGAGGCCAGTTACATATTAAAGTAGTATATTTCTATCTAGCTTTGTATAGAAGAGCAGTCAAACAATATACAATTAAAAGCTATATTAAAGTTTCTTTTTAACTTAATATATTAGTATTATCATTATACATATTCCTACTCATAAGGTAACTAGTGATTTTAAAGAAGGCATTTTCTCAAAATGTTTGCAATGTAAGTGGCTGAATGATTTCCTGAAATGGTAAAAATCACTTAACAAGTTTATACCAACTGTTATCAGTAATATTACAATATATGTAAGACAGTTTTGAATGACAAATGTATCATCGAAATATTTCAAAATTTCTTACGATTTCACTGTTGATTCTTTCCATATGTCATCAAAGGGAAGTGAGAAAGAGGTTTTCTTGAAACCCTTTACGCCACATGTGTCAAACTCCAGTCCTCAAGGGCGGGAGTCCTGCAGTTTATAGATGTGCCACAGGTACAAAACGCTGGAATGAAATGGCTTAATGACCTCCTCCTTGTGTAGGTCAGTTCTCCAGAGCCTTGCTAATGACCTAATTATTATATTCAGGTGTGGTGCAGCAAAGGCACATCTAAAAGTTGCATGACAGCGGCCTTTGAGGACTGGAGTTTGACAACCCTGCATTACGCTCAGATTTATAGCAGAATTTTGATGAATTTATTTTGACAAAGAAAAAAAAACTATTACTATGATATAATAAAAGTTTTGTTTCCTAAAGTTATAAGCAGTACTTGTCAGTTAAATATATACAATATTTGAGCCAAGTCAAACTTAAAGATGTGAAGGCCTGGTGAAGTAGAGACCAGGGTTTCCTCTTTTTTATTTTTGTAGAATAACTCTGGTGTCTTATTGACTGCTGCTGTTCTTGCTCATTATTTATCCAAATCAGAAGCAAACTGCTCCCCTCTGGGCATTTATGCGTCTCCCTCTATTAATAGTTTAAATTTTAAAGATTGCAGCAGACATCTGCTTAGAGCCATTCAGATACAGTGACCTTATCTTTCTTGTATATGTGTGTGTGATTTTTGAAGGCTTACTCCACAGATGTGTGTGTCCCTCTGTCGCGACTTCCTCAGATTATCGTGGAGACAAAGAAGGACCTGCTTGAGAGCAGGCTGACAGGTGAGAGAAGGACATCAGAAAGAACTTCTCGTGTTTTAGAGGTTTTTAGCAAAACAAACCTCTAAGTGCATTCAACCTAGTTCAGTTTTATCACTTACCTAACCAGCAGTGTACGTACAAGACAATTGTTGACTGTGTGTTCTCTGACTTTGTATTTTTTTTGTATGTCTTTATGATGTAAAGCACCTTGAACTGCCTTGTTGCTGAAATGTGCTACACAAATAAACTTGATTGATTGATTAACAAATCCAACTGAAATAAAAATGAACACACATAAGACATCCACTGGGTCTTTTCTGCTTAATGGACATAAACACATCCCGTTTCAGGTCCTATTGCAGGTCATGTTGGTGATGGCAACTTCCACTGTCTGATGGTTGTGGATCCAAATGATCCAGACGAGCTGCACCAGGTCCATCTGTTCACAGAGAGGCTGGCCAGGTAGCATTTCTCTGAGGGCTGAACCAAACCTGAACCAATGCCTGCTATCTGTGATTGTCTGACTTTCTGGCTGTGTTTCTTCTCTAGGTCATTGATATGCGAAAATCTAATTTTCTCTTTGTTCTTCTGCAGGCGAGCGTTGGCCATGGATGGTACGTGTACAGGAGAGCATGGTGTGGGTTTAGGAAAGAGAGCGCTGCTGTGTGAGGAGGTGGGACCTCTGGCCATTCAGGTCATGAAGGGACTCAAGGATAGTTTGGACCCAAGGAACCTGATGAATCCTGGGAAAATCCTCCAAAGAGGAGAGTTATAAACTGAACTCCCCTATAGAGGGTGAGAGTATGGCATAAGATTGGAGTAAAAAAATTCATTAGGTTGTCTGTGTAGTTGTGCATCAGAATTCAGTGAAGAAAATTTTAAGATTTATTGCCACTGTACTTTCTGTTGGTTGCCAGGGCACCTGGAAAACAGAAGAATACAAAAAATGTAGCTGCTGTTTTTGTTTTTAATTACTTGAAATGATAAAAATGTGACATCAAATAATGAGATTGTATTACTGTTGCTGAGGACATCCAGTTAAAGCCTTGTTGATGTTTGTAATATGTTATTGTGTTTTATTTCATTTGTAAAAGTGTTTTTAAAATGCTACAACAGAATTAGTTTGGTCTCACTAAAGCTTGAAGTTTCCGCAGTGTTTTTAGTTTTGCTGACTTTAAATTTTATGTAGTAATTTTATCCTTTGAATTATGTTTGTAAATAGGAAGCAAAAGTAAAACCCAAATATTATATCTATTATTTTTAAAACAATAAGAGGTTGATGCTTGTATATAAATGACAGTGAAGTGATTTTTCCTTTTCACTGATTAACTGGAAGGTAATAAATACTTTTGATTAGAATTTTCTCAAGAATGGCATCAAAAAGTGACTATTTGATTCATTAAATCCCAAACGTACATATGTGGTGTGAGTTGTTGTTTCTGTTCATTTGAACAGAAATACGTAATCATCAACTTGATGATTATGTATTACAGCCACACCTAGAATGCCTCTCACAGAAAATGTGAGAATTAGTCCACCTCCTGAAATGTACTGTGTCCACGTATCATACACTCTGTGTTTAAGATTGTTTTTGCAAGAGTTACTGCATCACTCGATCCTGGAAACTTAAAAAATTTCCAAAGTTCCCAACACAAGATACTAAAGACAAGGCGACATGAAAAAAAAAATTATCTCTAGTTATAGACTTTGACAAAACTAATCACTCCATTTTTGAGGCAGAATTTCATAGTCAAGATGTGAATATTTTTACTTGTTAATCACTAACAACAGAGATACTGGAGTAAACACCAGTTAGCTGCAGTCTGTGTTAATGCAGAAACCCAGGAAAAGCTTTAGCTCAGGATGATCCACTTTTTGGAAGTCCGAATCCAAACCCAAGTGAAGCGTTTGTTGACACTGCAGTACTCTGTTCCACCAACTGGTGTCAGCATTTCTTCCATTTGTGACAAATTCCATAAGTCCACCTGAAGACAGACATGATAAAAGCTTATTCTTGCTGTCGTGGTTACTTACTGGTTGGGTCAGCTGCTAAGTGGAGATTTGGAATGAGACAGTTTTCCTAAAACAAACAGTTTGAGCTTCTGGGCTGCTCTGAAAATCTTTGAAGAATATTGAATTTGTCTCTCAGTTTATAGACAGTTTGTTTTTATTACTGATATTGATTTGTAAAAGCTCCCAGCCCCTGTGCATCCAGACACAGATCACTGAATGATTTATCTTGAAGAAGCTCTGTCTTATAGATGCAAAATGCCCCTAAATGACCATAAAGTGGCACAAATTTATCTAACATGGACCCATGAGAAATAAATCGCACAGAATCAGCCACAGAGAGATCAACTGTAGACACTCAATATCTCAAGTGGTTTAGAAACTCAGCTAGAAAATGTATTAAATCTTTGATAGAATATGGCACGGCTGCACAGTGGCATACTAGCACTGTTGTCTTCCATACAGCACCTCTCACTGTAACAGTAGTTTCAAGGTAGGCATTTTTAAACCCACTCATGCCTCATTGGTTTGAATGTTCACCTCTAATATTATGTATTGCTTCCAAGCAGCCAGACTTTTAAGTTTTGTTTTAAACAAGCATTGATCACAGTTTTTCCAGGCTAAATGAAGGACTTTCAAAGTATTACTTTGGACTTGGACCACCCATCCTTGTGCCAGAGCTTTGCAGCATACTTACTGTGCAGCATGGGATTTAAAAATGAGGAAAGTGGAGGGCAAAGGAAGAAGGGCTGCGAAAAACAACTGCGCCAATCAGATGAACAGTATCTGATTTGCTTAAGCAACAGGGAAAATGCAGCAAGGCTGCTTCAGTATGCAAAGGTTTAATCAAGCAGCGCCAGAACAGCTTTTTCCAGTGCTAAAATTCAGTTTTCTGTCTAACTATGTTATATTTGATGTTTTTTTGTACAAAAAGTAAAATCAAATTGAGTAACAAAGTGCCTAAAGACACAACACTGGTTCAATGTTTAAGGTTAGGAGCCTTTTTACATCTGAATAATTCATGTGTCAGAATAAGGTGGATTAAATAAACAAGGAAACCTTCCTCTGTAAATGTTCAGGGATTGAAAGAAAACCTTAGAGTGACCTACTGAAAGTCAGAGAAAGCAGGTAATACTTTGTAAAAGATTGCAAGAATGTAACAGAGGGAGGATTTCTACACAACAAAGTTGCTATCTTTCTCTGGATGAATTTACGTTATTTATTTTCTGTCAGGCTCTTAAATTTACATGAGACCCACTTGAGCGGATTGTGTTTGGTTTATTTGAGTCTGCGAGTGTGATTACATACCTGAGCAGCATAGAGTAGACCATTTATAGGCCTACTGTCATTATAGCAGGACAGATTAACACCTTCTGCATGACAGTAAGGACTTTACAATAGCTTACCTTATTGGGGAGAAATACCAGGACAACTGCAAGAGACCTGCAAGTAGTAAAACACTCAACCAAACATAGAAACCAGAAGACAGGATAAAATTCCTAATTTCAAACAAAACCTGCCAGCTGGATAATTAAGTAGGGTTAGAAAAAGAAAAAGAAAAGCAGTCACAAACATCTGTGTATTTTATTTGCATTGAAAAGATCAGCTTTACTGAAGCAGCTTCCAGCAGAGCACAAACCCAAACATACAACCAGAGTTCCACTTGAATGTTTTAGACCAGTGTAGTTTCAGCACCTGGATTGGCCTGGTCTAAGTCCCAATCTAATTTAATTCAAGAATCTTTGGTGAGGCTTGAAAATTTATGTTCAGACATTGTTGATTTTAAAAGAAGAAAATTGAAAATCTTGAGCTTTACATACCCCAAAGGACTTGTAAAGGGTCAGCAAGTTATTCACTTGGGTGTGGCTAGATACGAACACACACCAAACGTTTCAGATTTGTTGCAAGAGATTTTCAAAACCATCATTTTCTTTCCATTTTAAAAACACTCCACTTCATCTTTTATATCACAAAATTCAGATACAATTCACTAAAATGTGTAAATATAACGTTAAAGAATGTGGACAAGTAAAGGGGTGTGAATATAATAAATAACTTTATGGCTTCAGCTGATAAAGTTAGCTGTTGTTTATCCGGTTTGTCCAAATGGTCAGTTTATTTTGCTGGAGATTTTCCTTTAACTTACTGATAAAATATTAAATTACATTAGTTTATATTGGATATATACAGTCTGTATGATATAAATAAGTCAATCAGTTTGTTGTTCCATCGACATGTTTCAGAGTTTTTGAAAGTCAATAATTATTCAAATATTAAAATAATTGTTAACTGTAGCCTTATGAATAGTAAAATTACTAGAATGGATGTTAGCCCGTTAAGTTTATTAGTTTAAAATGAAACTCCACACATAGATGCTGGGGAAAGAAAAACTCAAAATATGCAAAATATGATTATAAATTTGATCACAGTTTCTCCATTAGACTCAGGTTTTGACTGAATTTTAACTGGGCCATTCCACCACATGAAGATACTCTGATTCAGATCATTCTGCTATGTGGTTGGTTCTTTGTTGCTCTGCTGGAAGTTAAATCGCCATTGTGGGCTCAAGTCTTTTGACTCCTCTAAAAGGAGATTGACTTGTGTTTAGAATGACTCTGCCACCACATTTTGATTGTATTTGAGATGCTTTGGCATGACTTCAATTATGCCATTCATGCGGGAAAGCCCTCCAGAGTGGCCATAATAAAGCAATTCTGCAGAGAAGAGTGGGCCACATCACACTGAAGTAAAAGACATATGACAGTCCCTGCTGCCAGGACTGGCACAACCTGTTAACAGATAGGAGGATTAGATAGTTCTCCCATCCCATTTGCTTCATGATATGAACATTTAAGTCTAGCAATAAGCAAAAAAGGGGATAGATATTACAAAAGAAAAATAAAAGTTCTTATTGGGATTTTTTTTTATTGATAAACGACCAATAACAAAATAGATTTTTTATTTTTTTATTTTTATGGGGCCTCGTCTGTCCATGCCTTTGAGAACTGTGGTTCTTCTGAATTAGCCCTTGACTTAGCAGGAAGCTGTTTCAATTGGGGAAGTAGGTAATAAAAGCAATTCGCACATCTTTTCACACTTTCTTCTTCCAAACACTGGTGCACAAGAACGTAGCCCAGTTCACCTTCAGGTGCCTGCCGGCCTCACCACACCTGTCGCAGGTTATCCTGAAATGCCTCCTGTCTGATCCAGCAGATGAGACCCCCCACACGTAGAAAAATCCAGGCCAATCCCATGTCGAGGAATTAAAACAAAGTGTTGCTGCACCGTCTCCCGGTCTGTCTGTGTTTATGATCCGAGCTTGCGCACTGAGCGCGTCCATTGTCTGGTCAGGAGCAGCAGCAGCAGCAGCGTCGGCGGCGAGGAGCGGAGAGGAGCGCCCGATCTGAGCGCAGGGGAGCGGCTTCACTGTGACCCCGATCTCCCGGGAGGGGGGCAGGAGGAGGAGGAGAAGAAGTGTCCTCTGGTTGGAGCTCACCGGACCGGACCAGCGCTCGGTGACGACGTCATTTATTTCCAAGACAGACCATCTTTTATTTTTTTTCCTGGCGATCAGACAGACAGCAACAGTTGTCACGATGTCTGAGATCAGATGAGTGGAGAGCGGCGGAGTAAAGACTGCGGCGCTCCTGTGATCCGGACCGGCCGGGGTGATTCAGCCGTCTGAAGCAGCTGGGACGGCGCGGGGGAGCGGCGTGCATCTGTTTAACCTTGCAGGGATTTGGTTCGGCTCGGCAGCCACCCCCTCCGGTTGTGTCGAGGTTATCTATTTTAATTATAATATATTAATTTGTCTGAGGGTGAGGTGAATCCAGACGTCAGGGCTGGCTCATGTTCCGCTCGACAGGGAAACGGGCTGTTGCGTCTGCAGAGAGTCAGAGCTGACGAGTCTGCTGAGACACACGGACAGACAGACAGACAGACAGGCAGGCAGGCCGAGAGACAGACAGGAACGAGTGGAGGGAAGGGGGGGCACAGCCTGTTTGGGCTTTCTCGACCCCTTTACGGATCGAGCCACCCAGAACCCCCACCCATTTCTCTCCCGCTTTGGATGGGGGGGAAGCAGAGCACGGCAGGGCGGCCCCGGGGTGCTTTTCCCGGCGTCTCTTCGGATGACAGCGCGGTGCCACCCTCGGCCCACTTTGGTCACTACCGGCCGAGCGGCACCATGGGCCTGCGGAGCCGCTCGGTGAGCTCCGTGGCCGGGATGGGCATCGAACACAGTCCCGCCGTGCCCTTCGGCTTCTACACCCCAAGAGGGACGGACTCGGACCGAGCCGGAGGAGGGTCTGGGGGCACTACGGCGGCCCCCCACGGAACCGGCTACCAGGACTCTGGGGGCGGCGGGCATCACACGGACGGGGTGCTCTATTTGGGGTCCCGGGGGTCGCTGGCTGACACCTTACCCCTGCACATTGCACCCCGCTGGTTCAGCGCGCACAGCGGTAAGATCTGCCGCACAAACACACATCTATTCACGCCGACACACAAACCCAGCTGGATTTATTACAAGGGTGGCTCCAAAAAGTTTTTAAAGGGGTGCCTAGATGGGGGTTCTCAAATAATCTGTGAATGGCACGCAAACAATGATAGCTATAATATAATTATTAGAGTTGCCTCAATGTTATATTGATAAATAGTAAAAAATAATTAAAAAATAGAAATTAAAAATTGCTGACTTCAGGTTTGGGGAATAGGAATCAGTATTTTTGAAATATAAAGGAGAAAAAAGTGACATAGGCAGTAATAGATTAAAAATAAATAAATAAAAAAAGACTTGTCTTAAAGCTTATATTTGGCCTATATTTGTAAATAAAATAAAAAAAATATTTAAAAAAAACATGTAAATGATAGGGATTGCTGGGGATGTGGCCATTCCCCCTACAACCTATTACAAGCAGAGGTCATGCACTGTATAACGTGTTAAAATGCATGGCTAGATAGGGGTCATTTAAGAATGTTGGAGTTGCTCATCAAAAAGGAAAGTAATTTTATTATATTATTATCACAAACTAAAAAATAACTAAATACAAATACTTTTATCATATGAAGGGGGATGAAGGATTGGCACAGAGAGCAGCAACAAAACAACAGGCCAAATTTTAAAAAAGTAACTCAACTTCCCTCCATCAAACTCATAGACATAAACAAATCTGCATTTAAAATGCAAATTACTTGATTACACCATGGACTCTCTTGGCCCCCCTTGACTCCCAGCTCCCCTCCTTGGAGGCGCCAGATGCTTCCAAGCACCCACTCTTTATTTACCTGCTGCAGAATAACACTAACGCGGTGCCATTAATATTCACTGCATTAAAGGAAAGCTGAGGCACTGAAACATCTGCTTCTTCTTGCATCTGCTGGACACACACTGGGATGAAGTATATCCCAGTTTTTTCCTTCTGCAGATTTTGGCTGAAAATGAGACCAGTGTAACACTGGTTATAGACGAGCTGTTTATAGGTCATATTGGATTCTAACCGTAAAGAGTGTGCTCCTCTCTTGACTGTCACCGCAGGACCATATGCATAGGTCATTCCTTGTTGTGTGAAATGACACTAATAAGCCTCTTGCCAAATCTGGTTGAGTCAATTAGTTGTGCGATTAGAGTGGAAGGAGGGCAAAGCGGGATGGAGGAGGGCGAGGCTGGAGAACCGAGGGTTGAGAGCGTTGTTCCCGCTCGCTAATCTTCAGCTCGCTTATCTCTCCAATATGTCTCTGTTTTTGAGTGAACACACCTGTGCAGACACGAATATAGGCCTGTACATGCACAGGGTAAACCTTAGCTGACCTTACTGGGAGATGGACCGCAGCTAAGCCTAAAATCTAAAGTTCCTTGCAGAGGTATTTATACCCCTTGAACAGTTTTTCAAATTGTTCTACTGCAACCACAATCTTCAATTTACTGTATTTTGTTGCTCTGCATCTTATATGATTAATCAACAGAAAGTAGTGTACATGTGAAGTGGGTGGAAAATGCTGAAAAAGATTTAAAAAAATAAAAATTTGTATACCTGATGCATATGTCCTCTGCCACCTTTAAAAATTAAATGCAAACAACTTTCTTTAAAAGTCACGTAATTATTAAATAGAATAAACCTTTAGGTAATTTTTGTCTCATTATGAGTCCAGCTGTTCTGTGAAGGCCTCTGGGTTTGTCTGACAGCATTAATGAACAAACAGCTTCATGAAAACCAAGGAACACAGCGGCCAACTTAGTGACACATATATAGAGAAGTTTGTAGCAGAGTAAGTTTATAAAACAATATCCCTGGGTTTAAATATCTCACAGAGCTCCGTTCGATCCATCCTATGATGCAACACATTAATCAGAGAGCAGAGGTCCATAGTAAGACTGGAGAAGCTCCAGAGGAGTGGTAAAAAGAAATTCATTGTTGAAAGAAAGAAGCTACATGCAGTAAACATGTGGATGAAGATAGTCTATTAAGATGAGATGAGATTTGTTTTTTTACACCTAAACTCTGTATGCCTGTACATTACCCTACACTTTTATCCCTGTGGATACACATGATGGTAGCAGTAGGTTACTTGATTGCTATATTGCTATAAATTTGCTTAATAAAAAAAAAAACAACACATTTTTCTATTTAAGTTTTTGCGCTGGGATGAGGTGGTTTTTTGATGGCATCAAAATGACCATATTTTACAAAACTGCAATGGAAACACTTTTTCGCCTCACATAAGCCATGTGATCAACAACCGGATGTTACTTCTGACGGAAAAGACAAAGAAGATGACAGGAAGTGGCAGGAGAAAGTGGCGACAGATGTTTTTTAGTGAAGTATCTATTCACGTGTGACTTGAACTTCGCTTCTTATTCAATGGAAACAATGCCATTTTGACATTTTTATTCCAACATAAGTGGAAAATTGACAATGTTTTCACACATTCGTAGTGGAACTGCAATCAAGATGTGTGGTTGCTTTTTTCCAGAGACACAAGCTGGTCAGAACTGATGGGAAAATGGATGGAGCTAAGTGCAGTTCAGTTCTAAAGGAGAAACCTATTTGAGGCTGCATAACACTTGAAACTGAAGCAGAGATTCACACAAAACAACCAGCATCCAGATTTGGCTATAAGATTCAGATCAGAGTATTTTCATGTGTTTGAAGTGTCTAGTCAAAGTCTGGGCCTAAATCCAGTTGAGAATCTGTCGCAAGACTCAAAAATTGATGTTTACAGACACTCTTCATCTAATCTGACTGAGCCTCAGATATTTTGTAAAGAAAAATGGGCAAAAATTTACATAGTTGCTAGAGAAATACTCCAAAATTACTGCAGTTGTATGTGAAACAAAAGGTAGATTCACAAGGTCGGATAAACATGCAAACCACATTATTTAGATTTTTATTTTTAGACCATTTTGAAGAGCATTTGTGAATTTTCTTACACTTCACATTTATTTCCCACTATTTACTGATCTGTCTTATAAAAGGCCATAAAAATACATTGAAGTTTGGAGTTTCCAACGATTGTGAAAAAATTTAAAAGGGAATAAATCTTGAATCAATACATTGTCTACAGTTTTTTTATGTAATGAGAAAAAAAATAAATAAAATCTCATCCAAATTAGTATCTATTGAGAAGAAGTCAACTCTATTTATTAGTATCTGGCACATAGCTGATCATTAAATAGATATAAACAGTTTAATTTGGGGCCAACTAAACAACCAATACTGTCTAATAAAAACTAAATGAGCTCAATATGAACCAAAATAATGGTCATATGATGCAGAGTCCGGCTTCCATCGGTGGTGCAAATTTTCCAAGAAATTTGCATGTAATGATGTTATTTAGATCCACATGACTGTGGTTAAACGCTTGACTTTTATTATCCCTGCAAATGTGGCCGCCCTGCAGCTGGCTCCACTGCAATCAAATATCCTGAAATGCCCAGAATAAAGTAACCAAGCAACATTATGAACACCCTCTCCTTCCTCTCTCACATGCATGCAGCAGGTCAGGCCAGGTCCCCAGGCTCTCATTACCAAAGCCCTGACCGGCTCACAGCAGGATGATAGCAAGTCAGACGTCAACATCTCAGCTGTTTCTGCCCTTCTTACATTGGCTAGCAACTCTGATGTGCTTTCATATCTATGGAGGCAGATAACAACTCCAAAGCAAGGGAGGGAGTCGGTGGAAAACTGATGAAATTAAGAAAGGTGTGCATGTTCGATTGCAAAGCTGAATGAAGGGGCGACTAGCAAATAAATAAACTGCAGTAAGCAGCAGCGTGTTAATAGCTAAGTCGCTTCTTTGATTTACAGTTGGACAGCAGCCGAGGGCATTTGTGGATGAGCCCAGTTCCTGCAGAGTTCACCGGGTTAAACCTAAGACGTCTTAAGATCTTTTAATCCCACATAAAATGCAAAATAATACCCTTTTCTCCATCACACAGCACAAAGGATTACCGACAGTCCTGATGGGCCTAGGAGCTCGAGGTTCTTTAGAGCCTTCAAAACAAGACAACGATGCAAAACAGAAACACAGAGAAAAACAGGAGTAATCCAAAGGCACTAAAAACAGACACATATAGCTACAAGGGGATCCAAATGAAATGTAAAAAGAGACAGAAGGCTTACAAATTTAAAATCATGAAGCAAACAAGATAAATGTCCACAAGTAAACATAATTTGGGGAATCGAGATGAGAAAAAAAAAATCACCTTTATGAAAGAAGAAATAATGTAGAATAGAGCCAGAACAACTATGGCCTTACACTATCTGTGATGATACCCAAAACAACAACTAATAGCAACTAATAATAAGAGTAATGATTATAGACCACTGGAAGATCCCCTCAGTTACAGACACAATTAACAACAAAGATTTACAGTAGTTTCAGAGAGATGCATCACATTGTATTAATTGCCATACCTATTTTGGTTATTTTGCATCTTATTTTACCTGGTTTTGTTTTTATTGTATTGTAACTCTGAGAGTTACTGGTGATTTTATATATTTGTTGCACTTTGTTGTTTTAAATATAGAAAAAAAAGAAATTTTGACTTGACTTGATATGATTTGGAAAAAAAAGTCTGAGCTGTCAAAGAAGTGAAAACAGCTGCGACGTAGTGTGATTGCTACATTTACAAGTTCACAAAACAACTAGAACTAACTGCAGTTACTGTCAGTACAGTTTAAATTGAAGCATGTGATTGATTTAAAATGGCCTAGTAAAAGTATATATCTAATTAGTTGCAGTTTTCTGGCTGATCGCCGATTACCGATCTTTTAAAAAGCTTAGCCTGCCAATTCCGATTTTAGCCGATACCAGTTTCTTTGGTCTGAAATGTTGCTCAATATAGCAAGAAAGTTGTTGAGCTGGCAAGAGTGGGGTCACTATTGTTAATTGTAAATGTGCAGACATAACTTGGTGGGCCGATCTGTCAATCAAATCTTTCTCACCGAAGAGCAAAAGAGGACGGTGGTCAATTCATAGACCTTTGTCAAGCTAGATAAGATCGGTGGATAAGATCAGCTTCACATGTAAAAATCGGCCGATCTCCAAAAATTAAGGAAATCGGCACCGATAAATCAGCTGGCCGATAAATCGGTGCACTCCTATATCTAATCCTATTGTGGTCAGACTAAAAAAATGGTTGTCCAATTGAATAGGGACTAACAACAATCCCTATTCAACTGGACTGAGCCTGAGTTGTTTTGCAAAGAGGAATTGGCAAACATTTCAGAAACTACATGTCCAAATCTGTTAAGCACATCTCAAAAGTCTTGATGCTGAGGGAACGTTAGACACTCTGTTCATATCCAAAGACTGAAATTAGAGAGAGGTAGCACCCTGTGGATTATACAAAGTAGTGTAAAGTTTGACATGTTTTAGAGATGCTGCATGACATGTAAAAGAGCAAAAGTCCACTAGGATGACAAAGTGACGAGCATTGAGACTAGACGTGGACGACCAGTGGAGAAGGTGTGCAGGACTCACATTGTTCATCATAAAAGTGAGAAACGTTCTGTTTGTAGTTGCCAGATACAATCTAAACAATCTCCAAAATGTCACAACGTTAAATCTGTTACAAATGATTTGCTTCTTCTCTGATGAGTTTTACCGCTTTTAATCCATCAAAACTTGAGCTGTGAACGCTAGCATGACCTTTTACTTTAGTTATATCTAGTCCAGACAGTTTTTTTGGGGAACCTGGCTACAATTCTTTGCTTCAGTCGCAGGGTCCTCGTTTATTTCGCTGAGATCACTGATGCGGCTCAGCAGCCTGCAGTTGCAAAAAGAAAAAATAAAACTTCTGTGGCTTGTCTTGTAGCACCAAGTATGTCAACATGTCTTCATGGGTTTAAACAAATAATGAGGCTTGCATTTCTAATTCTACTGTTTCAAAATGAAACAGGTTAAAAACGTGCTTTACTTACTAAATTAAACGAAGATTAATTTTATGTAGGCAACTTTTGTTCCATCATTAAAAGCTCTCACAAAATCAGTCAACACATCAGGAGGAGAATTGTGCAGCTCCCTAGTCTGGGTCAAGTTCAGAAACTACATGTCTGATTATGTAGCACAGATGAAGGTGCTTCATTCATCTGTTCAAAGAATTATTAAAATGAATAAAACACTATGAGAATGTCCATACATCAAACTTTTCATGAAGGAGACGAAGTCCCTGAGACGAATGTGTTTGCGTTGTTCGGCTAAAGTTAGAAGAAGTGTGTTTTTATTCACAGAGAACTGAGACATGTAGCAACGTAGCCAGAGAACACACTTACAATTAAAGTAAATGCAGGATAAAAAGCCAGATTAGAGTTTACAAATCTGTTAATGGAGAAAGGCCCTTAATTTTAGCCACCATGTCCTGCGATCTAATTCAACTAAAAAAGAAATATTTGGCCGTCATGGTCATTATTACACTTGGAGAAAATACCTGAGAACACCAACTGTGAAGAACTGGAGTGGCAGCATCATGTTGAGGGACTGGTGCACTCCCCAAAATAGATGACATCGACTATATAGATAAAAACACTGAAATGTAACATCTAACAAAACCTATATTGTGATACAGATGCAGCAAATCTAAAGTAAAGAGCAGCAAACTAAATTTGAACCGCTCTTAAGTTTTAACTTTTCAGTAATGAGGAGTTGTATTTTTTGACAGGGATAGAATAAAGTGATGAACTCTGGAAATTGACACCATCTTCCATGGTCAATTTTCTTTTTCAAAGAATTTTTTTGACTTAGCATCGACACAAATATATTTTTTTAACCTTTCATGACCAATCTGCCAAACTGAAGTATATTGTTTTTGAAGTTATCTTCATCCTAGCATTTGTCTCTGTTGGACTCATGACAGGTTCAGATCCTACTTGAGTTTTCTCCCGTTGTAGAGCCAGTAGGCACCAGTGCCCCGGTGACCCTGGTCAGGGTTAACCTGTATAGCTCTTTGCATCCGTTTGGCTTCATTTTGGTTTGAATTCCTACAGCAATCCCGTATGTATTGGTCTTCACATTCCCGTTAGAAATATTTTTCTGCGCAAGAGTGTAAAGAAAACACATTTAGACACGTTTTCATCTAAAGAGACATAGCCAAGAAGAAACACACAGACTTTGACCTTCACATGTATTCACTTAGTGGTTGTTGGCGATTATAGAGAAATCCTGCGGTTGACATAGTTACAGTTATAGTTATTTGCTCACGCAAACAAAAAGCACAGTTCAGCCCACATCCTGTTTCTCACACTTGCTGTCTGTTTGGATGACTGCTTTATAAAATTACAATGATCCTTAGGCGAAAATTACAAGTATTGTGGTGCTAAATTTACAAATCCAGCATATTTAAGACACATGTGTAACTGTAGCTGTCTTCTGCCATAAATACACACATAATCATTTAGACCAGATTTTTTCTCTTGCTTTTTCCTCTCATCTTTATCCATGATTCAGTTGCATATTTACACACAAAATGTTTGATTTGGGGGAATTCCAGAGCTCTGCAGCTTATTGCTTCCAGGAGACCATCTCGAAAAAATAAAAAGATGTTTCCATTTAAAGACTATGAGAATCATGTGGCATTGCTCTGTTTTCACCCCCCTCCACCCACTTCCACCGCCATGAATTAAAGACTTTTAACTGATATTCAAAATTTCAACCCACCGTGAGAAATCACCAAGCAATGTCTGACTTGATGTGTGGATGCACCATGAAGAGTAGTCAGAATACGAAATTGTAAGAGGGATCTCGTTTATTTGAATCAAAGTTTGTTAGCGGTGCATGAGCCAAACCTGTTTAAAAACATGACTATAGATTACTGTGCTCTGCTATAACTTTGTTCTGTTTTTCCTTTTTTTTCCCACCCCAATAACATGTTTCTGATCAGAAACACTTTTTAATATTAGCCAGAGATGAAGAACAAATCATGATTCGTTTTATAAAGAGAACATAGATATTCAAACAAAAGAAAAAGTCATTATTTGCTGAAACAGATTGTCAGTAGAACATGTCATTTTGCACATTGCTAGTGCAAACAGCTCTGATGGGCAGATATGTTGACGAGACAATTATTAGTTGCGCTGTGGACAAATCTGGCCTTTAAGGAAGAGTGCTATGATTGTTGAATTATTGAAATCCTGTTTACGGCTTGCCATGCAGCGTGACAGCAAACGTGGAAGAAGGTGCTCTGAAATAGATGAGACTGAAATAAGACTTTTTAATCTCTATGCAAACATCCAGCTGGAGCCACAAGAGAATAATTTAATTCAAAACCTATCCATGTGTTTTAATGGCCCAGTTAAAGTCCAGATCAAAGCACAAATGAGAATTTCACACAACCATCAACAACTTTTTGTTGATCTGCCACATGAAATCCCAGTAAAATAGATTGAAATTTTAACTTTTCAATAAATACTTTTGTAAGGCACTGAACAACACACTTCAGCACCACATTTTCCTGAAGTATCAGTTCATATGAAATTCAGCTTTAGTATCAGAGCCACAGTGGAACAAATTCTCTCTCAGGCACCATAAACCAACCAGCTCACACACAAAAATACTTGTTTTATTCTCCGATGTGATCTCAGGAGAGAGCTGTATCTTTTCCTCTCGAATATTTAAAAAAAATAAAATGGCTCTTAATCACACAGGCCACAGTTGTCTTCTCTCTGCTTGCTCTTAGACCGTTGTTGTGTTTGTGAGGACAAAAAGGGAACATGGACGTGAGTAAGAGCACCAAATGATCTTCAGGAGAGAGAACAGATTCTCTTTTTAAGATGCCAGAGGTGCTGCGGAGGTTTCTGTTTGTCTTTGTGTGTGTCTGATGGACCTCTTTTCAGATGTTAAAAGACGCGGGCCGATGTTAATCACGACTCAAACCGCCGACAGCGCCGCAGCTGCATCAGTAATGCAGTTACCTGCCTTGCCTTGAGGGGTGCATCCTCTGCTAAACGCGCATGCAGAAAGCAGCAGCAGTAAAGACGCCTCCCATTTATCTTTGGACCAGTGCCGGTCGGAGGTCAAATGCACCACAACGGGCCGCATTAAATGACTGCAGCTTGGTACTGGAACCTAAGCAGATTTGAGGGGTTTTTACAACACTCATTCATGTTTCTACAACATCTCTGTGCCTCTGCTGACACAACATATGGCTGCTTGGACGAGGAGCGAGGAGCTGCAGTCTGCAGATGAGATCAGTAAAACAATCTTAATATAGCCGCAATAACAAAATAGAGCCATCAAGTAATTTTCTATTACGCCTGGAAGCTACAATTCCTATTTTCTCTGTCATTCACTGGCAAAGAGTTTTTCTTGCGGTTGATCAACATGAAAGATTCCAACTTTAAATTAGCTGTTTTGGGAGTCATACTTTGTTCATGTGTGGCTGAGCTTTATGTCAGAAGCCAGCATTAACATTTCTTCAAGTACAGTGCTTTGTGATAGATCAATGAAAAGCATACAATAACTTAAGTGGAATGAAAAGAATGTTTGGTTTTCAAAATCTATGATAAGCATTTGTGTTCACTTTTTTGAGTCAGTGCTTTGTTGAATAGTCCTTTACTGCACTTATATTTGTCAGAAGTACGTGGTTTGTCTCCACCAGTTTTATACTCCAACAGACTGAAGTTTTGATTCACTGTTCTCTGGAAAGTAGCTCTGTCTGAATAAAGAGTGTCAGTGAACATCGCTTTGCAAAATTCGCAACACATTCTCAAAGACATTCTTGTTTGGATTTTTCGGCCAGCAACTGTTTCACAATTTTCTGGTGTTACATGTAATAGTTATTATTACATGTAACTAGCTGGTTACATGTAATAGATTTGTGCTTACAGAAGTCTGTTTTGTATTTTCCAAAGCCAGGGCGCAACTCTGGGTGCTACATAAATGTGTTCTTATGTACTTTTATTTGCAATAAAGCCCTAAAATGAAGCAACGTAGCTATCTGTCTCTGGCTGTGGGAACCAGTCGTGTTTTCTAACATCTGACTTTTTCCTGCTTTGATTTAGTTCTGCTTGCAGAAGGCTAGGCTCTGATTAATCGTAATTGCTTTGATTAGATTTGATGTTCCACATCTGGTGTCAGTGAGAGGCATGAAGGCATGAAATAATAAGTGAGCTAAAGTTGGAGACCTGACTGGACTCTGAGTGATTAATATGTCCAAAAACGCAGGAATGAGAACAAGTGAGCTGAGAGCGGCAAAGATGCAAAAGGGAACTGATTATTGGTTGAAATAATCACAAGCAGGTTGAGTTTAGCTCATTGTGTTGGGGTGTTAGCGTGGTGTAGCTCTCATAGGGAAGCTTTTTATCCAGAACATCCCAACACAAACAGATAATTGACTTTACCGTCTTACCGAGTGCTTTAACAATCTTTACCGTATATCTATCAGTCAGCCACACTCATTCCTCAGAGCAGGGGGCCTCCCTCAACCCTCCCAACTCTTTGACACATTTTGTCAATACAGCATCAGTGCTTAATTGATATAGCATTTGCACTCTTTTTCTGACCAACATGTTTAATCCCCGCCGACCTTGGCTGCTGATTCCCCCAGCGGCGCCCTCGAAAGTGCAAAAGCATTCCTAACGCCTAATTACATTGATAGTTTGAGCAGAACAGGGACTAAAACAATAACAGGACTCACTCGATGCTTCTGGAGGCCTTTTATTCTCACACATATCTCGGCAGCCATAGCTGGTCCTGTCATTGATTTCATTTATCTCTTAGATTAGGTCAATTTAGGAGCTTGGTTTTCAGCTGACAAATATTTTTTTTAAAGAACCTGAGCTGAAGTATTCTACAGTTGAAAACGAGTCAGATTTTTATTTATTTATTTATTTTTTTAGATGAATAAGGAGTCTTTTGTTTAATTTCAGTGGAAAATAAGGTGTATTATTTCAGGACAAATGGTTTGATTCTGATCTGTTTCCTTTTGGCTTCCTAAGTTATATTGTGGATACAAAGAGTTTACACACTCAGGTTGAAATGCCAGATTTTTGTGACATAAAACATTTAAACGATAAGTAATTTTGGAACTTTTTCCTCCTCTCTTTACATTCATCCTGTGCATTTGTACTCCTTTGATTTTCAATCAGATTTAG
This sequence comes from Xiphophorus couchianus, assembly GCF_001444195.1. Lineage (NCBI taxonomy): Eukaryota > Metazoa > Chordata > Actinopteri > Cyprinodontiformes > Poeciliidae > Xiphophorus > Xiphophorus couchianus. Next base: position 23,434,512 of record NC_040229.1, read on the forward strand.
TTCTGGAGAAGTGATCACTCAGTAGTGGTGCTCTTCTTCTTATTCTTTTCAGTTCAAAAAACTATTTTTGACCACACTGCAACAAAATAAAATTTCTCTACGACCACAGAAAAAGATCCATTCTATAAATATAAACTAAATTAAATGTTCTCTTGAATGCTAAGGAAGTTCAAATAAAATGTATTACTATTTTCAACACTAAATCAAAGAAAAAGATCCCTCTTGTAAAATGAGGGCAGCTGAAATAGAAATGAAAAATGAGCAACCCACATAAAAGTAAAAAGCACATTGAGGCCACAAAACATTAAATGACTTTAAAAGCCTTGTAGTGGAGGAAATATGTTTTTCATATTCATCTGTTGAGGGCAAAGTGGCGCAGTTGGTACAGCTGTTGCCTTGCAGACCTTCCCATCCCGGGGTCTTTCTGCATGGAGTTTGCATGCTCTTCCCTGCGCATGCGTGGTTTCTCTCCGGGTACTCCGGCTTCATTTCATGAGTTTATTTTTATGAACTTGTTACTTATAGACTTAAAAAAAAAACATTTAAATATCTGACATTAGAGCATAATGTCAGATATTTAATGCTAAAACACAAACTCTGCTTAAAATATCCCCTCTCACCGTCACTCACCTTTCCGAGATGCAAAGCAATTAATCAGGAACACCATCACTTCCTCTGTCACCACCCAACCCCTCCGCCCTGTGTCATGAGTGGATGTCTGCTCGCCATTGTTCTCAGATTACAGACAAAGCAAATCCTTCACCTCCACACGCAGGTGCTTTTTAATTTAAATGTAAATAGTGAAGTGGCGTTGCACTCATTCAGAAGAATTCCTCTCCGCCTGGAAGATTAGTCCGGCACATTATTCATCATTAAGAGAGAACAAAAACAACATCGAGTTTGTTTTCAGCTCTGAAACAAACATTCATAGAGACAGGCTTGGGGATTGTTTAATACGGAGAGTTATCTGTGGTGTTGTGTTTTTTTTTCTTTTTTTGAACATGCTGCCATTTGTCGATATGACTGGAAACTGAAGTAAATGCTGCTGGAACCCTAAACTCCATCTCCTGTGTACAGGGCAACAAATACATGAACAGCATAAGTTAGATGAGATTAAGGCAGAAATCACTTTATTCATCCACAGAAGCGACCTTTAGTAAAATCCTAATAAAAAGTTCACAAAAAACATGCAGCACCCCAAATTACTCCAACCCCTGATAACAATGCATGGAAACTAGGTGAGAGGAGTTTTAGGAGAATTATTTAGGAGAATTATTATTTATTTAATATTTAATTTCTAAAATATGTGATATGCATGTATTCAGTGCTTTATATTCACTCTAATAGCCCTAAATAAAATATAACTGCTTTCAAAAGTCACCTACTTAATATTTGTGTGACATAAATTCAGATGTTTTGTGGAGGTTTGTTAAGAAGATTACAGAGCAAACGCCATAACGAAGACGAAGGAACACAGCAGACTGGTCAGGGATGAAGATTTGTAGAATTTTAAAGAAATATTAGATTTTAAAGCAATATCCCAAGGGTCGAAGATCTCACAAAACACGTTTTATTTCATCATTTGCAAACTAGAGAGGACGTCACAACTGCAAACCTAACAAGACACGATCTAACCTTTAAAATGATGCGGTTAGCTGTGAGGCATGCAGAAAACATAAAGCATGTGGAAGAAGGTGCTCTGGTCAGACGGCACCAAAATTGTGCTTATCTGCAAATCTCTGCATCAGATCAACCTACATAAAAAAAACCAACAACAAAAAAACCAACAATAACCCTGCACATCATTCCCATGGTGAAACATGGTGGAGGCAGCATGACGTCGTGGGAATCATCTGGTCAGAGTTGGCAGGAAGATGGATGTAACTAAAGACACGGCTATTTTAGAAGGAAACCTGTTAGAGTGGACATGAGACTGTGGTGGAGGCTCAGCTTCAAGCAGGACAGCAAGTACAAACATAACAGTTAGAGCTACAATGCAGTGGTTTATATCAAAGCATGGTCATGTGTTAGAATGACCCATTCAAATCCAAGTCAATTGAGAATCTGTGGCAAAGATTTGAAAATTGATCTTCACAGATTCTCCAAGTACAATTTCTCTTTTTCTGATTGAACTTTAGCTGTTCTGCAAGGCTGAATGGGCAAAGATATCAATCTGTACATGAGCAAGGCCGGTGGAGACAAACCCCAAAAGACTTGCAGCTGTAATTATAGGTTGCTCTACAAAATATTGACTCAGGAGTGCTGAATACAAATGCACGCCACACTGCAGTTTGGTATTACTAAGCATTTTTTTAAAGCCACGTGTCAATTTCCTTCCACTTCCAAGGAAGTTACATCAAATCCAATGCAATATGTTGAAGTTAGAGGTTGTTAGTTGATAAACTGTGGAAGTTAATATATTTTTTAATCTTGACCAACACCTAGTAATGAAGCCTGAAACATTTTCTATAACAGTATATTAAGGGATTTTCTATGTTGCACTCATGGAAGACAAGCAATGAGACCAGGCTGCAGCTCGACTCGAGAAATATTAAACATGCGAAGCCTGAAATAAGTCTTCATCCCTGATGCTTGCATCATCAGGTTTAGTATTTGGAGGGCTGAATAGAGCCTACCGGATGCAGATTATTAACGGGAGTGCAGTGGCGTCCGCACTCCTAACAGAAACGTGGACACTAAATAAGTCAGGTGCCGCTTTAAGCACAGAAATCGCTGCAAATCCTCCTACATTCCCCATCACTGGTGCACACTAGCAAATACAAACAAAACCTTCTGACGGGCAGCGTTCGTTGGATACACACAGAAGCTCAAAATGAGGCTGCCATCGGTGCAGGCAGATGTTGTGGTCGCATGTTGCAGCTAAGGAATCACGGGATGGAGCAACATCTGTGCTGCTGAAGTGTCTGGTAGCGAGAATGTAGGTCAGCATCGCAATGTATTTCTGGTTCCTCTCCGTCGCACGCTCCCCACATCTTTCCTCGTCTTTTCTCTCCCCGTTAACTCGGCGTGCTGCGTGCTCGGGAGGCCTGCGAGGACACAGACAGACAAACACACCGTGGAGGAGCAGAGCAAGATGACGGGGAGGGAAGGAGAGACTGCAAGAAGGCGTTCGGAGATGGGTTCTTTGTTGCTCTGACAACCATCTAGCTCCTTATTGCTGGTGGATTTCCAGAAAGGAACACACAAACATACGCATGCTGACCTTTGCAAATGTCACCTAATCGTTACTATTACATCCATGAATGATTTCTGCATCACGCACACACAAACAGGTGAATGCTGTTTAGCAGGGAATGATTAATGTGCACCAACAGACAGCAAGAGCCACACATACATCACAAGGAAACCATTAAAAAAAACAAAAAAAACAAGGCGTACAAGGAGGCAGAAAATTATATTACAGTTTGACTAGAATCATATAAGACAATTCTAAAGAATAGCAAACTTAAAATGTATCATAGAATCAACTAAAGGACAGACAATAACCATAAAATGTCAACAATATGCAAGAAAATGACTGAGAAGATACAGAAAACAGTGAAGCAAACTACCAAATTGTCATAAGTTTTGAGTATTTGCGTTTTGTTTAGCATTGATTAACATTGTGGATCATATTTTACCTCAGTCATGTTTGTGTTCCATACTCAATGACTTTTCCTTCACCAGAAATTAGTTCCAGCTGTTCCTCATCCCCTTAATTACCCTTGTGAGTGTGTATATATATTCCCACTGGAGCCATGTTTCTAGCTTCCTACGTCCAGACATGCTCTACTCTTCTCCGGCGTTGTCCTGCAAATGCTTTTGGTTTCCATTATTAAATCATCATATGACTGATTTACTCCTGTCTGCACTTCAATCTGCCATTTGCCTCATAAATTATGACAAAAATATTTACCAAGAAATGCGAAGCAAGTTTAAAAAATGAACAGAAAATGAAAACTAGCACAAAAACACAATTTACAGTAAAGCAGAAACAACACTTTGCAACACTTTAAAATGATCTGCATATCGTCAATATTTACTTTTAGTGACATGTACTGTCTGATAATAAGCTGTTTGCAGCCTCAGTGACTGTTTCTATGGGCAACGCCTTGATGTCATAACCGCCGAGCACAGCAAAGACACTCTCTAAAGATACACCTGGGACTTGGTCAGTAAGTGGAGTCAAAGCGCCAGCTTTTTACAGCTGCACTGTTTGATCCCTTTTTATATTTCTTTTACTTTGAGAGAGAGTTTTTAAAGATGTCAGGTCTTGTGTTTGTTCTGCAAAGAAGGGGAGAGACGGATATTGCTCTTGTTGCATAACTGGTCTTATTGAGGTAAAAACGGAGAGGAGCAATGAAATAAAAAAAATACAAAAACTGAGATGACAACCAAACTCTCATAGCCCTTTCAGATATTTAGGACCCTCAACACCTTACATGAGGTTTTTTATGGTCTGCTAGTTATCAAGATGACTGAACTGCTTTATGTCTTGTCCCAACCCTGAGACTGATTTACATTTGGACACCCTACCAGGAGTCAAAACCTCAAGCAACAAATAGTGGGTAAAATAATGACTGAACATGTCAATTTTTTTTCTCAGTTTTAATATTTTCAGCTTACGATGCTGACAGACTTTATATAACTGAAGGAATGAGAGATGCACCAGGACATCCTTGTAAGAATCTGAAGACGACGGATTTCTAAGCATGACAATAGTTTCAACCACATAGTCATAGAAAAATCTTAATTGGTTTCAGCGAAAGAAAGTAAAACTGCTAGAATGTCCTATTCAAATCCTCTGGAAATCTGGAGATCAGAGTGCAGCAGGACCCATTCAAAATTTGAAGACTGTTTCTGTAGAAAAATGGGTCAAAATCACACTTGAGCAATGTAATTTCTAAAATGTTCCACTTTAGAGCAAGCTAAGTGTTAAACAATAATGGATCTGTTGAATAACAGCCTTGAAGGGTAAAGAGCAGAATGGTGTCATGAGATTATTTTTGCTACTTGTTTGAACGCCATTTATTTATCAATCTCTTTGTTAAGTAATGTTTCCAAGCTCTCAGTCATTTCTTGTGAAGAGAGTAATTGTTAAGAAGGTAAGGACATTACAGTGTGGTTACCAGGGTTGTTTGCTTTCAGCTCAAGCTTGAAAACAGATCCAAAACCTTGGAGAGACAAGTCAACACCAGGTACCTTGAAACAACCCTGAGGAATATGTTCATGGTATCTTTCAAAAGATTATTAATATTTAAAGAGCAGAAAAACCGAGTTCACTGAACTGTCAAACACTTTCTTTCTTTCTTTCTTTCTTTCTTTCTTATCTGAAGGTTATTTTGGCGTTTGTTTGTGTGGCTCAGAGAAATGTAGTCAGTGACTCCTCCAGATACATTGAGAGACATTTCACTGACGTAGTGCTCATATAACAGCTGGTGTTGAGGGTCGAGTGAAGCTGCACAGTGACCGCTGTTAGGAGTGGCTTCTGTTCACAGTGTTGTTTACCGATCCCTGTCTGGGCCCCACATGGTCTCAGAGGACATGGACTCCTAGGGGTTGACGGAGCATTCAGGGACTCTCTTCAGAGTAAACATCCTTATTTAACCTCTGCTGACGGCCGGATTGTCCACATCCAAAATACAGACTGTATGGATACTTGTCTCTTTCCTCTCCCTGCATATAAGGGTGAATTATTTTCTCTTGTGGCAAACAAAAAAACAGATCTTCTTCTTTCTGCTTTTCTTTCTTTCTCGACACCCCCAGCATCCATCCTCTCCCGTGTCTCTCCATCCCTCTCATTTTCTTGTTCTGTCTTGTTCCCATGGAAACTGCCGGTCTTTCCGGTAAGGTACAGAGAGTTTGCTGGCGCGAGTGGCATTAGTTGTAAGTTGTGATGTAATGAAGCCTCCAGTTTCCAGGGTTTCCGTTTATGGTCGTGGCAGTGGTGGTCTGCTGACGATCGGTTTTCTTTCTGTCTGACTCACAAAAAAGGAAAGGGTGCCGCAGTTAATGCAGGCTGCTTTGTTATTATGTGTGGCTTTAAGCGCATCACCTGCAGTTAAAGACAAAATAAATTAAGAGTCCAGAGGGGCATTAAAATTAATTACTTGTAAAATTGACTTCAGCTTTATTACATCACAAGTCAAAGGCACCTTGCAAGTAAAACAGGTCCAATATATATTTGGTCACAAGTATAATTTACTTTGGTCCAAATCGAATTTAAATCCAGTTTATTGCAAAACAATACATTACTGAACAACATTACTCGACTGAATATATTACAAATTCTGTTCAGAACCAATTATATAAAGTCCAATTCAGACAATATTGTAATACTATGCAATCCATTTAAGTTGATTATAAAAAAATCTGAGGAAGCAAACATAATTGTACCAAGTCATTGCTGTTGCAGCAATCCCTCTTCCTGAGCACTGATTGAGGTGCAGTAGCTTCATGCTAACTGGGTGTCCTCCACCTCTGTTAGATCTGGAAACACAAGCATTCGAATGCAGTTGGGTAAATTTGTCTTTTCTGAATGATGTATCGCTACAAGACCAGTGCCCTCTCCTTTCCACATCCATCCTCTCAGCTGGTCGGCTCCGCGAGCATGACAAGCAGTGCGACTAGAGTTGCTCTCACACTTTCCATCTGTAGTATTAATGGTGTCTTCTCTCCCCTCCACTGTGATCTGTCTTGGTGACATTGCCTGCCTGATGTGTCTATGTGTGTTAAATCTCTGCCTTCAGTCTGCAGTGCCACAGAGCTAAACCCCCAGAGTGGCTTTGTTGTGCTTCTGCAGGAGAATCTCAGCCTTCAGCCTGTCTGCTAGAGCGAAATCTCAGCATGACTCTGCGTTTGTGTGTTGGCGTGTGTAGGCGTGTGTGTGTGTCTGCAGTTGAATCAGTTGCCGAATTTCCTGGGTGCTTGTGTCCTTACTTCCTGAATTAGAACATAAATTGATGAAAGCATCTTGAATTTGTGGAGCCAGCCATGTTCTCAGCTTACAAAGCACCTTGACCTGCCTGACTTTGCTCTGTGTTTTATATGTAAGAGATTATCTTCCTCTGTTTCTAGATGTGTTGAAAAGTTAGTCCTCAAAGTACATATGCTTGGTGATTTTTGGAGTAGCAGCAATTGGTTGTACTGTGGCCAATTTCCAACTAATGATAGATCCATCCATCCATCCTGACCTCTGATTACAGGACATGGTTGATTCTCCATTCGAGTGGCTCAGAGAAAGATCATGCGCTGTTAAAAAAAATGCATGAATGGCCCAGTTGTCGTTGAATCACCCTTCTGCTGAGATCGCGGATGGGAAAATCAAATCCGTCGCATGGTGCGATGGTCACTCTCTAATTTTACAGAAGCTTTAGAAAACAAAGAACTCAGAGAGAGTTTCAGAATTTTAACAATCGTTTTCCTTCTGCGTTTAGTCGATATAATTCTCTGCTTTATTTTCTCATGTCGATCTGCCCTTTTCGTCTCCTCCACATTTCCCCTTTTCCTTTTATCTTTCCGCTCAGTTTGTTCTCAGCCACTTCCTCTCCTCTCAGTCACACGCCAGCCTCACTTCCTGGATTTCCTTTCATTTTTTTTTTGTTTGTTTTGTTTTGGTTTTTTTTGCTGCTACCCTTACCGTTTGCCCCTCAGAGCGATCTTTTTTTCATCTTTTTCCCTTTGACTTTTCTGTCTCGCCGCTCGCTTTGCTCTGCTCCACTGTCCCCTCATTTTCTTTGCACTCTCTCGTTCCTCCTCCTCACTTCTGCACCATGAAGTAGATGCCTGGATGATTCATCTCTGCCCCCGGACTGTTGTGATCCTCATTTTATTGCACAGTTAAATAGCACTTCCCATTCTGCCACACTGTCTGTCTGTCCTATTGACAGTTATCAAGCTGAATGCACAGCGTCAAAGAACAGGAAACAATAACAATAAGTAGTAAGTAATTATTGCTTTAGAGATACGCTTCAATAGGACTAAATACGGTCAGAATTGAATCGTGGTATTGATTGGATCTGAGAAGCTGTTTGTGCAGCCATTATGGTCAGAGGCGCCAGTTTGATTTAGTCTGGCTCCTATTTATGACTCTGGCCGTATACAGTCCAGAATGGTCATCGCTCATCAGCACGAGACAGCTATGCATGTTTTAATCATGCTGTCTGCTGCAGCTAAGCTGTGTATCACTATAATTCATTGCTCATTAGTCTTTATCATTGGTGAGTTGATATATGCGAACGACAGCAGTAATTATATAGCTGGACATGGAGTAACACTGGAATCGTGAAAAAATAGTATTTAGTTTTGGTGTCATACTCAAAATTAAACCAAATAAAGTCCCAAGCTGATTCATGCTTAACATCACACATGCTAAAAAAAATAATAAAACATTTTTATTAGCGTTATTGTACACAAACTGACAAAAAACAAAACCCAAATTATACCCATTTTTAAATCTGAGGTTCCACATTTGAGGATACAAAAATGGGCCTGGCTTTTAACAGGCTTTAAAATTATTGCAAAAAACACTCAACCAGTTCCACCAAATATTACCCATTCACAAAAGATGAATCAAACTTGTGTGAAAAAAGTAAACCCTTCAGGAGGTAAAACGTGGCAACGAGGCGCTGCTAATCAAATGCACTTGAGTGTGTGACTGTCTCTATCAAGCAGCAGTTTTAGCATTTCGGTGTGTGGTTAAACAATGCCGAGGAAAGAAACCAGCAATGACCTTAGAGAAGCAATTGTTGCCTGTTAATCCAGGAAAGGTTGTAAGACTGTTTCTGAACAATTAAAAGTCCATTATCCTACAGAGATAAAGGTTATTCACAACTGTAAAGCTTTTAAACAGCTGCCAATTTTCACAGGATTTTCAGCTAATTCCAGCTTTTTCAAATTAAAGAAGCCTTAAGAGCACCTATCTCTGACTCTTCAGGCCTAATTTAAATATTATATTTCGTGATAGGACGATGAGGAAGGGCGTAAAATGCTGTAGCTTTTTTGGAAGCAATGCATGAACCAAAAGGCTTCTGCAGCAATGCCAACACAAACTCCTCATACCATAAGGGAGATGTTCAGAAATGAATTGAAGCACTGTTGAGTAGAGAGGAACACAACTACTCAAGTTCTCTTAAGGTGTTGCTGATAAGAGTGGTTCCAGTGTCTACCGAAATGTGGGTTGTACTTAATTATTCCCATGACTGTAAAGGATTTGATTCGCAAGAAACTGGCATGTCTAGAACGGCATGTGAGGGGATTAGTTATGGCTCTGCAGCAGACAAACAAGCTTCTGAGTTTTGTTTTGGTGTAATTTCATATTATTATGACTAAACAATATTTCTTTTTGATAGCGAATACATTTTAATAGTGATACGCTGAAAAGAATAATTTCATAGAGATCAGACACACAAACAGCCGGAGTGAGTGCAGAAACAGTGCATGTTTCATTCCAGGTTGGATTTGAGGCATTCGGGGCTGGACCACGGTTGTTTGGGCATTCCATCAGTTCAGGGATGATAAAATATGCTTTGGACTGAGTTTAAGTCTCCTCATATGTGCAGAGGTTTGACAAGAATAAACCTCCATGTGCTCATTTAAAATCATACTGGCCCATGTCATGCAATGGCTTTACTCACCTCCCTTCAGCTTAACTTGGAAAGATGGGTGTGTGTTTGTTGTTTGGATGTTTTCATGTTTGGCCGATAGATATGGGAAAAGATTGCCCGTATACGGTCTTTAATTAGAGCTTCATAAGTGTCTCCATTTTTGCTACCAATATGTGAAATATTGGTAGCAATACTGCGACAGACTGGCGACCTGTCCAGGGTGTACCCCGCCTCTCGCCCGGAACGTAGCTGGAGATGGGCACCAGCAACCCTCCCGACCCCATTAGGGACAAGGGTGAACAGAAAATGGATGGATGGATGGATGGATGTGAAATATTGGTAATAATTGAACTGCCAGTGTGAGAAAAATCACCTGAATTAGTTTTGTCATGCCAGAGTAAAACACTTAATTTGATTAATCCTGCTATAAATGAAACGCATGCACAAATCTCCAAAGGCCAAGAGTGTCTCAGTCCTGCAACTTTTAAGTGCAACCCTACCCTAACCCTAACCTCCTCAGTATGCCATCAAATTCTGCAGATGCCCGGTAAAAACCCATTCATTTGATTCTGGTGTGTTTGAGCAGGGTTGCATCGAGGACGATTTCTCTCGAGGACTGGAGTTGTTAGATTTGATCCATTTAGATATCAGTGTTTATTGGCAGTGGCGACCCCAGGAAATGTTTATACTTACAAATTAATACTTGAAAAGTACTAATTAGTGTGTGTGTGTTTATTTAATTGTTTGGTTTTATATGTATTTCCTGATTGAAGAAGGAGACCCTGTATGCCTTGAGAGGAACTGAACATATTTCTCTGGTTTGTGGAGACAATAGACTGCCCATTGCCTTCCTGTGTAACCCTACTTGAAAAAGATTTCACTTACAACACAGTCTGGGGTTTCTCCCTTAGACTTGGATTGTCTGGTAGATTTTCTACTGGGCCAATCAGTGAACAGAAGGAGAACTGTGAACGATGACGTTGATTTTCCGCACTGTTTTAGAATTGTAGTCTTCCTGTAGTTTTAGCAAAGGCAGCGGAGGAAGTGAACAAAGTCATTCAGTCTATGTTGGCCACACTTCAAAATATTTAATTGACATTAACAGTTGCCTCTTTGGGATCAGCACTTCTCTATTTACAGTGGAGGATGGTTGTTTACAGGGCAAGCAATTTTTGGTAAGCTTCTTAGCTTTGAACTGACGCATTAGTTCGTCACGGGCAAACTTTAGCAAGTGGGTAAAAATTAAAACCTTAACACAGTTCAGAAGCAATCATTTCTCAATAGCTGAGAGCCCAGATCTTCTGTATGAAGCAAATAGCATAGGACAACAGAGTGTTTTTTTCCAGGCAGGCAATTTTTTAACAGGGGTGGCCATGAAGGTTGTATAATACAGTCTGTGTAAACGGTTGAAAAAGATACATGCTGCCAGAAATCTAGATAAACAGCTGTAAGTAAGTTTATAAATCTCTGATTTTCACTCTTGAAATTCCAAGTTCTTCATTCTTTTTGTTAGTTTTCCCTGCTTTAACATGGGACATGTTAATTTCTAAGTACAGTTATTATTTGCACTGATAACATGTTGTATCCTTCCCTTCAGCTCATCATTCCATGACAGGGCTTTTTTGAACTTCCATCCATCCATCCATTTTCTGTTCACCCTTGTCCCTAATGGGGTCGGGAGGGTTGCTGGTGCCTATCTCCAGCTACGTTCCAGGCGGGAGGCGGGGTACACCCTGGACAGGTCGCCAGTCTGTCGCAGGGCAACACAGAGACATACAGGACAAACAACCATTCACACACAACACACACCCCTAGGGAGAATTTAGATAGACCAATTAACCTAACAGTCATGTTTTTGGACTGTGGGAGGAAGCCGGAGTACCCGGAGAGAACCCACGCATGCACAGGGAGAACATGCAAACTCCATGCAGAAAGACCCCGGCCGGGAATCGAACCCAGAACCTTCTTGCTGCAAGGCAACAGTGCTACCAACTGCGCCACTGTGCAGCCCCTTTTTTGAACTTTCTCTTACCAATATATTGTGGTTCTGTTGGTCAAAACTGTTATAAGATGTATGTTCAGATTGTGTTTCCTGGAAACCTTGGTGTTGACTGACGTGGCATTTGATATGAAATCTTTAAGAACAACTGTCTAGTTTGAAAGCTTCCCAGAATGGTTCAAAGGCAACACGTCTCTAAAAAACATCCCTGTTAAATAGTTCTGTCTCATTCACTTTAAAGTTGCGTTGCTGTGAAATTTGTTCAAGATTGTCTATCAGCTTGCTTTCATTTCTTCATGTGAACGTAATAATCACATCATCAGTTGTATTGTTGGGACTGGCACTGATTTAGCAGTTTTATGTATGACTGGTTAGAATCAATCTGCTTCAGTCTTTTATCTATTTTTCCATTTTTCCTCATGAAGGTGGCATGTTTTCAACCTTTGGGTATAGACTTAAGCTTGCCTCTACTGGAAGCAAGAGTGGCTAAACCGATTTAATGAGGAATCTGTCAAAGGCTTTTCTGGTGTTGAAATAAATACTGAAAAATAGTAAAGATACTGGTTTTATAGCCACAACTGCCATTGCACTAAAGCTTTATGCACTAAAGTGTTTTCATTCATCATCATATCTCCACAGTAACTACAGTCAGACCCATGGTGATTTTCTAATTTGGTCTTCACACTTGATGCATATTAAAGCACTTCTGTGTCAGTGTATAAGGAGTCACCTTGAATTTAATTTGACCAATCAGGCGTGGCTGCTGCAATCATGATTCAGTAAGATGCTCCCATGCCTGCAAAGAGCCAGCTGTTTGGAAATCCAATCTGGAAGTCCAACAGCAGATTTTACACATGAGTCATTATTAAGCTTTGATCCTCGCTCCTCACTGAATGTTAATTAATATCACAGCAAAGCGCTGCTTTTTCCCTGCAACTTTGATTCACTGTTTTTCATCACTTAACCATGGCACACCTGAGCGAAAACATGATAACACAACAAACAGCTTAGTTCCAGGGATCGCTCTCAATTCATGAATGGAGATTTATACAACAGCTGCACTACAGCAGTTGCAAAGGAATGAGCTGGCAGTCTTTCCTTTTGCATTTTAAAACAATATAATTTTACCTTTTGTGTCTAAAAACAAGTTACAACAGGCAATTTTATTTTCCTAAGCATATAGATTTTACTAATTTAGTGTTTACAATTTCAACCTATTATGTTCCAGATTTTAAAGACTTTCTAATTGTGACTTTCTGCAGCTGTATCAGAAAATGTATTTCCTTTTAATATTGTCTTCCAGACTCATCAACTAAGCAGTTCTACAAACCAAACAAAAAATGTCATCACGGTCTGGAACCAAATGTCGCAATTACAACTGCACTGATGCTGGTTTAGCCATATTCGATTAGCTGGCGCTAATGCTGCTGTATATAAAGATTGTCAAACCTTAACTAAATACCTTTAACACACCAAACTAGTTCCTTACTTTAACTCTGAATCAGGCACCAACTTCAGCTGTATCATTTCCTCAGTTACTGTAAACACGAGGTGTTTTGTGGATAAATTATTGATTATATTTCGGCTTGTGCCACCCCCTAACCTGTTCCTCCGCTGGCCAGAAACTATGGTAACTTATTAATATGCCTAATAGGCATAGGCCGCAGGTCCTTTTTAATGTCCTGGATAGGATGGTCAATCCCTCGATTATATCAAGTCCTTTAGACTCTGTTGAACGTTGTGAGGCTTTCTCTATGTTCTTTATAGGAAAGATTGAAGCTCTTAGAGGCTTGAATAAGCTGGTAGACTTAGATTCCCTTGGAATGCCACAATGCCCAGCAACTCTAGAGCACTTTCAGCCAGTTTCCATGGATGAACTGAAGTTGGTTATAAACCATCTGCGGCCTTCAAATTATCCACTGGACTGTCTTCCTACTCGTCTGATAAAAGACATTTTTCTGATTTTTGGCAGCTACATTCTTAAGGTGATAAATACCTCATTGCAGTCAGGTTGTGTACCATCTACTCTCAAACATGCTGTGGTCAAACCTCTTCTTAAAAAATCCAATCTAGACCCCAGTGACCTAGCAAACTTCAGGCCCATTTCTAAATTGCCTTTCTTATCTAAAATTCTTGAGAAATTAGTTTTTATTCAGCTTGAAATGTTTTTAAAAGACAATAATATAACTGAGAAGTTCCAGTCTGGGTTTAAAGTTGCTCATAGCACTGAATCTGCCTTGCTCCGAGTGTATAATGATCTCCTATTAACAGTTGATTCAGGCAACATTGCAGTTTTATTACTTCTAGATTTGAGCTCTGCATTTGATACTGTAGATCATCAAATTCTTTTACATAGATTAAAACACTGTGTTGGCCTGCGAGGCTCAGTATTCCAATGGTTCAAGTCTTATTTAGAAAACAGAACCTTTTCTGTTCATCTTGACCAATCCTGTTCTGGGGCCAGACCATTAAAGTATGGTGTTCCCCAAGGGTCAATTTTAGGGCCCATTTTGTTTATCTTGTATTTACTGCCTCTTGGTAAAATTTTCCAAAAATTTAATATTTCCTTTCATTGTTTTGCAGATGATATCCAGATTTATTTGCCCCTTAAATTGCAAAATGGTACAACTGATTCTCTTCAGCTGTTGCTAAACTGTTTAGCTGAAGTTAAATTATGGATGGAAAAAAACTTTCTTCACCTCAATGAAAGCAAAACTCAAGTTCTATTATTTGGTCAGAAACTTCAGACTACAAATCCAGATCAGATTCTTGGTTCTTTAGCTCGCTCTTATCAGACCTCTGCTAGGAATCTTGGTTTCACTTTTGACAGCTCTCTAAAGCTACATAAACAAGTTAGTTCTGTCGTTAAATCGAGTTTTTACCACCTTCGGCTTTTAGCAAAAGTTAAATCTTATTTCGGTTTTAAGGACTTTGAAAGACTTATCCATGCCTTCATAACAACTCGACTGGATTACTGCAACTCTTTATATAGAGGGATGGAAAAATCACAGATTCAGCGACTTCAAATGATCCATAACGCAGCAGCACGGCTTCTCACAGGAACCAGGAAGCATGACCACATAAGGCCAACTCTGGCATCTTTACACTGGCTGCCTGTCTTTTATCGAATAGATTTTAAGATTCTTTTGTTAACTTTTAAAGTTTTAAATGGGTTAGCCCCCCCTTATCTTCGGGACCTTTTAAATCTCCAGTCTGTGTCCAGAACGCTACGATCAAATAATCAGTTATTACTTACAGTTCCTCGAACTCGACTTAAGAGGAAAGGAGATCGAGCTTTTTCTGTTGCTGCTCCTGTTTTATGGAATAACTTACCTTTCCAGATTAGATCTGCCCACAGCCTGGACCATTTTAAATCGCTTCTTAAAACTCACTTTTACTCTCTGGCATTTAAATGATGTGTGTTCTGTTTTGTCATTTGTGTTGTTGTTTTTGTGTTGTTGTTTTGTACAGCACTTTGGTGCAGTCTTGTCTGCTGTAAGGTGCTATATAAATAAATTTGACATTGACATTGACATTAACAACTGCAATGCACACACATCATTCATATTTGTACCGAAATCCTATCTGGAAATCAGTGTTAAATTCTACAAATTTCTCTAAGGACCTTCTCTGGTTTAGAAAAAGCTGTGCAAGAGTTTTTTAAATGGTGCAAACCTACTTAAATGTGTTGCACTTTTCAACTCAAATAGTGCATCTCTGCAAAGGTGCAGATTATAGACATACCTAAGGTGGCTTTCATGTGGGTCAGCACTTTCTGTACCATGCTGCTCATTCCTTTGAATTTCAAATTTCATCCAAATACACTGGGCTCTTTTAAATGTTTATTTCGGCTCAGGATGACTTCTGTTTCCATGTTGTTGTTGTTGCCATTAGTGAGAAGTTAGTCTTAAAAGTGCTGCGTAGCATTAACAGTGAATAGCTGCAGACCACAGCAGAGAGCTATATTTGAGAAATATGTCTCTTTTGGACCTAAACCAAATCCTCAGAGCGCATAATACAGTTACTGGCCAAATACAGGCCTGAGCACACATCCACAGGCAGATTCTCACATAAGCACCAGTATAATTAATTTATGATCCAGTCCTGTGATTTATTTTTGTCCCTATCTGACCTTATGTGCTGCTTGAATGTGAAACGTCCTCGAGGATTTGTGGTGCTCTGCTCAGCTGAAACCTCAGCTCGGTCTGCTCAGCTCGATTCCTCCTGGACGGTGCATCATAACCCTTTATTTCTCTTCCAACCAGCTCAGCTCCTTCACCTTCCTTTTCTACATCTTTTCTCTCATTTCCTTCATTTTTTTCTTCCTTGCTCGTCCCCTTGGATCATCTGAAAATAGCAGCCAAGGGAAAAGTGGGTCAGCTGCCATAGAATATACTGCATACACTGAATTCATTTCTGGGTAACGCTACAATTTGTCAAACTACTGTACCTCAAACAGTTTTATGTACCGAAGCAGTTTTCTTAGCAAACAAAGCTAGGGTTTATAAAACATAAGGCCTCGTGTAAAACTGCTGACACAAACCAATTTTTACTATAAAACAACTTTTTGAGGATTTTAAGTGAGGGCAACATGCAAAGAATAAAATCTTGAAGGCACACAATTCCTCAAATGCAATAAAATTTCATGTAGAGCTGCAAAAAAAATATATATTAACGTTCAACTCAGGGACTTGGTTAATATTCTCAAGTTTTTCAAAACTTGAGAATAATTTTAGGTATTTTATTCACTAAGAGATCTGTACCAGCCATGTGCAAGATTATTTCATTTCCTGGTAAATCGTGAATTAAATGTGATTCACCACATATATGGAATGCCAAATTCAGTTTTGCAAGCTAGACCTAGGCCTGATTACTGCCAAGAAGAGCTACAAAGCCATTTCTAAAGATTTTGGACTCCAGTTAATCACACTGAGAGCCTTTATCCACACACAGAGAAAATATGTAAAAGAGTTGAACCTTCCCAGGAGTGGCCAGCCTTCTGAAATTACTCCAGGATAAAGTCATCTGCTCATCTAAGAGCTAATGAAAGACCCCAGAACAACTTCAGGACTTTTCAAATTCAGGGGCTGCATTGCTCGAAGGACATGGTCGATGTATTGGATGCATGCTTCACTGACCACAAAAAACATAAGTGAGCGAAGTTAGATGGTCTGGCCTTCAAATTTATTCCCACCCTTATCTCTGTGTATTTCCCATCACTTAGATCACCTCATGTTGGTGTTAAAGACAAAATGGTAAAAGTGAACAAAAGCTAAAAGCTTAATATATTGCTGAATATATTGAGCTTTTAGGATCTTTTTAATATCATACCAACAGTCAAACATGGCGGTGGTCGGGTAGTGGCCTGGGCTGCTTCTCTGTTTAGAAACTGGATGCTTTGATGGAACTGTGATTTCTGCTCTCTGCAAGAAAATCCTTGGAAGGAGAAAGTGCATTCATCAGGTGGTGATGCACATTTAGGTTATGCAGCGGGAGAGTGATCCAAATCAAACCAGCATATCGACCTGCAGATGGTTTTGGAAAAATAAATAAATTAAATAAAGGCTTTTAGGCCTTGTCAAAGTACATAGTTGTCATTCAAATCAGACACTGTGTTGTGGCATGTGGTTTCATCCACGGTGAAGACGATGTGAGATTCAAGTGATTTTAACAATTCAAAACTGTTTTTTATGAACAAAAGCTATATCTAATCTTGTGCTGGGATGCTTTATCAAAATTTGACAGAAATGGAACAGATTGCAGGACTGGACTAAAAAGAAAGAAACTGAAAACAAAATGAATCTGGCAAAGAACAATAAGATCTGGGAACATACATAAACATGAGGGGGAAGATCAGACCTGAGAAACAGGTGTGACTGAAATTAACACAAAAAAAATAAATTAAAACAGATGAAGGAACCTTAATCATGAAATAAGTAAAAAAAAAAGGGTAATGTTCAATGTTGAACATTGAAGAACAATATTCAACATACAGATCTTGTAAAAATAAATAAGATCTGACTGACAACAAAGCAAGCGAAAGCATTTCTATTTGGGCTCCTCTTTTTCACAGAACTTGTTTGTTTTCAGCTGTAAGCAAAGTCGACTCATGTGGCCCAGTGGATGATCTAATTATCTGTTATGTGTTTAACTAATATCATTAGGCCAAATGGGCCCCATCTAAACAGCACAGGAGGAGTCTGCTGAGGCGGCTCCAGCATTACAAAACAATCAAGAGAGGGGAGAGGATGTAAAAGCGTGGGAGAGGATAAAAGCAGGCAAATATACACAGATCAGTGCTTTATACTTTAAAAATCACCTATTGTGAAAGTTAGAGTAGAGAATGAAGGATGGTAATGTGTGATTTAAATAGGGCTCATATGGAATCAAAAGCTTGAGTAAAAACAAGAACAAAAAATGTGTAACATGATCTCATTGCTTTTACTTAAAAACAAAAATGTAACCGCAATTACCACTGATACTGAAATAATCTATTGCAACAAAAAAATTAGCTATGTAATAAATGTTCAGCTAAATGTTGATCGATGTGGGTTGTTTTTCCTGTTAGCCAGGACCCAGTCTGCTGCTTACTTCGCTTGTAAGAAGTAAAATTCATTAAATTCATTAAAAAACAGATAAAAAGTGAATTTGGGCTCTCCCTTAGTGTAAAAACCGTGACCTTGTTTGATTTTATTTTTTAAAAAGACTGTCAGTCTTTTATATCAGTATGAAGGAGTTTCTCAAAGTGGATGATTCACTTTGAGAATCATCCACTCATCATCATTAAGCATTTTATGCTTAATGATTACATTAAGCATAAAAAGTCAAAGTTTTGCAGCTGTGTGGCATCAGATTATAGATAGATAGATAGATAGATAGATACATATGCTACATGAATTAGTCTTTTTAATTCAAAAACAAAAATTACTACTATTGTCATATCAGTTGTAAAGCGGCATGCGATTATTTCCATAATTAAATTCTCATAAACCTGTTGAGTTTAATCAGGAAGGGAAAAATATGAATCAACACAAAGAAAAAACAACAGGTTTAGGAAAGGCTGTACTGTCTCCTGAATATTGTGCTTTGCTTTCTTTTATTAATTTTGGGACCTTTTAGTCCTGCTTTACTTGACCAATCTAATGCTACAACTTGTTTTTATAATTGTTGTTGCAATATCAACGTCATTATACAGCTAACATGAGCTGTTATAGGCATTAACTGGTCTGTATTGCAGCATTTACAACAAGAACATCACTGGGATTTCCGTCAGAGAGCTGCCTCCACACCTAATTTGTCAAAGTTTGGCATGTGAGGGGATTCAGGAGCCCTGAGCAACAGAGTTAAATGGTCTTCTGATGGGTAATCCATCATTGGGGCTCCTGGACTTCAGATTATCTCACAAGAAGATAAATGTGCATCATTTTCAAATCTTAAACATGCCTTTTGGTGAACATAAAGACATCTTAAAATCACTGTTTAAACCTTTGGGTTGTATTATGGTAATGTGTTATCAGATTTGATAAAACTGGTGCTTGCTTTTGAACATCACTGTTTATCTTCCCAGGATTCAAGTGTCCTGTCTGCTCCAAGTCTGTGGCATCCAATGAGATGGAGGTCCACTTCATCATGTGTCTCAGCAAACCTCGCCTCTCCTACAACGGTGAGAAACATCTCACTCGGCTTTACATGTTCTCATTTGGGGGGAAAAGTTGAGCTTGGGATAAACGGGGAAAATGGTGTTGTTTGCATTACCTTTCATTTTTATTGCTTGATTTCGTGCATGTGTCCTGCTGCTGTACAGCTAAATATTCACAGCGATGTGGGTGGGTCTACACGAAGGCTTATGATATCGAGCTAGTCCTTCCAAAACACCTTAAATATGAATGAGATGGGAAAAAAAGAGAATTCATAATATATTCAAGGTTTGATTCTACGCAGATAATATATTCAATTAAAAAAACGTACAAACATACAAACCCACCTGAGGCAGCAAAGCTACTTGGTAACTCATAACTTCTTGTGTTTCACAGCTTGTCTTTATGCCATGTGACCCACACTATGTCTGATCATTCTCTGCCCCTTGGTGTTTTTCTACTGGAGTCGTATTGCTGCAGCAAGTGTACCTTTTTGCTTAAATAAAACAGAAGCACATAAATAATGCTGAATAAGCTCTTCATTATGTTACTGAGTCATCAAGTCTTGGAAAAAAAAATAAAAATGTAATCCAAACAACGGTATCACAACTCTTAAATTTGTCCTCATTTTGTCAAGTCACAACCATAAACTTCCCTGTTTTTATTTTTTCCCTGTTTTATTGCTGTACCGTGATTAGATGCCACATGTATTGATAAAAAAAATGGAAGAGATTGGGAATGTTGGCATCCCAACAATGTAGAATTACAGAGCTGTACATGTAAAGATTGTCAACTTTCTGCAGTCAAGGAGTGGGATCTAGAATTGGACCATTTTGTTGGCAGCATGTTAGGGTTGCTCTGTAGGGTTAGTTCTGATTTGTAATGTTTATAGACATTTGTTCATAATGTTTTTGGTTGAGGCATTGCACATGTGGACAGGTGTTCCCCACGATGTTAAGTACTATACAACTGGAAGATTTTTTCTCTTATTCTCCATTGGATAGTTTTGTTTCTACAGCTGGGAGCAGCTCATTAGTATCTCACAAACTCAAATAACACCTGAACTACGACATCCTCAGAGATGACCCCAAATCCCTGAGGAGTTACAGGGAAGGCTTCCCAAGAGCAGAGTGAGAAAGAGAAAGTTCGAACCGTTTCTTCCATCTATCATAGTGGGTAAGGAGCATATACCCAACTCCAACATGGCTGGCTTTCTAACCATGTGACTAGATGGAGTTCTTGCCAACAACTGATTAATTGGCATGTTACTTTGGAGTGTTGTCTCTGCTGCCCAGAAAGTGAGCTGATAACGTGGCATGATCGTTATGAGACTGTCATACAGTAACAGTCTTCAGTCAGAGGTCTCTTCAGAGCCGTTGCAGGACTGGCTGCTACCAGAAATCCTTCCTGGCCACAGCATCACCATCCACAACACTTGAGGATTCTTGGGACATATGAGTTGAGACATTTTATTTCCCTTTGGTATAACCAAAGCATGTTTGAATTTGAATTGAATTTGAATTTATGCAAGCCTTACATCCCTTAATGCAATGCGACACATCAGACGCATTGCATCTGATCCAAAGCCAGCATAGCAGTCTACCAGGCATGCTGCCTCTGAATACTAGAGCAGTGGATATGCATTCGCTGGAGTAACAAATCATGACACTTAGTCTGGCAACCTGATGGACAAGTCTGGGTTTAGTAGCTGCATGACTACTGCCTGACTGCATTGTGTTGAGTATATGGTTTATGGTTGTGCGGCTGTTTTTCAGGAGATGAGCTTGGCCCCTTTGTTCCCATAAAAGGAATCATTAATGCTTCAGACATTTTGGACTATTTCATGTTTAATTAATTGAATTAACTATTTCTGTTTTACATGGTTCATTGCTGGACTCTTCTGTTATGTTGGCTGTTACTGTGTCCATTCTGCATGTCCTGTTAATCTTGTTCCAATGCCTCATTTCTTTGGGGTTCTGTTCCAGTCCGAGTTGTTAAAAACCTGCAAGTTGCAGCTTTACATTAAATTTCAGATACCTTACCATCAATAACTTTGAAGGCTGATGCTTAGCTCAGTCTCACCGGCATTTAACACTGGAAGAGTGAGGGAGCTGACCATGTCAGAGCATTTTTCATTTCTGTATTGATCTTCTGTGTGTAGTGCTGCTGTGTGTTGCACTGTTAACTGTCTGCACCGCCACGCTTGGATCTCCCTGTTATCTAACAAGTTGACTGATTCAGTTTCATAACCAGAAAGCTGTTGCATCTCATTCTGTTTTTATTATTATTATTATTATTATTATTATTATTATTATTATTATTATTAGATTGATACCTGGATTTTTGACTTTTCAGACTGATGAGGAATGCTATGAGATTCAACAACATTCTTTACCCACTATTGAGTTTATTTCACCAGTCTCCTGCTGGTCTGATGATATATCTCCATATTGTTTGACAGTAGAGGGAAGCATGAAGTGCTGCTAAATGTCCTGGTTTTCTATGCTGGTTTTGGACTTTATAAAGCTCAGTGGACCAACACCAGCAAATGACAGAGCTCAAGAAGTCATTATTGACTTTGAAAGGAGATGGCACTCCCTCTGAGTCGAATAGGTACAACAGATTAGAGGGAGCAAGTTACCAGACTGGGATTACACAGCATTATCCCCCACCACGCTGATGAAGCTGCTGGCCCAGGCCACTGTTCTCATCCCAGTGCAAGATTTGTGAATCCTATCAAGATGGAAGTTAATACTGTTGTGTGCCTTTTTGTCTTTTAAGCTACAATTTTTCCTTCCACTAAACCTTTCACAGAATGCTTTTATGCAATACTCTAAACTGCCAGCTTTAAAGTCTGTTTTTGGCTGCAAACTGTCAGGTCAGCATTCTTTGCAATGACAGCGGAGACAAGAACATAACATTTTATGTTAAACAATTCCTTTTCTTTTGGTATTATGAAACAGAATACTTTTTCTGACAAGCTAACATTTGGGTTTTATTAGTTGCAAGCCATAATCATAAAAATTAACATAAATAAACATGTGAAGTATCTCATTCTGAATCAATACAAGTTTCTATTTTGAAACTTTTAAGTAATATTCTACTTTATTGACATGCCTTTTTTGGTCAATTCAAGGGGGAAAAAACAATCAGAGTAAACTACAAATAAAGGAATCTACACCCACAGTTGAGATAACTGAAAATAAAGAAGCACACAAAGCTGCTGCAGACTTACTGTGTACCATCCAGCCACCTGTTTATACCAGTAAACACAGTGCTGTTAGTTATGATCTGCCTCTGCTGGTTGCTTGGAGACACAGGTCCCAAATGTTTATTGCCCCACAGCAGCTCATCCATTGACACTTCTCTGACTTGCCGGCTGTGGAAACGGGCGTCTGCTGGGATCACTTTGTTGAGGTCTCTGCATCATCTTGTGTTTCTGATCCTAATGATAACTAAATCATGTGATGTAGTTTGAGGCGAGGAGTGCAGGGAGGCGATTTTACAGTTCCACAAATAGCTGCCAGTGTGGCCCACAAGGCCAGTGCAGTAAAACATAATGTAGGTTTGAAGCCTCCAGCCAAATCTGAGCTGAAGATTGAGTGACACAGGCAGAGAGGGGAGAGTGAAACTGTCTTAAGCTTGATGGGATCCGGAGTGATGGAGTACTCTGATGCCTGATAACGGACAAAAGGAGAGAGGGCAAAAGGAGAAGCTTTCCCATAATTCCCCTCATTTTTTTTCTGCATCTCCTTTCCATCCTGTCGCTCTTTATTTCCAGCCAATTACACTCTGCAATTTCTCCCTCTGCTCCGTGAGTCCGTCCGTCTGTCTACTCCTGCCATCCAATTTTCCTCCTAATTTCTTTGTTCCTCTTTATCTACCTTCTCCTCTGTTCTGTGTGGTTTTTGAGACCCACCGAATGAAACGTGCTTATCTTGTTTCCCAGGATGCTCAGGGGTTTTATTGCCAATCACCTGGGCTGTGGTGTGTCACATCCACATTTTTCAAACAAACAAGTCTGCGGTGTTATTTGATAGACATATTCAGACTTCTTACAACCTTTTAAAAAATATTCTTAGAACTTTGGTTACTTATTTCAACAGCACACAGTTTAAATGTCAATATTTTTCTCCAAGAAGTAAAACTTAAAAACATTAGCTATGCTGCTTTTATTTACTCCAATTGGTCAAGACAATGCTTTAGCGCTGAGTAAACCAATTTGTTCTCTTTTTAAGTTTGACTAAACCTTTTTAACGTTCTAGAGATTATTACTGTTGTTTGCAATACCAGCCAATGACATGTCAAGTTGCATCGAGGTATTCCAGCTTTTCAAGCTGCGGTTTCTTTTGAATATTTTAGATGAGCAAAACAAAAATAAAAATTTGGAATCACACTCCACAGAAGGATCTGGAAATATGTACTCCTGCAATACTAAACGGAGAACAGGCAGGGCATCATGTATACATACTAAAAATTGACAACACTCTGGTGTATGAAAATGTTGTTTTTTAGTTAATATTATTGTGGTTTTGAACATAAATATAATCACTATTACTTACATTATTAACATTAGTAGTAGTACAAGTAGGTGCATTGAAGTGTTTTTCATAATTTCTTAATCATCATCATCATCATCACACACTATATTTTCTGGATCACAGTCTGCAGTTCAGACGCACAATTTCCCCAACCTTCGTAAAGTTGTTTATGCACATGTAGACGATACTGTAAGATATTTTAATAAACTTTTGAAAATATTACCGTATTTCTCGGACTATAGAGCGCACCGCACTATAAACCGCACCCACAAAGTAAAAAAAACAAAACAAAAAAAACCAAAAAACAAAACCGGAAATGTACAAATATAAGCGGCACCGGGCTATAAACCGCTGGTATCTCCGCCGCTCTCCACAAGAACGCAGCAGAGGGCTGGGTCTTTAATAAATCTGCTATTAAGGACGCAGCCCTGGGTCTCCAAGGCTGAACCATGGATTCGTTCACGCCGATTCCTTCAACTTAAAAGCGGCATCATATGAACTTCTTCCTGTGGTTTCCACGATGAGTTTGAAAACATTTCTCCGTCGTACCTGCTGCTAACATGTGGTTGTTCTAAATGAAAATCAGCACTTTCTTCTTTTCTTTGTTTTTGTTTTTCTTTTAGCACTTTCTTCTTTGATTTCCAATTTTGACTTCCAATGATTCACTTCCTGCTAAAGAGTCCCCTGGCGGTTGAAGAAAAATCCACAGAAAAGCCGTACAGGGCTGTAAGCCGTGTAGTTCAAAGCCTGGGGAAAAATTAGCGGCTTATAGTCCGAAAAATAAGGTCCTTGCTATTTGAAGTTCAGAGAGTAAGCAATATGGTTAAGGCTCTTATTTTGAAGGACGCTGTCTGAGTTCATTTGCTATTTTAACACAAAAAGTAAAATATATGCTCTACTTGTTTAGACTCCTCCTGTTATCTGGACTTATAAGAATACCTTCAGCTAATATGCTGATAATTCACACTGGTAACAGGTTGAACAAACAAGGCTAACTAACAAAACAAACTGTTTCATCCCTGTCATTGTTTGTTGAGGAGGAAAACAAAACTGGGTCACAGCAAAGAACTGCAATGCATGCAGCACATCATAAAAACAATCTTATGATCTCTCCGCTTTGGCAGATCAGTAACACATTCTAACGCTTCATGATATAATATGCCAACACCCCGACCCCACACCGTGACAAGTTTGTGTTTGTCTCAGGTGGTTAATACTCCTTATCAGAAAGTCACATGCATTTTTTTCCTATTTATCTGCCATGACAAAAAATTAGTACATAAAAATATTCCACACCAAAACAGTGCAAGAATTGCAGGTAATAATAAAATGCCCACTTGTGTTGGTCAGCAGTAATATATATATATATATATATATATATATATATATATATATATATATATATATATATATATTGAGGTTACTGTGATAAACTCAAAATATTTCAGAAGGCAGTTTATTACTGTACTACTGGGCTGGACCCCCTTTTGCAGGCAGAACGGCTGTAATTCTTTATTTCATAGATTTATGGCTGATACGTTCGTTCTACATTTTGGTTTATATTCACTCGATAGGATCGTTCAGCATCTGCAGACATCAGTGACCTGAATCACCAGTTCCACCAAGTCCTGAAGGGTTGCTGGGGGGTTGTTATTTTTATTTTACTTTATTTTATTTAAAAAGTAAATAAAATAGATATCTAAAATCAAGTTTTTAGGTATAAAATTTGACTTTTGGGAATGACTCTCACTGAATACACATGATCCCAGGAAAGCCCTCCCTGATAGTTACGCTTCATGCAAATCGATTACTTTCAGCTATATCTTATTTATATCACTATAAAGTGGATGAAAGCAGCAGCTGTTGAACTGCGCTCAGAAGTGTTATCCTGTGCCAGGATGCAGGAAAAATTGAAGGTATGATCAAAGTCTTTGATAGTTTCACCTGAGGCAATTCAGACAAGCCTAAACTTTGAACCGGTGAGTGTCTGCAGAAACTGTTTTTGGCAACCGCATCATTAAAAGTGGCATTACCCGTGCAACGACCTGGAAGTACAGTGCAGTGGTTGCATCAACCAGACTAAGCTACAATGCCTCGCAATCCTTGTCACATTTTGCCATTTCACAACCAGAACTTGATGCATTTATTGTGTTTATTCATGATAAACCAACAGAAAGTAGTGGTTAATAATTGTATATTTAAAGATAATAGTTGACTTTTATAGTTTTGAACTAATGAACATGCATTTGCATAAATCCCCCAACACCTTTCACAGGAATGATAGAGCTGTTAGTGTTTTTTGCTGGCCTATCTTTTCCTCAAGGTCAAGTTTAGTCAGAGACTGAATAGAGACCTTGTGAGTATAAATTTTCAAATCTTCCTACAAAATCTCAATTGGACTTAGGTCAGGTCTTTGACTAGGTCATTCTAACACATGAATATGCTTTAATCTAAACGTATCGTTCGTAGCTCTGTTTGTATTGCAGTGGGTCAATGTCCTGCTGAAAGGTGAATGTCCAATCAGGTTCTAAGTCTTCTGCTGCCTCCAAAAGGTTTTCTTTTGCATTTAGTTTCGTCCATGTTTCTTTGGCTTCTTGTTTGAAGAAGAGAACTGTGATTGTTCGACTTTTGGGAGTTTTTTTCCTTCATTTTTTTGTAACATTTCTGTATCATCTGACCAGCTTTCCTTCTTCCTGTGACCGCCACATGGCTTATCTCAAACTACAAACGGCACCTCTTGTGGCTTTATTTCAAGAATGGCTTTCTTCTTCCAGACAGGCCAGATTTGTGGAGTGCATAACCAATAGTTTTCTGTTGGCAGATTCTCCCTCCTGAGGTGTGAGTCTCTGCAACTCCTCCAGCTTTACCATTGTCCTCTTGGCTGCTTCTCTGATTTACACTCTCTCTGCTCGGACAGCCTTGTCTTGCCAGGTTTGCTCTTGTGCTACACTCTTTTCATTTCCAGATGGTTGAACTGAGCTCTGTAAGATGTCCGAAGCTTGAGATATTTATAATCTAATTGTGCTTTAAACTTCTCCATAACATTCTTCCTGACTTGCCCATTTTGCTCCTTGGTCTTCATGATCAAGGAACAAAGATGGTTTCTTTCCCAATGTTTTCTAACAAATCAAAAAGGCCTTTACAGAACAGCTGGACTTAGTCAGATTTTATTTAGGGCGGTGAGTTCATATCTATGACACACTTTTAAGACTTTAAATCAGAAATTAAAACTGCATCTTTTTGCATTTCCCACTGTTGTGAGTTGTTTTATTATATTAGATCCCACCAACAAAAATCATCTACATTTAATGTTAAAATGTGACAAAGTATAAAAAAGCTTGAGAGTTATGTTTACTTTTACAACACACTGTATGTGCAAGATGTAACTGCAATGGCGTTGAGGATTTCTGAAATATAAATCAAAAACATATCTACTAATTTTAAATGTTTGTCTACAGTAACTTAAAACAAATGTCATTTCTCTGTATTTTTCTTTTAGTATTTTTTGTCTACATGCCTGTAGAGGGCAGGTGAGGTTCAAGGGTAGCACAAAATCCACGTGAGGTGACTTCTGGATCTTATCTGGGCTTCGGCTTTCAGTAATGATATTTTTAATGTGTCCTGCTAAATATAGCACCTTGAGCACTTGCGTGAGTGGCGTGAGTGAGGGGGGCAAAGACATTTAAGTCAGGAGGACCAATGTGGAGCAAAACCAGAGAGAAAGCGGAAGGAAGAGTCAGGTGAGGCACATGCAGTTTGCCTCCTGCAGCTCGGGCCACTGGAGGACAAATACAGACAGGAAAAGAAGGAATTTAGTGCTGTGATTCAGGAAAGCAAAGAGCAACCCCTCTAAGTCATTATTGATGTGAAGTTGCTTGATGCCAAACGTCTGCTGGCAGGCAGGAGAGACAGCTGAAAGTCAAGAGGGAGGCAAGTGGGAGAGGAGAGAACTAATGAGTTGGAGACCCAGAAAAAGAGCCCTCAGATCCCGTTTCATCCAATTCTGATCAAACGAAACAGAAGATGGACCAGATTTAATGTAATGTCAAACACATCTTTCTTCATTCACTTTGCCTATGATCTCATCAGTAGCGAACGGGTATGGTTTAAGGGTTTTCTGGAAATGATGTGACTGTTTTAATGTCTCAATCATGATCACTGTAAACATACGGTTCTACTCTGCACGGTTCTTAACAGATGACACAGCACCACTGCTGTTGAACAGAATTGCTTGGCTTAGGGAACCTCGACCTCATCTTTGCTTTATGCAAATGAATCAAATAATTTGGTTCTGTTTCTTTAATCAGAACATGAACTTCTATGTGTACTGAAGCAGTTCATTGCCAAAGCAGATGGGCCCATGGTTCTCTACATTTAAAAAGTGGAATATCCCCTTTTCTGCTCAGTGTTAACATTTTGACAATTTATGTTTGGTGGTAAGCTCAGACTCTGAGGCTGGATGGCCTTGTTGCTATCACCCTAATGTTTAGCTCCCTCCACAGATTTTGTTAGTTTTTAGTAGGGGTACACTCTGGACAGGTTGCCAGTCCATCATTGGGTAACACAGAAGAAACAACCATGCACACACTCACTCATCGCTGAGGACAATTTAGAGAGACCAAATAATCGGCCAGTCATGTGTCTGGACTGTGGGAGGAAGTCAGAGTACCCAGAGAGAGCCCACACATGAACAGAATCTGGCAACAAAGCTACCAAATTTGCCAGATTCCACCACCCTTCTAATATTAGTTTTTTCCATTTGTATAATAAAATGTTTATTATTCAGTGTAAATTATTACCGAAGAGTTTCAACCTGAACAGCTCATCCAACCAAAATTCTAATTTCTATCAAGTATTAGGTATTTTACTAGTTTTCTCTGCTCCTTCGGTCTTTTTACAATTAATATTATTACGTTAGTCAAGTTATCGTTTAAGTAATCATAAATTTGAGATTGTTTAGTATTTTTACACAACTTTAACAAACGTGGAGGAATATGTATGATACATGCATCCATAATTATATCTGTTTTCTTGCTTTGTATAATTGCACATGATCCGTCATTTTGCACCTTCAGTGAATGGCGTATTGATCCTCCAAAGAGCCGTGGAGATTTTCCTGGCCTCGGTCAGGTGGGGGTAATCAGGATCGAGGACAGCTTATTTGATGTAGCGTTTTGTTTTAAAGCAAGCAGAGAATTTAATTTATGAGCAACTTATTCTCTAGAATTTCACACTTTGTGAGCACTTTATTAGTCTCGGCATACCTTTACTGGGTCAGGCCACACACTGTGCTCAGGCAGCCTCACCTTTTAATGAGATGTTCAAAACATCTTATGGGGCTCTGCACTACATGACCGGATTGTGTTATTTTTGCAGCTTTGCCAACGGCAGGTTAATATTATGAATCCTCCCTTCTACCTCAAGATGAGCTTTTATTCTGGATGCAGGGTAAGTGCATCCAGAAGCTGAAGCCCACAGAAAGTTTTGGAAAGACATTCAGAAGGCTATAAGAACTATAGATTACCAGAGCAAAGAATGTGGAAATTCTGGCTGTGTCATGAATTTTCCTCACTAATACTGGCTAGCTGGATGTCCTGACTTTAGACTTTAGACATTATTGTCCAAAAGGGGAAATTCATTTCCATCAAGGGAAATGACATCATCAAATCATCCAACCACATAGCAACCACATGAACAATAACAAACATGCCCTGGCTGAAATTCAGTGGCAAGAGCAATGTAAACCCATTTCATCTGTACGGATACTTGAGCTGGATTGTTTTAAATTACCGATTAAAGTCAGCAAACAAGCTGAATCTGTTTTATTCAAAGCTGTGGATCAATTAAAAAGTGATTTTTGGTGATTTATTTTACTGTTATTAAAACATTGATCTAATTACTTGTCCTTTTACTTAAAGAGAGACTCAGTCATCATTGCACACTGTCCTAATCTAAATTCTCTAAATGTGGGCGCCTCAACATGTTAGTACCGTCGCCTTGCAACAAGAGGGTTTTCAATCTGGGACTGAGGATTTTCTGCTTGGAGTTTGCATGTGCTCTATGTGTCTTCCAGCTGCTTTCCAGATTCCCAAAGTATGCATGTTAGGATCATTTGTCACCAAATTCTGAATTGATGCTTGTTTGTCCTGGTCGTATTGGAAATGGATGCTTGTCCAGATTAAGTCAATAAAACTTTTATCTGATTTGCTACTCTTCATCACTAGAGGTAATAAAAAAATCAAGTATTTAGTATGGGTTTGAAGGCTGGTTATAATGCAACTAATTTATTAACTAGAAATCTTTTCTTTCTGCATACATGATGTTTAGGTTGCAGCAAAGGCTGGTTTGAAAACAGTTTCCACTTGCTTCCTCCACACTTCAGCCTAAACAGAGATACGACGCATTTATTCCCATATTGCTGTAGCCTGAGAAAAGAACAGGTTTGGATTATAGATAGATTTAAGATTTTGACCAGAAAATATCTTATCATTGCCAGATAATTCTATAAGGTCAGTGTTAATTTATGAATTCTCACTACACTTAAAAAACCCCCCATTATAATACATTAGAAAACATTGTTATATTTTGCCTCTGGAAATGAACAAAAACTACATCTTTGCATGACAGAAACAAGCCACAAATGACTTTCAGTTGTATTAGTTGTGATTCTACAACATACATGCCACACTTTTTAGATTTCTTTTTTTGTTTGAATTTTTTTTTGTTTAGAAAACCCTGCCTTTTTCCTTCACTTCAGTTGTGTTTTGTTTTGTACATTGTAGTTTATGATAGTGATGTGACAAAAATGTTCAAATGCTCCAGGATGATGAATACTGGTTAAGTCCTATACTTAACTGTGTGGTTTGATAAGCACAGTTCTTCTGTACAGATCATTCAAGTCTCTCTAGTCTCTGCTGATCTTCAGTTAGTAGCGTAGTGGAGGGGATAAAATATTCGGAAATACATTTTCTAGTAATAGCAACAGAAACTGGCTCAAAGCTCATCACAAATTGCTTCTTTGTTGCGTTTTTTTTTCTTTCTTTATGGCTGGAAGCAGAAAATGCCAACGGTATCATCTTTGTGATGCACCGAGCTGCTTTCCCGGCTGCTCTCTGCTGTGTTTGATATGATGGCTGACTTTATCAGTGTTTGTGGTGAAATGCTAATTCTTCTTCCGCTCTGTGGCTGTTTGTGTGTGTCTGCCACCTTAGATGATGTGTTGGCGAGGGATGCCGGCGAGTGTGTGATCTGTCTAGAGGAGCTGCAGCAAGGGGACACCATAGCCAGACTGCCGTGCCTCTGCATCTACCACAAAAGGTGACTGACACCCACACCCACACCCCCCCGCGTACACACACACACCCCACACACACACACCCACACACGCACACACGCAGACAGATTTGAATCACTGGCTCTTATATAAATTTTGCACTTCTTCTAATTAAATCCCCTCCCCTCACAGCACTGTGTAAAGGTTTAAAGCTCTGATTGCTCTGTTTGCTGTGCTTTATTTTGATGCAAACATTATTCAATCATTTGTTTAAAGATAAAGCAGCATTTCTGCTCTCTATTATAAGAAGTGTTTCACATTATTAAAAAGTTAATTAAAGAGATGAGCTGGTATCAAGAGTCAAAGTAGCACAATGCAAAGGAATTAAGTTGAATAAATGTTCACTTTATGTGATCATTTAAATAAAATTGGAAATTCACTTATTACATGAATCAATCTATTTTATTAAAATTATTTAGATATTTTTTTAAAAATTAGAAAAACATATTTAAACAATCATATGTGGAAATTATTCTTTCTAATTTATTAAATGTAATGGCTTATATAATTTTGAAATAATTAACCACCATCAAGTCTGTGGAAGTGGCAAACTCTGCTAAAGTATAGGTGATTGGTCTGTCATTAAACTGCTGTTACCAGTTTGACTAGTGAAATATTAGAGTCTAACTAGATGAACGAGAGTCACAGATTAAATTAATTTATGATAAACTGTGGCACAGAAAATGTTGAATAATTATTGAGATTGGATTGTTTTAACAATTCAATTCAGTTCAAAAATACTTTATTAATCCCAAAGGGAAACTAAGTATTAAATATTAACATACAAAAAATTCAAGTTTTCCTTAATTATTTATACAATAAATTGTATGTTTGTGTATTTAAGTAATTATTGACACATTTCTTGAACTAATACATTTTTATTTATTGCATACATTAATAATTTTAGATTTTATACATTCAATTTTAGAATTTATTTATTTTTTCTGTATGCAGTACTGATTTACTGAAACTGTAAAATATACTTTGTTGCCAAACTAATTTGACTTCATGTAAACATGAACTTGAGTGACATCCCATTCTTAATCCCAGGTGCTTAATAGGATGTCACCAACTTCAAGTCTTCTGGAAAGGCTTTCCACAAGCTTCAGGGCTGTGTTTATAGGACATTAAGGGAAGCACATTTGTGAGGTCAGACGATGATGTGGGACAAGAGGGTCTTTGATTAATTCCATAGTTAGACTTTGTACAGATCCTTCAAGTTCCTGAAGACAACATAACTTTAAAGAAAGTACTCTTTCCTGCCCAGCATCTACTGAAAAGAAAAACAAAACGATCTGTGATCGTACTACTCTGTGGCTGAGTTGCTGTGACTCCCAAATGGCTCCACTTTGCTATAAAATCATTAACATCTGCTTGTGTAAAGATTTTGTAATCAGGACATTTCAGCACAGCACTTACTCCACAAAAGTCATCCCAACATGGTGGATTTTTCTTTTTACTCTCTGGTCTTTGAAGGCTCCGATTTTAGTACTCAAGCTATTAATGAAATAAACTCGACATGACAGCCCCTAAAAATGTGGTTACTGTCAAATGTTTTCTAACAACACAGGGAGAAAGATTTTATAGATTCAAAGCAGGTCAGAAGAGGTCTCTTCTAGTGTCGTCCCGTGAGGTTCATTTATAGGTTTTATGTGTCTATGAGCTTCCTGTGTGGGAGTGTTTGGAGATTTTCCAACAGGGCTACATGAAACTTTAGCAACAGCTTTCCATAACATTGAGTTAAATGTGTATTGCATAACATAGCTCAGCTTGTTTCTTATTCAGATGTGTAAATTCATCATTATCCGTATGAAGATGTGTTTTCTGATTTCTATATCCGATTCAACTACTTCATATCTATGTGTCTTTGTGCTTCTGCAGCTGTATAGACTCATGGTTTGAGATCAATCGGTCCTGCCCTGAACACCCCTCCGACTGACCGACCACCTGGCCCACTCTGAGTACTCTTCAAGGTGAGAATCACAGCGTGATCACCCGCTGAAGAAAGTGCATAAACTGTAATACGCAGCACAAGATTCCTTTCATTATGGTTCTTTACCACTAAACCTAAAGTTGGCAGTTCATTCAGTTCAGTGCCGTTTATTTATGCAAAATCTGTTCTTTTCAAAACAGGTCAGTTTATATCCAGAAAAGTGTAAGTGAGTCAATCCAAAACAATCAAAAAACAGCAGGCTAGGTAATACTTGGGAGTTTACTGCCAATATTTCACATCTGACAGTTTTTCCTCAGTCTCTCCACTGATGGCCACTGATAGCCAGGACATGGCTGACTATTTTGTAAATTAAGAGAAAATCTACTGGCAGCTCACAGCAGCATGTATGGGAGAGCATGACAACTCTAATTTTAAAATCCCAGTGTTGGCATCTCATTACAGTAATTGAAATTGCAGGCTTTAAAAATGATATTGAAAAACTGTGGGTTTCCCCTTGAAACACAGTCTGGTAAAAACCATCCCCATGTTCTACGCTTCACTTGAAAAGAAGGTCTGCTGCTGAGAAACAATTGCTGTCTCTCTCTGTGGATTCTGTTGAAATTTATAATTTTACCCAATTGCTAACGTTTGCCCCTGATATATGCAATGCGCCAGTTCAATGCTTTGAAGCTCACTGGAAATTCTCTGCACTATAAACAACCATCCTCCACTGCAAAGAGAGAAGTTGAATGAGATGGATGTTAATGTTAATTCAATATTTGGCAGCATGGACTGAATTCCTTTGTTCACTTCCTCTACAACTCTAAAACAGTATAAAACGTTCACAGCTCCTCTTTCAGTTCACTGATCTGCCTGGTTGAAATTCAACCAGAGAAATCTAGTTCAATGGGAGAAATCCAAGACGGAATACTGAAGGGAAATGAGAATCGAGGGGAGTTGCATAGGAAGGCAATGGCCAGGCTACTTAAAACAGGGTTTGTCTGTTGTCCTTGGGTATGCTGTGATGCATTAATTAGTTGGCATGATATCAAAATCTATTAATGTTCAACTAATCAGCTTTGCTCATTGATTTGTCATATACTGAAAAATCTGAGGCAGGGTGAAACTTAAATAAAGAATTCACAAACAAGCAAAACAAAGTTGCTGGGGTAATTAAATAACACTTTATGCAATTTTATCTTAATGGGAGTATTATGTAAGGTTGACATTTTTGAGCTTTACATCATGTTATAATGTTATTCCTTCATCCAAAATATATATGGATGTTTTGCCTTAATTCTCTCATACATGTTTGGGGACTAATTGAATGTTCCATGGCAGCAATTTGGAAAGAACAGAAGCTTCTTAAAGAGACAGAGGCCAATATCAAGGTATCAATTTGCAATATAAAGGTTTTTTAAGCTACTTTTGATATATACAGTGTTTTATGATTTTCTGTAATGATATAACCATGAATTCCACTTTCTACCTGAAAATCCTCAAGCAAAACGTCCGGCCATTAGCTTGTGATCTTAAACGTAACAACAGTTTTGTTATGTGACATGATAGGCCTATTCAAAGTCCAGTCTTAAATCAGATTAGGATGGTCACTTTACACAGGCCTTTCAGTCTATGAAAAACCTGCTTAAAATAAGTTTACCAAGAAGAGTGGGCCAACATTCCACCATAGAAGAAAATTTTAAATCAGTATCTGTTAGGAAAGGTCTGATAAACTCTAATTTCTTTATCGTCTAAAACGATTTGAAAATGTAACGATTGACAGCTTTTGACTTCTGACATTAGTTTCTAATTTCTGAAAATATCGGTCTTTCCTGTCTGTCTCCTCTTTGTTTGCAGGACATATTAGGTTCCTGCCATGGACATCTGGACACAGACGCTACCAAATCTGATGAAACAAAGTGATCATCGCATACTCGCCGAGACGGAATCCATAGTCCTATCAGACAACTGTTCCTTGTAAACTGAACCAAAAAGAAAATGAGACTTTCCAACCATCACGCATTAAAGGGCCTCTGTTAAGCTTTTTATTTAGAAACTTGCTGATGATACTGCATACAACGTGGACCCTCTCCCGCCTCCCTTCAGACACCCCTCCAAATCAAAGCATGGTCTTAACGGGCCTCCCATCTCATCTCTGGATCCAGGCCAGTCTGTAACTTGCGTCCAGTCCTCCCATGGCCTTAACTGGGTGGGGATGTGGGGAGGAAGCAGGGCAGGGTGGGTGGAAGAGGAAAAGGAACCACATGAGGATGACGGAGAGGGAGAGGCAGAAAACTGCAAACAGACCTGTACATTATTCAGTGCGCCTCTCATCTCACACAAACAGGACTCCAGCTTGGTGGTGATCTCTCATAAAAGACTGCCTCACAGTGCGCTCCTCTTTCATAGCCCCTGTCTCAGTTCTGCGTACCTTCCGCACCAGATTAACAACATCAGAAAGTCCATAAAATGCTTTTCAGATCAGGTCAGTGCACATCTGAGCAGGAAGAGAGAGGATGTGGCACGTCAGCTTGTCCGGTGCGTTCGCTTGGTGTGAAGATGGGTGTGGTGGGGTGGAGAAGAGGGGAACGGTCTGCACATGCTCAGTATCTGCTTAGTCCAGACTGGGAGGAAGGAGGGAGCCAGAAGCAATGTAGTTTATGCCCGTAAAGCGTGTGGGTGTGTGTGTATGGTTGGGATGCTTCACCAGAAGGGGTGTGTGTGTGTAGGCGTGCGGGTGTGTGTGTGTGTGCGTCTGTGTGTCCTTGGATTGTGACAGGTTACTGAAGCCATGTGTGTGTGTGAAAGGTCGTTGTAGAGGGCTGACTGGGACAGCGCTGTGTGTGTCTCTGTATTGAAATGTTTACAGTCTAGATGTTCCCTGTGTGTGCAACTGGCAGTCCTCCCTTTACGTTGCTAATGTTTACAGCTGCAGAAAAGCAACATGACATATTGTAAATTTCACTTGTAACTTGTCTCAGTTTTCTCTATCAGATCTGCCAGATTTTTCATGTAAAAATTAGTCATTTCTTAAAGAGAGAGAGTCTGGAATGAGCGCGAGTGCAAGACTGTGTCCATTCATATGACTGCTTGCATGGAAGGATTACTGAGTGGAACCAGCCAGGTACAGAACCAAAGGACTCAAATAGGTACAGACAAACAGATAGTTTTATTTTTTTTCCATTTGGAGGCCCACTTACAATTCAAAAAGAGAAACTGATTTATTATTTGTCCAGCAGCCAGTCACTCTCCACATGGGGAGTAAAGCATAGACAGTAATTGTGAAAGAAGCATGCTGGTCACAGAGTGCTGTATCCAAGCATATCACTGTAAGCGTTGTAAAACCTGTCCAAGCAACAGAAAACTCCAGCCTTTTTTTATTGGTGTTATGTAATGTTCTTGCTTAGGAAAGGTCATAACCATCAAAAGAACCAACAAACAAACGCTTGAAATGTGTGTCAACACTTAATCTGTTTAACACAGATGCAATAAATGAGTTTTACATTTTTCTTTTATGATTTTTTTAAACTTTTTATTTCAAATAAATATTTTAGTATACACCCATAAAAATGAGCAACCAATGCATTTGTTAACATGTCCTTTAAGAATTTCATAAAATTTCTCTGAAGTCATAAAATTTGCCTTCACCTCAGGTCATCTACCTAACCTAGAAATTTAGAATTAAAACTGATAAAAACAGCAAAAGTAGGACAACGCCCATAACAGTCAAATAAAAATGTACAACAGTGCGGCAGCATCGTTGTATGCTATGAAATAGCATCCAACTATAAAAATAATAATAACAATAATTATTATTATTATTATTATTAAAAATCACAGTATTTTTTGTTAAACTGAAGACTATTTCTATGTTTGGGACTGATCGTGATTTAATTATGACTTATCTTTTAAAAGGGCTTTTCTGAAATTCTAACATTACCAAAGTCACAGGGATTGAGACAGGGTATTTTACCATAAAGCTAGAGGGACAAGGAAACATTGATATCAAGAATGTCTTCGAGGTATTTGGAAAAGACATATCATGAAAAGGTCAAATCTGACTGTTTGTGGTCACTACATCCAATTGCTGTCAGCTTGTGGCATTGTCTGCTTCAAACTTGACCCTCTGTTGTTTCTATATTTGAGAAATTTAAATATTATAAAATATTATAGAATATTTAAAATAAGAAAGTACGAGTTTTACCCGAATTACCTAAAAGGAGATATGTATTTACCATATACATCCCTGATCGGTACAAAAAGTCGCAGGGCAATGGCGTCTTTTTATGTCTGAAACGGTTGAGTATAAGATAACTAAATCTGCAAACATATGAAATTGAACATGATCTGTTCCCTCCTCTAACAAGGGAGAGTGAAAATAAACAACAAAGGCGCTTAAGAAAACTAGAGCATCACTCAAAGCAAAAATGGCTGCAAAAAGATTCTGCAAAAACCTTTACAAAATTTTAAAAATAAAAAAAAAAAAATTAGGACGCATATGGCAACTGCATTTGGATTCTTCAAAATGACTCATGTGACTTTCTCAGTCCTCTTTTCCTTCTTCTGTTCTCTGGTTGCTCTGTTGGCTCGTAATCCCTCCATGACTGTTTGTGCATGTGTGTTTGCAAATCATAAGGGGGCCTCTTGGTCTCTGCTACAGTCAGCTCCCCCACATTGTGTTTCTGCTGGAAACAGATGTATCTGTCTGCGACTGGAGATGCGAGGCACTCGGACCCTGAAAAGGACTCTCGTTGTTCCACTGTGCAGCCACTGAACGGGGCTTATTTATTCATTTGTTCATATTTAACAACATTTGTTTAATATTCCAATCATGTGAGGTGTTACTCACTGTTCAGAATGCCAAGAGCTGATGTGTGAAGACTACTACGAATCAACGTACAAACTGCATTTACAAAGCTACTGTAAACAAATGGTGGAATAAATTGTGCTAGATGAAAAAAGTATTTTCTGCTTTTTTTCCTGCTATTTCAAATGTGTCTTTTACAGGAAGATGAATGCGAGTTTTAGTGGGAAATAAAGTCATTTTAAGTCACTGAAGGAAACTTGCAGAGTGGAGGCATCACAGATGAGGAATTATTTCAAAGATCTGAATGTGAGGTAACACATTTTTATCTTATTTCAATCTTCAACTACATTTTCTGGAAAGCCCACTTCTCCTAAAAAGTGTATTAATAGTCTGTTTTTGTTTTTTTGCTTAGAGCAAAGTTGCACTACTTTAGAAAGCCTCCATAGTGCTCAGATGTAAGTGTTACTGAGCTAAAAAATCAGCAAGAGAAAAATAAAATCACATTTTAGTCCAACAGAAAGAGGTGTTTAAAAAAGATATGGATGGATATGTGGAGTTTGTCTGAAATACCAGGCTCATTGTTTAACACAATAAAAATCCGTCCTTAATTAGATTTTTTTAAAAAGGAAAAATGTACCACAAAAATAGGCTGTTGCAAATTTTTTAGTGCTTCAAATCTATCGTGATGCTTCAAATTAATGTCCGTTGAGAAAACTTCACATGCGCATCCACGTGCGACTCCACTCAAGTTTCATGTGGATCTTACACAGCGAGACCACTTCCTTGCTGTCCATCACAAGGCTTCCTACTGCTGTTTGATATTGGGAGAGTGTCACATAAAAAAATTTTTAAAAAAACTACAGTATGAATTCAGTTTCATGTCCTGTTAAACAGTCACTTCTCACAGGCGGTGTGTGACAGCATCTGATGCAGCTTTAATGGAGTTTGAAAGCGTTATCAACTCGCTTCTGGCACAAAGCGCTCAGTCCCACTGGAGCTTTCGTTCCGTATTATTCCTCATTTAATATTAAAGCAGTTGTAGTCATGATGCTGTTACAGCTCATTCCTTGCTTACAAGGACCTTGGTAGAGATGAGTACCATTGCCCTTATGGTAAATGGTGATGCTACAGCATAGTGCTTTACGTAGTCCAGAGGACTCCACACTACATTCAGTCATTCACCCCTTCATGCACACATTCACACACTGACAGTGGTAAGCTGCAGCTGCCCTGGGGCAGACTGACAGAAGCGAGGCTGTCATTCACTGTCACTAGTAGGCTCTCTGACCACTACCAGCAGGCAAGGCGGGTGAAGTGTATTGCCCAAGGACACGACTGAGACAGACAGCTTTGAGCTGAAAACCCAGTTATTAATTCTAGCTTCATGTCATTTGAATCCTTATAATTTATGAGCTGTTTAATTTATTGAGTCATGAAGAAACACTTTGTTGAGGTGGAAGTTGGCCCACGTGTCTGATGACCTTAATGTGGAGTCTGAAGGATGTGTCTGAGAATCAACAATGTCAAAATAAGAAAAATGACTGAACTGTTTTTGCTGTCGTCAAGATTTGTGAACTGATTTTACCCTGACAAAGGAGAAAATACAATATTACAGTCTGGACTTGCTGTCATCCCTCATTTATCAGCTGATGAATGTTATCAGAAGTGACAGAGACGGTGAGGGCACTGAGACAAGTGCTGCATTTTAATTGGATGACAATTCAAGGTTGAATTTACTGTCTAACTTTTAGCTACTTGTTGTTGTGCCTTCTTTTTATGCTTCTAATATAATTACAATTCACATATTGGTTACAGCTTAACAGTTCCAACTGGTTATAAGGTGATCCTATTTTTATTCCTGGTGATATTCTGGCCTCCAATGGTCAAAAATATTATTACACATGGTTTTATTTTGGTATTTTGATTCTGTTGATTAAATAACTGATTAAAATTGCCCTTATAAAAGATGTTATTTGTATTCAATAACGTGATATTTTATTCAAATAATTTGCAATATAGAAAATGCTAATAACATATCACAGAAGTCAATTTGACATTATACTGTATAAGTTCAGAGCTCAGTTCAGTAAATAGGTGTTTTCCATATCTAAGAATGACTTTACATCTAATTTATTTGATCTATTTGTATTTCCTTGATTCAAAGTTGGAAAAACCCAAGACTGCATCAAATTTTCGACTTGGAAAGTGAGAAATCCCGGCGTAAACTCAACATCAAAGTCCAAGTCCAATCGCATGTTCCTCATACTTTAAATATAGAGATTTAATGTGTATCTCATCAAATCTCTCACATGTTTTATTCAATTTATTTTGGTATAGTTAGTCTGATGTGGGAATTACATTGCCCCAATTTAACAGCCTTCTAGTTGCAAGTTGGAAAATCAGTTGTATCTGCAATATACGATGTGTTGCACAAGCCATTATCAGTGAATTTATCTTTATTTTATTAATTTAAACTCTAAAATAAAAATGTCCGCAAATTATACTTAAAATGTGTATCACAGTCTTTTATACAAGCTGTCAGAAATCCTAATGAAAACCAATTATTTTTTTGTTGACGTTTAGAAGCAGTCATATTTGGATTTGAACCATTGTTAGCTTCCAACTATGAATCCAACTCACTAAAGGAACTGCGTAAGACATTTGTGAACATTCTCCTTTACAATACGTAAATTGCACAGAATAACACTTTCAATGTAGTAATCTTGCTCTGCCAATATTCAATAGCTTGGTATAACTATTAGTACCTTCTAATGGATTTTCAACTTCCAAGACGGAGATGTGTGTGATATAGTTTTAGAAACAAATATCAAACTTCCGAGGTAACTGGAACGCACCGTCTGTTTGTTGCTCTTGTTTGCAGCGTTGTGATTGGTTCCTTTGTTCCGGCGCCAAAAACCAGGAAGTGTGGTGGAAGCCCTGTAAGACGGGAGAATTTAATTGCTTTTATTCCGTTACTTGTTTAACTTTGGTCTTACATTTACTCACATGGACACACCGTCTTATTTCCCCGTACCTCCCGGTGTGGGGATGGAGGATAATTTTTTGTCTCTCGACGACATTTTGCTCTCGCAAGAGAGGCTGCCTGTAAGGACGGAGTGCGTTTTCCCCCGACTTGGATTTCTGGAGAAGTCTAGTGATTCGCAGGACATTCAGGAGGTTGGTTGGGTTTGCTGCAATAAATTACAATGATCTATGGCACAGCATTAATCTCTAAATCACTGTCTTTACTTTATTATGTCATGTTTCTTTTTGTTTTTTTATTCTTTTTGTTTTACTATGGACCTCTTTTGTGTCTGAAATAAAGATTGATTGATATGTACTTTAAAGTTATGAGGCATAAATAATATGCAGTTCAACCGAACGTCTCGCCGATATCAATTCGCTTTAACTAATCATTGCTGTTTTAAAATTTACGTTTTTGGAGTTCAATAATAAATACTGCTCCCTTGTAAAGTCGGCGCAAATTTAATCTTCTTTGGCTAGCTTTTAATCAAAACGCAACTTATCTGGGAAGTTAGTCACTTGTTAAAGAATAATCAGAATTATTCAAATTACACAATTCTTTGTGTTTCATTAAACTAACATACCTTCAGAGTGGATCTAAATATGACACTGTTGCCTTGTAGTTAGAAGGTCGTAGGTTCAAATCATGGTCAGGTGTTTTCTGTGTGGCATTTCATGTGTGGGTCTTTCCTCTGGATTCTCCTACAATCCAAAAACATGAGTATTAGGAACATTAGTGACTGAGCTGCTCTTAGTTATTAGTTCTATGTATCTAATTGTGATGGACTCCAAACCTGACCAGTTCAAACCCTGTCTCTTGCATGTTAAGCACAGAGAAAGACTTAAATCTACATGTAACAAAGCACAGAATTAACTACATATTAAAAATTAATGATTGAATATACTGGAGTTAAAAATAAGTTTTAAGGTATTTGCGTTTGGCTCATTTGCCTTCCTGAACACATCGGTGCCTAACAGCCTGTTCACTAAGCGCTCTTTCTTTCCTTTCAGGGCACAAAGATGGAGCTTCCTCTATGGCTCTGTAAGGGTCTATATGAGAAGAAGAGGAAGGTGTTGTCTGTGGAGCTTCCTAAAATCTACAAAGAGGGCTGGAGGACTGTGTTCACAGCGGACCCCAACGTGGTGGACTTGCATAAGATGGGTCCCTACTACTACGGCCTGGGCTCCCAGATGCTGCATTTTGACGGTCCAGAAAACCCAGACATTGCAAAGACGTTGTTACAGGTACGAGAGACTGGGAGGAAGTACAGTAGTTACCAGCACGAGTCCATTTCTGAAAATAATCCCCAGTGGACAACAATAAACGCTGTCAGTCAGACACTGATTAGATGTAATTTGCTGTGATTTATGTTCATCTTAAACGAGGTGGGACATGTTTGCAGATTAATAATTGTGTGTCTGACCTTTAGGTGAGGAGACAAACCTGCTCACTTCTGGTGAGG
Source organism: Xiphophorus couchianus (assembly GCF_001444195.1). Lineage (NCBI taxonomy): Eukaryota > Metazoa > Chordata > Actinopteri > Cyprinodontiformes > Poeciliidae > Xiphophorus > Xiphophorus couchianus. Next base: position 23,476,854 of record NC_040229.1, read on the forward strand.
ACAGAAACCAAATAGTTTCTTCATTAATTTACAATTTACCACGCATACACAGCAGCATATTTTATTAACTTCCACCAACAGCTGACATTTTCTTACCTTTTCAGTGCATGAGCGAGTTATCTTTAATTTAACCTGTAAATTTTAAATTTAGATCAGAATTTGAAAGGTGTAATAGTAAACAACCTGGAAGTTTCCTCTTGCTTGTGTTTGAAATAAAAATGTCATTTAAATGGTCCAGCCGATAGAGGTTTCTCAGCCAAGATGGTTTTTTCTGCTCCATTTCCTTTTTACTAAACATCAGAAAGCAAGGCAGCGTTATTGACCTCTTTCACCACTAGAGGGTGCAGCAAGCCAATAAATTTATTTTGCAAGGCACCATCGCCCTCTTCCACTTTGCTTCTAATATTTTTAGACAGTTTTGCCTGCAGAAGAAAAAATTATAGATGGGACCGACTTAAAAAAAAAGAAAGCATCACTCATTAAAATTTATTAACTGCAAACTGCGATCGTGACCTTCTTACTCTGTCGTCCCTCCAGACGTTCATTGGCCGCTTTAGGCGAACGATGGATTCCTCCCAGAATGCCTATAATGAAGACACATCTGTGCTGGTGGGGCGACTGGACTTCTTGGAGAAGGTTCTGTTCAAGTCCGGTCAGAGCGGCCTGAACGGCTTCCAGGGCTGGGAGAAGGGCCAGGCCGCACAGCTCACTGCCTCCAGCCTGGTTCTGAACTACCGCAAGAGGAAGATTGTCGATGTTCAGTCCTGAACTCGGCCCACTTGTATCGGGTCAACAGACTCTCAGGAGCAGATTTAGTCAGGATGACGTTCTCCTCCACATCTGACCCAAAGAGACTAGAGGGACAAGGACCCTGGCTGAAATGTAGACATGTTTAATTGGTAATTGATCAGCAAGAATTTTAGTGTATAAATATTGTTTTTATGTGTGAGAAGTAAAGGTTTTACAATTTTTAGTTACATTGAAGCCCTTCTTAATTTGCAATAAAATTAATCAAAACTTAGTGATCAAACCAATAGGGAATAAAGCACATCCCATTGTAAAAGAAACTGTAAAGGTGAGATTAACAAAATCAGTCATGGATCTTCTTTAACCAGCATGTGCTGCTTCTGCTGCATTGCAATTCTGAGAGGCTAACGATATTAGTCCAGATGTTTTTCTCCACAGCAGTGAGTCCCATCAGAAGCTGTTAAAGAAAAGAAACCAAAAAAACTGGTGTCGATCCTAAAGTTTTCCGGTTGTCTAGTGTGATGAAGAAGACCCCAAACCGACTTTTGCTTGGAGGTTGTTTTTTTTTTTCAGCTCTCACAAATTAATCAATTGTGATTAAATTCAGGCAAGGAAAGCTGTAGGAAAGTGCGCTGACTGTTTTGCTATTCATGCTTGTTCAACTTTAGCAGCAAATGGATTTGAAAACGCAAGACTTGGTCAATATCCTTATTAGATAATGAGTTCCAGGCTGTGTGTGTAATCTCCAATGTTGATATTGTGTCAGCGGCTGATAATGTATAACCTCGGATCGCTCTGACAGCTCGTTTCTGACTTCAATTCACAGGCTTTGTCCTCCATTTAAGAGGTAATTTCCTCCCACACTGACTCGCCATCAGTTGCCAGATTATCTGCTATCTGACTTTAAAGATTGCACCTAAGACGCATCCTGATTCATCTTTTTGTGGGGTTGCTTCTCATCTAAGGAATTTATTTATTTTTTCATTTCTCTGCAAGGATAATTCAAAGGTGGGGCAAAAGCACTTTGAAATGTCTTGCTGCTGAAATGTGCTATACAAATAAAATTTGATTGATTGATTGAAAATGTCTTTCATGAGACACTTTTTCCAATATTCCAGACATGATTTGGCAGTCTGTAAATTTCCAGCTTTAAGAAGTACTGTGATAACAAAGCAGCTTGAATATTACAACATTGATTTTGGACCTGTAGCAAAATCTGTGCAGATTTGAACCCTTCTGGAAATCCCTTCTGGATTATCCAAGTCCAAACCTTGGGCATAAATCCCAGCATTCTAAAGTAGAAATTATATGAAGAAACATCTTACTTGAAAAAGAACTAAAATCATAAAACGTGCATGTTTAAAAATGAAAATGAGAATTTCTTCCACATTTAATGTTTAAAACTGGCTCTAAGATTATGTATCACTTATTTAAATGTTTGGTGTAATACATTGTGAAAAACCTTAGAATCAGTTAGTTAATCCACACAGAAACAAAGCAAAACTCACATTAGCGATAGTAGCTGATGCTTTTTTTCTAACTCTTATGAATGATTTAAGCATGCATCCAGTTCTAAACTATGAAAGAAGTAATTAATGTGCATATTCTTGTATTTTGCGATTTTTACCCAGGAAGCAGCTCCATGTAATGAATACAGTAGAGTCTGTTCACAGTGTGCAGATTGAGGTCCCTTCTAAATCACCAACTGTTGTGGGGAGTCAGAAATGACCACCTGCCAGGCACCAAATGCTGCTAAAATGTGTCACTGGGTTACACACAAACACAACACAATGTCCGAGTTATTGAGAAAATATTTCATTCTGAATGCATTTACAGAGCATGTCCAACAAAACTGCAAGTAACTTAGTTTTTGGTTACAATCCTCATTGTACTTGTTTCATTTTTAAGTTTTAGCCCCTAAAACATGCAGCTCTCCAGAGAGTAAATGATGATAGATTAACAAGTTATTTGAGGAGGTACTAGAAGGTAGCATTTTTGTTTATTCTGAGCACAAAATTAATTTTTTTTTAAACTGCCCTTTAATATTTAAAGTTTCTTTAAAAAAGAAAGAAAGAAACAAAAGAACATCTTTACTGGTTTGAGAAATATTAAATTTTTCATTGAGGGAATCCCTTGAAAATTAAGTTGTAGACGTTTTAAATTTATTTTATATCGGCCAAATTATGCCTAATTCTTTACATCACACATTTCTAATCTAATTTATTTAATATTTTTAAAACCCTAATAGTTAGAATATTTCTGTTTTAACAGTATTGCATTATCATTTATATGGTGGTTTATATGACAACCATAGGCCAATTACCGTAATAATATTCATCCAACTAAAGGACTAAATATAGAAATAATTTGACACAGCAATTCTCAATAATTATTGCCATTCATTACTTAAAAGATGATGGTCCTGAGCTTTAATATGGAAAATCTTACAGCTACTTTCATGATAAAATGATCTCAAAGTGTTTTAACATAAACCAAGAAACTTTGTGAAATTACGTAAAAGCTAGTTTTTATAAAAACAAATAACAGCGTTCAAAGATTGTGGACTCAGTGGTAGAGTTTTAGACTGATTCTCCGTAACTAAAGCTCGGTTCCCTCAGTTTTCAGGCAGGTGTGATGCACATCCAGCAGGTCCTGATCACATGACCTCAGCTACCTGCTCTGGACATAGACATGTAAAAGTCCTCAATACAAGCTGGTGCTCATCAGTCTAATCCATAAGAAAAAAAAAAATATTCCAGTGTCACCAGATTGCAGCATTCATCATTCCTATTGCTGCTTTTTTTAACAATACAAATGAAGACTGTCACTTTTCTGCGTCCCTGCAGACACAAACATTACAAAATATTATACATTTTTTTGTTTCACGTTTAAAGATAATCTTTTAATGAGCTTCAGACCTAATAAGATTCATAAATATTCCTTTTTGAAATGTCATATCGATCAGTGAGGGCTCTTTTGGGCTGGGATTCATATGTGTACAGCGTGCATGTTTGAACTGTGAAGACATGATGAAAAGTGAAATGACAGTGTTTAACTGTGATCCAATATATATTCAACAAGCAAAAACTGCATAGATGTCACATCTATGCAGCGCGTTGGATTCACAGACCTCCTGGTTTCGTCCCAGGAGATTATTACTATTGAACGTGCTATTTATTACAATAATACACAATGTCTTGTTTGCTCTTGTTCTTTGTGCTGGCTTTTTAAATTTTTTACTTGTAACATCAGGAGGCACATAAGTGGAACTAATTACATTAAAAAAAAAAAAAAATTCCGGTTGAACCAGTAGGCCAGCGATGCACAATAACACAATCTGCAACATGTTCATACATCTGAAAGACTAAATCTGGGCTTAATGTGCATGAACAATGCCTTCAGTAAATAAAATGCACAAGTTATTTAGATATGGTGTTATAGAAATCATCTTGAATAAATGACCTGCATGCACATGCTTCCACCCATTTCTATGGTTGATTAATAATTAAGAACATAATCAAATTAATTGATTGATTTCAAATTAAATTGTTGCTATAATTTAATTTGAAATAATGGACCAGTTCGTAACTAGCGTTGTACGTCATTTCATTTTTTTTCACATAGCTGAATCAAATCTTCATATTAGGTTGATTAGAGGGAAAATGATACAAATCACCTAAATAACCAACCATAACCCCCCCCCAGCCCTCCACCACCACCACCATCAGTTCAGGAACATTTTCACCTCTATATTGTAAATATTCTACATTTGCAAAAATGTCCTTTTGTTTATGGGTTGTGTAAAGTCATCCAGAATGTGAGGGTGGCTGGATCCTGGTAGCATGCCGTTGTGTTAAGCATGGGTCAGATGATGGATTTAGATGGTAGGTCACTGGTTATGTAAATATTGACATTCCCTCTGGGCTGTCACTATTGACCCTGACAGAGGACCAAACAAGAAGCATTCATCACATCACTGCTGGCTGAGTGATGCTATTTTTGCAGCATGTCAGCAGGATGATTACATATTTGGTGTAAATATCTATCTATCTATCTATCTATCTATCTATCTATCTATCTATCTATCTATCTATCTATCTATCTATCTATCTATCTATCTATCTATCTATCTATCTATCTATCTATCTATCTATCTATCTATCGCTAGATAGTTATCTAGATATAGTATAGCTAGATAGAAGGTTTAGATGCAGCCAGTTATTTAAATTGGCCATAAACAGCAAACGATTCACAAGAAAAGTGACCCATATTCCATTCTTGTTGCTGTGCAACAAACTATGAAACAATTGACTCCAAAATAACAGAAAACAGCAATTTGATTGGTCAGACATGCCTACAAACATTCATAGATAAGTCCTTTCTACAAAAAACAGACATGTTTATTTATTTCATTAAATTATTGCATTTATAGCTCATTCTTAAGTAAGAAGCAAGAAAGTTCACAGAAGAATTTATTTTGCTATGAAATGTGTGTGCCCTCCTCTAATTATTGTGATTTGTTATATTCCAGAACAAGTGGCCTGCTATTTTGTCCCTCTAAATTAGAGGTTTATTTCAGCACCTGTATCATAAAAGTATTGAACAAATCACAGTCCTCGTAACTTTAATGAGTTTAATTTATTTCCTTAGATCGACACCTTCCTGCCTGACAGCAGATCCATTATGCCCATCCGTGGATGCTGATGGGCAGTCTCAGCCAAAGGTTTCGCTGAAGCAAAGGGCAAACTGAGGGCGAGCGTCCAGAAAGCTGACATACCAGACACTAATCCTGGTTCTGGCTTCTGTCTTTTTTAAGGGCCTCTGACATTTGGTATTTGTTGGAAAAGCATTTGCGTACACAATAAAATACTGAGGGGAGCCCAAGGCTCACTTTTTGTCTCTCAACTTTACATACAAGCTCCTAAATTGTAATTTAATTTATATTACTGCCAATAATTCATGGAAAGATCATTCACAGTGTCTCCCAGCTTACTGTACAGGTTGACATAAATCACAAGAGTGTTTACATCACAAAGTCTCCTCACAGCTCTTAAGCATATAACTAGGAATAAAAACACTGGAGATTTAAAAAGTTAGAACAATGAGTTTTTTACAAAGACAAGCAGAAATAAAGTAAAACTGCACACAGTTTTTTTTAAAGCAAATTAAAGGATCTATAAAACACACTTTCAAACATGAAAGCAGAAGTACCAAGACCTCTGAATATTTAATTACCAGAGTCACAGCAGTTCAAACAGGGGCAGGAAGGTCAGACTTCAAATTTAAATATTAGATATTTTTGCCGCTAGCACGTTTGAAATTTTTTTGGGCTGAATGAGACTGACTCGTTATAAAAAGATGAAGATTAATATTTAAAGCCCAGGTCTCACCATGTCCATATTAATAACATGTATTAGACCTCCAGTGACCAATTTAAAAAAAGATAAAGATATGAAGCTGATTAAGAGTATTCCTAAAACATCTTAGTCTAAGAAAATAGCTTGACGAAGGGTTCATGACTTCCAGCTTGTATTACTAACGGGGAGAAAGTCTGGAGTCAAACAGAAAAAAAATAGGAATAGATGGATTACAAACACTTTAAAAAGATCTATGGAATTTATTAGAAATGCTACAATAAAAAATAAACAGGTACAAGAAGAATAAACGAGCGAATCAGAGAAACCTGTAGCTTATTGACATGAAGCACACCTACATTTAACCTTGTTTTACTCATTAAACTTGAGCAAAATGTGTTTTCTAGTTGATGAAAAGGTTATAACTCAGCTGAATTTTACCCCATTCAGCTGAAATAACTTCAGTGAGACACTTGTAGCCAGCTACCAGTCTCTGACAGTCCTGAGGAAAGTTTGTCCCACCTCTCACTTACAGCTGTAAAATGTTTGAGGGCTTTCTTGGATGTTCATCCCACTTTAAAATCACTCCGAAGCATCTTAATGTTATTGACTTTGACTAGGCCAAGGACTATCCATTTCTTAATTTGTTAACACTTTATTTGAAATAGTGTGCATAAGACTGACAAGAGACTGTCATAAACATGACATAACATCTGTTATGACCATGAAGCGGTCTTCATCAATATTTATGATTGATGTCACAAAGTGTCATTCGGTAAGTAATTACATTTTCAATGCAAAGTTGACACATTTAATGAATTTTTAATGCAAGATGTTAAGGTAACTTTTCTGTCAGTGTCAATGTTTACCCAATAATGCAAAGTTGACACTTTGAATACAGTTTTAATTCAACTTTTAATGCAACTTTGCAGTAAAAATTTAATTATTTACCAAATGACACTTCATGACAACAGTCATAAATAGTCATAACGACTCCTTCATGTTCATGACAGTGACATGTCCGTCTTGTGCACACCCCTTCAAATAAAGTGTTAACCTTAATTCTAAGCCAATTTTTGCTGGATCTATTTGTCTGTTTCAGGTCATTGTCATGTTGTGGGTTTGGGTTCTACTGCAGCTTTTTTTTTTTACATGTAGTCTAATTTTTCTCAAATCCTTATATAATTCTAGGTGGATTGCATGGAGGCACTATGTCCAGGTCCTGCAACAGTAATTTATCTTCAAACCATGGCATTTCCACCTGAGTTGGTATGATGTTCTCTTCCTGGAACATCGTACCAGGAAGAGTATCATACTTGATTTATACCAAACACCTCCCCTGTTCTGTGTCCATGGAAAGTGGTTTTAGGTATAAAGTATGACAAACTATTCGTACCTAGTACTAAAATACCATCTTTAAGCTTTGAAGTCTAGTGAGAGGAGTAGCTTTCAGTGAGCAGATCTTGTGGATAGGATTTGTGTTTCTTTATTCTTTTTTAGTTAAAGTTACAAAATGTCTATATCTCCTTATCAGAAGTAGGGCAGATCCTTTTCTCCAGCAGAGTTGGGGTACATCTGGACAGGTCGCCAGTCCATCACACAGCAACACTGAGGCACACAGGACAAACAATAAGGCATGCACGCACTTACACCTAAAAACAAATATGGAGAGCCCGGTTAATCCTGCTCATGGCTTTTGTATTGTGGTGGTCAGAGTACCCAGTCAACCCATATACTTTGTCAAAAGTTATCTTACTTATCCAAGGATTAGTGGATGTTGTGAGTGATTTCTGACAGTAGCGTCTGTTTCATGAGCATAAAAATGTAATATGACTTTCTTGTAACTGGGATTCCAAACTTAATAAAACATCTTTTTGATTCTTGTCGAGTATTTTTGCAAGGGGGTTAGTTTGAAAGAAGTTTTGTCAAAGGAGTTTATGATCGACATGACTCCTGAACATGTAAAACATGTAAATAGAGGGAAAAGGCTACACCATTAAAAAACATCTCCAATGCCACTGTGCTGGAAACTCCTCACATTATCAGTTCACTATCATATTATAATTCCATGATAATATGATGGACTTATCATAATATCGCCATTATTTTTTCTACTGCACCACCCTTTTGTCCCTTAAGCTGATGTCCCTGAGGTGGGTAGAAAGAGAGAGAGAGAGAGAGAGACAGCCAGGGAGTCTGAAGAGATGAGTTGGAAGACAGCAGGAGTGGAACAGGAGAAGAAAAGAAAAAAAAGGTAGCAGCCAGACACATCTCAGCAATGAGGTGTGAAGATTAGCTGTATCTGAGGCAACGCCCCCGCTATGCTCTCCAAATAAATATTATCTCCCTCTCAAGCCCTCCTCCCCTGGTTTCGGCTTGAGCAACAGCTCATACAAAGGCATGTTGTGGGGACCGGGACGGAGGAGGAGGGAGGGCCGTACTCTGTTGGCCTCGCCTTATTATCTGTAGCAGGTGGCTGGCAGCTCCTTGGAAGCCTCTGATAAAAACCACCATTATAAAAACTTATATCTGTAGCGGGCCTGAAATTTGATGTATAAGAACTTCATGAATCATCTTGTCCTCAACTGGTCCTGAATTTATGCCAACCTAATGGACGTCACACTGGATTAGAAAGTGGACACAAACGAGTTTGTTGTGGCTAGTTAATTAGGCGCATATAAACAAAATATTCATAAATACATAAATAATGATGCAGGGTTATAGGAATATGCACAAGCTTTGATGTCATGGTGGTTTATTACTGCAGTGGATTATGTTGGAACATGGTCGCGGCTGTGGCCATGTATCTATAAAATGTAACCTGTGCACACATAGCTTTGATATGTAATTCTTGTGGCTGTAGTGCCATGCTGGCATTAGTCGATATTCAGGTACTGCATCCTGACATGGTCTGTGAAATTTATATCAGCTTGGGCCTGTGGTGTGGTGCAATTATAGGAATGTGTACTGACATATGAAGATTCATCTCAATATATAGAGAGGAATATATTGAGTTATAGGACTACTAAGTTCTATAGCTGTGTTGAGACAAAAGAACAAACACTTGAGGATTTTTGTGCACTTCTTTGTACAATGAGATTATTTTTTATCTCTTGTAATATATATGAAGTGGAAATTATTTGTACTGGAATTTTGTATTTACTTTGCATGATTTGATTACATACTGTATTTATTATTGAATAAATCTGGCACCACTTTTTAGGTTTGGGGTTAACGACAACAACTGACAACAACAAAACAAAATATTCTGCTTATGCATCTTATGCATCTTATGCATACACAATCAAAGCTGCTATAAATATTTTAAATTTAAAAATTACAGACCAAAGAATTACAGACCATATTTGCTATGCTGTATAGTCATTATGGATAACTGACAGTGATGCAGCAACCCCCCCCCCCACACACACACACACCAATCCCTAATGCACAGTTTTTTTTTAATCCAAAGTGATTTATGTCACTCCTCAATGTACATTATATAAACATCTGAGGAATTCAATGTAATATACAGAGTTCACTTTAATAGCCCTTATTTTCCATACATCTTTCATGCAGACTCTCACAGCCGGTTAAATCTACAGAGGCCACTTTGCAGTGTGACCGAGTGATGAGTCATTCTAATAATAACAGTGGCTCGGTCCTCCCAGGGGTCAGTCTGTCTGTTGGCAGCTAACACACTGTGCTCTCCTGTGGTGTCACTGCATTGAGTGAAAGCTTTTTAGGTTTCAATCAATGGGAGTGAACATTTGGGACAAGCATGGGTTGGCTTTGACAGCCCCACACGGAGTTCTAAGTCACTTCCACTGTGTTTGAACATTTATGCAGGTGTAGGTGAGTGTAGGGTGCACAGACATGCATACATAAAGAGGGCTTTTAGTAATAGAGCCGAATCTTTTGCATTGCTCTGAATAATGTTTCGGTGTGAAGACTTCATACCCGATGAATGAGATCTGCATATCAATTTGTTAGCATTGTGAGCAAATGAAGACCATTTGTTTTTTTGTTTTTTTTTTATTTAAAAAATTTTGGTTGCATTTATTTATGCAATAGAGCATTATTGTCTCCAAATCTTTGAATTACTCTTTGGATGCATTGCCTTCTGCTTAAAGATTGGGTTGCAGCAACAACAGATCCAGGAGGAACACCAAGACGTTTTCATCTTCCAAATACACACTAAGGCCTCTCAAGTCACATCCAAACTTGATGATTATGGTTTTAACCTGATGAAAACTGAAAATGTATCAAATTAATATTAAGACCAATCGATTAAAAATAATACTTTCAATGCATCAATCATACACAAATGGGAAAGACTTTTGACTTGACAGCTGGTCAGGTGATACGCACTGGTCCTCAACACAATTTAAATTCTGGGGGACTTACTAAAAGAGGAATGTGGTAATGATGAGGTGTGGGATCTGCTGTATGTTTTGATTGCTGCATGCTGCAGTAATGTTGGATGTGTTTCTTTGTTGAGTCATTTAGGTCCTGTAGCTGTAGTTTAGCCTGACGCAGGTAACTGGGCTCAGCTGGCTCCACTGTGCCGTCAGGATCATAAAACACAAAGCTGTGAGGTGATGTTCTGGTTGCCTGTTGACCATCTGGGAGTGTGAGAATTGTCTAATATGGTGGTGAGGGTTTGTTTCAAAGTCTGTTTGTTCATATGCTGTTTTCTGTCTTCTTGGTGGTAAGGAGGAAGGTGTTGTATGGAAATTGCTTTTGAGTAAACGTGCAAACACTTGATTTGGTTTGGCAGTTTTATTGAGTCTGGTCCTTGAAAGGGAAATACCATGCAAATCCACTTGTTTAGCCCAAAAATGCATCATTTTGTTTGCGTGTCCAGGAGTGCAAAATATTAAATTTACTCTCTCCTGGTGCTGGGTTATATTTTTCAGTCAGAGAAAATGAGCTTTATAAAGTTCATTTTTCTCTATTGCATATTAAGTTGTTTTTTTTGTGTGTCTATGACATCACTGCATCTGCGGTGGAACTCCCAAAAAAGGTCATGATTACCAGCTAATCACTTTTGTAATTTCGCCATTTTTTTTTCCTTGCAACGATTTTGTTGTCCAAGTTCAATTATACTGAAGATGCAAGTAGACAAGTCAAAAATTTCAGTGTTACGACGCTCTTCAAACTCTTCAATACGTGGTCACATGGTTCATGTAGCCGGGGGGTCGGGGAGGTCAGGACCCCCCCAATCTTGGAAAAGTCTAGAATTGTCCTCCCCCCCAAAAAAATAAAATAAAATAAAATGTTTGCATATAAATAATATCAATATAAAAAGGCAAAAGAAACAAAGAAGGAAATAATTCTGCCATTTATCTAAGAAAAAAATAAGAATTAACTTTTAGGTTCCCCCCTCCATCCATCCATCCATTTTCTGTTCACCCTTGTCCCTAATGGGGTCGGGAGGTGCTGGTGCCTATCTCCAGCTACGCTCCGGGCGAGAGGCGGGGTTCACCCTGGACAGGTCGCCAGTCTGTCGCAGGGCAACACAGAGACATACAGGACAAACAACCATGCACACACACACTCACACCTAGGGAGAATTTAGAGAAACCAATTGACCTGACAGTCATGTTTTTGGACTGTGGGAGGAAGCCGGAGTACCCGGAGAGAACCCACGCATGCACAGGGAGAACATGCAAACTCCATGCAGAAAGACCCCGGCCGGGAATCGAACCCAGGACCTTCTTGCTGCAAGGCAACAGTGCTACCAACTGCGCCACTGTGCAGCCAGGTTCCCCCCTACCAACAATAATCTAGATTTTTCTAAGATTGGGGGTGGGGGCGTCCGTTGGCTTGCTGAGTAAATATATTTTTAAAATCTGGCTCAACAATTAATCATTCATAAATTTTTCTCTAATATCTGGCTATTTTGCCTTAGCTCACTTACCCTGTACAAGATAGCTAATATAAATAGCAGCGTCAATTTATATGTACTTGTTAAATCATAATAAGACTAAAGTATTAATTAAGTGGTGTTTAAGTGATGTTTCAATTCTTGGTTAGAAATAGTAGCATTACATTATTATAGATGACTGACTGCTCTCATGTGAGAGATTGAAGCTTCCTGTGAGAAACTGTCCATGTCCAATTTTCGGGGCAGTGAACGACGTGGCTTTAGGGTTTGATCTAAAACCTTTGTGACATGTGTCCTCACATATCACACAATTCTTCATGACAACACGTAAAAAAAAAAAAAAAGCTGCTGCCTACTGTCAGCAGGTTCAAGAATATCTCACCTCTCGACCTTCGACCAGAGCTACCTCAAACTGTACCGTCCTTTATTAGTGACTGACAATCCTAACCTCTTTTCCTACGGTTTTGGCATTCAGCTGACATAGTCTTCTGTGGTTTTCAGTGAGATGGCAAAGTCCTGTTAGCTGCAGGCCATTTTGTGCAGATACATGACTGCTGATGGACATGCTGGGAAATTGCAGAGATTGAGCCTGTGGCGGTCCAGTTTCAGAACCGTAATGGGACACTTTCACGCTGTGAGGCGACTGACCAGGGTAGCATTTTTAACAATTTTAATGGGGACTGCTTCCTAGTTTGGCCCAAAATTTCCATCTCAACAAAATAAAATTTAAGAACATTTTTATCAATGGAATGCAACAATGGATGAAAAATAATTGAGATAAGATATAGTTTGAGAAGTAAGCAGGTAATACATGTAACACTAATTAATTGCACTTTTGCTTGCTTCTACAACCAAACCAAAGTCAAATTTCAGTCTTACTAGAAGAAAATGAAAGATTTTAATTCATTATAAGAGAAGACAATGCTTTATTAATATTGCAAGTGGAAAATTGAAGATGTCGTGGCGAAAAGTGGACAAAACAAAAGTAACAGAAGTTAAAAACAGAATAAAAAGAACAGTAGAGTGTAGAGAAAAACACCATACAAGCTAAACCACAAATTTGCAAATATCAATATGGACACAAATTATAAGTAATAAATGCATACTCACACATACGAATATATATTTACAAAACATATACGTACAGGTGTGCACATACACTCAGAAATACATACAACCACAGACATGTATATGTAAATTAAATTACACATAGAGAAATGTACATTAACAGAATGTTAATGTTCAACAGTGTTTTAAACCCTTTACTTGTGAAAAAGTTTTTTTTTTTGTTATATATTCTTTAGATTTTAACAAACATGCTTGAAATAGTCTTTGGTGTCCCCTAACTGTTTTTTATTGTAGTTTGAGGCTTCTGTGTCTTCGTCTTTGTCTCCTGTTTGTCCTCTTGACCCGTTTTCTGTCCTGTCAGAAAAATACTTTTTTTTTCTGTTGAAGGTTAGTTGTTTCTCTCTACAATCATCAAATGATTTCTCAGGAGTAGGGAATACTGAGAAGCGTCACTGACTTTATAAAAGTGACTGGGTCACCACAGCTTGGTTTTTAACAGTTGACATTTTTACAATCAACTACGTTTTAAAAGATTGTATTGCAGTTTGAATTGAATTAAACTAGGGTTGCAGAAGACTAGAAGAATGCTTGTTAATACTAAAAATGACATTTTTGAAAATATGCGGGGACCCACTGCTGAGCCGTGCCAGTAATAGCCTCCTGTTCAAGGTTGACGAGGTTAATGTTATTATCTGTTTCGTAAGAGGTAACACTCAGGTCTAATAAAAATCAGTGCTGGATTGTCACCAGAGGCTAGGGTGTACACCAAATCAGCAGTTTCAGTGCTGTGACATGCATCAAAACTCTGTTGAAAAGGTCTGTTCTCACTTTGCTGTTAGAGGATAAGTTATCGATGAAAAGAAACTTTCATATCGCCCATGATTTCTTTCTACTTTACTCTCCAGTAGTCAAATCTGCCTGTAGTCTTTTGATATTTTTTTGATATCTCAATAGGTTTTCTAAAAGTCTTCATAAATTTGTATTGGGGCATTGGTTGCTTGTCACTTATTCTCAATCCAGTTCTTATGTCTGACCTTTTACCTGGTGATATCTTCAGGAAACCGAAGAGGGGGAATCCAGAACAAACTTGACCTCAGAGAGAGATCATTTTTCAGTTTGTCAAAGGCAAAAGGTTTTTATCCATTTTAACTCTTTGGCCCTAAATATATTATTTCTGTCCTTAAAAAAAGCTTTTGCTTTTGGTATTTTTTATACACGTATAGAAAATAAGACTTGTCTGTGTGACAGGTTGTAGGTAACAGAGTGACATGTTGTAAGGTTCATTATTGGAGATGCACTTACTTATTTGAAGTCAGAAGAACACATACACAAAACCCAAAATAACAACTTATATTTCAATTTTGACCTTAATTAATTGTGCTTATTACTTATTTTTAAAAGCTTTAAATTAAGCTTTAATCAGTTTCATACTGTTTAGCAATATGATGGCAAGAAAAAAAAGAATATTTCATATACAGTCAAATTAAACCATTTAAACATTCAATGTATTTTTTTGTTAATTTTTCTTTTTTATTAGAATTGAAAACGGTATATGATTTTAACTTTGTTTGTATATGAAGCTTACATCTGTTGCCACAGATATCTCTAACACTGTTGTAAAAAATTGTCCTTGTTTGCCTTCCTTTTTAATTGTATGACTGCTTCAATGGAGATAATCGCCCAGGAGAAGAAGAGCATCTGTTGCCCATGGTGCCAATGGGGCTCAGCACTGCCCCCTATCAGTGCAGCATGGTACTTCCTGCCTCACCATTTATGACCAATCAGAAAGACTAAATATGACACACACATTCAATAAGTATTAGACAGACTTTGGAATGTCAACCTTTGTAATACATTATGTAACTAAACAGGTAATTTTGCACACACTGTAAAAAATATCCGTAAATTTTACAGTTAAATAAAGTAAACCATGAAAATTTAAAACCGTAAATTGGAAATCAGTTTTAGACTATTTCTTTAACAAGTAATTACCGTAAATAAGATAATTAGGAAAAAATTTAATTTTTACTGTTTTTCTTCAGAAAATTTACATTGCCCTGCTGTTAAAAAAAATCTTGTAATATTTTTAACAGTAATATGCTGTAATTTTACTAGTAGTACATACTGTAGTTTTTGCACTCATCTTTCTTAAATAATACAGTTAGTAGCTGTTAAAAATGCATACTGTTGTGACAATTACAGAAACATACCGTAATTTTTCTAGCAATGTATACCGTAGTTTTTGCATTCAATAATTATAAAGTATACAGTTCAAAACTGTTCAATATGCATACTGCTGTGGCAATTACAAAAATATACTATAATTTTTCTAGCAGTGTATATCGTAATTTTTTACATTTAATTAATCTAAAGTATACAGTTCAAAACTGTCAATATGCATACTGTTGTGGAAATGAAAACAAATTTGCATTTAATTCTCCTGATAGCCCAAATTATGTAAAAATAAACAAATACTTGCAATCGTCTTAAGTTGTGGGTCCTGAATCTGGAATCTATTAAAGTTTGACTTTTTGAATGGAATTATGGAAATTAAATATCTTTCCTGTACTGTTCTGTACTGTAAATTATCTTGTTGCCAATATTGGATTTTTTTTTCATTAACAAATAAATTAAAATAATCTGTACTCAGTCACAGAAAATGTTTTAGAGATATTTGTAGTCTATATTGTAATATAATTTATTCGGTTTAACAAAAGTCATGTAAGTCAAGTTTCCTGCCTGTAGACCTGGCAGGTAGCCTGTAGTCAGTCTTAATTAATGGCCCAACAGGGGGCCATTAACAGGGCCCCTGCACCTGGCCCGCGCGGACGGGCGAAGTGGAGTTCTGGCGGTACTTTGGAAGCTGTGGATTTGAACGGACCAATCAGCGCGCTGCATTTGAGGACCCGTCGCACTCGGTGGTTCGCGTTTTTGTCCAGCTATTCCGCTCAGATTGTGCAGAGACTTCATCATCCAACCTTCTCCATCTGATCGGCTCTCTTTCTCAGGTAAGGAAATATTGCGGAAATTTTCAGAAAACAAATAGTTTGAATTGCATTCGGTTGGTTGAAAAGAAATTTCAGGGGAAACGAGGAAAAAAAAAGGTTGTGGAAAGTTAGCCTCTCCACAAAGCTATTGCTTACATCTGTTTTGTATCGCCATCGCTGTAAGCTATCCATCGAAGTAATATATTTAAGATGTATTCATGCAACCTGTGTGCAGAAACAGTTAAATCTGTTAAAGCCTTTGTTCTCCATTGCAAACTGCATCGCAACGAACCCAGGCGTATGTTCAAGTGTGTTGCAGCCGGTTGCAAGCAGGTGTGTACTGGTTATGCAGCATTAAAAGCACACTTCTATCGTCATCATAATAGCATGCCAACAGTTGCTCTGGACACAAGTTTAACAAAATTAAAATGCACAGTTCCACTTTGTAACTGGCAGTGTGAAGGGATAAAAGCTTTGGTTGTTCACTTGAAGGAGCATATAGTAGAGGGGCGCCAAGTAACTTGCCCTGTGAAAGGGTGCACCTCTGTGTTTCGTGTAAAATCTTCCTTTACCTCTCACATCTCCAGGAAACATAAAAATCATTTGGAAAATGTGATTTGTGAAACAAGTAATGAAGATACTCAGAGTGCTGCAAGTGCTACCACAAAAGATTCCAGTGTGCCAGATGCAGAAGACACAGTCATGGATGGACCAAATTTCAGTGACTTGTATCTTAGAAATGTCTGTATGTTTTACATAAAACTACAGGGACAGCATCTTCTTCCATCATCTACCATTCAAAACATTGTAGAAGAGATGCAGAATATACATGAATTGGGACAGACATACTCTTTAAATAGATTGAACTTGCTTCTTAAAGAAATGTCATTTGCAGATGAAGACATTGCAAAAATCTGTGACACAGTAAAACAGTCGGACTTGTTCTCAGCTTGCCACACAGGGCCGATGAGAACTGCTTATTCTAGAGCCCAGTGTTTTAAAGACATGTTCAAATATGGGGAACCCAAAAAAGTGTTGTTGGGCAAAGATGAGGACAGAAAAGATAGATTTGCATACTATGTTCCTGTGCTAAATACGTTAAAAGGTATGTTAGATTCCAAATATTGGCAGTGCCTAATGATGGCTCATGGCGTTTCAAAAGCTGATGTTCTCTCTGACTGTGACGATGGTAAGGTGTTTATGTCCAACGTATTTTTTCAAGAAAACCAAAATTGTCTCAAGCTGGTTCTCTATCAAGATGCATTTGAAGTTGTGAACCCATTGGGATCTGCAAAAAAAAAGCACAAGATCTTGGCTGTTTACTTTTCTCTACTCAATATGCCATCCCATGTCCGATCAAATACTGATCATATGCAGTTGGTCTTGTTGTGTAGAGAGAAGGATTTCAAGGAATTTGGCCATTCCAGAGTTTTTTCAGAACTGTTGACTGACTTGAAAATACTAGAGGAGAATGGGATAACTATGGCAGATGAATCAGTTGTGAAAGGAGCACTGTATTGCATTGCTGGAGACAACTTGGGCTCTCACTGCGTCGGGGGTTTTACGGAAAATTTCAGTACATCTCAGTACTTCTGCAGATATTGTCTGATTACTCGGTCTAAATTTCAGAGTGAAAATCCAGCTATCATTGGACCAGAGCGGACTCCAGAAACGTATCAATCTGCCACTGAAAAGCTGGAAAGAGAGGATGTGACAGAAGTACAGGGGATTAAGTTCAGGTCAGTGTTTAATACTTTAGAGAACTTTAATGTTTGTTCACCAGGCATGCCCCCTTGTCTTGGCCATGACATCTTCGAGGGTGTCCTCTCATACGATGTCGCCCTTTATCTCAAATACACGATTGTCCAAAAAGAAATGGCTGACATACACAATTTTGAACAGGCGCATCAGACAATTCAAATACAAAGCAACAGATGCTTGTTCCAAACCTTGTGCCGTCACTCCAAAAGCACTGAAACTCAGTGGACAAGCAGTACAAAACTGGAATTTCTTGAGACTGTTGCCTCTGTTAATTGGTGATAAGGTGCAGGATTCACAAGATGATATATGGCAGTTAACATTGCAGCTTAAGGATATTGTTGACCTGATTTGTGCTCAGCAAATTTCCAAGCCTCAGGTTGCATATTTGAATGTTCTCATCCAGGAATATTTGGAAACCAGGAAGGTATTGTTTCCAGATAACGCAGCGAGACCTAAACATCATTATTTACAGCACTATCCAGGGCTGATTCTGAAATTTGGTCCACTCATCAGGCTCTGGACCATGCGGTTCGAGAGCAAACATAGTTACTTCAAAAGATGTGCCAGACAACTGAAGAACTTCAAAAATCTGTGTTTGACTCTTTCAGAGAGACATCAAATGTTACAGGCCTTTCTTTCTGCTGGAACAGTGACTCTCCCAACCTTGCAAATAAAAGATGGCTCACCATTTTATTTAGAACTTTACAGTGAGGAAGTTAAAGGTGCAGTTCTTCATTTTGGGTTCACTGAAAACAATACAATGACTCCCACAGATGTGCAGTATAATGGAATAACGTACAAGAAGGGCCAATTTGTAGTCAGTAGGAATGATGAGTCACTGGAGTTTGGTGAACTCATCCTTACATTGGTGAAGGATGAATCTGCACTTCATTTTCTGATGAGAGTGTATCGTGGAGAATTTCTTCCACACTACCACATGTACTTTGTAAAGGATGAAACAAGAAGATTAGAATGCAGACACATTAGTAAACTGATTGACATGTGGCCATTATCATCTTACATAAAAGATGGGAATCGGTTTGTACCATTAAAGCATAGTGTTTTGGCAGTGTAAAGGCTTGATATTAATGGTTCAGAGATCAACCTTTTTTTAGTTTTCTGTATTTCAACAGATATGATGGATACACAAAAGGACATCCGCGATGCCATTCGAGCAGCGCTTCCTGGTCTTTCACAGGAAGTTTTGGCTGCTTTAGAGGATGTGTTGGAGAAACTCGGCACTACAACCACAGATGATTTCCAGTATATCACCGAAGGAGACTTATTGCCTGTGCTGAAGCCCATACAGGCCAGAAGACTGGTTGCTGCATGGGCCCAAAATAGTAAGTATTTTGAGATATAGTCTTGTGTAACTTTTGCATAAAAACATGTGCTTTACACCTAACTACAGATCAAAAGTGAAAATGAAAGGTCAACAAAGACACATTTCAATCATATTTCATATGTTTGTTTATTTGACAAGGACAACAATGTACAGCTTCTCATTTACACCTGGTAGTTCCTGTGCAGGGGACACACAACAGTCTGTTAGAAAAGGAAACACTCTACATTAACAGTTCCCTAACATTACTTTACACAAGTAATTTTGATATCACTAACACAATTTAAATGATGAAAAATTCTAACAGTAAAAAGTACATGTACTTGTATATATTTATGTATAACTTAATTTGATATGACCAGTCGATAAGATATTTCAAAATAATTGCAGTTGTGAGATTTAAGCATATTGTGTATATCTTGTTTTGATAAACATTTTTTTTTTCTTTACCAAAAACTTATATACTTAATGTTTTTCAATTTCATGTGTTGTACCTTTCCAGACTCAATGGCTTCAACTTCAGGCGGGGCATCCTCCTCTCCACAGTCCGTTCAGTCCTCTCAATCTGCAGCCTCACTTTCACAACCATCGTCTGCTGCTACTTCATCGCCTTCCCTGAGCTGCTCCCCAGTTTTGCCAACCTGGGTTGACAGTTTTCAGATACCGTGGCAGAAGCTTCCAGAAGAGCTGATACAGACTTTGGAACGACAGAAAAGGCCAAGTGCACGACTTCGAAGACAAATGGTGAGGATTATTGTCTCTGAAATGATGCTGATTTGCAAGAATCCAACCAAACGCAACACTACTGAAATAGCAGAAAGGATGGTGAGCAGGTATCCAAAGTCACTTAAGGATGTCATTGATGGTGACGTTATTGGACTTGGTTATCATTCCTTGGTAAAACAACTCCAGGCAAGAATTGAAAATGTCAAACGACAAGACACACCAAAGATAACTAAACGCAAGGCAGAATCAGATAATGACACTGATGAGATACCTGCTGAGCAGAAAGCCAGTGTTCAAGACACATATGGCTGTGTCAACTGGGCGCCAAAGTTTTTGCCCCTTTCTGAGACTGTAGAGAGTCAGCTTAAGAAAAAAGATGACATGAAAAAGATGTTCAAAGACAAAAAATATGCTGCAGAAGATGTGAAAGAACTTATCAAGTCCACCTATTACACGCAACGAAAGGACATCAATAAAGGTACAAGCATCCTGAAGCTATGCCAAGAATGGCCTTTTTTGTTCCATGAAACTGGCATGGCAGAACACTTCCAGCAACTTACTGGCATCAGTCTGATGGAAGCCTTCTTCACCAATCTGGACAAAAAGGGGGAGCGCATCGTCAACTTCCTGAAAACTGTTTTTGCTCAGAAAGAAAAACAAGTTCTGGAGTCTCTCCTCAAGTTAGCAAGTGAAAAAGGTCAGTCCAGTGGTTGTACGGAGATGATTCTTCTTCTACTTGCTTTTTTTGGTGAGAAGGAAGAGCATATGTTCCACTATGTTGAGAAGACGAGCCTTGCTGAAGAGGTTGAGATGGAGGATGTGCCAGCAACACCCTGCCTTATTGTGTGTGGTATGTCTGAACCAAGTTGACAAAGTAGTTGAATGGTTCACACGGGCTTTTTGTGATATATATTTGTTCATGTTTTTTATTCAAAGGGTCCTCTTGCTTCACTGCAGACTGCTTCATGTTGAGTATTGATCAGAAGATTATCAATGACCACATCACTGCCTTCTCCTGTGCCATCTGCCTGATGTTTGGCAGTTACTACTGTTTTAATATACACTACCCAGTGGGACTGCGGTCAACACTGGAGTTCCTCCAGAGGTAATTCTTATACTTACACACAGTCTATATTTACCAGCAAGATAAAGTTTTCACAACATAGATCAGAATGTTACTAGTTACCGAAATATAATAAATACAAAAGAAATGGAGGGGAAAAAACTGCTAAATCTAAATATTCATGATAGAAATAATGCCAGTAGAAACTGTGAAAATATTTTATCATTTCTTTGCTGTTGCTGAGAAGTGTTTAAATTGTATATTTTTTATGGCCATGGAGACAGAAGAGTTCTTCAGTCTGTTTGTGAAGCAGGATAGGCACAAAAGCCTGTCACTAAATATTCCTCTGGCTCTGCCACTGAATCCCGCCACCACAAAGCTGGATCTTGTGAAATCTTTCTGTTAAGTCATTTATAAACATAACATTAAATGCAATAAAATTTCTTTTCTTCAAGGTGTTTCTTTTCAATTAATCCGGAGAGAGGAACAAAAGTTGAGCATAGCAAGAGGAGGAAGATCTTTGCGGTCAACCCAAGAGTCCTCACGCTCATCGCTGACCTTGCAGACCATGAGTGGACTTAGACCATACTTTGTGAGTCATGTGATATGATGTGTAATGTTGTTATGTTGCGGTATGTTGAAAACTGCATTTTCTTGGTATTTAAGGTTTACACTGTAAGATTTCACATTTTTCATCTTCATGTTAAATTTTGCAAATTTATGTTAGACATTTTTTTTATATATATGTATATAGCAGATGACAATAACACAGATTTTATGCTGCACCACTGTCACGGCTTAATGAATATGTGGTGATTTACAAGTTTCAAGTCAAAAAACCTGACAAACGTGAACAGTTTTAGCTATCTATTTCAGAAAGGTTACAGTGGTGCCCAGCACATTTGTTAGAAAGTTCTTATTTCTGTGTATGTGCCAATTCCATATGATATGGATTATTCATTTGAAACACACTGCACCGGGGTTGAAGTGATAATGTTGTGTCATATCTGTTCAAACATTTGCACTAATATAAGTGCTTGCTGCTTTTTGGAAGATGTTACAAGTTCTTTGTAATCAGTGTTCACAGGGTTGTGAGAAGTTTGCACAGCCCAAAAAGTTTTCATTAAATGGAAAAAATACAATAAAGTTTGGTTTTTGGATACTTTATGTAAAATTTACTTATACTTTTCTATGTTTTTACCATTAGACAAAACTGGTAACACATTATTTAGCTGCTCTAATCGATTTGATACTTTTACCAAGTAAATGTGCACTTTTTAATTTCACAATTTGCACTAACTAAACATTTCTTTAATGTTTCAATGTTAATTTTTAGCCAAAAAGTTTATTTTTCTTAGTTTTATATAACATTATGGCTTCAAAGTCAGTAATTAACCATAAAATCAGCAATACTGGTGCTCTTTTACCATTAAAGAAAAGGATGAATATCCTACATTTTTACAGTTTTTTCCCTTTGAAAAATAAAGACAAAACATGTATTAATACAGTAATTTAGGGAAATGTTAGCATGGTAAAACTGTTAAATTTACAGTAAAATGTTTTCAAATTTCATGGCATGAACCGCATCTTATATATCAATTTTAGGACAAAATATCATTTTTATAATGGTAATAATAGTAATTTTTACAGTAAAAGGTTAAAAAAACAATTTATTACTGTAGAATCAGCAACACCAATACTCATCTATCGTAATTGTAAAAAATGTCTTACTGTAATTTTGACGGTGAAATTCTGGCAACCACAGCTGCCGGTTAATTACTGTTTAAAATACAGACAAAACCCTGTAATTGTGCAGGAATTCAGTGACATATTTTATAATTTAGACTGTTAATTTTACAACAAAATACTTTCATATTTAATGGCTCTAACTGTATTTGTAATATTGTTTTACTGGTAATTTTAGGATAAAACTTGATCAATTTCAATGGTAAGAACTGTCATTTTTACAGTAAAAGGTTGAATAAAACACCATTTATTACTGTAGAATCAGCAGTTGTAAAAATTGTCTGACTGTAATTTTAACGGTTAAATTCTGGCAACCACAGCTGCCTGTATTTTACCGTAAAAATGAAATTTTTTTTTTTACAGTGCATCCAATATGAAGAAAGACAGTAATGGGCATGGGTCAACCTGCATCATTCACTGTGTGTGAACCAGAGCTACCAGAGGTGAGGAACAGCTGCGTCACCTCGCCCTTCTCCATGTATTTGAACAGGAAATGCGTACATTCAGCAGATTTGACCAATTTCCATAATATTTTGAAATTACACAGAAAACAATTTTATAGAACAGTCAGATGGACAAACTGAGTTTCTTTGATCTGATTGTTAGTATTTTACTTCTCTAAATGCCTCACTTGCCTCCCCTGACTGCATGTCACTGGTAACAAAGCTTATCAAGGTCCATTTTAGTATTTGTTCTTTTCTAATTAGTTTTTTTTGTGTTTTAAAAAACAGCACTCGTGTCTACCATCCACTTTGCTAAACCCCATCCTGGGAATTAAAAAATACTGGTGAGTGCTGCAGGCACCGGGACATCAAACATGCCAGCAGAGGATTTATTCATTCATGCATAAAGGTGACACTTCAGGACTTGCAACAAAAATGTTGTGGTGTTTAAAGCAAAGACCATCTTTTATCCTTACTTACCAGACTCCTTGTGCATCGCAGGAGTCTGCAGCCAGGAATGGGAAAAGTTTAGGTTTTTCTGTAAAACAGCAACCTATTACAACAACTATTTAACCCATAGTAAATAAAACAATCTGATCCCCCTAAATCATCCCCCTATTTGCATGATATGTTGAAAACTTAGCAGCCTTTTATGAATAGTATTTCTTGATATAGTATATTATTGATTTACATATAGCCATAGTTATAATAGTAGTTTATTGTGTGAACAGCTTTGATGTCTTTTTCTGGTCAAACAGACTCGACTTAGATTTGATGTGATTGGATGTAAATTGGATTTGCTAATATTGTGATGTGACTTAAGATGATGCTTATTATGAATTGGTACAGTACAGAATTAATATTCTAAAAAAAAAAAGCTTTAAAAAATGTATTTGAACTGTTGCACAACATATAACTCCAACTTTTTAAAATCTAGAATTTATTACACCAGTCTACTGAAAATTTTCTCTTGTTAACAGAGTCCAAATAATATGTACAGGCTAGACTATGTACAACAACCCTGAATAATATTTGGGTAAAAACCCTTAACAAGTTAGAGAGAAGCAACAAGCTTTTAGTATCCATCAGCAGCCTCAATATTTGACCGCTCTTCTTAATTTGTGGAGCATATTTGAATTGATTGTTTTCTGACACAGGCAGCAATTTAAAGTATTGCCCATACATTTTTAATATGAGGTTTGGAGCAATTTAGAAGTTGAGTGATAGTTTGCTTTTATCCATTCTATTCATCCAGATGATTTTAGGATTAATATCCAGTTGCAACATCCAACAGGATAAGCTTCAGTCATCTAGCTGTTGATTAGAGGGAAGGTTAAGAAATTTGGAGCTAGTCGTCTTAATTATTCTTCCACCATCACACAAGGAAGTTGGTGTGGTTTTCTTTGGCTTAGTCTCACCTTGACACCTTCGAAAGTACTTAGTCGTTAATCAATGCTTGTCAAAAAAGAATAAGTATTTTTTAGAATATCCACATGAATAGCAGCCAATTGCAGCCACGCTCAAAGGTGCTGATTTTAAAGCAGAACCTTTTCTCTCATCCTCTTAGTTTTTGGTGGTTCCTGAGTTTTTGCTGAATGTCCTGAACGGTTATCTTTTTACCTGTAAGGGATATTTTGTGTTAGATGGTTAATACTTTGACACAAGTGAGTGTTCCAACAAGACAGTGATCCCAAATACACTGGGATCACTGGGATAAAAGTGGTTTTGGAATGGAAAGAAGGAGGCTAACGTTAAACATCTGAAACAAGCCTGTGCTGAAGAAACCAATCTAAGAGGCACATGTAAATGTTTCCACCCTGTTGGAAAGTTATGGACTGTGCTGAAAAGCCGAGTCTGTGCCAGGAAACCAACCAATTTCAAACCAGTTCTGCTAATTCTCAGAAGAAGAGGAGTCAAATAACCGACCAGAGTTATGAGAGAAGCTTGTTGATTGCTACAAAAAGGGTGTGAGTACTTTGAAACTTGGTATGGACCATTTAGCCACATAAAAGTGTATATGAATCACGAAAATGAATGTCAAACAGGTAAATTTTTAAAACACATTTCAGCCTTTCTTTTTCAAAATGTAATATTAGCACAATAAATAATGCCCACAATAAATAAATAAAAAAACATAATTGAATGCACAAGTTTATGCTATTACACATGTATATAGTCTACTCACTGGCCCTGCAACTGGACAAAATTACATAGAACAAAGCTCCTGTATCCATTTGCATACCACATCCTTGTTTGTTTCTTCACACCTGGCCTGTGTTAGTTAATAACTTACATGGGATATAGTCCCAGGTTTTCAGGCAGGCTGCAAAATCCTTGTTTTCTTTTTTTTAAGTTGTGCCCTCCTGTTACACAATTGTGCCAACTTTAGTTGTGTCAGGCTTTGTCCTCATGCAGTCCTGGTTTTGTTGAATAAAGGTACCTATTCTTTTTTTTGTTTTAATCTGCCTTCCTCCTGTCTCTGAAGCCTGTAAGATTTCTTCTTCACCATGGAACTGTATTTTTAACAAAGATAGTTCATCTGGTTCTTGAAATTAAAAAAGTCTTTGTTGTCTTTTAAAACAGACAAGGAAAAACTGTGGGTGTATCTGTTTCTTCTTCCATTTAAAAGAGGACAAATGGATCTTTGAGGCTCCTCCAGAGTTAGTTCAAGGGAAAGTTTATTTTTGTATATCACGTTTCCATCAACTCAAGCTACACAAAGCCTTTTACAAGGAAATATGTCCAAAAAAGTTAAAAGCCATAACGGTTCAAAAGGCATTTGTCTCTGTTAAGATGAAAATCAAAAAGCAAACAAAAAACTAGGACAGCATATAAAAAAGGAGTTTTAGATTAGCCTGATGAGGAGCAGAAATTTTTAGATTAATTTCAGATTTTTTTTTATTATTATTATTCTTAAAACGAGGCTGTTTCTGAGCTCCAAAAGCAGAAAATTTGCAAGAAAAAAACTTTTGAATTTTTAGATTAATCTGAGTTTGAAAAGTAAAAGTAAATTTCCTTGCTGGCTGGCAGGTCCAACAACAAGAAAGAACGAGAACTACCAGAATCCAAAGTTAGAAAAATGTCAGGTGCAAGCTTTGGTAGGTGTGCAGTTGTGCCACATGCTTTCTATGTTAAGTTAAACATGGTGAACAGAATTGCACACCGCTTGAATCCTTTTCTGCGCAATGTGACAAAACATGAAGATATTCCAGGGGTTTGAATACCTATAAGGCATTCTATAGCACTATGACCAATCCTGCAACGTATTAAAGACTCGTTAGTTCATTATTTATCAGGTTGCTGTTTCCTGCATAATGCATTCCACTTCTGAAAAACCAATAACCACAAACCATTCACTGTTCCTGAAGGAAAATGCACAGCTTCCCCTCCTCCTCCTGCCCTCTTTGTGTCTGGTATACCTAACGCCATGAAAGGTGCAGCTGATACTACCAACCTTACTGGGTCGTATGAGTCTAAAAAAATAGTAGATAAGAGCTGTGAATCAGACGTTTTACTATGCGATGGCAGACTTCAGCACCAGAGTGTCCTCTGAATCCCTAAAGGGCATGGCAGTCTGAAACAGTCAGACGAGCAATGAATAAACGTCTGGAAGAACTGCTCTACTGCTCTACTTCTCCTATCCATCCCTAATGCTCACATCAACAATCACACATTTATCTCTGGAAAATTACATTAAAAGAAAAAAAGAACCCGGACATATTTAAGATGGATATTTCTTCTTGTAAACCACCACTGTGCTGAAGAAATCAGTCTAACAGAGACATGCAAATGTTGCTATCAGTGTTTCTATCACTTCATGGCCCACATGCCCAAACATGGTCAGATCCTTTGACGGCAGCGCCGACCAGACAAAATGTTCCCCCGTTTGCCTACAGGCTGTTGAGCTGGTCTGCTTGTGTTGAGTGTGTGTGTGTGTGTGTGTGCGTGTGCGTGTGTGTGTGTGTGCGTGTGCGAGTGTGTGTGTGTGTGTGTGTGCGAGTGTGGGTGTGAGGATGAGTTGAGCTGTTATGGAGTCATTTTGTGTCACAATTGCTTGTTCAGACAAGGCTTCCCTCCTCCCCAGTTTCTGATGAGATTGAATATTTCCCTGCTTTCCAGCACATTCTGTGATCTCAGTCTTTGTCAATTCAGAGCAGCCGACCACACCCATTAGATGGAGGTCCGTGCAATTTCCTTTCTTGCTTTTTTTAAAAAAATTTTCGTTTTGTGCTCGTCTGTTTACGTCAAGTCCGTCCCTATTATCCTTTTTTCTCTCTTCATTTCTCGGTGGTGTGATTTTCTCTGCGTGCTGCATCGTCGGTGAAGCCACGTGCTCTGTGTTTATCATGAGGAAGGGGTGGGAGGCAGAGTGACGAAGAGACCATTCTCTCTTTTTGTCCACTGCAACCGCAAGCACACACTCACACACACACCCCCTCTCCCTCTCTCTCTTTCTTTCATCCAGATTGTGGCAGACGGAGAGACAAGGACAAAAACCCAACCACGATCACTGAGAGCTACGCTACAGGTACAGTAAATTTGTATCTATCTGCAGCTTTGTATTAATTTAAACATTTAAAATGGGTAATACTAAGGTACTAATACTAATACTAAATGGCTTAAAATGTCCATTTATCCTTTATATTGTCCATGATTGAGACTTGACGCCTCCCTTGAGAGGTGGCTTTTTTATGTTAGAGGACAACAGCAGCAGGAGGAAGAGGAGGATGTTAAAATGAGGGCAGCAATTTTTTCCTTCTTTTTTTTTTCTTCTGGCACAGAATCTGTGAATGCTGAGGCTTTGTACTTCTGTTTACACACCCCCGCTGGCGGCTTCTGCATTTGCGTGAACGGAATGTCGACAGGTTGAATTTGTTGACCCCGCAGGGAACAAAAGGGCACCATTTGCTGAAGACTGAGAGCAAAATGCATATATAAATATTGCGCTCTTAAGGGGCTTACGTCACTGAGAAGGGAGCAGAAAATAATGTCTGGCTGTCGCAGGGTGAGGCAGCTGAATGATGCCTCTACAGTAGGTGGAAGTCATAAAAGTTGATTGAATTTGGTGTAGGCTTGGATAGCGATGCCTCATATCTGAATGCATGAATGCTCCTGGCGACACCTGTCTGATTCCGAAACGCAAATTCTGGTGTTCTTTTGAGAAATAAAACCATGCATCTTAATTTTGCCACCTGAACCCTTTGAAAAGATTACATCAATGAGCAAAAATACTAGCTTTGTCCTTTGTAGTGTCACCAACCCATTAATGATTAAAAGGAAGAATAATTAAAATATATCCTTCTGCCAGAATTGCTTTTTTCTTTTTTTACGTCCAGTGAGTGTTTTGTCTCTAAACTGTTTTTTCTCCCACATTCCCATTGAAGTTGAGGCTGTCTTCCCTTTGGGAGCGGTCTGTTTCCTTGCTCTGAATTTATTAATAGATCTACAAAGGCAAAATAGACTCTGTTTTTTGTTCTTTTAGCAGCCTCACATCAGGTTTAATTTAGACCGTGTCACTGCTCCATTAAGCCTATTTTGGCATCTGACTATTGAGATTTACCATAGCGTTAGGAGACCAGATAAACCCAGAGCCCTGTGTGAATATTAATGTGTCAAATTGAGCTCCAGCTGAAAAATTAATTCTGGGTGTATCTGTTTGAAGCTCCTTTGCTTGCACAGTTGCAAATGACCGACTCACACCCCATATTTATGAGGTTGTACACTGGAATGGCTTCTCACCATTATTTTTGCCCTAGTTTGCAGTAGGCTACTGAAAAGGCATATGTTGGAAAATACATGCTACAATATTTTTGTTAGTTTTGTTTTTGGTAAATTAGATATTTTTATTTGTTTTCATGTGGATGTCATATTAACATCGCTTTCACATGTGAAATGACCTGTTTTTGTTTTTAATTGATGGAAATGCATACTAACCAATGCTAAATTTGCATTCTTATTTTCACACCGCAATCAAGTGCCAAAAGAAAAAAAAACTAGTCATTTTTATCCTCAGATTTAATATTAATCATTAGTTTTCTTAACAGGATAACAAAAAGCAATATTTTTAGAAAAGCCATCATTGGAAGGCAAGCTAACTGAGGTAGCTGTGTTTGCTAGTGTTGCTAATATTGGTAATGTTAGTAAATAAAGTTGTTACTGTTATGTTTTGGAGAACTACTTTGTACCTAAAACTCACAATTTATCAGAATAACAAAAACCTACATTTTGAGGAATTTTGATTTCTGTTAGCAATGTTAGCATTCCTCATAAGCAAACATTATTTTTTATCATGTTCTGTCCAGGAAAACTATTTACTTAACTATTTACTTTAGTTTATCTAAATGTTTAGATAAACTATTTACTTTGTATAAACAACAAGTTTAGACAAACAACAAATTTGTAAATTGATTAACAAAGAGCAACATTTCAAAGCGTTGAAACAAAGGTAACAATGTTTGCTAATATGTTTGTTAATGTTGCTGTAGCTGCATTGTTAATATTCTGTTTTGTCTAATGGTGCTATTTTACTATATATATTTAAAACACAGAAATGAAGGCAACAGAACAATTAAATACAGCATTTTAAGGACAGGCAACTTTAGTAAGCAAAGTAAAATTCCCTAGCTGTGCTTGCAAATATTTCTAACATTTACGCTAAAAGAAAGCAAACTTATTAATGACTTATCTAACACAATTGTATCAGTTTTCCTAAGGTTCCTTATTTTAATTATTTCTAACAGAAATGTTTTTCTAGAATTTGTAGAATAGATTAGGTTAAGAGACCAATTTAAACTACTAGGTATATATTTCACCTGTGGCAGTGGCACAAATTATACACCAAAATATATATAAATTTGTAAATAAATGCAAGGAGTAAGGGCTGAAAAGTGACTGGCATCGGAGGATTTACTTATTTGTAAGTCTTGCTGTTTTTCTGCTTCTTTGTATGTTGAAACAAATCTTCTCTCTCCTTGGAGTCTCCAAATCTCTCTCTAAACATCCATCTCCCTCCCACCCAGTGGCATTCGCAACAGCTAAACAATGAGGTTGGCACTGTGAGTGAGCCACTGGAAGAGCAGCACTGTTATTAGTGCGTTCTGCATGCTAATGTTTTCCACTTCGCAAGATGTTTTTCCTAGATTTCTTCTCTTTATTTGGGAGCTCTCCTTTTATCTGCTTTAGGGTTGTTGAAATTATTTTTTGCTAGTAAATATTCATCTCATATTGGGTTTTGGTGGTTCTTCGATACAGTTGTGGGACATGCAATCCCACCGTTTCGGAAGCATCAATATTTCAGCGAGAGTGATTTTATTGCAAAGATTTTTGACATTCACTTTGCTGGAAATTTTTTATAGGATTCTTTTCAGGCTGTTGGGTGTCCTTTTGTTTGTGTTTAGTAGCTTTGTTGCACAAAGTCTTCCAATAAAAGTCTGTAAATCTTTTCACAACCTTAGCACCTTGAATGTCCCAACAGCAGTATAGTAGATCTTGTCTCTTGTATTTTTATACCTGCTGATATATGGGGCGAGGAACTTCCCTTCCAAGTCTGGCTGCTCGGTTCCAGTGATCCTTCTGCAGACCATGTACGTAGGATTATAAAGCCACTGTAGCCAAAATAACGTACCATGCTGTGCCTCACAGTCCCCATCCCCCGCTCTCTCCCCTTATTCAGCTCGGCTGTAATTGTTTATGGCATTTTCCGTTCATCTGTTTCATTCTGTCAAGCAGTCCAGTGTTGTGCATATTCATTATGCAGCAGTCAGCCATTAGAGAATCATTATCTAGTAATTAAACAAATATGCTTAGTACAGAAGTAGTTCATTTGTCATGACATAGTTATCTATTTAGAGATAATTTCATAGGCGCAAGAGGCATTAGGGTTATGCTCAGAGGAAAGGTGATGTTATCCTAAAATCTTCTGTAGGTCATTTTTAGGTTGAGGTTCACATTGTTTTCTGGCTCTGCTTCAGCTTTGTGAAGTCTAATCTTTCCCCAGGTTGTTTATTCATTGAACGCTTATTATGTTGCCAACTTAATACCGCTGCTAAATGTTTAGCCCTCATGGGCCCCCAGGCATTTTGCTTGTGTTTTTGAATTTTATTATTAATTAAGTGTGGCTGTGGGATGATTCAAATGGAATAAAATTTGTCCGGGTTGTTTGTTTATCTGTGATTTTAATTTGTTTTTTTTAATGATTTCTATTTATTTTTGAAATTTTGCATAGTCCTTTAAAAAGTTGTGTCCTTTCTACCATTTTTACAATTAACTCACATTCAAAATTCTTTTTCGTTGTTTTATTGGCATATTTTATCAAAATGCATCATAGGAATTTGTCTTCTACTATCTGAGGAGATTTTTTTTTCGAGGACTATAAATCAAACAATCTCAATGCACAGACCAAAAGGCCTTTCTCATTTTTCCTCATAACATCTTGATGACTCCTAACTTTGGGGAAAAATAGTCTGTAGATTGAAAAAAGTGTTACTTTTTGTAAGGCATGCCCCCCCACCCCCAAAGAAAGAACATCCTACTATAGTAATAATTATACGTGGTTCTGCTAGTGTAATCGTCTTTGACTGCTTTGATGATTCAGTGTCCGGATGACTTGATGGAACCATGGATTCTGGTCTTAAGTTGAAAATCCTGCAGGAGAATGTCCACCATCAGTTAAAATAAGGCCATTTATCATTTATGACCCCCTGCTTAAGTGAACTCGAGTTATGCACAATAATCTGAGAAAAAAAGGCAAGACCACCTTTGAAAGTCTAAAAAATTAAAGGATTTGGAATGACCTAATCAAAGTCTGAGTGTATATGTAATCAATGCTATATATGCACTGCTCATGGTGGCAGCATGTTGGACTAGCTCTGTTACATTAGTTTTGATTTGTTCTATTTTTAGACTTTTGTCTCCGTTTCTATGTCTGGACAGTTTTTCCCTCTGGATTTGGATGCTTTTCAGGTGGAAGAAATTTTGCTCCCACTTTTATACTTTCAGACATTTGCTATGATGTGCAACCGTGGCAACAAAGGTATTGTTTTTACAACTGGGAGCAGCTGTTTAGCATTTCAAAAGCTCAAATAATACCTGAACTACAACTGCAAATCTTAGAGGAGTTGAAAAGGAGACTTTGGGGCCGCAGAGCAAGACTAAGGAGCAGAGAGAGAAGGCAGAACTTCAAAGTCTCTGTTCTATGAATCATAATGGGCGAGGGTTATATCCTCAACTCCAGAATCTCTCATTCTAACCACATGGTCACACAGAGATTTAAAAACGAGCGGCAAAAGTAAATGATAAATATAATCTCTGCTACCTGGAAATTGAGCAGTTAGCACGTCAAATGATGGTCATACAGCAACAATCTTCAGTCAGAAGCTTCTTCAGATTTGTTGCAAGACTGACTGCTACCAGAGAGCTCTCCTCACCATCCACAGTAACTCTTTGAAGATACTTACCGAGTTATGTTAACATTTAATTTCCCTTTTAGATAAAGTATTCTTAAGTGGAATTTAAATGAACTGTATCATGTTGAACTGAATATGATGTGGCGTGACCTTACACTTGGTGGTAGTGTTTAAAAAACATGCAGTGTGGCTGAATGAAGACGATTCTTAAAAGACGAAAGGAACCAAACCTCCTTCACAGCGATAAAGACTCATTACCAATTATCCCATGGCAGTTGTTGACAATGTCTTTAAAATAGGGCCAGGTTTGGATATCTTTTTCCCCCATAAGAAATTATATTAAAACTTGAATATTAGACTGGAATTGGAAAAAGAATTATCCAAATTATTGTTTGTATCACAATCTTTTTAAAGATGACATCGGTTAATAATGGCATTTTGGAGAAGAAAAAAAGTGTGGCACAATATTTTTTCTTCTTCAAAGCATTTGCTGTGTCAGAGGGACAAAGTTGGAGCAGAAACCAAAGAGACTCTGAAAAGCCATAATTAAATGAATCATCTTGTAGTTTCATTAAGACACACTTTAGGTTAATGTTGAACTTTTTATGCCAAAAGGTAAAAGAAATCTGGAAAACAGCAATCTAATCTAATCTAATCTAATCTAATCTAATCTAATCTGTGTGCTTCGTTTGACATGTTCTGCCACAGGCTTTCACAACTTAGACAGGACACAGTAATGCAATAAAGTTAATTAGGACATATAGCTAGAGATTACATTTGTATGTTAAACAGAGCAAATTTTCAGAGATTTATTTTATAGTTGGCTTTTGGAACAGATTTGTGTCTATTGGATATTTGTACTGGCTGGCATACTCCAGTATGACAAAAAGACTGAATAACACCTAAATAAAAACAGTTTTCTCTGGAAGGCTTTCCAAATGTTAATATTGCCTTAATAAATTTTGCCTTCATTCTGTTTCCGGTCCAATGCTTATAGCGCTGCAGTCAAAGTGCTAAAGAAATCCAATTATAACACAGAGCAGTTTTCAGTTCAATTTAAGAATATGCAGCTCAACTGGGCGAAAGATTTTCAGATGAATCTCACTCTTATTTCCTGTTATTGCTGTACTCAGATGAAATGGAGCATGTCAGTATTACACATTTTTACAAGCGTTGTTTTCCTCCTCAGTGTGTTTGTGTGTGGGAGTGCGCGTATGTGTGTGTGTGTGTGTGTGTTATCCATTACTGTTGGCCATAAGTGTTCGAATGCCAGCCTGTGTGCTTGGCTGTCCATGGTTACTGTCTCAGTCTGTAGGGAACGACTGATTCTGCACTGGTACCACACTTTCTTGAATTATTAATATTAGAAAATCTTTGTTGAGGAAATACAACCAGCCATTTTCAACTCTAAAGAAAACATAATACCTTATGAGTTTCAAAATATTGGATGTTTACAAATGAGTATATTGATGAGATGAACGATGCACCAAACCAGCCTGATATTAACTTTATGCACTTTGACACTTAGTGGTCACTAATGGATGCCTTGTTTGAAAATGAAGACAGGCACAGCAGGGTCAACCATTTGTGTAATCTATGGCAACATTCTTTGTCCTCATGACAGTTTTTTAAAGATTATTTCTGTAGCCGACAGGGTTCAGGATATTAAAAAAGGTGTGGACAGTTCTTATGACTCCTGAAATGCTGTATGTACTAAATTAATATCAGCCACTAATGCTGTGGATTTCAAAGAACTAAATTGAAAACAGTATTTCCACATATGAAACTAAAACAAACTGCTCGTTAATATTCAACATTTTACCAAAAACTGTATAAATATGTTTAGATAAGAAGCTACCAAATGAGTTGGCTTTTTTTAACAAAACCAAACCTGACCTAAAACTAACTAAACTTAAGATTTATCAACATCAAAGAGCTTACATATGCTAAATGTGTTGTTTTGTTCAAAAACTTAACTATAATTTAATGTGGAAAGTTAACTTGATTTTACAATCTGTAGAGTAGTAAAAAGCCAAAAGCAACCAGTTATATTTACTCTCATCACTGTAACTAAGGACAATTTGTCTGTACCTGGTACTTTAAGTTGGAAAGTATTTTACTCAGTTACACTTTAAATCATATCCATCAATGAATTAAAATAAAAAATAATAATGAACACCAAAAAAAAAAAAAAAAAAACGCATTGATTTTTACGGATTAGTACTGTATTAAGATCCCATGGTGTAGCATCAACTGGAAGACAAGGGCACAACGAAAAACCCATCAAGTCTAGTTCAAGTAAACCTCTGAGGAAAAACAAAAAGCATGGCCATACTTAAGGCACCATGAGAGAGGCAACAGTTTTAAACTTAGCTTGGTTTATGTTCATATAAACATTTGGAATAGTATTTTAACAACAAATGCAAGTAGTACCAGTTTTATCTGGTATTTGCAATTAGAATTTTTATTGACTGAAGCCAAAACAAAGGATCAAGTGCTTAGTTTGGAGTCAGTAATTTAAAACTGTTAGATAGGAGGGACAGTGGGTATATTGGACATACGGTTTCCTCTTTTACAGAAGTTCAGAGGAAGAGGAAAACCATGGAAGATTTGTAGATGCAATGAAGGATGTTGAGGCCTTGGTGTGACAGAAAGATGCTGAAATGAGGGAGATGATCTGCTAGAGACTAAAGACGGCAGCTGACAGAAGATATTGGAAATTTGTCTCATTAAAATTAAACATGCTACCGCCCAAATATTCACAAGGTCACATGATTACATGTTTTATTTTGTTTTGCATTTTTATTTATACTTGTACTTATTTAATTATAAACCACTTTGTAATATAATCATGTTGTTGACCAGTTAAACTTTGCTATATTTATTCCTTATCTGTTTCTTTCTACATTTTAACAAGCTCATGTGCTAAGCTAGGATTACGTGCAGCAAACCTTAGCAACAGGCTAACATATCAAGCTTATATCTTCTAATAAACCGAGCTTTTTATAAATCTTCTGTAAAACGCTAGATTTATTAACCTGACAAATTTAGGTGTAGATTCAGGAAGATCAACAAGTCAATTTCTTAAACTTCTTGTTTTTTTCTGTTGTAATCATCAAATACATCAAAACTGAAAAACATCGACCCTGTAAATCCTTACTTTTCTGTGGTCTATGCTTTTTACAACCACTTCTGTTTTTGGATTATAGGGGAGAATCAACAATCATCAAAAGTAAAACCCAGAGTTTCAGAATACAAAAACAAAGTATAAAGCAGCAAAACAATTTTTTTTAAAATGAAACAGACAAGAACACTGGTCATAACACGCTTTAATAAAAGAGCAGAAACCACATTTATTATCTTTTATGGCCAATTTTTATCACAGCTAATGGTTGTACTGGAAAAAGTTCACACAAATCCAATCGTATGTGAAGAAAATCAGATTTGGCAAGTCAAACCTAAAAAAAAATAAAACAAATAACATTATAGGTCAGAAGCTAATTTTATATTAATTGACTTGATTCGTCGTTAGCAATGAAAGAAACATTTGCTCAACTCACATATAATGACACACCAGGATATTGCATTTCTATTATTAGCTTTGATAGAAAATTAGCAACAATGCTTCTCAATGTTTTGTCATTTTACTGCTAATTTGGTCAGTAATAAAATACAGGACAATTAGTGCTGTGGAGATGTCAATTTAATAGTGCAATAATGACAAGCAGATCTGAGGAAGAAAACAGTAGTTAATCAGGAAAGCCATCTATTAACACGGATTGCTCCATTGGGCTTTGAGCCTTGACATCCAGTCCAGGAAAGAGTCTGGTGAAGCCATCCATCTCCCACCAATGATGACTAGTGGCCACATACTGTCCGTCCATCTGCCCTGCAGCTTAATGGGGAGCTATAGAAACAAAACCAATAGAAGGGGAAAGCAGGTTGCAAATTATTTTTATCAACTGCTTAAAAAAATACCAAATCTACGAATGTAATTTGTGCAAACTTGGAAAACTATATCAAATTTACTTACAGGTACATCCAGTAACTTATCGTTAGCTGGATGAAAACGTTGCAGCTAGACTTACCCCTCAGCCCGAAAGAGAAAAACACCTTTCCACCTGTCTTCCCTCAAAGTGTCCTTGTAAATGTCATGTTGCCAATAAAATTTTACAGTTTTTTTTTTTTTTTTTCTTAAAGCCATACATGGACTTCTCACTAGATCAATTTCTTGCCCTATATAACTGGTAAGAACAATTATCAGTTGCAGATAATGTTGTTTATTCTACATTATCTAATGTCCTAATTTTCATTCTGTGACAAAGGTTATATATCAAGCTTGAAGCACTCGCTTTAAAGTGTTTGAAAATTCATCTCCAAGGCACAAGCTCAGTAGACATCCTTAAAATTGATCCTGTTCCTATAACAGACTAAAGTCTCTGAATGCAATTATCAGCCTTAGAAAAAGTATAAAAAGTGGAATTAAATTCTTCCGGAAATGTACTAAAAAAAATCTGATTTGTCTATAAATGAAGGATGACAAATGTGAGGTAGGTAAGATCTACTCAGGGTGATGTTTTTTAGTTTTCTTTTTAAAGTTTATTAGGCAAGTTAAGCAGTGTACCCTGAACAGTGACACAGTTGCTGAATGAATTTATGCAGTATTTCTTGTGCAATTTTTCTTGCAGGACTTGACAGTTCATACTTCATTAAATTGGAAAGAAAATATTTTTTGTCTCCTTCTGGTAGTTTGCATGGTAGAATAATCACACTGAATGAGGTTTGATGAGGTTCTTTGAATAAATCAAAAACAGACCCAGGACTGTACTCCCTCTCCACCACCAGCACCTGTCACCATGCTGTCAGACCAGCAACATTCTGGTGGGAATCCCCAGAATACATGAGTGATTCTAAATTTGCCCGAAGAGACCAACCTGGCAACATATTTCTACAGTCAACCTTGTATGTGTGACTGCATGTGTATCAGATACAAAAATAAATACAATAATTGCAGGTTTATTTGAATCATGAATTAGATTAACAGGATAATAAATCACTTCAACTGTGTTGTTGATTCATTTTGAGATTCTCATATGAAAAATACATTTTTGAAAGTTTTTTATTTTATTTTGATCAGTATGAAAAACATTCATGTTGAATAGACTCATTGCATACATTCATATTTCACACAGAATTAAAAGTGGCATTGTTTATATTCCCAGTCATGTAGGACTTACCAATCCTAAGTGCTGAAACAGAATATATAATCTTGAGACATGTGAGTGAAAGATATTGTTTGGATCTTTAAATGACAATGAGTCCAACATTAAATCAAACAAAGGTGTCATATTATTGACCTTATTAGTGTGACTGTTCTGTCCACTACTAAACCCTGATACTTTCAACCTATATTGAGAACTATAGAAGCATGAATTATTAATGTTATTATTACTTTACAGACCCGTAAATTCCCAACGTTAGAACCACAGAGACATTTGAATGGAGCCTTTTGTCCGTCTTCAGCTTTCATTTTGTGCAGAATTTCATTTGTCATCACGGATTTATTAAGGATGTATTTAATGGCCTCACAGACTGCCTGTACTTACTGCAGGCCTGTCTACAATGAGAATGCACTTTATGAAGGTTTCCTCCGTCATTGCCATGTCTTCTTTCCGGAGCTTTCCTCTGAATTCAGAGGCTCATTCACAACCATCCTCCA
This sequence comes from Xiphophorus couchianus, assembly GCF_001444195.1. Lineage (NCBI taxonomy): Eukaryota > Metazoa > Chordata > Actinopteri > Cyprinodontiformes > Poeciliidae > Xiphophorus > Xiphophorus couchianus. The sequence continues at coordinate 23,515,104 of NC_040229.1, forward strand.
GATGTTACATTGCCTAACGAGCGTTATTTCATCATTATGTCATTATTTTTTGGTACACATACATTTTCATGTAGGACACAGAAAACACTTCTTGGGTTTTCTATTTTTAATAAATTTACCAAGCACCCAAAATACTTTTCTTTCCCTCTTTGTCTTAATGGTGTATCTGTGTGTTGAATTTTGAGGAAAAAAATTAATTTAATACAATTTTGAAAAAAAAAAAGCTGTAAGATAAAATATGTGGAGCGCTGTGAATACTTTACGGTTTTACTGCAACCTCCTTTTTTTAATGGGAGCTCATCTGCTGGAGATACTTGAATACATTTACAAGACAACAATTGTTCTTATATGTGTTAAAATGCCATTAGCCGTTTTCAGACAGATGGACGACAGCAATCACTTCTGTTAGAGCATTGCTGACATCAGTGATGAGCACCTAATTGAAATTCTGGGCAGCATCAAAGACTTTTTTTTTAACACCATCAACACCAGTAACTACATGAATGAATATTGATGGAAAGCACAGACTTAGTACTTTATCTTCTACACAAATCACATGGACATTACCTTCATTATTGCTCGACAGCTTCTAGCTCTTTCAATACTCCAAAACAATTTGGCCGGGGCGGGGTTGTCCTGTCACACCTAACCCCCGCTAAGAGGTAAGGCAAAAATAGATGTTTGAACAAGAGTGTTGTCAAAAGAGTAAGTTCCCACTGTGTGACTGGACGCTTCCGAGACCTGCCTTCTTTATTCCTTTGTTTATTTTCTGCTTGAGTCAGCCAGGAATAATGAATAAACAAATCTACTTTTCTCCATGAGTGAAAAGTCAGCTACAGCATGTATCTTTTTCTTGGACACCACCTTTGAGACAAGGGATCTTTGAATGCCAGAAAAATGGCTGCTGAGTTTCTCTGTCAAGAGGTGAGAGATAATTTTTAATATTTAATCCTCCTCTCAGAAATTATATCTGTGCTCTGTGGAGCTGCTCAGCTAAGGAAGATTCCTCTAGACACCCAGTAGCTATTAATAATTAAAAGTAAAAAAGCCTCTATGGTTTGGTGTGTAGATTACAATACCGTCAGTGTCAGCTGGTGAAGTATTTCCGCTCCTAGAGTGCTTGGAGGCCAACAGGTTGGATGATGTGGAAAAGGGCTTAATGTGGGGATGTGTGGTGAAATGTCAGTAAGGGCTAATATCCACAGTAGAAAGATACTTAAGTAATAAAATCCTGCATTTAGCTCAACATCTCCAACAGTTAAAAGACAAGATATTGGCAAAGAACCTGGATGTTGCTTTATATGAAACAACAGATGATAATGTTGTTTCATCGGCTTTGACTGTCTTTAATTTAAGTATCTTCGGTAGCGAGGGATTGAACTTGCAAGATTTAATGCTTCATTTGTGACAGAGGTAAAACTTAAAATCTGGTAATGACATCACATCCAACTGAACTTCTTCTCAGTTGCAAATTGAAAAATCACAAGGATTTTGTCACCGTCGTGCTCGTTGTTGTGCACACAAATACCTCTAATTTAACCTTTTACCTGCAAGAATTTCTTTTCTCAAGGCTCCTTCAAATGTCCTCACCGGATTTTAGATCTAGTCAAAGCAAAAGTTCTCACTCGTGTAGGTGGTTTGCTTAGATGCAGTGCTCTAAAAACGCTCGTCCATCAACATGTGGCAGTGGAGATTGAATTTTTCCATAGCAGGATGACCGACTGAGCCACAGAAACATGATGTAGATGAATTAAAACAGTTATCTGAAAAAAACAGGAGGTATTAATTTGTTCACCGAGATTCATTGCCAGTTTTAAGTTTGTCAGTTTTTATCAAATTAAAAAAACTGTATTAGTAACTTAGAATTTATGATTTCTCTGAGCCAAGATTAATCGTGACTTTCCTTATTTTTTGCAGTTATATGCCAAAATTAAAACAAACGAACAAAAAAACACATTTTATTACTGCAGTGTTCATCTTGCCGATAATGGGGGGAAATAAATAATATTGATATTAACAGAGGCGAGAAGTCTAAGTGAGTGCTATAGTTGATTCTGACATAGTTGAAGGTTCAAATGAAATGCAGCATTGTTGCAATCCCTCTCTTAGGAGGAGAGGAATGACTCAATTTAGTTTGGGATGTGGGAAGGAGGCACAATAATTGGACTGTCTGAACCTACAAAATTAGATCCGAATTAGAAATGCACTACTGAGGGTGACGAGGATTTTCCTAGAGTATACCCAATTAATCCTCGAAGAGAAGCAATTAGACTAGTGCTAATTACAGCAACATTTGTTACACTTCACACAAACAGATTTGCTCTTGCTCCCTGGGGATGACGTGGTTTGGTTTTTATTTTTTACATTTTTGTTTTGACAACTGAAGATATATATTGCACACCTTTAGAGATTACAATAACAGAGGGTTACTGTAAGTTTTATAGCCTAAAAAGGTAATCTCACTGGACTTTTACAATCATGTTGTTTGGAAGTTCTCCATCTGACAGGTGGAGTAGTTCAGCTCGACAAAAACTGCAGCACAGAACATCAGTTCAGTTCAATTCAATTTGCTTACATAGTGCCAGTTTACAACACATGACATTTTAAGGCACTGTAAAATAAAAAAGTCTGTTCATCTGAGTCAGATAGACAGATTTCATACACTCCTATGGATCCTAGATACAAATAAAGCAGTCAAGTTTAGTTTGTTTTTCAAATTACATTAAAAAAAAAAGGTTTGCTGTCTTAGGAATCCCAGCAGGTCATGTCCAGTCACTGATTTGCAGCAGTCATTCCTCCTAGATGAGCATGTAGTGACAGTGTACGGTTGCTTGAATTTTGCAGCAATCCCTCACAGTGAGCATGCAGGCAGAAAGAAAAAATCTATTTTAAAAGGAAGAAACCTCCAGTTGAACCAGGCTCAGTGAGCGGCCATCTGTAATGACCAGTTTTTTTTGTTTGTTTTTTCTCATAAGAGAAGATTTTGAAGATTTTGTTTTTTAGACTTATAGAGAAATACAAGTCATCCTCCTGTTCACATGAAAGCAGAAAAAAAGCATCAGTAGAGCATCATTTGAGGAATTCTGTGAGCCATTGTGTCACAAATAAGGCAAAGATCGTTGTTTTTAGCAGTGGCAAATATTCAGATGGTTTTTGCACTTTATTTATGTATCGTTGGTGAAGGTAATGCATTAATTGATTCAGATTGGCTTTTATTGCTGCCATGACTAATGTTCCTTCTGTGGTGAGTCATAAGCTGCCAGTGAGCAAGCCTGGCACTTCTATGGATGATGCAGGATGGTTGCAACTCCTCTTGACGAATGAGCTTGTTTTACAGCAGACATTTTAGGTGACAAGAGGTTGGGAAAAATAGGTGGGTTTTTATAGACCTGCATATCTGTATTATGTTGGCTGTCAGGTAGAATGTGTGCAAACCCAGAGCTTCATAGAATAAAAATTTTATTTTGAAATCAAGGTCCCAGAGTCTGGAGGAAGTGTTGAGAAGCACAGAATCCAAGCAGCTCGATGTTTCCTCAGTGATTATATGAGGTGCCATATTATCTGCTGGTGTTGGTCCACTCTGCTCCATCAAGTCAGAGATAGAATAAGAAATTAACTAACTACTTGAAAATATTTCTCTCTGTGTTCAGTAAATCTTTGATTTATTTCACTTTTTGAACTTAAAGTAAATAGCTTTTCAACATTTTATACACTTGCAAAGTTAATAGGTCAAGATTTATAACAAGTGTCCATTTAGCACATAAATTACAATCTCAGATTTACACCAAATAATTCTCTTTGATTGTAAAAATCTTTCTTGTGTGCGGAAGCAAAAATATTTTCTTTTGCGACTTATATTAATCTATTAAATTATCTTTGAACATTTAGTTAGGTGCATAAAGTCAGTCCTAATTCTAATTTACAGAGCTCAAGCAGAGTTCACTGGAGGTAATTTTATAAGTAAAATATTTGCAATCAACCCTGTTTTCATGTCCCTGTTTCTTGCGCTTGAGTGCAGTGACTCCATCTTCCTCTTTATCTGTCTGTAGCACTCCGGCAGAGCGGTCTTATCACTTTGAGGGTACGTAGGAGAAAAAGAAGTCATATCCCTTGGAAGTTTTTTCCTCTGAAGTGCAGCAGCCATATGTCTAATTAACACAGCTGAGTGGATTCAGTAACCTTGTGGTATGACGAGGCTGCGGGAGACTCGGGGGAGCAAACCTGAGCTTTGTCACTTTTAGTGTGGGAGTTAGTGACACAGCAACCTTTTGGGTAATGCACTGCAATAAAAATAAATTACAAATCAGCTATTTAATTTGTGTGACAGTTTAAAGAGGTTTCTACTGCTTCTCATGAAATTCTAACCTTAATCCTCTGTCAATGCATGTGCTGATGCCGTACCAGTTTCGGAGTATTGATTCCATCTTCATAGATCAGATGTGATGCTTCCCTTTCACGTGAATCTGCAATTGATTTTCTGTCTGACAGAGAGCTTCTCTTTGTGCTTACAGTACTTTACAGAAGTTTTAAGACCTTCTGAACTTGTTTTGTTGTGTTACAGCCACAAACCTTAAAATATTTTATCGGGATTTTATATGACGGATAAACTTGTGCGTAATTGTGTAGAGAAAAAAGCAGGATTCATATATTTGAAAACATTTGACTTCAGCTCCTCCATTGTCGATACATTTCAGAGCCATCTTTCACTACGGTTAAAGCTTCAATCTACTGTATTGTCTATACCCACTTATCCTTGACAAGCTAGGTCTAAAATAATTAGTTTGTCAAAGATGTCTGGTGTAGGTTTAATTATAATGCCAAAATACATGTTTAAGTATTGTACTGACTATTTTTCATGTGTGCTTCACAGTCGAAAGAGTTGTAGCTTTTCCCTTGATACTCTGAGCCTCTGGTGTCTGTCTCTCTAGGGTTCTGTGTGCAGAGACAGAGACCAGCCCTCAGACTTCTGTCATCAATCACAACTATTACTTTTGTAGGACCTTAAAGGACAGAAAAGCTTAAAATAAGCATCATAATATATGCAAAGGTAAAACAAACAAAAAATCTGCCAGTACGGAGTTAATCTGGGTTTTTTGATTTTAGTTAATCAGCTAATATTCCTAATGAAACACCTTATTGTCTACGCAGCTGAATGCAGAGTGCAATTGTAACTATACTATTTAGATTTGTCAACATTTTTATGTATTTTTTAACATTTACAACACATTTAAGCATTTTTTACTGTTATAGCAGCTATTATAACAATGAGTGTGAAACTATTGCCCTCTGTAAAATGTCCCAGTTTGTCAAGACATTCAAGCAAAAGCTGCACAGATTTAAGTCAGGATTCTCCAATTCCAGCCCTCGAACGCTACTATCCTGCAACTGTTAGAGCTAAGCTACCAGCACACCTGACACAAATGACTGAATTGCCTTCTCTACATGTTTCATTTCATTCAGGTGTGTTGGAGCAGGTATTCAGGTAAAAGTTGCACAATAGTTGCTCTCAAGGGCTACCCTTTATTTTAGTTATCTCAAATTAGGATTCAGTTGCCCAAGGGCAGACAAAGAGCCAAGAATGCTGTGTTTTGCACATGATAATGTTTACAGTCTAAAAAATCTGTCATTTATTAAATGGGACCCTTTAAGAAGGAATTAGTCTTAAGGGAAGATTTTCTTTCTGTGGAGGAACCTGGATGAGCTTTAAAATGCTTAAAAAAGTCCAATCTCCAATCTTGTGTTTGTGAAACTTGCCTATGTGAAAACTGCACAACTGAAATGCTTAAAACAGCAAAACACTAAAGGAGTTCACAGCCACATACTAGCTGAAGAGGGAAGACAGTTAGAAAGAAGGTTAAAATGGTGTGACTGTGAAATGTGTAATTTGGCAAGACAAGCCTGTGAATGGAGAAAAAGAAAGAGAAGCATTGTGTGCAATATAAAGCAGGAGAGTAGAGAATAGAGAAGAGTAATGATGCTTCATTGAGTTCCAATAGTTACATTGACAAAAATTGGACTTTCCAACCAGTGTTTGGCTCAAAAGGGGGCAGCGTATGTTGTTTATTCCAGTTGTTTCCAAAGGTTAAATCCCTACCCCACTCTGAGCAGTGAAAACAAAGTAGGGGGAAGAGAAAGTATTTAGATTCAGTCTGTGAATCAAAATTAATTTCAAAATGTGGCTTTTTTTTCAACAGAACTGCAACAATTACAGAAACACACACTAAAAAGTTAAAAACAGTTTCATAGTTATTCTGGCTGTTTTTGTGGTCTGTATCCTCCACTTTAATTCAAATGTTTGAACTATTTGCCAACCTTTTTGAGGGATAATGAATGTCACAATGAAAAAAAGCAGACAAGTACTGGTTTGTCCCAACATAAATGGAGATTGCGTTCAGTATCTTTAACCTAAAATTAGGTAGTATTCAGTTATATTTTCAAATACGATAAACTCTGATGTGAATTCTGACAGATGCTTTGGGTTGTCAAAATCTTTAGGGTTCCTTGTTTTATTTTCCTCCTGGAAGCTACATGAATGAACATGACTGGACATTCCAGATGTCACCCAAGGTGATCGAGAGGTCATTACACCAAGCATTGAAGGATACGTGATTTCAATACAAGACGACAACAGACATGGTTTATAGTTAATTTATTTATGTCCAACACTAGGCAACATGTGCGATGCGGGCACCCATACGGGCTGTGTTTATGGGGTCCTCTTGATCCGTTGGACACATCTCTACCTTTGTAACAGTATTAGTGCTTGAGTTTCTTTGTCTCTGAGCCTCCGTGTTGTCCTGTCTCCACTTGATTATTCCCAGGTGTGTCTCGTTCCCTGATTACCTCTTGTGTATTTATTGTCACCTGTCTCTGTGTCGGGTCCTCGCCGTGTTTGTCCAGTTATCTGTTACGTTTTGAGAGCGTTTGCATCCGCTCTTTGTGCTGTCTGGACTTTTGTGGATTACTTTTCATCATTAAATTCATCATCATCATCATTCATCCTACCTGGGTCTCAGCGTCTGCCTCCACCACCACTTACCGCAACTCATGACAGTGGGTTGCCAGTTTGGATAAGGCTTCCTATCAAGCTAGAAGAATGATAGAAAACATGCTAACAAAATGCCTCAGACCTGCAGCCCATAGGCCAGGGGTGTCCAAAGTCGGTCCTGGAGGGCCGCCATCCTGTGTGTTTTAGTTCTCTCCCTGGTTTAACGCACCTGGATCCAATGATGGCTCATTAGAGGCCTTAGGAGAACATTGACAAGCTGAGAAGGTTGTTACTACAACCAGGGAGAGAACAAAAACATGCAGGATGCCGGCCCTTGAGGACCGACTTTGGACACGCCTGCCATAGGCGGTTCTAGACACAGGCTAACAGAAGCGGCTCTTTGACTCACTTATATATTAAATAATGAAATGTTGCAGTATTTTGTTTCATTCTTTTTTAATTGCCCTGTATGCAGCAATTTATTCACATATATGTACATTTATTATTATTGATACTTTAATCAAAAATGAGTTGTACAAGTTTATGTTGTTGGGGGGGCGATGACATGTTCACATACACCTCAGAAAGTATGTAGTTGCTCCCCTGTGTGTATGCATGGCTGCTTGTCTTGTAACCCACCTCACGTTCAACCCTGAGTAGGCAGGTATGGACTATTGATGGATGGAAATTGCTCTACTCGTTTCCTATTATTGACTTAGTTGTTGCTTTATCACATGCAGCAGGGAATCCAGTGAAAACAACTTATTAACTCTAAAACCACTGTTTTTTTTTTATATTTGTGCATTTTTTATTAAACAGGAAAGATTAATTAAGGTTAGAGGCATTTATCTTCAAGATTAGCTTTTATCTTTTTCAGGTGGTGATATGTTGTTGTTTGGTTTACGTTTCTGTGATTAATTTACTCATCTTGCTTATGATTTGTTACATTTAGAAAAACAGGTGAGATGCAACCTGTCATGTCCGACAATATTGCTAAGCTGTGTTCGTATGTAGACTAGAATACGTAGTCAAGATGGTGGTGGAAAACAAAAGTGTAATTTGAAAGGAAAAGAGAGGGTGAGCCAGATGCCATTGGACCCAGCTGGGTTGTCACGGCAACCCTGTCTGGAGAGACGTGAAGGAGGAAGAAAAAAAAAAAACTGGATGAATCCATTTTGTTCTCTCTTTTTTTTTAAATGCTGAATAGGTTTTCTGCTCAAAACCCAATTCAGTAATATAAAAAAATTTCTTAGCTGCATTTACTCTCCACAAACGAGTCAACAGAAAAGTAGATTTACCCCCACTGACACAGTCGCTGTCTGAGCCCAGTCGGTGATGAAGACAGGCCTTGAAGTTTGGCTCTCCTCTGTGGAAAGTGGACTGCATGCCTCAGTGGTCCTTTCAGTGTCCTGAGGGGCAGAGTGGTTAGGAAACAAACACTGCTGATGGACAGTAATTTCATAAAGTGAGGTAAAAATTGTAATTAGTTTTTTTATTCTAGAAATGTTTGTTAAATAAATCACCAATTCAACCTCATATATAAAAGTAATATAGATTTCTAATATGGTTCATTTAGTGTATGAAGGTAGCAGCCAAATGCTGCCAGTCAAATGTACTTAATTAGCCAGTAAGTGTGAGCACCTCTGTTAACGCAGGTATTTCTGCAGTTTGCTGCTCTGGGGAATAGAGCTGAGTTTGATTTTAAAAAAAAAAAAAAGAGCTGGGAAGGCTCAATGAGCATAAACAATGTTGTGAAAAAGACAACCTTAAGCCTATCTGAACACTTTTAAAATCTTCATTTGTGTCTTTTGAGCGGCTTTCAATTTAACATTGAAAAAGTGAACTGCTGTTAATTGTTTGGAAAATGAATAAGGCCGGGTAATCATTACATTTTAGAGGAAAATAGTAAAAATAGGTTAAAACCAGTGAATGTTTAGTAAATTTTTAAAAATTCCTCAAGGAACAAATTATGTTCTTTCCAAAAATTATTTCAATGCAAGACGTTCTGCAGTCATGAGTGTTAAAGAAAGGTATTTGCTACAAAGCAAAATTATAATTTGCTGATAATATGAGTCTGGTTGTCACTGGACAAGCCACACGAGAAGCCAGGAGCAGTGTTTTTCCACCATCAACACTGGCGTCATGATGCCAAATATAGCTGATAAAATGCAACACTAATTGATTTTAAAATCTGACATCTTACATAACCACATAACGGTAAGGCCTAAAAAAAAAGCAATGACACCGGCTGGGGAAAAGTGCAGATATGGTAGGATGAGATGAGGTGTGAAAGACAAAAAACTGAAAGTGAGAGAGGGCAGCTGCAAGACAGAGATGTTGGAGTGACAGAAGGAGAGGTAAAATGTCAAAGTCTGTGAAGATAAAAGGAGGAGATGCTTGGAGATAGAGAAGCAGGGATTTGGCAAAAAAAAAAAGCACAATGTCAAACAGACGACATAAAGCTTTGGAAGAGAAACAAAAGAAGCAGAAACAAAATCAGGAATATAACAATGAGAAAGCCTAGGAGTAATCAGCAGGCACAATGCAAATTATATATATATATTTTTTCAACATTAGTAAAATTCTAGTCGTTAGAACAAAATGATTAATGCTTAGACTTGATTATAATAATCAGTTTTTGCATTGTAAGGTGATTCACAATTGACCATCAGTTTGTGACCTGATGATCCAAGTGCACCAGCGTATCCATCTCTGTATGGTCCAAATCAAGACTATATGAATGTTTTGCAGAATGTTTGATTTGGAAATGGATATTCAAGGTCTTTGAGGGAACCCCTCGCCCCCCACAAATGAAACTGTCCTAAGTCATTCAGGGCCAAGTCGAAATCAGTCATGAAGGGGGAAGGCCAAACTAAGTCTCAAATAACTGAATTTAACATCTTCTCATCTCATGACATCGAGGCAAGCTAAGCAGTGTACATCAGACTGAGGAACTGCATACCCAACAGGTAACAATCTAGGGCAGAGGTCCTCAGGCCGGGGTCCTGCAACTTTTAGATGTGTCCCTGGTTCAACACACCTCGATCACATGGCTGAATTACCTCCCCAGTACAGCCAGGTTCTCCAGAGTTCTGCTAATGACCTGATTTTTTTACTCAGGTGTGGTGAAGCAGAGCCATATCTAAAACCCACAGGACACTGGCTCTCGAGGTCTAGATTTGAGGACCCTTGGTCTAGGGAAGTGATGCCCAAAGTCGGTCCTCGAGGGCCGGCATCCTACGTGTTTTAGTTCTCTCCCTGGTGGTAATAACAATCTTCTCAGCCTGTCAATGTTCTTCTTAGGCCTTGTAATGAGCCATCATTTTATCCAGGTGTGTTAAATCAGGGAGAACTAAAACATGCAGGATGCCTGCCCTCAAGGACCGACTTTGGGCACCACTGGTCTAGGGTATATCTATCTTTGCCTGATCTGGTTGCTCTGGGCTAATTCCACATTTTCACAGTCAAGAATCCTGTAAGTTTGACAAATTGGAAACTCTAAATTACTTAGTTATTTGGCTCAGGTATGTTTTGTTGATATAATGGATTGACAATCTGGCCTATGGTGTAGTCTACCTGTTGTCTATTTAAGGCTCATGTAGCCTCTGCTACCTCACAATTATGTATAAAATTATATTGGTATAGAAGACCATTAATACACTCATAATTTCTGTCTTTACCAGAGTTTCTGGAAAATCTGTCCTTAATGTGTTCTCTGATTTCTAGAAATCAACCTGAGATCTTTCTCATTCTAAAGTATTTCAATTACAGATTGCAGATTTTAGTTCAGCAAACAGGAAAAGTGCCACTAATTGTAGTAGCAATCAAAATGGGGTAACTGGACCATTGGCGGTGTTGTTTGGGTTCTTTTCCCTTACTATTACCCCTCATGACTCCATTAAAGTGACTGTAGAAGGTCACTCTGACCCATTTAATAAACTAGTCACGATGAGAGGGAGACAGAGAGAGGTGATAAACAGAAGGAAGGAGAAAAGATGCTCATGAGTTACCGTCACAACACGGTAAATGGTAATGCTTATGGTATCGGCGAGAACAAGCACTATAAGCTCCACTATAAAGCTCCACTATAAACCGAGTAATCTCGGTCAGTAAGCATCTATGTCAGCTCCTGTTTAAAATCTGTCTCTGTTATCAGAAGCATTCCACATAGTCTTGCTTTTGAAAGGGATTCAGAAGCCCTTTCAAAAGCTTCTGAACATAATTTTTGAACTTCTGTAACATAATTTTTATGCAACAAAAAATTATGTTACATTTTTCTTTTTAAGGTTTTGTTGGCTCTAGTGGCCTTTATTTGAAAGTAGTTTGAAAGGAAAGAGGGTAATGAGAGAGGGGAAGACATGTGGCACGTGTCGCCGGGCCGGGAGTCGAACCTGCGGCCACCGGCACCAGGACTAAAGCCTCAATAAATGGGTTGTGCTTTGCCCCTGCGCCACCACAATCCTATGTTACAGTTTCCAATATTAAATATAATAGTGTGGTAATAGGCTTTTTGACGAACATTTAAAATATTGTGATGAAGCACAGATTCTGGAAAAACAACAAAAAATAGTAATCTGTCTGGGAAGAAACAGAAGACAATAAAAAGACAATAAAAAGAAAGGATAAACACACTTATTCATCCATAAGATACCGGGATGGATGGATGGATGGATGGATGGATGGATGGATGGATTTCTTTTTTCAAGAGTGAGATGAAACAGATTTTCACCCTTATTCTATTTTGTTTTTTATTACCAAAGATTTGTCAAACCAAATTTTTGGTAATCACAAGTGAAAGCTATGAATAAATTAAGTGTATCTTGAGAAAAATCAAGACATATGAACTGTCTTGTTTAATGCATTTATAAGACTCATAGGTGTAAGACTAACAGTATGTTACTATGTCAGGAAAGAGAAAATTACTTTGCCAAGATGTGACTATGATTTTGTTTTCCTCTTCTGTTTGTAATTCTTCAATCTTGGGATGAAGGTTTAATGATTTGTTCATTGTCTATAAGTGCCCCCAAGTGGCAAATTATGTATTTATCAAATTAATCAGAAAATGGGTTTGAATTATCTCCCGTTGGAGCTCCTTTAAATATTAAATATATACTACAGAAAGTGAACCTTCAGTGGTGCAGATTGAACATCTGCATAATGCAGCATGTAACCAAATCATGCTATTTTGGGGCAAATTATGCAACATTTGAGCAAATCCCATAGAAGTGATGTGTATGCATAGCTTGTGTGCTGCTTGTTGTTCATGCTACAGAATGTTTCAACCTGCCTCACTCTTGCTTAGCTGCATGTATAGAACGGAGAAGCTGTGTCAACTAAAAACATTTGGGTGGACATGCAATTGCGTAATATGGACATAAAAAGACGATAATTTGTTTTTTCACAGACTTTGACACAAAAAGTAATCTTATATGTTTTTTTCTTTTATTCCATGTTGGATTTACGATTGCAGGTTGTTGTCCAGGATGGCAGGGATGAAGGAACAGCAGATCACGGAAGAGAAGCCCCTGCTGCTGGAGCAAAGAGGAGCAGATGCAGACATGGTTAGTCCACCATGTTTATCATTTGCATGTGTTTTTGTTGCCATTTGCCCTCCTGTCTGGGCATTCAAATGCCATTACTGAGGGCTTTTAAAAACTCTTGGCATATTAAGACTGAGATGTTTGTGCTCATTATTTGTGATGGCTTATAATTAGACAATGGGCCTGTTTACCAGCGGAGGAGGAAATTAATGAACTCTATCCAACCATGACAACACTGTGAGAAGATGAGAGCTCATTTAAGCTTTGAGAGAAAGAGAAAGAGACTGAGGGATTGAAAGACAAAAAAAGAGAGAATAGGCAGAGGCGATTACATAAACACCACTTATTCCAGTCCACTTACCCGTTAAATAAGCAACAGGTAGAGGCTGAGGCTAAATCAGGGGCTCTTGAATACCTCTTGATGCAGGAATGATGAAAATGCTGGAGACTTCTTTGATGCAAAAGTGACTCAAAGAGGCAAGATATATGCCTGAAATATATGCAAACCGTCAATTGCATCTTGAAGCTTTTCTAACAACAATTTCTAAGTAAAGTGACTTGGTTATTATTCTTTTCAACTGTGGAGATAAAAGTTGCTTGATTTAAAATGAGGACTCAGATAAGCTTGATGAGAAATGACTAAACAGTCTTAACAGCCCACGATGGAAAGGAATAACAGAAAGAAAATTACTTTCCAGTAATGCAACTCTGTCTCCTTTTGCCAACCTTAGTTTTGCTGACTAATGTAATGGCTTAGCTGTGACTCTCTTTGTCAGGGATATGATTCATCCAGGGGATATAGGAGCTCCGTCTTTTAATGGGAAGAAACAGAATATGTTCTCCATTAGTACAAATCTCATAAACCACCATTGATCAGCTGGAAAGGTCATTAGGCCTGCTCATTATAACTCTCTGTTGGTAAATATTGAATGCCATTGATTGCTGCCTCATTGATCCGGTTACATGTTGCATGACTTGACTAGCCGCTGTTTTATTCTATGAATGACTCTGTTGCCTCTCACTGCTTATTTAAAGTCCGCAGCCCTACAGCATAGGCGACCTTTAAAAGCAGTGAGTGATTGCTGGTTGCACAAGATGGTGGTAAAACCCACAACCATTAATGTCTGACAAGTTCTTCATTCAGTCGGTATGGGAAAAGAAAACACAATGTTTGGATTGAGAATGATAAAGGAATATTTGATCAGATAGAACAAATGGGATGTTGTGCTCCTGTTCACATTGCAGAACAAGTGAAACTGTCAAAAAAAAGTTCACAAGAGTAAAAACTGTGATGAAATATTACATTTTATTTTTTTTAAGTTTCCATAAGTGTCATTGCTTCAAAGTACATTTTAGCAAGGCATGAACGGAGCAGATTCCTGGTGTATTATTGCTTTTGATTCAGAATTTGAACAAGACCTACCACTTGTTCTTCTACTCTAATTAGAAGAAGCCTGCAAATCTTTAGCCTGACCTTTCTGGTGACAGAGGAACAGAAAAGCTATAATGAAACGGGACACGATGTTTATTTCTTGGACATTTAAAGGACAAGAAGCTCACCAAGAGCATTTTGGAAGTTCTGCACAAGCATTAGATAAAGAAAATGTGAAATATAGACATTATGTTTTATGCTGACTGTATGTTGCCAATCTGCCTGACTTGGTTGTTGCCCAGTAACCACTTTGTTGTGCTTGTTGTTTTGCAACACAGCAGGATAAAGGAGAGGAGGCATCGGTGGGACTCCCGTGCCCCGAAAGCCCTGCACCCCCTAATGAACCCCCTCCCCCCCGCCGCCCCACTCACCGCTGGCATGCCATCGCACGGCACTGGCTCCGCCAGACCCGCCGTCGGACCAGCGGGGTCCTCCCGGTAACTACCAGAACAACCAGGAACATCTGACAGGCAGAACATAAAATCAACGCACAACAGTTATTATACGGTTAAAAATTAACTTTAAAAAAGAAACATTAAGACACTTTTTTTTTCCAAACTAAGAGTAATAGCTAAATGGTGACAAGCCTAGTTAGATTTGAGTCTGAAATTAACGGCAATAAATAGCATATACATGAATACCCAAATTTAAATATTTGGTGAAATTAATTTCTATATTTTTCAGTCTTAAAGTCCCAGATGGCATCTGTCTTCAAGCTAACTAACTGAAGGGTTTCTAACATAAGAAAAATTTTGAACATTTAGATTAACAACATGCAATGAAATCACATATTCTCATTTATACAATTGGTTATTTATATAAACAATATTTTTTGATGAAAAGACGAGGTGAAAATGAAACATTAAGACATTTTGTTAAACACTAGTTTCTACTAAGCAGACTAGCTAAATGCTAACAAGCTAAAATGCTAAGAAACATTTGAAACAAGCTCATAAATGTGTGCAATTAACCTATATTTGAATAAATTAGATTGATTTATTAAACTATTGCCATGGTGAAAATTAAACTGAAAATGAAACATTAGGGGATTATTTTTGGTGTATCTAGTCCTTACAAGCTAACAAGCTGAATGCTAACATTTTAATCTTAACAGAGAAAACTAAATTTAATTTGATTAGTCTAAATCACATCGTGAAAGAAGCTGTTGGTTCTTTTATTAAAGTAGTACCTTTGTCAAAGTTTAGTTGAAAATTAAACATGAAGACATTTTGTCCAGATCCAGTTGTAACAACCTTACTAGGAAAACGTATTACAAATTTGATATGGAGTTAATGTCTTATAGTTATTTTTCTGTTAGACCTTATTGTTTTGTGCAACTACTTTGGTTTAGCTCATAGTTAAAGAATGTCTTAAGCAGTATAGCAAAATACAGCAGTAAAATAGGTTTTAATCCCCTGTGGATTTAATCAAGTCAGTTCCTTGATCCTCCAGGACCGGATGTCTTAAACTTAGTATTGCTGAGAGAAATCCTTAGGAAAAAATCCTGAAATCTAGGCCAAAATCCGCATTCTCAAAATTAACTCAGAAAGACAGACACAGATCAAAATTGCAGCCTTAGTTATTTAACATTCTTTTCAGGTCTGCAAGGTTAAAGGAGACACCACCTTTAAGAATTAATTTCCTGTGGTTAGTCTCACATCTTCCTGAACTGAGCCATTACACATTAAGTGTTAAAAGGAAGAGAAGAGTGCCACCTGCTGGTCCGACCACCTTACTACCATTACTAACGTCTTCCCTGTTTGAACAAAAAAATATAACCACCTGCATGAAATAAGTCAATGGGGATCCAAGTTGCCTCAAAACTACACCTTCCTTTCAAGGATGAGTTAAATTAATTAAATAACTGTCTGGATAGTCTTCTCTGTACACATCCTGTTGATGTGGTACAAACAAAGCAATATATTGGAAAATTTTAAATTCACTCCAAAATTTCTCATAGTGCAGTTTCTTCTTTGGGGCAGCTTCAGATCCTGTGTTTTTTGTAACTTGTTTCTCTTTCTTTAGGTGTTTCCCTCTAATTCTCTGTGGCACTCCTGTCATTTTCTTTCAAGTCATCACAGCTACTCAACTAAAATTTCACATCTTGTTTCCATTATTCACCTCTTTTACTTAAGTCGTGGTTTTATATTTGTGTTTTTTGTGTGTGTGTGTGTTTTCTTTCTGAAGCATCCCCAATTAACCCCACAAATTCAGAGTGTGCATCAAGGAGGCGAGCCATCTGTTCAGACAAACTGTCTAACCACACATCCGTGTCCTTAATTTGGTTGTTTTTGTCTTGTTAAGATTTACAGATGTTCCTGCTCTGCTCTAGGCTTTTTAACCATGTTTATGATGAGTGAACCTGTTTTGGTGTGCAGAGAGTTTGTAAAAAATAATAATAAAAAAAAGATATATGCTAATAGCTGTTGTTCTTAAGCATGTAGTATTTGTGTTTTATGTCAATACATCAACGACCAGATTCCTCTTAAAGTTCAAATCACCTGAAAGGTAACATATAATTTACTTAAAACTTGCATCTACAACTTCAAAACCAATAAATGAATGACTATTGTCCAATCAAGAAAATGTGTCATGTCTTGATCTTGGTTTGGATTGAACTTGCAAAAGTACTCTTACTCCTTCAAGCTTTTCATGTCACATTGCTAAATTCAAAGTATTTTATTGGGATTTTATATGATAGATCAACACAAAGCATAGCGTATAACTGAAAGGTGGACAGACGCATGGTTTTTGATTTATATCCTATTTTCCTGGTATTTATGATGCTTTTTGTTCATTCGTGTCCTATGAACAAATCACAGAGTGTATATATAAAAAATTGCAGCTTCTGCATCCCACGTGTCATCTTCCTTCACAGCTATGTGGTACCTTGTGTTGGTTTATCACAAAAGTCCAAATAAAGTGCACAAGTGATTTATGGTTTAATTATACCAAATGTGACAAAGTTTGTCAGGTATGAATACTTTTGCAAGATACTAATTGTTTGTTGATTCAGATCATTTTGGAGGTGGTTTGCCGTGAGAAGGGATCTGGCTGCTGCACAGCATCTTGTATTCAAACACCATCTCTCACCATTATTTAATTTGAAGCTCTTCTCAATTTCCCACATATCCTTTAAGTTAAACATTTATGTGATGTTTTTATTTGGAAAACAATCTTACAATACTCTTTGAGTATCCCTCAAAATCCACAGATCTAAATAAATAAAGAGAAAAAATAAGATGTCAACTTGAACATTAGGAAATATGTGACATAAATTTGACAATTACCATTATGTTATTTAAATATACAGAATTGATATGTATGATTGAATAGTTGTTCAAATGCTTAAAAAGTGAAGAGAAATTTTTTTTGAGTAACTTACATACTCTTGAATTCATTTTGATGTTTACTTTTCAGGCCTATTTATTAATTTGCTGTAGTATTAGTGAAATATCCCTAAGTATTTGCTCTACTTGTATGCTTCAGCATCTGATTGCTTTAAAAAAATGAAACTATGATCAATATAATTTGGGTTTTGGAACAAGAATCTGCAAAAAAAAAAAAATTACCATATAAATATTCACATCCCTTTAGACCCATACGCTGGTCCACCTGTGGCTGAATACATCTCAATCATCTTTGAAAATCTTGAAATGGGAGCTTCTCTCCGTTCTTCCTTAGAAACATCCTACGCTTGATCAGGCGAATCAAAATGAACTTTATTAGTGCACTTAAGTTTGCGCAAACAAAACAAAAAACTTGAAATTGAACACCTTCAGATTCTAGTGTTTGTTTTGTTATGATATCCTCGTCTTCCACTGCACTCTCCGAATTATTGTGTTTTCGATTGATTGTTGGTAAAACACTTTGAGATAACGGGAAAAGCAAAGACTTACATTGACTGCTCTCTGGTAATCTTCATTTTACTAACTGTGACAAAACTTTCAGCTGGATGTCTGTTCAATAAGAAAAGTATCTTTAAAGGAACGGAATATGGATGCAATCATTAATTTCCCCAATATATTTTAAATTAATTTATATTATATTGCAAAAATGAATTTTACCTTTGACATACAAGTATACTCTGTAGATTCTTCACAAAATGTCAAACCACATTGACACTGGTTTCATTTTTAACAAACCAAAAAAAAAAAGGCTGAAACACCCAAATAGGGTGATTACGTTTAGAGGCGTTGCAAGCTCAAAGGCATGAAATACCTTTTCTGTTAAAGTTTGTGAGTTTTTTTATGCTACTAACGCTGCAGCTGATGGTAAATATGCCACCTTAGCATGCCCTGTTTGGACCGACAGAGCGCTTCTGTTGTCTCTACAACAATGGATGCTCTGTTCCTTGTATGCAGGACAGTGAACTTCATTCATGTTTTCTTATTTTGACATAATAGTTTTTATGTGTTTTATGTGCTTGCCTCCCTGACCAGGAATGCCCTGAACAACTGATGCCACCAGGTGACTGGAAGGTACGAACCCGCTCACTCCTCTACTCTTTAATTATTACTGTTGTTTCTGTTTTCTCACGCTGTGGCTGTTCATGGTGTTTTTTGGGTCATCCCTTTGACATGCTTGCTTGGGTAAACTGTCTCAATGTAGGAATTAATATTTTATTCCAAGGCCTGAGATAAAAGCCGCTGTCCTGAAAGTGATAGACACTAATTTTATGCAGATTTATAGGGAGTGTGTGGTACATCTGGATGGGGAAGTCAAGACTTTGTTGTTCTCATGCACAAAAACAATGTTTGCTTTTAAGAAGTTTTTGTAAAAACTTTTTTTATGTATTTTTGTGGCACTAATGAAATTTATTTGTAATGATAAGACAGGAAATAGGAAAAGATAAGAGAGGAGGAATATTTGAAACAAAGTTTGAAGGCTGCAAATCAAACCCAAGATGGCTGTGTCCAGGAGTCCTGACCTACATAAATGGGTTTCTTGCGCTACCTGTAAAGCAGTTGTCCCCCTGAAATATGTTTTCATGTCATATTAAGCCTCTGAAGTGGAGTTTTTGTCATAAGGTTCGGTGTAGAGGTGGTGAGGCAGACGCTGTAGACCCAGGTAAAGTGAGAAATGATGGTTTTTAATGATGAATATCCAGAATTTGCACAGTCCAATAATGTCCAGAATGCCGGGCAGCACGGCCGAGCGGAAGCCAGGGCTCGACGCCAGTAGCAACCGGTTACACAAACGGACACGACGACGGACTGGATACACAGACGACAGACTAACAGCCAAATGAGACGAGGACCCGACAGAGACGCAGAGACACAGGTGACACTAAATACACAGGAGGTAATTACGGGGACGAGAAACACCTGGGGACAATCAAGGGGAAGACAGGACAACATGGAAACTCAGAAACTCGAAATAAATACACAGGAAAAACACGGAACATGACAGTTTTGTGGAGTTGTAATCAGCAGTCAGTAGCTTACCACTACAGTAGTAGAAAAGCTTGGTGCAGCACTAAGCTTTTCAGACGACTTCAAGTTTTGAACTAACAACTTGTTAGCAAAGAAGAAATAATGGAGAGGAAAAAACCCAAAAAAGATAACCCAAAGCAGACTGTGAAGCACATCCAGTTCAACAGTGTGGATATGATTCAGAAGGCGTAGACTGCAGCTGAAGTCGGTGCTTCAGGAGCCTCCAGGATACGGAGCTACAGCACTCTCAGGCTCTCCTGAATCTGAGACATCAGATGCGAAGGACTGGACTGTTTCTCAGCCGTCCAAACTCCTTGACTCCAAGTTGCTTGAGGCCAAATGTGAAAGTTTTGCAGTTTCCAAACTTTAATAAACCATTTCAGAATCACATGGATCATTCCTGATTGGTTTTGCTGATCAGAACGTGATAAGTGGCAGTCAGAAAGTTTCTCAACAAACTCTTCTCTCTCTCTCCTCTGTCATCACACCCTACCTTGTCTCAGATCTCAGGTACTGTAATAATGAGGCAGGAAGGTTCAGTGTGATGTGTGATTATTTTTAAACAGTGACTTGCTAAATTGTTCACTCTGAAATTAGTTTGTGTGCAGTGAAGAGTCTTTAGCTGAAGACGACTTTTCAGACGTTGTATTATTCCCTTCTGCTCTAATCTTTTAACTTACACAGTTACAGTATAATGTCATTTGTTTTTACATTTTCAGTTTTTTAACACGGTCAAAACCCAGTTCATGAGGTCATGACAACAAAAAGAATAGATTGCAGAGCATTGAGGCACCTAATGAAATGTTTTTATGCATTATAATTATTATAGAATAACATTTAGAATAAGGCAAAATAATAATAATAATAATAATGATAATAATAATAATAATCCAAGAACTATCAAGCAATATGATGTGAACATCAGTGAATCAGTTATGCTGAGTGTGGATGTTTATATGTTTGAAGCTGACGGGGAGCTGCAGAGTCAGCAGGGAGAGAGTTAATCTCTTGTGTGTGGGTGAATAAGGGGGACAAAGTCAATGACAGCAGGGGAAAGATTCTGAATGATCTGTCTGCCAGAAAAAAGAGAGATGATGGAGTGAAAAAAATGTGAAAGATCGAGGGGGGAAAAGGCCGAGTGGAAGTCGTAGAGGTAGGACAAAGTGCTTGTTGATGAATGTCAGAGCGAGGGAGGCTCTGCAGTCGGCACACCATTGCTGCCACCTTGATGTGCACGTAGGCTGCTGGTTCTCCACCGTGGTGCATGTTGCTTTAACTGGAGAGAAATGTGGGTTTGGTGTCTGTGAGCATCATACAGCGTGGTGAGCCTGACTCTGCTTCATCACTGGGTCGAGCTTGTTGCAGCTCCCATATGACGAGATGGGAGAGTCAAGGTCACATCGTTGTCACTACAGATGTGTAAAAAATGTACAGGGTTGTTATTGAATAAAAACATTGCAGATTTCAGTCAGCCAGAGTTTTGCAAGTTGAAGATGCCCAGTTATTTATTCTTTATATCCATGAAACCAGGCTGCACAGTGGCGCAGTTGGTAGCACTGTTGCCTTGCAGCAAGAAGGTCCTGGGTTCAATTCCCGGCCGGGATTTTTCTGCAAGGTTTGCATGTTCTCCCTGTGCATGCGTGGGTTTTCTCCGGGTACTCCGGCTTCCACAGTCCAAAAACATGACTGTCAGGTTAATTGGCCTCTCTAAATTCTCCCTGTGTGAATGGTTGTTTGTCTTGTATGTCTCTGTGTTGCCCTGCGACAGACTGGCGACCTGTCCAGGGTGACCCCCGCCTCTCACACCAGCACCTCTCCCGACCCCATTAGGGACAAGGGTGAACAGAAAATGGATGGATGGATGGATATCCATGAAACCACCATTGCGCTGCTGTGCCCATTGACTTCCTACATAAATAGCTGTTAATTATGTTCTGAAAGTATTTTCACTAGTTGCTGGTTCAATTAGTGGAGGTGATGCTGATGCCATTTCGTTGGGGTTTAGCTTCTGGTTTTGTTGGGCTGCTGATTAGATGGAAAAGAAAGAAGCCACTATGCCGTGCCTAAAGCATTGACTTGTCTCTTTGAATGGTAGTCTAGTGCTAGAGACTGGTAGCCAGGTAAATTTGCATTTTAATCTCCACTAGAGCGGCCATGTTTTCGTTTTTCAGTATCCTATTGCATTAAATCCACCGAATCCTAGCATCAAAATACATGAAAGTGTCCATACTTCCGCAAAAATGTTATTAAATTAAATTTTACATATTGTTTCCCCAAATATATTTGTTGTTCAGAGAAAATCTTTAGAAATGATTTAACAGAATCCTGGTCTCATTTCTTTAATAAAAAAAAAAAATTGGTTGTGTGTGTAAACCTATTGGATCCAATGTGAGCGAAACAATGTGCAGAATAATGACCGATTTCATTCTGCAATAAACAATAGTTAGTCATGCTGCTCTTAACAAAGGGGTTCAAAAAACATACATCATATGTCTGCATTTGCATTGCTGACATAATCCATATCTGTAATTAACTGTGTAACTATTGGACTAATTTATTTGTCAGAAGCCATGAGCAAAACAAGGTCATAGAGGAAAACAGGCAAAGAGGAAAACAGGCAAACATTGCATCGACTCAGGCGCAGCGATGCTGATGAAGAGCCTCTGATGACTGACATGATAGTCAAGCCAATAAGATAGTGGGGAGGGGCAGCTCTCTGAGCCTATCACCAACATGCTACACATACTCTCCTGCCTCCGCCGCGTGGAGTACGTGAGGCAGGGTAAGGGATGTGTGAGGGAGGAAAGAGAGAGGAGGGGCAGCTGCTCCCAGAATAAGAGCGCGTTGTTGGCTGCAGAGCAGAGCAGACAAAGACGCTGCGGCACTCACCATCCAGCCCTCCATCCTCCAGCGAGTGCATCACCAGGACCTAGTCCCGTAAAACAGGAGAGGTCTGGCCGCTCGTCTGCCTTCCTGCAGCCGTCAGTTAACACGTTGCAGCCATGCCTGAGTGTTGGGACGGGGTGAGTGACGAGTGCAAACAAAATAACACCAATGGGAGCTTTTTTTTTTTTTTTAGCTGTTGTTGCTTCTGCTTGATGTAAAAACGTGCATTATGTGTGCTGGTGTGGGGGTCTGCTTTGTCCTGCAGCATCAGTACCAAATGATGCGCCATCCTCTGAGTTTGTCCCACTGACACATATTGGCGCACAAACGCAGTTGGATGTTGACATCCTGAAGCTCAATCTCAGAAGCCAATCTGAGGAGGAATATTAGAATTTTTAAAAATCTAGTTAAAGGTGAGAAAATGTGTACTGCTCGCCTCCTTTTTCCTTCGGCTCTTTCTACAGAGGAATCATGCCAACATGTTGTTATTGCAAAAACCTAATGTTTGTAGGTAATTTTGATCTTTTCTGTGTTCATCTGAGTTGATGCACACACTGAAGCAGACTGGAAACACACCTCCTCATGCAGTAACTGCCTTAAATTAGAACACTGACTGTGGATAACATTTTAAAGCTGAACTAACAGCGAAATAAGCGGTCTGGATTAATTCATAACTATCCTGCATGACTCTCTGCCTATAGAGAGGATTACAGAAAATTCTGGCACTTATCTGCTGTCTGTGTGTTTATTATTATTTCATGTTATGCAGGGATAGATTTGAATAGCCGTGCCATAAATGTTTGTGTTTCTCCACACTGGGAGATTGACAGCAGCAGACTTTTATACTGGGCAAAAAAAAACAACAACATGCAGGGATGAGGACAATAGTGATGTGATGCTCCAGAGGGGAGAGGCTGCAGTAGCATCATCAGAGAGGTTTCAGTGCAGCTTAAAGTATGAATCCAGTTACAGTAATCACTGCTCTGTGTGCGTGCGTGTGCACCCCTGCAGGCGTGCGTGTGTGTGTGTGTGGGGGGGGGTGCGTGCATGCGGGGGTTTGTGTGTGTGCAGTTACATTTGCTTCATACCTCCATTTTGAGTTTGCCTGGCTGTGACCAGAAGACAAAATGTGGGTCATAACATGAGATGTTTTTATTCACGGCTCAGCTGATGATGCAACTTCTGCCTCTTTCTGCAGCGCTCTGTTTTGGTTTCACAGATCTCTATTTGAACATAGAGGCTTGGTGAAAGGCTATGACTCACGCTCTAAATTGCTTTTCATGTCTGGCGACAGTATCTGCTTATGATTTTTCATTCGAGTGACGTAATATTTTAGACATGATGAAATACTTGCAAGGAGTCAATAACCAAGATGCAGATACAAAAAAAATGCTCATTTTTGTCTTCCATTCGTTAAATATATCCAAACTGCGATAAAGCATTACAACACCTGATGACATTAGATAAATGTTAAATAAAGATAATCTTGGAAATCTTCTGTTTTTTAATCTTGAATTCAAAACTTCTGCCTACATGTATGAATCAGCAACGGATTTCTTTCTCTTGTGGCCCATCTTGGATCAGTAGGTTTCAGATTTCTTTCTCACAATTAAAATTGACAGTATACAAATGACTTTTTCCAGCCATTCTGCCATAAACTATCAATCATTTATATTACCACAGTTGAATTCACAACGTGCGTATATGTGAAAGCTTTGCTTTTATTTCTCTTCTGGTTAACTCCGGGTCCAGTTGTCCCTTTATTTTTCCGTTTTTGTCCGTTTCACAGCCAAGTGTTGCCAATTCATCCATTTAGCATATATTCACTGGAAATAGTACTTCATGTCAGTTTATTTATTCTCTTATTTTTCCTGAATAAAAAGGCTCAAATTTCATAATTGCATATTATTTTTCTAAAACTGTTGTATCGTGTCTCATTTCTACTTATTTAGGTTTTTATCCCACTTTTTTCTCCGATTAATTCCTATGGCTCAAATTCTTGTAACAGATTCTGATCGGACCATAGCAACGCCAAGTAACTTAGCGTTAATATGCTAAATAACTACTCGTTGGTAGATATTATTTATCAGAGTTATATAGAAACATGAACTTAGGGCATACCCAGAACAGATAATTGGAAATCTCTTTAAGCCACTCGTTGTCAAGGTGAGTCCAAAGCCTTCGTGGATATTAAATCATGCATGGTCTGCATGAAATTTCCCATGGCAAAAACTCTGAAACTAGAAAAAATCAGATATGAGGAGTGACTTGAGCAGTGTAACTTACAGTCCATTGAAGATAAAACTGAAATTGTATTAACACTTTTTCATCATATATGTGTTTATCTTTCAATCCTTTTTTTTTTCTTAATTATTTGGAACAATTTTGTTCCAATAATAAACACTTTAATGGTTTTTAGTAGCACAGAAGGAGGTTTAGTGAAGGTCGGGTTAATGTAGCCTAGTCCAGATGGATTCATGTGTTCGTTGAGCCACCAGGTGAGTTTGTGTCTCTGCATGTGTCACAGGAACATGATGTCGAGACTCCTTACGGGATGCTGCATGTGGTGATCCGAGGCGCTCCCAAGGGGAACAGGCCTGCGATCCTCACCTACCATGATGTGGGATTGAACCGTGAGTATTCAAAACGTGTTGCCAGGAGTTCTGCAGCTCTTAGAGGCGATAATTGGCCTCTTTGTCATCCTGATTTTCTGTTTAATATGCAACACACCATAAGGCTAAAGTCATATCTACGAAAATAAAGGAAGACATTTTTAAATTAGTACAAAAAAATAAACTATTTATATATAAATCAGAATTTCATCTTTGAGCAAGATGAAACGAGAAGAAACTTTAAAGCAAGAAAAAAGGAACTGACCACAATGTGAGATTTTTGTAAGGTGACTATTGTGTACAAATTCATTATGGTTATGTTATAGACTAACTACAAAAAACACAAGCCCAGCATTCAGATTGTTATCAGAATACTTTTGCCACTAAAGAAGATGCTGTAAACTCCTTTAGTCAGCTTCAAAGTATGTTATTCAAAGCTTAGAGTGAGGTATAAAAGCTTGAGGCTATAGAGAATGTTTGCAGGAAGTTCAGTCTTTGTTTTGTCTGCTGTACTGGTGATTTTGTTCAATAGCCAATAAATAACTGGACTTTTTAACTGCGGTTATCATGCAGGTAATTTTATTGAAACCAGTTTAAAATCCTGGTGTAAATATGTCAAGTAGAAAACAAAACTAATGAAGTGAGTATTTTCAATAGTTTGGGATAAGTTTTATTACTGATTCTCATTCAGTGAAGCCAAACTCAAAATACTGATAGTACTGATATTTGTTCAACTTTTTCACCACATCTCAAGATGACAAGATTCAAGACAGTTGTGTCTAAAACATATCATTAAAATGTGCAAATGGTAGATTCATGATAAAAGCACACACATTTTTTTATATCAATACAAAAAATAGATGCCTAAAATAAAGAGAATATCATAAACAATGCTTTATTTGAGATTAATAAGGATGCAAAAATACACATGTAAAATACATTTCAGACATGTCATTAGGTACTTAAGTTTCAGTTAGTTGTAAACATAGTCAGTTCTGCCTTTTTTTAAAAATAAAATACAATCATTAAAGACAGACAAAGGTGTTCATTTGTTACTATAGCCTACTTATTTCAAGCCAGTGTAATGGAGAATAAGTAGCTAATTGTTTAACCTCTGAGAAACTTTAAAATCCAACTTTAAACCCAATGAGGACAGCCTGGTTTAACTTATGCAGCTTAGAATGGCTTTGGAATGGCAGATAATCAGGATAATCACACAAATAAAGGAATAAGTCTGAAAAATGGAAAAAGTCAATTATGCAAATGAAGACAAACCCAATTATTGAGTTCATCTAGTAAAAGAAATGTTAATTTATCCTGAATTAGGACAGAAGTACAATTTCAAACAGCTAAAACGGGCATTATGACTTGCTCGCTGCACAAAGATCGCCTCAATCTCTGTGTTGATCTGTCACCATATTTATGTCAAAGTTGAAGGTCACTGAACGGACGCCTTACATGCCACAATGCAACACTACCTGATTGGCATTTCTTTAAATCAGACACTAGATAAACGATACAGAGACAGAAACTGTCTCAGAGGGACGGTTATGTAAAAATGCAAAGACGATAATAGTAAAGAGGTGATGAAAGAGGCATGGATGAAATGTAGGTCAAAAAAACATCCCTATCCTGCAGAGAGAAGTGGGTGGGGCCAACCAGCAGCAATGCGGCGCTGCCTCGATGAGTGAAGGTGGGTTAAGGATGGTGGTGGGGGGCTGGGTGCACCATCCAATGCTGGTATGACTGCAGATATCAGGTTGTTTTTGTTATCTGACCTGCTGTTTTTTTGCTTGTTTCTGCCTAAATTCCCAAGTTAGGGGAAAATAAATTCTAATAATCAACCCTATAAACTAAAAATTAAGAACTAAAACAAAGAAATAATTATGTATTTTCCTGCAGCAGAGCCACATGACTCTTAGTATCTGCAGCTTGTCATTTAACCACAGGACAGAGGAAAATGCTCAAAAAGCAGAGAAATATGGTTGAAATTGGGTGGAAATGTATTCTTCTGTTACAATAAGGCTTAATAAGCAGATGGCGGGGAAATCTGCCAAAAGACTGATGAGGAACACTGAAGAGGGGAGAACATGAGAAAGGAGTGTGTGTGCATATGTGTGTGTGTGTGGGATGCAGGGGGCTACATGAAAAATGAAATGAAGAGAAACGGATTAGAAGTGAGCATACAGAGGGTCAGTTTAAAAAGTAGAAAAGAGGTCATGCAGCAGGAATTGTTGCATATGATGGAGCTAAAGTGTTAAGTCTGACTGCAGAGAAAGCGCAGGATGAAGACAGGAGGAGAATTCGAGCTTTTGCATAGGGCGAGGTAAAGGAAGTCCAAAAAGAGAAAGTAGGTCATGGAGTCGGTGGGAGTGCAGACACCAAGCGTGCATCGATGAGTCAGCGTGTTCCTGATGGGGAAGTTCTCACCTCAATGATGCTCACTTAATGTAATGACCACATTCTCATAAGCCTGCAATGCAAAGCCGCTGCTGTTGTAAAGACTGAACATCTACCTCTTTTCCTGCCTTCCCTTGCTTTTCTTTTCTAACCCAGTTGTCATGTTAATTGGTTCATTTAATTAAAGCCGCTCTGTCAGAGCCCTGAGGAGGAAACATTGTTGCTGCGCTGTTTCACCGATTCGGACACACATGGGCTGAAAGTAGGACGACCGCAGAACCGGTGGGAGGAGGACAGAGGAAGCGCTGACACTATAGATTAAGCTATTCCAGAGTTTAATGTTCCGTGTTTTTTCCACTGCGCTTCAGAAAATAGGGCTCTAAGTTTAAAACTAATCCTTTGTGAGTCATTGCCACAACAAGCTGGATTCTCTGGATATCAGAAACTAAAAATATTTTTAAATTTTAAGATAGTTGCAGCCTGCCAGGCACCAAAATTAGTGTCAACAACCAGGAAACACCAAGTAAGGCAGTCGGAAAGTTTGGAAAGTTAAAAAGTTCTCGCAAATATTTATTTATTTGATTTTTATTTGTATTTATTACCACAGTTGAAAACAAGAATCACTACTGGCAGTTTCTTGTTTTACATATTTCTCATGTTCAGTTTAGATTAAAACTTTAATTCAGTGACAAAACCAACAGTTTTAATCAATATTAGACATTGATTTGACACTGAAATGAGAAAAATGTGACAGTATTTAGCTTTAGCTCAGGGTGGTTTTACTGTTTGTATTTTCAAAGCTGTAACTAAAACAGAACTAAATGCACTAATATTTAGTTTGGGCTTGAAATAGTTTCTAAACACTTTCTAAACACAAGTTATTTAATTGTATTACTGGGTGTCATTTAGTTTTGGCTCAGGCTAGCAGTAACTGCATTTTTATTGCCTTCACACATTATTTTTGAAAGTTATTCATTCAAGAAGCTATTATGCAAAATAAAAACCAATCTCACAAATATTGAGTTAAAGCTGAACATTTTGACACATTTCAATCCCCCCAAAATTGCTTGATTAGGGAAAATATGACAAATTAAAGTTTAGCTTTAGTTAGCTATGACTACATTGTCACCAAGTGTAACATAAAAATTTGTTTGAATGTTGTAAATTTATGCAATTAAAGTGATGGTTTTACTACTAAGGTATATTTCAATTAAATATTTCAGTCACACTAAAATATAGAGAATTATTAGAGAAATTTGAAAGCATTATAAGTAGCTCTAGTTAAAGTTACCATATCAGCTCAATATAGAGAAAGTTGATCTTTAGAAACTTGTGAGATATATTTCGAAATTAAAGAAAAGGTTTACATTTTTTTTATTTTAGACTAATACTTTGTACTTCTTATAAACCTAAATAATAATTTTAGAACTGTTAATAATTAGCCACGTTAGCAATAGTCAGGGCTAGTCATAGTGTGATGCATATTCAATAAGATTACATTTCTCTGCTCCTATCCCTCCATCACTGTGCTTTTTTCCTCCCCCCTTTTCCTCCTCCAGACAAAATGTGCTTCAATCCCTTCTTCAATAATGAGGACATGCAGGAGATCACCAAGCACTTTGTGATTTGTCATGTCGACGCCCCAGGGCAACACGTTGGAGCTTCGCAGTTCCCACAAGGGTATGAAGCACTTCATGTTTTAAAAAGACAAATGTCATTGTTGGACTGAGACATGTTCATCATTGAACACTTTAATTATCAAGTGTTTCTGCCTGTAATTAAGCTCAGCATGATTAAATTTCCAAAGACACCAATTCTTTACTTGTATAAATATTATTACTAAACTATAATTTTAAGCATATCTCCTTTTATGCTAATTATTATAATTTTTTTACATTACTGTATCGGTGTAACTAATACCGGAATAAGGGTTTATATATAATCAAGAAAAAGGTAAAGATTACAGAGTCCTAAATTTTTATACCAGCAAATACATAATATGTAACATTGTTAAATAAATAGCTACAGACAATACAAACTATATGTAATTAGGGAACCAATGAGGGCAAAAATGCAAAAACTGTTTAAGTCTGCCAAAAGAGTAAAGCCATTGATAAATTATTTATTAATATTATTATTTAGCATTTTAAAACGTTTGATTATCTGTTGAAGGACATAATTTGTCTATATATGTAACTCTGCTGATATTTATTAGCATATTAGCAATGCATTCAGTTTAAAATGACTAAATGAAAGATAGGAGTGATAGATGGATATAAACACTAGTTTCTTATATGGTTTTAGTGAGTGACTGGTTACCTGTCTGGTCAGTAATTTGAATTAAAAAGACAAACTCTGTCCTTTTCCTCAACAGGTACCAGTATCCCACCATGGACCAGCTGGCTGGGATGCTGCCCACTGTTGTGCAGCATTTTGGGTCGGTGTCATTTGCATTAAAACTGAGTTTGCTTGTACATTTATGTATGTGTTTATATCCCATTCAGTGTCTGAGAAACTAAACATTGTTGGAAATAACTGCAAATGATTGTGAAAAACCAGTTGGAGCTTGAGTTGTCAGCTTTGTGCTTCATTTTACAACAACATTTATAAAGTATTAAACAAATGTAGCCATAAAGTAATGATTACATCCAATAAGGCTTTATTTTTAAACTTGATTCAGCTAAGATTTATATTTGCTTCCTATGTGTACAGCTGTTTTTTAAACAAATACTCTGGGGGTAGATTCCATGTAAATTTTTGCTGATATCATTATTATTATTATTATTATTATTATCAGATTCAAGAGCATTGTTGGGATCGGAGTCGGAGCTGGAGCTTATATTCTGGCCAAATTTGCTGTGAGTTAAACTCTTATCCTATATCCTGCACCTGTTCGTGAATTATCAACTTCTTTATCAATATTTAAGTGTTTAGTGCTTTCCACTGCAACAGCTTCCAGTTAATGTTTAATAATGTCTCAACTTTAGGCACATTTCAACCAATTGCTGCATGTAAAAATGTCCCCAAAAATGTAGATTTTTTTTCTATTTGGTTGACTTGACCTAAATTTTTGTAGCTACAACAACCACTGCAGGTATTTTGGAACAATTTATCAAAATAAATGGAGAACCGTAAACAGTTACAGTACATCACTGTGGTATAAATTTAGTCACAGATTTTCCTGAAAAATACCAGAGCTAAAACCACATAGGCTGTTATTTCACATGTATACCTAAAATGATGTAAATGTAAGGAGCTGCACTTAAATGAGTTAATAAGTGGCTTTCTTTCCATTAAAGTAGTTGTTGTGCTTTACTCGTCTTTACTCAGCTGTTGTTCCCTGACATGGTGGAGGGTTTGGTTCTGCTCAACATCGACCCGAACGGCAAAGGGTGGATTGACTGGGCTGCGTCAAAGGTGCCTCTTTTCAATCATATTTCTAATTCAAGTCTTCCTAAAGTCAGGTGGGATTTTTGTATTAAGCAGCTATCAGTAATAGAAACATGTGTCGTTGTTGCATCTTTAGCTGTCAGGTCTGACCAGCACCATCCCAGACACTGTGCTGCCACATCTTTTCAGCCAGGTAAGATCAGACTTTGTTCTTTTTTTTCACCACGTTCCTATTTTTCTCTTTTTTTTAGAATCAGGAAATATAAATATTGAGTTACAAAAACCAAACAGAATACAGTAAATACATCTTTTTGATCCACATTTGAATTTCTCTAAGTCATTTGTGCTTTGTGTGTGCGCAGGACGAAATGGTGAACAACACAGAACTGGTTCAGAGTTACCGACAACAGATAACAAACTCCATCAACCACCAAAACCTCCAACTTTTCTGGAACTTGTACAACAGGTGAATGAGCAAACCAACAATCTTGTTCCAGTCTGAAAGGCAAAACCTTTACTTGACAGAGAGGCTCAAACTTGCACGGTTTTCCTCTTTTGTTTGTTTGTTTCAGTCGGAGGGACCTGGAGATGAACCGTGGTGGAACAACGATTAATGCCAAGACCTTGAAGTGAGTTTTTAGGAACTTATTTTCATTGTACAGTTTCATACATGCTTGATGATTTTGACCAAACCTGACTACAAAGTACCTCAGTTGGTTTTACGTGGTAAAAATTCATAGTTATATTTGTTTTTATTGATTCATAGTGATTATAACATGACTTTCCATGAATATAGAAAAAGAGGAGTTTTGTTTCTTTATTCAAAAAATTTGCAAAGTCTTTGAGAGTAAAGTGTTCAGTTAAACCAAGAGAATTTGAAAGAATATCCTAAATGCTTACGGGTTTTCTGCAGATGTCCAGTGATGCTGGTTGTAGGAGACAACGCTCCTGCTGAAGAGGGAGTGGTGAGTCCTACAACATAATTCATGTTTAGGTATAACAACACAGCCAGTTAGTAATAACAAGATGAGACTTTATAAAATCTGGGGCAAAAGAAAATGTGACTAGACAAAAATTTACTAAAATATTTGACGAAAATGAAGATCTATTCTTTTCTTTTCACAAAGAAACAAACAGTTTTCGAAACAATTTAATCCGTGCAGATTTGACTTGTCCATATGTTGTGCATTAAGAAAGCTTTCATAAAAAGATTCAGTCCCAAACTGTGTTCAGTGTGGCACTTTAGACTAAATGAGAAAGTAAGTGGGCCTATTTTAGTCTTTAGACTGAAGGCAATAAAATGCCTCCCAGACTCATCAAAAAAACTGTGAAACAGCCCTTTAGTTCAGTGCTGACAAGATGTGGATGTCGGCTAAACTGCTGTTGGTGACAATTTAGCCGGTTTTTCTGAATGGTTACCCAAAAGTTTGTAAATGTTATAACACATATCATGATATATCAAAAGCTTGTATTGTACTCCATATTTCATTTTCTTCTTTAGTAAAATGAAATAAATAAAAAGAATTTCCTGAAGATTTGCATAAAGTGTCCAATTGAATTAATCTCTTCAGTCATGGTCAAAATGACACCATTTTGTTGCTGACCCCACAGAATCCTTCTGAGGGCCAAGAATGGCCTGCAGGCCACACTTTGGACATCCCCGAACTAAACGTTTCAAAAGTCTAA
Source organism: Xiphophorus couchianus (assembly GCF_001444195.1). Taxonomy (NCBI): domain Eukaryota; kingdom Metazoa; phylum Chordata; class Actinopteri; order Cyprinodontiformes; family Poeciliidae; genus Xiphophorus; species Xiphophorus couchianus. The sequence continues at coordinate 23,547,473 of NC_040229.1, forward strand.
TACAGGAGATCAGTTCTTCTGTCAGCAGCCTTCCTTATTTAGCAGAGCCTGTCAACATGAGTCAGAGTAAATAAACAATAATCTAATTCGAGCTCCAGGCAGCAGACCACCCTTCCCTTCCCTCCCTTCCCTCCCTGCTCTGTCCTGCTCCGTTCAGTGTTTTGTTCTCTGTTCAGTGTTTTGTTCTTGGCTCGTTAATTCAGTCAGCAACTGTTTGTTCTCATTCTGGTCAACAGAAACAGGTCAGCCAGCAGAAACCTGGTCCTTTTACTCCACAACCCCGCTGCCCCTGCAGGCATGCTGTCCATCTGTGTGTCTTTATGAGGATGATGCATATCTGCGATCCTATAGGTGTGCAGATATGCTTGTGGGTGTGGGCGTGTGTGTGCGGGTGTGTGTGGGTGTGTGCATTCTCAAAGGGACAGGTGTCTCTGGGGTTCCCTAGTTTGAAGTGACCCAGATATGCATGCCCTTCTGCACCAGTTAATCTGCAGCGTGCCCAGATTCTCCTCTCTCCGATGGAGGCAGCAGGGAGGGATGTTGTTATGAAACATCCTACAGAAAGGAAACTAGAACGAAGATGAAGATGAAGATGCGGAGTGTGAGGAAGAGGAGGGATGTAAACAGAAGTTGCTTTGTTGGCTCTAACAGATGATGGTCGAGTTTAACATTGAATGTTTTCTCATTTTACGAGGCAGGAGCTGCTGAAGTGATCTCCTTACATTGAGATATGGATAAATTTTTCTATGTCTGAGATTTTCACACGTTTTCTATTCCTGTCCTGTGGCCTGACCTGCATTTTGTTGTCTTTGGCAGTAACCCACATCATTTGATCCATTAGCATCCAAGATTAAATGCAGCAGAGTGAAAAGAGCTGCCATGTGCATGATGTTCACTTTGTGTCTGGGCAGCGTTGCATTACGTGAATTAGTGCACATCTGCCTAATTTATGTGTGTGAACACTTCAGCCGAGTCTCTGCCAGCCAGACTGACTCATCTCTGCAGCACACTGCACCATCTGAGTGTCTAGGTTATAGACACTCAGTCCACTTGAAAGTGTGTTTCACCGCTAATTCTGAGCAAGGTTTATGGATCATAGAGTTGTATATAATGAAAATGAAAAATAAAATGCAAGAACATAAAACTCAGTTTATAACTGAGTTATAAATTCTAAATATTCACAAAAATATCTCCTGTACTGGAGCTGCGTTAATGACCACTACTCTGCTGTAAAAATGCTAACACTAAGTAAGACTGATGTATGATCAAACAATGCAATGTTTTATTTTGTCTTCAAGGTTGAGTGCAACTCCAAGCTGGATCCAACCAACACCACCTTCCTAAAGGTAACTTTTTGTCTTTATTTTACTTAATTTGGTTTTATTAACATAAAGAACCAATCTTAAGGCAGAATGTAGCTTATCAACCGTTCGGCTTTAAGTCGAGCCAAATGAATAAAGTACTTTGTCATCTGCATAAGGGCACATTTTAACTGCAAAAAGGATAAAAAAACAATACTGCCTTTGGGTGCTCCTTTTAAAATTCACAAATGGGGTAAACTGATGCATGCTGCTGTTGCTAATCTGATGCAAACAACAACTGGGGCTGAAATGTTTACATCTTAGCGCTGATGTTTGATTTCTTCTCGTGGCAGATGGCTGATTCTGGTGGACTGCCACAGCTCACACAGGTAACATCACAAACACTTACAAGACTTCCTTCCAAACAAAAATAAACATCCGGACAAACAATGACGACGGCATTTACAGTGTGACTGAATTAAAAACCGATGAACTTTCTTCCAGCCAGGGAAGCTGACTGAAGCCTTCAAGTATTTCCTGCAGGGAATGGGCTACAGTGAGTATCCTCAACTTGTACTAAGATTAGTAAAAGTAACACGAAGAAATAGTATACATATGATGAAAATGTTTTAATGCAGAGGGAGATGAATTGTTAATCTTACCCTCTGTCTTCCTTGCCCCGTTTTTTCAGTTGCTAATGTGAAGGATCGGAGGTTAAGTGGAGGGCCAGGTACTTCCTCCTTCCCATTCAGCTCTGACCTCTTACTGCTGCCCTCTTCAATGGCATTTTCAAAATTATTTCCTTTTTTTTTTTTTTTTGGTTCATCTCTTGGGTTATGAATATTCTAATATTTTTTGGGCTGTGATTATCTGTTTCACTTTTTTTATTTTTATTTTTTTAATCAGATCAGATTTTTCCTTCAGTGGAAAAATACACTGTCCTCACTCCCCGTTCCCCCATTCCTACTCCATCGCATCCCCGATTATGCTCTTTGCATGGCGTTATGCTAGCTTTGAGCAAAAGCATTCAAATTAAAATCACAACAAACAGAATGTCTTCAAATGAAAATTATGCAAAAATGGGTCCCACTGGGAGTCGAGACATCCAGGTGGATATTTTTGCATATATGCTGAAAACCAGATGTTTTCATACACTGTATAAAAAGATACATAGCCTTCTTTTCAATAATTTCACAATAAAATTGACTACAATTTTCCTCTTATCTGAAAAAATACCAAAATTATGTCCTGTGTGTAAATGCCGGGAGAATGAGAGAGAATTCATGGAGATTTTATTTTACTTTCTTCAAATTCAGTAGTTTACATATCTTTCCCTAAAATGTGGCAGAACTGCCTCCAAGCCGCATGACTTTGGTCAAATCTTTTGGGTGTTCCTTCACAAGCTGCTTTTTACCCTTCCCTCTTGAGAAAACAGGTGTAACTGAGTCAGCATTGTAGTCTGTCTTGCTTTCTTACACCATTTCAGCTTTGCTGAAACAAGTTTTTTGGGCGATCAGGGCTTCATAACGGCCTGATTTCACACAGCACGGATTTTATCATTTGCAGGCGGCCTACCACCGTCGACTACCGGGGGCTCTCTTTGTTTTCTGTGCACTATTCAAAAATAAATTGTGTTTAGAGAGTCCACACATAACTGGTGAAGACTTCAGATTAAACAAAGGCAATGTGTTGTGCATTGCAGCTTATTTTTGCATGCCCATTATTCCTGTGTTTTGCATGTGGTGGAAACCAAAGCAGTGGGACCATTTTTATTTACTTCTTTAGCAAGATTTGTCCAAATACTGTTGAGATGTGTGGTGAAACACTTTAACTATTAACAAATCATAAATTGATAACTCAATCAATCAGTTATCACTTTAACATTGCTGACATCTACTGACCTTTGGTGGGAACTTCAACATTTCAGACCTTTTCGTACAGATGAAACAAATAATTTCAGAAATGATGTAGCCATGGGATTTACTTAATAAAATAGATGAACTGAATAAATTTATTTAAAATATACTGTAGCTCTTCTCTGCGACAGACTGGCAACCTGTCCAGGTGACCCCGCCTCTCGCCCGGAACATTAGCTGGAGAACGGCACCAGCACATCCCGACCCCACTAGGGACAAGGGTGTTAGAAAATGGATGGATGGATGGATGGATGGATGGATGGATGGATGGATTGATTGATTGATTGATTGATTTGTGTATCGTAACCTGAGAATAACATGCATGGTGCCAACAATGTGTCTCTCTGCCGACACATTAGCAGCTTTTTTACCAGCCCAATTTTTTTAATGGCTGCTTTACAAGCCAGTCAGCTGAAAAAGAGGTATAATCTTCAGTTATTCGCATTAGCATGTCCTCCCTACATCTCCCTGACATTACCTCATTACGTTGTGTTTTTTGGTTTTTTTGGAGGTGTGGGGGCTCTTTCCAAAAATCCAACTGCCTCTTCTTCTCCTCTTTCTCCTCTCAGTGCCCTCTGCCAGCATGACCCGCCTGGCCCGCTCCAGGACAGCCTCCCTGACCAGCGCCGGCTCCATGGAGGGGTCCCGCTCTCGCGCCTGCACCAACTCCGACAGCGGCGAGGGTGTCGGTGCGGTCTCCCAGACCATGGAGGTGTCCTGCTGAGGAGCCACAGAGAAAAGGGAGGAAGAGGGGTAGTGGCAGGTGGAGAGGGAAGAAGAGGATCAAAAATAAGGCTTGATGAGTGTCAGCTGGCGGCTTTCTCTCTCTCGCTGTCTTCATCTTTGTCTGCCATCTTCTTCCCCTTGTCACTGTAAAATACCATCTATACTGCTTTTAACATGTCCGGCAGACCTTTGACTAGCCACCCCAAACTCCTTTCACCTCACACTTAAGGATTTAAACTGCTGGTTTTGCTCTTGAAATGTCATTCTTGTGTTTGCTAAGTGTTCCTCATTTAATTTGCCTGCATCCCTCTAATTCCCTTCCTCCTCCCCCCCAAGAAAAGACACACACACGTGCACCCCGACAAACTACTGGTTACCCACACACCAATATGTAATTTAAAAGCTCCTGTTTGTTTCGAAGGCAAAAATGAGAAGGAAAGCAGAACTTTTTGGGGGTGCCACAAAGGTAAAAAAATGAAAATAGATAAATGCATGTGGATTTTGGAAAGTAGTTTGTGTTATTTGTGAGAAATTGGCAGCATCTCTCTCTGAAATGCTTATGAGGAAGCTGATCTCCTGCCATAAGAGGGCCGATAGGAACAAAAAAAGGTGCGTCCAGAGTGGGGCAGGTTTCATCACGTGGTCTTATCGTAGCATGATGTGTTAGACATGATGTGTTAGCTTATTTTAGAGCCTAGTTAGAAGCACACTGAAGCATAGCTGCACTTGATCTGAGTATAATTTTAAGATAGGACAATTAGATGTTGCCATCTTCCCCAGCCTGGCTCTGTAGATTTACGTTTCCATTGAAAATAAAGTGGAGGCAACTTTTCTCACCTGTGATCCTGGAAATTAAACTCCCATCAGTTTAAATAGATGCAGAGAGCTGATGCGTTTGGAGTAAGGGTGATTTTTATGCAAGATGACAATCTGGAGCTGCGTGGTTTCAAATCAGGCATGCAGTTTCTGAAGGATGTGCATTTTTCAAGTTACAGGAAAAGTAAAAACATTATGATAATTTCTAGGATGGTTGCAGTTCTGTGTTGCATGTTTATCTCTGCAGTATGGTGACGGTTGAAACTACATTTTCTTGTACGAAATTTTTATGTATAAAAAGTATTTTTTATTGTTTAAGCTGTTTGTTTAGAGTTAAACTCATCTGTAAAAGTTTATACATTTTATGTTAGATTAGTGGTCATACTGAACCAAAACAGGATGAAAAGATGCTTCATTATCATGTCTGTATTATTTGTTCATCCTACGATGAAATACCTCAGATTTTAGAAAGTTTAGTTGTTTTTAAAGAATATTGTTAGTTCTATAAAATGAGTAGAATATTTTTATATTCCCTATATAACTGTAGGGAATAGTTTTCAGATTTTTCAAACTACTTCTCTGCCTTTTTGAAAGGAAAGTTACATCAGTCAGTCAACCAGAGATTAGATTTATCTTGAAAGACAATGATTTGTTAAAAAAAAAAAAACAGTTTTCTTTCCACCTGTTTGATAAAAGCATCAAAATTAGATATTCCCATTATCTTTGTTCTACAAATGAATCCGCCAAAGCACATTGGCCTACTTTGACACACTTTTTCTTTATGTAACCAGTTTCATAAAAATCATATAATGACTAGGAGTAAGTGGTTTAATGCATAGATGTAGGATAATCTTGATTTTTGGGAGCGGGTTAGATTTAAAACTACTACCTCTATCAAAAAGCTGGACCACATTTCTTCTCTTTTGTGTTTTATAGTTGTTAGAATTAAAGAAAATAAGGAAGAGCCTGCCTCTCTACTCTCTTAGTGAAATCATTTAGGAAAATCTCCTTCTTTCTTGCATTTGTCAGGCCGGGCTGGTGAACATGACTGCTTTAGCTGAAATGTTCTGTATTAGTGGGATTTACTGCGTGCAGCTTTAAGGTGTGTGTAGGTCACTTCACGTTAAAGACAATCCACAACAAAATGATAGCTTAGAAATGTTAAACGCATATTTGCATGTGTGTGTAAATCTTGGTGCATTCCTATTTGAGTAGTATGTAAAAATAGCAACGTTTTCGTTAGGCTGATTAGATGGATGTTTAGAGTCATAAATGCGACACCCATCGTGGATCTGAGGCTCTTCTGCACCAACGCAGTTCTGGCAGTAGTCGGCTGTTTGCGGTCTCCGACGTGACAATCACACTCTGACCAGAAGCCAAACCAGAACAGGTTTGGGGAGTCAAGGCACCCGAGAATTTCCCTTACAGCGCCCAGCCCTGTTGCGTGGATATACCAAAGCTGCACCCTCACACTTTCCACTTTCGACACACAAGCGCACATTTTCGCCCATTTACTGAAAGGAGAGCTGTGTGGGCTGGGTTTTGTGATGAGACTGTGCCAAAGAAAAACACAAAATGTACACAAGCTCATCGCTCCATGGCCAGTGAGTGATTTGGTGTTTACTCATAATCTCACTAGTTTAGCGCTTTTAGTCGTACAGCAAGAGTAGTTTGTGACTAAGGCACGTGCTGTCCTCTGTGAACTCTGGCCATCTTTGCTGAGACTAAACATGGTGCTCCCCGGGTTTGTATTTAGCTGCATTAACGTCCAGTATTCATGTACTCTCACTTCACCTGTGACTGACTTCCGTTTTTCTTTTTCTTTTTTTTAAATGAAACAAAGCATTTCCGTCCCCTTTAGGAAGGGGCGTAGCTTCCAAATACTGAGGTGTGCGTTCCCTTGAGGCGGCCTGCCAGAGGCGGGGCTTTTTTGGCGCCATTTGGGCTCCAAGCTCGGAATGTAGGGCAACCCCCAGCCATCTTAAAAATAAAAAAAAAATACCCTCTCCCTAAAAAAAAAAAAAAAAATCACAAGGTGCCCCGGCTCTCACAGGCAAGCCCAGCCGCACCCTAAAGGGCTATCAACTGAAGTCACTTTTCAAGAGTGTTGTAGTAACTGTTCTGGAGCACCAGGGGGGGACAGGGAGCGTGCAACGAGTGGTGGCTAAAGCAGAGCAGAGAGAGATGCTGCCCTGAAAAACAGTTGAATGAATGTTAACGGAAAAGAATGTGAATCTGTTGACGCACGAGAGATTAACTGTTGTGGTTATATTAAAAAAATGTAACATAAGTTGAAAGCGGATTACGAGATCTGATCACCCTGCAAGTGAATTTTCAAACAAATCGAGACTGCATGTAGCGGAGTTCGTGTTCAGTCATCTTTCAGTGTTTCTTCTCTTCATAAAAAACTATTTTCTGCCTTCTTACACTCTGGTTTCCTCCCACACAACTTCGACCCACACTGCCTGGGGGGCTCCTGAATGTATCTTGTCCCTTTTTTGAAGTGCTGTACGGTATTGTCATCCTACACCTCGATCTCACCACGGTTTGCACTTCTTCTCTGTGCCCCCACACCTCTTAACATTTAACCCTGAACATGAAAACAGCAGATCCTTCCTCCGCCTTCTTCTTTGAAGGTCTTTCAACAGAAAAGTCCATGGCTCCCTGTCAGCTACTCTCTGGATCGGTTTGTTTAGGCCTCCTCGCTCGTGTAGATACTTTTTATTTCTAGAGCAGGTTACCATTACCAAACACTAACACTACTGTAACGTGAGAAAACACATTTCTGTTTCTCTCCCCTCCATTTTTATAGTTAACTGTAGGGTGTAACCTCATCTTGGTATAATGATCTTGATAAACGTGTTACTACTACTCTTATGCTTCTACTTACTGCCATTAATATTGATTTGTATGAAGCAATAAGGTCTTTTTTTTTCTTGTTTGTTTCATATTGTGGGAGTCTTCCCTGTTAGCTTGTTTCTATTCACAACAGTAGAAAGACTCTTACCTGCTTCGTTGTCATTCAGATGTGTAATGTAAAATTTTAATATATATACTATATAAATACAAACTTAGCTGTCTCTGTCCATGTACTGGTCAAGTAACAAGAAATAAAGACTAAGTGTCAGAATTGCAGAAGTTGTCAAATTTTTTTTCTTCATTTGCTTTTAGATAAAGCTTGAAGAACTGCAACTACCAGCTGTTATGGAGCTCACTCACACCCAGCAGCGCCACCTAGGAAACATCTAACAGTATTGATCCTTTACGCATTTTCTCAGGATTCTACCAAATATTTTATTAGATTTCATTGGGATTTTATGTGATAGATCAGTGCTAAGTTGGGCAAAACTCAAGATTAAAAAAGATGGAAAATGGTTTTCAAAAAAATAAAATTGCAAAAAGTTTGCTGTAGATTTTTATTCAGACCCTTTCAATCTGATATTTCTTTTCTTGAGAAGGATTTCAGGAGTGAAAATTATTTGGACACTTTGTCAACCTGCATCAACTTACTGTACAAATCATCTTGAGGACAGAAAATGGTCCTGGCGTCCCAGATCTAGCTCTAAATCTAATAATATAAAGTGTGATAATTTTGACTAAATGTCATTTACCCTCTCAGATAATTTCTGGCTGAGATTACAGGCTATGACAAGAAAAGTTCTGTTTTCATTTCAAACAAATCAGACATTAAGGAGATAAAATTAGTTGATGAAACTGGAAAGCAGAAGGAAGGTCACTTTTAAAAAGAAAACATTTTTTAAGACATAAAGAAGATGAATTTTCAGATTAGCGCAGTGCTTTCTGGCACTTATTCAGCATTACTGCTGCTTTTACCTCATTTGAAACAAAACCTTGTAAGAGAGCATTTGGGCATCACTGTACACATGCAACATCTGGTCCACTGGACTGTAGTTCAAGGACAGAATGTCAGAAGACACCTTATTTATGAAGATGCCAACTTTGAAATTCTCCTTTCCTGTCGTCGTATCAAAAGAATAAAAGATCTCCTCTGTGTTTTTGCTGACAAAACGTGTAGCATAGAGGACGCCACAGGCCATGAAGGTGTTGGTCACGCTTCGCTTGTAGACTGAAGTCCGCCAGGTTCTGCTGAGCTTCGGCGGTTCACTCTCCTCCACCTTCGATAGAACTAGGTTCCCGTGGTCCTGGGTGGTGGTGTAGACCACCCAGACACCCGACTCGTCTGTGGCCAGGTCCAGGTCCGTGAACGGATAGCACTCTTCAAGGTGGCAGAAATCACCCTTTGAGTTGTACCTGGTAAACAAGCAGAGGTGATCACAGAGCAGTGTTTTAGTTTTGGACAGTTGTTTGAATACAACAAGTTGAAAACATTTATAAATCATGATGAAAAATATTTGAGATTATGCCTGTTATAGCTTAAAGTCAGAGTTTGATCAAGTGCAGCTTTTTTTCCTGAAGGTTATTTAGTTATATCTAGCCATAATTGTCTTTCACTCACTCTCATTAACATAGCATATTACATAAAACTACTGAAATTCTGCTGTGGCTTTCGGGTCCCATCCACACAGAGAGGATTTTACGTGTGTCCGCAAAATGTTTCTGTGCATCAACAGTGAATCGGCATCTTGGGAGCCCAGAAATAATCATATTTGAGTCCAGGTTCCATTGTGGATAAATTTCAGGAAGCTGGTTTTGTGTTTCTGTGTGGCTGCACACACCGCTTCCTCTTTTAAACAACAATGACGGCAAAGCTCCATCACTCTCTCTTCCCCGCATGAAGAGAGAGTGATGTTTATTTCACCCTCACAAATAAACGTTGTGCCAGTCTATGTTTGTGGTGTCATTCTCTGGCAGCACTACAGAGAATCTGATTGACCCAGCATACCTACGACACCATTTTCTGTGGTGCTGCATCCAGCCGGATGGATGTGTGATTTTTCTTCAGTTTTTCTCTGTCATCATTGATATTGACAGATTTTCACAGTCGCCATCAGTTTCATCAGCTGTTCATAGAAGCTCTTAGAATTGTTCGGAGTATGTTGTCATTTTCTGGATTTTATTCTTACACTCACAACTTCAATAAGAGTTAAGCACCAACCTGGTTCCTTTGGGTAAATCCAAGGAGGTCACACCTTTGGAGGTGAGGTTGAATCGACAAACTGCATCTTTGTTGTAGCAGTTGTAGTACAAGGCCCCTGCATACAGAACCACATTCGGTCCCTGGATGGTGTTGGTGGTCGGGTTAGACGGATGGATCTGAACATTTCCTAAGGACAAAGAAGGCGTAAAGCACTCAGTTTGAATTAACATAAAGGCGATTTTTAAAAATTACCCTCTAAGTGACATTTTCTATAATCGGTCGACCTACACATGAAATATTCAAGCAATCAGTTCTCTTCTGAAGATAATCCCACACAAATTGATAGTTTTTACTTGACAGTTTGAGTTAATTTTAGTCAGAGAAATACAGATGTAATCAAGCCTGCGGGGGTTCAGGCTCTTACCTGGAACACTGATACCAACAATGAGAGAGCTCAGGCTGGAGTAGAGACGGACGTAATGAGCGTATCTGTTGCTGGACGTCAACATCACCCTCCAATGCCAACTCTCCTTCCCCGGCTCTGGTTTGGGATCCCGACCCCAGGCTCCATACTTGTACGAACCGGGATACTCTCCAGCTGTGTGGACCCTTGGTCCGGTGATGTTGACGAGACGACAGGTGCCTAGGAGAATGTGAAATCAAAACCTCCAGGAAGATATCAAGCAATACTGTATATTTTCATAGTTTCAACAATTCCCAATTTTCATCAGCAGGAAACTTCCTTTAAATGACCTATTTATGATCCAAACAACCATTTTCTGTGGTTCTGTTGAGCTTATGTGATAGGTTGTTGCATTCAGAGGTTTAAAACTTACCACCAATTAGCTGAGCGGGTTGGATAGTGGGGATAACTTCATTGTTTCTGCACTGGTCCAGGTCTCTCTTCAGTCGCTGGTTGGCTTGTTGTCTCTTCACCACCTGCATGGTGTCAAATTTTTCCAGCTCCTCCATCTCTTCCTTTACATTCTCCAACTAAAAAAAAAAACAAACAAAAACCCAATGAATGTCAATTAATGATTTGGAATTGTTGATGCTCTGTTAATATACTTAAATTTCTCCAAATGTGGCAACATTGATGAGATATGTGTCGGAGTAGTGATTCATTTAAAGACAAAGCACTAAAACTACTGAAGGGTTATGAATTTACCTGCTGAGCTACGTTTTCACTGAGGTGGTCGCTCTCTGTGGTGGTTCTGTTGAGCTTATCAATCATCTGCTGGATCTCTGCGAGCTCGTTCTCGATGACGTGCAGACTCAGAACTCCGAACAGCTGTCCATCATCCTCCTTTTCCAGCATCCCTACGTCCTGCTCCAGCTGGGGCAGGCGTCGACTCAGGCCCAGCAGCAGGCTGTCTAAGGCAGCACTCTGTCGGAGCAGTAAGTAATCAAGCAGTGCACGGATGTAAATGCACAGTAAGTCCATCTGAAAATGAGGAGACTGGCCTACCTTTTTTGGAGTGACGGTGTTTGTGCAGCCTAAAGCGGCATCCTGTGCTGCTTTCAGCTTGTCGTAGGGAAATTGTTTCTCTGAGCTTATCAGCTCACACCGACAGTCATCTGACGGTGCTTTCTGAAATAACGACACATTACAAGCAGAGAGAAATGAGCAAATAATTGATATCTAGAAATAAATACCATTAATAACCTTCTTACCTGCTGGGTGACAGTGAACAGGGCCCACAATGGAAGGACGGCAAGCAGCTTCATGATGCATCAGAGAACAAATCAAACTGCCTCGCTGCAGCACCAGCTACTCTTTCATGAACACTCCCACACGTTCCTGTATGTGAGTCGGTGGATTTGCATGCTTGCAGGGTTTCACTTCCTCTCTGCGGTTGGGATTGCAGAAAAGTGGGATTTCTTTGTTCCACCTGTTGAAGAAACACACAGAGATGGGTACAATATACAAGGCCATTGCTTCTGGGTGGACACATTTTACAAAAAGAAGAGTTGTTCAAGCCTGATATATGCATTGCCTAATCAGTTAGTGTGGAAAAACTTTAATGCCTGGGAAAAACTCTTGTTGCTCAAAATCCACTTAGAAAATGCACAATGATGCAAAATTTTCTCAAGTTACATTTTATTTTACTTTGCTTAAGATTAGGACATTTGTCTTCCTTTATAAAATTTATTATTATTTCTCTACTTTTTGTTTTCCACAACACCTTCCAAGTTGGTACAATAAACAATGAAGTTGCTAATCACCTTCAGTATGTTGACCAATATACAGAATGACTCATTGAACTGTTTTCAATAAATAAATACCATTAAAAAATGTCCATGCTACAACCAAACAGTCGTTATTACTTTGTTTTTCAGTTTTATTATTTTTGTATTTAACGCTGACACAAAGTACCCCATAAGTAGAAATTTAGTGGAAGATACTGCAAGGCATTTGTAGATGGATGCTTAAAATTTTAGTTACTGATGTATCATTGCTGAGAACGGAACAAAATTATGTATTAATATCTATAAAACCTCAGGGATTTTGTTTTGAAATGGAAAAGAAAGGATTAAGAATGATATTTTTGACATGTTCTTTTACAGGGCAACTTTAGAGCTGAAATGTTATAAGAAGTCAAACAATAACAATCATGAAAAAAAAGGGAAATGAGAGAGTCCTTAGGCGCCAATATTTGTTGTGAAACTTCATAGTGTTAGTTGTTTTGCAATTTCAATTCCATGTGAAATCTGTCAAGGTTTTGCAGTCATTTCCATTCACGTTTTTCACATCATATCAATTTATGAAAGCTAAATCTCTTCAATTGTAACTCCAGAATAAAATCAAGATGTAATGCAAAATATTGAGTCTTAAATTAATGTGAAACAGCAGAAAGAATCAAAATTGAAAATCTCATCTGATTGAACATTTATATCAAAAAACATTATTTATAGAAAAGATATTTGTTGTTGGAGCCAGCTGTCCCTCATTAATGAAAGAAGAAGTGATTTTCTTTTCGTGAAGTAAAACTACCACATATATTAACGTGATGGAAATAATATCTTTTGCATTAAAGAAACAGGAAATGAGTGACTCCTGAGTCAGCCACAGCTGTTGTAAAACTAGCTACAATTTCCTTTTCTGGGGAAAATTTTATATCCTCAATGCCTCTTAAATTGAAATAAATAAAGAGGAAAATCATAGGTTGACATGCAGAGGCTTAACAATTAACATTTTACCTCAGACATGGGTTTATGCAGTATATTGTTTGATGGCATACACAATTTTTAAACATTTAAAATGTAAAGTGAAGTTGTGATTTGAAAAATTTCACAATTTGCACAGAAGAGCTTCTTCGTTAGCAAGGGTGGTTCTGTTTTCTCTCTCTGCTCTAAAATAATACCAGTTTACACATTGTTTTCACTTGCTATTGTTGTAAACACATTAGCACATAGTCTTACTTTTAGGGGTTCAGAAAGGATGCTGAAATAATAATAATAAACAAGTTTTACATAAAAAAAGAAAGCCTAATATTGTTATTGTTTTAGGTTGTTTGTTGTTGGCAGTTTGTAGAAAAGGACACAATCAATGTAAAATTATTTAGACTTGGAGTCAAACTATATCCATTATATTTTTTATTACACTTTGCTTTTTTGTTGGTGTTATTATTACTTGTATATAATTTTTAAAAGAAACAATCTATAAAGGATGGCAGTTTCTAGCTAAATAAATGACAAATTACATTATGTTGTCTCTAGTTTTAATCATTTTATTGATTATGAACTGCTGGAAAAGATGATTTTTGTCATCTGCATAGAAGAAAAATATCACCTTTGAACAAGCAATGGATTATAACACTTGATTTAGAAAAAATGATCTAATACTGCAGTACAAATAAAATGTGTTTTGTTCAAACTTGTCCTCAAGGACAACATGGCTCTCTGCTTCAGCACACCTGGCTCCAATATTAGCTCATTAGCAGCATGCTGTAAAGCTCGACTGCATGCTAACGAGACATTTAATTCAAGTGTGTAAGTCAAGGAACAAATCTAAAAAGTACAGGACTCAGGCCCTTAGGTCTGCTATATCAGTTTGAGCACTAGCGGAACAAGTCAGAGTCGGGCCAGGGGGCCGGGGCTAATGACACAGACAGTGGGCCTTACAAGTTTCACCACTACGGAGAGTGACTATGTCATTCTGAAATCCATCTGTCATGAAGTACAACAAATCAAGAGAACAGAAACATCTGGAAGATGCTCTTCCATTCGGCTCCAATTTAAACCTTAACTATAAACGCCATACTGCTGTCTTGGCTCAAAAACCCGCTCAATCCGAACTGTTGAAAGCGACTATAACTCAGCCTTCAGTCCCTGACATCACCGCTGTACCACCGACAGAGAGAAAAGGGGATGTAAGCTATGCGGCTGGACTGATACAATTTACAATCAGACTACAGTTAACTCACACTTTGTGAATAATGTCAGAGTTACTATCTGTAACTAGTCCGGCTCCTTCGCTGGGCTGGCAGTTTTGGCGGGTCTGAATCGCTGCCAACAAAAAAGTCCAGTTCATCTCCAAGACGAGAACAAAATATGCGTCCAGTTTTTGGTTTTTCCTTGTTCTCTTTTTTCCATCCTTTTCACTTTGCCGCTCCATGGAGCTCCACTCATGTTAACTTAGTCCGTAAAAATGCTCTTGGCAAACTGTGTCAATTGGCACAGTTCGCCAAGTGACTGATGGTGACGTTGGTGGACGGCTGGTGACAATCTTTACCCAGAATACCAACACATTCTCACTCCCGACTCGTCATATTGAGGAGTATATGAGTTGGGACAATTTCTGACCATGCGTCACATATTGACGCGAAGGGTACCCCCTTCGAGTCAATATGTGAAAACTTGGGTAGGTCACATGTTTTACGTGGATTATTGACCCGAAGGGTTCTCGCAACCACTGCCGAACCTTCAAAACCCGACGATTTGGTTAGGTTTAGGGCAAAAATTATGGTAAGGCATAGGGTAAAACCCCTCGCGTCACATATTGACTCGAAAGAGGTACCCTTTGCGTCAATACCCTGTGACGAGGACGGACCGTCCGATGCGTCAATACGAGTTGGGAGTGAGGATGGGTTGAGAATACACTTGGATACAATATGGACGACCCACTTGTAATTTTGTGTGTCATAAAGTTAAATGTAAGAGTGAAAATAAAGTCATGTAGCACAACATTTTATACCCACTATGTCACTAAAATTAGTCGGTCTTGTAAAGTTTTGAACAATTACTGGAGCAGCCTACTATATAATTTACTGGGGCACCATTTTGTATAGTTCTACATACACCATATCAACAGGAGAGAGAGCCCACCTTCTCCAGCTCTCATCAGACTTGGAACTGCAGAAAGGCTTGAAACCCTAAAGCAGGGGTACCCAAAGTTGGTCCTCGAGGGCCAGCATCCTGTTTTAGTTCTCCCTGGTTTAACGCACCTGGATCAAATGATGGCTCGTTAGAAGGCCTAGGAAGAACATTGACATGCTGATGAACCTGAAAAGGTTGTTGGTGCTACCAGGGAGAGAACTAAAACCTGCAGGATGCCGGCCCTTGAGGACTGACTTTGGGCACCACTGCCCTAAAGTCATATTCTGCCTCCCATCGGGGCACCCTGAAGCTCCGCTGAGTTTGAGACCGCTGGCATAAGAGATTTGTTTGAAATAATATAAAAATGTAGTAAACTGCAGAAATGGATGGATGTCATTATTCTATTCAGCTCAGTGTTGCTGGTTCAATGACATGTTGCTGAGTTGAGAGGGAGGAAGTGATTTTGTTTTTCAGGGCGAAACAATGTGTGTTCCAAAAACATGAAACAATAACTCTTGCATTAAAAAGGGGAATGGGCGACTCCTGAGTCAACCATATTTGTTGTGAAACTTTACAGTTTCCCATCCTTTGTGGGGTTTCATGTGGATGTGAAAGCTTTCTGTGGTGACAGATTTGTGAATCATCAGAGGGTTTGGTCGTAGTATTTCAGTGAAGGGAGAGAAAGGGGAGATACTTGGCATTAAGGTGTCCTGCCGTGAAGATGCTGCCATTTCTCCTTCTTCTGCTAACATCCCTAGTGAGTTTTAAATCTATTCTTGTTTCCTTTTGTTAATCCAGCTTTTTACCAGTGTTCTGTATACTGCATTGTTTTTGTGTGTAGCTGCAGAAAGGTGGAGATGCCCAAAGTGTGCTCGGCCTGAGTAAAGACGGCTCCTGTCATTGTGAGGTGAACTCCACCATGTGGTCCTTCCCGGTGCTAAAGTACGAAGCTGTGCTGCTGCAGGTTAAAACCTGTGAGGGATCTCTGAGCAGTCTGCAGGAACAGGTACAAAGTAAAACTGCTGTCACTGATATTTTCCATTAAATTATTTGGATTTTATGAAAAGACATCATGTTTATTGCTTAAATACATGTCAATTAATAATGATACTTGCTTTCCCAGACTATCGTTTATACATTACGCAGTAAAGGATTATTAAAAACTGTGCTGAGAAAGTTATATGACATGAGGTTGATAGATTGAAAACATTAAACTGCACTTATTTTGTTGTATTTTTACTTCTTCAATAAGCAGTAAAAAGTGGAATTATTATCCTAACATAGAGGGCAAATTCGGCATTTAAACTCTGCACTTCTGCCACTTTTTTTTATCTGTATATCTCCATATACTTATATATAAACATATACATTCTCAGTTGTAAAACTTTTTACGCTATATGTCTAGTTATTGTACATCTATTTATTAATTGTTTAGGATAATTTAATTAGACTGTGTCTTTTATTGTTACTCAATGTTAGTAACGCCCTGTCTTGTATCACTGTGGGATAGTGAGAAACGTCATTTCGATTCCCTTGTATGTCTGGACATGTAAGAGGAATTGACAATAAAGCTGATTGATTGATTGATTGACTGATTGAAATGTTCATGACAGAATGACACAGAATAAACTGAATAAAAAATATATATATTAAATGTAAAATTGATTTCTGTGCCCAATAAGCCCACTACCCAACAATAATGCCAAACAGCATTTTCGTTAGTCCTTTACATCAGACTCTTTCTGATTGTTGTTCAGGGTTTTATTCTTCCTTCCATCTGCCCCCCATGTAGGTATAATGTGGCTAAATAAAGCGTAAATATGAAAATCCTCTTTGACTATTCAAATCACTTGGATTATTTTTAAGGAAATGGATAATGGATTACGTTTTCTTTATTTTTTAGTGCAACATATGTAGCTTCACACAAAATTGCCAGGCTATGATGTTAGCATCTATGAATAAAATCTTGTCTGTATATATATACCTGTATATATACAAGTATATATACAGGTATATATATATACCTGTATATATATATATATATATATATATATATATATATATATATATATATAACACTGAGTTTCTATTTCTGTTTCTCCTCAGGTGTTGCTCTCCACCACTCGTCTTCCTCAGATTCAGGCTCAAGTTGAAAATGTGACAGCCCGTCTTCAGCCCTTTCAGTACCTTCGCCACCAGGGCCTGTACACCGCACTGTCTCTGCGCCTGCTGGGTCAAGAACTCAGCCAGCTAGAGATCGGACTCAGTGCAGTCCACACCCAGCTGAACAACACGCAGACTCAGAAACTTTCCACAGAGGTACAACAAAGTGCAGAAAAATATGGATTCTCATAAATGTTTACTGTTCTGAGAGGATGTGTGTTTATGTTTGTTTGCTAGGTGGGTAAACTGCGTAAAGATGTAGAAAAGATGCAAGTCTCAGACACTATTAATCTAAAGACCGTGAAAGAAAATCTCCGCTACCTGAAGAACAGCGTGGAGTCCTGCAAGACAATTCCCAAAGACTTTAAAGGTAAGTTGTTGTATTAATCAATTACGACATGTTCAGTGTAAACAGTAGGTACACCATCCACCATTTTTAATTCTGGCCTACCTGACTTCATTTTTTTGAATGAAGTCATTAAGTGTTGATGCCAAACACTTAACTAGTGTTTGGCATCAACAGATGCACTGCATTGCAAAATATAATAATCATACCAGTCCTGTGAGAAACACCTAATGAAATATTGAAAGTGTAATCTGTACTCAAGGCACTTTTTCCCCGTTTCAGGCCAGCACAGGTACTGCATGAAGGGTCTAATTACCAACATCAGTGAACCTGTCACAACCAGTACCAGTCCCTATGGTAAGAGCTACATCTCTGGATCATGGGGCAGACAGGCAAAGATGGACGCAGAGGGAGAGAAGGACAGCTACTGGGTTCAAACTCTGCTCAACAGCCACGTCTATGGTAACACCCTCCGTGTTTACCAAACCTATGAAGACTTCATGGCATCTGTCAACCATAAGGACTACACCCTTGCCCCATCCTACAATCATGCTGATGCCGTCGAGGGTCCAAGCGGTGTCCTGTACGGTGAAGCTCTGTACTATCACTGCTACGGCTCTGCCGACGTCTGCCGCTATGACCTGAAGACCAAGTCTGTCAAGCGGGCGACCCTTCCAGGTACTGGTGTTGGGATCAAAAACAAGTTTCCATATTGTTACTATGACTGCCGCCCGCATAGCGATGTGGATGTGGAGGCCGATGAAACCGGGCTGTGGGTGATCTACACCACTCTCAGCAACCATGGTAATCTGGTAGTGAGCAGGTTAGTTTGGGATGGCGAAGCTCAGACCCTCACCGTGACACAGACCTGGGAGACGAGGCTTTTCAAGAAGGCGGTAAGCAATGCTTTCATGGTGTGTGGTGTGATGTACGCCACTCGCTATGTGAACGATTACAGAGAGGAAGTATTCTACGCGTTTGACACAGCTACTGGTAAAGAGGACAACTCTCTTGCTCTGCCCCTGGAGAAGGTAGCCAAAGGAGTGGCTAGTCTTGGCTACAACCCCATCAAACGGCAGATCTACATGTACAATGATGGATATCTTCTGGCCTATCAAACCTACTTTTGATTTCATTGAATCATTTTATTTTTGAGCTAAACTGATTCAATACAACACAAATATTACTCAAAAACGATGCTTAATGAGCAAAAGTGTTGGCTAAACAACAACAATGGCCAATCAAAGATGTTAGCAAGTGTTGACTTATCATCAATGTTGGCTTTGCCATTTCAAAAACGTTGTATAATTAATGATGGTCGATCTGTAATGTGTAATGTTTGTTAATCCTGCAATACTATCTGAATAAAGATGTTATCTAGCAAATTTTTACCAAACAATATTGTCAGAGTTTATATAAATAAAGGATAAGTCTTGTGTTTCAGTGTGGTTTTTTTTCATGCCACAACACTTAAATATGAAAACTGTAAAACATCTTGTAATCTTTAAAAAGTACCTGTAATCACACTGGGATTTTTTTTTCATTTGGATGTTTGCTGCACACTTTTGAATCAATGTGTAGGAAATTTTTCTCTTTTGTGTCCCCCTCTTCAAAAAAAAAAAGGTTTAATATTCAATGAAGTATCCCTTTCCAATTTCTTTTAGAAGAATGCTAACATTATCTCTGATAATCTTAGTGCTGGCTGGTTAGGTCCAAAGTCTCTAAAACGTTGCCATGGTAACCTGGAGGGTCAGTGGCAGCTGCTCTTATCCCTCCCTCCTTCATCCTCAAATATTATGTGTAAAAATGATATTTTACACATGACTAAAATATTGCTCTTATATGGCAAGAGCCATAAATTACAGTTGTAATTTTTAAGAGATTTTTTAAAATTGTATATGCCTTTAGGGTATCACATCCCAAAATGTCTGAAGTCTATTATTTGCATTTTTCCTGGTATTTTTTACTTTACAAGGCAGCCTGCAGATGGAGCAATTGTCCAAGGAATTTACATATTCACTCAAAATGAAGCACTGTGATTTGCCATCTTGTGAGATTTTATTTATTAATTTTTTGTTCTGTTTTTATGACAAACTGTTAATATGTTTTTTGGTATTTATTCACATTTCAACCAAAATTGTATGCTTAATATCAAGGACATTTTATAATTTATATAAGCAATTCTCAGTAATTAATAGAAAAACTTAAATTTGCATTACAGCACTGAAATGATTTTTATAACTGTTGACAAGTTTTTTGTGTGTTTATCTGATCATGTTTGACCATTCATCTTTTGAAATAAGTTCTAAAGACAGCATATCACTCTTACTATTTTTTGCACTAATACAAAAAAATGCAAAGGCAGTGTAACTAATTACTAAAGTGCTGAGTGTATATCCAATAAAATCAACTGCATTTAGATGTTTTATTAAAATTTAAAGACCCTAATGAATTCATTTTAAATTGAAGTGTTATTCTTTGTAGTGTTTCTTTACTGATGTAGGCGTTTGCCTACTCTTTGTCTCAGGCCATTTATCATGTTTGTTAGGCGATTATAACAAACAGGATATAATGTCCTGAAAACAACTTCACTACTCAATCAAGAACAGGTGAAGTAATGGTCAGTTTTTACTAGGTTGGAAGATTTCAAAACAGAACATAATTTTAAAGTTAGGTTTTGGTTCCTAATCCCTGGTACTATTAAGCATCTACTGTACTACGAGGAAGTAAAAGGAGACATTATGGCTTCTTGTTGTTTCAAAAGTATTCTCTTATAAACTTAATAAAAGGATTTTCCATATTTATCACAATCCAGCGTGCATTTGAACAAGCCGAGTAATTTTATTTTTTAACTGTAGTTGATTATCTAACTAACAAAAGTCGAATCTGCCTCTTTACAATCAACTTCTCTTTCAACGACAGCGCTGCTGCAATAATAACACTAAAGTCATGCAGAAACGTTTTGAGAATATGCTGTCTTTCATAGGAAACTTGTTGCATCTGAAATTTTCATGACTAAAGAAAAAGGACAATGCTTATATAATCTAACACCATGATGATACTATCATGTCAAATGATCATACAGCGAGTACCATTAATTGTCACTCCTATGAAAAATAACGATCAGAGTACCCAAACAAAGCCTTGTAGGAGACCATTTTAGCATTACTGTATGCGTACAGCATTTGGTCCACTGGGTTGTAGTTCAAGGAGAATATGTTAGGAGACACCTTGTTTATGAAGATGTTAACTTTGAAGTTCTCCATCCCTGTCGTGGTGTCAAAAGAATAAAACACTTCCTCCACATTTGTGTCGATGTAACGTGTTGCGTAGAGGACGCCGCAGGCAAGGAAGGTGTTGGTCACACTTCGCTTGTAGACTGAAGTGTGCCATGTTTTACTGAGCGTCGGCGGCTCAGTCTCCTCCACCTTGGTCAGAACCAGATTGCCTAATGCCTCGGTGGTGGTGTAGACAACCCAAACGCCTGACTCATCAGTGGCCAGGTCCAGGTCAGTGTAGAGGTAGCAGTCTTCAAGGTGGCAGAAATTACTCTTCGAGTTATACCTAGCAGACCCAAGACAGAGATAATACTAACAATTTAAAAATAAAAAAAGAACAACACTAAGGCTGTAGTGATGATTCAAACAGAACTAGCACATCAAATGTTCTTGTTAAAATATTTAGCAACATTATCTAACCTGGTTCCTTTTGGTAGTTGTACGCTGGTTACACTTTTGCTGGTGAGGTTGAATCGGCAAACAGCATCTCGGTTGTAACAGTTGTAGTACAAGGCACTTCCATACAAAACATTATTGGGACCCTGAATGGTGTTGGTGGTTGGGTTAGAGGAAGCAATCTGAATGTTGCCTGGTAGAAAACATGTACAATCAGGGAAACACTAGAATACTCTTACTGGTGTGATTATAATACCTGGACCTCAGTTTGTCAAGAACGAAGAAGCTTAGATGTTTGCAGCGATCATATGTAGAATATTCTTCTCTTGTCACAATGTAAAGGATTACTTATTTGTTCTTTGCTCACACCTACTTGCAGATTACAATAGCGATAGAGGAACAGATTCAGTGCTTAACCAAGGACCTACTTCAGGTTCAGATGGTTAACTTCCATTTGGGTTAATCACCATGGTAACTCAGTATGGTTAAAACTAATTTGTTCAAAAGGCAGTGAGTTTTCTAGATAAAAGATAAAAGTCCTAAAAGGAGTGCCTCTCTGCCAATTAATATTTTTATGATAAAAGTGAAATAAATATATTTGCATGAACAGTGTCATATAAGGTTACATTTTACTTTTAGCAAAACCTTTAAGTACTTGAAACAGAAGCTAAAGACATTAAAGTTTTACCTAATAGAAGTTGAAGATTAAAAACTAACTAACATGAATCCATTTATTATCTATATGTGTTTACTCTTGCAGGGTTATGGGAGGGTCATGTTTTGGACTGCGTTAGGGTTGTGGACTGTGCAAACTCTATGCAAAAATAAACAATTAATATTATCATTAATATTGAAATAATTGGGTTTGGGGCACCATGTGGTGTAGAGGTAGAGCGAGCACTCATGTATGGAGGCAACTGGTCTTTGACGCAGCTGTCCAGTGTTCAATGCCTGACCCTGGGATGTTTGCTGCATGTCTTCCTCCTTCTCTCTTTACCCACTTCCTGTCTATTATATTGCAAATAAAGGCCACTAGTGTCATAAAAAATATATTAGAAAGAGACATAATTGTGTTTGTGTTGAGAAGGTGTATGTGAGTGAGTGTCACATGGAGGTGCACAATTGTTCATGCCAAGAAGGTTGAAAGGCCAGCAACCCACAGCACACAAGAGCAGCAAAGGAAGGATAAGCTTGGATCAGAAAGGCAACCAGTCCACACAAAAGGTTGCTTAGCAAAGCAAAGGAGCAGCAACTCCCAGGCCAAAGAGTCACAAGCTGAAATGTAATGGTCCACAAGTAGCACACCACTAAAGGGGACTCCCCACCTTGTTCCCTCTTGTCCCAAGACCAATGCAGCACCTGCTGAGACGTGGAACCTTTCAAGGATCAAAGATGTTAAGAGGAGAGTCCCCACAGAGTGGCCTCCTCCAAGACGAGGGCAGTAAGCCAAGCCAATTGAGCCCCGCTTCAGTGGCCCAGGACCCTAATACCCTGCCCCCATCCCAGTGCGCTGCCCACAGGCACAGCCAGCCACCCCACTGGAAGGGTCTCTGCCCTTTCAGCTACTAAGTCTCACACCTACCAACAAAACTTCCTGGAACCATATCGGGAGCAGAATGTTCTTCTTCTGCACTGGTGAGTTCCAGATCAACAAACAAATCATCTGATTGGCTGAGCCAAGATCCAGAAGAGAGTTCTTCAGTCTGCTGTAAGTATTCCACATAGTGATCTAAACGATGTGAATGAAACAAGCAAGATGAACATTTTATTTCCTTGTTTTTCTGCCTGACAATAAAGCTCAGTTTTTGTTTACAGAATATTAGAAAGATTCCCTACTTTCTTACGAATATTCTTAATGGCATTCAGGAATTTTGCTATTTTGTAATCAATCTAAGTAATCCTTACTGTTATACATTATTTTATCTTCTTAAATATGACTCCATGCCCTTTTATAATGCTTAAAACACTAATGTGTCATTTTAGCAATATAATTTTTTATCTAGTGATTTCTGGTGAGCTGGGAATCTGATAGAGACCATTCACCTGGGGGATTAAATCACAACCTGGTTCTTCTTCATGGGTGTAAAAGCCTCTTGTACACAAAGAACCAGCTATGAAATTCACAATGAATAAATGGTCTGAGGAGACCAAAGACACTCTGACGGAGAGTTCCAGCTCCATCATGTGGGAAAATCTCTGTGTTGGCAACACTGTGCCCCTCACAAAGGTCCAATGTTTTGCAGCTCTGGCATCAATCCTGAAACAATGGCTCTTCATGAGAAAAAGAAGAGACTGTTTGGATCAGGAAACAGGGAGGAGCTGAGAAGAAAGATTAGAGAAGGGGAAAAAAGTGGTGTTTGAAAGTCTGACGACAATTTCCAGTGACACACTAAATGCCCAGGTTGTAGGAGATTTACAGTGGATGAATAAGCTGAAACAGTTGTTCAGCAGATATAATCAGTCACTCACCACTCTCTCGTCTCCCCTGCTGCAACCCCCCTCATCTTCAACAACCGCCTGCTTTTCTTCCCCAAACTTGACAATTCTCAGCCATCTCTCACCCACTTCTGTTCAGAGAATTTCATCTTACAGCCTTCCCTGACACCACAACCCTGCCCCTTACAACATTTCAGGTGAGGAACAACCTGCAAAGGACTGAGGTGCAAAAGGTTGATGGTCTGGATGGCATTAGCTTCAGGCTCTTGAGGTACTGTGCAGATCAACTGTATGGCATCATGGGAGACATGTTCAACATGAGCCTGAAGCTGGGGAAAGTGTTGCAGCTGTGGAAGTCCTCCTGCATGGTACCTGTGCCGAAGACCTCTCATCTAAATTGGTAGCATTTCCCTCTCATCTGATGTAGATCCTCTGGAAGTTGGACATCAGCCATATTTACTCCTTTGGAAAATCTTCATCATAAGATCCATTACAATTTACTTACAAGCCTGATATCAGAGTGGTTGATCCCATCTTCTACTTCCTTCTCTGAGCTCTGATCTACATTGAGAAGCGTGGAAGCACAGTGTGGATGATGCTCTTTGGTTTATTCAGTGCTTTTAATACCATCCAGCCAAGACTTCTGATGGACAGTCTGAAACTGTCATAAGAGGACCACCGCCTGTCCCCGTGGATACTGGACAACACCATTTTCCTGCCACAGTAGGTGAAGACACAGGGCTGGTGTCTCAGACAGGCTGGTCTGCAGTACCGGGGCCCCAAAGGAAACTGTGCTGTTACTGTTCCTCTTCACCCTCTACTCTGCAGACTATTTCATCAACTCCCCATGCTGCCACTTTCAAAAGTTCACTGATGACTCTGCCCTAGTCAGCCACACCACAGGTGACAATGACTTAGAGTCCAAACAGATTTTTCTAACTGAACAGTATTATATCTTATGCTGTAAATTTACCCCTCCAGTAAATTCTTTATCCTTTTTTTATACTACTGTGTGAATGTGCATGGTTTCATCTTCTTAAAAGTTTGCTGTTTGTAAACCTGAATTTTCAAACAATTAAAATATTTTGTTATTGTATTTTACCAAATACAGAGCAATTTTAGGTATTGCTAGATACTTTTAAGGAGTGGGGCATTAGGGGTGGGGGTGAGAAGGGTATTTTTGAACACGTTCTGGTATCTTAAAACCAGTAGAAATTTATAAATAGTAATCAAACAGCTAACTGTACTTTACATAAGTGCGGAAGTTAAAATAAAGCACTGGATGCATATATTTTGAAGAATTATTGAGTCACTTTTTTTGGTTGCTTTTTTGTAGGCATACATCCTCACCTGGAGTGCTCACCCCAATGATGAGGGTGCTAAGACTGGGGTAGAAACGGATATAGTTAGCGTACTGGCTGGAAGTCAGCGGTACCATCCAGTACCAATTCTCCTTCCTCATTTCTGGTTTGGGATCGCGACCCCAAGCTCCGTATGCATAATTGCCAGAGAACTCTCCTTGTGTGTTCACACCAGGCCCGGTGATGCTCCGAAGTGGACCGCGTTGACAAGTACCTAAATAAATTTTTAAAAACAGGCTAATGAAACACAACTACACAGCAGCAGTTCTTTTGACAATTTTTCCTGGGAAAATGGTCAGTACATTTAAGCATTTGAGTTTAAGGTCATTGGGATCTTTATGTTTGAGGGAGTTACCATATGGTGGTTGGGTGGGTGCGACAGTGGCATTAACTCCGATCCTGCATGTTTCCAGGGCGCTCTTCAGGTGCCTGTTGACTTGTCGTCCCTTCACCACCTCCATGGTGTCAAATTTCTCCAGTTTTATCATTTCAGTTTTTAACTCCTCAAGCTGAGAAAGACAATGGAAACATTGAACATTTCGGGGGGAAAAAAGTTTAAGACTTTGACTTGTGAATTTACAGTAATATAAAAAAGCGTTGAAAAGTCATGGAGCCACAGACAGACTTTTAATATTGATTTTATGTGAGTGATGTTTTATTGAAATGGAAATGAAACATGTCTAGTTTATTTGTATCGGTCAGAATATTTACTCTATACACAAACTGTCTTGCTGTCTACTTTATAGCCACTAGATGGCAGCAGCTTTGCACTGTCTTTCAATAATAATATCTACAGGTTTTAATACATAAGGATACAACAGGTCAGCTTTAGGTCTCAGATTATAACTTTCCAACTTTAAACAACAAAGAAGCAGTTTCTTTGTTATAAAGTTTTTTTCTCAGCAGACTGGATTTTTTTTCTTTTTATCACTATCTCTTTTTGATAAATCATCAGTCATGTTTTTAATCAATTTTATTTTTAATATTTCTTTTTAAAGCTGATCGGAGAGTCTTTTAGTTAGGAGCTAGTCCGTGACTTTCTGTTTCCTGTATGAGATGAGAGAGAAACATATTTCTCTTTGTCTTCATTTGCTTAATATGCATGTAGTTAATTTAATTTATGAACATCTTTCTTTTGATTTGTGTTGATCTGAAACTAAAACCAATTCCAATGAAGTTGGAAAACATAAGTAAAACCAGAATACAATTATTTCACATCCTTTTCAATCTATATTCAATAGAATACACAGCAAAGACAAAGTCCAAAAAAACACATGTTTGGCACATTCCACAGGCGAACAGAGTAAAACCCCTTGAAATGAGACACAAGGCTTGAAGAGTAGCCAAGTTATGTTGGCAAACAGCTGATGGTTAAGTCAGGGAGCAACAAATATCCAAACATGACTGTTGAGGATCTACATCCTCAACATCACACCGCTACTTGTCTAATGGTGAGCAACTCACCATTAGACAATATTTACATGTCGAATGGTTGGGAAATTATCTAAACTTAAAATTTGTTTGGTCACTGAAGGTAGGTCTGGTGTGAAGCAATGGAAAATGTGTGATAAAGACACTCATTCCTGCTGCTCAGAATAGTGGAGGATTTAGGATGATTTTTGTTTGTTAATCCTTGGAAAAC
The DNA here is from genome assembly GCF_001444195.1 of Xiphophorus couchianus. NCBI lineage: Eukaryota > Metazoa > Chordata > Actinopteri > Cyprinodontiformes > Poeciliidae > Xiphophorus > Xiphophorus couchianus. The sequence continues at coordinate 23,574,232 of NC_040229.1, forward strand.
CTTTGAAGCACTTGATATTTTGTGCTGTTTAAAATACAAGGACATTTTCAAACTAAACCTTTGTGGATAGTTAACTAAAATTAGCTTATTATTGTGTCTTTTAATGGAATTACATCAAACCAACTAAAAAAAAAACCCAAAAAAACATTGTTCAAATTAATATGTTTACAGATAAAGCAGTGTTTCTCAATTGCTGTCCTCAAGGAATACTGCTCTACATATTTTAGGTGTATCTCTGTTTCAGAACACCTGATTCAAATAATTGCATGTCATCAAGTGCTGAAGAAGCCTATTAATCACCCCCTTATTCAAGTCAGGCGTGTGGCAGAAGGGATTCATCTAAAACATGCAACACTGGTTTAACGTGAGGGGTGCCTGTCAGTGCACCACCGGGTGATTTTGAGTGACAAAAAAAAGAAGTTGATACCCGAATTAAAACTCGGAGTTTTCTCAAATTTTAACTGAGGCAATGCTAATTGATTGTACTAAAAATTGACAAAGAATGAGAGTTAATGCATGAATCTACCTGTTGAGCGGTGTCAGCGGTGAGGACTTGGTGTTCCACAGTGGTGCTGTTGAGCTTGTCCATCAGCTGCCTGATCTCAACCATTTCGTTCTCTATAACGAACAGACTGAGAACACCATACAGCTCTCCATCGTCCTCCTCCTCCAGGACAGACACGTCACTGTGCAGCTGGGTCAGGCGTTTCTCCAGTCCCAGCAGCAGACTCTCCAGCTCCAGAGCCTGCAGAGGCATACTTGATTACACAACACTCAACATGACTGCCGACATGCAGGTAGACATAGTGGGATTACCTTCTGTGGTGTGATGTGGGTGTTGCAGTCTGTCGCATTGCCTTCCGCTGTTTGGAGTTTGTCGTGAGGAAAAGCCTTTTCTGTTGGATTCAGCTCACATTTGCAGCTTTTACTTGGAGCTGCCTAAAGATTGAAGCATCAGGTTGCTGTTTTTGGATTAAAATGAAGAAAGTTGTCATTCATTGTTTCTTACCTGCTGGGCTAGGGAGAACAGAGCCCACAGTGGAACAATTAGTGGAACAAAGAGCTTCATCGTTGATCAAAGAGCTTGATAAAACTGGAGTTTGTTCAAGGTCCTGTGTGCAGATGAGGTTTCTAAGCAGTGAACACTCCCACTAATGTGTGCATGCAAATGGGGAAAAGAGGAAGTTTCTTTTCTTATTTGTTGCATCTTATTCCTTTCCTATTTGTGGCTAAGAAGGCATAAGCATAGGGAGAGGAACTTTTGATAAATTAATCTTGCACAAGTACTAATATGGACTTTTTTTTACATTTGTCACATAGCAATTAAAAACAAAAAATACTAAAAGGGGATTTTAGGGACTAGAGCAACACTGTGCTGTGTCAAACTACGCTGCACCCTTTACTCTGATACCCATACATTATATCTGGTCAAAACAATTGCCTGTAGATTTCAACTAATCAAACAGTGCTGTGTGTAATTTATTCCCTGCATAAAATCCAGCTGTTTTGTCAAAAACATTACAGAGCAAACACCCTCACCGCACAGTGGTGCGGTTGGTAGAGCTGTTGCCTTACAGCAAGAAGGTCCTGGGTTTGATTCCTGGCCCGGGGTCTTTCTGCATGGAGTTTGCATGTTCTCCCTGTGCATGCGTGGGTTCTCTTCAGGTACTTCGGCTTCCTCCCACAGTCCAAAAACATGACTGTCAGGTTAATTGGCCTCTCTAAATGTGAGTGTGTGTGTGCATGGTTGTATGTCCTGTCTGTCTCTGTGTTGCCCTGCAACAGACTGGCGACCCATCCAGGGTGAACCCCGCCTCTCGCCCGGAACGTTAGCTGGAGATCGACACCTGATCCCACTAGGGACAAGGGTGTTAGAAAATGGATGGATGGCCTTTTTTTTTTTATTACAGGTAGATTTAACCAACTGAGAAGAAATGCTGACAGGATGCATAGACACAACTCCTAGGCAACATTAAGTTGAAGATCACCTAAACATAAAGTGTAATTTACTCTAAAACAGAAACTGTAGTGATGCTTTAGAAAACATGACATGAGAGTCGTTGACACCAGCAGCAAATGGATTCAGATCCAAATCCAAAACTCTATGAATGGACAATCTTGTTTGTATTTATCTTCATGGTGCCGGTGCACAAAATTCAACTTGGACCAAGCAGCTTGACATGCAGAGTTCAGTTCAGATTTGCACAATTCAATTCAATTCAATTCAACTCAGATTTGTTTAAGGACAAGTCTGAGAAAAAGAAAAGTCAGTGTAAACAAAAAATCAGACAAAGGAACAAAACTCAGAGTTTTCTTTCCATTTGAAAGAAATTATTATTTGTATTTGAACAAAAACAGCAAAAAATTTAAATTTACCATTTTTAGTCACTATTATTAAGCCCAAAGAGTTTTGTTGTAATTTGCTCATTGTGATTCCTTTAAAGACAAATCAGACTGCTGCGTTGTAAAGAATATATTTATTTGTCTAACATGCAAATAATATTTTGCATATTAAACTGATTTAGAGATGTGATCTGGTTAGAATTTGGACTTTTACTTTTGCACATTGTGAATAATTGCTCATATGGTCTCTATTGTTGAGATGCAGTGACACGAAGTTGCTAAGGGAAGTCACGTGCAAAAGAAAGAATCACTAATAAATAATCTTTTTGCTAATAATATTTGTATTAATTTGGATTTAGGAACAGAAAGTGTCCAATCTGCACTGAAAGCAGAAAAAAAAACCTTAATAAAAAACCCACAACCCTGGACTAGACTTTTAAATTTAATATTCATTTATGTGGTTTGTGTTAGTCACATAAAAGATTCGGTACAGACTAATTTCCTCAAGCCAAGCATTTTTTTATGTCCCACTGTCTGACAGTGTGCTTGTTTTTTTCTTACCTTAAATAGAACCAGACTGGAATCAGCATAAAAATAATGAAAAAATACCACATGTAAATGAGTTTTAAAAATGTTCAGAACTTGCTGACATTGTGTCTCCTTTCTTTAGTAACTATGACTAGATTAAGTTCTAAGATTCATCAGTTAGAACGGTTTATATGTGTCAGGCTAACGCTAAGCTTTAATGATTATTTCCCTGTAATAAGCTAACGCTTTAACCATTTTAAATAACCTTATTTATCTGAGTTCTGACTGCAAACTCAGAGAAGAAAACCTGACTGAAGCATGCCTTTAATTTTATTATTTAGATTTTTGGTCCACTTTTGAGGATGTGGTTGTAGGATTCAGGAACAGAAAATTATCAAGTTGCACAATGAATCATAAAAAAAACCCCACAATTTGATCAAATCGCATGTTTAAATTAAGTGTAGAATTTTTCAGAGTTTTAAGAACCACTGCCTTTATTCTGCGTAATAAGCATTTTTTTACCTCAAACAAGTTTAAAAAAAAACATGGTTCATCATTATTGGGATGAACAGGGAAAGGCAATTTTATTTGTAAAGTAGATTTTCAGCAACAAGGCAATTCAATGTGTTTACATAATTAAAATTAATATAAAACAAGAAACAACAACAACAACACATTGGGTGACAAAGGAAAAATTGAGAGGATAAGATAACAAACTATGATTTAAGATAATCCAGTTGGTATTAATCCATGGTAGCTCTAAACAAAGGGAATCTTTGCCTTTGATTTAAATAAACTTTGTTTCAGCATTTTATTTTTTTCAGTTTTGTGGAAGTTTGTTCTAGATTAAAGGAGCATACACACTGAATGTTTGGTTCTGGTTCTGGGGATACAGAACCTGATCTGAGATCAGATCTTTTTTCGTGTTAAGCCATTTTCAGGACGAGGGATTGTTGCAAATTAATGACTTCATGCAATTTACTGTCTACTCTACATGCTTGTTCAGGAGGAGTGAATGCGGCCAAGGCAGTGACTCAATGCAATATGCTGGGATTCCTCTGATTTAAAAAAAACAAAAACATTTTAACCAGTTTTTTTCATTGCCAAATAACTAGGGTTGAACTGGAACAGATATGAATGACTTTGAAGCCATTTTACCTTTTTGTAAATTGCCTCCTTGACCCATTATTTGTTGAAAATTAGTGCTACATAAGTACACCCAGTTGATCTTAACTGAATAACTAACAACAGAAGACAAATATATTCATTATTTTTTCCTTCTTGCCACTTTTTTTTTTGGAGGTTTCAGTCAGAAGGCATCTTGGTGGCATTTGTACCACAGTTAGAGAATCATGGCTTTCAAACATTTGATCACCACTGTCACCTAGAAGAGGTTGTGTTCACGTGCTTTCATTACATTTCCATTAATGTTGCCAAAAGCCATCACCGAAAAGAAGTAGATGAAATACTTTCTAAACTTTTTCATAATTAAAGCAATAGAATAATGGTTGGTAAGACTCATGTTTGTGTTAAAAATAACGGGGAATAAAAGTTTAAACTTTCTGGAGATGAACAAATAGCTGTGGGGGATAAGTAGTTGATAGACGGCAAGAAATGGGGCAAATAATCTGGCACAGTGCAGCAACACAATCTAATTAATACTGTTAAATAAAATATGGAAATAAAGGTTTTGTTCTGTAGGGTTTTATACATTTCAAATAAAAAAAATATAAGATTTTTTAAAAGAGGAACTAATCTCACAAATAAATGACCAATAAAGAAAAGGGGAAGTAGGAAACTCTGAGCCAGACCACAAGTCTTTGGTAGCTTTGCATTTTGATATATTTAGTTGAGTTCTGGTTTTATGGGTCAGTAATGACTAACGAGAGACAGTAAATTAGTCTGCTGATTTAGAGAAACTCACAGACGAGCGTTTGTGTGTTTGCTGATCCAATCATCACAGATGATTTTTTCATCAAGCATGATGCTGCTGCTCTTCCCACTGCTCTTTTCTTCGGTAAGTCACATTTCTACAAATCCTTAAAATTACACTGAAACCTCAAGATACAATCTCAGTGAGGAGTTTTATTTTGTTTTCAGCACCTCATCTGTCTTCTGCTTCCATAAACATCTGTGTTTTTGCACGTAGGTACAGATCTGGGCTTACCGTGTACCTGGTCAGAAAAAGTCTGACTCTTGCCAGTGCGATGTGAACACCACAATATGGTCGTTCCCTGCTCTGAAGTATGAGTCTGTGCAGCAGCAGGTTGAAACCTGTGAGACGTCTCTGCATGGCCTGCAGGGGCAGGTAAGAACTGAAGATTATTTTTATGGAGTTAAATAATTGTACATTTAAGGACAAAAATGTGAGATTTAAGTGTCATGTTATGTGGAAATAATGTAAGTTTATCTGGTGTTTGGAGATTTAAATGTTTATAAGTTGATGAGTGAGAGGGGCAGGAAATCATTAGATCGTGTGTCTTCCACCTGCTCCTTTTTGAAAAGACAATGTAAAATTGCATTTCAACTTTAAAGCAAATGGTAATTTGCTTTAATTTTATTTTTTTCTTGATTTTACTTTGTCTGTTCAAAATAAGTAAAAAAAAAAAAACCACACAAAACTTTGATTGTATAATGAAATTATATGAATTTAATAATAACAATAATCAAAAAGATTGTTAGTGTATTAAAATTTTATTTACATTTTAACATATATCAATCACATGTTTATTTAAATGTTTTGATTATAGCCAATTATTAAAACTAACAACTTTGGCTATCAAATTGCCAAAGTCTGTTATGTTCTACAGCGGAATAATAAATTCATTTTGTGTTTTTGTCTGACTTGATTTGTTTTAGAGCATTAAAACCATGCGAACCATTCTCAAAAAATAGGAAACAATTTCTTGATAGTTTTGCTTCAATCTGCAACCTTGACATTTTGGAGTTTCTGTGTGTGTTTCCCTGCAGGTTTTGGTCTCCAGTCAGCGTCTCCCTGGCATTCAGGTTCAAATTTCAAACTTGACAGCACGACTTGAGCCATACCGGTACCTGCATGACCGCGGACTGTACACAGCGCTGTCCATCCGTCTGCTGGGCCAGGAGCTCAGCCAGCTGGAGACGGACATCACCGTTGTGCACAGCCAGCTCAACAATGCCCAGTCGCAGAAACTCCACAAAGAGGTTCAACAGATACTCAGCAAAAATCAAGACAGCACAGCTTAGGAATCATTGAAATCATAGTAAAGTATTTGAGGGGTTGGAATCAGTATGAGTGGCCAATATCTTACCTGCAGGAGTTTAAATGTATGAACTCAAATGAACACATTCTTGAGTCGTTGCAATATTTAAATAACACTACTCTGGAGAATTTAAATGTTTTATTTTATGAGGTGACTCTCGTGTTTAGAGTGATCATAATGTTTCTCAGGTAAGAAAATGTATTTTACTCTATGATTGATTTTTTGATTCTGAGCCACATTGAGGTGGCTCAGAATCAGAATGCTTTAGCAATAGCTTGAAATGACTTCAGAGCCAAACAACATGGTGTGAGAGAACTAACTATAGACTGACATGCAGATGATATCTTCAACTGGACTGTTTAATACAGGTTGAATAATTGAATTACTGTATGGTTATTATAAAGTATCATAGCAATAGCTTTTTGGATCAATGGAAGCGCTAAAGCATGTGGCAGTCTGAGAAACAATGCAGGTTCAAACTGCAGTCTTTGCTCTGAATGCTTACAGAAAGTTAAAGCGACACTCACAAGCATTTATTCCCTGCTACAGGAAGCTTGGGTTCATCACATGGCACTTTTGAATTCCTCCACAGGTTGCGGTTTGTTAGGTCTCCAAACTCCTGCTCTCGGACAACATTTCTCCTGACTCCAATCTACTATTGGAAACTACCACTTAAATCTTTACCTTATTAACTTAGATTCAATTTAAAGAGTTTTCTACCACAGCTTTTGCCTGGGGTGGCTATTAAATTATGAAATGATGTTTGAGTTTCAATGTAAAGTCATAACTCTGTAAAAACTTTCAGCTGCATGCATTCGCGGCTCATGCTTATTTCTTTTTCTATAAATTTTTTGATTTTTAGAAATAAAAGTAATATAACAGTTAATGTAATAATTGCTATAGCTTACCCTAAATATAGAAAGTATAACAATGAATGAATTTTAAAGGCCATGTTGTTAACACGCAACTTGTCCATTTTATAGAAAAGAAAAATGTGGAAATGTCATATACAGTAAACAGAGTGTGAATAAATTTGTACATCAGCATTTCCTAGTTCTAGTTAGCTTAACAATGATTCTCCAAAACCAGCAAAACTCTAAATGCTTCCTAATGCAGGTAAAATACTGACTACTCATAACTGTCACACATAACCAAAGTTCAAGAAATTGTAGACTGTTCTTCAGGAGATATTTATTTAAATTATTTGTGTCTTTCAGGTGGGTAAATTGCATAAAGATGTGCTAAAGATGCAAACGTCAGACACAGTGAACATGAAGACAGTCAAGGAGAAACTTCGCTACCTGAAGAACAACGTCGAATCCTGCAAGTCGATCCCAAAAGACTTCAGAGGTAGGTCTGTGTGTCTGCAGTGACAACAAAGATCTAATTAATCAGAGCTATTCCAGATCATTATTATTATTTAATGAAAGTAGATTTTTTAATTTTACTTAATTTGCATTATGTAATACCAATTTCACGTTTACATCTGAATTTTCACATAGTTTCGAATAAATTTATATTGTGTCTTATTGAAATTTCTTTTACAGGAATCTATTGCACTCTGTTATAGTTATAAAGCCTTATAAATGGCTTTTTAACCCTTTCTGGACTAATTGAAGTTAATGATTTTGTTTCTCATCCATTTTTTTATTTCTTCAGATTGGAGCCTAATGCGTTGCTTTTTGGGGTCTTTTAGCCTATTTCATGCTTCTCTTGCAGTAATTAGGGCTGGGTGTGGCAAATGAAATTCAAGTCAGCTTTCCAAAAACAAATAATTAATCTTGTCCAATGGTTGAAAAAGGGGGTGTTTAATTTTTAACATATGTTTGAACCAGGTGGTTTTTAGAAATTATGACTTCCAAACTACATTTTATATCCACTCTGGTTGCCTTGGTCAGAAGTTAAAATTTATTTCTTCTGAAACATTTTGATGTGACCAAGAAGTAAAACAATCAGTGTACTATAATATGTATTATGCAAAATATAATAATCATTCCACTCCTTTATGAAACACCCAATGAAATATTGAAAGTTTAATCTGCACTCAAGATTAAACTTTCTGTTTCAGGCCAGAACAGGTACTGCATGAAGGGCCTGATCACCAACATCAGTGACCCCATTACAACCAAAATCAATCCCTATGACAAGAACCACATCTCTGGATCATGGGGCAAACAGGCGCAGATGGACAGTGGGACGGACACAGAAACCTACTGGGTTCAGACCCTAACCAGCAGCAACATCTATGGAAACATAGTCCGCCTTTACCAAACCTACAAAGACTTCATGCGTTCTGCCAACCACAGGGACGCTACTTTCTCATCCTCCGTCACAGCTCCCACCGCCATTGAGGGTCCTAGTGCTGTGCTGTACGGTGACGGTCTGTATTATCACTGCTACCGCTCTGCAGATATTTGCCGCTACGACCTGAAGACCAATGAGGTCAAGCGGGTGACCCTTCCTGGCACAGGTGTGGGCTTCAACAACAAATTTCCATATTGTTACTATGAATGCCGCTCGAATAGCGATGTGGATGTTGAGGCTGATGAAACCGGGCTGTGGGCTCTATATGCCACTGTTGGCAACCATGGTAATCTGGTAGTGAGCAAGCTGTTTTGGGATGACAACTCAAAGACGATCAACGTGTCTCAAACCTGGGAGACGAGGCTGTTCAAGAAGGCAGCGACTAACGCTTTCATGGTATGTGGTGTGATGTACGCCACCCGCTATGTAGATGAATACAGAGAGGAAGTATTCTACGCCTTTGACACAGCAACAGGAAAAGAGGACAACTCTCTGGCACTGCCACTGGAGAAGGTAGCCAAAGGAGTGGCTAGTCTGAGCTACAACCCGGTCAACAGGCAGATCTACATGTACAATGATGGATATCTCCTGGCCTATCAGGCCTACTTCTGAGTTTTGCCTTTGAACATGTGAAGAAGAAGCAGAATATTCTCCTCAAATCACATCTAACACCTTTTTCTGTTGCTATTTTAAGAAAAAATGAAGGATGTAGTAATAAATGTCTTGTTTTAATGCAATTTTTCCTTTCTTTTATAAGACACTTAAAAACTTGCAATAGACTTGTTTTAGGTGAATAAAAACGAATCTTTTATTGTGTCAATATAATCTTAACGTCACACTTCCAGTTGTTCAAATATTTTGCCATGAGTGCCAAAATGATCAACTTGAAAGTGATTGGGGGCCACATAAACATGTTGTTTTGAAGTTTTTCATACAATTTTAAAAATGAATTTCTTTCCTGTTTATTTTTATCTGCTCACTAATAAACATTCAATACTTCAGTGAAACGAGTTAAATAGTAAGAATCTTGTAAAGTAAGGACTTCATAGTTGATCGAAAAACATTTTTAAAAATCTCGCATGATTGCATTATTTTAAGACAGATCTGCACTTTTAACATTTCATGGGGAGTTTTTTGTGTTATGGGCTAGCAAATGTTTTTACCCAAGCTCAGTAACAAGAATAAAACATAATTCATGTTGTACTAGCATTTTTTTTTCTTATTTTAAGACATTTTTTAAACATTATAAAGAAGAAAAACATGTCCATCTGCATCAGCCACCATGTTTGCAGACCACTGATTCAAAGGGTCCTAAATATCACCAAACATTGGACACCCCTGCTTTAGACTTTTTAATTATCAATCTTCAATGACCTACGAAGAATTATATCTGCTAACTTAAATAAACCTGTGTTACAAAATAAGTATACCTCATGGAAATAGAAAGTTACTGATTACTCCTAATCAACGTAAAGTGCAATCTGAAAAAAGGTGAAACATCAATTTAGATGGATCTGAAAGACTTGCAGTGTAAAGAAAACATTTTCAAGAGTTGACTTATGATGTCTTTATCAATATTTTCAACTAATTGATCTTCTGAGAAATCAGATTTTGTTTATGTCAAACTGTGTCATCTTTGATGCTTTGAATCTTAAGAAATGACAATGAGTTTTCTGTGTTTAGCTGCCTGATGGTGCAATCTAAAAGTGGTTATTTGCTCAGTTGTCTTTAAGAACATTTTTTATGCAACCATGAGTCATAGTTAACTGGCCTAACAAAAAAGAAAACATTTCCTCTGAAAATGATCAGGTGCTGACAAATTAGTTAGAGTTAAAAGAAAAGCTTGGAAGGAGGTTTAGGAAGCCTGAAAAACAACAACTTTAAATGATTACAGATCATCCTGACTGCTTAGTCAGGAAACAACAAAAAATAAGAAAATAGGTTTCTAATTTATAGAAGCCTTCGCAAATGGCAACTGAAAAAAAAAAATAGGAAGGGGTCTCAACTTATTGTCAAACATGTGAAAGACTGTACAGAAGACATTTTGAGATATTACAAAATCATTCATGTAGACCTTGCTTATTTAAAACCAACAGAAAACTTGGAAATAAAATATATGTATATACAATTACAGCAAAGCTCCTCAGAATGTTCAGAGTTTTTTTTAATTTACTTTCAAGAAAAATTAATCATTTTTGAATGTAATGTTTTAATATGTTCTTCATGTGTACTAAGCTGCAGCAGGGTAGCGGTTGTCCCAGGCCTTGTTCTGGAATTTGTGGTACAGTATTCAGATTTCCCATTATGGTTTAAGAAGCCCTTTGTTGTAGTGCAAGAAGTTGGCAGTAGGGGGAGACACACACAGAGACTTCGTCAGTGGACCACCGATGTTTTACAGGCCTGGTTTTCACTGTCTGACACACCCAGAGCTCTGCTCCTGTAATGACAGACTTGCTGGCCAACAGCTTTAAAGAAGCCAAGCAACAGCGGCGTGTTGGTCTGTGTTTGTGGCTTTTGATTCCATGTTTCTGCACAGAGAAAAAGGGATGGGAAGACCTTCATGCACTCTAATGATATGCTGAGACGTAGGAACATTTTGGAAAGCCTCAGACCTTTGTAGCTTTTTAGGTTTTAAGTCACTCTCTGATCCAAGCTAAAAATAATATCAAGCTTCTGTATAATATGTTCAAGTTATATTTTTTTCTGCAGTGTTAAATTAACTTAGACCCCAATAAAACAGCAGGCTTTTTTGTGCTTTCTTGTGTTACTTTGACTTTGGTCATGTCAGTTGTTATATCCAGAATCTGAAGCATGTAGCAGGTTGTCAGAGGCTGTAATGGGAGTTTTAACCACACCGCTGAAATCACAAAATTATATGTAATTCTGTTTTTCTTCTATATTTTTAAAGTATTTCATTTGATTGCAGATCTGATGTTTGTAATAGAGTCCTATAAGAGTAAATATTTTACATAGATGAAAAAATTGTTAATGTGTATGCATTTCTGAAGTAAAACCTAATGGATCACACAACACTTCTAAAAAATCAAAACTAACAAAATAACAAAAAATGTACTTAGTTGCAAACACTGGAATGTCACTTTCTATTCCTGGCAGTGCAATAAGAGAAAGCTGCAACATTTTTCTCTTTAGAAGACACACTGGATACATGGGAGCAGGTCATCAAAATAGCCTTCAGAGAAAAATAATGTAAGAAGAGTTTTAAAATCTAACTATGTCATCCTACTAGCTTGTCACTGCTGGTTTATGGATAAGGCCGAGTTGACCACTCAGAGTTCATTCTCTAATGTCTAAAAGTCCATCCTGTTTATTTTCCTGAGCAGGATGATTGCCTGACAGTTTCACCTTAACACATTATCGTGCAATCAGTTCTCATAAATATGTAATACTCTGATAAAAGACTCTGTGGTATGCCATTATCACAATCAAAGACTTCCAGTAATATCTAGCATCAGCTGAACCTTCAATGATCTGTCAGTTTCAACTTTTGATGTCTCTACATGAGGAGGACAATTGTCCAAACAGAAACAGAATTTATTTGGTAAAAACCATCACAAGTGTGTAGAATTAGACAAGTTAGAACCAAAATACATTAGAGATGTATTATCATTGTATCAACCTTCCAGATATTCCAGGTCTTCTGGCTTTGGTCTGCTCTGCAGCACCAGAACCATTACCAAAAATGGAGATGCAGCATTCAGCTTCTATCCACCATAAATCTGGAACAAACTTTCAAAAAACTAACATTGATCCATATATGTTATGTGTATTTAATGATGGTGTGGTGCACCTAAAATATGTCACCATATTAATTTGGTTGTTTTGTAATTTAGAAATATTTTCATATACAGATTATTATTATTATTATTGTTGTTATTTTTATTTTATTTTATTTTATTTTTTACCAAAAATGAACAAATCATATTTTATTTGCATGTTATTCCGACTGTATTTAGTATTTTCCTGAGGTTGAAACAGCAGTTGTGGCAAAGTGGAACCTTTGTTTGGGAGGCGTTGCTTCCCGGTTGGTTTTGGGGCGGACTTCATGTTTACCTCGGACGCAATCTGAATGCTAAAGGCAGCGCTTCTGTCGTCGTTGCTGAATCCTGTTTTGTTATTTTTCAGGTCAGTACATGGTAAAACACACCAACACCACTCTGTAAGACGTTTACCTCTTATTTGATCAGTAAACAGCACTGCAACAGGGCTTTTGTGCACCTTTCTATTGTACGTTTTATCCGCCGAGTTTTAGATTGGCTGCATGAAAACCTGTGCTGGGAAGTCCGGTGTTATAGATTAACTGGTGGCTAAATTAACTGGTTGAAACCTATGTGCACCGCAGATGTTTCTAAATTGTAGGTGGCTGTGTTGATGCCTGTTGAAAAATGCTACTTGTGTGACAAAACCGTTTGCAAAACTTTACTACAAATCCCATTTGAAGCAAATATGTTTAATGTTGCATTTGAAAATTATGTTTCAAAACAAGTTTCTACAGAGCAGCATTCAGTGCGCTTCGAAAACACCGCGTTGGAGCAAAACCAGATCAATGAGTAACATGACAATCCCATTCACAGTCAGGTTCACCAGAATAAATTAATTTCATCTCATGAACAGCCACAATGTAAACCTAAGTGGAAGATTTCTGCTTTTTGTAACCAGCACTGATCAGAAAAAACATTGGAATTGACTCTCAAGTTTCTGTAATGTGATTTGCTTAATACTTCTAATCTAGTGTGTGTTTTTGGCTCAGATCCTGCAATGTAACCGCACTGTTTCTGAACCTTTTCTTTTTTTTAGCGACAGTAAGTGTCGCTAAACGATGAGGTTGGTGTCATCATATTTAATAAAATTTAAATCACATACCTGATGGTGTTGCTTGTGGTGTTTACGTGTCCAAATAGAGAGGAATATCAAGTAATGTCGATAAGTTATACTGCAATAAAATCTCATCTAAATTATATAAAGTTAACTGCCAGTATTATAGCTGGTGGTGATATCCAAATTGACAAACCAAAATTATAATAATAAACGTTACTACATTACTGTCAGATACCACCAACAGATTATGAGCCATATCTACAGTATTTGTCTGTGTTCTCTACTGGGAAACAGTTTGCAGGCTGGTGACGAGGGGAAATAAACTTAAAAACAAAACGAGCCGCATTAAGACCTGAATTAACTAATGACAGTCAAATGGGGTCCTCAACGCGGATGTTTGTAAAAAAAATTAGGTGGCTGTGTCGTTTCCTGATCAAAGTGCGACAAATGTCCGTTATCCTGCAATAGCTAGCCCCGCCCACTTCATCACAACCCTCCGGGACTGACTACTGACCAGTTCTCTGTCTAACAGGTCCGGAAAATCTCTAAGACCTGGGTATTACCCTGAATGAGATCTATAAGAGATAATCTATTCAAACTGGTATCGAAAGCGATTCGTCTAGCTCTAACTACCTCCAATCCAGAAGTTACGACCCTTTTCAGTTAAGAAACAGTCAGCTGAGTAGCCCTCACAGCTGCATAATTCCAATAACCACTCCTGTTAACGGTAGCTCGCTTTCTAAAATATAACTTGCTCTTGGAACCGGCTAGGTTAAATTTAGTGACTTGGATGTGAGTCCCTTGGTCATTATTTTACTCTCGCCAAAGGAAATTATGAAGCCTCCTTTTCACTAGAACCATGTACCTTAGTTTTACCTTTATTAAAAGAACTGAAAAATGATTAATGATTGTTGTTGCGCAACACCCCCCCCCTCCTTTCTGTCTCTACTCTCTCACTCTCGTACTTCCTCTTCTGAGAGGGGAGATGTGCTACCAGCTCTCCGTCTAACGGGTCCGTTGAGTTTCCTAAATCTGCTGGGATTTACCCTGTCCAGAACTGAAGTAAACTCTGTTTAAGCTGGTTTCGAGAAACGATTCGCCTGGTTATCTGACGGCCTACATCCAGGTGTCCCACCCTTCTTCCCCCTGTGAATTAGCCAGACTGAGCAGCCTACAGCCAACTAGTTTCACAGAGCACACCTGTTAACGGTCGCTCGTTCTCTATTTTGCAACTTGCATTTGTTATTGAACCAGGTAGGTTTTAGTGACTCGGTCGAGTCCCAAGGATGTTGTTTTAAATATGGGCTACCAGCAACCTAAAAACATTTTCCACTTTTTCCTCTCCAGAATCAAACATCACAGCTATTTTACAACCATCAAAGAACTTTAAGGTGACTCATTAACTGAATGTCCACAACATCTTTAGATTTTCTTTATGCTAAATATTTTATTAGTAAGGCATTTTTGCAAGGGTCAGTACAGCTTAATTCAGTAGCAGAAATAATCAAATAAGTAAAATCAATCATCTAGTCTATCTTTCCCTACTGCTGATACTGAGAACTAAAAAAGGGAACCTTTGAGAGAGACGGACGGAGTTTGGCGCCTCGAACCCCAGACCTGGCACGACGACGAAGAAGGTGTGGCAGCAGGAGGAAGATGTTGATCGGCGAAGGCCAGGATCTCCGCAGGTCCGATGAGCTTCTTCTCCGCATGGATGCTGAGGTCACACAGGACTTGGTGCTGGCAGGAAAAAAGGCACCAGTTCTTCTTCCTTGTCTTTGTCTTCATCTTTGTCTTTGGGGTCTGAACCCAGCCGATGAGAGAAGTGCGATTCGAAGCCACAGATTGTGGGCCAGACGGGTTGGTCTCCATGAGCGGGACAGTCTTCGGCTCCGTGGCCCCGGCTCTTCTTCAGCTGCAGAGTTCTTTGTCCATCTCTTGGCTCGAAGCTGCCCGGAGGATCCAACGAACGGTTCCTCTTTTGCACCCACCTTATATAGGGTTCATCCACCCCCCTGGTGCGCCTGCTGTCTGCTTAGACAGATGATCTCATATCCGTCACTGTCTTAAGAGACATCATGTCATGATGTCTGTGCCAATGTCTCAGGGCTGCTCAACCTCCTGTTTCCATATAAGGTGCTGATCATCTCTGCTCTCCTGTTAGTTCCCCTTTTTCCCTTCCTGTCACCTTTCACCTACCATCTACCTCCAACATATCAGTGATGTTTAATTGCAGTTTTATAACCTTTTACACCATTTCAAGTTCAATGTCAAAATCACATTTATATCACATTTATTTTCTTTAGCTTCTCTGATTTAGCATTCATTTATAATTTTATAACCATAACTTATATCACATTTATTTTCTTCAGCTTCTCTGATCTATCATTCATTTATGATTTTATAACCATAACTTATTAGTTACTCTTATTATGATCTTAATGTGAGTTGTTACAGATGTTTTCTGAAAAGAAACCAAGAATAATCTATTATTCTAATTATTTGATACCAAAGTTACATTTGCTTGTTTTTCTTATAAGTGTTCTCACAAATATAAGTGTAATTATTATTACAAGTAAATCAATATTAATATAAGTATTTTACTTTGAATCTTATCAAATTACTCAAAATGTTTAGATTTAATTTTTTAAAACTTTCATGCTTTAAAATAGTCTCAACTATTTTTATAAATCTGCAGGCTGGAAACTTCCTCTTTTTCCAGGAAACCTGCTTTTCCTGTTTAATGACTCTCTCTGACTGACTATGATTTCTTATGATTAGATAGAAAAAAGTAGAATTAAAGCAAAGTTTGCATGAGACAAAAACAACACACACAACTAGATTTATTTTATTGACACTTAAGTCTACTGTTGGGCCTTGATGTCACTTGAGTGATTCATTTTAAAGATAACTTTATTTATTATTACTGTTAAACTAACTTTATTGACACTTAAGTCTACTGTTGGGCCCTGATGTCACTTGAGTGATTCATTTTAAAGATAACTTTATTTATTATTACTGTTAAACTAAAATCTCCAGCATGGGGAAGTGGGATGAGCTCGGATTTTCTTGACACCCCCTCCACGAGGTCAGACCTTTCACATGCTGGGAGTCCATCACCCTCCTGCAGTTCGCCGTCCTCATCCACTAGAAAGAGAAGAGGTTCGTCTGGGATGTGAAGATGCAGATTCTTCATCCTCAGTTTTCACAGAGGGCTCGGTGTAGTCATCAAAACTCCACTTCTCTTGACAACGTATATTGTTTATTTCCTGGTTCGGTAAAGGGGTCTTAAAAAGCCACTCCCACAGAAACATCTGTCTCTCCCAGATGCCACCACCAGTTAATCTATAACACCGGTGGTCTATTGAAAGACTGTGATATCTTACTAACTCTGGGTTTTGGAGTGTTATTTTGCTTTTGTTTGAATAATATTCAGTACATGTTGCTTGGTGACTCACAAAGTAGATTAAAGCCTGAGAGTAAAGTGAGTCTAGCTGAGGTTAAAGGTAGAGAAACTATTCTTTGTTCATGAAGCGTGGGAATTAAGAGGAGAAAGTTGGGACAATGCCATGTTAAATTTTATATATTTTATGGTAAGTCTTGTAATTCTGTTTTTGATAATTATTAAGTTAAGATCAGCGAACATTTTGATGTTTAGACATTCAGTTAATATGCATTCACAATGCTAAATAAAACAGTACATTTATCCTGTTTAGTACACTATTGGGTTGTCTTCAACTAAGTGAGGGATGGTAATGTGAAAAAGTTAATTATTACTTGTGAGAAAAGGAAACAATGTTGTCCTTCTTACTTGGACAGCATTGTTGTCCAACTAACTGTTAAACTATCATAAGATTTTAGGTGGTCTTAGTTGTCAAACAAACATGTTCAGTTTCAAAGCAGCAAATCTAAACAAACACTAATCATTATTCTGTGCCGTTTGTGCACAGATCACAAATAGTGTAAGCATCATGTTTCACAAGTTGCTTTGGCTTGCAAATTTCTGCTGGACTTTGCATATATTTAAGGGATCTTTTATAATCATGCACGAGTTGCAAACCAGCAAGGAGTTGGTTTTAATTTGGAAAGATTACAAAAGATCCTCCATGTACCTTAATAACATGCTTAATACAGTGGAGAGGGGCAAAGGATCTTTTCTGCGACCTATATTTCTGCCTCAGCTAGACAAAAAGAGATGACTCTTTATGCTCACAAGCAGATAATATAATCAGATCAGTGTTATGAGATTAACTACGTTTTGATATCAGTTTGTGCTCATACAAGCACACACTTCCAGTACATACATCTTGTAAAATAATTATGGGTTTTGTTTGGGTTGGAATGATTACATAGCAATCAATTTCTTTGATTGATTAAAAAAAAATAGTTTACAAGTGTGAATTTACAGTCTACAATATGTGCATAACATTCATCTAATATTTTCTTAAATATCTTTTAGCAAACAGCATCTCTACCACACATTTTACATGGTTGAATATTTGACCACTTTTCTTGACATTTCCTTCTTAACATTGACAGTTCATTTAAACGTCTTATTTACTTGGCACATATTTCCAATAGGGTTGAGTAGTAACCTTTGCAGAAATTAAACATTAGTTAGCTCTGTTTGCATAAGATGGATGCGGTGATGCAGAAAGCAGCAAATGAACCATGTATTCCTATGGTTCACATAAATAAGCCAGTTTGTTCATGACTGACACATTATTGAACAGTTATGATTGGTGTAAGATAGTTAAAAAATGAATTCTGATCATAATCAGAAATCAATGTTGAAACATCCTAGGTTTTTGGCTGAGGGCATTCAGGTCCCTATATCTGCATGACAATTAGCGTCCAGATACTGAAGACAAGGATTTGGGTGGAAAGATTAAATTATGTGCACAGTTCGTACTGAGGTCAGTAGGGCAACCTTTTAAATTCTATTTTTTTTAAAAAAGACACAAAAAACAAGCATCTGTGGAGATTTAATCCTTTTCTATCATCCTTCCCTCTCCAGCATCACAGAGATCGTTTTGCCTTAATTATATAATTTGCACACACTGCCAGTATTGTCCTTAATTATAGAAAACTTTAGGTAGTAATTAGCCAAAATACATTTCCTAGAATTAACACTGAAGAGTTGAATTCAACATCCTTTTTGTAATGTGTTATGTTGCTGAGCAGTAGGTGGGAGAACAGAAAAACTGCAACGGGATAATAAAGATTGAGTATTAGGATTATCTTATGTGAATGAAGGGTTAGGATTGGTTTTTGTTAGGATGTCTTTCTGGCACTAGATGGGTTTTGACAGGATATTAGGATGTTAAGTTTGGAGATGCAACGTCACAAACTGGCTGCTTGTTTTGACATCTCAGTGTATTTCACATATTTCTGTTTTCTGGAAAAACAAATTTGAACTATGCCATGTTTGCTATCTTAAGGAATTCTTATCTGAAAGTCTTGATTGTAGCCACTTATGTTTGAGTAATGTTTTTATACTTCACACTTGAGTTGCATTATTTTGAATTGCTGCTACTCTTTCCCGAGTAAGATTTCCAGCTACTCTGCCCACTGCAAATAACTTCACTGATGCAAGTTCCAACCAAAATTACTCCAGACACAGAAACAATGTCAGGCATCTTCATCATTCTAATATTATTTTCTATCTGCTGAGCTTGCTGTTTCATTTGGAGGTCAGATTAATATACAGTAAGCAAAATATATTGTTACCAAAAGTACTTTACACTGTTCTAACGTATTGCATACAGTAAGTATTGGTTTCAAAAATAATTTGAAAATGTTTCTTCTGCCTGAATTCGTTACTTAGTAATTTAGTTATTTTCTTGTATGCAACCATTTATGGTAACCTTCAAAATACCAAAATCTGAGCGTAACTTAAAATTTTGTCTGTCTGATCACATACTTTTTTTTTAACAAATTACATCAGATGTTATGATCAGTTACACCAAAACATTTTTTACTCCTAAGTAATTTTTTCTTTTTATTTGAATAACAGTCATGTCGAAGCCCTGCTACCTTTACTCTAGAACACTTTTTGGCTTCTCTGTGTACATATGATGGGGCCAAAACGGTATTGGTTGGGTTTAAAATAGTAGTCTGAATTTATGGTGATGAGAATTGACTGTGACATTTTGAGTTATTGCTTATTAAAAATAAAGAATGTTGTTTTGGCTTCTTAATAGTCATGTTGTAAAGCTATCACATGCACCATAGTTGAACATGCAACATGGATCAGCATAAAATAATTGTTTCCCGGATTATACATATGGGTGACCTAATATGCAACATTTTCCAGACAATTTTAGTTTGGATAAGTTCCATTTTAAAAGTCTTTAAAATACTTTCTGAAACATTGCAGCTTCTGACTCAAACCAACATGAAGAAATGCTAAACTTTTATTTCTAAATGAGAAGGAACAAAGGATTTCTGTGTTTATTTTTCTGTGTGGCTCAGACTGCAACAAGAACCAACTCTAAGGAAAAGTGTTTTTTTTCCCACAGTGTCTGTCCCAAAATTGTTTTTTTTTTTCACCAAATACAAGCAAAGTTGTTTTGGCTCCATTATAAACTTTGATTAGCTTTCAAGATATTTTCTTTGCCTCCTCAGAGGGAGTTTTTTTTTATTTTATTTTTTTTATAACAGAACAAATATTTGTAAAGCTGAAATGTCGAGCTTGGCAGAAGCAAAGCAGCACGTTTGTTCCACAGAGAATAATGAACATGGAGCTTCTCCTTTCATCTGAAATCTTTTTTTTCCCCAGTGTTTTATCACTGCTAGAAATCATAGAATAAATAAAATGTTTTCTGAAAATGTCTGGAGTTAAATCAAAATACATTGCAATGTTGGATGCTTGATTTTTCTCTTAGAAACTAAAACTGAATCTTCAAAATTTAGCCTGAGCGTGAACATTTAACTCTTAATGGCCATATTTCATTTAATTTCATAGTATAAGTACGTTGTCTCTAGCACAGCCAACTATGTGAAATATATTTTGGATATTAAATGTTTAGTTTTTTTCATAAGCAATATGAAATTCCTTGTACACCATGTTCCAGATTATTATGCAAATTGAATTTATCATATAGATAAAAATATTTTGTTGTGCTGTTAAATTTATAGATGGTATTGTGAGTCAGGGCCCTTTGAATCACTATAATTAATTTCAGAGAGCTGGTTGATTAGTTTGTCTGGTGAGCTCAATTAAAGAAAATCTACTTAAGAAGGATGTTCCACATTATTAAGCAGGCCACAGGTTTCAAGCAATATGGGAAAGAGAAAGAATCTTTCTGCTGACAAAAATCATCAGATAGTGTAGTGTCATATGACAAGGTATGAAAACATTAGATATTTAATGAAAACTGAAGCATTTATCGTACTGTGAAGAGATTTGTGGCTGATTCAGAACAAAGATGGGTTTGTACAGATAAAGGCAAAACGAGGAAGGTTTCTGTTAGACAAATTCATCGGATTAAGAGAGCAGCTGTTAAAATGCAATTACAAAGCAGCAAACAGTTATTTGAAGGTGCTGGAGCCTCTGAAACCTCAAGGTGGAGGATCCTCCAGAGGCTTCCGGTGCATCAACCTACTATTGGGCCCCTAACCAGAGCTCACAAGCAGAAACGGTGGCAGTGGGCCCAGCCGTACATGAAGATTAATTTTCAAACAGACTTGTTCACTGATGACTGCTGTGCAACCCTGGATGGTCCAGATGGACGCAGTAGTGGACTGGTGGTGGATGGCCACCACATCCCAACACGGCTGTGACGTCAGCAAGGAGGTGGTGGAGTCATGCTTTGGGCCGAAATCATGGGGAGAGAATCATTGGTCGAATCCTTCAGAGTCTCTGAAGGTGTGAAAATGACCTCAGCAAAGTATATGGACTTTCTGACTGATCACTTTCTTTCATGGTTCTTATAGAAGAGCTGAACCTTCAGTAGCAAAATCATCTTCATGCATGACAATGCACCATCTCATGCTGCAAGGAATACCACTGTGTCATTGGCTGCTATGGGTATAAAAGAGGAGAAACTCATGGTGTGGTCACCATCCTCCTCTGACCTCTGACCTCAACCCTATTGAGAACCTTTGGAGTTTCCTCTGGCAGAAGATCTGAATGCAGTTCATATCAAACCAGCAGCTCTGGGAAGGTTTTCTGACATCCTGCTAAGAAATTCAAGTAGAAACTTTCCACAAACTCACAAGTTCAATGGAAGCAATAATTGTGCTGTGATATCAAAGAAGGTTCTATGTTTACATGTAACTTGGTCTGTTAAGATGTTTTTGATTGAAATAGCTTTTGATTTTAGTACATGTGACCATTTAATGCTGCACATTCAAAGAATGACCGTTTGCAGTTCTTTATAATCCATAAAATGTTTAGAAAATCTGCTGTGCATAATAATTTGGAACAGTGCATTTTGAGTTTTTTATTTTTGAAATAATTACTGTTCTCATGGGGAGCTTTGTTCAGTAAAATTTGATTTATACTGTAATAGTTCATGACTTGAAAATTATACTGACCATCATTTGCATTGACCATTTAAGAAAATCTGAGAAAATGTCACTTGCATAATAATTTGGAACATGGTATAGTTGTTACAAGCAACATGATGATGGTGATGATGATGATAAGGTTTATTCTTAGTTTTATTGATTATCTTTTGATTATGAGTTGATTGACCATTGTTTTTATATGATATTTTTCTTACAAATAGAAATTTATTGTGTTCAGCACAATACCCACAGCTGAGTTTATATACAAAGCTGTAGAAATTGTGGCAAAAAGAGTTTAGTTAAGTTACAAAAACTAAATTAAATTAAATTCTTAAGTTTAGTTTTCACACTAAACTTAAGAGAAGACAAACTAGTTAAATGTAATGTAACATTTCCTCAGATATTCAAATAAGTGGTTTTACAAAACTGCAGATGTTTTGTGAAAAATTATGTAAGTATATAAATCATGCAGTCTTCTGAGGTGTTTGAGTTTATCTGTTTATTTATCACATCTCATTAGTTTGGCAGTTCCAGTAGATGCTTCCATGTTTTGGCTCCATTTGTCCTTCAAGCTCTTCAACAAGCATCCCTGCTCCCCTGATGTATCTCTTTTTGGACGGCGTAATAAAGCATCTCAGTGTTTTTCTAATAGAACAGTCGGCATGCATTAGCCTCCGTTGAAGTCAAATGGAGCCAGCTGGCATATTTTCTCACAGTTCTTATGGCTCTTTTCCTTCTCTCAGAAATCTGACCAGAAAAGAGAAGACGTTGGACTGCTTTTCAACACATTTTTTTTATAATATGTAGCGTCCTAAACTAAAGATCGCTGAAGTAACTGATGCAACATTCATATTGTGTGGAAACCGCTCTCTTCGTCAAATCTACAGTGCTGTGAAAAAGCTTTTGGCCACTTACAGTTTTCATTAGTTTCAGATAATCAAACAGAATTTAACAAAAGATCAAGTTAACCAAAGCAAATACAAAAAGTGCTTAATGATTTCATTTTTGAGAAAAAAGCTATCCAACCCAACTGGATCATGTGTGAAAACCTAATCATTGACTGAGTCACCCTAAAGTGCAACAACTTTACTTTGTGAAAACTGGGAATCAATCATTTACATTCCTGGAGGAAATCTGACTGACTCTTCTTTGTCTTAATTCAGCCACAATGAAATGTTCATTAGCATAAACGGCCTGTTTAAGGTCTCAGCCTAAAATGAGGTTTAAGTCTGGACTTTGACAAGAACATTTAAAATTATTTATTAATTAATTAATTATTTCTTTTAGTTTTTTACTGTGATTCACTGGAGTTCTCACATGTTCTTGAGTTCCCATTGTGTTCTGAGAGATTTTACCTACTTCATGGTGTCAGACAGGTTTTATAAAGTGATATCTGACTCCGGCCTTGATGTGGCTATAGTGAAAGCAAACTTCACAGTCAATTTATGCTTTAACAGGGCGACATTTTTATTCCAGACTCTGGTTTTGCTAATGTTTTTCCCTTTAGCAACTGAAAACATCATTTTGTATTTAATGTTTTTGACTCATGTTAAAATTTGTTTAAAATCTCTTAATGAGGTGACCCCTAGAGCTACTATCCTGCAACATGTAGATGTATTTCTTCTCCAGGATACCCGTATCAAGTGAATGGCTTGTTAATAGGTCTGAAAATGTTGATGAGGTAATTAATTCACATGTGTCAGAGAAGGGAGACATCAGAAAGCTGCAGGATTTCTCTTAAGGACTGGACTTGCTCTAAGGGATAAATGAAACTACAGTCTGAGTTGCTGCTGTGTTTCTTTTCTTTTTGGCAGACTTGAGCATCTTAAAGCGTGTGAAATATTTTATAGTAGCAGAAATTTAAATGTCTATTTGCTTCTGCAGAAGGATGATATGTCAAACAAGTACTGGATTTGATTTTCATAGCAACTAAACGAGTCACCACTAAAGTGTCGATGAGACGACCAGATGTCTTGTGGGACTTCACACTTGGCATCTTAATGTTGTGTTTACACAAACCCACAAAGGTGGCCTAGTTGAGAAAAGGAGAGAACGCGCTGTGGGAGAGATGGGTGGGACTGCTCTCATTGCTAAATTAGACATTCTAATGACAAGGCGTCTCAGAACTTTAGGATATAAATACTTTCTTAAAAAGCCGCTGAGGAAAGTCTTCTGGAAGGAATCTGTAAATCACAGGGTGGATGGAAAGCGACCATGGGTGGGGGTGTGTATTTATGTCAGTTAATTCAAACACTGGGTGGACAGTTTTAATTTACATTTCCTGCCTTTCTTGTACGTTCTGCAACTGTGCCACACATGTTAAAAGCAACACTTGGCGTGTTATGAATTACTGAAAAAGCTTCTGATTCATGGTTCATTTTCTGCTGACCAGCTGCTTGCTTCATGTTGACTTAAGGCAGGGGAGAGCCTGCAGAGAGTGGGTGGAGGAAATAACTCTTTTAGACAGAGCAGCCCTTTCAGGCAGACACAAGTCTTCTATTTTATTGCAACGAGCAAATAAATTCCCTTATCAAGCAAAATGTTTCCTGTTTATGCCAAAGATCTCTTTTTATTCGGTTTTTCTGTGCTGCTTTGATTTTTTATTATATTGTGTCTCATTTTCCCTGAAACAAAATGCGTTTTTCTTTTTTCAGCAGAGACATTTAGCATATCGAGTCATTTTCCTGACATTTTCTGAACATTTTTACTGCAATAACCAACCTTTAGTAGTTCTCCAATAGCCTTTGTTGCTGCACTCTAAAAACTTCTCCACCGACAATAAAAGCATTTTTTACTCATGACTTTTGTAAACTCATCACTCTAATGGATGTGAGAAGTAGGCGCTGGTATTTTAGTTGCTGAAGGTTAAGAAACCATTTCTTTCAATGCTTAAACGTATGTTCTTTTTTTAAACGGGTCGTAGAGGGTTTGAGGATTCAACATGTACAGTTGGAAAGACATGGCAGGGGGACATGGTGTATTACTACATACAAAAACACTTCTAGGAAAATAAACTTAAGTAGACGGCATAATGTTAAAATCAACTGCACTACAGGTTGAATATACAGTATGTCTGTTACTGAAGTGGTAATAATTACAGTGGCACAAAGATTGGTTAAAACACAAACAAAAGAAACAATTGTATTCATTGCCTTTTGCAGGATTTTAAATCTTTTCTAAGGCCTGTGGAAAATTTCCATTATATTATAAATGTGTGATTCCTCACCATGTGTATTTGTTTGTGTGCGTCCAAACCTGATGCTAAGCTGCCACAGTGTGCAGCTGGATCAGCCCCAGTGTTTTATATAGAGCAGGATGTGGCAGAACAAACCGGCTTTTCTCCTCCACAAAATATAATCCGTTCGCTCCTGTTAATGACAAGACAGATGGCTTTGTCCCTCTGCGGCCACAAATGCAAAAGACAAAGTGTTTGGGTGCGTATTCTGCGTGCTTATTTAATGATCTGCAAACAGAGCTGACTGTCAATTACAGTGTGGCCAGATGAAGAGCAAGCCTTTTGGGACTAATTTGTATATATTTCTTTAAAAGATCCACTTCGGATTTTAATTTAAATACTCTGATTAAATCCAAAACCAGGTTAAATCTTATTTATTCTGTTGCCATCATAACAAACTAGATGCATTGTTGATCAGATGTTTACATGAACTCGACATTAACATGAGTCATCTTGCTTGCAGGCTCTCAATAATTTATGTGTCCTTTCTCCAGGAAGGAATGAGCATATAGTTAAACAGCTTCAGTCATTTTAGTGATTTTATTTTTTTTAGTTATTTCTTGATTTAGCACAAGATCACAGTTTTACATACAGGCTCATGCACACAACCTCAGTTATATTTGAGTAACATCCCTTAGCAACTTGCACCTCAACCACATGGTTTCCATACCCATCAACAGGCTCCTGATATAGTTCCAGTTAGATGTGTTTTACTTTTTATTATTACTCTTATTATTTTTACCATATATTTTTTTTCTTGAAACTTTTGGTTCAGACCAAAAGTTTGGACACACTTTCTCAGAGTGATCCAAACTTTTGGTCTGTACTGTATATATATATATATTTTTTTTTTGAATTTGTTTTTTGTATCAGTATCCCACCCTGAATGAACAATGCATCATCAAACGCCCACAATGAACATGACATTCAAACACATAATGAGGGGATGTGAACTAATTGACTCAGTAATTATAGTGAGTGTAATGGAAAATGTTATAATGTGCTCCTCACCCCTCTTTTGTTTTAGATTATTTGAAGTATTTTATTCTAAGATCGGTCAGCTGTTTTCACTCTATAGACCTCTCCAGAGTCATAAAACCACAGGGAATAGGTCCTGCATGCTTGAGACCAATCTTTGTGTTACCTTCCCGACCCAGAACACTTCAGGATTAAAGGTTTTCTCTCAGACATCAAGCAAAGATAACCTCATTTCCTTAAAACTCAAATTGCATGATAATTTGTTCCAAGTTTCACAAAATTTTAGTTGCTTGACTATTTACAACTTCAAGTTCAATCAAGTCTCCTTTGCCTCTGTTGGGAAATACCCACAAATTCTGACAACCTGCTTTAACAAGATCTGCTGACCAGAACCTGCAACAGAGGGCAAGAATCAACCGCTAGCTACAGCGAACAGACCTATCTTGTTATCATCAAAGTTATGTCTTTCAACTCTAAGAGGAAGTATTGCAATGACTACTTTGCACCCTAATGTTGGACTATAATGTCAGATTTCCTACTTAGCATGTTAACAATATGTTCTCATTTGTAGTTCAAAGCTCAAGCCTTGGTTTACTTTGCTGTTCTGAGCAAAGTAAACCAAGAGATGTGAACACAGTCTTTTGTAGCTGTATTTATGATTCAAAGTGACTCACTGCAGATTCTAAGTAAATGGCAAGTAAAAAAAGGAATTTTGAAGCCAAATAATAAAGTTGGGCATTTTTATTTTAACCAAAATGAAGCTATTTTTGTTTTCAGATGAAAATACAATCAAATAATTCCCACTAAGTGTGAGTGCCCTAAAGAACCTATCGATATCAAGGTAATAAAGGTTTTTAAAAAGCAGTCATCCTGTCACAGTAGAACAGTAAAATTCACTGACCTGTTATTTCACAAAAGTTTATGAAACCTGTCTGCATGCCGGAGTGATTGATTTTATCGACCTGCAGTCATAGAAATTAACAAATTTAATTATTTATAGAGGTAAGCAAAGACTTTTAGCAAAGTCATGTATGAAACCCCCAAAAATAAGTTTGACAGTTCTAATTGTCTTTGCTTTCCTGAGAGAATAAATTAAATCAGTTGATGGATGTGACGAGCTTTATGTATTATTTAGAATGACATCACAACGTCAGCATACAAGTTTGTGTCATTTTTATTGTGCTATGTATCTTGGGACATGCTGATCAGTCAGGATTTAGATATTTAATCCCAAACAGACTTCTAGGGTGTTGCTTTGTAGTTTCTCTATCCTCCTTTTCTCCTCTGCTCTTGTCTCCTTCTTTCCCTCCCAACCGTCCCCCTCATTTTTCTCCCTTTTCATTCTGCATCACTCTTTCCTACACTGACTATTGGATCTCTAAGCACAGAGCAGTGTGTTCAAGAAAATCCAATTTGTCAGATAATAGAAAATAATGTTAAAACACCTTAATACAGTGTGGCAACATTTTTCCAAGAAATTAACCAACTATTTCTGTAAAAAAATAATAATAATAATCCAATATTCTGAGGTAATTTCTCAAATTCCTTGTCTTTTTTTTAAATAACTAATTGATTTCATTTCTTTTCATGAGGAATTGTGAGATTGTTGAAAACCTTTGCATGACAATGGTCAGAGCCACCGGGCTATAATCTGTTATTATCTGTGGAGCTTTTATTACAGGTTCTCACATCACACCTATACTTTGCAATTTGTGCATGATAGTTCCAGTCGCCGCATGGACCTGATGCCTGATCTCTCAGAATCTCCCTCATTATTCTTTATCTTTCTCTATCAGACTCAAACATAAACAAAAGATGTATTGGGGACCATTAATAACTGTCTCCCATGAAATAACAAATGAACAACATTCTTATAGATTTCAACACTAAAATGGGAAGCAAAACAATTAGTAACCCCTGGATTGATACCACAATACAACACTTGGGATCTTATAGTATTACTCTGTATTTTGTGTGATACATAACAAGGTCCATGTATTGCATCTGTAGTATTAAGTAACTTGAAGTGCATCCAACTTGCAGAGTTTATGCTGTAGTAATCATGCACCAATGCTGGCATCCAAATTACCATGTAGCGTACAACTCTCCTTTGCCAAAAGCTTTTTAAACCAATGAGGGTCAGTTATGTGTAATAAACTGAAGCAGGCAGAGGAGTGAAAACACTTGGGGAGCGGCTCAGCTCAAAGCCTCTTTAATCTCATAATCTTTAATAGAGTAGATCCTGTTAGCTGGTTTTGGCCCCGGAGCAGACGTCCACGCTGCCGCTGCTCCTCTGTTCTTGTCCATTATCACCGCATCAGCATGCACAAAGACAATCAGTGCAGCATTTGTTTACATGCGCAGCCACTGCAGGCCAAAGATTTCAAGCCAAAAAGCAGATAATTGACTCCTGTTGCATCCCAGATCTAAAATAAAAGAAATGTTTGACTTAACTGAATCATTCAGATAGATAGAGGACATGTTTCTGTCTTGTCTCATCAATGCTAACCACATGCTGTGCCTGCTAATAAGAAAAATGTTCTAATAGAAGACTACTCTGTCATCTCACATTTACCTGTCATATCCTCAAATCAAGGGCATCCTTTAGTCTCTTTTCATTTCTGCAGCTCCACAGGGTCCAATTCTCTTCTGAGGATTCCCATCAGCCAACAGCTGAAGCCCTGGTGCAGATTTCCATCCTTTGATTCAAAGCCTGAAACAAGCTGAGAGCTTGTCTTGCTGTGCTATCTGCTGCTTTTTCTCTGCTGTACACCATATCCTCATAGAAATTAATTCCCAGAAAAAAATATACAACCTACAAAATTTTATTTTTGCAATGTCACTTCCTATCAAGCATTAGAAGGTGTAAAATCTGAGAAAGTCCAGAGCTTTTTTTGTCTGATGCCAGATTTGCACACTGCAATGTTCATATCAATAACAGAGTGGAGAAGAAATCTGATAAGTGCAGAGTCAGCACATTTCAAGTCCAAGTCGATAAATCTGAGCGGTAACTTCACAGAAAGCAGCTCAAAAACCGCAGGAGGTGTTTGACCATCAACAGGTCTCATGCGCCTCTCCTTATTGTAGCTCATCTCTGTTTAGACATTTCCGACTACTTTTCAACAAAGGTTAATGAGTTCACCTGTATTTTATTTCAGTTCTGTAGGATTCCAGGAGTTCATGTTGAAACCTGTGGTACAGATGTACCCCAAAGAAAGTGGCTCTGAAAGTATTGATGCAAGAAGATTGAAGATAAATGCCAGCCACTATGTTTTCCAGATTTGTTGGTAAAAAAAATAAAATAAAATTCTCCTTCACCTTCTGTCAGGTCTAAATACCTATTAAAACAATTTAAACAAACATAGGAAAGACAAGAGAGTTAAATTCTTTGTTCTCGCGAGGAGAACAGACAGAGATATGCTTTCAGTTACAAATCTCCTATCGCTCTGAAAAACACATCTCCCGCTCCTCTGTTTTATTGATTTTAGGAACCCTGCCACACGGGGCGCTGCAACTCTAAAATGGTGGAGGGGAAAACAATTCACATAGTTGCAGCGCTAAATGATAATCACTAACTAAACACATGTTATCTACAATCTAAATCCTTCTTGCTCCAGGCACGGCGTCGAATGGGACACGTTGTATAGCTTCAAAGCAACGGCTTTGTAGCACAAAGAACAAAGCAGAGTTTCCTCCAGGGTTATAAAACTCAGCTGGGAACAACTAACACTTCTATTTCCCAGGGATTCCTTTAGGAAGGAATCAAAGTTATTTAACACACAGAAACATTACTTATACTAAGAGTAAAAGAATAAGAGCATATAAGTAAACATTATCTAAATGTAACTACAAGGCTACATGATACAACGAATATTTGATAATTACTAAAAATACAATTTATCCAACACCTTCTTACCACTGTGTTAGTCTTTCACATAAAATCCAGATACATTTAATTTAATGTTTACATGAGAGCACACAAAGTAAAACACTGAATAAAACACTGACTGTAATTCTTTTAAGAAAATGAGATATTAAAGAGATGCATATCAGAATAGATTCAAAGACAACTGTGGGTACATCATTCAAGATTGCAGACTTTTCTTTACTACAGGCTTCTCCAAGGTATCTTCTGTATGTTTGGGAAACTGGTTCTGTGTTACTGATAATTATATGCTGTGAAGGTTGTCTGGGAAAAATAAAGTCCTCAATTTGATTATTTGACCTGTTTGGGTTTTTTTCAAGTGACTCTGACACAGAGACAATTAGCAACACAGCAAGGTGTTTGGAGAAGCAACAAGGAAATCGGGAGCATCAAAAATGAAGAGGAGGTGGAAAGGACAAATCAAGGAGGGACACAGGGATTAAATATCTAACATTCTGAGATCTGAAAGGAGAGACAATAGAAAGAAAACCAGAAGAAGTAACTCAAGCTTGTTTGACGCTACTCTGCCATTCCTTCAAAGTAGCTCAGATGAGCTGCAGCTGGAGCTTGTTACCCCATCCTTCTGCTTGTAAAAGACACAGACACACACATACCTGCACCTTGCCTGGTGGATTTGACATGATTTCTCTTTTAAGTGAGGGCAGCCTTAATGTTATCACGTAGTGATCTGTGTTTCCAGCTGAATGTGTTGTCTCCTGAAGTGACTGAAGCTCATCAGCATGTGTATTTGGCCCAGGCTCTGTGTAAGAAGATAATCATCCACATTAAGGAGAGCTGCCAGGGAGCGGACATGGGGCAGCTTTATGGACTGAACACATATCGGGTAGATCGACTTCGCAAAAGTGCCACAGATGAAAAAACATTTTCATATTATAACTCAAACCCTGAAAAGTGTTATGCTGACTACTTTTTAGTTACTTTCGGAACTCATTCTTTAACAAAGGTCATAATGAAGATGGTTTGCATAAATGGTGAAGTAGGGCCTCTGCCTTTATCAAGGAAACATGCAGACCTGCTTAATGCTTACATAATATGTCTGGTCATCTTTAAGAGTCTAACTACAACAGGTCGCCCAGTGCCACTTCTTTTATTTCGCTGAAATGATCCAGAAAATATGTAGAAAGTAGTTCTGCTTTGACACAAATCTTGTATACAGCTGCAGAAAAATCAGTTTTGTCCTGTTAAAGGTCTTTTGTGACAAATAGTCTCAGGAAAATTGGCTTTTTTCTCATGTGTTAGTGCAAATAACAAGCTAGCAGTGGTGAGTTTACAGGGCTAAACAGGGGACTGAGTGCAGCATGATGGCTGTTTCTCTTATATGTTGGAAGGTGCAGTCAATACCAGCCACCTGTCCGCCCCCACTCAACCCCTGGCTGGTTATTGCATAACGAGAAGCTCTTCACTATCTGATGGATCAATCTGGCTGACCGTCAAGCCTCAGTTTCCTGTGAGGCGTTCAGAGCTGCCACTCAGGATCTGAGAACAGGTTTTTCAATCTGCGAGCATACGGCCTCTGGAAGCACGCTGAAGTGCTTTTAGATGATTTGTTGAGAACAAACATCATTTGAGGAGGCAGAGACCCACACACAGGCTCAGGAGCAGGCTGAAACACAATGAGGACTTGTTATAGTCCTTCAGATGAATAACTAACCAGCCCCAAAGCAGCATGTGGTCCCATAGGCTTGTTGAACACAATTCTTCTCAAAAAGTCCAGTTATTGTCCTCAATGGGTAATTGAGTGAGTATGTGGTTTGGCATAAGAAAGGCACAAATTTGCTGGCTTGCTAAATCATAGGTGATGTGGGTCTTAGTCTCTAAATGATCTTCAGAAAAAAATAGTGAACATAGTTATAAAGAAGCAATCCTGTTGCAACTTCTGCAGGTGAGTAAAGTCCACTTCGTTCAAGACTGAAGGCCACACCACAACACCAAAGATCGGCCAAAGCCTGGATGGATTTTTAAGGCTCCTGCGACATAATACAGCAGGGGTGTCAAACTCCAGTTCTCAAGGGCCACTGTCCTGCAACTTTTAGATGTGCCTCTGCTGCACCACACCTGAATAGAATAATTGGGTCATTAGCAAGGCTCTGGAGAACTTATCTACACAGGAAGGAGGTAATTAAGCCCTTTCATTCCTGTGTTTAGTATCTGTGGCACATCTAAAAACTACAGGACACCGACCCTGGCACAGGAGGTACGTTTCAACATCGATATCCTTCCTTTCAAAATAATAATGGCAGATCAGTACAGTGATCTTGTTGACCAAACAAATACATCAAATTTAAATTTGATTTTAGATCCTGTTGCTGGCTTATCGCACAAACCATACTGGGTTAAACGGGGTTAAACCATACTGTACATCATTAGTACATCAATCATTCTCTCAACCCGCCTTGGCCCTTTACATGTCAGCTGATGCACTTCTGTCTTTACATCCTTTGTAAATGTTTCAAACTGACTTCTTCTGCACTCGTGGCATTAATAAAAATCATAAATGGATAGCAAATAGTTCAGTCAAGTAACTTCCAATTTACAGCAAGTGGAAATAAGTATCACATCACCCATATGCCTCTTGTACATAGAAAACAGTGAGCTATATATGTACTTGTTGGTGTAGGGCTTCTTGTGAAAGAAAAGGACACATCCCTCCAAATTGTGTCCATTCTATATGATACAGGTTGCTGATAGACTAAAGAAACACCACAAAATATATATATTTTTGTGTAATTTCATTCACTTCTGAAATTACAATTTCTACCTCAACTCTTCCTTTACAAGAAATGTAACTCAAGCATTTATAAATTTATACTTTAAGTTTGAAGTTGTCCAGGTTTTTTGTCTTTTCCTTTCTATTTGTTGTAAAAAATAAAAATAAAAAACCTCCAGAGAACAGCAGTGGTCAGCAGTGCCATGTTTGCCTTTTGGGCATTTGCAGACTTTTGGTATGGAACCTATGCAATCCTTCATAAATGAGACCCAAAACCTTTACTCAAGCTACACACCTCAGCTGTTTCTGTAGCCTGCAGGTGTCTGTTGCCAGGAGAAAATCTTGCTGGTTTTGGTTTGGCTCCTGACACTTCATTATTGTAAAAGTTTAGGCCGCAGACCAACTTGGTTGACATCCATAGTAAACTGACTACCTGTCATTTCTATGTTGTGTGTCGGACTGACTATGATAACACCTTTTACACTTCACCATCATTCCTTATCTTTCTGTCACAGTGAACTTCTCTGTGTTACTCTGAATTAATTTCTTGGTAAAGTTTGTGTATTTTTAAGTTAAAAAATAAAGGAAAAAACTAGAACTACAAGGAGTTTTAAAAGGTTCCAAGCCCAACCCAGCAGGTCGCCCCCTTGTCCAACACATCTTCACATGCACTGTCTTGCTGGGACTCTACACACATTGATTGAGCTGGGAATTAGCAGTACAGCATTTAGACACAAACCGAAGGTTTTAATGTTGGTATTATAATATCAACTTTAGATATCCATTTTAGAGCAAATCTGTCCTGGCACATGTAGGTAACCAACTTCTATGAAAAGAACAAAATAAGAAAGATCTCCTGGGCTCATACTCAGGTTTGGGGTCTTTCTTCATGTATTTGCATGTTTCCCTTGTAAATACATAATCCAAATGATCAAATTATAGTACTAAAATCTCCTAACTACTGAACAGAGGATTTTTATTAATGCTCTGAGAGGCTTCAAATGGTAAACCATGTAAGTGTGGACTCTCATTACTGTAGTGAGATTGCTTCTTTTTATTTCTGTTTTTTATATTAAATACGCTATTGAGAAGGTGTATTAGTGTATTTTGTATGTTTTATCTTGTTTTCTCTTCCATTCAGCAAGATGTTGTTGTTTTGTCTTTATAATGATTCATAAATATTCAACACAAATACAAAAACTACTGTATGAAGGTCTTATACAATTAGCTATATTTTTTACAACTTTAAAGTTCTAGGTTTTGTTAATTGTGTAAGTTGTTTGGCTTTTTTTCCCCCTTAGATTACTTGTATTTTATCTCGTCTTAATCCCTGTTTTTATCTTGAATCTTCAGGAAATCAGAGGATTTTGTTTGATGACACAGATTCACTTGAAAAGGATTACTGTCCTCTCTTTGACTAACTGAGGCCAGGTGCTGCTCTCATACTGCATGGTAAATCACCTTAGACACTATCTGACTCACAGATCACAGAGCCACAATGATGTAAGCCCCCACAATCCCTCATGTCCCAAATTTATTATTACAGCTCTCTTCGTCTGTCTTCGCTAATCTCCTGCAGCTTCTGTCTGCAGGCCTGTCGAGGACTCCGGAGGTTGCCCTGCAGGCTCTCAGCTCTTGAATCACTGAACTAAAAGCTCTGATTGTCTGTGTCCTATCCTGTCTATCTATCTAATACATCCTCCTTTTATTTCAGATGTCAAAGTGAAACCTCTCTGAAAAAGATGCTCCTGTTTAGTTTAAGATCATTACTGTTTGAAATATATGTGAGAGCAGAATAATCTATTCAGAACATTGTGATTAATTTGTGCTCATTTCCTTGCCGGTCCATGGAGAGGTCATTATGGCACGTTCTTGTCACATTGGATTTACTGCAAACATGAACTATCAACTGCAAAAGCAATTTACTGAAGTCTGCTGGCTTCATTTTTTATGCACATTGGAGTCACAGGATCATTAAACAAAGAACCACTCGAAAATTCATGCAAAATTGTACATGTGTGAGATTTGAAATTGTTCAATAAATATTTTATAGAGAGTTAATTAAGTGTTTTCTACCAGTGAGAAACACATTTCAATGTTTGATTAAAAAAAAGAGTAAAGTATTTAATGTTTACTGAAAAAATCTTTGTTTTTCTTTTCAATTTGTGCTCCCTTTTAGATCAAAGCGAGATTAAAATTAAACACAATAGCATAGGAAGGCACTGGTCTGTCTTGAATAATTAAGACTCTGAGAATTTTTTTATTTCAGAGTGTAATAGTCTATTACAACAATTAATTGTAAATTTGATGATATATCTATAATTTAAGTTTAAGTTTCCCATGTACATGCAACCGAGGCCATTGTATTGGTTTTGAATCTACAGATTATTTCTTGTATTGAGGAGGTTCCAAACAAATATGAAAGGTAGACAATATTATGTTGTTGCATACTTTACTAAACCTACCAAAGAAATACAATGATTTGCCCCTCTGCAAAAGAAACAAGTGAAAAACACCAAGGAGTTAAATGGGTGAGAGCTGGAGCCTGACAGTAACTCAAAACAAACCAGAAGTGGAAATACTGGGAGGAGTGACTTGTGAATGTGAAATAGCTGTGATAGGAGCATGTTGAGACACGAATGGAAAATTATTTTGAGGAATAATATATATATATATATATATATATATATATATATATATATATATATATATATATATATATATAATTAAGATTACTAAACTGAGAAAAAACACAGGGGTGAATACAATAAACCAGACATGCCTGCACATCAAAGTACCTAAAAGACAAACACAAGAATTCACCAGGAAACAAAACAAGATATGAAAAAGTACATAATCTAGTTTCTAAACTATTTTAAATGGTAAACAAAGCACTAACTTTAAAATAGGAAAGGAAACTGTATCAAGTGAAACATGAAGCTGGTATTTGTGTTCAAGTGGCCATGGGAAGACAACCTGTTAAAAGGGTCTACGAAGAGCAGCCTGACAGGAAGTGAAAAGACAGCAGCCACCTCACAGAGCCCCAGAGTCTCACACCTCTGCACTTACAGTCGCTGGACTGAACACAAACAGCACAGAGAGAAACTTCAGGCTGTTCACTTGTCTCTAGTCACAGCTTCAAGCAGTAAGAGAGTTAGCACAAAGAAAAAAAGCCTTGAGAAGTACGATAACTCGCTGACCAAAGATGGTAAAGAAATGATTCAGGTCAATAAAACAAGAGTAACAATAGTTCTAAGAAAAATGGAAGGGAGAAGATATTGATCTAAAACAATGAAAAGAGCTGCTCATGGCTTTTCTGTTGATTAGTCAATACTCATTTTTACTGTAGCTTTTATTTGTTTCGGTACTCTATGATCAATTTATCCCCAAATTCTTCTCTAGCATTCAGCATCTTTTTGTTTAGAAAACACTCCTGTTCACAGTGTCCATGGATGGGAAACACTCACAGGCAGGAATGTCTGTGGTCATAGTTGTTGCAGATCAGCAGGTCACGGTTCTCAGCTCTTTGCATCTTAGAGATGAAACTCAACATTAATCA
The DNA here is from genome assembly GCF_001444195.1 of Xiphophorus couchianus. Lineage (NCBI taxonomy): Eukaryota > Metazoa > Chordata > Actinopteri > Cyprinodontiformes > Poeciliidae > Xiphophorus > Xiphophorus couchianus. The sequence continues at coordinate 23,610,424 of NC_040229.1, forward strand.
GAAGAGTTGAAGTATCTTTGTTTCTGGATGCGGTGGCAGGATAGAACGGGCTTCTACAGTAATGAGAGAGTTACTGCCGCCTGTCATGCTAAAGAAAGCGATGAAAAAGATTCATTTTTATGGTTCAGCTGTACTCCACCCCTGACCTGATCATGAGATATGGGTTGGCATTCTGGATGACTCCATTTCAAATTGCTAGTGATCCTGAAAAAAAATTAATCTTAAAGGGCAGCATGTTTTGGCTGATGCTGCTTCTAAAACTTAGACTGATGTACAAGTACATTTTGGACAGGCTAGTTTTTGTTTGTCTGTTTGTAAATCACCTAAATTAAGCAAATGAAAGGATAAATGTGCCAGTGCATGATCAGATTCTGAAAATGACATCAGGGTGAGGTTCTCAGCACGAAAAACAAGTTATGGAAACTGTTGAATTAAGAGAGAGGAAATCAAGCTGCTAGATGACCCAGTTAATCATCTGGCTAGAAACCAAATGGAAATTCATGAAAGTAACTGAATGTCAAAGTTTATGCAGTTTATGTTTTTGAGTAAAATCAGCCCTGGGCAAAAAAATAAAATAAAAAATGCAACTCGTTTATCCATACAGGAGATGTCTTGGAGGTTCAATAACCAAAAATAATTTTCTACTTAATAACTGTCACTAAATATGTTCAGTGTTTATTTCACTTCATTAGACATCATAAGTTGTTTTCTTCCTGTGAACACCAATAAATATCATCACCTACTTGTATAAAATTATCACTCTCACACGATTCACAATTCTTCTCTTTTTTGATTAGCATTAATATTGATGCACAAAACCGTTCATCAACGTGCATGATGAATTCATATTGATGGAAAAAGCTCATAATGCCAATTTAGAGTAGAATCTGCAATAGAGTTAGGGTGGATGTCTGGCAAAGAAGTTGTGTTTCAAGAATAATTTTCTTTTAATCTCTTTGCAGACAAGATGCATATTTTGCTGCACTCAGCATTCTGATTGTAGGAGTTATTCTGTAGACTATAACCTCTTAAAGCTTACTGTTTGCCTCTCTGAGTTTTGTGACTAAGGCAACATGTTTTGCTGTATCATCTTTTCAGCTTGGTTTATAGCCAGCAAGTAAAGGGTTCATATATCGCTTCCATGACAGAAAAGTGACCATGGTGTAACTTCTTCCAGCTCAGCAGGAATCTGCAGCAGATTCCTATTAACAACACAAAACCCTACAGACAGTAATGACGATTTATACACATATGCATATGTACAACAGAAAACATTTTGGTCTCTCTGAACATTTTACTTCAAGAACAGCTGTTTTGCATAAATAAAACTCTGAATTGCTAGAAAACTGAGGCTATGTTTACATGACACCTCTGCATGGAAACTGCCGGTATTTTCAGATATTGATTGTGGAAAAGTTTCACTTTTTGACAAGACCACCATGACACCTTGAATCCTCTGTGGTCGTCATGCCAGGGCACTAAATGCGACTGTGATTTTAGGATGTTGTCAAAATGCATGTTCCGTTGACTCTGAACTTCCATTAAAAAGCAGTGACCTGTCTCCAGTCAACCAAGTGTTCATGTTACTCACATATATTCAATGGCAGAAGTTGTGTTAAACTGAACAGGTTAAGTAGCACACACTGTACAATGCTATCTGCCATTGTTTTTGTTGTTTTCTGTCCACAAGAAAACAACATCCTGCACGGGTGCAAACCGTGCAGGATGCACAGTTTGCACCCTGTAAACCGTGCAGGGTTTGCAAGGTGCAAACCCTGCAACCGTGCATTCAGCACATGAGCTCTTGTACATCTGTGGAGTACTTCACATTTTAAAACATCTTCATTGTGTGTTCATATACATACCATTAGCTGAGTTGTTGTTGCTATTAACTTTACTGTATATTCTCTCTTGTGAACACTTCTGTCTTTTCTGTCACTACTAAACACTCTGCCTTTCTTTCCACAGACAGCATCAGCGAATCGCTGTCAATATATTTAACAGTTTTTCATAGCGGTTTTCCACTTGTTGGGGATTTGTTTTGATTTATTGGGTGGTGTTATAAACCGAATTTGGCTGCCTTGTATTATAATTAGGATCCAATTGTACATAATTGAACTTATATCTGTCTATCTAATACACAGTACATGAGAATGATTTGAAATATATTTTAGTACAAAAGGAAGTTTATTGAATCTGTTTCTCCTCCATGAGGACAGTTGCTATTTGCTGCTACACTAATACTTTTAATTCAATTTGTCTTATATCTATTAAACCAAAATGTAGGTTAGATAACTTTTTAAAGCATTATTTTGTGAACCATTTGTTTGTTTGTACATATAGATTCTTTTACTGATGAATTCACTGTATTAGGGGATTCAGACTGAACTACACTGCATTTATTGTTGAACTTAAAATCACTTTCATGGACTCATGCAACCAGACATTAAAACTTTAATTTTAGAAGAGAAAAAAATACAGCCAAATTAAAATGCCCCAACAAACTTTGAAGACAATAAATAACTTGAAATGCTAAAAAAATAAACAAATAAATAAAAAAGGAATAGATTAAGAGAAGAAATGTTTCAAGGAGTCACAATCAAGGGATGAGTTTATTGATCACTTCGGCCCCTCCTCTCTGTGAGTCCGGGGGGCGTGGCGGCCTTGGTCGCTAGGAGAAGTGGGCGTGGTGTCGTAGCCATGCGGTGACGTCAGCGGGAGCTGTTCAAAGCAGTGTGGTGCTGAAGAGAGCACTCTGCCCGCCGCTCAGACCGCCAGCGGGCTCCGGCGCACCGTGGCTCGGTCGGCTCGCACTAACACTGCGGGGAATCAGCAGCTCCGTGGACGCGGACGTGGAATTTCCCCGCACCGAGGACCCGTTCTGAAACCTCCTGTGGGATTTTTTATTTTTTTTCCCCCAACAAGTAAGCGGTGCATTTTCTCTCTTCTTCTGTATCGGTGTGTGTCCGAAACCATTTGCGGGGGGGGGGGGGGGGGGGGATACTCTCCAGCTGTAGCCTTATAAATGCTAATAAATCAGAAGCGGTCTTGTTTTCTGTCTGATTTAGACTGGATTTTGGCGGAACAGTTGGATTTCACGAAACTGCTCTCGGTTTCAGTCTGTGTGCGTCTTCCAGCCGCGCCTAAATCTTACCTTGTGTCTGCCCGGGTGAAACATTTGACTCGTATTTGCATAATCCAGCAGTCAGTCGCCAGACATGCTCACTCTCTCCACCTGGCTTTCATACAAGGCCACTCTGCTAGTTTAATCATTTTCACGGCGTGCTCTGCTCATCTTTTGCCTTTATTTTCGTGATTTACTGCTTGTAGGGTGGTACTGGGAGTAGTGGTCTGCTACCGGTTGGGTTTCTAGATGGCTGATGTAGCAGCTTGGAGTAGAAAGTGAAGAGAATCTGCTCAGCTCAGTGTTTCTTCTTTCTCTACTAGAGGAGATTTAGGTGCGGCTTCTTCTCTTCACTTTTTCTTCTTTCTTCTTCTGTTTTTTGTCCTCCTCTCCGCTGACTGTTTCCTCATCTTATTTCCATCTTTTCATCCCTTTCTCTCAGTTTGCTTCACCTCCCCCATTTTTATTTTTTTCTGTTTCTCCATTTACTACCCTTTCCCACATTGTTTCCACTTTCTTCTCTATTTAGCTTCTTTCCATTTGTTTTCCATATATATTATTCCAGTCTTTTTCCTTCCTTCATCACCTATTTTTGTCTCATCCTGCTGTTCTCCCTCTCCCTTCCTTATCTGAGGTTTTATTGCCTTAACTGATGTTGTACAGCCCGTAAAACTGCTACTCGTTTTGCCCTAAAACAAAGTGAATGCTAATCAGTGTGGTTATTACTTTGATTTAAAGAGTGCTCAGTTCTCTTCTCTTGGTTTATTTGTGTATTTATTTGAGTAACAGGAAACTGTGTTTTCTGGAGCATTTAAAGAAATGCTAAGAGTTAATATGTTGTATTTTCAAGACCTCCTCCTTCGTTTATCTGCCTCTTCACGGTCTCACAGCTATTTGGGAGTATTTGCACAGATTGCAGCTGACCAATCAAAATATTCCCCCAACTGAGTTCTAGATCCCTGCAGCTCCTCCAGAGGTACAATATACAGTTCGACTTCTCTGATGAGTGCTTTCCATGCCTGGACATATACGTGCCGTCATGTCTTGGTTGATTTGTTGCTGAGCCAAACTCATACATTTCATTTTCAGATTATTTAACAGCACTTTGTTAGACGTTCAAAGCTCGCAATATTGTTTTAAAATCTAACTCTGTATTAATCCTCTCTGCAACTTGACCTCTGACCTGTTTGGTGAGATTCTACCATCTTTGTTCACTTTTCTTTTTTTTTATTACTAGCAGCTTTCAGAACAGCTGGATTTATAATGAGATTAAAATACACATTGGTGCTCTCTGTTTACTAATTGGATATTTTCTGACGGCAATTGGTTGCACTAGATTTTATTAAAGGGCACCAGAGTGAAAAAGTTAAAACTTTAACTTGGATACTCTACTTGCTTGGCTGTTGCAGTGAAGACATAGTTTGCTCTGAAAAAATGCTTTTGGCATTTGTTGATTTGTTCAACATATGTTGGCTATTCTGTTTAAAACCAAGCGCCCGATTTTGCGTATTCAAGACGAAACAAAATATTTTTTTCAAGTGTGAGACCAGTAAGCTGGAGGAACATTGGAAGTTCATTTCCTAGAAGTCATAATAACATTGTTGAGCTCTTTGCTTTTCCAACAAAGATGCTTTGGCTTTGGCTGTAGAACTTTTTATTCTGTTCAAAGCTCAAAAACCCAATGGAGCAGTCGCTGAAATGAAGAAAAGCTTTAAAAAGAAATTTTCACTGATTACATTTGGAAAGTACCATCTACTGAAATACTGAATGTCTATGGGAAATTCTTTTTAAGCCTGCTTAAGCCTGGCTGGTATATTTTTGTCTGCTTTGCTTTTTATAGGCCACGTTCTGGTGCTGAACCTATGTAAAGAAAAAACGGAGCTAAAGTCAAAAGAAAAAGTTAAAGAAACCATCAGAGAGCCTGAAAAACTATTGATCAGTACCACTTTGGCATATAGCAAAGAAAAAATGTTTGCCTTATTTGAAGCAAAGCACAAAGAAATGAGGAATGACTCAGTGCTTTATGTGGATGAAGAGGAGTTCCAGGCGTGTGGACTGAGATCTGGGCCTGTAGCCCAACTCTTCCTACATTCCCCTAATCATCTATGTATTAAAGTAATCCTCTGCATTTAGCCAAAACAACACTTGCCTTAGCCGCTGCAGCTTATTTATTACACTTTTTGGCTTCAGACCAACATGTCGGAGCAGCAGAAGTCTTTGCAATATGCACACGTCTTTAAATAGGATCTTCAGACTAACCGCCTCAGTCTGCCCTGCATGACGTGTCTTCATTTGCCAGTTTGATTGCTTAACTCACCTTCTGTTTGATATGTTTTTAATTAGAGCTGTGTGTTAGTCACAAGTCTCCCTGATGAGTGTGTGTGTGTGTGTTTTTTTTTTTTAAGTGTCACTCTTGAATGTGTAATTTTTCAAATAAGTGGCTTCATTAAACTCAGTGGAAGCCGAGAGCTCTGGTGATTAATATCCCAGAATGAGCCAGAACGTGTAATAAGTGACTCTGATTGGCTGCTGTGGCTGCATGTCGTGCTGCCTGTTCAGAATCGTGCAAGGAAATTACTCCATTTTTCATAATGCAAATCAACCTCCCCTCATTTAACAAGCCTTTATCTAATAGGAAGGCTTGAAAGTTTGTGTTCCTCCTCTTAGTCTTCATCCATGCAGTAGAGAGGGTCTTTGTCAAATCAGCCAGGTGGTTTTGCGTCGGCAGGTCGATTTGATCAGGAGGTGGGGGGTCGACTGGGGGCTCGTCTGGGACACCTGATAGGGCAGGATCTGGTTTCTCAGCCTCTGAGCAGGTGCAGAAACAACAGGGCTGCCTAATCATGTATAATGTGGAGTAATGTTTGTCATGTTTAGAGACAAAGGGTTGAAGCTGCATACCTTACAATGAGTGGAATAATGTTTGAAATGATCGTCTCCTCTGTTGGATGCAGATTCTGACATTATTGACATTTATGTCATGTTTTCTGTTAGATTTTTTGTGTGTATTTTATTTTTTTTTTATTATACTTGTATATATTATTTAATTTTGATTCAGTTTTTAGCGTTTTTTTCCATTATATATTTTCTTGTATGTTTTTTTTGTTATTTTTAATTAAATGTTTTAATTATATTTTCAAATATTTGTATTAATTATTTTTATATATCTTTGTATTTATTTAAACTAAACTAAACATTTTTTAATGTTTTTAAAATATTATTACTACTATATTCCATTCAATTTTTTTTAAGACTCAATATTTACTTTATATATATATATATATTATGCTAATTTAGTTTTTTTCCTATATTTGTAAAATGTTATTGGTCTTTAATGTAACATTTTATTATTTATTGATTTATTTATTACATCATTTTAATTTTATTTAGCTGCAAGACAAAACTTTGGCTGAAAGCATTAAGGAAGCTTTCCTGTGAATCATTAATTGTTTAATTATTTTTATAATAAATAAAAGTTTTTTAGAACTATTTACATCATGCTTAAAATATCCAAATGTATAGTTTATCAGTAAAACATAGTAATATTCCACTTTTCTTGGATAAAACTTGAATACAGGTATTTCCATAAATTTGAATTTGCTTTCTGATAAGGCTTGTTTGTCAAATTAAAAGCACCATTGGGGAAAAACACAACCTTTTAATACGTCCTCGGCTTCTGTTTTTAAAAGGAATCGCCACATTTAACAGAACACAAAAAGCTCAATCCAGAATCAGTAGAAGTGCCACTGCTTGAAAAGGTCGATCCTCTTGGGTTTTAAATCAGCTGTGAGGACCTGCTAATAATTTCCGGATAGATGATACAAAGGTCTGTGCTGAAGTGTAAAGTTTTAATAAGACAGGCTTTTCCTGAGGTGTTCGGCCATGAAAGTTACCAGTTTCAAAACGAGATCCAAAAGTAAATGGTGACGAGTCAAAATGTGATAAAACAGGAATCCTGTGCGTTCTTCAATTAGTTCCAGTTGGAGGCTTTTTCTGCAGCTTTTTGTGCCATCTGGAGATAATCAAAGTCATTTTTTCCCCGCGTTACAGCAGTCAGTTTTAAGCTTTAAACCCATTTACCACCCAAGGAAATGTTTCCTGTCGTCATGCAAGGCACAGTTAAGAACATTAAGAAGGAGCTCCATTTTCTAACTGGTAATTTTAGACAATAAAGCTGAATCTTGTGTGATGTAAATGTGATCCACTCTGCAGCCGTCACATAGGGAATAACATCACGGATAATTATTTGAAGAATTACAAAAAATGTCTTACGTTTGGTATATTTTGTGAATAATTTAATTGATTCATCTTCCCATTATCTTATGTTTATTTGAGGTTGTGGGGGAAACCTGTTCAAGAGGACAACCCACACATGCAGTACTTTCTTCTGGACGCTGTCCAGGTTCTAAAAGGGGATCGAAAGTTGTTCCCGATGCAGAGGGGATATATAGATCTTCTAAGTTCTTGGTCTGTTGTGGAGTTTGTCTAGAAACCCTTCAAAGAGCTGCAACAGGAGGCACCGCCTGAACCACCTCTGCTGACTCCACCTGAAGTGGTCAAGAAGGGAAACTTAAACAAAATGCCTCCCTTTTAATTTTAGTTAAACGGTTTGTTTGCTCGCTGATTGAGGCTCCATAGTTCACAGATCTGTTTTGAATCCATTGTATTTAGAAGTGTTAGAGGAAAATAGATTTTAGTAAATTGATTAATCTGGAGAAAAATGCCAGAAATGTAGGTTCCCAGACTCCCTGTGAGAATCTTTGTGATAACCAAAGTATAAGTAGTTAATGACTCTCTGTCAGACTGAAAAGTCACTGAGCATGTCTGCTTACTGTTCTCATTTTTGCAAGAATGACTAAATTGCTGTTTGAATGAAAATCATCAATCTCTGCTTGGTAACGAAGAGGGACAGTTTGGGGGAAACTCCTTCTTCTTCATTTTCAAATTTTTCCATTATCAAGAAGCATCAGCCGCTCACATGAAGCTGTCTGCGACAGAAGAAGTCCAGCAATCTGTTCTGTCCTGATGCACCTGAGCGTGACCTCGGCATGCATGTGACAAAGGCACCAAATGATGGCCCATTACCTGACTCGGTGCTCTGCTGTGTTACTAATGCATCTCTCAACTTCTTCTGTACAGCAGGATGTAGTAACGCCATCAGAAAAAATCTCAGTCCATTTCAGTCTCCATCCAACTATCACTTATGAATAAGACTTACTGTAGATGACAATATTAGGTGATTAGTTCACATTTTTCTCAGCTGTTCATTATGGTCTATGGTTTAAAATTTGTTGATTCTCATCGTATTGCATCTAGGTACTGCTATGTGATTACGATATTTCACATACTGATACTGAGATGGAAATTAAGACTCAATACGTGATGCAGCTTTAATTAGGATGTTTAAAATAATAGCAGCATCAGCTCTTTGTTTGGACTACACTTCCTGTGCATTTCTTGGCTTTGTTTCAAAACACAATGTACTTAAAGGATTCCTATTGTAGTCATGTCCAGGATTTTGGTTTACTACCTTATACTCTTTGTGGTCTGGGACCAAGAAGATGCTTGATAACTGGTGTGTTGAAGCCATTGTCTTGTTGAAACATTTCGAGCACATTTCTTATTCAGCATAAGACAACATGACTTCTTTAGGTATTTTGAGATATTCTGGCTGTTCCATGAATCCCAGCATGTGACAAATAAGTCAGACAAATTGTGACTTTTTCAGTCCATGTAATTTTTTTTCTCAACAATGAGACTGTTTGAGGCTTCTTGTAGGTAGCTTGCCCTCACATAGGCTTTTTTAATGGCTACCATTCTCACAGGTAACCCCGGAGGTGATCACTGGTCGACTCTTTGCCTTCTGGCTGATCCACTGGAAAGGTCATTTTCCATATTACTTCACGTTTCTGGATTTAGCTTCAATACTAAAAAATTAAAGCTTTTCTTTTCTTTCTGAGCAGCCTACTATCACTGCTCTTTAATCTTAAGATAAATATATGGAATTATTTTACTCCAATTTCTGGAGGAATCCAGTGCAACCAACATGCCTAACATTTATTAACTCTAGCCTAAAATATAGGCCAAGTGTTTGAAATATTGATTGTCTATAAAATTCAGGAGCTTGGATTTTAAATGCTTTGCACATTTGAGTTTCTTTGTTGTTGTGAATAAATGGCTGAGCAGGTAATTGCAGCAACTAGTTGCTGTTCCTCTTATTGCCCGCCTCCCTCAGGATTACTTCCTGTTTTGGATTTCTAATAAATGATTGGATGAAGAGCCATGTTGACAGTGAATCTCCCACCTCTCCTTCGCCTCTTCTTATTCATCATCATTTTTCCTCCTGCATTTAAGCCAAGACTTCACACTCAAGTGCATCCCTCTCATTTCCCTCTGCTCTCTCTGATAGGTGCTCTCACAGAAGCCTGAATAGTTTATTGTCGCCGCCGCTGGCAGCAGATTCACAATCGGATAAGAAGCTTGTCTCAAAACACTCACACAGAGGTAATTAAGACTGCAGGAAGCACAGAGTTTTTTTTTTCTTTTTCTAATAAAAAATGAAAGCTAAAACAGTGAGTGCATCAGTTCTGCGCAGCGCTAAGAGCTGTGCAGCAGAGATGAGAGGCTTGTTGTGGACAGTTGTGTGGAGGCCTGCTGGTATTTGAATCAGAAACTGCAAACCTTAAAGGACGTGTGATGTCTGTGGGCTTTTGTTGTTAATTTGAAACCAGGGATTCAAAAATGGTGTGAATTTGGAATCCCATGGCGTACTCTCTTTAGAAAGCCTTAACTGGCACCAGCACAGATACAGTCCCAGTTGGAGGCTATAGTTTACCCTGTGGGACTCTGTAGGGGGGGTTTCATCTCTACTTCAGATTCGTCACAATTGAAGGTCTTTTCTCTATACTTTCTGGGTTTATTTATCATGTTTATCTTTTGTACAGAGCATTTTCCTGTTATTGTTTTGAGGATAACTGGTCACTCTTAATTGCCTCTTACATGGCTGTAATGGACCAGTGGCCTGTTGAGAGTATAATGCACCTCTCGCCTAATGTCTACTGGGAAAAGATCCAGCCCTGGTCAAGACTCTGAGGACCAAGTAACTAGATGGTGGACATGATTTATTTTGGCACTTTTTGTCCACTTTTAGAACAATAGACTGAGAAAATAGATCTGAAAGCTTTCATGAATCTGTGACAACATTATAGAACTCCTTCCTTTGGGCATTTGAAAACAACAAAACTATACTAGAATCTTACTGACACTGAGATGCTACCAAAGAGCTTAAAAGTTACAATTTACAACCAGTGAGAGTTGAGGAAATTTTCCAAACCCAGAAGAGGAGTTTTAGATTTGTAAGCACCAAATGTTCTCCTCATCTTAAAAAGACGTGTTTTCTCTAACGTAACCTTTTCAGGAACCAGGGGTAAATATTTACGGTCATTGTTACCCGCGTTCTCCGTTCTGAATTAATCATAGAAAACAGTGTGGAAGTTTAACTTTGGTCTAAGTTTAATGGCAAAGCCTTGTAGAGTGGAGAAGCATTTCAAGTTGGAATAAAAAACAGTTATCACAGTTTAAACTTGTCTGCAGATCATATTTTCATTTAACTTTAACTATGAAACATTTTTCTGCTTTCAGTCTTTTGCAACATACCAATCATTCATACACTGCATACAGTATTTGACAGTTACCCCAAAAACATGAACAATAAGTCTTGTGTCTTGATGGTTTGCAGGCTTTTATTTGTGCCCCACATGAGAATAATGGCTCTCTGGTGAAATAAGGAACTGAATTTCAAGATTTGGGAAACACTGTGTTAGATCAGGTTCTTCTTCATTTCAGGATAGAAAGGCACTTTAAATATTCAAGGTAAAAGGCTTAAAGACTAAACATTTTTTTAAAAAAAGAGAGAGAGAGAGAGAAAGTGTTGGGCATCTGTAAGGTAATTTTCCAATTTTGAGAGTAGGTTAAGAAAGTTAATTAAGTTCATTAAGCTACAAACAGCTGGCGAAATTTGATGCAGTGTTTTGTGACGTCAAGATTAGGTTATTTATGCAATTTTATTCTTTCTAATCTTAGTCTTGTTTTATGAAGGAATGAAATTTTAGTCTTTCAAATATGTACAAAGTGCCATTTTTCTAGCATGACTAATATTTTTATGACTAAACCTTACAGATGAAAAGCTGTTTCTGTCTGACTATTCTTTTTCAGACAGAAATGTTAAAAATACATCTCGCTTAATGCTTACGGGGTCTCATTGGCCGAAGCTGAAGGTTGATCAAGTAAAAAACCCAGAGCTAAAACATGTAGGTGGTGTTTAACCAGTAGCACACTGCCTACTTATGGTAAATGAGGTTGAGCTATGTGACTCTAGCCCCGTTTAGACCATGCACAGCTGATTACAGACCATTTACAGTTTTTCCTCCACCCTCTTCACTCTCCTCCTCTGTGATTTCTTCTCAGACTGAAAGGGCTCCATGTTTGCCTCTTGCCTTCATGTGGGCTTGTCCTTAGTGTCTCCGTCTCTATACCCTCTCATCACTCTTGTGTGTCAGCCTTCCTTCTGTCCTCCATCTGTCTATCTGTTCCCTCCATCCATGCAGGCAGTTTAAGGTGCCAGCATGGCAGCACGAGTGGGATGTCTGCTAAACTCCACTGCTTCCACCGATGCGCCGTCCAGAAAGGAAGGAAAAACAAAATCAAAATCTGAACCTGAAATCCTATTCTGATTTATTTTTGGTTTTCTTGTAAATACTTTTATCTTTTAAGACAAAATGATAGAAACATAAATACATCCAAATGGGTAGCTAGATACTGTAATTGGCTGTAATTGGTAGATTTGCTTTTGTAGGTTCATGTGGAACATTTTAAATCAAGGAAATAAATACGAGTAAAATTGAATAAATTAGTAGATCAGTAATAATATATTAATTTATAGTCTTGAAAAAGAAGCGTATGTAAAAGTTTGAACCTAGAGTTGCCTTCAAAATTCATTCTGGACTTCTAAGGATTTATTTGAGACAGTTTTTATCCAAAGTGCAATGACTGGACAAAGTGAAACAGCTAGGAATAAGAAAAAAATGTACATATATTTTGTCTCATCCACACATGATAAAACTTTTAGATCTGGGATCAAATTTCTGCCAGCCACCCTTGAAATTTGATTGGCCACCTTGCTGGGAGGTAGACATCCAGCACACACACAAGAGCTGAAAACTAAATTAATGTGTCAAGGTAAAATATTCAGACTGAAAATCAATTCATATAGGAGGATTCAAAATATTTCACCACTTTTTTTAACTTCAAATTGTGGCATCCGTTCATTGCAATTTAAGACTGCAAGGCATTTAGAGAAAACTGCAATTTTAGCTTCCCACCCTTCTACTATCTGTGCACATGTGGTCCACCAAGAAAAAATCCTAGGCACACCCCTGGGCAAAGTAGAGACATATCTACTTATATATATTTATATATATATTTATGTGCATTGCTTTTAAATGATGACCCTGGTTGCTGAGTGTTTAGAAATGGAAACTTCTTCACTGTGTTTCTTGAGCTTTTTCAATGTTCCAAATATGTGTGAATCCATTCAGTGGTGTCAAATAAATCCTTTAAATCCTGGCAAAGATACAGGGGGAAAAAAAAGTTTTTTTTTAAAGTTTGCTCTGGAAAAGAAAAATTCAAAAAAACACCCAGGATTGCAAGCTGCAACCCAAGCACTATTTCCAGAATAAAACAATCAGCCTACAGAGAAGCATTTCCAAATTGAAACATTTCTTTCTGGTGAACTGGCCTGTTTCTCTATCGCCCTCTTTTTCAGAAAATAAAACATGACAGAGGTCAGCAGACGTCCAGAGTGAGAGTGGGCGGCAGCTGCAGCACAGCTCTGAAAATGCCACTAAACAAACAAACCAAAAAAAGATAGAGAGCAGAACGTGATCTGAGCAGCCTAAAAAGCATTTCTTTTCATTCAGGGCCCCTGGTCAGCACAGTGTTTTATTTTTTTATGTCGTCACATCATTTACAGCTTCAGTGAACGTCTAAGAGCCTCGAAACAGGGAAAGGCAGACAACCCACCCAAGGTCATCCGTCTGCTGCGGGCAAGACGACTGAGCACAGACACATCACAAATACGCATTAACCTCACTTGTGCTCTATGACACATAGAGATTATATAAATGGACTCCTGCGTCACACACACAGCAGCACACAAACGTATGGACTCTTCTCTTTTCAGTATACTGTTATAAATCTCTTGGTTGCTGTCATCTGATCAAACCCAATTGTTGAACAAAGTGGAGCACAGTTACTACTTGAAGTATTTTCCTTTTTGTTTTTGTTTTCATTACCCATTTACACCTGATGCCGTGTTTTAGGGGAAAATACATTATATGTTCTTGTAGGTTTTTCTATATTTAGGCCAAATCATTCTTCTGTCCAGTACCAACTTTATCTCTTACTGTAACATTTATAAGCTACCATAAGCTCGACTTTGCCATGATGGCTTTGAGATCATTTAAATCTGAAGTGAATCACAGAAACCCACAAAGCACATTCCATATCGTCAGTATTTCAACAAAGAACCAAAAAGAAGACAAATAGAACAAGTTGTGAAACCCATCACATCTGTTCTGTTTGCATTGCTGCCATTGGTTATGTAATCATCCACTGACCACCATAACCATTTTGACAATGCATTGTCAAATGAGCAGGCGACATTATACACTAGCAAATTCACCCCAAGATGAGATCATGCAGTGCTCTGAGAAATTACAAAACGTTCCTTCCAGGAACATTTTCAGGGACCAGGGTAGTTTTCTGGGGTGATTTTTCTCTGCAGGAACTTTCCACTGCAGGAACCAGACCCGAATCCACCGTGAACGTGTTGCTGTCAGAGAGGAAGGGCTTCTTGGATAGACCATTTACCAAAGAGGGAGCTTTGTAGGGAAACCCTGCTAAACATTTCCACTGACTGATCATTCCCAGCATTTTGTTTCAGTCATCATTTTATTTTAATTTGCTCAGCATATTTTCTGCCAACTTGAAATGACAAAACAGTGTTGTTTTTTGCGTCCAAATAACACTTATGCCACCTTTCTTCTGAATTCTTCAGAGGGAAATGTGTGCATATCTGTCACAGTGATGATCTGCAGCTTACTTATTTTGTTGCTTTCATTCCTGATCGTGTGAGCTAACGTTCATGACGTTTGACTCCTAGACCTCTGGTCTTTAAAGGGGCAGTATGCAACTTTATAAAAAAATATATTTATATAATTTTACACATCTGTTGAAACTGTCTCTATGTCGTGACAGTATGGTATGAGATAGATAATCTGTGAAAAAATCTAACTCCTGTATCTTCTCCGGTGAGAACTAGAGACAACCAATCAGAAGCGGGAGGAGGTCCTTAGCGCTGTCAATCACCCTTGCATGCACCTGCTTATCCCCATGCTTTTTTGTAGAGGTGCTCACTCTGACAGTAATCAAATAATCAAATCCATTTGACTAGCAGAACCTATATCTTCTACTTTTTCTTTCAAATAGTGTGGAAGCAGGAAGTGTTTCCTCTGACAATTAAACCAGTCACTGTAATTTTCCTTTAACTGCATTTGTGTGAACAAAAAATACGGTAACAAATGATAGAATATGGATGCATAATTATTTGAATGTGTGCACATCAGAAGCTGGTTCTTTAGAAACTTGCAGCTGTGAGTCTTGTGCGCGTTGCTTCATTCTGGATTGCAAAGTGAGTGGCTCAGCTGGATCAGGACGTTGGACCGGACCGTTTAAAGAAGGATTTGGGGAACGGAGCAGTTCCTTTTTTAAATCCATCCCAATGAGATTGGCTGAATGATATTTACTCTGGATAACGGCCTATTTGCTGAAATATGCTCATCGCACTAAAGCAAATTTAGAGGAGACAGCTGTGTGTTCGATAGTGAGTTTATGTTTGATGTGACTGGGAGGTTTGGTTGGCTGCCCGCTGCTGTTGGCAGGTCAGTGTGTGAATATAAAGACAGATTATGTTTCCACTGCTGAGAAGTTGCAGAGAGCAGGATTTGGGTTGGGTCGGTTTAATCTTTTAGGCGGTGGGGTGGGTTTATATTTGGAAACAGGGAGAGCTTGTGGGCACTGTCAGTCATCAGCGCTGTTAACTGATGAAATTACAGACTCTCATTTAGAGCAGAATGGGTCCACACCTTCTGTATGCTGCCGCTCTTTATGTGGGCGGAGTCTGAAAACCATTTATCAGGGCATATCGAATGCCAGGTGCTCCGGCCTGACCCAGTACTGACAGCAGTGGACATTCATCTCAACCTTATGGCTGCTAAAAACATAATGGCTGCTGTGATGCCAAGAACCATTGTAATCCCAAACTTTCAAAATCAAGAAAAATTTTAATTTTGTGAATTAACCTGCAGATGTATGCTGGCATCTTTATTTATCTCTTGAAATATTGTCTCATCAGATAATCACTGTGATTGATTATTCCTATTTTAAAGAATTTTTCTCAAATCTCCAAATGTCTAAATGCTTATCCTGGCTTCACAAAAGTATTCATATCTCTTGAACTTTTTCTACCTGGGCTTTCACCTGACAGAGCAGCTTTCCCCCACAACTTACCCACTCAGCTCCTTCAGACTAGCCAGCAACAATTAGCAAACACCTGGTGGAAATGCGCATCTGCTGAGCTCATTATACGAACTACTTCTCTGCACAACGCTGGTTAAAACATTGTGAAAGGGTTAATAGAAGATCAATGTGATGACATGCTGATGGCAGAGTGTCGGAAAGTTAAAGGGTTTCTTAAAGAGACAGACACCCAATGTCAAGGCATTAAATTGCAAAATCAAATTTCTTGTAAGTCATATTAATAACAACTGAAAGTAGCATGATTACTTGATTGTGCTATGAAATGGCACTATGTTGTTGGAAAACATATAATACTTCCCCTTTAAGATATTTACTTGAAAAAATACATTTAATGTCTTTACTGTACAGTTTTTGGTTTGTGTAAAAAAGAAAATGCGAAAAGTTTCCAGGGGTACCTTCTGCTTTTACATTTGCAGTTATTTGTTTGTTTGTTTGTTGTTTTTTTTGGCCATTTGAAAAAGGAGCTGACTCATTTTTAGCAATGCTGACAAAAATCCTTTTTGGTAAAATGAATCAAGTCATTGTGCTTTGCTCTTGTTAAAGGTTTTCCTCTAATGTCTTCTGACTGTGATGTTGGAACGAGACGCTTTGGGTGGAGCAGTTTGTTTAAGATGTGGTTGAGTTGAACTATACTGTTTATGTGGGGAAGCAGATGTACGCTGAAAACTACAGGGGCTAACTAAAATAAGTGCGTATGTGAAAGATTCACAGTCTCTTATTACCTCCATCAGCTGCAGGCCTTGTTCTGACTCAAAAGGAGTCTGTGCTGGTTGAATGAGAACGAAGAGGGTGGGGTGGACCCCCTGTTTGGTAATTAGTGAGGTGATGAGGTTAAAGATGACATGTGAGCCGGGTGGGCTGTGGGTCTGCTCTGCCTGTTAACCTGATTTTCAACTTCCTCCACATTTTCTTTCTATTCTCGGCCAGCCACATGGCAGATTCAGAGCTGCTGCTTGGCTGATTAGATCCAACACAGATGCAACAAGTACATCTGGTAACATCGGTAAATACAATACACAATAATTGTTGCTTTGGCTGTAAGAAATCGAGGCCGATTGGAAATAAACCTGCTTTATTTGGCGACCACCAGGTTAGTATTTCAGGCTACAGACACAGCTGTTAGGAAAGAGGCACAACCAAAGACAAAAGGAAGCAAAACATGAACTTATTCTTCATTTGCTCCTTCCTAGGTTAGGTATGCCATCAGCAATTTGTTCATCTTTATTTATTTGTCGGATTTTGTAAACAATGCAGTATTTTTTTTTGCCACTGACTCAATTTACACAAATGTACAAGCAAATTGTGTGCAATTATGCAAATGCAGTAAAATGTGAGTTTATTGTGATTATTTTCATACATCTTTATCAGGTTTAACAGTCAGCTTGGAGAGTGATCATTGTTACAGAACCAGTATGAGTGGTAAATATGGAATATTATGTTTAAATACGCTGTGATGTAAAAAACCTATGTAGCACCCCACTGCTCCGTCCACTGGTAACCGGGACAAGAACTTAACTCACTGGTGGGGTGGCTATTTGGGTTCGAATAGTTCTGGTAGATACCACACAGGTTTACCAATACTGAGTAATTCCCTACTCTTCCAATTATCATACACTCCTATGATGCAACATAAATTACTCCAGACAACCAGCTACCTGAACAGTTTCTTTTAATAAGAGCTTAAGAAAAATAAAACCTTCGCTCCACAAATCCCCAAAACAATCAAAAACTTAAACATAGAACGAGGTTATCAAGTCCCTCACAACAAATGTTTCCTAAAACAAAAATAAAGTAGATAAGGCACTTTTTCTCTCAGTCCCTTATGTTTTACCTTTGTGATTTTTTAAGAAAATCCCTCACTGTTAACTATTGCTTTACTACAACCAGAATTCAATTTTTGTTATCAATAGAACTCCATACATGTACAGAAAATTTACATTTCAAAATCACAATATCACACATGGGCCCATACTCTCTCTCTCACACACACTGTCCGGTACCGGCTTAAGGTTTCGTTGCAGGCCTGGTGAAGCTAGAGATCAATGTCGCTTCGACGATCCTCTTCTCCGTTTAAACAACGAACCAACTCCGACCTGCTCGCTCAGCCGACGTCCTCTCCGTGAAGGATGCTTCGCGAGCCCAACTTCCTTTAAAACTCCGCCACCCGAGTTGCAGGACTACTCCTCCGTCGCGCTGAAATCAGTGTCGCCATGTCCCTCTCGCCACCTCGGATCAGCCGCAGTTCTCCTTGATTCCGCCGCAGTTTTCCTCCGTGCTTTTCACTGCAGAATTCTTTCGCAGATATCCCACACCCCGTGTGCAGGATTATTTGTGCAGAACGTACCCTAACAATCCAGTTCCTTCTCCCATCTCAACCTCAGCAAACATTAGCAGCGGTCACCATTCGCTTCTTCTTCTTCTCTCCCTCCCGCTCTTCTCCTTTCCTCTTCCCATCATCCCATTGTTCAGTCCTTTTTTCTCTCTGTTGAGTTCACTTGTCCCTCGTTAACCTAAACTACTTTCGTAGGTAGGATATTCAATATAGTCTTTAAACAAATGGGATGATCAATCAAACAATACACTTATGTAAATACACAAGTCACCTCCAGAAAAGTTTTGGTTTTCTGTTTCTTCCATCATGTATATAATCACTCAGATTAAAAATATACAAAAACAATACACCTTTCTCATGTATCCTTTTTTTTTTCTTACTTAACCAACCTCGTAAATATTTTGTAAATATTACAGGCCTTAAGTGCATGGTTTTTAACCAGGGGCTACACCTATTTTAAAAATTTCACACATCTCTTGCATGTCGGTGTCAAACAGAGACAGAGTCTCAACTGACTGGAAAAATCATTTTAAAATAGATATTTCCTTTATTTTCAGTCAGAGTTTTCACATCTTACTATGAATAAAGTGACATTTTGATCTAAGTTTTAGCTATCGTTATTAAATATTACCTCTGCCTTTGACACTGTTGCATCTTAATAGTCTGCAAAGTTTGCAGGGGCCCTCAGCTTCTCCTTCAGTGTTGTTTATGGCTTACTTTTCAAGTGAACTTTTGGCATTGACACTAGAACGACACAGAAATGATGATGACCCTTGAACTGAACAATGAAAATGTTTCAGGAAAAGTAGTGAAATTGATAGTGAGAGAAATAAGCAGAGAGAGAAGGAGACTTAACTTAAAAAGGCAAACTTAAAAAGGCCATCTAATGCTACAATTATTTTTAATAAATGCGAGATGCACCAGCTCCTGCACTCCCATTCACCGCTTAATATCACACATATGAAAACAATCACATGAGAGCAGGATAAATGCAGGACACAGGGGGGTCAATCGCAGACACTGCCAACAGGATTAAACATTTCATAAACCCTGACAATTTCAGTCTTACCTAAGCTATTAAAGTGAGGTTAGCATAAACTTACTTTCAACCACAATGATCTTTGATATTCCACTGCATGGATGTAAAATAAAGAACTTCTGAAAGTGAAGTACGAGCGATTTGTTTTAGCAAAGGTTAAGAGAAAGAGTGCAATCATTAGTAACCTGTAGCAACTCCTAATTATTATTATTATTATTATTATTATTATTATTATTATTATTATTATTCGTAGTGTCAGTATTTAGATTATCACTGAAGAGCATTGAATAGGAGAGTATTGAGCAGGTGAAGATAATGATGGAAATGAGAAGGAGCAGCATTCTTGCTGCTATATGTACATCAAAGCTGATTTAAAATTAGCTGGTGATCTAGAAAAATGTTTCTAATTACCAACATATTGCATAGGGGGTTAGAATAGGTAAGTTCAGATTTTCTGAACTTCTACATGTTCCAGCAAAAAACATTGAACTCACAAACCAGAAGTGGAAATAACATTTTACTCTAAAAAACCTGAAATCAGTTGCCCCTCAAGATTTCTGAAAGAAGAATAATCATAGAATAATCATAGAATAGAGCCAAGGACCATTCAGAGAGAAAGTAGTTTTTATATTTTTTTTAAAAAAAACAATCTGTTTTTTATGCACTGTACATTGGAGATGGAGCTAGAGGCAAAAAAAAGTTTGTGAATATTTCAGAAGGTGAAAATGTAGAAAGTCAGACAATCTTACTGTTCAAGCAGAATATTCTGTTAGAAAATCTTGAACAAATCCTACATCCTAATGTGTCATTGTGTGAATGCAATGAGAGACATGAAGATGTCAGCAGTCAGATAAATTACATTCAGCTGACACGGCTTTAATATATGAATTATGTTTCTGCTGTAAAGCATCGAGGGCTGGTTCTCTGACTCTTCCACAAAATCTCCAAACTATGGTGCCTCACATCTTAATTTCTTTTCTTAGTATGGGTTTGTCCAACAATGGATAAGTAGTTAATTGGAAATCAAGACGGAAACCGCAGGAATAATAAAACATGCTGATTAATATTTAGCTAAACTAATAGCTTAGGAGTAAGTAGTTTCACAAATATCCACTCCAAGTATGCAGACAGACTTCTTAGAGCAGTTATTTTCATCATTCTCTTATTGTACAGTTTAACAGTTTTTGACGAGATATTAATCAATCAACCAATGATGCACAATTCCCATGGCGTACATGTAAAATGTACGTACAATATAAACCAACATTTCCTTGAAAACCTGTCTGTAAAAAGCCTGGTTGATGACTCTATTGTTTTCTTCCTGGCAGACTACAATCATGACCACTATGCCCACATTAATTCATAATCATATTCATCCTAAGTAATTTTCATGTTATGGGTTTAGTGGTTAGTGGCCAGTGATGGAAAAGGTTTTGTTTTCACTTCATTTGACACAGTGTTGGTCATTTTGGGGTGTGGGTTTGTAGTTAATGCTATACAAAATACAAAATAAACTATTTTCAAATGATAATTCAGTCATGAACTCATTTGGACAGAATTGAAAATGTGGAGGAAGATTGGAAACAATATTTCTCTTCTGGTGGTTGGAAATTGAAGTCATCATCCCTCTGTGATAGCAGATAATCTGTTGTAGGAATGAATAATTATTATGAACAGGCACACTAAAGCAAAGAATGAAATATTTGAATGTTTTGATATTAGGTTCAGTGTTGAGGGATTCGGATAAAAAACAGAATTATGCTCACTTAACATTTATATTATAAAGAAGTAGTCCATTGATTTTTTTTAAATTATATTTAACCTTACCTTAAAAATAATTTTAAGTGCTGTTCACATAGACATTTCAGTGTTGTAGCTTAATGCACAACCAACATTCATTTAGTTTTTCAAAACATGCAATATTATGTAAGAAAGGATAAAAATTAATAAAGGTATTGATTTCTCAAGTCTATCAATTTGTTGATTCTTACAACCATAGATTTCCCCACCTCCTCACTTTCTGTTAATTTCCTGTGAGGATTACAAAGCACTCCTGGATACATAATTTATGATGACTTTATGGATCCCAGATGGAGATTCGAACTGGAAATAAAGCAAACGCATAAAATTTAAACAGCTTTTGTGCTGGAGAGGAAGCAGCACAGCTCACAGCTGAGACACGTAGCAACTATAAAAAAGGAAAACTTCCAGAGAAACCGCGCTTGTCGCTTTTACTCTTTGTGTTCGTGGATAAGATCTTATCCAGCATCAATTTTGGAAATCTTCTTTAGTTGCCACATATGATATCCCCTTCCAGTGATACTTTCCATGATCTAGATGTGTTCTTGTAGAAAACATTGACTTTTCAAAGGTTTCAGTAAACATGGAAGTGTCATACTTCTATGTTTATTAATATTACGCTCCTAATCCACCTCAGGAGGTAGATGTATCTCCAGAGGTTTGGTTTGTGACTATGAGCTAGTCATAAACCAGTAACCACTCTGAAGTGTGATTGGCAATACACACTGGTGTAACTCCGCACAAAACAATGTAGTTCGATACACATTTGCATTTTACATTTCAGAGATTTAGTAGATTTTTTTTTTCAAAAATTAATGTAAGATGAGGTGTAAAGTAGCTTAGATAGACAGATTGTGCCCTCATTCAGTGAAAACATGTTTAAATCACTGGAGTTTTTGTGATATTTAGGATTCCTAGTGTCCCAGCTGTACCTGAAAAATGTTCCTCATCAACCAGATTCCTTTGAATGTCTTATAAAATAAGGTATTTTCTAAGATATCTTATAAAGATATTTTAACTTTATTTTACAAGACAATATACCTTATAAAATAAGGTATTTTATAAGGTATTCAGAGTTTGGACTGATGCATGATACATGTAGCCAGATTTGAACATCAGTTGATTGTTCTCCAGTATGTATGTTTGCATAGAGCTGGACATTGTTTCCGATCAGTAATTTGGTTCGGTGCAAAGTGAGCCACATGTCTTACTGCTGCTGAATCATGCCACATAAAGTCCACCTTTCTTTCTCCCCCTCGTGACCTTTAATGTTTCCAAAGAGCAGAGTTTAGTGACAGGTGGGAGTCCTCTCTGTTTTGTTCTGGTGTCACTTTTTAAAGTTGGAACATTTCTTAGTCCCTGCACATGTTCAGGAAAAAGATATTTGTCTGGTGCGTGTGTGTTATGAACCCTAGTCATAGTGGATTATAGATTCAGTGTGACACAGTGATATTATACAAAATGGAGATAGTTGCAGAAGCAATAGGAGTCTGTGGACTGTAGACCGATGCGGATAATAGCATGTTATGGATAATTAAAAAACTGTGCTTGTGTTTAAAAGTAAAGTTAGATTTAGAAATCTTGTATGAGGATAGAAGCACAGAGCCAAGTCATTTTATGCATTACCCAGGGGAACACTGCAGGTTGCTGTGGTTCTGTAACACCATCCAACCCAAACACACAGTTGTGCAATAATGTGGTTGTATTGACATCTTTCAGTGATAGTAACAAACACTAGAGAGTTCATGATGAAAGTCTGAGGCCTTGGTTTTTGAATGAGAAACATGCACAGATGTCTCCTTCTGCAGTTTATTTATTTATTTTTTATTTATTTTATTACATTCATCATATTATGATATATGTTTTCTCAATTTGAACAATTTACAGTATAGTTAAATGAAAGACTGATGATGAACCAAATGCTCATAAATGTGTAGAACTTTGAAAACGTCTTCATCTCTACCACCCAATGCTTACCTGTGTTTGCCATAGCCTGGACTTCGGGCCGTTTCCATGACAGCATTAATCATACTCAGCAACAGTGACAGCCAGGAAGCTGTACTTTGCTGCTGCTTTCTCTCTTAACATTCACAGACGACACAACCTCTTTCTCATCTTCTTTTCATTTGTTCTGCAGCACTTAATCTGAGAATCTGACTTTCTAAAACACAAATTTCATCTGTTTTTCTTTATATTGTGATTCATGAACATGAAAACTCATCGCAGAAGCCATTCTGAGCTTATAGCTATAGTTTAGTTTCCAGAGACACTGCGGACTCTCATAACAGAGGAAGAAATGACAGAGATGCAGGAGATGTGTTCTACACAAAGCAAGGGACTGCTGTCACAAGTTTGATAAATAATTGATAGGACAGGATGAGGTTTTGGTTGTCAGGGGAGGGTTCTGCTCAGACTGTAAGCAGGGAAGCAATGATGCAGTACTCAACAGCCGAGGCTGGGTTTCCGAGCTGTAAGACTGTGCAGAAGTTTCAAACAAAGGCAAATTTCCTTATACTGGTTATTGCTTAGAAAAACTTTTAAAAAATTTTTAAAAACTGTTTGAGACTCCTTTAAAAGCTTACTTGAAATTGTGTCTCCTGGGATGTAAATTAAAAAAGAAATGAGGGATGAATTTTACACAGTAGCGCTGTACTGCACATTTGTACATTGGCTTAGGAGGAAACTTGCAGAAAACTGGCACTGATGATATTATGTGTCTTTAGAGTCAAAATAAAGTAAGGTTTTTCAGCAGGAATACAACATCTGTTTTCAGTGTTTTACTGTTTTGTCTTGGCAGTAATTGTTAAGACCTAAATAAATAATCATTTTTGCTGCAGACAGAGATTCGCTCAGACATAAATTTATTTATTTATTTCTATAGCCTTGCACACTGCCTCTGGCTAAGTATTGATGATCTAGCGAACTGAGAGTGAAATCTCATGTGTGTGCCTCTGTGTCATCATGTGTTGCATTACTGGGTTTTTTATGCACGAGCTAGCATGTTTGTAGGGGGCAGAGGTCAGGGTTTAGTAGCACAGAAAAGCAGGCGAGGCCGGGGAGTGAATGAAATGGATAAAACTCTCCTGAGACCCGTGTGTTGTTTTCTCCCTCCAAACAAAACAATAACTTTCATAGAGCAACACTGACAGCACAAATGTGCTTTGCTCTTCATTTTTTTCTATCCAACTTCAAAGAGGATCAGATAAATGAAAGGAGCCTTTTTTTTTGATGCATTAGATTTTTGCTAAAAATTTGCTGTTGTTTCTCCTTTACAACATTAAAATGGACAAATGGAAAGCAGGTTTTTTGCTTGTTTGTGAAAAAATAACCCACGCATCTTTACGATTTCTGTTAGAAACAATGTAATATGTATTATATGTACGTAGCACCAGTAGGTGGCAGTAATGTTGATATTGTCAACATCAAAATTCAGTAAAGCAAAAAGAAGGATTGTAGCGAAAGCTTTGCAACACTGATCCAAAACATTTAAACCTGGTATTTTCATCAACTCTGTTTACAATTTCCTCTTTGTAATCAAATTCATGCTTAGAGCTAAAGGTTTATGGGAACGGAAAGTGAGACAGATGCAGAAAGAAACATTTCTTCTAGCACAGGAAGTGATGATGAACTGAAACAAGAAAGGGATTTATGCCACAACTTCTACACATTTTATCATTTATAATATCCAGTCTAGAGGTCAAAAGGTTTCTGGGTCAACTTCACCTGCATCCAAAGTTTGTGCAGAGGGATAAATATGAGGTGAAGGGTCAAATCCAGAAACACTCAAAAACCAAAATTCAGTTCTCTCATCAGAATAATAGTCATTGAAACTATTTAAATTTATCAATGTCTCTCAATTTTCAAATATTAGAGAATGTCCTTTCCTTTATTTTAGCAGACAGGAAATGATAAAATATTTGAGGATTTTTCTGTGACTTTTGGAGCCGTACTGATAATTTCATCTTTGCTTGGTACATAAAGGTACAACATCTGATTTGTGCTTTTTGGAATAATTTTAAAAGCTTGTAAAAACTGGATAATTTTATTACGTCCAAATGTCTTTTTGGTGTCCATTTGTTAAGTGATTATAAATTCTGTCATGAAAATTGGTTCTCTGTTGTGGTACACAGTCAGTAATCAGTTTCCAGTATTGATCAATAACAAACTAGTCGACCTGGATAAAGCTGAACAAACAACAGAGCCGCAGCTTTTCTGAGTATAATCACACGGTCATGCAAATGTAAGCACAGCAAATGGACAAAACACACACATTGTTTGTCTGAGTCTGAATGCTGGCTGATGTCTGCCAATATGGATGGCTGCAAAAAGGTCAAGAGTTTAATCTGTTGAACATTAGCAGGTAGGAAGTCTGTCTTAGTTCTGCTTTCAGGATTACACTCTAAAAAGACTTGCAAGCAGTCGATACTAAGCATTAAGCAAAGCATTAAGGAGATGAACAAGGACAGGTAAGATCAGAAAATTGTTTTTAGTCAAAATATACTTTGAAAGTGAATAATTTAGGTTTCACCCAACTGTGACGCCAATCAGTGCCTAATAGTGTAATTTGCTTTTATTCATGTTTTCTGGCTTTATAGAAACAAAGCTGTAGCTAAAATATTTGCTAATTATTCATGGAGAAGTTTATTTCTGTTGTAAATTGTCTCTGCTTAAATTAGAAAATTGGCAATTTTTGTTTTTATGGTACATAACTCTAAATTATTCACAGATTAAATGCCAATTGGCAGATTTTGCTGTATAGTATTTCTGTAATATTCAAAGAATGCCACTTGACACGTTTTTGGTTGATGTTGTGATCAATAATCATCTTTCATTTTCCTCGCCACTGACTGGCTGTGCCCAAAAGTATGGCAATAAGAAAGACTGTAGAGTGTGTTCCTGTGCCAAGACAGTTTCTAGTTAATGCATGTGAAGTTATATTTGCTGTTTTAACTATTCGAATAGGTAGCTCTAAGTAGCAGATTTTAGTTATTTCTTTGGTTCCACTGTAGTGGAGTCAGGTCTGCACCGATTTTGGTTTTGGGGCTCGAGAGAAAGATGGAAATTACTTGCTTAGTCATTAGAATATTCAATATTAAAATGTATGTACTATAACATTTTCATTACAAAAAGTTATATATAACATGTTAACAGGTTTTCCATCTTCTAACCAGTCAGCGCAGCCGCTGCAGAATATTTAATGTTCTGATACGTTTTATTTTTACAGTTATTAATAAGAGGAAGGTAGCATAGGCCATCTGTTTGCTCTCTAACCATTTTACTTCAAACTTGTCTGCTATTTATCTCCATTTCATATGACGCAACACTTTTATCTTGCCCTCCTGAATCGCAATCACTGAATATGGCGAAGCTACTGGCCTGCCTAAAATTATCCCTGCGTAAGCCAAAGGTGCTGCTGTACTAACAAGTCATTGTGGTTGTCATACCTGGCCGATGACATGCTGATGTGGGCCCTGAATCAAAAGCGGGTTAATGGCTCTAATAGCAACCTTTGCGTTACATAAAAGGGCAGAGGTGAGGTTGTGCTGCCCTGCAGCGCAATTTATCAGATCAGCGACGGGAAAGAGGGGCGGCGACTGTGGGAGGGAGCCGGACTGAGAGATGAAGGAGAGGAAGACATGAAACAAAAGGTCACGGTTGGAATAATACCTTTAATGTCATTCAGTTAAAGGGGCATTTCAACCTCTTTCTTCAGATCGCATTTTCCTCTTTTATGTGAGCAGCTCCATTGTCCGCCACAATAAACCCCGCCATATTATAAGCCCAGAGGACAAATGGTGCTTCCTTGCATCTGTGCTTGAATCTGTAAAACTAATTTCCTCAGCATACGTTTAGATCATCTTTGCTGGCAGGTGTTCAGAGAGGCGTCCAGCTCTCCATCCTGCAGTGACTCAGCCTTGTCTAGTTTGTTTGTTGTTACAAATGCAGCAGTGTTGCTCCAGAGCAGGTGGCAGCAGGTCCTGATAGAATTACCGCACCTCATAGTGATGGCATTATGTGCCTTCCTTAACCGTGTTACATAACCACAATTATTCAGACACAGAGAAACACAGAGGGGGAGGAGGGTGTTATTACTTGATGGTTCAAGATGCCTGCAGATGTTTAAATTGGGGGGAAATACTTTAGCCTTATTTAATGACCACAAAGCTTTAAGTGCTGGGATATTCCCGCAATATCATGGCAACACCTCATTTGCAACAACTGAATTGGAGTTATCTCCAATTTTTCCAAGGATTTTTTGATAATCTTTCCCATCAAAATAGGGATCTTTCCCTTTTTGATGGGAAAAAAAAAATTATTGGATTATTGTATCCAATAAATAACCCAGCAGCTTTTGGGTTAATTATTGGATACAATTTAAGGAAAACAACTCAGAAACCCTAGGTAATATTATTATGTAATTAATTTTCTTTTGTAAAGCTTAAAGTTATTCGATTCAATAAATTGTCACTATTTTTGTGGAGAAATATTACTGAAATAGTTCCCTAACCCATCTTTCATTGTTTTAAAGTAATGTGCAAAGCTTTAGTAAAAGGTTTATGGACTCTTATAAGAGGAATATTTCCCATTGTTGTTATGGAATATAAGGATGCATTTGAATTGGAAATCCTTCAGGATTGGTTGATTATACAACACATTCACTGATTCACTGATCACTAAAAGTTAAAAGAGTTTGAATTTATTGTGGATCATTATTCCTGATGGGGTCAAAATAACACATAGAGACTCAAATGCAGTCAATTAATAAAATAGAATAATATTGAAATGTTCTTTAATTGTAGTCACTCAATTCACTAAGTGAAACACATTGTATCGATTAATATAGCGCAATTTGATATTTCCGATGCAATTTGATTTCTGGTCATTTTGATGACAGTCTATGGTGAATTTATGTTTATTTCAGAGTGGTACTTAACAGAAACAACATTTTATGATATACATGAATCTGTTACAAGCCACAGATCATTATGGGTAATAAGTACCCAGCTTTTCTCTGATTAATGATGAGTAATATGACAGTTCATCCAGCCCAGCGTAAAGTCTTAGATGCCTGTGGGAGTTCTTCTGTTCTGCTCAGCAGTTCCCATGAGTTTGACTCCAACCCTGATTGTGTTGCTGTTGTGGATGGAAACATGAAGCCATACATTTTAATTGATATGAAAATAACCATCTGGGAGACATGTGACATAGGTAATGAATCTCACACAGCCTCCAGAGAGCCAAAACCTACAGTGTATAAAATGATCTGCACCTCTAATTTACTTATATTACTTTCTGTGTTTTTCTTCCCAATGTATTGTCTTGATCAGTATGTCTCCTGATTTTTAAAATGTCTTATTCTATGAACTTTGGCTACTCTTTATTAATCTACATCGGTTCCCTGCTCAGCAGCACAACAACAACTTCCGTAAGTGTGGAGTTAAATTAGAGACAAAAATGAAAAGCAATGTCTCATTCCAAATGATAGTCTGCATCAAATAAACAGTGTATAAAAGTCATACTTTTAAGAAACAGAAAAAAGGGCAGGATCAGGTTAAAAAAATCACTTGTTCCACTATAGCTAAAAGTTTCTACAAGAAATTTTCAAAAATATCATCATGGGACCTCCTGCAGGTTTTTGCTTTGTTGTAAGAGTTCATGCTTGCCTCAGACAGAGAGAGGAAAAGTTTATCTCTCATGGGAAATAAGGAATTTTTGCTCTCTATGGAAAATTCAAAGTCCAACCTGAAGTTTGGCAGAGAGACTATAAATGAAGAACTTTTGACAAGTTGTTTTATGGTCGAATGATTCAAAAATTAAAGTAGGTGGACTAAAGAAAAAGACGACATGTTTGGGATACGAAATCCTTGGAAAAGAGCCTCAACAACCTGGGAAGCATGGAGGTGGAAGTGTCATGCTTTGGGGTTGTTTACTGCAGCAGAATCTTGTCACATTTTCTCTCTTCTCAGAGAAAATGTCAGATCATCTGTAAGAATTAAGCAAGCTCTGCATGCAGAAAAGCGTCAGTTTGAAACACACTGAACACAATGAGGCGCCACATTGTTTTCACATGACTGATAAGAATAAGCATGTTTATGCTAAAATGCTTTTGGTTTGTGTAAAACTGCCATTTGAACACATTACTTCTCTGGGTATAACTTGTATTGCTTTTCCGGTTTTCCCCAATGAGCAAAGACAAATATTCAAAACAATCTGAACTGCATTCCCCCTACGTTGATCTAAGTTTATTTTTGAACAAAAACGTGGAAAATCAGACCTCTACAAAGCACTGAAATCTTCCACGGTATGCCGATGTTAAACACTTCACTCTCCATGTATGTGTGTGTGGGTCTGTATTTTCTGTACAGTAGTAGAGAAGTGAGTAGGTCACCATGACAACAGCAGTCCCTGGAGCATGCTGTCAGCAGAGTGACGTCACTGGCCTTTGCAGGTTTGTGCGTGTGTTAATGTTGGGTGGCACTGCTTTGTCCTGCAAAAGCTACTGGAGCACGCTGCAAAAAAAATATGAATAAAAAAGGTAGACAAATGAGGAAGAAGATGGATAGAGAAATTAAACTCTGGTTTACACTACATTGTTTTATTTTCTCACGCATATCAGTTTTTAGGGCTGTTTGTGTGATGTGTGTGCGGGTTATATTAGTGTTGCTCTTTCCTCTGAAATAACCAAGAGGTATTTGATAACTGCGCTGTTCAACAGTCTTTAAATGATTGTGAAACAAATCATTTAATTCTTCTGAAACAAATCATTTAATTCTTCTGAAACAAATCATTTAATTCTTCTGAGTGTAGAAGAATTAATTCTAGCCCACTTGTCTTGTTGAAGAGCTTCATAAATAAACGTGGATGTTGTTTAGTTGACACATTTTCTCAGAGCTTTTTTGTTTTGATCACCTTTTTACACAACTTGTTTAGTACTCTGTGTTGTGCAGGTCCTTTACTTTCTACAAAACAATATTCAGTATTAGTAAGGGATATTTTTAGCAATTAACATATTGTTGTGTCATTTCGTATTGTAATGTGGTCTCTACTAATTCATAAATGTTAATGATATCAATAAGATCACATTTTCCTACAGAGCTAGCACTTAATTACCACTTAGGGTAGTTGCAGCACGTGCAACTTCTCCTGACACCCAACATTATCCACTGGAAGAGGCCTAGAAAATCAGTGTGACCCTTTGGTTAGCAATCTGTCTTCTCTGGCCTGTGCCCAGTCTCCATGGTAACCAGCTGTTGTACTGACAAATGGATGGTGTTAACCTTCAGTATTTTCATTATTGCTTTGTATTTTAATTCACAGCATCAGGTTTAAGATGCAACAGCCCAAAGTTGTTTTTTTTTTCTTTTTTTTGTCATCTGGATGAAAGCTGGTTTTTGCCACAGCACTGTTAGTACAACCAGTTGGCTTCGGAGATGTTGCTATGGAAAAGGTCTCTTACTGCAAGGGAATGTGCTCCATCTATTATCCAAGGGATGAACATTGATTAGCTAACAGATCTGTTGTCTTGAGACACACCACACTCCAGTAACAAGCCTTATATAATCACGTTATCTTTATCTCATGAAAGAAACTTACATTCTAAAATGAAGAACCATAACTGGAGCAAGAAATCACGCTGCACACACCTGTCCAACAATTCAACCTTTGCAAATTTTGTTTCTTATCCATGCTGTCTTTTTTGTAATATTTGTAAAGAATTTTTCATTGTAATGTATGGTGTGGACCCCAAGAGTCTCTACTACAGTAGAGGCTAATAGAAATAAGTTTAGATTTTTTCAGGTTGTAATACTCTTTATTAATCCAAATCTAGTCATTTTGTATGTTTTAAAATAATTTTTTATTTATTTTTTTTATTATTTTGTGTTTTACCTTGACACCACCAACAAATGCAAACAGTCTTACAGTAACATTGACTAACATGGAAACAAAGCAGACTACTAGAGTTCACGTGCAGTTTTCCTGTCGTTTATCCAGGCAGACAGTATTGATTCTGGCTGAAAGGGAAATCGTCTGAGGCAGACATATAGATGAATTTCCCAACAATTCTCGAGGTCACAAGACTATCGTTTATCACTGACATCAGATTTGTCAATTACTGCCATGTAAAGACCTCCCTGCTGCTGCCTTTACTTAAAAAAATTGATAGAAGTTCAGAAGTCGAGGTAGGGAATCAAATATTACATTTGAAAATTTGACCTTAATTTATCATTTCATAACAAGTCAGATTCCCAAAATGTGCCATAGCAATCTGTCAGTGTTTTGCTCATTTAAATTAGAAAAATATATTTATTAAGTGTAATTTCTTTTGTGTGCTTCCTTTGTTTAAAAATTAGGCAAAGCTCCCGCACTCTGTCCTGATTAAAGCACCACTTATCGTATTCCCTTTGGACATCACCTGCAAATAGTTTTTTTAACAGTACCAAAAAATACATAAATAATCAAACAAAATATCAACTACTTTTAAAAGCCACTTCATAGAAGTGAAGTGATTTTGCTTATTAGAACTGAATATTGTCTGAGCTAAAGGCCTTTTATGATAATAGCACACAAACAATATTAAAAATGTGAAGTTAGTCAGAATGTGTTTTATTCCTTGAATTCATTTTGTTTAGTCAAGAAGTTGTTTCTGCAGTTATTGGTGTATTAAGTTATGTTATGGCTCTTGACAGTTGGTGGTTACTATAGCAACCAGTAACTGAAACTTACTGGACTTGCAGTAACTTACCCTAACCCTACAGCTAACTGCTGTTAACTGCTCATTGCGAACTATTGCTCTGTAGTTTGTTTAGGGTTATTTATTGTACTTTATTTAATGTATAAGGGCAGAAGCTGCTGGACTGATGTTAACCACCGACTTGATTTCCTCTTTTGTTAGAATAAATACAGTGAACCTGTCATAATGCGAGGTTTCTAGGACTCTAAGGCAAGCAACAACTACGGACACCCAAACAGTTTCAACAGATTTATTTAGCAATAGAATGTGCTGGAGAGCGTGTGGAGGGGCGTCGATCTGCGACAGCAGGGAGGAACCGGGCCAGCAGAGGAACTGCAAAGGGCGAGCGGTTAAAGAGGGAAGTAATGAAGGGAATGACGGTGTAACCTGATGGTGACTTACGATCTGTGGGCAGAGGTAAGCAGAGGAGAGTACATGGGGTTCCAACAGTTGGTGTGATGTGGTGGTTTTCCAGATGGGGAAGTTCCAGCAGGTGATTGAGGGCGGACAGGCAGCAGCAGCTGAGTGGCGGGCGTGACGCACCCAGGTGCAAGGCCCAACAGAGCAGCTGGGATCAGATACTTCAGGTGAGTCCTGGTTCAGAGAGTGTTCAGCTCGGGTTCACTGTAGAGGAAGGAACAGATGAAAAAGAGTCAGAACAAGGAGGACACTGGGAATACGGCACTGACAGCTAGAGAGTACCACTGTTAGAAGCAGAACCATCTGGCATCTGCTTCCGGGAAGCCGCTCCTCTTTAAGAACCTTGCAGATTGGTGGTGATGAGTAACAGCTGGATCCCATCAGCCTGCCACCCTGTGAAGGAGAAGAAAACCACTCCCCTGTAGAACCCAACAGAACCTCAGTGTGTTTGTTGTGATGTCAACCTACTAGACCTGATACGAACATAGAAAGGTTACACGTGCATTAACAGAAAGACTTATCACATGTATTTACAATAATTTAGGTGTTTCAGCAATAGTAGTTGTACGAGTAGAAGTGTCTATTTGTTAATTCTACAAAATCGGTAATTGTAAACCTTAAACTTAACTACCATCACAATTGTTTATATTTTTTAAAATCATGTCCATATTTTATGTGGCATTCTGTAACCAGTAACGTATGGTCAGAGAACTATAGTTTCCCTTTATGTTATGTATTGATTGTGTAGATGGTAGTTACATTTTTTGTATTTAGAGATGTCTGTGTAGCTTCCTGGTTTAGTTTTTATTTTTATTTTTTGCCATGAAGTGTTTGTTGGTAGACCCAAAATGCAGATAGGAGCTGATAGCATGGTTCATGTTGAATGGGGAATGCAGGGAGCCAGAGGAGAACAAAAAGAGGAACCAGGAACAAAAAGCAAGCAGAGTCTCATCGGGGAAGAAACGGATATGACGGAATTTAACAGGAGGAACCAGGAAGGAGTGTGAACAAGGGAGCAGGGTTTAATACTGTGAGGGTGAGTCATTAAGAAAGGGCTGAACTAAAGTAAGTAAAACAGACCCAAAACCAACTCAAACAACCCAAGATCCTGACAGTTGTTGAACCTCTGCCTCATTTTACCTGCATGGATGTCCTTTGTTACCACCATCCCCCTTTTTGTGACACTCAGTCTATTTCCTTTCTTGGGAAAGGAAATAATAGAGCAACTGTAGTTGTTTTGTAGATATATTTGTTGTGTTTATGTTTCTGCAGATTATTTTACACTTCAGTATAGAGGTTTTTCATCTTAAACAGCATTTTGTGATACTTTGTGGCTTGAGCTTATTTTTTCTCCTTGTAGAAATTATTTTTATTCCCTTATACCGTTGTGCCATTTTTTCATCAATCAAAGGGAGAATATGAACTGACATCTCATATCACACATCTGTCAAGCGGTGAACTTTTAGGTTTACTTTCTGTAAAGGTTGCAAAGGATTTTTTGCCATATGAGTTTTTCATGGCACACTTCATCATTACATTTTTCTGTTTCTTCATATTAGTGCTCAGTTTTGAGTATAAAATATTCACAGCTGCATTTAGCCTGATAAGGCCAAGACTGACAGTCTGCACTTGCTGATATATATCTGTTCTGATTGACGGGTATTTTTCAGGGATTGGTTGTTGATGCTGTCTGCTGTTACCAAAGAGAAAATCCGTCAGATGATTAAAGAAAAGACAGCCGTGTTGAAGAGTGGAAGTCTTTAAATGCTGTGGGTCACAGTGTTTAATTCTGCCGCGAGTACAGAATGAAGCAACAAACAAAACCCCTCAGTGCAGTGAAGGTTATCTTTCCCAGTGGTTGACCTGCTTTAACCTTGAACTCACTTTGAGTTTTATACCCTGAAATGCCATCCAGTGATGTTGGCAATACAGCAACTCAAAACTAGTGAACCCTGTTTTGGAGCTATTTCAGCTTATTCTAGAAACTTGTACTACAATCTCGCCACTCTTAAAATTCTCCTCATTTATGAAATACATGTATTTGTACCTGTTTAGCCACGAAGGACATGACTGTATATACTCTGAAGATGCTACACCTGCATTGTAAAAGGATTAACTGTATCATCATGATGAAATTGTTCTTTAGATAAAATTAGATTAAACATTTGTTCATACAATTTCCTGAATTTAAAGTAAAAGGAGCCTAGTTTAGGAAATACACTTTATAACCGTAGAGTTAAATTTATAAAGTTACAATCACTTTATTTGTGGGACACTGCCAAGTTTTAAATGCCTTCATTTCACAAATCCACTTTTTTTATATATATAAAATGTTCCTGTGTAGGTGGTATGTTTCAGTGCTGAATAAACTAAACAAAACTCCACTTCGTTAAATTAAATGCTGAGTAATAAAATAATGCATAAGAATAGAATCAAGCGCAATCTGGCTGCAGATAATTGGACAGAAATGATTCTCTGAAAATACTATTAAGTCTACTGTAGGGTTTCTCAAACATGTGCAGAGAAAAAACAACGGTTATGAAAACAAGATAAGAAAGTAAAATCACAGTTTACCATGAATCATACTAAAAGCAAAAATGTTAAATGTTAAATAAATAAACTTTATTTAACATTTATCCAATCTAAAACTTTAAACACAGCAGTAATCTTTTTCAAATGTGTTTTATATAATGTGGATAATATGGAGGTTCAATGGGGTCTGTGAACTTAATTGTTTTTCATTTTAATTTTTATGTAGCTGAATACATTTTCATAAAGTTATTTTTTTAGAACAGATGGTATACATTTGTAAATTTGGCTTTATAGAAGGAGTTAAAGCAAAAGTACAGCACAGGCTGCACAAGCAAGTGCAGTCAGATGATCTTCAGACAAGTCAGACAACCAAAACAAGCAAAACAACCACCTATAGAAACACCACAACATGTCAGCCAGATGTGGTGATGAGTCAGCAGACCTTACTGCGCTTTCTGCTCAACCAAAAGTAGCAGGATGCAAGTCAGTCATCGAACATTCAATGGCAGATCACCCATCCTAGGAAGAACCATTATTGTGTACAACAGGGTTGGATTGTGGAGAAGATTACCGGGATGCAGTAGTCAGTGCTCATTGTTCATGTGAGAGAGATGTGCTATTCATAGGAAGTCCCTTTATTGAACAAACAAGCCTCATTTTGGAAGAAAACAACAGTCTGCAAGGACATAAGAGTCACACAGAGTAAATTTATTCTAAAGCTAAGCCTTTTATGTGATTTTCTTTTCCTTTCTCTTATTTATTTTTAGAGAAAAATGCATAGTTGCTTTTCTAAGGAGACAGGCATGGACAGAAGTATTTATTAAAAAAATCAAATTTTATTGATATCCTTCCAGATTTACTTTTGAACTTTTTGCTTTGATATGCGATGTGCATTTAATATAAAATATGGATACCACAAATGATGGTTTGTCGGTTTGGAGGAAAATTGAGTCACTTCGTGACCTCATGACGTGAGACAACAAAGGTTAAATAAATTGCTACATTTATTTTAAAAGGTTAAATAAACTAAAATAATCTGGCTGTAAATGAGACGGTGTTTCCAGAGGAGGTGCTGCTGCTCTTTTGATCTTTGTGGGTTATGTTAGCTTGGCCAAAATTCAGTGCAGTCTTTGTTCATGAACTAACATCTGCTGACTAGGATTACTAGAATTAATTTGCTTATGATGAAATTTGTTCCCATTCTTGTGTTAAAAGCAGAAGAATCAATAATAAATAATAGATGACTGTAAGCCAAAGAATTACCAGTTTTTTTTTATTTGGTACACATGGCCACTTTACTTGGTGACACCCTCGTCACACTGTTGATATCAGCTTTTGCTGGAATGGCACTCAATTATTTGTGGTTGGTGGAATTGCTTAGCAAGAACTTTGTTTTATTCTACATGCTTTTGAATCATCTTAAATTATTTCACTAGCCTGCAAATTTTATTTGTTGGCATTAGGAAATCATCCCTCCCACAAGGCCCCTTTTTTTTTTTTTGCAGATGTAATGTAATTTATAGTCTGCTTTCAAAC
This sequence comes from Xiphophorus couchianus, assembly GCF_001444195.1. Taxonomy (NCBI): domain Eukaryota; kingdom Metazoa; phylum Chordata; class Actinopteri; order Cyprinodontiformes; family Poeciliidae; genus Xiphophorus; species Xiphophorus couchianus. Next base: position 23,646,596 of record NC_040229.1, read on the forward strand.
CTAAAATAGCCTTTTACTCGCATTAGAAGAAAAATGCAAAATCAGAATACATTATCTGAGTTTCAACTTTGTTTTGAACAGCTAACAGGTGAGCTTTGTTTAATTGCCAATGTAGTGTAGTATATTTGTGTTCAGCTCATCCTGGTGGGACTGAAATGTGAAATCTGTCACTATGGCTTCATTCAATGCAAGAATCTTTAGAAGGATTTGTATGCTGCACATTGAGCTCAGATATTCTTGAATGAATGTGTACTCCTCCTAGGATACAAACATGAGAGCAAGTCAATTACTGACATCCTCCTTGTATTTCCTCCTTTCTCCCTCCCCTCCTTATTGATTTCCTCATTTTCTCCAGGGCCACAGAAAATCGTGATGTGTAATAGATGCCCCCTTCGGAGGTTGTTGGAGTCCTCGCAATCATAGACCTGACATCAAGCGAACGAACGGTTTTCATCATGGCAACGAGCTACCTTCAGCCTGTCCTTCTTGAGCCCTCCTGTGGAGGGTGTAATAACTGAGGGAGGGGTAGTGAGTCTGAGAAAAGCCTCCACCTGCAGATGAAATTCATTCTAACCATGTAGTGTTTCTTTCTCCAAAGAGGGGGGAGGGTGTAAGCTGGATTGTGATTGCTTTTTTTTTACTCGTTTCTGTTCATGTAATCACTGGGACAGACTTGTTGCTGGATTGCTGAGTGTATGTGGGTGTGGGCAGAGAGCGTGAAGTGAGGAGAAAGTGAAAGAGAGGAAAAAAAGAGTGAACGAACAGAGAAAGAAGGGAAGAGATGGTCCTCCACACCACCCCTTACTCCAGTGCCTGTTTGCACTTCCTGGATGGGCTGTCGTGGAGCCTGGTGTTCCCCTGCTACTGGCTCCTGGACCGGCTCCTGGCCTCCTGCGTGGCCACTTCCCTGGAGAAGCGCCAGCGATCCCAAGACCCCTGCTCCTTCCTCACCCTGTGTGTCCTGATTGCTGCACCCCTTTATCTGCTGCTCCTCCTCGCATCCCTGCCCTTTGCTCTGCTGGGCTTCATCATTTGGGCTCCCCTGCAGGCTGTTCGCCAGCCATACCTGTACACATATCGAAGGTGAGTGTTGATTCAGCAACATTTTTGTACTATTAAGGAGAAATGTTGTCTCAGAGTAAATATGATTGCTTTGTGGAAAAATCTTTTTGGGTTTGTTTTGTTTTTTGTTCAATCACGGCAACATTTGAGTAGCAAACTGTGGCAACACAAAGGCACAATTTTATTTTGTTATTTTTAAACAGTCCCTTAGAAAACACCAAATATGACAAAGGTTTGCTGGCAAGATGTTAACATTTCACCTATTTTTGAAGGGATCTAATTATCCACATGTAGGTTTACTTCAAATCAAATTCTTTCAAATTTCTGCTGACCCTCGTATTCTTAATGTTTTTCTCCCTCAGCAAAAAGAAAGCATCTGATTTCCAAAATGTTTTTCAGACTTTTGAATTTTGGGGGGGGGGGCATCTTCTTTGTGTCCAGACCAGACAAGAACCAGGCAGAGCAAGGTCAAGCAGGTGGCGCTGGGACAGGAGAATGGAGGCCACAAGGCAGAAGCTTCTGTTTCTGCAGTGCCAATGTTTGTCTCCTCCCAGACTCCCTGGCCCGGTTCAATAACTTATCAGACACCCAGAGAAGAGCACGCGAGCTGGGCAAGAGAATCCGCAATGGTGCGAGTCGGCCCCAGATTAAAATATACATCGACTCGCCAACCAACACATCCATCAGGTGAGTGGACTCTACTTCTGCAAAGGTTTTGTGCATTGCAGAGATTATTGTTATACATTGAAAGAGTTCTTGTCCATATAAAGGTTAAAATTCATACTTTTCTCAAATCAGCAAAGTCTTCAATACATTTTTTTGGATGAATGAATCCATCCATGGATGGATTGATTTTATTTTTGTGTTATTTTGTAAAACATTTAAAGTGTAACTAAACCCCTCCTCTGGCAAATACATCTCTACAGTCAGACACAGCTGAGTGTGGAGATGAAGTGGGGTAAAGGCGAAAGAAGCACTGTTGTCAACATATACAGATTTTCAGACTCCTCCAGTGACTTTATGTTCAAAACACCTACTACTGATAGATTTAGCAACTCTCTTTCTGTGTTTTTGGAGACTTTCATGGCGACAACACTGCAGCTCGGCTGCAGCCTGAATGTCTTGAGCAAGTAGCGAGAGTAACCATTAGCCTCTCCAGCAGAGCTTTTATTCCCAAATGCAGGGCTGTAGCAAAGTTGCACCAAGCCATATAGCTGCAGCCAAAAGGAAAATTCAACTGCCTAAGAACCGTTCGACCGAAGGAGGTGAGTAGTGAGACGGTTTTAGGCAAAATAATGCTGAACTAAACCAATTGTACAAAAACATCAAAATTCGCACAGAATCAGAAAGATAGAACCCTAAATTACTTTCAAACAGTTTATCAGGAAATAAAGTTGACTTGGGGGTTAGTTTTCTGAGCTGGGTGTAGGGACCATGCCTTTAAATTGTCTCTATTTTCATTCTGTTATTCAGTGCGGCGTCCTTCAGCAGTCTTGTCACTGGTTTCCGCCGCACGTCCTCTCTGGACCAGCGTCCAGAACAAGTCCACACCACCAATGGCCCAGCTGAAACTGAAATAGAGCCTGTCACAGAGTGCCCTGTTCACCCCTCGGATACCACCGACTGCCGTGTTCACCCACCTTCAGAAGACCAGAGTTTTACCAATTGCCCCATTCACCATGATGGATCAGACAACACAGCAGATTGCCCCCTCCATCTGGCTGGAACTACCAACAGCTCAGACTGTCCTATCCACCCCTCGAGCGATGCCACTGACTGCCCAATGCATTCAGCAGAAGGTCAGAATGACTCTGGCCATCACGACTGCCCCATGCACGGGGAGTTAGCACAGAAAAAGCCCTCCACAGAGTGTCCGCTTCACACCTCAGGGGTTCAGATCAGCATCAGTGCCCCAGAACCAGACCCCCAGGAGGAGGAGGCTGAGACTGGAAACCATCGAGATCTGGCAGGAGTAGACACAGGCAGCATGACTGCCTCTCGCGAATCCCTCACTCGTTACCATGGAGGCGACACAGCAGTAGGGATATCCTCCAATAACACCCTCTCTCACGTACCACGCACGTCCATCTTCAAGAGACCTGGAAGGAAACGTCGCCATGGAGATGAAACGTTCGACCATGAGATCTCTGCCTTTTTCCCTGCCAACTTGGATTTTCTAGCTCTACAGGAAGTTTTTGACCACGGGGCAACAACGAGACTTCGACGTCAGCTTCATCGCTACTTCCCCTATGTGCTGAGCGACATTGGTCGCTACGGATGGAAAGGCTGCTGTTCCAGGTTTAAGTTTTTGAACAGTGGTCTGTTGCTAGCCAGTCGCTACCCTATCCTGGATGCTCGGTATGAGTGCTACCCCAACGGGAGAGGAGAGGACGCACTGGCAGCCAAGGGGGCGCTGTTTGCTAAGGTCAGTGGTTTCCCCATTTCCTCTTCTAACTCTACCTTAAGTTAACTTTTAATTTATTTTTTTCTGTTTTTGTTTCTTTTAAATTTCTTTTACATTTGTAAAAGAAATTTAAGTAAATTAACTTGTTTGGTTCTTTTCGTTATTTTTTCTTTCTTTTTCCACCAAGCGGTTATTGCAGTTTCATCAGGTTATAGAAAAAGTTTCCAAATATCACGATCCCTCTTTCCAAGAAGTAGCTTGCTGGTAAAAATATTGTTAAATGCTTAATGGAGATGTGAAATTTTGATGACTTCCTGAAGGCAGAGTGCTGGTAAGAGCAGGAGCTTCTTAAAGAGACAGAAGCCCAATTTCAATCAGAAAAAGGTGAAATCTAATTGGCTGCCTTACAGTACCATACTATGTTTGTAAACATATGATTTCATATTTAACAACTCTGTTTTCAATCTCTTAGGATTAAAAAAGTCAACTTGATTGTTCCTGTCTATTAAGATTTTTTCAAAATTAGTATACGCTATTTTACTTACTGTTACATCCAGGCTTGTTTGGTGGAGTAACATAAATTATACCACAGAAATAAAACCTGAAAAATAATATCTAATATAAAAAAAACTAATTTGGGTTAATCAAAAACTCATGGAAGACTAAATAAGTAAAAGCCAAAACAAAGCGAACAAACCATAAAACACAAGCCAAACCAAATGGGGATCTTGGGAGGGAGGAGAGGAATCCTGTGCTGCATGTGGCAGCAGGCAGCAATCAAGCCAACCACCAGCTCAGGCAGAAGTGAGCCGGCGAGGAAGAAAGAGACAAACTGGGGGCCGTAACATTACTTATTCCAAAAGAAGTTTATTTTTGTTCTGTGTGAGAGCACAAAAGTTCCCTGAAGATTTGGAAGAATTTGACATTATATAAGGCGACATAGTTTTTTTCTTATTGTTAGCACATTTCTCGAGTAGAATAGAATTGCATAGAAATCCCATTATTGTCCTAAAATGGAAAAGCTCTGGCGCAACAACAGCAAAGTGTCGTTCAATCAAATCATGTCATTAGTTGCATTGGGTAGAAAGGACATTTTAGCACAGAACTGGCCTTCCTCAGCCATTTTTTTCATCATTTTTTCCCTGATGCTTCTAATTAATTTCAGAATCGGTATTACTTGCAGCAGAGACAGAAGTTGAGATTAAGCCAGAACAGTAACAACATGACTACATTTAGAGTGTGCTCCTTTTAAAGAAGCTTTGACACAGCTGTGAGTCTCTCATTACCTTTTCTTGGAGTCATTTCAAGTCGCAGTTGGTCTTTTAACTCCCTGTACAGATTTAGCTGTGAACATTTCCTCTTTTTTTGGAGGAAAACTGAGCTAAATTTGAATATGAATGTCTCAGTGAGTCTAATTTTCTGGGTCTGCTGCTGCGGAAATCTGTTACCCTGATCCCTCTATGTTGCTATTTTAACTATACTTTTCATTTCCATGACTTTGTTAATCTGGTAAGTCTGTGATATTTATGAAAGAGTGCATAAGAGAGAAGTGAAGAGTCTGGAATGACCTTCTAGCTGACTGTATTGTCCCCATTGTTGCAAAGCACTCTTGTGCAATGGCACATTTCAAACCCACGTTCTCTTTCTTATCTTAATAGATAAGAAAGAGATCTCTTATCTAGTAATCTAGTAATCTTATCTTTCTTATCTTACTAGATAAGAAAGTAATCTTATCTAGTAATCTAGTAATCTTATCTTTCTTATCTTACTAGATAAGAAAGAGATCTCTTATCTCTTTTCTTCATGGTTTAAAACGCCTTTTATAATAACGTTATTAGATTCATTCAATGTACAATTTGAATGCATGTTTGCTGAGATGGTTGGACTACATTTTGGTGCTTGAAAGCCGTCACTCTTTTGAAGCATTTGGCAGATGTGTAAAAATACACGTTTTACGCCCACGCCCATTCACACACAGAGCACATCTGTCATTGTTTAGAGTGAGTCCTCCTTACTAATGCATGAATCTCTACAGTGTGAAAGCAAAAATAAACATGTCATTATTTTCACAAGGTCTTCGGGTTTCACGTTTGCCAATAAATTAGTGCATTGCACATTTGGGTTTTTCTCTGCCACATTTAGCACTTTAATAAAGAACTTAGTACTAAAATGTCAAGGATTTGCAACTTTTCCATGGCACATTCATTTGAGGAGTGGCTAACAGAAATGGGCCGATCTTCAATGTTCTGCTTCAACGTTCAAATCTTATTTTACTGAAAAACACTGACCAACCCCGGTGAAACAACACAAACTTATCTGCACATAAGGAAGTGCTCTTGAATAAAATCGAAACGCTTAGGGCATTGCTGTTCATACTGTTAAATTAATAAGCTAAATTACAAACAATGAGCTCCTTCAGTCTTCATTTTTCATATCTTAAAAACAAACAAAACTTGCACAACAAGGTTTATCAATCAACCCTCTCAGCATAAAAAAGGGGACAATGGCTAATTTTCAGACCTCTCTTTTATATTGATAAAAAAACAGTGGAAAGATCAAGTTCACATGCAAGTATTCACTGTTCGCAGGTCACACGCAACTGAGGAAATTGGAGCCGATCCAATTGGACCCTTAACAGAAACGCTTTGGTTACATTTACTTCAGGAATTGTTTGGATTATTGCTGCACCAGCAGCTTTGTACAAATATTGTTATTTTTCCTACTCTGAGATTTTTATTCATGCTAGATGTTTGGGTTTTTAGATTTTTTTGGTCTGAGATTATGATGTTGCTGAAAAAGATAATAAGTGATTATCTTTTTCAGCATTATTATCTTTTTATGCATCTTTATCAGACATGCAAACAATGTGCAGAGGACTGTATGCTAGGTAATGAGTTATAGCATCACTCAGCTCATCTCTACATTGAACATGTGTATATTTCACTATGTGCTTAGCAGTTTTAATGCATAAATGCCAGCCCATCAGGCACAATGGGTTTATGTTATGCCTGCTAATGCACTGCAGGCTCCATGCGCAACAATGGGATTTCTAAACTGGACATATTTGTTGTTTTCTGTTTCCATTTACCAGCTGTCGATGTTACTTTGTATAATAACCAAACTCATGGCAGTTGGATAAAAGCAGCGGTGCAGAGTTAAAAGCTTTTCAGTGCGCTGGATCTCTGCAGAAGCTAAGGCTAGATGCCGCATGTCTGCCATTTATTGAGTGCAAGTGCTACGTTTTGACAGTGTGCGGGTTCATTAATCAGTCACATGCTGTGACTCTGACAGAACGTGAAGCTGGATCAGTTCCAGTCCCCGCTGGGGCTGGGTTGGCATTATGTGACCAGATGTGGGTGGTGAATACCTGCGTGAGCACGCCTTACATGCCCCGGATCCTATGAAGCCACACTCCATCACAGCTTGCACGCTGACATTCTCGTCCTGTTTCCCTGCTGCCTGCTGACTGCGGCGGCGGCAGCTCTCAAAAGCTGCCTTCACTTTCTTGTTTCACCACCTCCGTGCATGTAAGGTCCCTCCAGGTCTCATTGACAAGTCGGCTGGGCGCCAGCTGGCAGGTGGTTGTCTCAGAGCAAGCTGCTGAGGAAGAAAAAGCTCTGTTTAACAAAATAGTTCTCACTAATTTAGATGTATTTCTGGCTACAACATGGGCACATCTCTCTAAAACTGTAAATACACAACAGTGCTTCACCTCAAATAAAAGGATTGTTGGTGGGAAGCGATGGTAGTTTCCTCTATATGTTTCTGATGGTATTTAGGAACAAGGGCAACTTTAAGCAAATTAACGACAATCGCTCAAAGTATTGTTTCTCTGCTAAGATGGGAATCTTATCAGTATTAAACAAACTTAGTGTTTTGCACATTAATATGTCCTGTTCACAAAGCATTCATCAGGGTGAAATGGCTACCTAAAGGATTCTTCCTTTAATTTTTATTACAGACAAATCTTACTGAAGTTCTTATTTTCAGGTAAAAAAAAAACATTAAACAGTAAAGGATATTATTTTAAAAAAGGCTCAATGTTGCTGGTGAGGAGAAAGCATCTCTATTCTTGCTAAGTAGAGGCATCAACTTTTGCACTCATAACTAAACCCACACCGCTTTTTAACTTAATGTGTGGAAAGTTCAAAAGAACGTATGCAAATTGTATCTGCATGTACAAGCAGAAAAGCAAGGTAACATTAAATGAAGGCAAAATAAAGGAATACATGTGACTATTCACAATCCTACAGTAGAGAGCTGAGGAGCAGCCACACAGTTAATAAGTGTCAAACTGAATTTCCTGCTGCACATCCAGAATCAAATGCAGGAGGTTAGGACAATGCTCGAAATCTGAGCTTCACTGATTTATTTGATCATTCAAGTGAGAGGGATGTAAATATTGTTGCTCCGACATAAATAACACAACAGATGCAACTATAACCTAAAATCAAAACTGGTCTCACAAGGACTGAGATATTAAACCGCTACATTCGTCTTTAATCTGCAATCAGATCCACGACTTTATTCCAGAAATGGCTTTCAGGTTTTCTCCTGTGCAAATATGTCTCTTTGTCAGGAAAACTTTAGGATTTCACCTTTTATGCTGGTGCATAAATCAAGTCCAAAGTAACAAGTTGATGCAAAATTTGAGCATTTTTACGCAGCTGCTTGGTGTTTACTTGAAGGGTTTTATGTAAGCCAGCTCACGTTCAAACCCTTTAACTTAAAAAACAAAATCATCAAACTTCCAGTCCAGTCTAAGTATTAAAGTTTATTTTAAATATTTCTGACCATATTTTGCTTCAGTCTGCCAAAAGAAATGTTGTCTTAGCTGACACTAATTTTAAATTCATAGTATTTGAAAGCAAAACATAATTTACTTATACTGTTTATTTTCTTTGTGTTCATACTTTATTGCTTGACAGCTCCTGAAATTAAATTCTTGAAAAAATGAGCGTCCTCTGTATCTTTTGTACTTATTCAGACTGTATTGAAAGTCCGTTTGGATGCAACCCTCTTAGTCAATGTTAGTGCAAGAACTTCTCAGTGTTCTGATTGCATGTTATCTCTGCTGCATCGATCAGCTCCGGTTTTATATTACTCCGCTTATCTGCCGCCTGTTTCTCGGCCAGCTGCAGGCTTTCATGTGTCTGCTCTTTATTCCTCATCCTTCAGACATCTTGGCAACTTTCCAAGGTGAAGCCCTCGTTCCCGCACTGATCCCCCAGCTCACTTCACTGCCAGCTGGGACGCATCTCATTAGATACAGTTCATTTGAGGCACCTGATGTTCACACTGTGTTTGTCTTTGTACTCGCCAGATGACTTGATTGTTCTCTCATATGAAACAATCAGTGTTGTTCCTTTGTTTGTTTTGTTTTTTGATGCTTTGCCGTGTTTGCTGTGACGCATCAGTGTCCTTTCTACATGTGATTTACAATTAATTTCTCTCTTTTTTTCAGTTCTGCTTACATAGAAAATTAATTGAACCTAGCCTGTTTGAATGATATTGTAAAAATGATTTATCAATTATTTACACCCATTAGTTAAGTGAATACTATGCTTATAAAATTAGATTAATATTCACTAAATTTAAACCTGAAAAGTTACACTGCATGGATTGTGGATATCCTTTGACTTGCTTTCTTCCTGCTACATTTTCATTATATAAATGACAAAACCACCTTTAAACTGGTGACGGCAAAACAACAGCATTAAAAATCATCTCGGATGTGGATGGTCTTTGCAGGGGTTTTGGAAAAGTCCTTTAAGGTGAGCCAAGAACATAGTGCACCACCTATTATGAGTATTAGATTGTAAGTTCCCTTTTTTTTTTAGTATTTCCTGAACTTGTATGGTGAGGTTATATGGGTCCGATATCATAAAGACATCATATTTGGGTCCTGGGTGTGATGCGGAGGAGTCTGGTAGCTTCAGTGGCAGCTCATCCATGGCAAAAACATAAACAAACAAACATCAGGCTTAACAGCCTCAGTGTGACTGGTCAGCAGGGATCTTCACAAAAAACATGCTTATCACTTATTGATAATTCATTTAGGAAGGACTGTTAGAGCTTAAAAGGCTTTCAAAAGCTTTCACTCAACTTTACAACCGGGAGAATTGTTCTTCTTTATAAACTGAGCCGTTTGCCTTGATCGCCTTAATATTTCATGTCTAATATGGTCAGGTCTCTTTCACACAGCTGCCAGCTGAGTCTCGGCCAAGTGAGTCAGGGAGCAGCAGTGACCAGTCGGGTCTGACGTTGCAGCCCAAATGGGGAAATTACTTTGATTTTTCAGGAAGCGGTGCAGACATTAGACCAGGTCGTGTCGTGCTCCACAGTAGTTTTCAAGGTTTTAGTTAAAGGAAACAAGCGCAAATACCCACTGGAGGTGAGTCGAGAAGTTATAACGAGGAAAATAAATGAGACGCACACCACCTCAGAGTAATACATGACATGGGCCAGCATGGAACAGAGACAACAGTAAAACAGCAACAGGAAGTGAAAGAAAATGAGGAGAGATTGATTACTGGAAAGGTCAGGTGGCTGATCGGAAAGAGGGTGCAGCTGTGAGGAGAAAAAGAGAGAGAGAGAATCAGTGAGCAGAAAATATTTAGTGAAGATGCAACCAGACTCTTAACCCGACGGTCTCCTACTCCTCAAAAGCTAATGTCCTGCAACATTTAGACGCATTCCTGCTCAAACACGCTCGGATCAAATGATTGAATTCCCTCGTCATTCAACTGGTAACAAGCCCTTAATATGACTCAGCTGTGTTGGAGAAAGGTAGCTTTGGGAGACTGGAGTTGGAGAACTGTGTCTTAACCTTTCCACAACCAAGGTTTGGGCAGGTTGAATTTTTAAAATGATCTCTGAGCAATAGTTGTGGTTCTTTGTTTCAATCTGGCAGTCGGGTTGGTGTATTCTATCTGGAAAATGAGTACATTAAGTCAAAGCTCTACCCAGATCATCACTGGCAATTTCTGCCTAATGAGTTCGCTCCAATTAGGAACAATTTATGGTTCGGAGTTTGATGCCAGTGGGTTGGAAATGTAACTTAAGGGGCGCCGACATTCTGATGATTTCCCCGTGGATGTGTTTACCTGGAGAGCAGCAGCAGGTCAGCAACATAAATCTGAATTGTGACACACAAGTGAGATGGAGAGAGATGGAGGGAGAAAGACAGGAAGAGAGAGAATATTAATTAAAAATGTTTCCCCAAAGAGGAATGCAGCATGGACAGGAAGAGAGCACCAAAGCTGGACCCCATAATTAAAGCGTTTCCAGTCTCAACATTTATCCCCTTACAATTATTTGAAGCTATTACGTGCGTGGTTGAGGAGTCACACGTGATTGTGAGTAAATACACAGTTTAAATGCATTACTACAAATTAGATCTGAAAATAGACGACGGATGGCGAAAAGCTATAGAAAAAAACTTACGTCAGAGATTTAATGACCTGAAAGATTTCAATTTGTAACCAAAGTTGGTCAATCTGACAGAAAAAGAACTTTCTGCAGGAGAGATTTTGAATCTTTTCTCTCTGAAACCTTGATAATACCGACATGTGACTGAGTTTGATGTCTACGCAGTCCTTTTTCCAGTAAAACAGGTTTTAATTATTTATTTTTTGTCAGCTATACGTTCAGAACTAAAGCTGTAGACCTTGAAGGCAAGACAAAAATGGAATCCATGAGAATTAGTTTGGACGTAGTTCACCAACCGAGAGGAACATTTCTTACAGCAACACAAACATTTAACCCATTTTCCTCCAAAAGCTTTTTGTCTTTTTAACTTCAGTCATTCTGATCTGCATCATTTGAGCAATACTCTTGATGAAACCAATTAGAGCAGCACCTTGCAGCAAGTTTTTGTGGTGGCATCTGGGGGTTTGGAGGTCACTGCTTTGAGACTTGAAAGTGCTTTTTTGTTTCTCTCATTTGCATATTTTATTGTGGAAAATATCTCCCAAATGTCAACATTTAAGCAAAGAAGGTTCGTGTTTTAATGTAATGCTTCTTTTTTTATCCAAGAGTCAGAAGCTGTAGTTTGGTCAGGATTAAATTTTTTCTATGGTCTATCTTCATTAAATTAAGATTTGAGTGGAACGTGTATCCACTGACATGGAGCTTTTATTTCTGTCTTGTCTTATTCGATTTGTTTTTTATGGGTTTCCCGATTTGGAACAACTTCTCTTTGGTCACAAAATGTTTTGTCACTAGAGCCGTCAAGTCATTTTCTTTGCAGTGCACATAGATCAGGATCGGAAATTTGCACTTTCTGTTTATTATTATTATTGAGGTTGATTCCCAAACGTGTTTTGTTTAAAACCCAGGAATGCACAGGAAGGATATGCTAATCCTCACCAAAAGACCTGAACTTTTGGCAATGTGATCACAATTCTGATATTGTAATTTCTGAATTTGTTTATTATTAATTCATTAATTGTTGTTTTAATTTTTAATCTACTCTGTACTTCATCTGACGTTGAATACTTACTGTATGCTGTTTATTTTAAGTAACAAAATGCAAAAAAGCCATTCGACCATTTATTTATGTCAGGGTTATATGTATGTGAAAAGCTTGCAGTTAACTATTTACTATATTTAGTGCAGGCATCTTTTTAACAATGTAGATAATACTAGAGTTCACAATCATGATCTTTTTCCCAGCTTTGCTCTGCTTCCTGTTGTTCCTGGCAACAAATTGGCTGTTTAATTTTCAAGTGAAGTAATCAAATCCATGCAAGTAATGTGAAGTGAAATCTCTGTTCATCCCCAATATGACGATAAAAGTTAAAGCAAATATTTACGGCAGGCTCAGAGCTCTTGTAATCAGACTTACCTGGTTCGGTTGGCGTCGAGTGTGAAATCTCCTCCCACAGCTCATCTCTTCTCCACTCGATTCTGTCTCAATGCTCTGTAATGAGAGGAAGTCTTGGAAAGTTTCAGTATCCTCCATCCTTGACTCATTTTCTTTTTTTATTACTATTATTTTATAAGAAATCCAGTTAATTATACTTCTTGGGAGGGGGTTTTGGCTTATATTGAGCAGAAGAGGAGAAAAGAGGAACTGAATAATTATATATTTTTTGCATAAACTGTTTCCTGATGAGGCTCTGAGCTTTAAAAATCCTTGGCACCATGTCAACATAACCTTAACTCTTGGATTGCACACATATTTACTGTCCAACATTCCTTATGAGCATGAATGTGCGCATATACACACTGAAACGTCCCTGCAGGCCTCTTGTCAGTTTCAGGGTGCACACACACCTATTGAGGCATGAATAAGTCCCTGAAATATTAATACATAGTGTGGCATGTGGATGGAGAGAACAGCACTGGAGGAGAAAAAGAGCAACTGAACAGGTAGGAATGGAGATGTAGTTGGAGAGATACACCAAAAGAATCTCTTATTGTATTAAATTTTGATTAAAATTTTATTTGGAGTGAATTATATGAATTTGAACCAGGTAATATATATATATTTTCCTTTCCTCCCATCTTAATGCAAACCTAAACGAGAGGAAAGATGGAAGCATTTCCCTTATCATCTTCTAAAAAATAACCACTTCAGTCTTAAAAATGTGAAAGCAAAATTTAAAAAATAAAATATTACTCAGAGAGAAAAACAGTAGTGATTTTTACAATAAAATCTAGCCGTGGCACTCATTTACATTGCCAGCTAAATTTAAAACAGTTCAGTTTTTATTCATGGCATACAAACCCAGTTTTTAAATGATGTCAAAAAACACCAAGATACCAACCTCATTCCTAGATTAAGTGGTAAATCTTTTAGCTACATCCAGTTTTGAGTGTAAACAAAAGGATGTGCAAACATGAACCTTTTTAAATGGTAATTTTCTGTTGTAGATTGAAAATGGATAGAGAGAAAAAGAAAGGGATCTCTTTTACTTTACTCTTTATTTCAGAAACCTAAAACCATACCTGATCTGCTGGGTTCATCTTTCTCAGAAGCCAACGTTTCTTCTTTAGTTGTTTATTATATCTGAAGCACAACATTTTTACTCTTTACAGGTGAAAGGCCAGCTCCTGCAGGGCTTTCCATCGTTGCTTTAAATTTGCATGGCTTGGCCCCATTCTCCTTTATGTGTCATCTGTTGGTAACTGCATAAAAATAATAAAATAATTGTTTAAATAATCCCTCTTGAGCATGCACCTGCTAAAGCCACAGGTTAAGCTTCGTCAGATTAAAAGTGCAACTTCAAACGGTGGAAGAAACAAGCATGTTCAGACATGTTTGATTATTGTAGCAGCAGAAACCAGAGAAATGTTACGTGACTCTTCATCCCTTGGAACAAAGCATTACTTCTTTAGATGCTTATATGCTACTGGGTCTGATGCTTTGCATTGCACTTGGTGAAGTAAATCTGCACACCTATTGAGCCCCATTCCCTGAAGCTCTCTATGCAGTGTGGCTTCCTATGAACACCTTGCAATGATTTTAGATGACCTACTCCTTCATCCCTGATTGGCAATCGCTTGCGCGTCATCAAACCACTAAGAACTGATTGCTTAACTAGGATGTTTGATGGCTGGACTTGATGCACGGGTGGCATCCTATATCATGCTGAAATTCATCAACGTCCCAAGAGTGACCCATTCTTCCATAAAGCTACTGGATTTTGTGGGAATGGAGATGAGGGAAGTGAATGTCTGAATTCAACGATATGGATGGATGAGTGAATACCATTGGCAACATGGAGTATACTGCATTATGCCACCCACATTCCCTAAACACTCGTTACATGAAGAGTAATTGAATTAGAGACTTAAATGTTGAGTGGGAAATCTGGGGCTGTGAGGTTTATTTAGTGCTTTCAACCTGAAAACTTGGCTTGTGTTTGGTATTGCAGTAAGATTAATTAAGCTAATGCTTTCTTGTGGCTCTGAGGGTTTTTCTATGAAAGCCTCTTCGCAGACATCAAGCCAAATCATATCGCCTGTTGTTGGCAGTTGTCTTCAATTTGTCTGAATAAATGTCCACTCTTCTGTAGGCTGCCTCAACATTGTGGCTAATTCAAAGAACAGAAAACCCTGTTCTCTCGACTCGTTATGTAAGATGCATTTGTGCATTCTGAATGTTTTTATTTATGTCAACGAGACATTAGAAAAGAAGCATGTTTTGAAGTCTGAGAGACGGTAGATCAGAGAATAGTTGTGTTGTCGAAGCATAGAGAAAATGCTCTGTTTTGTTTGGTCTAAAGATGCTTCATTCTCGTGTTGTAGTTTACGAAGGCCTCTTTTTTTCTTGGTTGTTTCAAGTTGCGTGAAAAAGAGCTTAGAGATTGATTGTGTTTTGCGTTTTTTTTTCCTAATCAGGCTTTATTATTTCAGATGATCAGGCTGCTGTTATCATTAGACAAATTTGTGAGTAAAACTAGAAAAACTGTTATTTGCCCCCTATTTCTGCTTAATTTTGCGACTGCAATAATGTTTTATTCGTATGTAGGCTTTACTAACAATAATCCCAACCGTTATGCCTGGTCCTGCAGACCGTCACTGCTGGAAGATACTATCGGTTCAAACAAAATTCTTCAA
The DNA here is from genome assembly GCF_001444195.1 of Xiphophorus couchianus. Lineage (NCBI taxonomy): Eukaryota > Metazoa > Chordata > Actinopteri > Cyprinodontiformes > Poeciliidae > Xiphophorus > Xiphophorus couchianus. Next base: position 23,661,630 of record NC_040229.1, read on the forward strand.
ACACATAGCAAAATGTCAAACCTGAACAATTTGTAATGAGATTTTAAATATTTACTGTATGTACAATAATGTGAATAAATAAAATTCCTGAATATGGGGTTAAACTAAAATCACTAAATACATTCACTTGTGGCTGGAATAAAACAAATCTGGATAAACATTAGCTTAGGAACCATTCTCAAACTTGGTACCTGTTGATTTGTCACAGACTCACAGCTCCACACAAACGACAAAATGTTTCCAGAGCTGACAGGAAAAATGCTCCAAGTTCCCGGCTGTCGAAAATCTCTGCTAAACCTGTCAAATGTAGACCTGTCAAAACTTTCCTTTTCAATTTATCCTTTTCTTTGTTTTTTTGCCACTGTACTGAAGGCTTCAATTAAGAGAGGACCTCTAAAGCACTGGTTGGTTAGAGTTACGATGGGCAGCAGAGGTCACTAACAACATAAATCTCACTTTCAGTGAGTCTGTAAAAAAACATCTAAAATGTTAATTTTAGGTGTTTGTTCAAATTATTTTCCAGATAGTCATATTTTCACTTTTGTTGGAGCAGGGGGGAAAATATATATTCATGATAGTGCTGCAATCTAAAATACAATTCCTTTTATTTGTACAGTATTTTCAAAATGTTTTATATAACACAGTATTTACATTGGCTGTAACTCTGATCCGAATTTAAGAAAGCTAAGAACTATAAATTATGAAAGGTTAGAGAATCTTGTTGTTGTTAGATGTCAATTGTTGGAGTCCATTTCGTACATTTTCTTAAATTGTTGTTAAGTTGTTAGTTGTCAAAGCAAGTACAAAATGTCCGGAAAACTGGAACTGATGTGATTTTTAAACAAAACGTGGATGTTTCCTAATTATTCCTCACTGGAAAAAGGAATTGCTTTATTGCAATTTACAATATCTTCTCCTCAGTTTTAATTGTCTCATTTTATCATTTGGCTTTTGCATTGTTGTTAAAATCGATCACATTTTTTGTAATCGAAAAAACAACCAGGCTGCTTTAGGGTTTTCTATTTATTTGACACTATTGTGGGTCAGCTGCTATTCTACTGAATAAATAAAAGCTACATGCATCATCTGTGGATTTCAAATAGCATTTTCTGATTTAGTTAAATTCAACTATTGCCAGACTGTTGCAGATTTTTACAAGCTTTTGTTGAACATAATGTAGGTTGTTTAGCTTTTTTAAGAAGTCCTCCGTGATTTTGTTTGGTGCTCTGCTGTTATTCTACGTTCAGCTTACCTGGCTAGATGCTCCTGTCTGTAGCTCTGTGTCTGATCTGCGAACCCGAGCAGCGATCTGTTTTGATCTCTCTTGAAACAGACCTACTTCACGCAGACGCCTTTGCGCTTCAAACCCCACAATCACAGCTTCCCTTTTCTCCTCTGCAGCCCTTATTCCTCCTCATCACCGTGAGTCTGCTTCCACCCACCGACACTTCAGAGCTGCGAGTCGTTACCTTCGCTTCTCCTCCAGGACTCTTAGCGCTGCTGCTGAAGGTGTCTGATTAAATCCAGAGTGATGTCTTGTTGTTGTGACGTTGCTCTCCATGTCCGCTGCTTGTGGAGTGGAGAAATTGAAGTGAAAAATGTATGAAGAGCAATGAGGATGTGTTAAAAATAATGACCTCCTCAGTAGCGTCGTTTGTTGTCACTGATTGAACCGGCTCGTATTTTTATTTTTATTTATTTATTTGGGTTTTTTTTTTTGTTTTTTTTGGTGAAACGAACTGACTAAAGTCAAGCTGCCGATTGTTGCAAATGACTCTTGAAAAGCTTTGGATTTTATTTTTCCCTAGTCGTCCTGTTTTGCTTATCTTCGTGAAATCCTCTCAGAAGAAAACACAGTTTTACTTTTAGTGTAGCAACCTTTCAGCTTGCATTGCTTACTGCTGATAAAAGAAATGTTTCATGTCCCAGCAGCACCTCAGATAATATATAATCCTGCACAAAATGTCAGAAGTACCATTGTTTCTGGGGAAAGAGCAGATCAAACGGTGATCAACAGTACTTGTTTTTTAATAACTTTAGCTGATATTTACAGATTTTTCAGAACATTCTTGGAAAAGGTTTCTATTTTCTTACCTATTAATTATTTTTATACCTTAGCATTATCACATATCTACCATTTATATACATAAGCAGAGAGACACACTCAGATAACTGATCGGACGTGAATACAAGGTTTAATTTGCTTCATTACAAAAATCTAAAGAAAGCAATAATAATAGGAATAATAATACAGGATATTTAGCTTTGTGTTTCAACCAAATAAATGAAAAACATGAGTCCACAAATTGTAATTTTGTCATGTGACTGAGATAAAGCAGATCTGTATCTGTATTCTGGAGCAGGAACATCAGGATTCAGAGAAGGCAGCAGGCTTCTAGCAGAGTTCACTGCAGCTTTGCTTTTTATGCAACATCAATCAACTCCGCTGCAACAAGCTAATATCACAGCTGCAGCAGCCAGTATTTAGACAAATTAGAGCACAATCAGTGCAGAGAACCAGCTGACTGAGAGCGTCTCCCTACAAGCCGAAAATGCAAAGAGGCTGCAGCAGGATCAGGAGAAAAGCATTTGAATGCTGCTCTGGATAGAGACTTCACTGTTTCCAGATTATTCCTCACCCTTCTAACCGACTTCCTTTCTTCTGGGCAAAATAGTTCGAGTTGGAACATTTAGCTCAATTAAAGAGCTGCTACACGTCTTTTTACTAATACTACAACTCCCATAATGCTCTGCTGGTGCCATTCAGGATCCACAAGCGAACTTCCCATGTTGCTACTTTGCAGCCAGTGGGATAATTTTGAAGATTGGGACAAATTTGTTCCTTTGACAAATGGAGCTGATGCAGAAGGGTCTGTTTGTAATTATTTTGCATAAGATTTTCTCAGATCTATACCTTCTTGGATGGAAAATTATTATATTGTGTTAAGCTATGTTTAATGTTAGTTTAATTTCATACTAAGTGAGGTCTCAAACGTTCAGTCATTTATTTCTTATATTTTTAATTTTTTTCAAAAACAGACTTGAACATAGCCACTCATTAAACGTCACTAAGTACAGCAGGAGTTTTCAAAGAAAGTTCTCAGTTTTGCTGCTGGGAATAACCTTAGAAAGAATTTGACCCAAGTAATAGGAAACTATACCTTTTATTTTATTAAGGCACATGATCTAGACCAATGTCAAAATGTTGTGTTTTATAAAGATATTGCTTATTTAATTTATTGCAGAGCAGGCAAAAAAAATGAATAAATAAATCGACAAAATTATTTAGCATTTTTAATATATCAATTTTCGTAGTGCAAAAGGTTTTTACAGCATTGGAATGTTCTTCCCAAAGTACCAACCTTGTTGAAAATGTTTGGACCTTTGCCTAAAAGCCTCGTCTGTGCCAGGAAATCGACCAATGTCATTAACCTGGAATTTCTCCTGAGGGCAGAGGTCAAATATCCAGACAGAAACTTCCTGACTGCCACAGCAAATGTGTGATCGAGTTGCCACTTGATCAGGGACATTTAATAAGAGAGAGAGCAGCAGCATAAACCATTCAGGCATAACATTATGAACAAGTAGTTCAGATTATCTATTCATTGTGTGACCATTTTGTTAGTTAATGTGTCAGAAAAGGGGAAAATTAAGTGAGACAAGCCTGTGTGGCTTAATTCAACAGACAAACTACTACATTGCTGAGGTAGAAAACAATTCTGGTCCTGCTAGAACGGTTTCCTTGACATTGTGTGGCGTCTCGTCCCTGCAGGTTCACGTGGGCACCTCCCATCAGGAGCAGAGGGTGGTGGGATACCTCACCTGCACGCACCTCCACGCCATAGAAGGTACAGTAGCTGCTGCTCAGTTACTCTGCGGTTCATCTGTTTGCATGTAGGTCTAAGCTGCTTTTTCGCTCTGAATGTCTGTTACCAATGTCTGCCTTCACGTTCGGAAATTTAGCTAAACGAGTGCGTCAAAACCCTCCGTCTGCTGTTCCCATGGCGACTGCCTCACGCTGTTGAAGGCGTCACAGACCTATTTAAAGCCTCCCGGTCAATGCCACGCTCATTTTTTTACCAAAGACAACCCCTCCACCCCTTTCCTCTCCTGCTATTCTGGGCTTCTCCTACGCTTGTTGCAGGCCTAAATATAGCAGAATCAGGGATGCTTCTAAAGATACACCACAGATAAACCCCCTCTTAAGGTGAAGGGGGTTGCGATGTGAGTGAGGGAGAAAGAAGAAAGAAGTGAGACCACAGGTCTGAATTTTTTTCTGAGTCAAGCAAAAGATGCAGGCGGACTGAATCTGTAACCGAGAATGAACTGAAGTTAATAATTCAGCGCCTGAGTGGAGGTTTGGGGGGTTTCAAGTGAGCAGCAGCTGGTATGTTTTCTTCTGCACACCTGTGAGCTTCTCAGATATGTACAAACTGTGGCACACATGTGGATGCGCCTAAAGTCACTCCAGATTTCTGTTTCCCACCTCTTTTTGTCAATGATACCATAGAATTTTCTTCTTTCATTTATTTACCGTATTACCATTCTCACAGTGCCCCTATTTTAATTTCTATTATAAGGAATCACCTGTACAGACAGATACTGTCCCTTTTTATACTTTATATTATTTCATCTGAAGTTTATGTATACTTAATGTCTGTTAGAGAAATGAAAGAAAATAAAATCAGAACTCCCGTCAGGTCCCGATAGGAGCTTTGATTTTTCTCGATAATCTGGATTATAACCTGTTAGCTAAAAATACAGTTCAAGACTTATCTCTCGTGCCAAATTATCATAATTTCTAAATAAAAGTTTGCAATAATAAACTGTTGAACTTTAATACCTTTAAAAGATTTTGGTGAGATTGCTGCACTCTTTCGTTCTGAAAGCAGCACTCCACGCTACATCCAATTGGATATTCCCACAACGGTTGTTAGATTCTACCAGCAAATTTGAATATAAACCTCGTAAAGCTGCGCGATATTCAGCATGGCTGAATTTTGACAATTCAACACCGACCAAAAGCTCTTCAAAAACTTAAATATAAAGAAAAAATAAATAAATTTTCACTCATGAGTGCACAAGTCTCACTTAAATGTTTTCTTCCCTTAAATCTTCCTGTTCAAACACATTCGCAAGCAATTTAACAACAAACATTCCTCAGTTTCTTCCATTTTTTTATTACATTTTTTTTTTTGTGTAAATTTTGATAAAACACAAACATTTCACATGGAGCTGAGCTGCGGCCCAGAGTAATCAAAGCCAAAGCCACCTACTCGCCCTCCAATATCTTGACACGTCTTTGTTTCTCACACCTTCCACTGTTCATCTGTTCTCTCGGATGCTCTCACCCTTTGCCTCCCCCTCTGCCGCTCGCCTCCTCCCTCCTCAGATTTACCGGCAGCAGTTGATAGATGCAGCAGACCTCGGTGTTAACAAACACGCTAACAGTCTCTCTAACTCCCGTGTTATGTAATAACATGAAAAAGAAAAAAAAACAACTAAAGCAGATATAGTAGCCTCTGGATGAGCCTGTTTTTAGCTCAGAGTGGACAAACATGCTCCGGTGGTTTTCGTTTGCATCCAGGCGATTCGTCGGTCCGCTGCGAGCAGCTGGACCTCCTCCTCCAGTGGGGGGCCGAGTTTCGCCAGTCCTCATCCCAGTCCCCTGAAGGCGAGAAGGTGCTGGAGGACCTGGTGGCCTTCGATGTCATCTTGGGAGACCTCAACTTTGATAACTGCTCTTCAGGTACACAGAGCTACATCCTGTATCCCATCCGCCAGCACGATCCTGGTGCCTTTCAGGTGTGCAGATGTTAATGTCGTTAACCTTCAAAGTAAAAGTCAGCAGAACTACAACGTGGAGCAGTCGAGCATGATTAACTTCAGTAGTTTGAGTGACTAAAACATAAATGATTAACACTTTTATTACTGAATCTCATTTGTTTTTGACAGTTTATTAGAGGTCCATCTGATGCATTTGTGGTTGAAACATGTTTATATTTCATTTAATGAAGTTACTGACACAGTGGGTGGAGTAGCCAGACATTTTACTCAAATATTAGTAGAAATTCTTCATAATAATAGTACTCAAGTAAAAATAAAAACTTTGGTGCAGTAAAATTACTGCTAAATATACAAGTAGTACAACACTAAATTGAATCAGTTACTGCCTCTGTCCATTCAGTGTTGGTGGCTCATAGCCAACCTGTTTGCAGTTTTCAGTAGTTTGTCTACTCTTTATTGCATTTTTAATTTATTTGGATCTCTTGTTCCCATTTCTTATTCATGCATTTTTCTTTAAACCCTGGTTATAATCCAACTATGTGAAATTTGAATAATTACAGCCTTCTCCTCAGTCTGAAGATTTCTAAGAGGAGTGTATTTGTTGAGTCGCATTTATGTTTAGAAGCAAATAATAATAAAGCTTAAAAATGAGTAGTTTTAAACATACTTGGATTTCTCACATTCATCTTACTTTATCACAAACTCTTTGAAATTAGAACATATATCTATAACATAGAGACTCAAGATAAAAATTTCTTTTCTGTGCCAAGTAAAATGTAAAGTAAAAAATTCCCCTTCGCTGCCATCTAGTGTTGATTGATGGTGTAAATGTTTTTAAAGCTTTATTTATAAAGATCCACAAAATACATCATATTTAAATCAATACTTTTGCAGTAAGTTTTCGGTGGATTCCAAGCTGTGACTATTATTTTAACGTCCACGGTTGGTTTGTGTATCTGTACTTTTCCAGAAGACAAACTGGAGCAGCAGCACACACTTTTTTCTCAGTACAAGGACCCATGTCGCCTGGGGCCGGGAGAGGACAAACCGTGGGCTCTGGGTAAGAGCACATCCACTCAAGTTCGCCTCACGCCGACAATGATTTCAGTGTCACCCGAAGCTTATGACACATCCACAATCCCAGGTGTCGCTGCAGCAAACGGGCTCAGAGCAGAGCGGACCGCAATCCGCATCCTCGGGCTAAATCAGGATGTGAATTAAAATACCACCAGCACAGCAGGGCTGATGCATGGGCATTAGTGACGCAAAGACGGGAGGCTTTTGGTCTGGATGTGAAGCATTATTTAGGCCAGCGGTATTTCGGGGACAGTGTGGGCAGGACAGAGTGAAAGAGCTTGTTTGGAGAAGAGCTTATTTATCATTTTTGTAGCAAGCTGGAAAAGTAGCGGCTCTGCGGGAGCAGAGAAAAGAGGAATCAATGAAGGTGAAGATTACCATGTTTCACAAAGGTAATCCAAAGAAGACTTGGCATATATAAAAACATTTGTGTTGCAGCAAGAAGCAACAGAAGAGTCAAACCTGACAGCTGCTGTGAGAGCCTGTTATCATCAGCAAGCATGAGACGGCTTTCAAAAACAATCAATGTAACTTGACTGAAGCTGCAAGAATTAAAACTTTCACCAACATGTCTGTTTTTGGTAATTAAACAACAAATGAAGCACTGACTAGTTCATATTAAGCAAATAAATGCCAAATAAATGAGTAAATATGAGTCAAGGGAGTTTTTTTTGTCATTATCTTCATAAAATAATATTCAATGACAAGATAAATACCAACTAATAGATTTGGAGGACAAAATATTACCTGAAGTTGCAAAATGACTATGAGTTGAACATGTCAACCATTTTAAGGTGTGTTTTATCACGTATTAATTCTAATTTGACATTTTTTTAACCTAAAAGTTTATCTGCAGTCATTATCAGTCCAATTTTTGATCAGTGCTGTTTATTAATGACTCATTGTCAGGTCTAAATACCTATTAGAGACAATTTTACACAAACACAGGAAAGACAAGAGAGTTAGATTCTTTGTTTCTCGCGAGGAGAACGGACAGAGATGTGCTTTCAGTTACAAATCTCCTACCGCTCTAAAAAACACATCTCCCGCTCCTCTGTTTTATTGATTTTAGGAACCCTATCACAGAGAGCACTGCAACTCTGAAAGGGTGGGGTCAAAGCATTTTAGTTGCAGTGCTAAATAACAATCACTAACTAAACACATGTTATCTACAATCTAAATCCTTCCTGCTCCAGACACGGCGTCGAATGGGACACGTTGTATAGCTTCAAAGCAACGGCTTTGTATCACAAAGAACAAAGCAGAGTTTCCTCCAGGGTTATAAAACTCAGCTTGGAACAACTAACACTTCCATTAAACAGGGAGTCCTGCTGAGAATATCTGTCACCTCCCTCTTCCAAGGAGGGATTAGGAAGAAATCAGAATTAATGAACACACAGAAACATTATCTAAATGTAACTACAAGGCTACATAATACAACAAATATTTGATAATACTAATAATACAATTTACCCAACACTCATTTAAATTGATCTTTTCCCAGTGCAAAATCAATGTACAAAATACATCATATATAATATCAACACACCACTAGTCTTTGCAGAAAATTGGTTGCTTTTCTACTACAGATTCAGCTTTTATTGTGGGCTGTTTTTCATCCATTCATTTTTCATTCATGTAGTTGAGTCTCACTGAGATGTGAAGTTTCATTCTTTGTTTTTGGAAGGCCAGTCCATACACTTCATGTTAGGATGCTCTATCCATTCCACCACCTGTTTTGATTTGTCTGTGGGATCTTTCTCCTCTCTTGCTCCTGATTTTAGGTGTTCTTAGGTCTCTTGAAATCCTAACCTTAAATCCTCCTAATTTGATTACCTAATTGTGGACAAAAAGTTAAATATTTGTCTAATCTAAGCTTTTCTCAGATGACTCCTTGCTCTGTCATCAGTTTCTTAATCCCTGGTGATGTTCTTGAGGACAATCAGATTTTGTGCTCCAGCAATTTTCAATTCATGGTCCTTTAACATCCCAGGGTTGTTCTTGTGATCACAGCTTCTATTAACCATTGTAACACATATTAATTGTGTGTTTATGTGACGCTATTTTATCATATTATTTTTTAATTTTGCACTAGAAATGATTCCCAAATAATAGTTTGAGAAATAATAATCAAAGAGAATTTGCTAAAGTTCTCTTTCTAGTCTTTACTGAATTTGCAGAGCTTTCTCATTGTCAGTCTTGTTGAATCCTTGGATAACCCTCGTTTTAGAACAGCCTCAACATTTGGCCTATGAGTTTCAGAATACAGTCACTAGGAGTCAGTACTTTATTAAAACCATATCTGGAGTTAACATGTCGCTATTTTTCACAGTAATATCCGGTATTTATTTGTATTTCCCTGGTTTAAAGTTCCGTCTTCTTTTGTGACCCATTATGTACTTTGGGAAGGAAAACAATCCAATGAGAACAGAAACCGTGGCCTCTGTTGGAAATGAGGAAGTGTGGGTGGAAACTATGTGAAAGAACGCATGTTTTCTCTGTTCCGGTGCGACGCAGAGTGTGAATGACATCAGGATTCATTAGCTCAGAGAAACTGAGGTCACGTTGACCACCGAGAAGAGAGAAACTCTTCTTCAGTCATGGAAAAATCGAAATACATCCATATTTCAGAACCACCTTCAGACCCAGTGACGCTCAGCAGTTTTCCGTACGGCCTTATCCGTCTCTCGACTCAACATCGTCATTTGTTGAGGGTTCCAGACTTTTGTTTCTCTGAGCTTTCCTAAGCTAAACCAAAATTGTTTCAAGTACTGAACTTTGAATTGGACCAATGGAACATTTGGATTATTGTGTTTGGAATCATTGTCCTACTGTTGACCCAGTTTGGACTTAGCTAATGCTAACCTGTGACATTTGACTCTAGAATAATGTGATATACAGAGACGTTGAACCCAGTGCTCCTCTTTTTGAGTCTTCACCTTCACATTGAACTGTTTACGACAGTAAGGGATGGTAAACAGATGTAAAGAAGTTGGCAAAAGCCTGGTTGCAAATTGTCAAAAATTATACAGTCAGTAAGCTGACACAAACTATAATAAAACATATTCTTCATCGTTTTGAAGAATACGATGTTTCTTCAAAACTTTTGCTTTTAATAGAGGAGACTTCGCTGATGACTGTCAAGTGCTTTTCATCATCAGCATCTGGCTGCTTCTCTTCTTGAAAGCACAGAAGATGTACACATATTTTCACCATGATGGTACAAAAACCCTCCATTGCCAAGACTGAGTAGCAGCACTTTCCCAAATGAGGTGTAAATAACTTCCACTCTGTGAAGCACAAAGTTCCCGCATGAAATCTCATTCCTCTTTATTCCAGTAATCGTAGAAATCTCCTCTTAGAGTTGTGAAAACTGCTGTCTGCACATCAAACATCCACTTCTCTTAAGAGCTCCGAGCACTTGTAAATTGACTGGACTCTCTCTTTATATGGAGCCGCCTCCATCACGTTATTCAGCCTCATTTCAGCCTCAGACGTGAAAAACGTCTGAGTGCTCATCTCTCCTCTCACCGTCACATCTCTCCGCTGTATGAGAGAATACTGGAGTCTGAGGATTGCGAAGGCAGATAGCGACCCACTGAACAGCATCCTCTCTTGAAAAGCTGTTGCTTTTGTGAAAGCTATTCTGGAGATAAAGTACTGAACTTCACAGAGAGGGCCACATTGCAAAGCAAGCCTCAGATTTATAAAGAGGATGCAGAGATGGTTTAGTGTTACGCAACTGGAGTGGACGGACGTCTGCTTGGCGGTCCACAACGTCTCAAAATCTGACCCGGATTTGCTGCTATATATACGACAATATAGGTTGATCAATGAAATCCATGGAAAATTCTTTATTGGCATTACAGCCATTAAACCATTATTTTAATGGTATTTTGCATGTTTCATGTTGTATTTTTATGTTTATGTTTGGTGATGAGCTCCAGGGCCTCTTTGCCATCGTGCCGATCTTTAGTTCCCCCAACATACTATTTCTCAAATTCAGGTTGGGTCCATAAAATTAATTTCAGTCAAAAGAAAGATGTTGGTAAAGGTAAAATATTACTTCAGACCGAAACCTGCCAGGTATATGATTCAACCAATCACCAACAGGAACACTGCGCATGAACTCTGCGAGGAGAAAACTGCAAAACACAATTACATTTTAAATGTTTATGCACATTGAAAAGATTGAACATGGTTTAGTAAGACTGCCACTTATACATGTCTACACTTCAGCCTTTTTTATTTTATTGGTTTCTTCTGCAGGGTCTCTGCTGGATCCCAGTGGCCTTTATGACGATGACGTCAGTTCACCTGAAAGTTTACAAAAGTAAGTCTCACATGGGTTTAAACTTACTGTGTCAAACTTCTTTTTTTTCCACTTCATGTTAAACATTTTGGCAGCCATTGTTGTCACTTGTGTTAAACCACGCTATGTTTATTTTCCACTCACACAAACTCTTAGTCTGGCATACTTTTAAGTCCTGCAGTGAGCCCACTTCTGTAACTGAGTGAATCTGATTGTCCTTACAGAGTGATGGAGAACGAAGAGGGGAGGAAGGAATACCTGGTGTTCCCTCCCAGTAAGAACCAGTGTCCTGCCAGCAGTCAGAAGGGCCGGAAAATCCCACTGAAGGGCAATGGACGCCGGATCGACTACATCCTCTACAGCGATGAAGGCATTCAGCAGGACTGGAAAATGGTAGATGGTGAAAGAGATGATGAAATGTGTTCCTGTGTGTTGAAGAATCTGAATTGAACCTTTACTCCCTGAGTGCAGATATGTGGTGAATGCAGGATTGTTGTCACTTGTAGATCGTAATTAGTTATATCTGAAAATGCCTGCAGCTCCTTCTGTGTTGCTCTCAGTGCTCCGGCAGCCTTCCTTTCAATCTTATTGTTTTGTTAATATTCTGAGAGACTGTGCTCATATGCATTTGGTTAATACGATTTTCTAAAATTGGCAGCAGATATAAACTCAAGACTGAATGCTGAGAGTGAATGGAAAGCATTTTTTACATTTGACTTTTGTTTCCGATAATATGTACAGAATATGTCAAACCAAAGGTCCTAACAGGACTGAAATTATCTACACAAGTCTCCTTTGCAGTGTTTCAAAGCCACTATGATTTTATGTCATGCTAAATATTTAATTATCGAGATTTACATAAACGCATTAATCTAAAAGTAAAACATTGCAGATCTAAAACTGCATCTGAAGAAATAGGTGGGAATGAGCTCAAAAAAGATATGAACACCCAACTTGTTGCAAAGTCTAATTTGACTCTACAAACTGAAAAAGTTGCAAAGTTTCACCTACTAGAACAATGAGACTTATTTTCAAAAACCTATTGATTAAAGCAAATTTTATACTCAGGTTTTAACAAAAAGACAAAATCTGAATATTGAGCCTTTTTTCTGCTTCAATCATCCCTGATTCACAACAACTATATCCTTAGAAGTAATATGTAAAGAGTAGAACCAGGCAGCAGTTACTTTTATTTCAGTTTAATCAACTTATACAGAATATTTACACCACTTTTTATTAGAATTTGCTCTCAGGCTTCTGCTTGCGGTTCACTCTGGACGACACGCTTATCAAACCCACAGGAAGACTTTGACTGAACCCAGGGACCCGAACAACAAAACAAAGCAACACAAACTGGAACCATTTAGATATAAACAACAGAGTCTTTGTCAGACATTAGAAAACCAAAACCCATCATTTACATGAAGACGACTCGCTCTCATCCTCCTGCTTTCAGCGTCTTTTCCTATAAACTGCAGCCAGGTGTCGCCACCTTGTGGCAGAGTACTGAAATTCATATTTCTTCAATAAAAGCTAATCGGATAACCATTTTCAATATTTTTGTTTGCTATTTCTAGTACTTTACATCAGTTCTTAATTTGAAATGTGTTTACAAGCATATTATAAAGATCAATGATTATTTTCAGTGTAACTGTTAAATTATTAGCTTTGATGCTTTAACTTAGGGGTCTCAAACTCCAGGCCTCAAGGGCCGCAGTCCTGCAGTTTTTAGATGTGCCACAGGTCCAAAACGCTGGAATGAAATGACTTAATTACCTCCTCCTTGTGTAGATCAGTTCTCCAGAATAATTAATGACCTAATTATTCTGTTCAGGTGTGGTGCAGCAGAGGCACATCTAAAAGTTGCAGGACTGCGGCCCTCGAGGACTGGAGTTTGAGACCCCTGCTTTAACTTTTTAGCTATAGAGTTGGTTGTCTCATTAGCAGTTGAAGTATCCCTCTAAATGACAATAGAGTCAGTGATTGTTGTTGGAAAGTACCTCAGGGGGCTGAAATGTTTCCCGTTATTAAGCTCTGGCTCAGACGTAGTCTATCATGTAATCTCATGGGCTGCGAAGGCCTTCTGCCGTGGTAGTAAATCAAGCACACAGCCAGAAGAAGTCACTAAACCAAGTTTAAGAAAACCTCCCAGAACCTGATGAGAAAAAGAAGCAATTAAGACATAGCCAAGGCCTTTCCCATATCCGGAGCAATGAGTGGTATGCACTAAGAGATCTGCAGCTGGGAAGAATGGGTGTCAGGAGTCTTACATACCAAGACTTTTGAGTAATGGCTTTAATTTTTATGAGCATGCCTGTCAAATCTCTGGCCTTGTTGTGTTAATTGTAATAATATAATTTTATCTGTGGAGTTTCTGTTATCATTAGCAGCTGCAGTAAGTAAAAATAGAGGAAGTAACTGGTGTTGGAAAGTACAGAAGGAGGTTGCTGAGTCTGATTGACTCAGAGGTTGTTTACATGTGTTTAACCTCGTCCCTGGACTTCCAGTGAAAGAAATACTAGAAACATGAGGACATGTGAAGTTATGGTAACAGCCTGGGGATGGCCCTGTCATCTTAACACAACAATGCCAGTACTGATCTTGTGTCTTTTTATTTTGTCTACAGTCAGTACCTTATGATAATAGTTCAAATCTGCAATGTAAATGGGTCACAGATTTGAGGACTTGACCTTTTTCGATCAGGTCTGTCTTCACCTTGACACAGTAGAACTAGGCTCCCATCAGGGACATGGCCTCCTTTTTTCAAGATTAGAATCATAGAAACTACTTCACTAAAAACCACTCATGTTCTTGATTATGGTAATATCCTAAAACATTTAAAGAAGCAAATACCCTAATAGACTACGTCCTGTAAAGGAAGATCCACCTCGATCCCCAAACACCACAAACGGCATCAGTAACAAGGGGAAGTCTATATAGAGTCCAAACCCACACCAGGATGCAGACACAGCTGAAATCCTGCATTACGATTAAAAAACATGGTAGAAATTGAGTTAATATTGATTTAATTGAGATCTGTTTTTCCAAGAGACTTCCCAAAAACCAACAGGTTTTGCAATCAAAGCTAAGAAGCTTCATTAAAAGCAAATTAGGCAAAATATTTACAATCAGGTGTTGAAGGAAGGATGAAGGAAGAGCTCTTTGAAAATGATCCATTTCGTTAATTTGCTGGTATTTTCGCAGCAGTCCTGGGTGCATATTTAAATGCCTTTTTCTTCAAAGTTCTTTAGCACCTTAGCTTTTTTAATAAAAAAGGATCTAAAGATGTGAGGGGCTAAAATAGTATTGTAAATTAAAATGTAGCAGATTCAGTCTGTAAGTAAATCATTCATGTGAGGCTTTTAAAGTTTGCAGTGAATCTCTGACCTGCAGTAAACATCATCCAGAGAATTGATGCTTTGAAAAAGAAAGATAATATAAATCATAGTCCAGGACAGAGCAAATTGTTGCATGCTATAACACTGCTGTCAGAGAAACATCTAATGGAAGAAAAGTTGAAACTCAATAAAACAAACTGAATAAAAAAGGATCTGATACATTAGTCCCATGATGAGTCGCTTTATAGCTGTTTATCTTCTTTCACTGAAAGAAAATCCCCAACACTTCTGTCTAAGCAAGAGAAGAAAGGTCTAAATCATATAAAAAAATCCTGAGAGCCGATTTATTTCCCTATTTTATAAGTATGTTTATATAAAAATGTCACTAATAAGGGAGGCCAGTTGAGCGCCCACTTGTGAAAGCAACACCTCTGGTTTCACAATGACATCATCCAGAAACTGTTTGCAGGGGTCGTCTTCCGCACGGCCACATTTCAGATGTCAGTGAAACCGAAAATGACAAAAGTGTGCTGTGCATTAAGCAACTCATCTTTTAAGTGGTACAAAAATAATATAGATTAAATGTTTAACTCAAAAATTGAAAGATAAAATTTCAGATACGTTGAACATAGTGACTTACTTAAAGTCCTTTTCTTTTAATTTTTATGATTCAATCTTAGAGCCAAAGAAAATTTAAATGTGTACTTTTTAGCCAGAAAATGTCACATTTATCCAGTAAAAATCATTTTCAGTAGAGAAATGTTGCCTTACACAACTATAGGAGCAAATGTTGACTCAATAGTTGTCCAGCAGACAGTCACTAACTCCCTCCACAAAGAGGCTAAGCCACAAAAGGTCACTGATAGAGAACCTGGATGTTCACAGAGTGATGTCTTAAATAGAAGGTAAACTCCTCTGACCTGAACCCCACAGAGAATCTACAGAACATTGTCTAGACTCTAGAGGAAGGTAAGAGTAACCAGACACAACAATGCAGATCTCCTAAAGGTCGCTACTTTTTGGTCTTATTGTTGGTCTTACACGTTTTCTAAGAATTTTATGTTTTGGTTTTCGTTGGCCACAATGAACAGAAATAAACAATACCAACAATTTTAGAGTTTCTGTTTCAAAAAAAAAAGATGAAATTAGATCTGCCAATCACCTTACCTTTCAGTTTCTACTGCTTCCGCTGTACATGCTTTTTTTTTTTTTTATCTGTGTATGCATTTACTTTTTTGTCTTAATTTTGCTGCATGAACACATTTATCCTTCTTTTGCAGGACATCGAAGAGTTCAGCTTCATCACTCAGCTGGCCGGCCTCACCGACCACCTTTCTGTGGCCATGAGACTGGCTGTTTCCACCGGGGAAGAGGAGCCTTAGATCCACCGCCTGACATTTATATCCTTTAAATTTTACTGCCATGGAGGAACAATTAGGAAGAAACTCGGGAAGTTCCGAGTAAGCAGATATGGAGCAGCGTGAGGGAAGATTGAAGGGACGGCGAGTGGATGAGTAAATCTGTGGAAGAGTGGACATTTAAGAAGAAGGACGAGAGAGAAAATTCAAAGGAGAGATGTAAGCTGGGGGAATTCATATTAGGAAGTCAGAATTTTTTTTATCTTCCTGGGTAAATTACCCACAGATTCACACTGAACACTGCGACTTTGAGACTGTTGGTTTTTCCTCCGACCCTCCCCGCTGAACTAAGCCTGGAGAGTTTTGTTTCAAGTGAAGTGTTTCATGTAGCCAATTCACACACTCATTTTATCGGATCTGTTTTAGGACATAGTTTCCAGTATAGTTCTTTTATTTTTACGACTCTACCTTCAGGAGCAGCTGGATGCTCATTGTTGAGTGCACGAAAGAACATGAAACTGAAGTGAAGCTGCTGACCGGCCTTTACAATGACCATCTGTGATCTTGTGTTGTGCTCCTTCCCTAAAAGTTACCGGTCGGTTTTGCTGTCAGTCGTTCACCACGCTGACCCCTTCACGTCATTCCCAAAACCTCAACAAGTGTCTTTTTTTCTTACAAACAAATCTTACTAAAATGAGAAGAAGAAAAAAAAGAGTTTCTATTATAGACACTCCACTTTTTATAAAACTTACAATGCCTGTTTAATATGAATTGACATGTTTATAAGGGAGGGAAGAGGTTGGATGCAATGTGATGCTTTTAGCATGTTTTTCAGATATTATCGGTATGAATTTGAAGAGCATTTTGTAGATAAAGCTCCAGTGATGCATGAAGGTAAAACGGTTTACCGCACTGTTATAGCAGCTCGATTCACGCTGACTTGAGATTGGATGCCTCAGTGAGCATTTACCCTGAAACACGCACTCGGATTTATGTTTGTGCATGTTCAAAACACAGAAAGGTGTGCACAGGAACAGGAGGATTTAAACAGCAAAAGCACACAGCTACACTTTGCGTAAAGGAAAACAGATTGTAGGAAACCCTAATAATAATCATTATCATCATCTTCATCATGTGACTGTCCCAAATAGATAATATCAGGGTGTGTAGTTATAAATCTGTGGAGGTACCACGCTTTGAAAATTAATCGCCTTCTCCCAGACAGAATCTGTTGATTATTTGTCTCTTAAATTTGTCAGTTCATTAACCAGACAAAGTAGTAAACACACAAAACAATTTTCAAATAATGATTTTATTCATAAGGAATAATGCTATTCCAAACAACCTGCATGTGAGAAAACAATATTATCTCCAAAACTTAATAACTTGTTGTGACTCCCTGGGTGGCAATAATAATGCTTCCCTCAAGCGTTGGAGGGAAGTGAAAAAAGTCCCTTAAATCAATGTGGGGGAGTTCGGGTCCACTCTTCTTTACAGAATTATTTTGGTTCAGCCACATTAGGGTCATCTCTCAGATTCTCAATCAGATTAAAGTCCAGACTTTGACTCGGTCAGGGGGGGCAGTAAAAAGAACCACTGCACTGTGAGGGGGAAAGGTGTAAGCAGTGCATACACAAACATGATTGACAGCATTAAGATCCTCCTTCTTGCTCTGATTGGTTGGTTGTGACCGGGTGCGGTCCGTTTCTGCAAATGGCAGTAGCATCATTGGGAGAAAGAAGAGTTTTTTTTCCCACAGATTATTTCTGTCATATTCTCCTGTCAGGCCACAGTGACAGTTTTAACAATGATGTAAAAAATATATATTTTTACAAAAGTTACCCACTGCAGCTGTGATTAAATCAGGTTGTCTTTGTCTGATTTCAACTTTTGCCTGATGACTTAGTGTGCCAAATAAAGCAAAACTAGAGGAAACCTAAGAGGGCAAACCCTTTTTGCAGCATTGTATGTTTTGATCATTTGTTATGAACCCATATTGTTGGTACAATGCCATTACGTCAGATAAATTCAAAGCTTATTATGAAATACAGTATAATGGATATTCAATGTTTGGTTTTGAATACTGACATCGCCCACTTAGAAATATCCAATAAATCCCAGTATTTAAATACAAACCCAAAAGTCTAACTACCGAATGCGAGCAGACTCATATTTTCCTTCCAGTTTGTAATCCTTTTAACTTTGAGCAAATATTTTAAAGGAGGAAGTATGTCCAGCAAATTGAATTGGTTGATTAAAAAGAAAAACACAATTCAGTCGGATTGGTTAGCCTTTTTTTTGATTTGCTGTCAACCAAATTCTAAATTACTTGGAGTCGGTTAATTAAAGTTAAACTTATAAATATAGGTATTTTGTATCAAATGCTGTAAACCAGGCATAACTGGGTGAAACTGTGAGCGCTATATGGCAGCAAAGTGCTTTTAATATGATGTTTTCTAGGTGTTAAATATTCATCAGCTGGTATTAGTGGTAATTTATGGTAAAGCTGGTTAACACCTCATATTTTGTGTTTACTATAAGCATAAGTCTCCTCTCCTTTTTCTTTTGCATCAGAAGACAGAAAACAGGGATTCTGCTTCTCTGATAGCTTTACAAGTTCTCAGGTTTCTCACAGCTACGCCTCTCTATTTAAATTATAAAGTATAATCGCTGTGACAGAACCTAAAGTATAGTAACCTAACCCTTCTCTCCCTCCTTCAGCAGCTCAACAAGGCATTGATCAACACTTCTGCTGTAGGAGAAGTCATTCACTCAGGTTCACCTCAGTGAAAACACACAGAAGGTGCGTTAAATTAGAGCGCTGCAGGAAAATGCGTTCTGGCAGGAACATTTTCCAAGTCTCACAGTCAAAACATGCCTTTTGGCGACTTTGTTACGCAGAACAGTTTGACCATTTTCAGAGGAAAGTTTGTTCAATCATTTAGGCATAAAACGGTTCAACTCAAGGGATTAACCAGTGTTTTTTGACACACGGCAGAGAGCTTTTAACTTAGAAAATACATTTTAATGACAGATTCGTTATTCAGCAGAAAAGAGTTTTATATGATTGTTCAGGACAGATTCTAAAGACACGGGGTCGTAGAAGTAAATATGGACTGACTTCCAGTGTTTTACATGGAGAACGATGTTTACAGCCATTTTTAACCATCTGTTCCTAAGTCACTTCAGGGGAGTTCGCACACAGTAAATTATTATAAACTATTAAACTGTAGACAGGCTGTAGAAACATGAGCTACTGACCGTAGCAGTGAGATGGTGTATGACACTATGGGTCAGAAAAATACCAGGTGTTATGTGTGTTGATTTCTGTTTTACGGTTTGAGTCCAGAGGTCACCTTGCAGCTCGGTCACGCTCCTTATGACTCACATATTGTAATTATTATGACAATTACTCTTATTTTTATGCTAAATTGCTTGTTTTTTATTTTCTAATTCATCACTTGTGTGATTAATTTTATAAGAAATTTTGCTCCAGTCCCAGAATTATTTTCTCTTCGTTTCCTTAGATGTGCTGTCATTATAAGCGAAAGTACACCTTCTTTCAGGTCAAGGGTTTAAAACATCAAGATCCTGCTGCATATGGATCTGTTTCTCCAAGGTCATTGCTTGTCTCTTCCTACCTTTGCATCGTGTGGGCTCCACAGCAAACTGACAACATTTCTCCTCATTTAGAGGTGTTGTATTATCACAGTGCATTTGATTAGGAGCGCATGGCTGCTCCAGCAAAAAGTGTGCGCTCCCATTTTTATTTAATTTTGGGTTCATCTTTGTTTATTAACCGACTGTGTGGAATTTGTCCACTTTAAGTTAGAATTAAACAAATTAAACTTTGCAAAGACCAACTCAGATTTATTATTTTTGACATAGACGACCCAAGAATTAGGAAGAGTGTCTACTTTCATTTTAACTAAGACTATGTGAATCAAAATCTCCCACAGTGTGAACTCTGCTGGTAAATAAGATGCTGGCTGGCTTCGTTCAAGACTTTAAATTCATATTCATTGCTTTTTGCTATTTCTGCTTTTTATGGGGAAAATGTAATGGTGACAAACCCAAATTACCACAATGTAAAATATCAGTTTCAGAACATAATCTATATTGTTACCTTTTGTTCTTCAGATTGTTTCCATGTAAGTTTAAAAACCAATTTACTGCAACACAGATACACAGACAGTGTGGTGGGACCATGATGTTTAGCAAGACAAGTGTTAAATTATATGTGGAAGGAAGAAGATCAAAAATATAAAATTTGTTGGTGGAGAATAAGGAAAATGAAGTGATATTTTATGAGACAAGTTTCATTTCCCGCTATTTGCTAATTAAATGCTATTAATATGGCTGTGTTTATGTTTGTCTGAGCGGTTTTCGTCTATGCTGGAAGCAAAACATAGTTCACTGCAAATCCACATCTCCAGCCTCAGTTCATGTCACACAAACTCAGACGACATTAATGCGAGGGCATCCGCCTTCCACCTGCTAAGCTATATTTTTTCAGTGGGAAAAAGTTGCTTGAAAATGTGCAGCAATGTAAGAAAGGAAACAATGAAACAAAAATAGAGAAAATGGAAGAAAACAGAGAAATCTGTAGAGGTAAAAAGAGCCAGCCTGGACATCCACATTTTGATCTAATTTCACGTTGAGCAAGCAGTCGTCAATTTCATTTTTCTATTCAGGTTCTTGTGATGTTGTAGTTGTAGGTCTACAGAAATGTTATTTCCCTATTAAAGATACAAAAAAAAATCAAAATTACAAATTAAAAGCATTTATTGTAAGATGAATCCCTTATTTTCTGAGGTTGAACTTTCAAAACATTGAAAATAACAAACACCAGCCAAAATAATGTAATAATTCACAATAACTGCTCTTTATGCTCAAATGTATATAATTTTAAAGATATTTTTAAAATATAATAGTCTTAGGGAGGTTTTAATTATATGTAATTGAACATATAAAGAATTATGCCTCCTTTAGCCATGGATATCAGAGCATAAGAACTAGGAAAGAAAACATTGCCTGTCATATAGTGGTTGTTGATCAGGGATGGATTTGTGAGTCACCAAATGTACAGTTATAGTTTATCCTTTTAATGATAGCTTTTAATGGCTTCTGCAGGCCGGCATGTACAACCGTTTAATTATTTTTAAATGTTTTTTCTAAACCAGGTCTGTTATCAGAATCTGAACTTAAACTTTCCATTTATAATTAAATTACGCCACTAAAGAAAGGAGTGAAACTCTTTGCAGTCGGGATTTAGGATATATTTTCCTATCCCTTCCTCCCATGTGGAGTTCAGCCTCACTGACTCACATCACATAATATAAATCCCATTTCCTGTTGATACTGTTGCTCACGACAATCAAGCAACTGGAATAAGCCATCCATAATCCCTGAGTAATTCATTAAAAGCCACGCTGGGGCAGGAATATCAAAATGTCCAATGTATGCTGGTGAAAGAAGGTTACTTGAGTTAAAGATTTAGATGCATGTTCAACACTAAACAATGATTTATTAATGTTTCATGTCCACAAACATATAGATCTGGTCCTGACAGCATTCTGAGGAAACTGGGATTTTTATTAAAATGTTTTCTTTTTCAAGTCAAAGTAGGACAAAGTTGTTGGAGGAGTTCAGCTCCAGGTTTGCATAGCTGCATGTACTGTAATAATGCTTCAGGCTAGTAGTCTCAGTAGAATTGATGCCTCACTTTGCTATCCTTTTCTGGTTTGACTTTTCAAAAATTTCTTCTTTTTTATTGATTTTTGTTTTTTGTTGGGGATTGTTTATCTTTGGGATTGTCTAACTTGGTCTCTGTAACATCACTGAGGGTTCTGTTGGTTTTCTCTTTCTAATCTTCATCAAACTGCATATTTTCTGCTTTTCTAAGATAAAAAAAAAAGCAAACAAACTTTCCCTTTATTTTTTGTGTCTTGTGTCATTCTTTGAGTGCCATGAACTCTGATGTATGAGTGGAAATAATGGTTGCCTGTGCCAGCCACACATGACGTTGGCTGTGAAATGAAGAAGTTGTCCGTGGTGCTAGTGTGAGTAAAGGGAACAAGCACTGATGGAAAAAAAAGAATCTCTTTATTTCTGCCTTTTATAATGTCATTAAATAGAAATGTCTAATGCACACCAGATGTGCCATTTCTAAATGTGTATTTCACGACAAAAATGTTTTCTAAAGGACACTTAATGGAGAAGTGAAAGAAGCAAGCTGAGGTTCCTCTTTTTCTGAGCAGGGGGAGATTTCTGGCTATTTAAATTTACAAGTGTAAAAAACTCCCCCATAAAGTGAAACTCTAATTGTATCCGTCAACTTGAAGAAACATGAAGGTGTTAAACCGGAGAAATGTCAAATGTCAATTTGTTCGTTTCTACACAACGATGACTCATTCTGAATGATTTGTCTCTTTGCTTTGAACTTAAGAAGCATTGATTTTATTTATTAAATTTTAAATAGTTAACATGTATGAAGTATAGCTGACAAATTAACGCAAAATATTAATGAGACGAAATTATTATTTACAGAATGAGTTTTTAATATTTTTCTCATGGGAATTTTAAGAGTAAAGGCCAGCAAACTCTTTGGTTTTTAAAAAACTGTCATTGATTTTGACATGTAACTCTCTGCAAGTTGATTTTATGAAATTTAATGTATGACAGGGAAACGACGTGGCACTGGAAGCCACATGGTGTCTTGTTTGGTGTTAAATGGTCGCAAGTGCAGAGATAAATGCAAGGAAAGTTTTAATAAGAATGAACGAAGCGGACTTTCGCCTAGTGGCTACAGGATTAAGCAGCACATGAAGCAAAGACCAGGAGAAATGCTGGTTGCAACAGAAGGAGGCAGTAAGAAAATAGAGAATGAAAGCTAAATATAGGCTTTGGAAGGAGTTAAAAATGACAGGAGAGCCAGAGGACCCTATCAGGGAGAAGTGGATACAGCTCAGAAAAAAAGGGAGAGGAGAAAGGCTGTGAGCCTAAACAATAAAAAAAAACGGAGACTTTGAAACTTAAGGGGAGAAACTTGAATCAGGTAATGCACCCACACACATTTTTGAGTCAGCCCAGGGCTTTAATAATTTCACCAAGAACACATATTGAAAATTATTTTATTAACAGCCCACTGGTTAATTTTCTTGAAAGGCATTGGGCTGATCCAATGAAATCTTTCAACCAAGGGTCTGTGTTATTCCAACTGAGCTGACCGGAGTTGGAGAAGTGAGTAGAAATCAACAAACCACAAAAGTGTGAGGGGAGGCTGCAAGAAAACAAGACTAAGTCATATTTGAGTGGGTGCAGCAAAATAAGCCAAACTTAGTGAAATACACTTATTATTACTTAATGAAGAAGAAGAGGAGGAACAGAGAGACATGAACCAGAGAGTGAGCAGTACCCACTCTGGTACCGCCAGAGTGGGTACTGCCACCTCCATAAGAAGTTACCAAAATGTTCATGAAGATGGATGTTTTGTGTACGGAAGCGGGCAGGTATGTGTGTGTGTGTGACATGAATTAGATACAGTATGAGGACCATTTTCCTAATGCATACAGCAAAGCATTTTGTCTACAAACACCAAAAATCACCTTATTTTTGACAAACTAGTGATGTTTTGAACCTGCCTAATATATATATTGTTGGCTTTTCTTCTTTATGGCAAATTATGGGGCTATATGTTGTTTTGGCACAAATAAAAACAAAATTGCATAAACTATTAATTATTTTGGTGTAAATGTTGAATCTTACTCAACCACAAACAGTCACTTTTTATTCATCAGTCGTCTTTATTTGGAATTTCTGCATTTTTTTCTAATCAAAGCATTTGTTCAATTTACACATAAAAGCTAGATGGAAACACGTTTCTCCCATTACCTACTTTCCTCTCTAACCACTGTCAAATAAAGTCTGCTTGAGCCAATGCAACCTTTAGAAAAACCCCACATTGTTTTTCTGCTTTGAGGATTTAAAGCTTCTTTCTGTTCTTTGTTTAATTGTTTATTCAGTCTCATAAGTTCACAGAAGCAGCCACCGTTTTCCAAAGAAGAGTCAATAAATGACAGTCGACACCCAAAAAAGGAGAAGTACGAGTAAAGTTGGCTTTGTAAACACAAAAGTGCCTTTATGTAATAGCCTCAAATGCACCCAATATGACTCAACTCAACACATGCTATGGTTTACTACTGTTTTATTGTCTGTATTTGATTTAAAAAGACATCATAAAGATGCTTTAGGCATTACGGAGCATGGCAAAGCAGTTCAAATCTAAACAGCAAAACTGACAATAAAAATTTAATTTTTATTTTATTTAGATATTTCTTTGCATAGCCTATAAGTTTAAAACAATATTTTAAATCCTTTAGCAGCAATAGGCAGACTGATTTGCCCTTCCAAACTTGGACAATTTTTTTTAATCTCTTTTGATGCAGTAAGACGAGAGACAGAGAGAATTGACCTGAGATGTCTGCTTCTGCTTGTGATTTAAGTTATTAAACAGTTTGTAAAACAGATTTATAGGCAGGTGGGAAAACATAAAACGGCTTTACTTCGAGTATGACTGAACATATTATCTTGGGATTTTTAGCTGCAACTGAAAAAAGATTTTCTTCATGTTTGACCGATTCAAACTCATCATTGGGATTACTATGAGTAAATTATGCAAAAAACACAAATATGAGTCATTTTGCAGTGAATTCTCAAAAAAACCCAGTTATTTCTTTGGCTTTATAAGTGTGATGTTTGCCATCTGAGCATGTTTAGAGGCATTTTTCTTTTGACGGGTAAGATAAGATGTACTTTACTAATTCCAGAATTAGAAAATTATTGGGCATGACATGACAAAAACATATGTAGAAGCATTATCAAGTATGGTAAAAAAAATATATATATAAAAAAGAATAAACAGTAACAGGAAAAACCCAAACTGGTGTCTAAAGGATGTGGACTATTTTCCTCCTGCAACATGAGAAAAATACAGAAAACAGTGTAAACCTAGACCAGAACCCTGACACAGCAGAATCTCCAGAAACAAGAAATCCAGCCTGACAAATAGAAATAAATGCTTGAAATTGAGCAAAGATCACAAGAAATTATTCAACACATGACCAGAAGAATGTTCTTCTTATTGGTAAATCAAAAACTCCCACAGCAGTTTTCATCTAAACTGCCTGAACTTAAACCTAAACGCTGATGCTTGACTGTAAAGCTTTAAACAACTTTAACTTTAAATTGTGTGAAAGATGGAACTTTTGGCTTATTTTTAAGGACTATTTCTAGATCTTCCACATTCCATCAGCAAAAAATCAGCACAAATGGCAAAAAGATCAGAAGCTGTCATTCGATTTTAACAACAATCAATCATGATGGAAAGAAAAAAGGAAAGCTGCGTTTTGAGCCTTCATTTATGCTCTGCACACATCTGTTCTCTGACCCACTGCCCTCTGCTCACCATGGAGCATGTTTCAGCACGAAAACCAAGGTCATCACAGATGACCCCTTACACCCAGCCCAGCCTCTGTTTGACCTGTGACCCTGTCTGAGATGCTTCAGGTCATTCAGGCCACACGCCAACAGATTGACCAGCAGCTTCTTTTCTTGACCATCAGACACACACACAGTTTGTCTTTCTGTCTTTACATTGACTTTCATTAATTTCTATAGCCTAACCCTTACCCTAAACCTAACCTACACTCAATTCACACATTAGTCCTAAATCTAACCTGTTAACCAAAAACAGCAAATCATATTAAGAAAATGGTTCTGACAATGTATCAAATACAAGAGCACACACACACACAGACTCCCGTAATCCAATGAAAGCAACAAGCAGCCCAATCTACCTCTTTCTACCTCCTCTCAGATCTTATAATGTATGCAATGTCTACAGACACCTTAAGCTGTAAATTATTATTCTTGTTTACGTATCTTATACACTGCAAGAAAATATCTGTTTTAAATCTATTATCTCTTTGTTACCTTCTTGTGTTGTCTTTACTATGTTTTTTTGTGTGGTGCATGGTGGTTTGGTGGGAGCATTGTGCCTCCCAGTATAACGACAATAAAGACCATTATGTTCTGTTCTTTCAGAATTTTTACCTTTATTGTTAAACCACTTCCTTCTTATGGTTTCATGGTTGGGTACAGAGCCTTAGACTCTTCTGCTGCTTACTCTCTTCCACATCTGACTTAATGAAGAAAGGACAATACCTTATTTCCTTTGGTCACCAGCTGTTCTCTGTAAAGTGGACATTACAGAGTTTATTGCTCTCAGCCCCTTTCCCCTGCATCCTTTTCTCTGGCTAGAGCAAAGTCTTAATCCAGCTTCTCCTAAGGTACCACGTTAGATAGCTTCATGGTTAATGCTAAATCTGTCGGGTTATTCTAATATAGATCTGTTATCTACAGCTAAAATAAATTTAAAAAACACCTGCCTTGTCTAAATGAGCTCTAAGCTTACCCTAGATGAGAATGCTTTAACGCAATTAAAAACCAAATTAGCATAAAACATTAACCATTACAGAAAATGAAATCAAAACTGGCTTCCCCTGAACTGGTTCCAGAATGATTCATGAAACAACACCTTTAAACTAGATTTGGGTATTGATTGTCATTAGTTTCTGATTTCCCAAAGCTGATATTATTTATTAATTGCATTAATGTATTAATCTTCTAAGGAGGAAACAATTATTAAACAATTTTTCTTGGCTCATCTTTGTTTTTCCTTATGAGTTATTGCTACTCGAGGGAAAACTATCATATTTCCTGTGGTGTTGAAGTTCTTTATGTAACAATGTGGTTTTTCTGCGCATTCTTAGTTTATTTAGTCTCTGTGTTATCTTATCAAGTCCCTGATTGGTCCCACCTGCCCCTTGTTATTTCCCCCTGGTTATTTCCCCTGGGTATTTAGCCTTACCTTTGTCCTCTGTTCCAGGCTGGATCCTTGTCTTAGTTGTTGCTGTGTTTGTTGTCTTTATCAAGTCACAGTTTGCCAACTTGAGTTTGTGTCCGTGTCTCGTCGTTCACCTGTGGTCCCTGGCATTGTGTACAACTTGGACATTTATTAAAACTCATGTTTTCCACCATATCCTGGGTCTTGCCACCATCAATCCTCATCATGACACTTTATCTAGGGATTTTTCATTTAAATCCCCGCAGGCTCTTTTATTTATTTATTTATTTATTTATTTATTTATTTATTTTGTGGGCTCTAGTGTCCCTTTTTCAAAGTAGGCTGACAGGAAAGGGGGAAGGAGAGAGGGGAAGACATGCAGTAAATGTCATCGGGTCTGGGAGTCAAACCCGCGACAGCCGCGTCAAGGCCACGTTGCCTCTGAATGTGGGTCGCGCTAACCCCTCCACCACCACGGCACGCCCCTGCAGGCTCTTTTAATGCTTGTTTTTTTAAGTTTCAGATTGGGACTTTATACGTCCAGCGGACACCAAAGTACACCAGACTTCACTCAATCATTCACCCATTCACACACACTCTTACGTGCTGATGGGCTATATTGTAGCTACGACTGTCCTGAGGCAGTCAAACAGAAGCAAGGCCACTAGAAGGCAAGAGGTCATGGGGCCACTTACCTGTTAGTGGCCCTTGAATTGTTTTGCCAAAGACACAAAGATAAACAGAGTTGGGGATTCGACCCTTCAGCCTGCCGGTTATAGACGAACTCCTAACCCCTAACCCAAGGTCACCCCACAAAGTGACAATAACTTATGCTGATTGTTATTGGGGACACAATATATCTGATGCATGACTTCAGAAATGTTATAATATCTTATCAGATGAAGGTTTGTGATTAAAACAGATCAAGTGACCACATAGTGGGAGAAAACACAGTTTTGGTCTGAGAGGGAAACCACGCTACTCATTATTCAACGTTAGTAGTTTAGAGAAGTGAAACAGGCACAAAGAAGGCCAGCTCTTTCATATACGTAGGTAATTCCCCAGTAAAATATTGATGACATGGAAATTGGGGGGTGGTTTTCTTTTCTGATGTATAAATATGAAGGCAGATGGTGATCAAACAGCAGAGATAACAATCTGACCTTAGCTGAGATTTTCAACCTGCTGCTGCTCCCTAACACCAACAAACTCACCTCAGGATGGCTCGTCTTGCTCTGTCTGCGATTGTGATGATGATGGCCTTCATCGCTCTCACTGAAGGTAAGATGAAACTTTGAAATAAAATAGAAACCATTTAATACATTTAATGATTATCAATCAACTTTTAAATTCTAATATAAGTTTATATGATAAAAATACAGTGAGTTTAAAATATGCTGCACTAACATGGGTGATAGGTCAAAATATTTTGTTCAAATGTTTGTGAAAACACATTAAAATCAGATAAATTTAAAGTTTAAAGATAAGTTTAACAAATAACATTTTGCTTTCAAGTTATAAAAGCAAAAAGTATTATTTGCAATCATGAATTGCCAATTAAGTATTACTTATCTCCACAGTTCAGAAATCCTATAAATAAAACATGTTTGTTTTGACCTTTTACTTTCCTTTAAAAAGCATCTAGGGTTTTTGCTGACTTACTGATAAATGAGCATCCAGCACTTCATTGTTTAAAATTTTTAGAAAGAAAGCTGTGTCTTCTCAAACCCCACATATTTAATTTTTACCAAAATAATGGAAAGCAGATAAAAACACAAGCAAAGTCAGAAAGTGGAAAAAGCACAGTCTCTGCTATTTTAAAAAGAAGCCATTTCAGATGTTGCTCTTTCACAGTTTAACAGGAAATTAAGAAAGGGAATGAAGATGAACTTGATGACAGATCTGAGTTATTCACTCTGTGTTTTCTGTTTGCAGGCCTGCGTGGAGTTGGCCCAAAGAAGTGCTGCTTCAAGTTCAATGATAAGACGGTGTCAAAGGATAAAGTTGTGAGCTACATCAGAACCAGTCAGCGCTGCTCCAACCCTGCCATCTTGTGAGTATTCACTGTTACAAAAGTTGCACCAGTGACACTGAACCTGCTCCAGAATCTGCTGACACTCTCCTCTTCCTTTTTCACATCCAGGCTGAATACAGTGGCCGGCCGTCAGATGTGTGTCAGACCTTCAGCCTCCTGGGTGAAGGATCTCATCAGCTACCTGGAGACCAAAGATGTTTCTGGTGCAAACACCAACCTGTAAACCTGACAATAATATGCCAACACTCCAGCTTACATAAATATGTAGGTTGTGATGCTACAGTTTCTTACTGAATACAGCAGCTCTCTTTCCATGATATTTATCAAATATTCTAATATTTTATGGTATACTACCAAGATGAGATGAAACAGAATCAATTTTTTTTCATATAAATGAAGTATGTTTTTATTATGGTTGTTATGGAACAACAAGAGTATTTTTGTTAAATGCAACACTTTAAGTTCAACCATCAACACTGTAAGCTGTGATTGTAGTTTAAACTAACCAGATAAAGTATCTATTGTAAAAGACAAATGTCTTCCAAATAAACAAAGTGTCATCTTTATTATTTAAGCTAGGATCTATTGCACTTGCTAATGTTTAAGAAATACAGCAAAACTTTAATTGCTGTAATTGAATTATTTAAAGTTTGTTATAGTAATGCTTTTGAACTCTTTGAATTTTTGACAGAAGTATTGTAAACCTTTCAGAAGTATCAGTTTTTCTGTATGCTTAAACGTACATTGATTCTTATAAAATAAACCTGTGTTACTTTTCCAATTCAACAAAGTCTCTTTTTCATATTGTAAGTTGTAGCTGAGTCTTGGATTAATGTTCATGTCTTTAGTGCTGCCGCCTCCAACTCTGTTTCTTAACCCCTGCAGATGTCATGGCCATCAACAGGGTTTGCCAAATTCCTGTGAAAAGGTTTAAATCTGGTTTCTAGATGAGGCCAAAGGTACTGATCAACTACTGATAAGCAAATCACTTTTCTTATAATGAATGTCAAACCAAAGCATTTGGCCCTTAATACCTACAATAGTTTATTTGTGTGCCTGAGCTGTAACATGTAATATCCATTAGCTGGAGAGAGGCACCAGCACCCCTCCCAACCCCACTAGGGACAACGGTGTTAGAAAATGGATGGATGGATGGATGGATGGATGGATGGATGGATAGTGTGAATTAGACCATCACAAACCACACTCCATACCAGTAGGTGGCGGTAATGCTACTAAAAGTTTGTTGCCAATCGCCAATAAAACCAAGAAGAAAAAGAAGAAAGCGTATAGCCCAGCGCTGGACGGTGAATGTTGCTCTGTATCTGTTCCATTTGTATGACGCGTAACATTTGATCCTTTTCGGCATTAAAGCCTGTTTTATATTTAACCAAATCTAATTATTTCTCAAGGTAACGACACTGGGGTTTTAGTCGGGTCCTGAAACTTTTAAATGGACCTGGGTGGTACACAGAGGGGAAAATGGGTGAACTACAACAACTCTGACATCAATTTCCTTCCCCTCTACCTTGAGAAGAAAACATTTGTTTAAAAATCATGATGATGCCTCTAAAGAAAATGAGAACCAAATAGTTGTGTTCTCCACTTCCACAAAAGAATTTAAAATATTAATTTCATAATTATGTGTGAAGTTTTCCCTTTGACCACTCTCTTCAAAAGAATTTCAAAATAAATATCAGTGCATGTGTGTTTTGTGACTGATATTTTGACCTTTTTTCAATTGCAACTTCATTGATGTTTTTAGAAAGATTTTCAAAAGTGGATATTGAACAACAAATCTATTCCATCTTTAAGTTTCAATACAATAAATTTTGGTCTTCTAACAGAGGATGAAGAGTTAAATTATATTGTTGGAGATTATCCTCTCCTGGTTCGTAATGTATGAGAATCTAGAAGAGTCAGTGAGTTGAAATCATTAATCCCATTTATTAAGACCAAAATGCAGCACTGGTCCGTCGCCATGTTTCCTTATGGGACAACACAGCAAAATAGTGTCTAACAACTGTCTCCTTTTGTAGGTTTTTATCTAAGCTACGCCCTAAAGAGGACATACCCTAATATGTCATTTCCTTTATCCTTATGTACGTACAGTATATATACTGTATGTGTGTGTGCGTGAGTGGGTGTGTGTATACATGAGCATGAAAGCAGCTAAAAGACAGGAAATACTGAATTATTTATTCCTAACAGCCCCACTGATGGGGTTGCACAGATACCTCCATAATCGCTAAGTGTGGTGCAAAATGATCCAAAGCTAAAATATGGTGGACCGTTCTTTCAAGCTGCCGCATTGTCCCTTGGTCCTCCACACAGAACGACATGTCTCCAGTAACGGCCCGCAGACCTCAGTGTTGCAAAATCCCACAAAGCTAAGCTATTGTGATAAGGGCCAGGTTTGTTTAAATACTCTTCACCCTTAAACTAAATCATCACTTGAAAGCTTCTTTTTGGATTTACTCAGGTTGTCTTTGTCTGATATTTAGATTTTTTATGATGACTTAGTGTGCCAAATAAAGGAAAAAAAGTAGATATATTTGAGAGGGTAAACACTTTTTGAAATAATGTGTATATTTAGTTTAGTTGTTATTGATTCTTAGAAAAATATTTTCAAATAATTTGAAAGATATTAAAAGTTAGATGTCGTGTTATGAAAATTGAACAGATAAAAATATATGACATCTGCATACACTGAAATCAGTGCACAAGAAATGAGAAAGAAAAATCAGGGCTTGATTTGTGAGCTTCCAAATGTGCAGTAATTATCTTTAGATTGATAGCTTTCTATGACTTCTGCAGGTCAATTTTAATGTCAAGACATGTTCAACATTTTTGTTTTTTCATTTTTTAATGGTTTTCCTTTTTCACGTCTGTTACCAAAATTTGAGCTTAAATTTATAATCAAATTACACTACAAGAGAAATAATGCTGTTGGAATCAGATGAGTCCAACTCCTGGCAGTAATAGTTTAGGATACATTGTCCTTTCGCTTGTTTTTTGATTATGGAGTCCAACAGTACTAAATGTAGATCACATTTCCTATTACTACTGTTGCTAATGACATTCAAAAACTTTACTTAGATGTCCATAATCACGTATTAATTCCTTAAAATCACACTGGGACAGGAATATAAAAAGGTCTAATATGAAAGAAGGTATCGTAAGTTCAAATTTAGAAAAAATTCGATGTATGCTCAACATTGGCAACTTACACAGTTATTAACTTTTCACATCAACAGACATGTAGATCCGGTCCTGACAGCTCCTTTATTCTGAATTATTTGAGTGGAAATACTTGTTCATCTTAGCAGCCACCCATGACGTTGGCTGTGAATTACAGAAGTGGTCATGGATCATAGTGTGAACAAACGGAAAGAGCGCCGAAGAAGTCTTACATCGATTAATTCTGCTTTTTTTAATGTCATTGAATATTAATATCTGATCCACACCTGATTAGTTCTATCTAAATGTGTATTTGAAGACAAATTTTTTTATTATTATTTCTTAAAACAAGCCCAATGAAGAAGCGAAACCAGCAAGTAGAGGTTCTGCTTTTCATGAACTGCGGAGAGGTCTTGCTATTTAAATTTGCATACTCTGTCAAGTGTAAAAACTTCCCAATGACAGTCGTATCAGTGAACCTGAACAAACATGAAGTGTTGATCAGGAGAAATGTCAAATGGGTTTGTTCTTTTCTGCACAGTGATCCATATCTCTGATGACTCATTCTGAAGTGTGTGTTTTAAAATTTAAAACTGTTAATTTCATATAATTTTATTTATACAAATTTTAAAAAATCAACATCCATACGTGAACTTCGGCTAGGAAATATACCAAATGGAGTTGCTGACAAAAGTATTTTACAAAAAAGAGTTTTGCGCTAACATTTTGCTAATGGGAAATTAAATAGTAAAAGCAGTGCAGGAGTTCTAGTGGATGTCAAGTCAAATTCGGTAATAACCTCTATAGCTGAAAGACAAAATTTTGGGGGGAAGAAACTATAGTGGAAACCTACATGGCTGGAAATGACAGGACAAAATTCCTGATTCAGCTTGATGTTGCTGTCGGTTATTTTTGTCCAGTGTACTAAACAACCAAAGATTTTTATTAGGGATGCACGATATTGGATTTTTGGTCTTTATTCAATATGCCGATATACTAAAATTCATTTGGCCAATAACCGATACCAATACAGATATATATTTCTTTCTTTTACCTACTTACTGAAACTATATGGCTTTCTCTTCTGTGGAATTAAAGTACTGCATTATCTTTGTCAATTTAACCTGCTACTAAATGCAAATGCTAAAAAGGAGGCTGAAAATAATGTAAAACTTTCAACTTATTCATGACATTTGCTCTCTCTAAGACAAGGAAAAACTCAAACAGTGCAAGACATATTAAAAGACATCTTGTGATTGTTATTAATTTTGTATTTCCTGGTGGTGTGCTGAATATTTATTACGGGTAATTGTTTTAAGAACTTATTAATAATCATTGGCAGTATTAAACAAATTAATATTTGTTAATTAGCAGACTATGTTTTAGGGCTGTATTCTTATTAATGAAATCTCTTTTATTGCCACAGGTTTGATTCCACAGTGTCGAGGGATATTTTGGTCTAATGTGAAGTATTAGATCAGGGTCCCAGTACACCTTGTGTTGGTGTTGTGGTGGAAAATTACTACAAGTTAACACCTGCTGATCATGTTATATGAAATGCTTGTGAACTTTCACCAAAAGAACTATTTGGGTTACATGTACAAGGTTGGAAGTTGTTTTCTACAGCTGCATCAGAACCAGACTGTCTCATTCCTTGTTTTGAATTCCTTATCCTTGGTATAAAACTCAAGTATTGTCTGGCAGAGCTTTTCATCCAGACCTGCTTCATTATCGATTGTCCTACAAGCTCTCTGTATTGTGCACAATATATGAATAAACCGGATTGAGTGATTTCACCTGACAGTGCTTGGTAAAATAGTCGTTTTCCACAACAGTGTTTTTTTGAGATGGGTTTTTTAGTTTGTCCAAATCCCCTTCAAACTCTTTAAAATAAAACTTCAGATTCAGACTGAATAATGAACAATTACTTATGCCTTTATGACTCAGATTGTTATTGAGGACCAAAAAAAAAAACCTGGTTCACATTAGAAATTCTCTGCAGGGTCTATAGCAATGAGGTTTATGTATACAGAGGCAACAGATAAAGGACCATGTGACCAAGTTGCGGGAGAAACCCCAGTTTTGGTCAGAAAGGGAAACCACTCACTTCCTCATTCTACATTTTAAGGAAGTGATAAGATATCACGTACTAGCAGACACAAAGAAGACCTTAAAAAAATTCTCCCATGTACGTAGGTAATTCCCCCCAAAAATAGAAATTGGTCTGGTGGTTCCCTTTTCTGATGTATAAATATGAAGGCAGATGGTGATCAAACAGCAGAGATAACAATCTGACCTTAGCTGAGATTTTCAACCTGCTGCTGCTCCCTAACACCAACAAACTCACCTCAGGATGGCTCGTCTTGCTCTGTCTGCGATTGTGATGATGATGGCCTTCATCGCTCTCACTGAAGGTAAGATGAAACTTTGAAACAATTTAGAAACTATTTAATACATTTAATGATTAACAAACACATTTTAAATTCTAAGATAAGTTTATATGATGAAAAATACAGTGAGTCTGCTGAACTACCTTATATAATAATTTAATAATAATGCATTGCTTTGCATGAGACAATATCAGGATTACTAAAGAGGCATATTTAATTCTTTTAAAACGTGTCAAAAATATTGGCATTTATCTACTGACTTGCTGATAAATGAGCATCCATGACTTTATAGTTCAGCAATTTTTAGAAAGGAAGTTTTGTTTTGTCAAACCGCACATATTTAAATTTTAGAAAATAAATATCAAAACACATGGAAATACATTTAATCTACCCATGAACACGCTTTTAAGTATATCCATAACTTTTGATCTGAATTTGTGTTTTGATTTTAACATCAAAGAAATTCAAAATCGGCACAATTTCTTCTGTGTTCTGTCCTCTCAAACCCCACATATTTAATTGTTACCAAAATAATGGAAAGCAGATACAAACACAAGCAAAGTCAGAAAGTGGAAAAAGCACAGTCTCTGCTATTTTAAAAAGAAGCCATTTCAGATGTTGCTCTTTCACAGTTTAACAGGAAATTAAGAAAGGGAATGAAGATGAACTTGATGACAGATCTGAGTTATTCACTCTGTGTTTTCTGTTTGCAGGCCTGCGTGGAGTTGGCCCAAAGAAGTGCTGCTTCAAGTTCAATGATAAGCCGGTGTCAAAGGATAAAGTTGTGAGCTACATCAGAACCAGTCAGCGCTGCTCCAACCCTGCCATCTTGTGAGTATTCACTGTTACAAAAGTTGCACCAGTGACACTGAACCTGCTCCAGAATCTGCTGACACTCTTCTCTTCCTTTTTCACATCCAGGCTGAAT
Source organism: Xiphophorus couchianus (assembly GCF_001444195.1). NCBI lineage: Eukaryota > Metazoa > Chordata > Actinopteri > Cyprinodontiformes > Poeciliidae > Xiphophorus > Xiphophorus couchianus. The sequence continues at coordinate 23,696,941 of NC_040229.1, forward strand.
ACAGTGGCCGGCCGTCAGATGTGTGTCAGACCTTCAGCCTCCTGGGTGAAGGATCTCATCAGCTACCTGGAGACCAAAGATGTTTCTGGTGCAAACACCAACCTGTAAACCTGACAATAATATGCCAACACTCCAGCTTACATAAATATGTAGGTTGTGATGCTACAGTTTCTTACTGAATACAGCAGCTCTCTTTCCATGATATTTATCAAATATCCTAATATTTTATGGTATACTACCAAGATGAGATGAAGGAGAATCAATTTTTTTTTCATACAAATGAAGTATGTTTTGAACAACAAGAGTATTTTTGTTAAATGCAACACTTTAAGTTCAACCATCAACACTGTAAGTTTTGATTGTAGTTTGAACTAACCAGATAAGGTATCTATTGTAAAAGACAAATGTCTTCCAAATAAACAAAGTGTCATCTTTATTAAATAAGCTAGGATCCGTTGCACTTGCTAATGTTTAAAAAATACAGCAAAACTTTAGTTGCTGTAATTTATTTGTTTTTATTGTCATGCATTTGAACTCTTTCAATTATTGACAGAAGTATTGTAAACCTTTCAGAAGTATGTAATCATTTTTTCTGTATGCTTAAATCTATGGAATTTTTATAAAATAAACCTAGATTTCTTTAAAAATTCAACATCTTTTTTCTTATTTCAATGTTTCCGTATTTGTGGTTGAAGCTGGGATTAATGTTTGTGTCTTCAACTGTCCCACATCCAACTCTCTTTTTCTGTCTCTCAGAGGATCCCCAAAATTTATTTTATACATTGCTGAAAAGCCTTTAGTTTTGATTAAACTGTTGAAACTTTTCCTGTATGGACAAAGTAGTCAAACACATTACTGAGAGGTGGTGATTTTGACCTTTTGTTTTACAGAAATTGTCTTCTAATCTTCAAAGTTCTTTCAGTCATTTTATTCATTCTGATGTTCAGAATGTTCTGATGTTCTTCTGCTTGAAGAACTGAAATTTTAGTCAAATTTCTTTGCAGGGTTTGTGCACTAAGACTGTGCAATTTCTATATTATTGGTAAATGTTGTGATGGTATTATCAGTGGCAATAGATAAACATTTTCTTCTCTCATCTATTTCACATCTATTGTTAAAATACTTCCAACACAATTTAGCTTGTAGCATCTGTTTGGTGTGGACATTGCCTGCAGCAACAGTGTCTAATAGCCTCCACATGAACCTCAGGTTGTGTAGATGGATCAAGGTGAGAGTCATTCCAAGCTGTGGAGAACTTCTCTGTCAATGGACAGTGAGCGCATAATCTGGGCCACAAGGCAGTAAACACGTGGTTGCCATGTTGGTTTTTGTGATTAAGTTGGCGGGAAACTTCAAATTCCTACTTCAGGGTATATTTGTGTTTACTTATGCAACTTGGAACTTGGGAAATTCTGTTTCTTTATAAAATGGGATAGACAATTAAAAATACACACTTAAACCAAATTGATAAAATTTTTCCTTTCTTTGTTGTCATAGGAAAAGCACAGCAATAAAAAAATTAAGTGCTTTAATGTGGTTGTACCTGGAAATAATAAAATTTACTCAAGTGGTACTTATACAACGTTGGATAACATTTTTAGTTTAGAAAGTTTAGAATTTTTTTTAAGAATTGTGAGATTTTCAGCAATATTTCATTGAGTAATTGTGAACACTAGATGGCGCAACTCGATCATTTTGCATCAGAACAGTTCAACGCCTGTTTCTCTACCGTGCTGTTACCGTAATTGCCATAACAAAAGGTCAACAAGGTGGAAAGCGGTGCTTTGGTTGATGTATAGTCTATATTTGTTAATTTTCTTGAAAAGGGTTTAAGGCAAAGTGTTTTACAGCTCATTATCCAGTCATGTAAACACAGGGAGAGACAGCGTTTTATACATAAAATGTCAAAAGTTTAAATTATTATATGTTCTGTAGCATTGAAGGGCAATATGTGCAATTGTAATATGTTGCCAAATTTTCAAAGTTGCTCATGCCCTAGTACAATTTTTCTGTTTCTTCTTAAGTGCTTTTGTTTTGTTAATTTTGGGGATATCAGCATATAGTTATTTTAATTTGTTACATTTCAGCTATTTTTCTTTTTTCTTTTTCAAACCCACTGGTTTTTATAATAAAAACACTAAATACAAAGCTAAATTTGGCTAAAAAATAATACGTTTTAGAGTAACCAAGAGATAAATAAACACTGGTCTATCCCAATTAATTACAATTCCATCTCTAGATGTTAATTTTTTTTTTTCTCTAATTCAGTTCAGGCTTTAATGTATTTCATTCATAAATTAAGGACCCAATGTCTGGAGAAAGTGGAAAGGAACATCATTTTTAATCATGGGTGTAGGTTTGGGTATGGACGGTCGTGACATGTCACGACCAATATTCAAGGGATATAAAATAGTCCCGACCAATTTTTCCCATATAAATAAAAAAAAAAACATATGTATTTTTTAACAAAAACAAAATAAATAAACGAAAATCTACATTGATTAGTTTAATATTTCAATATACTACGCAGTGGTAGCATTCATTTTAAATGCTGGTGAGTTGGTGAGTAAGTTGTAAGGTCCCACCAAAACTTAGACCAAACCTACGCCCTTGTTTTTAATAATATAGAATTAATTATTAAGTCCAAGCTGCTTGGGTACAATGTGAATTTTCTACAGTCAGTAATAATTTGGGGAGCATTGTCATCTGTTAGTGTTGGTCCATTGTGTTTTATCAAGTCAGAAGTCAACTCTACCATGACATTTTATTTCACTTTATGCTTCCTTCTGCTTGAAGTTTTGTACAAGTGATGATTGCATTTTCTAGCAGAATTTAGCATCTGCACCCACTGCCAAAAATATTAACACCATGACACCACTTTGCTCAGCTTATACTGAAAGATAATAGCTTCTTCTAGAGGAGGAACATAGCCAAGGTGTAAAGCTGTAGTCTGAGAGTGAAGAGCTCTATCAGGAACATCTGGACCAATCGGGTCTCTAATGTTTGATGGACCTTGATTTTAAAAACTTTAAGTGCTTCTTAGTTTGTTTTTGATTATATTCAAATATGTTGATATGCATCTGCATGAATAACAATTCATTCTTTTCTTGTTGTACTGGTCTTCTTTGTAGTCTTTTAAAGCAGTAGATTTGGTGCTGAACGCCCCACACCCACAACAAGGGCCCTATCCCATTTACGTTTGACCAATAGGAGAACGAATGAAGGATCCCAACAGATTAATCAAGTTACCCAAACTCAAGACAAAAACAGAGAGAAGATGGTTGTCTTTACTTTCAAAATAAATGCATGGACTAGCTTTTTCTTTGCAACGTCTTAATCAACGTAAATAGTCTGCTTGATGTGCAACTGGGCACGGTCAATGTTGTATTACTTATTCACTTTTCATGTTTCTAATCATTTTTGTAGTGTTCACAGTTCATTAGCTTATTTCAAAAAAAGCATATTTCTTGATTAAAACAACTGTCAGTATACCAGCACACAGAAGCAAGTGTGCTAAAAAAAAAAGAACACAAAAAATAAAATATATTTTGAAATCCTCCACCGGAAGTTGCTTGGTGGAAGTACCGCTGGTCCTCCTCGTGAAGAAAAACAGCCGTTGGAGCATTTTCCTCCTCACTGTGCTCTACCTCCTTGTGCTACCAGTAAGCGGCCATATGTAATTTGACCCAATTCATTCATTCACTTTTCCACGTTGTTTCCGTTATCTTACTTAGCTTTGGTGTTTTAGCATAGGGAAGCAGCATTTCCTGCTAAGCTCCGTGACTCGCTCCGACGTCCCTCGGTGTATGCCTCGGTGAGTGTCCGTAGCAGGCTGGGTGGTGACAGCATAATGATCGAGCGACCAGAGGCTGCTGTTCCGAGCATCGCTGTAAGTCCATGTCTACCTCTTCCAACAGTCTATTTTTGAGTATTTGACAAAAAATATATTACTGTGTGTCCCCACTCACGTGTCTTTGTTTCTTTAACTATAATTTAGCTTTTTTTGGAATATTGCCTTCCTATTTTTTAGCCCCACTGTTGGTTAAACGATGTTAAAATATAACAGTCGTCATTTAGTCAGGGGAAGATGGACGCCTTCTTTATAAGTTTATCCTTTGGACAACATCATTGTGTTAAATTCTTGAGGAAATTACTGTAGACTGGTTTGAGGTCTTCATATAGGACATATAGGGACGTGGTCTGGTTTCAATTAAAGCTGGCTGCGGTGGAAAAAGCTTCTGCTCAGATAATGCTAGCAATGAAAGTACGCAATGGATGCCTCAGTTCTTAGATCTAGATGCTTCTAATCAAAATTAGTAGACCTTACACTCTTACCACGAGGAAGAGGAATTTAATAAAGTAATGTATTTTATCTAAAACAACATTTGCTATTAAGTTTGCAAAAAAAAAAGTAAGGAAAAACAAATACTGCAATGTGAAAGAGCAATAAAAGTATTTAAATTATACAAGAATCATGGATGTTTGTTAACAAGGACAGCAACCGATTAATCAACCATTGATTCGAAACAATTACCTTGATCGGATCTGGTGCTGACAAGTTTGTGGGATACTGAAATTGGATACATTCTGCTTATTCATAAAATGTTTCAAAACTGAAAACATCCGGTTTTTGGTGAATTAGCACATGACCTAATAGCATAGTTTTGTGCCGGTTTTTAACTTTAGTAATTCAAGTCGTCAAGGCGGGGTATTGAGTAAGGTCGATGGACTTTGTAGCACCACATTCACAACAAATGTTATTTCAAAGCACTTCCCAGAAAGCCAAGTTAATTCAATCCAATCATACATATTCTAAGTTAATTACATACAATCCTAGTAGATCATAGTCATGAATCAATGCACTTAAGTTCAATTTATAATTCAAATTTCTTAAAAGGTCTTCTATCTGAGGAAACCCAGCTGACTGCATCGAGTCACTGACTTGAGATTGTATTTATTTGGTCAAGCGGGGCCTTCATGCTTAAATTAAGTATTAATTTCTAACTTTTCCATCTTTTATTGGCTTCAAAGCTACTAAATTTATATATAAAAAACTACCACCAAATTAAACTATATTTGGTTATTGTTTTCAGGAGAATGAACTAAAGAATTGCCACGCAAGAGTTCAAAGAAACCCAAAATTGGTCAGGAAAAACTGGATTGTTCATCTCTGTTAACGGCATTTTAAAAACTTGAATTGCCTAAGCTGCCAAAGTTACACAAAACCAGTTAAAACCATAGCTTAAAAATCCAACAGAACATGGTAACAATCTTCAGTAAAGAAAAAAAATGATGTTACTATAAAGCAATCGACTGATTGCTTTATAGTAACACGGAGGTTAGAATAAATGTCATATAATTTACTCGTGACAGGCTTTGTATTCAAGAAAAAATTTTGGTTTTTTAATGTAAGACTCCCCTTATATGTCAAAGATAATGTTTGAGTTAAATCCTGAAATTGAAAAGTTTATGATGGAATTTGAACCTTGAAGGATTGAATCCATCATGTTGTCCTACATCAAGTCAGTTGAGTACTTATTTGATTGAAAAAAACATTTTCAGTGGAATCAATCACTGCTTTGTCAGATCAAAACTTTAATAAGCTCAAGCTGGGGAGAAGAACATACATGCACATGGAGAGCATTCATCCTAAATATTAGGTTCTCTTCCCAGATTCAAGTCAAATCTACTGGGTAACCATTCGGCCTACTTTTTTGGTTTCATCTTGTAACTGGAAATATGTTTTGTATATGTTTTCAATCATTTTCATCGCCCAGCTATCTGAACGTTGTTGGTTTCTGTCTGTCTTTAGTGTATTTATAGTGTCAGTTCATTATAAAATTTTAAACACAAGTTCTGATTTAGAAGCCACTCATGCCTCCATGTATGTCATTTCCTCTTTAGGAGGGATTTTTTACACTGTCACTTACATTTAGCAATGAAGGATTACTCACCACACGGCCTGCTACACCATGTTGTCATTCTGCATCTGTCAGCAATAAAGCCAAAGGTGACTTTCTTTGGCATAACAAGATAGTGGTCATGCACAAAAAAATAGAAATAGCTGGGAGATAAGTGCTAAAAATACCAAAACAGCACCAACACGGTTATTCTTTTCAAAGGCATTCACTTCTCCCTTTGCTCTGCTTAAATAAAGCAATACTTGATGAATTATTCATTTGGAATATGTAAAACTAAAAACTGGAAACAGCTGATGGAGGCGGTGAGAAGGCCCAGGGATCAGCTGCTGCTGAATGCCTGTGGAGGGTGAGGGGCTTGGCAAGATGATGTCAGTGAGCCAGGCAGCTACTATCACCACTGGGTGGACTGGGGGATGGGACTGCATGAATGGTATGGGCTGACTAGTCTTTTTTTTTTCTCTCTCATCCCCCATTACTTCCTTTTTTTTTTAAGTCCCGTGCCTGCTGCTCTAACTGTTTTCTCGCTTTCTTTCAGCTGTGTAGATCTGAAGTGCACGCCTGTGTGCTTGCTTATTTCCGCAGAAACGTTAACCTATAAATTCACACGAACATGTTCCAACTGATCCACACTACATCCATCTACCTCTTTGTTACATTCACAGTCAGGCGGTTGTTGGTGCTAAACGTTGACAATCTGAACCACCACTTTCTCCTGAAGTACTAAAATAAAAACTATGTGGGTACCCGTAATGTAGCAGCAGGGAAATGAACGGATCGTCAGAGGTGGTAGTTTATGTAACATACTCGGAGCATGTGAATGTGGGTGGATCAAACATGGAAATGTTGGAAAGTGCTTCAGGCTTGTTTGGAGTAGTTTCTCCTGCTTTTCTGCTGCAAGCATCACAATATTGATGAGGTGAATAGATTGTGCCTGTTTTTTTTATTGCAACTTCTGTGTTAATGTTGGCAAGGTACTTTCAGTCTTTATTGTTTCTTTCCCACACTTAAAGCTGAAAACCTTTTGCGTTACTGGTTCTTTGTGAGAATTGATTGTGTTTCAGCAGGTTAGATGTAAATAGGATATTAAATTCACAATAATTGTAATGGTGATTAAGAAAGCTGCACGGGAAAAACGTATGTGCCCTCTTCCCGAATTCCATTTGTTTGCATGTTTGTTACACTTAAATGTTTCAGAATATCAAAGTCAGTTAAATATTAGTCAAGAACAACACAAGTAAACACAAAATGCAGTTTTTAAATTAAGGTGTCCTGGCCCTGTGTGAAAATGTGATTGCCCCCTAAACCTAATAACTGGTTGGCCCACTCATCTTTGCAGAATTGTTTTAATTCAGCCACATCACAGGGTTTTCACAGCAGCATTTTTAAGGTCATCTCACAGAATCTGAGTACGATTAAGGTCAGGACTTTGACTAGGCCACTCCAAAGTCTTTGAAATAGCAAAACAGCCCCAGACTATCACTCTTCCACCCCCATGTTTTACTGTTGGTATGCAGTTTTTTTCTGAAATGCAGTGTTTCTTTTACACCAGATGCAACGGCACACTTTTATCAATATGTTTGGGAAAAACTAAGAATCCTCTAAGAACTAAGAATTTTGTTTACGTAAATATAAGATTTTTAGAAATGGCCTGTGGTTTGCAGAATTTACAAAGTGTCTACAATAATTCAGTCCAAGTTTGACTAGTTGAAGGGAAACAACCAAGGTGTAAAAGCACATGGACTCATGTAATGTCAAAAAACATCAACTTAAGTTGGGTTAAGTTGTGTCTTGAGTAAACTTGGCTACTAGGCAAGTAAAAATAACTTTGAGAGCTAGTGAGTTTACTTATGTTGCCAAGTTCAAGGAGGTATTAAAGTTTAAATGTTGAAATTAAACGTGCAGAAACCCTTGTTTGATCACTCTTATTGTTTTAGATTTGGTACCAGGTTGTATAAAATGCAGTCATATGGCTATCAAAACCATGCGGATTAACACCTGAGTGTACATTTCGCTTAATCCTACACTTCTTTTTGTATTTACCTTCTGAGATTTGCTGGACAACTCCTTTCATCCTCCCTTCTCTTTACATTTATTCTATTTCCTAGACAACATTTAGATAGTTTTTAAATTTCTCCAAAAGATTACCACTCTATTTCTGTGGAAAATAAAGCTTGTTAAACTTTCCATATTTCGGTTTGGGTCACCAGATACATTGCTACGATTGATGATTTATATTGTTTTCCAAATAAACCATTGGGTTTAAGATCAACACCTAATCTATGAGTAGCTCCATCACTTCTGCACGTTTCCATCTGTGCCATGCATGACAGAGCTGGAGAGGCCAACAATCAATTGTGTTTGCCTCATGTAGCGTGCAGGACGCTGTATGGTGATTGGAGGGTTTTTATAATGATAACAAGCTGACAGAGAGACAGAGGGAGGAGAAAGAGAACAGGGAGAGAGATGAAGAGATACCTTTGTGGCAACCAGCTTCCTTCCTCACACCCGGTAGTACATGATGGATACGACTGAACATGTAGGACGTTTACTATTTTTAATATCTTCATTTGGCTAAAATATGTCTGCAGTAAGAAAGTAGATGTTTAGCAGGCTAATATTTCTGTTTTAGTTGGGGTAACTAGAAAGTTGTTAGCATTATTTTCCAACTAAAGCCTGTTATTTCTCCTCTCAGCCCCCACCCATCCAAAGCAACCGTTTTTCCCCAACTTGTATTTATACCACTACACTTAAGTTGAAAGGGGTTCTGTCAATGTAGCAAAGGAAAAATGCTAATTGCAGGTTTTGAAAAGGAGCAAGCTTTTTGCCTTGTTTTATCGCTGCATTTTCTTTTTATATAAGTGTGAAGAGAAAAGAAAAGGACTGAAAAAGTTTTTCATGTTTGCATGCATCCCTCTGGTTTTACTAGGTTACTTTTCCCTGACAATGACTATATTTGAGCTAATCCAAGTTTGATAGTCTGTTGTCATTGCTTATCAAACACTGAAACAGAAATGTTGTCTTTCTTTCAGCAGCGGAACTTGGAGGGGTATGTGGGCTTCGCCAATCTCCCCAACCAGGTGTATCGGAAGTCCGTCAAGAGAGGGTTCGAGTTTACATTAATGGTTGTTGGTAAGTTGGAAACATCTACGTCTTAACCGCCAGTATTCCATAAAAATGTTTGTGTCTGTGATGAAGGCAGAGCGCTGCATGCACACCTGCACAGTTGACAGTTTCTTTAAGAGCTTTAGTCGTTGGCACAGCGTGACGGGGATGGAAACGTGTGGCATCCTGTGTACTCAGATGCTCAGGATGACAGCTGACAATTTAAAGAATAGTTTCTGCAGAGAGCTGATAGCCTTTTTGGCCTGGCTGTAATAGCCTCTAGACTGCTGCTGAGTTGGGAAGAATGTGTCAAAGATGGAGAGCTTTTCTTGTTTTCTGCATTGGCCCATTTATTGTCACATTTTAGTGTTTTAGGCCATTTCATTTGGAATGCGTGCTGCAGGATTTAAGCTCCAGTGTAAGTGGCGTTGGGTGCAAAAACGTAGCTAAGTACATCACAGCAGCAGGGAAGTGAGCTCTGGCATGGAAGAACTGTGGGTTTGGCTGTACTTATAGACATGAAGCTGATACAGCTGTGGTGTTTTTAACTTATTGAACAGAACTCCATGTGAGTTTGAGCACGGAGTAATTAACACATTGATTTTTACACAATGAGTTCTACAGAGCAGTGTCTAATATCTGGTGTAAAATTGATTGGTATAGAACAGTTTTATTTTCAATTAATTTGAAATTAAATCTTTTCAGACTAATGCAGCTCAAAAGATCAAAAAGTGAAAAAATGACTTCTGTTTTTCTTCAAGTAAAAGTTAACACTTGCTCTTTTTAATTAGAAACTTGTTTTTCTTTTTTGTGTGCATCTGTCACATAAGCATGCAAGACAACACAGACTGTTCCTTTAAAAAGCTTTAGTATTTTAAACTATTGTGTGTAGTACTGCCAGATAGCCATAAAAGAAGAACATCTGAAACCGCATCCTTCTGCTACAACAAATAAAATTAGATCATTAAGGGATTTAGACTGTGCACAAAGGCAAAACATTGTCCCCAATACTGTTTTTAGCAGATTAATACCAAAGAGGTTTCAGTAAGGGATGTTTGCAAGAAGTAGAAGCAGAGCACACAAAAAAAGTTACCTGGCCCTCCATCAGTAAATATGTTTTTAGTTACGCTTTTTCCTCAATATTGACATTCATAGTCTGTGTAATTTTAACACTTGCTACTAAGTGACTCTGCATACCGACCTGCTCTCACTCCAGAATTTATTAATTTGATCCATGCACAGGAAAACCAATCAGGTCCACAATGACTACCTACTCTTGTTGGATTAGATTTGATCTGATAAATCTGGAGCTTGTGGCGACCCTGTTCTTTTCAGTGAAAGTCAAGATATAAACACAATGAGGCGTCCAGACAGGAAGTTCAGCTTCCTGTTTAGTGTCCATTAGCTTTGGACGAGCAGCACAGTGATGACTTGGGTGAGAATCAGAGACATTCACATATAACGTAAATAAATGTCTGAAGTCCCACAAAGTCTGTATCTGGAAGTTGCATACTTTTGGAAGAATAGGTATTCTTCCAAAAAAGTTTAGACGTCTAACAAAAACACACTGCTAAGTTTAATAAGTTTTTTGTCTTTTGTGGTTATTTACACATTACTAATTTTACTTTTAATGTGATCTTTGTTCCCTAAAGTTTCTCAAGATCCAAACAAGAGAGTGTTGTTAATTTATTTATGTGATATTTAAGGGTTTCAAAGCTATTGGGTAATCTATGAGCTTATAAGGAAAAAAACATAACTGGTTCAAATATCCACTTCGTCATTTACTTGTATTTGAACTTGTTGTCAAAATACTAGCTGAACAACAGTTTTGATATATGAATATATATGAGATTGCTTATAGTTATAGAGTTAAGAGACGTATAAAAGTTGGCTTAAAGTGTTAGAAAAGCAGAAAGAAAACCAGACCAGCAATAAAATAATAAACAGTTTGTCTAAGAGTATCGTTATTGTGTAAAAAGGGAAACTAACCAGAATTTCTTGAACTTTTTTTGTCCAAAAAGTTTAATTTTTTTCTCAATGTGCCGATAATTCTCATAAATGTCCAATTTCCATGGGTTGTTTCCAGAATAGTCCACAGTCCCCTGGGGATTGTTCCAGTAAGAGGTCTTGAAGAATGTCTGGCAATCATTCAGCTCCTCCTTGCAATCCAAAACTGTTTGACAGCCTTCATCAACAGTCTCTATAGTGGTGGAGTATTTATGGTCAAGATGTTGCAGAGTCCCATCAATGGTCCAAAATAATCTCCCCAAGTGTAACATGCAGTTTTGGCTGGAATCTGACAGTTCTGTCACAGCATTGTAAAAGTTTGTCTACTGATTTTATCGAATTGTATGGAGATTGTAAGTCTTTCCCATCCCACGTCTAGTGATCTTAGTGTTTTTGACGTGTGTGTAGCATCTAGCAAATATTTAACTTCAAAGCTAAACCCTAACCCACTGCTCCAGCTTCTAGACATCAAATGAAATTTGAGAATAATCCAAATTACCTCTGAAAGTACAGCTGCTGTTTGTAAATCCTATGAGGGACTAAGGTCAAAAGGTTAAAAACTCTAATTAAAACCAGTGGGAGCTTTAAGAATAATACATCCAAAATACTTTGTCTGCTGACTGCTTTGTCTACAAATACAGTCAGAGAAGCTTACAATGGAGAGATGAGAAAGGAAATTCCAGTGTTGGACAAGAGAGCTGATCATGTTTTGATTTGAGGAGCAACAGGATGAGGCAGGCTGTGAAAGTTGGTGCTGCTCTTGGCTTCTTGGTGAAGTGTAAAAACTTGGCTGGCTTTAGAGGTCTATTATTATTCAGTGGTAGATCTAAAACATACAGATGGTGGAATATGAGGGGACTCTTCTGATCCCTGGAGGTCACTCACTCAAACTCCTGCTGCACAGATAGAAAGCTTCTTATGGGCACTTCTGATCAGCTAAAAGGTTAAATTAGAGTGCAGTAAAGCCTGTGAGCAAATATCAAACTCTTAAAATGTGCAGTAAATCTGTAATATTTATTGTAGATGGTAATCAGTAATCTGATAGTTGTCAGATCTGTTAAAACTAACTGAAACTTCTATGTACTAAAGGACTTACTTTCTGCTTTCATTGTTTTAATTAATATGGCTACATTCCTTGCATACAAGCTATAGATTATAATAAATAATGTAAATATCGTCAAGTTGACCATAATCTATATTTTAATAGACATTTCCATACTGACCTGTGATAGCAGTCGAGGAGCTGCACATAGTGTGAAGTAAAAAAAAAAAAAAAGGGATAAATTAACATGAACTTCACCTTTTATTTTCATCTTTAAGTGACACGGGATGGTATAAAAAATAATCATATACCACACCCTGCTTTGCCTGGTGATATTCGCTTATTGAAATGGATTTAAACAACTCCATTAGCATGCATTAGTCAGCTGATGCTTGGTTCGGTAGCATCTCTTTAGCCACAGCTTATGTTTCCCACAACAGTTATGTAACAACCAGGTTTTGCACAGGTCTAACATCTTCTTCAACAGAAAAGTATTGACAAGAAATGTACATTTACATCTATTTTCTCTTGCCAGAAATCTTTCTTTTTTTCTGTCACTCGATCCCTCCCTAACAAGGAATGCCATCAGAAACTTCCTGTCTGGTGGATTTTTCTTTTTCTTTATATTTTTTCCTCCCCTCTGCCCTGCTCCCCTTTCCCTTCACTCTTTGGGGGAAAAAGCTGCTTCCTGCCCCCCTTTGTCCAGCTGGTGGTTTGAATAGAAACTCTTGGAAAGATTAGTGAGATTCAGCGCCAGCGTGGAAATCTGAACAGAGCTGGTAGTCAGATGAGAGCTTGGAGGAGAGGGGAAGTGATGCCGGCTTCACGCTGCTCCTGATGTGTAATGAGACCAGTACTTAATAGCTCTGTCATGCTTCTGCTTTGCTAAAGCAACCCAGAATGAGAGCACAGAAGATGCTGTGTGGGAGACTTACCACTGCAAGAAGAGGTGTGATGCAAATTGATATATTGCATAACAGATTCTAAAAAATTGTTTTTGGAAAATATTTTGTATTTATTTATTGTCAAGCTGGCCTAAAGATATAACACAATTTTTATTATGATTAATATATTTTGAGTAAAAAACAGGTTGGAATGATTGGATCAATTACATTACTGTTCAAGTAAAAATAAAAGATCAAATTTCAGCTTCCCAAAATGCACTGCCACATCCCTCAATGGTATTATACTGCCTTCGCCATATGAAAAGCACTAGACAGTACAGCTAAACTCTTCCCTGACCCAAAGACTCTGAGGCAAGTTGACCTTTTGTCCACAGGTTTAATGATTTCAAGGAAGTGTGAAACTGAAACACACAAAAGGGGATACAAGACTTACAACATATTCAAAAAATATTTAACATCCACCGCAACAACCAAAAAATGATGCAAGAAATAATGATATATAATAATATATTAAACATAACCTACCCACAATGCTTCGTCCGGGCAAAGATAGATACAGATTAAACTGGATTGATTAAACACATGGGTGACATGAATCTAACGCAGCTTGGCTTCCTGGCCGAAGTCACATGACATGCTGCTGGGCCACACCTCTTAAAGGGAAAGCCCCTCCCATATACACACACATAAATCCCCAACAACACACTCCCCGCCAGGCATGCCCCCATGCCACACATTAGACTACAACAGTCCTTAGTCGTTCGGAGAGAAGAGAAGCACTATCTCTGTGACAGGCCTGAGGAAGAGTGAAGAACCTTCTGCTTTGCAGACCTTGACCTCCACCTTTCTGACCTTGCCATCCGTGCTTGGGAAAGTCTGTGTCACAAGTCCAAGAGGCCATTCGTTCCTTGCCAACTGAACGGTCTTGAGGAGTACGACACTTCCTTGTGTAATGTTTGGTTGAGTTACCAGCCACTTTCTGCGTGGCTGCAAGGTTGGGAGAAACTGTTTCCGCCAGCGGTCCCAGAAGGTGTTAGATAAATGTTGGACCTGGCGCCACTGCCGCTTGTAAAGGTCAGAAGCTCCAAACTCTCCTGCAGGTGCTGAAACAATGTTTATTTTCTGAGTGAGTAAAGCAGCAGGTGTTAGGATAAATGAATCATCAGGGTCAGTGGTCACAGGAACTAGAGGTCTAGCATTAATGATTGCTGCAACCTCTGCCATGAAAGTTGTCAGGACTTCATGAGAAAGTTTGTCTTTCATCTGGAGGAACATAGAGTCAAGAATCCGTCTTGCAAGTCCGATCATCCTCTCCCAAGTCCCGCCAAAATGAGAGGCATGTGGAGGATTGAATGTCCACACACAACCTTGATCTGACAGGTATGTTTGCACTGTGATATTGTCCATGTTGGAAGGTATGTTCAGCTCTTTACAAGCACCGATGAAGTTTGTGCCACGATCCGAGTAGATGTGTTTGACTGGTCCACGAACTGCAATGAATCGCCTGAAGGCATTGATAAAGCTAGATGATTCAAGGGATTCAATGACTTCAATGTGAATGGCTCTCACACTCATACAAGTGAATATTACAGCCCAGCGCTTACTATGTGAAAGACCACCTCTTGTCCGTCGTGAGCAGATGACCCAAGGACCAAAAACATCAAGTCCAATATGTGTAAAAGGAGGATCTGTAGACAGGCGAGCTGCAGGGAGGTCAGCCATTTTCTGAACACTAACGGGAGCTCTAAGTCGTCGACAGACCACACAGTGATGGATAACGCTGCTTGTCTTCCTCTTCCCACCAATAATCCAGAAGCCGGCAGACCGAATGGCACCTTCAGTAAAGAGACGGCCCTGGTGATGTACCTGCTCGTGGTGGTGTCGAATGATCAATGTCGCAATATGATGCTGTGCTGGAATAATCACTGGGGTTTTCTCACTTTGACCAAGGTTGGAATGCTGAAGGCGACCACCAACCTTTAGCAGACCGTCCATGGCAATGAAAGGATCCAAGTTCTTTAGAGGGCTGCTTTGTGGCATCTTTTTCTGTTCCTGAATACACTTAATCTCCTGGGAATATGTCTCCTCTTGTACTGATTTGATGATGATGGCTGAAGCTTGATTTCTCTCCTCAACACTGACATGTGACTTGCAGTAATGCCAGCCTCTGCAGGAATTGCTTTGTGCTGCCTTGACATGAAAAAGATGTGTTATGTGTACAAGGCAGGCCACTGCACAGGTGAGTGACTTCCAGGAAGAAAATCTAGCAAATCGTTGAGAACCTAGATGATCAGGGGATGTTGTTGTGCTCAAAGTAGATGCCAAAGGTCGCACATCAGGATCTGTATCTGGCTCAACCAGATCGCAGCTTCTCTTGGAGACCACTGCCTCAGGCAAGTAGAGAAACTTAGGTCCAGCCAACCAGTTGGTATATATGAGTCGACCAGCAACAACAAACCGGGTTGCATGATCTGCTGGGTTCTGATCTGTGGGTACAAAGTGCCATTGATTTGGGTTAGATGATCTTCTGATCCGTAGTATACGATTACTGACGTATACGTAGAACCGCCTGGTTTCGTTGTGAATATAGCCCAAAACGACCTTACTATCTGTATAGTAAGATACATCACTAAGCTGAAAGTTTAGTTCTGTAGACACTAGGCCAGCTAGCTCAACAGCCAGCACCGCTGCACAGAGCTCTAATCTGGGGATTGTATGCTCTGGACGTGGGGCTAGTTTGGCTTTTCCCATGACGAACCCAATCTGATTGTTACCTTCACCATCTGTGACTTTCAAATACGCAACCGCAGCAATAGCTTTAGTTGACGCATCACAGAATACACACAACTCTTTCTTGTCAGCGGCTGAAGGTGACATTTTGGTGTACAATCTGGGAATTGGAAGTTGAGATAGTTCGGTCAAAGAAGCTCTCCATGCAATCCAGGCTTCCTCTCCTTCCTTTGGTAGAGGGGTGTCCCAATCTCCACTACCTGTTGTGAGCTCTCTTAAGATTGCCTTGCCATGGATAGTGATTGGTGCTGCGAACCCAAGAGGGTCGTACAGACTGTTGATTGTAGATAAGACACCACGTCGAGTGTATGGCTTTATCTCCTTTGAGACACTAAAGTGAAAACAGTCTGTCTGGAGGTTCCAGCAGAGTCCAAGACTACGTTGCATTGGAAGCTGATCAACATCAAGATCTAGCTCTTTCAAATCACTTGCCCGATCAGATGGTGGAAAAGCCTCCATGACTTCCTTGCTGTTAGCTGCGATCTTGTGCAGTCTCAGGTTTGACTTGGAGAGAACATCCTGTGTTCTTTTGAGCAAGCTGATGGCAGCTTCAGTTGTGGGTAGAGACTTCAGCCCGTCATCCACATAGAAGTCATTCATCACGAAATGCTGAACATCACTGTCGACATGGAACTCACCACCTTGAACAGACTGGTGCAGACCATTGATGGCCACTGCAGGAGACGGTCTATTTCCAAAGACATGGACTCTCATCCGATACTCGACGATGTCTTTGGAGAGGTCATTGTCTTCAAACCAAAGGAAACGTAAAAAGTTTCTGTCCTCTTCTTTAACTAGAAAGCAGTAGAACATCTGCTCGATGTCTGCTGTGAAGGCAATTGCTTCTTCTCTGAAGCGAATCAGAACTCCGAGGAGTGCATTGTTCAAGTCAGGTCCAGTTAACAGTACATCATTGAGTGATATACCATTGAACTGAGAACTCGAATCAAAGACAACCCGAATTTGTTTTGGCTTTCTTGGGTGGTAAACACCGAATGTGGGCAAGTACCACCTTTCTTCATCTTCACTGAGTGGAGGAGCCAACTCAGCATGGTTATTCTTGAACATTTTGTCCATGAAGCTCAGGAAGTGCTCTCTCATTTCAGGCTTCTTCTCAAGGTTGCGTCTGAGAGATGTGAGACGCTTCAGTGCATGAGACCTATTATTGGGAAGCCGGGAGCGTGGATGTTTAAAAGGCAATGGTGCTATCCAACTATTGTTTGAGTCTTTGCAAAGTCCTTCCTGCATTATCTTCATGAAGTACCCATCCTGAATCGAAGGTGCTACTTGGTTGTCATCTTTGGTTCTCTGAAACACCGAGCATCCTAGATGGGCAGCTTCACAAACAGATGACTCCTCTGAACATCCTGGAATGCGTTCGTTGACTGAAATTCCACCATATGTTTCCTTAACATGAAACACATTTGGACATGATTGGAAAAGTGTTGGACGTCCAATATCTGAAGCAGTGGTGAAGAAGGTACACACTGTTGGTGGTTTGTGCACGTTGCCCAGGCATACGTTGCCTACTATCACCCACCCCAAGTCCAGCTTCTGTGCATAGGGCAGGTTGTGTGTGCCGTTCACCTGTTTGCGGACTTTGTGAACACGGAGAATATCACGGCCCAGAAGAAGCATGATTGGTGCTTTTGGATCAACCTCTGGGATCAAGTGCGCCAGTGACTTCAGATGAGGATGGTGGAGTGCTACATCGGGAGTTGGAATCTCATCTCTGTTGTTTGGGATGTCATTACACTCTATAAGACTTGGTAGTGGGAGGTGGACAGTTCCATCCAGAGATTCCACTTCATAGCCGGTAGCTCTTCTTCCTGATACTTGCTTCACTCCAGCGCATGTTCTCAAGGTGTAAGGAGAACTTGAACTTGTGTCACTGAAAACCTCAAAGAACTGTGATGTAACTAACGAACGGTTGCTTTGTTCGTCTAAGATGGCGTAGACTCTCATAGCCTTGTCCTTAGACCCAGATGGATAAACCTTTACGAGGCTTATTTTAGAACATGATTTCTCAGCGAGATCTCCACCACAAACTTGAGTGTACTGGGCATTGACCTGAGATTGAACAGGGATTTCAAGCTCCCCGCCGTGCCTTGATGCAGGATCTACTTCTACTGCCCAAGGTGCTGGCCCAGGGTGAAGTACTGTGGGGTGCCTTTCGCTGTTGCATTCTGCGCACAGAATGTTAGCTGTGCAGTTTTTTGCGACATGCAGTGTGGAGGAGCAACATTTAAAGCAAATATGATTCTCCTTCAAGAAGTTCTTACGATCTTCAATGGACTTCTCTCTAAATGCTCGACATTTACGCAGAGGATGTGGCTTTTTATGCAGAGGACACATTTTCTTGCAATCGTCAGATTTTGAGAAGAGCTCGTTTGTGTTTGAGGTAACTTCAGTTTTGTGCGTAGAAACCTCTCTGTGTCTGTTCGCCTTCCAAGCTGTCCGCTCAGCCTTTGGAGCATTCTCCTCTTGAGTGTTGAGATTAAAACTTGGGTCGTTCCTAACGCTTGCTTCTTGACTGATGAAATCCACGAAGTAACCAAATGGTGGATATGAGACCTGATATCTTTGCTTGTATAATGAACCTACTGATGCCCATTTTTCCTGTAGGTTAAAGGGTAGCTTTCGCAGGATGGGATTGATGCCTCTTGCCGTGTCAAGGAAGGTAAGTCCAGGTAAGTCTCCTTCGTCCTTAGCTGCCAAGAGTTCGCTTAATAAATCACTCAACTTGAGTAACTTGGAAGAATCTTGGTTCGTTATTTTGGGAAACGTCTCAATTCGTTTGAAGAGGGCGTCTTCTATAATTTCTGCAGAACCATATGTTTGGTCAAGCCGGTTCCAAATCATAGTCAGTCCTGCGTCTGGGCGGTTTATGTGGATCGCTCTAATTTGCTCCACATGTTCGGCTGAATCTTTGCCTAGCCACTTCAGCAGAAGATCCATCTCCTCACTGGATGTCAAATGTAAACCATGGATGGCAGACTGAAATGATCGTTTCCAAGCCCTGTAGTTCTGAGGTTTATCATTAAACTTGAGTAAACCCGTAGACACCAGTTCCCGTCGAGCCAGATAGCGAACGAAGTCATTCACGTTCAAATCGTCAAATTTAGGATTTGAAAATGATGAATGTGGGGGATGATCACTGACGTTCACTTGTGGCATGAAGGGTCGTGTTGGAGTAAAGTGATCATGTTCGAGTCGAACTGTGTTTTTCTCACGAGTGAGCTGCTGCTGGGGAGTCTGGCAAAATAACTGGGTTCCAGAATCATCTTTCTTTGGAATGAAAGGCTTAACGTCTGGCATAAGATGCATAGGTGAAGCCTCAGCATCTGGCTGCGGCTTTGAAGGAAGCGTGAGTTGTTTATCCACATCCAACTGTTGAACGTGGTTGAGAACGTACTCTTTCGTTCGTTTGGTGGCTTCTAAGGAAGGTATTTCCCAGTTAAGCTGATTGGATGGATTTTTTTTCATATCGGCAGCTGCTTCCAGTGCTTCAGCTTCAGCGACAGCTGCAGCCGTTTCCTTTTTTATGCTCAGAATGTCCATTGATGCTTCCAATTTAGCCTTTTGCAGTTTTAAGTTAGCCTCCTCTTCAGCAAAGGCGAGGCGTGCTTTTGCTGCTTCCGCTTTTGCTCTTGCTTTAGCAGCAGCAGACTCTGTAGTAGATGCTCTTGACTGTACAGAAGAACATGAAACTTGAGATCGTGTCTCCCACGTTGCAGCCTCCTCTGTCATAATTACTTGTTTTCTTGTTGTGATTTAGAGAGGTGAATGTTGTAATAATAATTCACTGGCTGGGTACGTTGATGCGTATTTCGAGTCTTCCAGCTTAAACTGCGATGTCTAGCCCGCTGAGAAGTGTGGTTTCACTATACTGCCTTCGCCATATGAAAAGCACTAGACAGTACAGCTAAACTCTTCCCTGACCCAAAGACTCTGAGGCAAGTTGACCTTTTGTCCACAGGTTTAATGATTTCAAGGAAGTGTGAAACTGAAACACACAAAAGGGGATACAAGACTTACAACATATTCAAAAAATATTTAACATCCACCGCAACAACCAAAAAATGATGCAAGAAATAATGATATATAATAATATATTAAACATAACCTACCCACAATGCTTCGTCCGGGCAAAGATAGATACAGATTAAACTGGATTGATTAAACACATGGGTGACATGAATCTAACGCAGCTTGGCTTCCTGGCCGAAGTCACATGACATGCTGCTGGGCCACACCTCTTAAAGGGAAAGCCCCTCCCATATACACACACATAAATCCCCAACAACACAGGTATATAGGATCAAAGTGACAAACTTTGCTACCATTAAAGAGGTAATTGAGCCTTGAATGCATTTCACAGGTCAGCAACAGTTTCCCTTTTGGGTCAAGAACCGTTTATCTGTCAGACTGATCCTTGTTTGGTTTGAAAACTGTTTTAAATGAAAACCTCTTGTCTGTGCTGCCTGTCTGCTTGTTGTTGTCTTATAATCTTGCGAGCTTTGTGTGTGCACGTGTGTGTGTATGCTATGCACATCCAGATAAGACAGTCTGTCAGGCTTAGGATTGACCGTCTTGTCTACTGACCTTGCAGAAAGAAGTGAATGAAGGGAGGCTTTGGTGCAGTTAATCTGCTGGCTTAAACAGATACGCTGAAAACATACACATACTGCCACTACGTTTCTACAACTGTTCATCATGTGGCTACTTAGTCATCCTTATACCCATCTCCAAGGATTAGTTATGTATGTATGTATTTCTTTAATATTTTGTAAATATTACATTAATCAATCATATGGCAACCTTGCATTGCATAACATTTTGAAAACACAAATCAGAATTTCAGATAATATTCTCACAGATACTGTAAGGAGGGAAATATTGTGGCCCAGCTGATCTGATCAAAATATCTGGTGTCTAAGGGAGGTACCATCATTTCTGAAATGAAATAAAAACAATGAAAACAAATATTAAGAAGTTGATGCAATCAATTTTTTAGTGTCACATGCTGGGAACTAGGCTATATTAGGAGGCAAATCTGTGTCACAGTATTGTGTATATTTCTCTCCTGCTAAAACACTGCACCTTCATTACATCCTTGGAACGATGGTTCTCATTATGCTGTTTACAACTGTTCTGAAGAGCACTGAACTAAGAAATCGTCCGTATGATAAGTTCAGTAGACTCACAGTTCCACCAGGTGTTTGCTGTCGCTAGTTTGGGGGACATTAAAGGATTTGTTAAATATACATGAATGATAAAAATAGCACTCCAGTTATACTGTGTATATATATATATATATATATATATATATATATATATATGCTATTTTTTATTTTTTTATTTTTTGAGGGAATAACATAACATGATATAAAGTTCAAAAAAAGTTTATTTTACATAATAACACCCCTTTGAGATTTGAAAGAGAAGAGTGAGGGGGAAAATGTGGATTATTCACAACTGATAGCATCAGAACAATATTTACTAATAATTTCACCATCACATGATTTTCTAATCATGCAATCCTAGTCACATATTTTTGATCACATGGATTTCTCTCTTTTGTTGTCACAATTAGCTAAATGACAGCTTTAACATTTCCTATGTAGTATGTGATACAACACAATGTACTTCAATCAGTTTTCAGAAAAAAGAAATCATCTGATTTTTGTAGATTTAAAAAAAACAACTAGTGAATTTTATTGCTACATGTCTGAGAACTGAGACTGTTTGAAAGGCGGATTTTTAGGTTATTGTTGGCATGTTGTAAGCAGTGTTATTATGCTGCTACTTCCTAGAACTATTTCCTATTTTTAACAGAAGTAATTCTGAATAAAAAAACATATCTGACATTTGGTGATCTGTGATTAGCTGTATTTCCTGGCCTAAACTGTCAGCTTAGCCCGACTGAAGCATACGAACTGAAACATACAGTCTGGTCTACACCGACTTCTGCAGTCACAGTCACAGTAAGAATTAATTTTGTCTCGAGTTCTTGAGTACTGGGATGTAAAAGATAAATGATGCACCATGCTTACTTCACAGAAGTTCTTTTTCTTCTTTTTATAATTATGACAGAAGTTTATGTACAGTAAGAAATACAGGATTCCCTTTGTCCTGGGGGTTTGTGACCAGATTGACTCTTAAAGATGCCAATGCTTCATAGACTCAGTAGGAAACGCTGCCAATGCCCATTTTCAGACTTACCATAGGTATTTTCCCATGACTTTGCATGCAGGCTAGCTGCTTTGCTAGCTAGGCATTGACATCCGTGAAGATGATCTGTTTCGGTCTTACAAATGTGCAGCACTGATGGTCATGGTATTAATTTTTTTTTTTAGATAATCTTTACCTTCTTAGATAATCTTAATTTCACTCCGATATATTTAAGTTGTCACTACCGCCTCCTGGGAGGGAATAATGTGCTGCTCTGAGAAAAATAAATTGAGTCAAGAGAAATGGAGAGATTTCTCCTCAGAACGTAGATTTTGTGGAGAACTATGTGAAGATATTGGTATCATGTCTTTAACATGTCGAAACATGAAAGTTGTAATATCGCCTTAAAGGTTGTTGGAAAGAAGTACATCCTCAATCAAAATGACAGTTATTGCATTACTATAACCCTAGTAATCAGTATGTTAAAGCTTTGCAACGGCAGCAATTATTGTTGTACTGTGATATCCTGAAAGGTAAGGTAATTTTATGTATATATCACATTTTCAGGAATAGGTCAATTCAAAGTGCTTTACATGAATTAGAAGGAAATACAACAAAACAGCAAACCGATGGAAAGAGCAAAAGAAGAAAAAAGAAAACGAAAAATGTATAACCCCATTTTTGAGAATAAGTAGTCCGTGATTTATAAACTAGTAGAAACTGGGGTATTTTACTGAAGGTTATCATAACGTGAGAATCTTGTGGGCCCCTGCTTGTCACCTGAGATGGCTAAATGGAAAGAAGTAACTATTAGTGAAATCTGTACTTTTCCTGCTGTGACAAGTCAAAGTGTCAGGTGTCGAGTCGGCGAATGATAAACGGTTGTGCAAACAAAAAGAACTGAAATCTGAACACGTAACTATCGTGTTTCTTACCTAAAGTCTAAGAAACTTAAGCCTAGGTTTGTTGTTACAATTTAACATGGTGTAGGTCCACTGTGCAAAGACTTCAGGGCTAGAAGTAAAAAATTATGTAAAATAACAGTTTTTGTGAAATCAGAGTAAACTACTTTTAAACAAGTTCAATATTAAGCTGGATTTATGCAAATCCAGACTAGGGTTGTCTGTCCTATTAGACCAGCGAGAATCTCTCAAACAAAAAAGGTGAATTTGCTAACTAGGACCAAATAAATGAGTTATACATGGCAGAGTGCTTTGTTACATTGCACAAGTGTTAGTTTGGTTGTACTCACAGCCCCCTACATAATGTGTTGTGGGCTTGTTTGTGGTTACAAAAAGATCCTCAACTTACCATTCAGGTTTCTCAGTAATACTCCTGTGGTATCATCTACATTTTATTGTGGTTGTTTTTGCAAGTTTTCCTAGCTCTAGTGTACTTCCTCCATTTAAGTGACAGAATGAAGTCAATTTCAGTATTTTTCAGCGTAGTATTCTTCCTAGATCGGTTTAGTTTGCTGTCAACCGTTTGTAGAGCACTACATCATCCTGTTTACAAACCTTCCTCACCAAGTGTCCCCTTTGCCTCTGGGTTCAACACACTTCCCAGACTAATATGCCAGAGTGCATCACTGTGTATGTGTGTTTGGTAAAATGAGGTTGTGCATTTCTGCATGTCCGTGCATGCTCTGTTAAATTACTCCAGGCAAATCTCTTTTTGTTTTCTTCGTTCTTCTTCACTGCTCTGCTCCCGTTCTCTCTCTGCCTCTATTTTGAGACGCACATGTATGCTCTGACCCAACATGTGCCGATTCTGTCAGATTTAGTCCCAGGCTCAGTGGATTGCACCATATCGCCCTCTAATTTTAAAAGGAATAATAAAGTCAGAGAAAAGTGGTCTGTGTCCCTGCCAGCCTTTTTGATCACCAAGATGCAGAAAGAAAGGGTCCAAAGACCGTTTCGTATAGGTTCTGGCTCGTTTATAGGAGCTGTCAGACATTGAGATCTTTATCTTTTCCCTAAACAATAACCTTTGCCCTCTGTTTCAGCTACTGCCCTTTAACCGGTACCATGGACAGTTATCTTCTCCAGCAGTCTGCTGTTTATCAAATACAAATTTCCTCCTGTTGACTGTGACTGATGTTTTTTTTTCTTTATGCATCTATATTCCCTAGTTGCCCCATTTCACAGTTTGTGGTTTTGACTTCACACATGCCCGTTAAAGGTGTGTGTGTTTGTGTCAGGATGTGAGGGGGCCAGCTGCTGTCTCTGGCCTGACCGATAGCGGCAAGGACAAAATGAGGAGAAAAATGAGGAATGTCAGGAATCTCAAGGGAATCCCGCTGTGACCGTTTCTTGGATTGTTTTTCTGTTGTGCTCAGTCTGTCTGGCTCAAATGTTTATCAGGGATTATATGCCTGGTTTTCTTCACATACATAGGGTAGGCCTACGTCATCCATGCTACTTGGTACTTGTGTCTTACACTTTTAAGTTCCTGATTATATCCATTATTTATTTCTCATATTTAAAATCTAAGGACTCATTAGCTTAAAAATAAAAGCCAAAGTCTTATAAGAGAAATGTTGAGTAAGCCTATAGATATGACAGTAATCTCACGGGAGCTTAAACGTCAGATAAAATACCTCCACATGGCTAGCTAGCGTAGAAATACTGACTCACTTAACAATGTTTCAAAACGAGAGTAAAGATATCTTAAGACCAAGTTAATCCTGTGAGGCCTCCACGCCATAAGCAATGAATAACGACATCTAGAGTCGACAAGTATCGACAGGATTTTAGAAAAACATGTAGCATGTGCTTACCTTGTTAAATATCGTCAGGACGATTATTGAATAAACAAATAAATGCAGTCATTACAGTTGTTATGGTTTCATAACTGCAATAACCTTCCAGTCTTACAGTTTTTATATTAATTTCAGTGAGATACCCCGGAAACTGGCTGGAGATTTCTCCAGTTGTTTGAAGTGTAGAGTAGTGCAACACGCCAGCCCTTCCCTCCCACATGTTGCTCTTCACTACTAGTCAGCTGGCTGAAAGACCACTGCTTCACTTTGTTTTCACTCACAAAAGAGATAAATTCATTAGAGTGGAAATAACTTCTGTGTGGAAAAAACTGTCCTGGTTTGGAAATTAAAGGAGTTCCACCTATGTCTCTTATTATGACTAAATAGCCAGTTATTATTAGATTTTTATACTCTGTGTCCTCTGGATGTGACAAAAGTCAAAACCAATCTAAGTGAACTGCAGTATAGCCATACATTCACTACTCTCTTTCACAATTCAGAATTAAAACGGATATTTTCAGCAATAAAAAAGCCAAAGTGGACTTCAGGGAGTGTAGATGGAAGATGGGAGAAAATGCTGAAGTTACTCATAGAGAAGGAATATGAACAGCATGAGTGAACTGGAAGGGTCAGCCATCTATCACCGGCGTTCAGGTCATTAGTCTGTTTACAGCTGGCAGTGCACTTCCACTTGTCATGTGGAACCAATATCTAATTAAAGCTGAACAAGAGGGGGCTAATTGGGACACTACTCGCCCCGAGGGAGTTTAGACTCCCGCACTGCTTCCATCACCCTGCGAGTCTCTCAACCAACGATATGAACTGATGAGCTACTTTCAGCAATAGCCACCGATTCTTTAGCTTCCGCTGTCAGCTTCTTGAAGAAACTGCTTTAATTATTATGTCATCATTGTGCACTTTTAAGAGTTAAAGGTTTAGTCGGAGACTAATTTGATTTCTCTGCAATTTGAAATTCAAATTAACCTTCTGAGTTAAGATTTCAGTCAGCAGCTGCTATACTGATCACTGGATCAATGCCAAAAGTATTATTTTTCTTTCTATTTTTCCATAAGTTTTACTGCTTCAAAGTGGAAAAGTGTCATAAAACCTTGATGGGTGGCACTTTGTTGACAGCAGTTGTTGATGTGAGGCGTTACAAATTAAATTAACAAACATACTTTGCTTGTCATGAGTCTACCAGTACTGATGTGTGTTGTCGCCCTTAAAACATAAATCTACCTGACAAACACAACTTTATGGTTTTGCAGCTTTCTTTTTCTTTTGATGAAAAGGTAGACTTTTCTTCAAAAGACTACCTTTTAAATGAATAATTGCCTGGTGAACAGATTGGATCTTTGCAGCCCCTCCAGAGTTCCAGTTGACTTCTTGGCTGGTTTTCTAATTAATGGTCTCCTTGTTTCTACCGATATGTTTATAGTTGTTATACTCTTTCTGTTTTTTGGATGATGGATTAAACATCGGTGGGATGTTTAAAGCTTGGGATATTGTCTTATATCTTAACCGAGCTCTTCACTTCTCACAACTTCCTGCTGTGTTCCTTGGTCTTCTGGATGAAACTCGTTCATTGATGAAACCTCACAGAACATCTGGAGTTCCACGAAGCTAAGTTACATGCAAACCAACTGTTTTCCAATTTATTGACTCCTGAAGGAAATTAGTTGCTCTGGATTTTATCTAGAGGTATAATAGCAATGTGGGCTGATTACAAATGTACACCTAACTCATCAGATTATTCTTTGTAAAAATTATTTCCCATGCACTACTTTGGTTTGTCCATCGCAAATCTCTCAGATAGTGACAGTGTCAGAACAGACTGAGATGCTTCATTTGCTGCTGTTTGTTTTAGTCGAGATAGCATCAGAAGTGGCACCATCCCGCCAAAATGTGCATGCAACACATGAATGCTAGACCTCGAACTCCAAATAGTCTGTAATTGATGAGTTGTTGATCTCCTCTTGGGAGAGACTGTGGGAGAAGCAGCATGTTCATCACTCAGACGGTGACAGAATATCATCCATAGCTGTGCAAACACACCAGCTTAGAGTTGAAGACGGCGGGGGAAAAACACAAATCCACCAAGTTTTCATAGTCTGATTAAACATCCAGATGTCCCACAGTCAATATAAAGGAAGCCCTGTTCAATTCAAGGGCGTGTCTAAGAGGAAAAGAAATGCATTCAAAAAAGAAGTATGCCCATAAGGAAATGGTGAAAGGCAAATATTTGTACAGAACAGGCTGACTTTGTATATTTCACTACTTACTTACAGCCAAAGCTCCCAGCATAGCTCATCACACAGACTTTGAAGTTTAAGAAAAGTGCTGATCAATCTGGAGTTATTCAAGCAACATCTGATTATCATTTAGAAACAGGAAAACTTCTAGCTTAGTTTCTTCATGCAGCTTGACAGCACTGTACTGATTTTATATATATATATATACTGTATATATACATATAAGTGCTGAAAGCA
Organism: Xiphophorus couchianus; assembly: GCF_001444195.1. Taxonomy (NCBI): domain Eukaryota; kingdom Metazoa; phylum Chordata; class Actinopteri; order Cyprinodontiformes; family Poeciliidae; genus Xiphophorus; species Xiphophorus couchianus. The sequence goes on from NC_040229.1 coordinate 23,724,132, forward strand.
GCTTTGCGCATTTGTTTGAATCCAAGTATATCTGCAGAAAGTATGCTCTCCTTTGGCATCCTGTCTTAAAGCTGGAGGTCAATGCAAGGTTTCCCAGCCAGATGGGGATTCATAATGCAGTTTGTTCCAAGTGGATATTTTTTAATTTAAAAAAAAAAAAAGCACTTTTCATTCTTAGTTGTGCAAAGTTTCCAAGAGTAGTAAAGGACACAATGGGAAAGAGCCACTGTCGGTATAGAGTGGGTAAAATAAGATGTATTTACGAATTAAAAAAGCTTTTTTGAGAAAAACAATTACATGATGCTATACTTTTGATTCCAGCTTATCAGAAATTTACTGAATTGTATTTTTTTTTTATGAATTGGAGAAGAAAATGGAGTCTTAGCTTTGTGGTACATTCCTAAGAAAAAATATACAACATAGAATCTGAACTGGAAGGAGACACTAGGGCAGATTCAGAATTTGCCGGCATGGGAATGCCTTGAATTTTCTGTAATGAGCTGGAGAGTAACTGAGTTGTCCAGGTTTCTCTTCCCGACCTGTTGCTTCGTGATCCGATCTGATAGGTGGAAGACGATAAACTAGATGAACCTAAAGCCAAACACAAAATTGGAAACGAGTACAAAACCGACTAGTACAGTACATATTTCACGGTTTTGTAATCTTATTCTCTGGCGATCCTTGTGGTAACAAAGCTTTGGAAATCTTTTTGCTTTTCTTTCACAAATGGAAAACATGTTACTAATCTCAAACTGTGTTTTTAATAAAATCACTTAGTTGTAGAATTATCAAGTTTAAGCCACATGTGGCTCTTGAGGCTCCTCACAAAAGCTCATTATGACTTTTAAGCAAAAATAAACATTCTGGATAAAAAGGCAATAAGATAAGCTTGTGAACAATTTGGTTGTTGAACACCTGCATAGAAATTCTACAGCAGAGTGAAGCTAATGATGCATATGGATGGCTTTGAGAGGCATGTCGAGCAAAATCCTTTCAAAAATTTGGGGGAACTTCAAAGAGTTTTGACTTTGACAAAAGATAATTATGTTTTAATATCATCAGATTGTGTTTCACCCCTTCTGCAGAGACTGCCTTGTCAAACAGACTTCCCTCCTCTTTAGTTTTACTCTTCATCTTTATGAGACATGAGCCAGATGCTCGGCCATCACAGACCGCTGTGTGTGTGTGTGAGAAAGCATATGTGATATGTACACTTGGATTAAATGCCCTTTGTCAAATAAATGTTTTTGCGATTCTGCATCTTCTGTGTATTTGTCATCAGTGGGAGTGGAAAGTTTATACAGTGAGAACAACAGAAATATTTTGATTTATTTATAAAGGAGGCATTCAGAGAGATGGACAGAGAGAGTGGATAAATGGTAATGTTGAAGAAGGGAATCTCCTCGAGGCGAGGTAGAGAGGAAATGTTTTATTTCCTCTATCTGGGAGCTTTTTGTACTGGCAGATGAGGCCATGACCTTTTTTCCTCACACACAATGCATCCAGTTTTATTTTCTCTGTTGCAACCCATTTCCCAAAGACCACTAAATGTGTATGCAGTGCATGCACATTGTATCTAGTCACAGAATTGAACAGTCAGCTGTAGTTCCATTATTATAACAACAGAATCCTTGTTGATTCTTTACTTTTTGTCTTCAGGTGAATCTGGTCTCGGTAAATCCACTCTTATCAACTCTCTGTTCCTGACTGACCTGTACTCCAAGGATTACCCTGGACCATCGCAGCGCATAAAGAAGACTGTGCAGGTGAGCTCAGTTTGCTGTTGGACTAGCTTGATTCGGAATCGCAGCTCATTTCAGCGTTTTGTCGTAGAGTTGGTTTTGCAGATGTCAGCAGTAGCTCATTAATCTTTTTTTGTCATGGTTAATTGCTTTTTTTTACTTGGGTTTGTTCTTTGATAGACGATGAGTTCTCTGAATGAATTCCTGATGCAGAAACAAACACAGATGTGAGGATTGTGAATGTGGAAAGCAGATTTTTCTTCAACATTTAGTTTTTCAAAGTTGGTCTTTTTTATTCTTGTCTGGCCATTACCTTACTGTGCAGTTCTGCTCAAAAAAAATAATTGCTTCCAGCACGGTCTGGGCTTCCTCCCCTAGATTTGGATTCTCTCCTGTAGACTTTATACCGGGTCAATCAGGAAACCGAAGAAGTTGTGAATCATGACGTTGATTTTCCGTGCTACAATTTTAATCTGCCTATAGTTTTAGCAATGGCAGTGGAGGAAGTGAACAAAGTCGTTCAGTCCATGTTGGCCACACTTCCAAATATTTAAATAACATTAACAGCCACCTTTGGGTCAGTACTTCTCTCTGTGAGGTAGAGGATGGTTCTTTACAGCACAGGCAATTTCAGGTAAGCTACTTGGCATTGAACTGGTGCATTGAACTGGTGCACACACATACATATCCCCCACCCCCACACAGCCATATTGTTCTGCACTTTGCACTGTCACATTATCTGTACTTTGCCATAATTGGACCTGCTGCTACTTCTTTGGTGTGGTTGAGTGCCTTTAGTTAATTTAGTTGTATATATTGTTATTATTATTATTGTGTGTTTGCTTATTTATACTGTATATATTTGACCTTTTGCACGGGAGCTGCAATGGAAATTTCGTTGAATTCTGTTCAATGACAATAAATGCTATCTATCTATCTATCTATCTTAGTTAATCACGGGCAAATGTTAGCAATTGGGTAAAATTTAAAACCTCAAGACAGTTCACGCCTCCAGGAATCACTTCTCAGTAGCTGAGAGTCCAGACTCTATGTGAAGAAAATTGTACAAGGGGCTGGTTTTTACCAAGCCTGTTTGAAACAGTTTTTAGTTTTGTTCAAAATCAAATTTCTTTACATACAAACCTTTCTTTAGCTTAGATATTTTAAACTGTTACTCTTATAACAAGTTATTATTTCTGCAAAATGCAAATCTTTAACAGTATCTTTTTTTCTTTGTCAGTGATCGTTTTTAACGTATTTCCAGTGTTTTGTTTTTTTTTTCTTTTTGTTTTTAAGCTCTGCAAAGCACGTTGTTACACATTTATTTAATTGAAGTGACTGACGCAGCAGTCTAGCCTATTTTCTGATTAATTTGATTAAAGATTACTCTTTACCCCATGGTGAATGGAAATATTTGCTTCATTCCTTCATTTTTGAACCCTAATAAAACAGGCGTTTTGGATATGCCAGCATACATTTAGCCTCAAACTCTGTCTCCTGCCAAAACTAACAGATAAAGCTGTGAAGCTCAGATCAGTTAATCCAGCCAAGCTTTTTAACATTATTTTGGTCTAAATATTTATGAGGCATGGATTAAAACCGCATTTCTTGTGGTCTCTTAAAAGCTTTGAAAGTATCCTAAAAATGGACTTTGTAAACCCAAATAAAAACCTTGACCCAGATTGTGGTTGAGGTTGCAGTATTTTGATGGACAACAAACTGAGTTGCTGGTTGTCGAGTGTGAGGATCAAAAATAAACCAACCAAAGTTGAAGGAATGCACCAGTACGTCCAAGTCAGACATTACAGCTGCCAAGTTTTCCAGATGTTTATCAGCGCAACATTATGAAGGGCATTATTTATGACTTAATTTGAAAGCCCTACCACGAATACGGACTACTTTGATTCACATTTACACCACAGAAAATGTTCAATGTTTCATTTAGTTATTCTTTAATTTGTCTTTACATACAAGAAAATTCAACCCTCCTCCCTAAAAGTGACCACAGATATAGCAATGATGAGTTAGATATCTGCAAAAATGTCTGCACCATACATTCCTGAGTTGTGACAGAGTCTTTGCAGACGTTTTGTGTGGTTTTTGCCTGCAGCAACTGGATAACGTAATGTCGAGTCAGGGAGTATGAAAAGGTCAAAGACAACAGACATTTCTGACAGCTTTGTTTCCAGTAATTCTGTCTTTAAAAGACAGGAGAAACTTAATGTGGTGAGGGTTAAAAGATCAGCTCTGGAAGGAGACTCCTATAGTTACTAAACTAAAGGTCCTAGTTGATTTTCTGACTCACTAGCTCAAAATGGTAAAAACATATTTTTGATTTGATTAGTTGAGACACAATTGACTTTAAGAACTATATTTTTTTAAGTGAAACCATGCAGATCACCAGCTCAACCAAGCTTACATAGTCATCCTATTTCAGATCTTTTTTTATATAAGCCAGTCAGTCTTGCGATCTGTCAAAAATCAGTCTCATAACAGCAAAATCAATGATTTAATAAACCTAAAAGACAAAAGTACTAATATTGAGGATTACTGTGGTCTGAATTCAGGCTGTTTTTTACTCAAAAGTGGTGGGACCTCTGTGTGTGGTTCCAGAGCCCATCTACAAGCTTGGATGACAGATGAATCTCTGCTCAACCAGCTGTTTCAAAAGGCATAATCAGAGTTTTTGTGCACTACATTTTACTTTTCTCCTTTTCATTGTTTCCAAAGAGTTGAAGCACAAGCACAAAATGACACAGAGATGCTGCAGAATAAGAAAAACAGTTGGGGGGGAAAGGAGGATGAAGGAACTAAGAGGAAAACTGACTCATTTGTGTCCTTTTATGGTTATGACAAACTAATGAGGAGGGGGCAGGCTGCTGTTGGAAGAAAGAAGGAAGAGAAGCAATTTGTTAAAAGGAACAAGTTAAGAGATTTTGGGGGAAACCACCAGGAAGTGGAAGACGACAATAGAAGCAAAAGGAAAGTGAAGGAATTTGAAGAAAGGGGAGAAAGAAACAATGATGGGTGAGGAAGACATCAAACATGGTATAGTTGGTGTCTGTCAGAAGGTATTGGGAATGATACGTTTATAAGATGTGACAGGATTTAAAAAGAAAACGTGGCATCTGGTTGGAGATCAATTATGTCTCTCTGAGGTTTGTGTGAGGTTTTAAGGGCAGAAATGTTCCCACGAACCATCACACCATTCTGTCAATCCTTCATCAGCCCTGGCCTTAAGGCTGGAAAACCACTCTGTGTGGTTAATAAATCCTGTGGCCCAATCACAAACCCCAGCCCACACACTCGTAAATCGCATTTGTAAAAGAACTACAACTCTAATTTACACTTTTGTACACCAGCACTGCGTTGTCTTTACACCTAAACACAAACAAGTTTCACCCACACAAACACACACAGGCCCCACAGCTTTTCCTTCTCTGAAAGGATGCTATTCAGTTTGCTGCTCAGCTGATTAGAAGTGCCTCTATGTGGGTTGGTGAGTGAGAAAACTCAGCAGCACTGTGTGATTGTTCAGAAAGAATCAGTTTGTGGTATCTAGAGCACCGTTTAATCCAAATTACAAGCCTGGTTGTAATTCTTCACATTTTCTGAGGTCCCTTCAGCTGCTTGGCTCTTTCTACTTATCAAATGGTTTAAATAAAAATGATCCTACAGGGAGTATAACTGAAAATAACTAGGACGTTTACTTTTAAAATTTCATGCTGCATCTTAGTTTAGAACCAATCAGAATAGCAAATAAAAACTCAAAGTGGGAGGAAGCACAGCAGCTATAGAACATTATAAACACAACCGGCTAGATAAGGATATTAAAATATACACAATATTTGCAGAGACTTCATTTGTCTATTGAGATGCTGCCAGTAAAAATTTAAGAAAATCATTTATTAACTTCATTAATTTATGTCACATTCTGTGTGTGTGGCTGTTAAATGTAATCATAAACCATGGCATGTAAATCTGCCACCAGATCTGTTGGATATTTGAGTGCGTGCTGGGATCAGCCAGTGTTCCCACAGATTCATCAGTCATTGGTCCTACAATCATTACCACACCCGATATCTACGCCTGTTGTACATAAATGAGACCCAGTGTGCTTTCCCATTCTCTTATTGTTTGACTAAGTGGAGATGGCTACCTTTAATTTCATTCATTTTTAAGTTTTGCACTGCAGTGAATCATAACTTCTCATTTTACTGAAACAGAGAAAGTTGTTTAGTTTTCAAGCAACTGCCATATCTAAAATATGACCTGCTGTACAAAGTGATGGTAGATGACATTTGCCTTTGCATCTCTTCAGCATAGCAGCTTTATCACAATCAAGTCAGTGCATGAGAACAATGCTGCATTCATTGTCTTTGACTGAAGAACCATAACCTCCCTCTCCCCATGCATGCTGTGACTGTGGCGTAGGTTTATGTTCTCCCCTCCAAGTAGGAGTTGGTGTCTGCAGGCGTGTTGGAAAAGGCCTCTGTGGTCTGAGGCTGACCGGCTCAGAGTATTTATATTACAGAAAAATCTACCATGTTTTGTCGCTCACGGATCAGATTTCTTTTTAAATGATGCTTTAGGGCCTGAGGGGAAATTTTTGAGGCTTTCTCCCAATCTGTTTTCTCTTACGGAAACGGTTGAAATAGCCGATTTGGTTTCGGGACAGCTGACATTTCACGCACAAACACGTTCATTTGAACACACATGACATGTGATCAGTCAAACTCAGATATGTCAAATGACTGCGGTGCATGATATATATGCTCAGTTATAAAGTCCGACAGATTATCTCAGGGTTTGTGGAAACCCAAGAATGTTTGTGTTGGAGTTAAAAGGCCGTAGTTCAAGTTTAAAGGGTGATCTGAAAATAACCAGATGGGCCTGTGAAAGTATGCAAGGCAGCAAAAAGCAACAAAGAATCTGTGTGACTGAGGAGCAGCTTTCTGTTTCAACCTTAGGCCACTTGCAAGAATCAATCCATTGTCTAATACCAGTTTACTTAATTAGTTTTTTACATTTTCTGACTTGAGTGTATTATGACACAATAAAGCTAATAATGAAGTTAATCGTGCCAGTTTTTACAATTTCACTTAAACTAAATAAGGTCACTATTGCATACTAGTCATAATGTAACTGTGCACTTTTATTAAAATCTAATAGGAAAAAATGCCTTTGGAGATCAATCATTGCCCACCTGTTTCTCTGCCTATCCCAAAAAAATAACACACCCTATTACTTAACTGGACCGCCTTTTGCTTTGATTACACTGTCATTGAGGCAATAGATCTCTGAAATATAATTTATTTCCATCCATTTCATTTATTTTTCAGTAGTGTCTTGTTGAGAAGACATGAGAGGCAGATTGCAGCACAAATTCTTCAACAGCACATTCCACCTATTAATAGGGTTAAAGTTTGGACACTTGGGTGACCAATCCATTGGTGAGCAGGAGTTGTGGTTAAAAACTCATTGCTAGGAGAAACATAATAATCCATGCCATAACTGTCCAATGGGAGACTCTTACATATATCCTTTATTAAATCCAGGTGGTTACTGTTTTATGTGGAAGTGTATAACGTATAAATCCAGCATCCAGACTGCTCTCCTCTGGAGTCAGCTCTGTTTCTTTCCCTCTGCGAATGTTCCACAGAAGTGTATGCGAGAATGCAAATTGTCTGCAAAAATTTCAAGCTATTTCCCAAACTGGTTGCTAGCTTAGAAAGGTGGCCTGGGGATTCATCAGTTAGTTTTCAGATTTAGGAAATGCATCAGCATGTTGAAGAGTTTCTTACACATCGTTTTTCATTGTCATCAGTTTGGATACAGTTGAATAAACATGATTCAGATTTTAAGTAAAAATGAGTCAGCCAGACTTCTGCCTTTCTAAACTGGCTGTGAACAGGACGGCAAGTTTCCAAACTGTAGTTTTTGGATGGCTCTCTCCTCGGCTCTCTGGACTAACACCTCTCCGCTCTTCTCATTTCCAGCTGTGAGAGTCCATGTCCAGAATGTCTGCTATGAAACACATGTCTAAACAGAACAAAATCCAAACAAAGTTGCCTTCACATGCTGCTAACTGGTATTAATTAGAGAAAATAACTTGAATATGTGTCATCGTGAATAAACTTGGCATTGATTTATGAATTTGGGAATGGAGGGAGGTGAAATGCAAACTGCCTTTAATTTTGTTTTACAGAACAGACAACAATATTTCTCACCTCTCAAAAGGTCTTTGTTGATTGACTCCAAATCCTCAAAATACTGTTAACTCATGAATACACATCCTTCAAATAAATATGCATGCCATCAATGTTCCTATGCTGTCTGGAAAAGTAGAGAATTTTATTTAAGTGTTTACAAAGTCTGGAATACTATGGAAAAATAGTTGCATTTCCAGACTTTCTATCCATGTCGAAATGGTCTTTCCTTCCCATCCATCGTTTAACTAGTTTTTTTGGCCGACCCTCCATCCGTGTTCTTCCTCATCCATCTTTTCGTCTCTCCTTCCACCTTTTCATTGAATTATGCACATAGGACCACTGTCTACTCCCAGTTCAGTATTCATTGGGAATGCCCCAATAAGATAATTTTGTCCAATATCTGATTTTGATTTAAAATTATTGTTTTGGCCGATAACGTATATCAACCAATGTTATATAATTTATATTTAACTTACCCTTCGACACCTTATAAAAGAAACAGCGACACCACTGACTTCACTTCTGCTTCAGTTAAACTCCCCACTATCCTGCCCTATATCACCAACACTGGTACATGACCAAATAAACCAGTTTTCCTTGCTGTTGACTGTCTGTACCCCCAAGATAGGGTGGTAGGAAGTCTGTAGATTATTGTCAGTGCAGTCACATTTATTCACAAGTGTGTGTTTGTATGTTTTAGGTAGAGCAATCTAAAGTTTTGATCAAGGAAGGTGGTGTCCAGCTGACACTAACCATCGTGGACACGCCAGGTTTTGGAGATGCGGTGGACAACAGCAATTGGTACGAAATGCCTATAGTCGCATGTTTTCACCTTTTCCAGTATTCCTCTCTGATCTCTTTCCTCCATCTCACCAGCTGGCAGCCCGTCATAAATTATATCGACAGCAAGTTTGAGGACTTTCTGAACGCCGAGTCGAGGGTGAACCGTAGATCCATGCCGGATAACAGAGTTCACTGCTGCCTGTATTTCATAGCACCTTCCGGACATGGGTGAGTACAGCATGAAATATGAGCTGATCTGAGACTTTTATTTGGAGGAAATGATTTCAATATGGCCACCATGTTTGTCTGGACACCAACGTACGGACGGATGTAGGGAATGTTTGCACGTCCTTGTTTTACAGATGATGAGGCAGTCAGCCAAGGTTTGACCCACAAAGGTTATATAATCTAGTTCTGCACATGCTCAGAAAAGATCCGCTCACCATCACTGAATCAGCCAATTAGAATGGAGAGTCATAGATGCTCACAAAGGCAGACAAATGCCTTCTTCTGTCGTCTTGAAACCTGTGTGTGTGTGCAGCTGTGGATTTGTACAACTTTAAATCCATCTATCCACTTTAAGGAGCTGGGATTTGAATGATCCCTGGAGTGTGAATAAATCTATGGAGTTTAATCTCCTGCCAGGTGTGTAATTTGCATTAATATGTAAATATTTGAATGGCAGCAGCCACAGTGTGTCATAATGTTCCTGCCTGTTAAACTGGCAGAATTTTTCAACATGTAGATTAACTCAGCTATGGTCAGCTATGGTCTATTTGCTCAGCAATAATGCAGAGCGAGCAAATAGACCATGCATTACTGCTTAAATTACCCAGTTTGTGCAGAGCTTTTAACAATGGGATTATGAGAGCGCATGCAAAATAACTCCTGCACTTGAAAAACTGTAGAAATGCACACAAGTAGCTATCTTTCTGTCCTAGATATATGTTCACATGTTGCACAGACTGACAAAATTGTAAATAATCAGGTTAATTTTTTCAACATACCCTCTAAATGTCTTTGACTGTAACTTCAGAGACGTCGACGAAAGTGCAGTTTCAAAGCAGCCGCCTTTCCCCTTTTAAATCTTGTCCGCCGAACAGCTGAAACGCACTCCAGAGCCCCTCCTTCCTCAATTCACAGAAAGCTGTAAAATTTGAAAACGTATAAATCTCGTTTTAGAGGTAAGCTCCAGGCGCGCTTCCAGGCTCGATCGTCTTCCAATGGGTGGATTTCCAAAAAAGTTCCATCAGCCGATGAAATTTTCTCTGGCTGAAATGGGTTTTATTGATGGTTTCTTAAATCACTGCCAGTGTTTTCAGCTAATTTATGTGTTCTAATTCACAGAAATTCTTGAACACTCAATATCTTGTCTCCCTTAAGTCTGAGCACAGACAACCTGACTCCTGTTTTATCTGGAGCTGCTTATACTCAAATCGCTTTTGGAACAGCAGGACACAAACTTCATCGTTTTCTTTTTGTCTGCTGCACACATCTTGTCTATTATAGCTATTTTTGCATGAGCTTCCACAGTTGAATACACACACAAATCAGGCATTGTTTAATTGCGTAAATAGAAATAACTGCATCCATACAGACTCTACTGTTTACTGCCTATTTGATCATATACAATTGTTTTCACTGTAATGGAGCACATATTTGCCTTCCTACACCAGCTCTCTGAGTTCATTGTGTCAGGCGACACAACTAAGCAGAAGACTTATTTGACATTCAGTAGTGAAGACCCTGCAGGGACAGACGGCTTGTTTGTTCTCTTCTTTTGTTTTGGTCTAACTTTCTGTACTCTGTGGCCCTCTGCTGGAGACCCACTGCACTGCAACTTCTTTGCAAAGTGGTGCAATGAGTAGAAAGGTTTAGATTTATTAATGTGGATTTAGTTTTACTGTGAGTAACACTGCCTGACAGTGCTGCTGACCCCAAGTAAAGTTCACTGATGAATGTGGCAGCTCAGCATTTAATTGAGCCTGAATCTTCAGACTCGAGCTCCAGAGTCAGACTACAGAGCTGATTCTCATTTGGAGCTCGTTCTGCTCCAACTGCCCTTTAAAGGGCTTCTGCAGAAGCATTTTTTTGTATAAACGTTTTAGTACTCTATTATTGTCACACTTGTCAAAGAGAAGTATGTACCAGTCACATATTAGAAGTATGTTTCCATTGGTTCATCAACCTGCAGAGCAACAAATCAAATTAGACAAAAAAGCCTGTAAAAAGATAAAGCTTTATGTTGACATTTTATATATAAAACAATAAATAAAAAATTGTGAAGAATGATGTCACACATTCTCATGGGCATGTGCAGAGCTGTTTCCTCTGAAGCACTCATCCTCGAGCTATCGCTGAAACATCCCAGTGTCACCAAAACCCCCATCTGCCCACCACCTGCGCTACTCAGTGTCATCTTGCAATCCTTTTGAATTCAGTTTTAGATTTTGTGGACCAAAGACATGCCTTGACAGACTAAATTAACAGAATATTACCAATTACTACACATTAGTAATAATATTGCATATTAACAGGATAGTTCCAGAAAATCATCACTGCTTTGGTTACATTCAAAGAACCTCCTTAAACTTCATATGCTTGTCATCATACTGTGGTATTTAATGTTCTGTGCAGAGGGTAATAATTAGTCACTCATAGTTGAGTCATAGAATATTTAGTAGTTTATTATAGGTGCCATGTATTCTCACTGTACAGGCCAGTCAGAGATTTGACCAGTTGAAATGCCTTTTACTGCTCTGCCTTTAAATCTTCACAGTTAATTAATAAATAAAACTCAGTACATATAACTTAATACAGGGAGATAAACTTGTGTGCACATTCTGACACATTTGAATGAATGAAGGTCGGTATGTTAATAATCTCCTTTTGACTTTTAACACTTTCCTGTTTTTTTTTTTCTCCACTTCAGTTTAAAGCCTCTGGATATTGAATTCATGAAGAGGCTCCACGACAAAGTCAACGTCATTCCTCTTATTGCAAAAGCAGACACACTGACCCCCGAGGAGTGTCAGCTGTTTAAAAAGCAGGTTTGTATTTGTGATATATTACTTGGTATTAAACATCATTTACCACAATTTAAGTCCAAAAAATATTTATGCTGTTGCAAAACTTAATATTTTTGTCATATCATTAGAAAACGGGGAGTGTCTTTGAACAGTTTCATATTGATTACTTCTTTTTATTTTTAAAATTCATAGCTATATGATGGTGTTGGACAGGTTGAGTCTTATGCTTAATAGTCTGCTTGTTTATAAAACTGCTCAAAGGTGTGTGTGTGGGTGTGTGTGTGTTTGGCTTAAGATCCTGGTTTTAAAAAATATGCCTTAAAAAATTCTTCAACAAAAAACCAACTAGATGCCCTTTATTGACCTCGATAAGTCAGAGGAAAATGAAGTCAAATTATTTATGTCTCAAGGAAACGTTTTCTAATAAATCACAAATTTTTCCTGAAAATGTCAAAATTGTCTTTATTCTGACTTTTAACCAATTTAAGCTTTGTACTGCATTTCATGTCTTTGGGTCTCATATCTTTGATTCTGAGTCGCTCACTCAATTTCAGATCATGAAAGAGATTCAGGAGCACAAAATAAAGATTTATGAGTTCCCCGACCATGAGGACGACGAGGACAACAAGCTCATCCGAAAGATCAAGGTAATTGTTATTATCGGGTCATTATTACATATCACTGCGACTTCTGATACAACTTTTTAAATTTAGAAGCACCATGGTGACACAAACATGTAAAGAGTTCAGTAAGTAACAAAATAGGTTTAGATTTTTGTGAGATGAGTTGTTGATGCAAAAATTAGTCCAAAACTAACTAGACTACTGTCTTACTATCACATGGTTATCAACCCAAGCTGTGTTCCTTCTTGAATGATTTAAGTGTTTAATCCTAACATACACAGGCCCTGGTTAAAATTGTGGTGGACTGTTTTTTCATTATTATGTGCAGATATTTATTCTCAACAACATGCAAGTGACTCCCACTCCATTTAGCCAATTATGAATAACAGTGGTTTAAAATATAGGTTTTGAGCTCTTTGGTTGCTAAAGATCTAACACGTTTTATTGGCATTTGCAGCTCCCAATGTTTCTTCAATATAAAGATTCAAATACCTTCTCTTCTTGTAGTCTCCTGATTTTGTTCCAGTATCATATAAGGTCAGGACATATTCTAGATTTATGGTACTATTACTGCTCCTATCACATAAAATACCATAGAAATATTTTATAGTGCAAAACAGAACCTTTAGGTCACATTTGTGAAAACATACAACACTCAAAATCATTTCAATGTGAAACTACATTAGTCATATGCATTATGATTACTTTACTAGAAACATAGAGTAGTGAAATATTAATGAAGGAACACCCACCTGTTTGACCAGTTGACTTACAATATCACTAAATAGAGAACAAAACAGGCTGTAATCACTCCCATCTGCACGTCAAATTGTGGAACATGTGGAGCCTTCATTGGGTGCAGGCCAGCGTACAACAGGCTGTGTTTTCTACTTGGTGTTGCTATCATCCTCATTCAGAAAACATTATGTTCAGATGTGTTTGATGAGCTTTCACTGTATCCAAACCCAAGGATGTTCCCAGTTTGGCCTGTTGAAGGAACCAAGTAACCTTGCAAGATTGTAAATTCTGAAATCAACTTTTTCTTGTTTGTTTGTATGTTGCTGTTTTTCGTTCTCTCCTTTCAGGAAAAGATGCCTTTGGCTGTGGTTGGCAGCAATGTGGTTGTAGAGGTGAATGGCAAGAAGGTCAGAGGTCGCCAGTACCCATGGGGCGTGGCAGAAGGTAGGTTCACTCCGGGCCAGGTCTGGAAGAGAGCAAAAAGGCTCTGAGTTTGTAAACGACACAGGCGACTAGAAGCAGTGTTTAGCTAAACCAAACGGATGAGAAACCCACGTAGTGTTTTAAGTTTCTGTAAAGTTTCTAATTTGGTTCTGTGTGAACTCTCACTGCACTCTGTCAGGCAGGGAGTCGTGCCAGAAAGAGGCTCAAACATGTCACTGTTTAAAGATGGAAGTGTTTGAGAAGTATCTCACAGGCTGTACTTCCTGTTCGGATGGATGAGGCATGATTTTTCCAGAAAGAATGGGACACGATGCATGTTCTCCACAGTGACCCTTTGTATCCACTCTGTGTTTATTACCGGGTAATGCATCAACTTGTCAAAATGTTGATCAGCCAAACCTTATTTAGAGCTGCTATGATTGCTTCAAGGATTGTTTACAAGTACATATAGAGTCCATATTCAGCGACATAATTATAGGACAGTTTGAAACTATTCTTCAAAATTAATTTACCTACTTCACCTACAGTCCTAGTACTGTCAGAGTAAGTTTAGTATAGTTGTATAACTTTGTGATGTAAACACCTGATTTGTTTTTAAGCCGTTCAGTCTAATTGGAATTGACAAAAAGCTAAATCCCCAGAGGGGAATCATAGGCATTGTGGCTCTTTATGTCCAATCAAACTAATCAAACTATATTACGAAGAAGAAGAAATTGATTTACCAAGTCAAGAAAATGTGTGTTAATCGTAAATCAAACCAAATAAAACCAAAACTCCCTGGACTGAACTCATCTCCATCACTCTTTGATTTCCTCTTTAACCATTGCTGTGTTTATGAATCGTTTTTAGCCTGAGCTATCAGCTTAACCACAGATTTGATGTGTATAGCATTGAATTTTGACAAGTGAGAGGTTATCCGGTTAGTTATTTCCCACCTCCCTTCTGCACCGGTGTACACACTTGTTTGGTAGAGTTGATCCTGATAGGGATTCTGGAAAAGGAGAAAAGACCCGGAGTCCTCTGGTATATCACACATCCTCACCATCAGCTACTATGAACTTTTCCTCTTTTCCTTTTTGTCTTTGATGTTTCAGAAAGTCGGTACTCTGTGTTTATTCTTAAGAAAATAAAGTGAAATACCTTTTTTGTTACTTTGTGGTTGACCATGTATCAGTCTTTCACTGTTTCATTCTTTCTTTTCTCTCTTTTTTTCCTTTTTTTTGTTCTTTGTCTGCTCTATTCCATGACTGACAGAGGGCATTTTTGGTAAACAAAACCATCTTTCACTTTATTTCATCCTCACTTTTTACCCCCACACCTCTTGCCTTGATGTAAACTCCCACCTCCCTCCTGTCAGAATCTGCCCATCCCTCCTTTCCCTCCACTTTTCATTTGCTTTGCTGTCACATCATCAGGCTGATGGTCCAACCAATGCTCGAATCAGACTTGGGCTATAGACTAAAAGTCTCCTTCACACTTCAGTAAATTAATTATGTGTAATCTCTGACATAAACATATCTAGATGAATTTAGATTACATTTGCCTTTCAGATCGGTCTGAATGAGCTAGCGCAATAGTCTTAGTTCTCCCAGCAACTTGCTTCCATCTTTTTGACATATTACAAGATCCTGCAAGGTGCTTTTGTCTGCTTGAAAAAGAGCTGAAAAATCATTTTTAAGCAGTAAAAGTCTTAGATCTGCCCGGAGATGAGGTTTATTCCCAGGTCTGATGTTGTAAATAGTCATGGAGAGAACTAGAGGCTGTTTGGTGCTGAATCCCCATCTGCAACAGAAACGTCACCCTAACGTTACAGTTTCCTTCTTTGCTCCCAGGGCATTTAAACACATCGCCATCGCTCTTAAATGTGAGCCCCGATTCACCCTGCAGCTCAGCTTGTGACGCCGCAGGCTGAGCTGAATGGTGCGGAGGGAGGATGGTGAGAAGGCCCTGCTGTGTCTTTGGATCAAGGACTGGAATCCAACATGCACTAACACATTGCTTATAGTTTCATGAGTAACTGAGGGTATGCTGGTGTACTAGCAGGCCATGTAGCAGCTCATTTAGGAAAATAAGGTAACGTGGCTTGTCATAAATGTTCACTCGTTAGCATTCACAGAGTTTGAATGTTAGAGCTTTAACTTGGTGGAAAGGCGTCCTGCTCAAATGTAGTTCTGCATGTATTAAATAAAAGGCTGTCCTCTTTTTTCATTTAACTAATGCAGTTCATCATCACAGCCTAAGTGAACCCAGTCTAGTATAGAAAAACACTGAAAATACCTGATTCATTTGGAACTGTATTCTGATTGGTTAACTTTTAAAAAACTTTTATCAGACAACCAAGCAGTAGCAGCAATCAGGTCTTTTCTGTCATTTATTAATAAATAAGATCTTTATTTTCATAGTTGAAACTTTTTTTTTTCTTTGACCTTCAGCCCCCCACATAGCTCCTCTTCCTGGTCCCTTACTGAGGCTTGCACCCCCTGCTGGTCATGCACAGAACCTCTTAAAACACCCCCGCCCAACCACCACTCCCCCCCCTACAGAGACCTGTGCTCCTTAGCCAGTCAGTTTGGTCACATGCAGGTTTTGGTGTTTGAGCCGGGCTGAATCTGGGCCAAATGCTGGCCAGTTTTGGGCCACGTGTGAGCCGCACCAATCCCAGCAGCTCCAGACCCAGATTTAGCCCCTCGCTGGGCGCACACAGTAACTCAAAAACCGTACCCCTCCCCTTCGTCAGAGCTCCCTCCTCTAGAAGAGACAGGAGGTCAATGGCTGGTTTGGAAGGCCAAGGGCAACGTCAGCTTAAGTTTCATCAATGGTAAGGTGTCCTCCTCCTCCCCACCCCCACTGGTGATGATGTGCTGCTGAGTTGGTTGGAGGCTAAACTAGAAGGAGCAACGTTCTGAATGAAGAGGAGGCTTGGAGATCCACCGTGTTCAACCTGAGCAGTAGTCTATCTGCAGTCCTTTTCCAGAATCCCGTCTGACCTTATAACCCTGTCGTCTTTGTCTCAGTATAAACCATCTAACTGAACCGTGACGTGTGAGCAGCTGTGTTTGCTGTTGTTTCACCCACAACACCTCTGTTTGTGTGGCATCTGTGAGTCCAGTAGAGAACTGTGGTCGGATGGGACGCTTTTCTTTTCCTACATAAACAAAACTAAAAACATGCTAAAGTTACATTTTTGTATCAGATGCCAGATTAGTTCAAACTGGTTCCAGTGTTAGTCTTTATGTTTGTTTGTTTTTTTACTTGTAGTGCCCTAAAGAAGTAATTTTCACCTTTTTTTTTGTAAAATAATCACAAAGTTCAATACAATGTACTGGTATTTTGTCTGATAAACCAATGCAATGTAATGTAGATGTGAAGTGGGTCAGTTAATATATATATATATGTATATATATATATATAATTGCTGGTTGCTGCGGGTTTGGCATTGTTCGGTCTGTTTTGTTTGGAGTCCAGCAGATTTACCAATTTATCATTAATGATTAGGAGCAAAACTGGAATGGTCTGATTAAGCAGAGGTTTGTCCTCAGGTTGTCCTGTAGGTGGCAGCAGTGCACATACAGATACCCTCAGAGGTTTATTGACTTTCTGAGTGTTTTGCTCTGGGCTTCTTCTGTGAGAAGACTTTCATTTAGAAACTTAAATAGTCCTGAAACTAGGCTAATTTTAATGGAACCATTCAAACAATAAAATTTACTGTAAGACTTTTGTTTTTCTTCTCAGGAATCATTTCAGGCATTATGATTGTGGGAGGAAGCTGCAGCATGTATGCTAATGCTTTAAAATATGAATTAAAAACTCTAGATGAAACCATCCTGTCTGATCACGGTCTGTAATCCTTCTGCCCTTTGTTTTCTGTAAACGTGTCACTACAACAGATACTACTCGCACTTTAAACACTGGCGCCACCTGAACAGACCTCGTTGAATGTAGACCCCTTCCTCTAGAACCGCTGAATGAATGAACACGTTGTCTTCTGTTAGTTTTATAACTATTTCCATTTTAATATCTCTGTTTTATTGTAACGTTACTCAATCCATGCTCTAGCTACTGTAAATAACATCCTGCACATCATGTTAGTCTCAGTCTGTTTGGAGAGCAAACAAATCCCAGACGACTGGAAATCTACTGCAGAAGCTGTTAGATATCCATGTTTCTGCCTGAGTTTCCTCTGAGAAGCACTGAAGATGGATTTGATGGGAGGCATCAATGGTCAAATGTTTGTGTCTCTCACTGCTGCTGCGTTTTCCTCTTTGTTTCAGTGGAGAATGGAGAGCACTGCGACTTCACGGTGCTGCGCAACATGCTGATCCGGTGAGAAACAAAGCTTTACTTCAGCACTTTTAAGTTTGTCCTGCTGACTCTGAGTGTGATCACTTTGTTTTAGTCCAACAGATGGATAAAGGAAAGTGCTGCAGGTTCATTAATAGAGCCGAGTCTGGTAGAAAAAGTGGGAATTAAGATTATACACATTTTTCCAAAACATAAATCAGATCAAATGCCTTATTTACTGAGGCATTTACAGAAAAGAAAATGTGGGATTTTTCGGTTTTTATATATTTATTAAACTAAGTAGAACGATTCGATTTGTTAGAAATTTGTGCATTATTTATTTTAAATTAGTAGTGTTTAGCCCTATAAAGAGCTTCAGGTTTATATAAATGACCCAAAAAAAAAGAGTTTGTGATAAATTATGTATTTCTTTACATTGATGGAAAATGCATTTATTTTCACAGTCATTCTTAAAGGAAAGTTTTTGCTTAGCAAATTTCAAACGGGACAATTCAGAATGAGGGGGAAAGATATAAATCACATTAAAAACATTTTGAAGATATCAAAAGAAATGTCATAAAAACTAAACATTTTATTATTAAAATGCTAATTTTGTACTAATTTCTGTATTTTTTTATTACAATTAAATTTAAAAGGAACCTTTAATCATGTCCACAATGGGGGTTTTATTTTAGATTGTAATATGTAATATTACAATGTAATTTTTTTATATATATATATTTTATGTTTTATTTTTTTATATCTACTATCTAAATCCTTGTAGATGAAGCATCATGTAAAATGTAATTTTTTGTAAAATTTGTCTTTTTTTTTTTACTTTTTATCATGTTATAACATTATTCCTTTTGATTCTTTCATGTATGTTTGAGAAATCCTTATACTGTATATTCTGATGGATTTGGGAGACATTCATGTCTGTTTATTGTCTTTCTGTCCTTCCAAAGGACCCACATGCAGGACCTGAAGGATGTCACCAACAACGTCCACTATGAGAACTATCGCAGTAAGAAACTGGCCGCCGTCACCTGTAACGGGGTGGACACCTCAAAGGCCAAGGGACAACTCACAAAGTAAGACCTCAGTGTTCAAAATTACACTTGAAAGGAGAAATGACTAAATATCTATGCACATATGAAAACACTGAAATTCTGCTTGTTATGGGTGATAGTAACTTAATGTTTGTGATTTATAGAGTAGGGCACATCAGGAGGGTTGGATCAGTTTCTGCTGATGGAAACCAAATGAGACAGAGTGAAGCCAGGGTCCTGCTCTGCGACTACTTTAATCTTTTCTTTATTTCCATGATCCACAGAAGTCCTCTGGCTCAGATGGAGGAGGAGCGCAGAGAGCACGTGATGAAGATGAAGAAGATGGAGGCAGAGATGGAGCAGGTCTTTGAAATGAAGGTTAAGGAGAAGAAGCAGAAGCTGAAGGATTCAGAGGCTGAGGTTGGTGTGCTGCTGATACTGAAGAAACAAAAGTTTCAAATCAGCAGGAACTTATTTTAATTAATGAACATTATATTTTATTATGAAACAAATTAAAAGGAGGCATAGAAATGAGGATAACAATGAAATGTTAATCTCTAAATACTAAAAACTACATCATTCTTGCTAGTTCCCATCAGCTCCCATTTTCAACCTTTCTGTGATGGCATCTAGAATTAAACTTAGTTTAGCTTAATTTAGAGTGTCAAAGTGACACTGCTGTTTTTAATCCAAAGCTGGAGAGGCGCCACGAGCAGATGAAGAGGAACCTGGAGGCGCAGTACAAAGAGCTGGAAGAGAAGAGGCGAGTGTTTGAGGACGAGAAGGCCAACTGGGAAGCTCAGCAAAGAATCCTGGAGCAGCAGAAACTGGACGCCTCCAAGTCAGTAACACCTAGATGTCATATTGGTCACCTTCTGTTCTTCCAAAAAGAGCCAAACATTCTGGTGTTTGAAGTAACTTTATGATCCTCTGTTTAAGACAAACAAGTGACTCCCTGGTGACCTTTTAAAGAATTTGACTCACATTTATCCAAACGTTATTTAGTCTTATTTTTCATTGGAAATGGAGTCCACATGTGAAAGGTAAACACAGTTTAATAAAACATCAGAGAGTTTATTTCAACATGAATTTTATTGTCCTGCTTATTTACAAATACCGCTTATAGGCATTAAAAGAATATTCTACACAAATTTTTAATGTAATTCTTCATAAATTGTGCTTTTTTTCCCTTCTAAAAGTCTTTCATTACTTAAAATATTCACATCTCTAGGTATAAATGTATTATTTTCTGTTTGTAACATAATTTAATTATTTCTCTCTCAGGACAATGGAGAAAAACAAGAAGAAAGGAAAAATCTTTTAAAGCCCAAGTCGACCTCCCAGTTTGGTTTCAAACTCTTCTTCCTCTCCATCTCCTCTGAAGTCTTCGTGTCATGTGGGCCTGAGACCGCACACTCAGTCAGAAATCAGCTTCAACCTCCTCATATCACACGACACACAAGCAGACTCGTCTCTGCGGCGCATCTGGATCTCATGAGGAATGCATGTTTGTGCTTTTCTATTTTCCTGTATTTCTAGACAAAGAGGGGACTTCCTCGGAGTTGACACGTGGCAGGGACCATGCATAGCCATTTGTAAACATGTAGTTGTTCATAGGTTTGCAGATAACCGAATGGTTTCTTTTAACTGTTATGAATTTGACACCTTAAACCATCGCTGAGCGACTTGCAGCAAGGTCGGATAGATGTAGCTCAGAGAAATGCTCCATCAGGACGTGCTTCCTCCAGCTGCAGACAGACTAGTTAGCCAAGATGTTTAACCTTCAGCTGCTGTCGGCTATTGCAACATCTCCATCTGACTCAGGATTTTACTTCTTTCAAAGAAAAGAGTAACTAAAACTAGGAAAATATGATTCTATAACAGTATCTGAGATTTAAAACGTATGTTGGCAAAAGATTCCCCCCAAATAACCATTCTTGTTTTTTCTTGTTGAAAATGTTTTCTGTTAACAGACACAAAGATAATAATGTTCTCGTATTTAGCATTTTTGTCCAGTTAACCAGTTTAAATCAAAATGTTTTTCTTTTTATATGATGAATTTCACATTTTTAAATCCATAAATTTAAGGATTGCATGCTTGTATACATTTTTTTCCCATAATAAAACAGCATGATGAATTTCTGCTATGTTTTTCTCAACACATTTCAAATTAAAACCAGTTTCTATAGATAATCAGGTGTGAAGTTGTGGCTTCTGGCAGGTTGAGGTGTTCAGACATGATTCACTGTGCGGTGGCAGATCTGTGTTATTTTATCAAATACTCAATAATGTAGAGATTTTCGTTCACCTGAAACAAAACATAGACGGGCGCATTCTGCTCGCATATATTTTTACTTCCATCTGTTTAAGACTTTATGCAAAAGCCAAATTGGTGTGAAATCTCTCCTTGTCGCAGTAAATGGAAATGTTTTTACTATCGTGGTGTATGTGTGTGGCGGTTGTTGTCATAGACCTTAAACCTTCATCTCTGGATTTTGGCCAAATTACAGAATTCATCTTTATGACCATTTAAAGAAACTTGCCCAATGAATCAAAGTCTTTTTTTTTTCTTCTTCTTTTTTTTTTTTCAAATAAAAAACACACTTTTTGAATTAAACAATAAAGTTCATATGATTAAAATCCAGTATTTTCCTCAGAGTTGTAATGTTTTATTTTCATATGGTTAAAAAAATACTCTATGTACAGTTGAATATAAAGTCTTTGATTTTGTGTTGAGTCTATCAATAAAGGGACAAACCTGCAGCACATAAAGCATCAACTATATGCATCTGTCGGCATACATGACGCTCCTCTGTTTTTCTTCCATTTCATTCTTTTTTGTTTTGCATTGCATCTTAATAAACCATATGCAAACACCCATCTATACATCTGTCCCCTTAAAGACCTTTTTCATTATTTTTGCATCAAATCTGAGATCATAAGGAACTTCAACGACTGACCCAAATGCATCAGTTTAGCTGTATTTTTTTTATTTGTAATATTTTCTTTTTATATATAAATACTGTTTCTTCTCTTTATCATGTGTTCTATCTCTTAACTGTACATGGTTAATATTAAAGTTATGCTTTAACAACATCTGCTTCTGGGTTTTTCTCTGTAAACACCTGAATTTTAGTCATTTCCAACTTTTTATTGCAATTTCTGTGAGGTAAAGTTTTGTGGGGTTTTTTCTGGAAAAGATGAACAAATTATTGTAAACATTTAGTTTTGAATTTTCCCAAACTACTTGTCCACATGTGCATTTCTGTAAAAAAGAATATCAACTCATTGTATTCCAGTAATTTACTTTAAAAAGTGAATAGGACTGAGGAAAACATACATTTAATAATTTTTGTTTGCAAAGAATTTTTTTAAATCAGCTTTCTAAAGTCATTACATATCTACCAAATCAAGATTATTGCAGAGGTTCATGCAATAATGCAAAATTGGAAATTTTGTAATTTGCCATTTATTTTATGCTCCTACAAAACAGATTTATTTTATTATTCAATATATTTTGTAAAGCACTCTGTGGTTTCTGACCCATAAAAATGCTATATAAATAAAATTTCCTTGCTTCCTCACTAAATTCATAACATTTCACTGTTCTGCAATTTATTAATGAATCAAGTCTCATTCTTGTGAAATAAAACTTTAATAGTAAAGTATCAGAAGTAGCACTGTAATATATATTTATGTGTAAGCTGCATACAAAGTAAAATAATACATGATTAGGATATATGGAAGATTACAATCAGAATCTGTCAGCTGTTTTGTTTCCTCGGTGATGAACAAAGTTTTGAACCTTGCTGTGACACTGCAGAGAGACGTTCTTCATGCCGTTTAGACGGGAAGGGAAGCGGACGTGGCAACTTGCTTCGGGGTTTTCAGGAAAGCTTTAATGGCCCATTTCTGATTCATGTCCACACAGTAGTCTCCTCGTGGAGTGTTGATCCTGTAGAGGGATAAATCTGCTTTACTCAAAAGCTCTTTGCATAAACCTGGATTATCAGTGAGGCAAAAACTTACACAAATCCTCGTTTGGAGCAGTTCTCGTGAGTTTTGGCAATGGACCGAATCTCACCGACCGGAATCCTGCCTGTGAAGAAGTGAAAGCAGCACTTCCCGGGCTTCAAGGCATTTGGTCCCTGAGCTGGAAAGAGAATTTAAAAATGTGTTTACAAGGATAAATAAATCGTGACCTCCTGTAACCGCATTTTTATCATTTATGCCATGAGTAAAACATGTCCTCAAGTCAGAATCAAGTCAGATGCAAACATTTACTCACTAAAACTCTTAAAACCAACATTTTGACACAATGGGCTGGAAACGGAGACCGTTCTCAGGTTGTAATTTTTAATCTAAAATATTTTTTTTAGAAAACTGCATTAACTTTTGAACTCTTGATAAGAACATATATTCCTACATGCCATTTGCGACTTTTCTAGATTGTAAAAGAGGACGTTTTGAAAATGTTTGAAGATGTAGGTCTCCTGTGAAATTTGTTTTTCGGTATTTGTGTCCGGATCTTCCTCTGAACAGGTATTACAACCGTGAACGTTTGGGAAGCTTTCTGTTTCCTCAACAATACTTCTTGGTTTTGGCTCTGCATGTTTGATTTTAGCAACAAACCCCCGTTAAACTTTATTGTTGCCCAACGGTTGGCTATTTGATGCTGGTTCACTTGGAGTGAATCAGTCATTTTAAGAACATTCCTTATTCAGCATAGGGGGGGGAATTACATCTTCAAAGATTTGACGAATGCAAAATAGGGTTGCACTGATTGCAGTTTCCAATTACAGATCTATAACCTGACCTGCCAATTCCGATTTTGACCGATACAGAGGATTTTGTCAGAAATGTCGCTAAATATAGCAAGAAAGTCGCTGAGTTGGCAACAGTGGGGTGAATATCGTTAACTACAAAAGTGCAGACTTGACCTGGTGGATGGGTGTGTACTAAACCTCTCTCACGGCAAAGTAAAACTTTTGCCGGGGTAGATAAGACCGGCTTCACATGGAAGTATCGACCGATCACTGATTTCACAAAATTAAGGAAACTGACTGATTTATCGGCTGGCCGATTTAATGTGCACCCCAGATTCAAATTGATCATGGTATAAAAATAGGACATAACAAGAGAGCCGTGATTCAACAGCCACTATGCTTCGGTTAGTGTAATTCCACTGGAATACAGTGTTGTATCGCTTGGCCCAAAACAAAGAATCTTGCTTTAATCACTTGAGAAATGTTGTCATCTTGCCTCAGGTCAACGTGTTCTCCAGGCCATATAATCTTTTGCAACAGTAAAACTTACATTTGATGTTTCTTAGCAATTTCTTGGCTTCATCTAGTTGCTTCAGCATCATCCAAAGCTCATCGTTCTCTTTTTTTTTGTTCCATTTTAAAGCGTTTGAGATCATTTTCAGCTGTGCAATCAGTTCATTTCTTCACTTCTGTATATACTTCCTCCTCTCCAAACCAACTTCTTAATCAAAGTATTCTGCTTCTCTGATGTGACCCTTTCTACTTAGATTCTTAGAGAGCAATGCACTTTGACCAGCACTGATATCAAAGTGATATCAAGCACTGGGATTACTCAGAACAGTGATCCAAAGAGCCCAAGTAACTCCAGCTATTAATGACTCAAAATGAAGATTTTGGAGTGGCCTAGTCAAAGTCTGGAGTTATAATATAGGTTCTTGGCACTCAAAAATAATTCACTGTGATTTTAAAACAAATCTGCAGGTGAGATGGCGCCACACGTCCTCTGCAGCATAGACATACTAATAAATTTACAAAGGATTATAAGTAGAGACGCAGGTAATTGGCAATTACATTTTCACATATGACCAGATTGGCTTGTATAGTATTTCTCCGTAAATTTAACCATCCTTTGAAATGTGCATTTTGTCTATGCTCTGGTTATCTTTCACACTAAAATTATTTTTGAATCAATAAAAAAACTAAAACAGCAGAAACCGGTGAGCGTTTGCTGGCTGTTGTGTGTGTCGGGGTGCAGAGGGGAGCCAGACTTACGCATTGCATTGCAGCAGTAGACGGCGCACAGCAGCAGCAGCAGTCCCACGGTGAGAGTCTTCATGTTTGCTTCTCTTCAAAGGTGGCGGCACGTTTGAAATGATCTATCCTCGAAACCTCGACCTATATTAGCTTGATTGAGCTCAGATCTGCATATTCATGAGCTGAAGGGAACTTTTTTTGGAATTCACCCGCCGTCGATGAACTTTGCTTCGAAATCAGGCCAAAGGAAGTCGGGGGGTTTGGTGGTGACCCTTTTCCTGGGTACCCAATGTACGCAGCATTTCCATGTGCTGTGGAGTTACATAATGTTTTTTCCTGATTGTTTCCACCGTGTAAATCCTTTGAGCACACTAGAATGAACAGCGGAGTCCGTTTTTCACAAAGTGAGCCCGGCCTTTTTCAGCGAAAGCGTTTTAAGGCCGTCAGTTCATCCCGCAGCACCCTACAATTTAACAACTTTAGTACCATTAATGGTACTGAGAGATAAAGCAATGTGTTTTATCTTATGGTCTTAAGAATTCTTCTCTCCCGTAATGTTGCTTCATTCAGTCGACTGAGATTTGCAAACATTCTCTCCACCTCTGGTTTTCGATTAGGTTGAGACTTTGACAGGGCCGCTCCAGTACCTTAACTGGTATTTTTTTCATGTTTGCTCCTGTCTGGGTTTATGTTTCTATTGATGATCCGTTTTGAGCCAAGCTTCAGTTGACGAATAGTTTTACATTTGACTCCAGGAGGCTCATCACGCGGAGTTCATGTTCAATGACTTCAAGAAGCCCAGGTCAAATAAAACCCCACATCATCACCCCTCCAACACCCTGCTTGACTGTTGCTGTGATCTTGAGCTCGTCTATTTAAACAACATTGTTCCAGTAGTTTTGTTCTTCATTCAGGTTCATTTTGGCCAACTATATTCATGCTGCCTTGTTCATTTTGGAAAGAAGAAGTCTATCCTAGAAACCAACAGGAGCCAATTTGGACATTAATTGTGCGTGGACAGCGTGAAAAGTGTCACATGATATTTATTTATTGCTGTTTCATGTCTAATTAATGACCTTGTTAGACATCTGCTGGCCTTTATTGAGCAGAATGTGATGCTTTGTTGACACCAGACATAAAGCAGTTTTCAGCAGAAGCCATTTCAAATTGATTCTATGACATGCATCGGTTTTTTTATAGTTTCATATTTTCTTTTATCTGTTTATTTTTCTGTGTTGTATTTGTTGCTGCTTTTTGGTGAGGACTCCCCTGAAAAAGAGGTTTTTAATCTTAAAGGGGGGAGGGAGTTATCCTGGGGGAAGAAAAGACAGCAGTTTGCTCACTGATTGTGTATTTACTTTTGGTTGCTGCTCGAGATTTAAAAGAAGAATTTGAGACACAGATTTCAGTTTTCAGACTCTAATATTAGAATGAATTTTAATTGAAAGAAATTAGACTCAACGAGTTTCCTGTTAGTTTTACTGGAGTTGAACATGACTGAGATAAATTGTCACTGAATTTAAAGTATACTTATATATTACATTTTTGTTTGGTTTGAAATGTAATTTTGATGGATCCATACAGTCTGTGCCTCAAAGTGGAAGAGTCTTGGTTTCTAGTTTATTAATGATGAAAATGGAGCAGAGTCAGTTCTGCAGCAGTGTTGTTTTGATGAAGAAGGAGCTGAGTGAAGAAATTAAGTTTTCAATTTAACGACTCTTATCTTGAGATGTGGATCGTGACTCAAATGAGCTTCGGCTCTTTGACTTAGAGTTTAGAGATTTGAGTCAGGCACTACAGGTGCTGAAAAGGCTCAGTGGAGCTGGTTTGACACCTGACCAAAAGGGTCCCTGGTCACCCGGATCCTGGAGGGATTTCTGTTATATCCCACTGGGAGACTCCTGAACAGACCCAGAACTCGTTGGAGGGACGACACATCCATGTGAACACGGATCCCCCACAAGAAGCTGGACATTCCTGCTGGTGACAGGAGTTTAATCCGTGACTTGATCTCAGAAAAGTGGAAAACACAGATAGATGGTGGAAATTATTCCTTTAAGCATAAAAATGATTAGTTGTAAAGAAGATAATAGTGCCAACAGTGTAACAGTGTGTGCATCATGTTTCTTTCCATTCTTTTCAGTTCAGAAATACTTTATTAAGCAAAGGGGAAATTGCACTTTTTCTGAAACTCAATGTATCTGAGTTTCTTTAAAGATATTGTGGATGCTGATGGCTGTGGGCACAAAGAATCTCCTGTACCTGTCAGTAAAGCAGCGGCTCTGACGACACCTCTGATTGAAGATTATCTATCGTGTTGTTACAGTCTCGTGAAAGAGATGCTCAGTACACAGCATAATATACAGTGTAGAACGTTGTGGTACCCCATAAGTTACTCTGGTATTTGTCAGTCACACATCATTTGAAAATGAAATCCTCCAGATGATTTTCTTCAGATATGTCCTGATTATATCCTGATGACGTGGTCAAAAGAAAAACTAACATTCAACAGAAACAGCAGTGAAGCTGGATTATAAATAACACACAGCATACCATCTCTACAACTAAATAATCAACATATGGTGGGAGTGGGTCCTGGTGTTTTTCTGTCTTGTGTAATAAGTTGCGCTTTGCTTCACTTTGGCATTAAGGCTCTGACAACATCTAAAATCCAAGACAGTGGGAAAGTACCGATGCTCTGAATACAATCTTTGACCCCAGCTATACCTTCATTTACATATCAGTCTCTCCATGTACCTTTCTGTTTATATAAACTTAAATTTAATTTAAGATGTGGAATATGGATTATGTTCATGAAATCACATTATGTTTTATTAAAGTTAAATTAAAACATTTTCTGATTTGTTGAAGTTAAATAAAACGTAACTTTGGTTTCACAACCTGCTCTCGTCTTATCTCAACATCTACAATATTACTCAACAAAAGAAGTCAAATCAAATTTTTTCTTTGACCTAGATTCACCCACCTCTTGTTCTGAAAGTGGGCAGCCGATGTGATTTTTGGTGAAGATAAGGCCTGCAGGCTGCATCAGAGCGCAGCAGTTTCTTGCGATGCTATCGGAACAAACCATGGCTTTTCTGATGTTGATCTCTTTAAGTGGGACAAGGTCAAATGTTAAGATCCATTTTCTGCAGCGAGCGCAGTGCAGGGAAACCTCACTGATTTTTATCTCAATATGGAAACAGTTGCGGTGTGTTTATGCAGAATAACGCTGCAGATCTCTTGTTCATCTCTGAGAGAACAAAACGTTTTCAGGTGTATTGACACTCTAAAATCCCCAGTATCTCAATAAAGATCTTGCATCATAAAACAAGAGATAAAAAGTTTATGTTAACATCGTTTGACCATTAACTCTTTACAGTTTATACATGGTTTCAAAATGACATTACAAAACTGTTAAAACACTTCAGAATATGTTCAAAAACAGATGTTTTTGTTGTTTTTTTTACTAAAAAAGTCCAACGTGTTTTTAAGCTGCAGGTAATTTTTTGTAAAGATTTGGTTTTTTACATAAATGTTAAAATTTTCACTGCATCCTGATAGTATATCATGAGACAGATGTTCTGTGAAAATCCTGATGTTCTGCCTCCATCCAGTGGTTTTACAGACATTTGCAGAAATGCAACGCTCCCTGTCAGAAACAACCAATCAGAGCCAAGAGTAGGGCTTTAGCGCTTGTCAATCTGTTTCAGACCTGCCATTAACCAGCCATCCAGTTCAAATACTCTCTGGTTTTGTTGTGATCTGCTGGACTTTCAGAATATTTTGATGATTTTGGTTTCTTTATCTTTTGGTGGATTGCTGTGTTTTGTGTTTTTAGTTAATCTTTTATATCAGAGCTTCACTTTACTGGTCTTTTGACCATTTTTTCCTAATTTGTTAATGTACCGTCCACTAATCAGACTCTCCTGTTTAAATACTCCTTGCTTTAGTTACTCCATGTCAGCTGCTCTGCTGTCCATACTGCTGTTAATGCTGTTTTCTGGACCAATTGGTACCGGGCCGCACAAGAAATAATGAAATATTTCCGTTTTATGTATTATTTGAGTCTGGAGGATCTCTTATTTTGAAAACCCTTTAACCGGATTCTCTCTGTTACGTCTTCCGCGCCAATATTGAGCCCACAAGCAGCAAAATGAGTAAGAAACAGATCAGACTTTAGAAAGTTTCTTTGGGAAAGGAAAAGGCCCAGAGAAGAGACAGAATGGATTTATCCCGGTAGGTGATTCCCACATTCCAAGCCCGCTCTGCATGATATGGTGACCGGTTCACTAATGAGGCAATGAAGCTTCAAACTGCTTCGCCATGTAGAGTCAAAGCTCGCTGTGAATAAGCTACACTTCTGGTGTCATCGTCTCTCATCACTCCCTGATGGGACCGTCTCGTTGCAGAGAAACAAGCTCAGGGCTCCCATTGATTTATCGTTATCATGAGTTAAAATGTTCATGAAAGTAAAATGTTCGTTTTTGTGGCGCATCTGTATTTTATTTTGAAGGGATATGTCGACGTTACCATAGCGACCAGAATCAGAGAGCGTTAGAGCAGTGGTAGAGAGGAGTAGAGCTTGTGAGTCTTAAGTCTGATTCACACGGCACGATTTAAGGATTGTTGGCCGGTTTGTGTGTCCAGCCACACGGCAGGAGCAACACACCACAACACGAACCGATTCCACTCAGGAACATCCCGATTCCAGAAGAAGATCCAGTAAAACCACCAACATACTTGAATTTAGAATAAACAAACACGGATGACGATGTAGAAGCAGTAGTGATAGTTTGTGGACTCATTTTAAGCGACAAAAGACGAAACAAAAAGAAAAGGCGTTTGATAAAAGACGGAGGGAGCAGCCGCTCTGTTTGCTGCGCAGTGATTTTTAGGCGAGTTATGTTTTTTCGTAGTTTACAGTTTTAACTGAATAAGCATCCATGTTTATTAAGCACACGATAGTTTCCACATATCATCTCCGATGTCCAACGGTCTCTCGGTTGCGTCACGTCAACTGTTTGGGATTCTACTCCGTGCTTACGTCACCGCGTTTTCTGATTGGCTACCTGTCACATTCACCATTCAACATGTTGCGTTCTCGCTCCCAGTCAGGGTCAGGGAAAACCCCACACGCTGCCATAACGGGGCCAAGACAATCCAACATGTTGAAAATGCCCGATTTTAGACGTGAGCGGCCCCGACGATCTACTGAACAGATAACTTCAGGATGATCGGTTACGATCATCGCCACCGAGTTGACAATCTTAGAACTCGGAACGTTCGTAAGGAGGAAAATCAGGGCCAAAAATGTAAAATTGTGCCTTGTGAACTGGGCTTTAGCGGACACATCATCTTATCTGACTGTTTGACCGGTCCGCGGTGATTAAAAGGTTGAGGACCACTGCACTGAATCACTAAACCTGGGTCCTCAACAAGGCTGAGTCAGATCTCCCTGTTGGATTTCTGTTGTGAATGCTCTAAAGTATTTAATTCTATAAAATACTTTGTTTATTCAAGGTTTCCCTATAATTATTCCTATTGGAATTATTCCTTTGGATTTTTTTCCTTGACGATCAGCCTGATTCTTTGTCCTCTTAGTTTTCAGATGTTTAATTGTCTTTTACTCAGCATGTGACACAGCCTACTCACAACAACGTTATAGATCTTGTTATGACTCATGTCCTGTCTGCAAACGCTCTAAGTTTGAGACGTTTGTCTAACCACAGTTGTATCTTTTTTACTGTGCAAGAGTTTAAACTTTAGGAACTTCCTAAAAGGATTATTTGGAAGTTCAATATTACGTCTGAAGTGGCTTCCAAATGATATTCCTACAGATGTTTTGAAGGTTTTATTGACTTTATTATGATTCTGTTACTTTGTGACATGAACAAGACTTTTAAGACATTCACCACAGTAAAGAAACAGCAAGTCGAGGCATGTTTTTAAAATGAGAGCTAAAATGGAGAAAAAGCATCGAGAAATGTATAGCTAGTTAGAAAAATTACAATACGGCTGTAAAAGAAAGAGATTTCTATTTTCCTTCACCAATTTAAAACAATAAAATAATCAAAGTTCAGACAAAACTATTTCCACATGTCCAGTGTGTAAATCCCCCACCTCCCGTCAGACGTGAAATCCAGAATATAAGTTGGACTTTAGCTTAACAGCAAAGTGGAGATGTGAATCTATAAATCCTTCTCTACAGGTGAGAAGTATTACATAATTTCTGAAAACTTTCTTCAGATTTCCAATAAAAGATTTGACTGACATTGTTCATTTTTTGTTTTTCCATCTCTGCCATCAAATCCTCTTCTGAGAAGTCCTATTGACACCTTAATGGTTGATAAACACAGATTTCTATGTTTCCAGTTTTAGTTTCAGATAGACTTGTTTTAATCAGTTAAACAATTTCCTCAATGATAAAGAGATATCTGAACATTTGTAGTTTAGGTCCGCTCAGACCACAAACACCTGGATCTGAACAAACTGTCTGCTATAACTCCTGGTTATTCCACCAAAATATTGATTTCTGAACTCTTCCTGAGTTAAAACATTAGTGTTGTTGTTTCTAAATGAAAATGAACTTGTGTTTTTTTGTTTGATTTATTTATTTATTTATTTATTTTTGCATTATTTAAGCTTTGAAATCACTGCATCTTTTTTGCGATTTTGATCATTTCTCATTTTCTGCTACTAAATACAAAATATTTGCTTGGAATTTTGAATACATGTCAGTAGTTCATAGTATAAATGAACAATGTTCATTTTACTCAAACATACATTTATAAAAAGCAAAATTAGAGAAACTGGTCATTTTAAGTGACCTCTTAATTTTTTCCAGAGTTGTGTATATATGTGATCCGTTAGCTTTGTAAAGGACCTTATATGATAACTTAATGCGTCATGGATGCTTGTGATGTCAACAGTCAAACTCAGGCTGAAACACACATTGTAAGTTGACAAAATATATTTTGCAGTCCCTTGCTCTATAAATGTAGACAGATTTTGGCCTTTTGGATTTTGTTGACTTTGCTGTTTATCGGGTTTCCTTGATTTTCAGTTTCTGAGCCCAGTTTTTCATTTGTTTTCATTCTGTGTCAATTTGTCATTTCCCCTCTGCTCTTACAGTTCTGCTGTACATACATTCAATTGTTTCAGATTTGCCTTCCAACACGTTTTAGTTGTCAGAAACTCGAACACTGAGTGTAAAGTTTAACATCAGCAAAAGACAATGCGAGGTCAAAAATGTCTGAGCATTCACTTGTTGAAGTTTATTTACATACAAAACAAATTAAAGCTTATTCATTCCAAAAACAACAGGCATTTCCATAATGTATTTCACATAAATACAGTCCAGGATGCTCATTGTTGCAGGCCGCTGCCTTCAGAGTTGATCGTTCGATTGTAAGCCTCCTCAACCCATGTAGTGGACTGTCTGAAGCAGATTAATCGTCCCTTTACAGTCTCTACTCTGCAGATTGTAAAAACAAAAAATAAATCAGTTTTATCCTCTTTGGACTTGAAGTCCAGTTTCTACATCTTGTTGAAAAAATGAAAAAGGAAACTCACATGTATCCTCTTTTCAGGCAGGAGCTGTGGGTCCTTGTTATGTCCACAATCATTTTTCTTGGCACTCTCATGTTGCTGAATTGGTCACAACAGGTTATTGGACCTGTGTTGTACTGTACTGCGTCAACTGTGAGGAAAGCAAAGCGAGTCGGCATGAAAATATATATCAGATGTGTTCAAATTGAAGAACAAACAGAGATCACTCACGTATGGCGTCGCAGCAGCAGGCGATGATCAGTATCATTCCTACGGACAGGCAGAGAGTCTTCATGGTGTTGATGGTGGAAGATGATGGAGGCGATGATGTTCTGTTGCTTCTTGTTTTGCTATGATTGTGACTGAGCTCTGCGACGCTTATAAATCCTTTTCAGTGGGGAACCAATTTTTTTTTTTTGAGGTGGCCATTTTTACAAGCTAAAATTGTCTGCAAAAAATTTCCCCCCTCTAAAAAAAAATCGATTTCACAGGAGAGAAATGTTAAACCGCTGCCGCTGCTCAGTTTCACAACGTCACTAAGTCACTGACCACAGATGGGTTGCAGAAATAAAGATCTTAATCTCTGTGACACTTTACTCACTTTACTTTGTCTTTGTATTTTCCTTTAAGCTGTATATTTAAAGGTGAAGTATATCACACCTTCAGTATTTTGAAACCATCATTTTTATACAGAGTAGAATCATGTCTAGATTAGTGTGATGGAGACCAGGGGCTCCATCCCTATTGATTATTGATATTTATTTACAGAACAAATACTTTTTGTTTCATTTCTTTACTTCAGTTTGTTTGGTGTTGGGTTAATTGAGTATGACCTATTGGGTGTGTCTCCTCAGAAGGGTGGAGCAGAAAGAGAGACAAGTGCTCCAGGTGCAGGTTAAAAAGCTGGAGCATACCATGTCAACTTATATTAAGTTTAATTTAATCTTTTGATTGACGTTAAGATTAATTTGTTTCTCATTTGCATGCATGTAAATATTTATTTGTACCATTTATTGTTTTGTGTTAGGTTTGTGTAAATTATTTCTTGTTTTGTTTGTCACCCCTTTACCTGAATGGGTGGAATTGGGCAAAGGATAAAGCAGCTTCTTTGTTTCACTGAGGGATGGGTGTCGTTGTAATGGTGACCCGCAGCACCAAATAAATCTACTCCAACTATATTTTGTTGCCATGCCTCACCTCCTTTCGATGCAGTGCCTCTGCCGGTCAAAGTGACAATTAGGTTAGGCTACCTTATTTGCACCCATTGGTAGACTTTTAATGGGATTCAGTCGGTACTTGGGTCAAAGTCAGCAACACTTTGTTCTCAACACTTTGTATCACCGTCCCGTCCAAATCCAAGTTAACTGGGGTTGGATCCTCACTGTGGTGGCTGTGGCAGAGTCAAAGTCCCCTTAAATGAGCTGTTTCGGCGGTGCTATGGTGGCGCCAGGGCAAAGCACGACCCACATATTTAGACCTTAGTCATCATAATGGTGGTCGCAGGTTCAATTCCCAGCCTAGTGACATTTGCCACATGTCTTCCCCCTCTTTCCAGTTGAACTACTACCTACTTTGGTACAATGAAAGACAGAGATTAAGACGTAACTTACTTATTATATCAAGTGTAAAGTCTCTTCTGGTCAGATGGGTGATAGGACTGAGATGAAAAGTGTTGACCTGCCCATCCATGATCAATGACCTGCATGACCTGTGTCACTGTGGAAATGATTTATTGTTCTGTCCAACATTAAAACACTAAGATCTTTAGTTCTTTCCTGACCCAAATCCTCAACTCATTGATGGGCTTGCTGCTTTCTGAATTTATGTATTTCATTGGGGTTTGGGTATGTTATATCTTCATCATGGAGCACAGGATCATAGTGACATCAACTGTAAGGAATGTATTAAAGTCCTTGAACGTAAATGGAAAACTGTTTCAGGTTGAAGGTTATTTACTACAATTATTTTGTGTCAAACACTAAATAATTGATGTCAGTCAGTCTGGAGAGGCTCTTAGCACATTTCTCAGGCTTTGGGATTCAAGAGCTGTTTGACCAAAAAGATCACTTAGGCCAAAAAATATATATCTTGATGATGATAGCTATATTTGGAGGATTGACAAGATAAAAGGCTAACTTTTTGGAAACTGCAAGTCCTGTTACATCTGGCATAAAACAAAAAAGAACATCATCTTACAGAACCATGAATGCTGCCATCTACCAGAAAGTCCTGATGGAGAATATTCTGACATCGGTTTGTGACCTCAAGCTGAAACACTAGGATTAGGCAGAAGAACAATGATCTCAAGAACAGCAGTAACTCCATCTTTGTTGGAAAGAAAATGATAAATGTATGTTTGGAGAGACCTAGTCAAAGTCCAGCCTTAAATCTAGTCCAAAAGTCATTTCATTTCATTTCAATGTGGCTGAAATGAAACAATTCTGCAACAAAAAGTGGATCAAAGTTTATCCACAATAAATACTCAATATTAGTTATCACCAACATTTGTTATTTCCATGAATAAAATTACATTAAATTTAGTAGAATAGAATAGAATGAAATATACTTTATTGATCCCCAATGGGAAATTGTTTATCAGCTGACAGGCTACTCCATCCAAATTGTTAAATATTAGTAGTACAAACATAACCACAAGCAATAAAATGTATTATATAAATATATAAATTTTTATGTATAAGAACTTCTATATATGAATAAAAATAAATGTTTATCAATAGCTAAATCTGTCATGTTGGACGCTACTCGCTTAACCCACATGCAGAACACAAACAGGAGATGGAGGAACCAGATAAATTTAATTTATTGATGAACATATCAACAGTTAGTGAAATGTGAGTAACTTCGAGACCCACTGAATCCGGGGCGTCAGCGATCTGAGGGCTGGGGAGGTGACAGGTAAGTGGGTTGTAGGAATTATGGGGGAGGAGTAATGGAGCGGGCTTACTGGGAGAGAGGAAGTGGATCCGCCAGGGAGGGAAATGGTTGGGACGTTGGAGTCCGGGTTCTTGCGCAAGAGAGAGGTGCAGTCCAAGTTCCGATGGCAACTCGAAAAGTGGCACGTCGGACGGCGGGCAGGTAGTCGGGCCGTTAGTCGACCGAGGGGCAAGCTCCACGAGAGGAGTCCTGCGAGAAGGTCAGAAAGACGGTTCAAATTAGCTGAGTACACGAATAAATTCTCGGAGAACTAAGCTCAGAGGGGCTCAGGGTACCAAAACAGGTATAACACTCCGGCACTGTTGATGAGGCTGATAACGCACAGGTGCGCGGGGACCATTCTCCTCCAGAAGCTTCCTCATGGCTCCCCCTGGTGGACAAAACAGCTCCCTACGAGTACAAAAACTCCAGTATCTAACAAAATCAGATAGATAGATAGATAGATAGATAGATAGATAGATAGATAGATAGATAGATAGATAGATAGATAGATAGATAGATAGATAGATAGATAGATAGATAGATAGATAGAAAGAAAACTATTCAATTAAATTTAATGGATCTAGCATAGATAGATTTGATTATATATATGGGATCTGTTAGTTTTGTAAAGGACCTTATAGGATAACTTAACACAGTCTGGCTACTTATGATTTTAACAGTCAAATTCACTCTGACAAACACACATTGGAACATGACAAAATATATTTTTCAGTCCTTTATTGTATGAGATGAAAAATGTCTGAGCATTCACTTGTTGAAGTTTATTTACATACAAAACAAATTGAAGCTTATTCATTCCAAAAACAACAGACATTTCCATAATGTATTTCACATAAATACAGTCCAGGAGGCTCATTGTTGCAGGCCGCTGCCTTCAGAGTTGATCGTTCGATTGTAAGCCTCCTCAACCCATGTAGTGGACTGTCTGAAGCAGATTAATCGTCTCTTTACAGTCTCTACTCTGCAGATTGTAAAAACAAAAAAGAAATTAGTTTTATCCTCTTTGGACCTGAAGTCCAGTTTCTACATCTTGTTGAAAAAATATAAAGGAAACTCACATGTATCCTCTTTTCAGGCAGGAGCTGTGGGTCCTTGTTATGTCCACAATCATTTTTCTTGGCACTCTCATGTTGCTGAATTGGTCACAACAGGTTATTGGACCTGTGTTGTACTGTACTGCGTCAACTGTGAGGAAAACAAAGCGAGTCGGCATGAAAATATATATCAGATGTGTTCAAATCAAAGAACAAACAGAGATCACTCACGTATGGCGTCGCAGCAGCAGGCGATGATCAGTATCATTCCTACGGACAGGCAGAGAGTCTTCATGGTGTTGATGGTGGAAGATGATGGAGGCGATGATGTTCTGTTGCTTCTCGTTTTGCTATGATTGTGACTGAGCTCTGCGACGCTTATAAATCCTTTTCAGTGGGGAACTGAATTTTTTTTTTTTTTGAGGTGGCAATTTTTCCAAGCTAAAATTGTTTGCAAAAAATTCTTAATGGTTAAAAAAAAATCAATTTCACAGAAAAGAAAAAGTTAAACCACTGCTGCAGCTCAGTTTCACAACGTCACTAAGTCACTGACCACAGATGGGTTGCGGAAATAAAGATCTTAATCTCTGTGACACTTTACTCAGCATTTGTCTTTGTATTTTCCTGGAAGCTGTATCTGTAAAGGTGAAGTATATCACACCTTCAGTATTTTGAAACCATCATTTTTATACAGAGTAGAATCATGTCTAGATTAGGTTAGGCTACCTTATTTGCACCCATTGGTAGACTTTTAATGGGATTCTGTCGGTACTTGGGTCAAATTCAGCAACACTTTGTTCTCAACACTTTGTATCACCGTCCCGTCCAAATCCAAGTTAACTGGGGTTGGATCCTCACTGTGGTGGCTGTGGCAGTCAAAGTCCCCTTAAATGAGCTGTTTCGGCGGTGCTGTGGTGGCGCCGGGGCAAAGCACGACCCACATATTTAGACCTTAGTCATCATAATGGTGGTCGCAGGTTTGATTCCCAGCCTAGTGACATTTGCCACATGTCTTCCCCCTCTTTCCAGTCGAACTACTACCTACTTTGGTACAATGAAAGACAGAGATTAAGACGTAACTTACTTATTATATCAAGTGTAAAGTCTCTTCTGGTCAGATGGGTGATAAGACTGAGATGAAAAGTGTTGACCTGCCCATCCATGATCAATGACCTGCATGACCTGTGTCACTGTGGAAATGATTTATTGTTCTGTCCAACATTAAAACACTAAGATCTTTAGTTCTTTCCTGACCCAAATCCTCAACTCATTGATGGGCTTGCTGCTTTCTGAATTTATGTATTTCATTGGGGTTTGGGTATGTTATATCTTCATCATGGAGCACAGGATCATAGTGACATCAACTGTAAGGAATGTATTAAAGTCCTTGAACGTAAATGGAAAACTGTTTCAGGTTGAAGGTTATTTACTACAATTATTTTGTGTCAAACACTAAATAATTGATGTCAGTCAGTCTGGAGAGGCTCTTAGCACATTTCTCAGGCTTTGGGATTCAAGAGCTGTTTGACCAAAAAGATCACTTAGGCCAAAAAATATATATCTTGATGATGATAGCTATATTTGGAGGATTGACAAGATAAAAGGCTAACTTTTTGGAAACTGCAAGTCCTGTTACATCTGGCATAAAACAAAAAAGAACATCATCTTACAGAACCATGAATGCTGCCATCTACCAGAAAGTCCTGATGGAGAATATTCTGACATCGGTTTGTGACCTCAAGCTGAAACACTAGGATTAGGCAGAAGAACAATGATCTCAAGAACAGCAGTAACTCCATCTTTGTTGGAAAGAAAATGATAAATGTATGTTTGGAGAGACCTAGTCAAAGTCCAGCCTTAAATCTAGTCCAAAAGTCATTTCATTTCATTTCAATGTGGCTGAAATGAAACAATTCTGCAACAAAAAGTGGATCAAAGTTTATCCACAGTAAAAGACTCAATATTAGTTACCAACATTTGATGCCAGTTGTTATTTCCATGAATAAAATTAAATTAAATTAAACTAAATTAAATTAAATTGTATAAAATAGAATAAATGAAATATGCTTTATTGATCCCCAAGGGAAAATTGTTTATCAGCTGACAGGCTACTCCATCCAAATTGTTAAATATTAGTAGTACAAACATAACCACAAGCAATAAAATGTATTATATAAATATATACATTTTTATGTATAAGAACTTATATATATGAATAAATATAAATATGTAAACAAATAAAAAACTAACAAGCCTGCACATGCAACTATACATAAACTATAAATGAGTGCAGAGAACATCAGATTTAAGTAACTCAGAGTTATTCAGATTACAAGGGTGGCAGAACTAATTAGGAAAACAATTCCATTTTGATATAAGTTTAATATAGGTCTGTTTAGATAGCTTGTTTTTTAATCACAATGGAAAAAATACATTTTATGTTTACCCAATCTATCTGTCTGAAATCACTAAATGGGAAATATTTTAAATGCTTAAAGTAATATTTCTCCTATTTATTTTTGAGACGATGTACTAGCCCTTTAAAACTTAAGTCAGTGCATTAGTCATTGTCTGGTTTATGGCTGTAAAGATTTCCGTATTTCAGTGGGTCTGCATGTAATTCTAAGAAAGCTATGAACAGACACAATGTTATTTTTAAAATTAGGAAGTCAGAGTTCACCCTTTCAATGGTTGGATTATAAATATAAACTGAACATTCATGTGTCGAAACGCACCATGACTCAGTTCCTCTGTTTTTGCAAATCTGTTTGCAAACAGAGATGAAGGAAACATTGATCACAACTCTGCTGGGAGATCAGATCAGAGATAAGACTGCCACCGCAACATATTTAGATTGCAGCTTTCACACTTTTCACACAGCTTGTTGTTCAGAGGGACTTTCAACCCTGCACCCATGCTACAGTTAAATGTTTATACCTAAATCAGATAGATAGATAGATAGATAGATAGATAGATAGATAGATAGATAGATAGATAGATAGATAGATAGATAGATAGATAGATAGATAGAACACTTCAATTAAATTTAATGGATCTAGCATAGACAGATTTGATTATATATATGGGATCTGTTAGTTTTGTAAAGGACCTTATAGGATAACTTAACACAGTCTGGCTACTTATGATTTTAACAGTCAAATTC
Organism: Xiphophorus couchianus; assembly: GCF_001444195.1. NCBI lineage: Eukaryota > Metazoa > Chordata > Actinopteri > Cyprinodontiformes > Poeciliidae > Xiphophorus > Xiphophorus couchianus. The sequence goes on from NC_040229.1 coordinate 23,763,759, forward strand.
ACTCTGACAAACACACATTGGAACATGACAAAATATGTTTTTCAGTCCTTTATTGTATGAGATGAAAAATGTCTGAGCATTCACTTGTTGAAGTTTATTTACATACAAAACAAATTAAAGCTTATTCATTCCAAAAACAACAGGCATTTCCATAATGTATTTCACATAAATACAGTCCAGGAGGCTCATTGTTGCAGGCCGCTGCCTTCAGAGTTGATCGTTCGATTGTAAGCCTCCTCAATCCATGTAGTGGACTGACTGAAGCAGATTAATCGTCCCTTTACAGTCTCTACTCTGCAGATTGTAAAAACAAAAAAGAAATCAGTTTTATCCTCTTTGGACCTGAAGTTCAGTTTCTACATCTTGTTGAAAAAATATAAAGGAAACTCACATGTATCCTTTAATAATGCAGGAGCTGTGGGTCCTTGTTATGTCCACAATCATTTTTCTTGGCACTCTCATGTTGCTGAATTGGTCACAACAGGTTATTGGACCTGTGTTGTACTGTACTTTGTCAACTGTGAATAAAACACAGCAAGTCGGCATGAAAATATAAATCAGATGTGTTCAAATCAAAGAACAAACAGAGATCACTCACGTATGGCGTCGCAGCAGCAGGCGATGATCAGTATCATTCCTACGGACAGGCAGAGAGTCTTCATGGTGTTGATGGTGGAAGATGATGGAGGCGATGATGTTCTGTTGCTTCTCGTTTTGCTATGATTGTGACTGAGCTCTGCGACGCTTATAAATCCTTTTCAAAGAATTGTTAATGGTTAAAAAAATGTATTAAACAGAAGAGAAAAAGTTTAACCACTGCTGCTCAGTTTCACAACGTCAGTAAATCACTGACCACTGAAGTCACTGACCTCACTGACTACAGTGGTCAGTGACTTCTGCAGTCACTGACCACTGGGTTGCAGAGATAAAGATCTTCTGTACAGAAGGACTTTACTCAGCATTTGTCTTTGTGTTTTCCTGGAAATTGTATCTGTAAAGGTGAAGTACATCTTCACCTTTGAAACTGAAGTTTTTATACAGAGTAGAATCATATCTAGATCAGATTAGGCCGAAAATGGGTAGAAATACGAGAGAAAAAGTAGTAATTAAATGAAGAGTATCTGTGTTTTCATCCGAGTCTTTATCCAAAATTGACAGCAAAGTTATTAAATATTTATTTTGGATCTACTATGGATAAGGAGTGCCCACGCCCATTCCTCGAGAGCTACATCCCACAGTTTTTAGATGCATCCCTTCTCCAGCACACCTGAATCAAATGAGCTTCTCATCAGGCCTCTGCAGAGCTGAGCGACTGCTGGTGAGGCAATATACTTTATTTTAGTATTTACAGTGCAACAGCTTGGACCTCTGATTCCAATTTCATTGCAGTAAAGATGTTCCATTTTCGTGTCCATAACAGCAAAACATCGATTTGAATTGCTTGTTTTATTGTTATGTAATGAAATACAGGTCTCCGACCTTGTTTGATGACAAAACGTCGAGCTGCGCAGAGCGTCAGTATATTACGGTAGGAGCAAGAGTCCATTTGCACGCTCCGCTGACGTCAGAGGACCCGCTGAAATTCAAAGTTAGAGACGGACACTGCAACATCTGAAGACAAGGAGGCTGTTTTCTCGATTTAATGCAACTTAGGTTTGACCTGAATCGAGTTTAAGGTTTTAAGACATATTCTCGGGTAAGACACTGACAACTAATTTGGCTCTTATGTTGAGAAATTCAAGCTTTTTTTCCGCTTATAATTTCAACTCGCAGCTAAGCTAACGTGACTATGGCCCACTGTAAATAAAATGGCTCGTTTTAAACACACAACATCTGTTAATGTTGAAAGACCAACGCTTGATATTATATGTTGCCTCCCTAAAGTTAGTTAAAACAGTTGCCACTTGGTTTTGTTTAGGTTTCTTGTGTTGGCTTGAAAACTGTGTGGAGCAGCTAGCTAGCAGAACTAGCTACCTGTTTTACCTGCGGTTCATTTGAAACCTGCAGCGAGTTTGAACGGGGCGTTGTCACCCCTTCATTCACAAACGTCTTCTGTGTTTACTGCATGTGTTTCATAAAAATATATTTTTAGTCTAATTTGAACAATTGAGTGTTTGTTTTTATTGAACATCAACAGGTGTGTTGTGTGTGTGTATATATATATATATGTGTGTGTAAAACAGCTGGTCTCTGTTTATTATTCAAGCTAAGCTAACCTCTGATTACCTCTAAAAGCTATTACTGTGGTGAGATTGATGCAATAGTTATTTTGTGCTGTGTTCACGTATCAACATTTAATTATGTTATTATTTTACCTGAGTGAAGTTGCCCCCACCCCCCACGCACACACCTTCTTCAAATCAGACAAAATTGGTGTCAGCTATAAGGTATTAATGAAAGGTTAAAGGTCAACCAGCCTCCCCACTTTTATGAAATAGGACAAAATTGGTGTCAAACTTTTTGCACAAATGTAGTCGAGTTAATTGACACCCATTTCGTCTGATGTGAGGAAGGTGGGGGGGGCTGGCTGACCTTTGATGACCTCTAGAAACATTCTCTATATCTTTAAAATGATAGCAGCATTAACGAAAACTTTTGCTGCACAAACGTTTGACACCAATTTGTCTGATTTGAAGAAGGTGGGGGGCAGGGAGCAACTTCACTCAGGCCAAAGTAGCAAGAAGTACTGAATGAAACTTTTTGGGCAAAGTTGTTTTGTTAATGGGTGTTTCAGAGTTGTATTTGTTATAGTTGACTCTGCTTTTATATTTGATTTGGAGAGAAGAAAACCTTCGACATGCTTGTTTTGTGTCCGTTTTCAGTTCATCATGGAAGCTGGGCAGGAAAATGGCAGCAATGTCACCTTAAAGAGGCAGAGGGAACCTCTGTCGGACACTGAAGACAACATCGTCCCCGCAGCAGGTGTGCTTTTGACACCATTTACTACAACGTTAAGAACCAAATCTTTATATTTGCACTGTGCCAATCTTTAGCAAGCATTCATTTTGCTGTTTCAGATGTAAAAGATGGACTGAAGCGACGGCGTCTGGAAGCAGCTGGTCAGGAGAACCTGACTCCTGAGCCATCCTCATCTGGACGTCTAACGGAGTTCCAGGCAAAACCGGACACACCGGTGATCCCGTCGGTCCGTTCCCGAGTCCAGCTGCTCGCTCAGAGAAAAGACGGTAACTTCATCTCATACTACTGACGTTGGCGTGCTTAAGTTGAGTCTACCCGCATTTACATTAATCTGTAGCAACTTAAACTTCAACCTCAGATTGAATCACGTATAAAAGTCCCGTCTGCCTTCAATTATTACTGATGATTACCTGTTGGAATCAAGTCTAGCTGTAATTATAGAAAAATATGTTGATATTTGTCAAGACGTTGCTGAATTGTTGTGGAAATGCTGGCATCGCACTGCGGTTTGTAATGATAAACGTTTTGTTTTTAGGGTTTTTTGCACAGCGTTCTTTCTCTCACCCAGGAAATGAAAGCCCATCGGTTTCCAGCAAGGGTGTCAGTGAGCGTCTTCTCGGTAAGGATGCAAATAAGATCACACCTTTACACCCGTCTGTAGAGGAAGTATTATCTCTGTGCTCGGGGGAAAGGATTTCCTTTAATTTGTTAAATTTTTATAAGTAAAGAAAGCAGAACTAATTGCATCACTGCTTTCTTAGAAAATTGCCGTTGTGTTGTTTTATCTCCAGGTCAATAAGAAAGTCAAATAAATGAATAAAAGTGCATTATAAATGCTCTGAATATTATTTTGGAAATGGTTTAAACCAAAGAAAGTGTTTTTGAAGCAGTTTAGTAGGCTAAGTAACTATTTATTTGAAACAGTGGTCAAGAGTCAGCGTTTTTGGCTGCTTTTATTATTATTTTTCCAGGTGAGGAAGAATTTCATCAGCGGCTGGAGCGTTTTAAGGCACCAGCCTCTCAGGCCGACACCACCCAAACGCCGAGCCCTGCCAGCTCCTGCCCCCGGCCCCGCTCCGACTTTGTGTCTGGCATTCGGCAGAAACTGCAGTGCACAACAACGCCCAGCTCCAAACAGGCTTCCATCATGCGCCAGGTCGGTTCTGCTGCTACAGATACCGGGTCTGTCTGTACATCTTTGATGTTTGAGTTTGCATAGTTTCATCGCAAAAATACTGGCAGCCTGAATAATGAAGTTATAAAGGCTTGTTGGTAGAATCTGAATATTTTTCTAGCTTTTTTAAAAACTTTTATTTTCCTTTTAATCAGGAACGGGAGCTGGAGTTAAACCAGTTGCCTTTCCAGCCAATCAGTAAGAACGCTTGGCTGAAAAGGTGCGGCTCGGATTCATCAATAACTCAGGTGGGTTTGAGGCGTCAGTCCCATTTATCAGGTGTATTTTTATGTAAATTATAGTTTATGGGTTTGATTGAACATGTTTGGAAGATTTACTCCTTTAATTGATTCATTTTAACAAACTTCCAGTTGAGTTTTTCACCAAAAGCTGATTCTAACAAATGACCATTACTACACTTTATAGCACTTTCCTCTCTACCTTTTTTTACTGTTTATTTTTAGAAATTGTGTTTGTGGTTGACTCTTAACATTTGTTTTCTATATTACTTTATAAAACCATTAAAAGGGAGGGCCTCCTGCTGGCTGCTCTTCCCCCGCCTCTCGGGTTCCTGTGTCTAAAAGGACATTTTGTTGGCCTCCCATTCAGCCCTGGGATGTGAGTCGGTGATTTAAATGTAACTTCACTGACTGGCCACCTTTTGCACTTTTAACACTTGGGTAAAATGTGGAGTGGTACACATTGAGTTGGATTTAAAAGGTCACCTCTTGGGTGCTGTGGTGGCCCAGTGGTTAAGCACAACCCACATATGGAGGCATTAGTTGCAGGTTCGCTTCCCCGCCTGGTGACCTTTGCCACGTCTTCCTCCTTCTCTCATTACCCACTTTCCTGTCAATTTACTATCAAATAAAGGCCACTAGAGCCAATAAAACCTTAAAATAAATTCACCTCTTTATATTCTCCTCAGGATTTTACTTTCTTTCAGCTCTGACACAATCCTTTAGGACACTAGTGTGGTTTGGGGAACATTATTTCTTTCTTACACAAATACATATTCAAACAGTTTCTGCTTAAATTCTTACCATATTTGTTTACCTGAATACCACAACAACCTTTCCTCGTATCCTGATGTCATTACTCTTTTTCTTCTTCAGCAGGTTCCTGGAGACGTTGAGATGAAAGATGGGAGTTTTACTGACATGTTGACATCTGTGGCTACGACACCTTCTGGAAATATAACGGGTAAGAGTATTGACTGAACTTTCTCCTGAGCTTGTTTGTCTTAAAGAAATCCTAGAATTGAATCCAAGGAGCTGAATGAGGATAAATAAACTTTAGTTTGAGTCTCAGGTTAAATTAAAAAACTTGATAAATTTCTCCGCTCTAAGGCTGCAAAAAGAAAAAGTGGACATTTAAGTATTGCGGCGACCATACTGATGACCATACTAACTCCATTTTCATTTGGAGTTTATCACGAAGTTCCCACCACTCTCCCTGGATTTCTGATCATGTTGCTCACTAAAGACAACGATTTGTGGACAGAGTGAAAATGTTTTAGTTGCCAAATGGCATCTGAAATTTTCTACCCTTCCAGTAAAAAAAAATCTGAAATCTGTTGTTAAAGGGAATTTGAACTGTATCAATGTATGAAACATTGTTTTTGCAAGACCAGGTTTTGCCCCCTTATTTTAAAATATTGTGCTAATATCTGACATTTCTTTGCATTTGTTTTGTCAAATTCATTTTATTCTAATTTGACTTTTCGCAACTCTAAATATTGTAGATTGTTTGCCAGAATAAAGGATAAAAGTCTGAAGTGACGTAATTGGACTCAGAGCTTCTCCCTCAACAGGTGAAGGAGCGGTCGCTGATGCTCCTGCAGCATCTAAAGAGCTTAAACTCAACAGAGAGGGGCAGAAGGAGAGCGTTCCTCACGGTGAGGAAGCAGGAAATGAGAACAAGCTCAAGCCTGCAAATGTGAATGCAGAAGAGCAGCCAAGGTCCCAACACCCAGAGAGCCAGACTGTGTTAAAGTTGTCTTTCAGTGATGAGCACAGTCTGTCTGATCTGCACACAGCTGATAAGCACAGCTTCTTACAATCAACTCTCCTAGATGAGTCAAACACGAAGGAAACAAGCGAAGTTTCCAGCGTAACTGAGGTGGAAAAGTCTGAGGTGTTTCCTTTTGACGAAGATGATACGATGGAAGGTTCTACATGTGGTGAAGAGATTGAGCCTTCGACTGATGAGGAACTAAGGGAGTGGAGATATCCTCAAGGAAACTTGTCAGCTGACGAGGAGGCGCTCTCAGAGGAGAGAGTGTTTAGTGAGGAGAAGGAAGAAGAAATGAAGGCAGCTAGAGAGGGGAAGGAGAAAAAAAGTGGCTTGAGAAATAAAAGTGATACTGCTGATATTAGAAGTGCTCCAGAGCTAGATGTCTCAGAAAAGACAGCTGGCTTTGGTGAACAACAGGAAGATGAGAAGCTTAGACCAGAAGAGAAGAGGAGTGATGGAGAAAACGGAGTAGATGACTGCTTGATAAGGAAATCGGCTTTAAAAACCAAAACACTGAGAGAGAAACCATCAGAAAATACAGAACATGAAACCAACTTTGAAAACGAAGCTCAACCTGGTGGGAGGGATGAATGTCAGGGTTCATCTGAGATCCAGATGTCAGACTCCCATCAGGGGAAGAGGGCGGTTTTAGGTGGGCTGAAAGCAGAAAGCTCAAAAAAGGTCACCTTTACCCTGGAGCCGGAGCTGATCACTGGCTCTCCTTTATCTGAGAGCGACGCCTCAGAGGAGTCCAGGGCAGACACCGGTCTGTCAGGTGAGATACGTCTGAAAAGCTACTTCTCAGAGGAGCATCCCTGTGGTGAAGCACTTTGTGGGTGATCATTTTCCACTGGTGAACTGGGAACACTGGGTTCACAATAAGAGGTGATTTTAGAAAACAGAACAAGCTGTCATTGAATGTGAGCTGTACTCTTATTTTACCTGTATATCAATGTAGATGTAGAAGATGTAAACATTCATAGAGCAGCAATTAATTTCTAATTGTAGGACTGCCTAATCACTGACCCAAGTCATTAAAAATTAGGTTTTTACTAAAGAGTCCTAGTTGTATCATATGTACAGATCAGGCAGGAAAATAAATCTGAAGATCTTTAGCTTATCCCTTTAAAAGGTTTAAGCCTATCAAATAAGAGATTAAGGGATAACTCAAGACTTGTGCATAATGTTGTATTTGCATTAAGACGTCCTCCTATTAATAAAGTATTTCTCAACATAGTGAGGGTGTTTTATGAATGAGTAACTTCAGCCAAACACTTCCTTATTGGAATAAATTACCTTAAAGCTTTCGATAAAATACTGAACTTGGATAAAATGGCAGCTTTTGTCTTGTTTTTGAATGTTTCCTTTGCATATGTGTGAGACGCAAGTACGTTTTCTGCATTTTGAAGCTGATCGCATATGCACAGATGGATTCATGAACACAATTTTATGTGGATTGTTTGGTTTTGAAAAACCTAAAGCTAATTTGAAATGTTTCTCATCAGACGCAGGGTCAAACTCTCATGATGACACCAACTCGACAGAAACCATTGAGAAGATGTTTGAAGAGGTGCTGGAATATGCTGGGAGTGCAGAAGAGGAGGGACGAGTTGAGGAAGACGGAGAGGATCATGACAGTGGTATCAGTTCTTGTTCTGTTGTAAAGAGTGGTGAGAAGATTGAAAGAGAGGAAGAGCCCAGAGGAGAGGAATGTGATGAAAACGATGAGCTTCTTACTTTTCCTCAAAGCGGCATCCTCTCTCCTCTCAGCAAGTCTCTTGAAGCTGTGGTTACCCCACTGGTAAGAGCGGTTTACACCTTTGCTTTGTTTAAATTTCCTCAAACCTTTTCAGATTCATGAACTTCAGAAACAACAGTTTCCATAACTTCTCTGTTTGTGATATTTTCCATCAGCGACTGGCTGCGGCCCAACAGTCTCATCCTCCACCGTTGCGCCTGTCTCCAGAGGAAAGCAGCACTCCTCCTGAATCTGCTCCTCTGTACAGGTTGGAAAGGATTTTACTCATTTTTGTTTAGCTAAGTGCAATTTAAGAACCATATAAATCCATAAAAGAAAGTTAGAGATCTAATTTCTTTGAATATAGATGTTTTCATCTACACATTCACACAGATGTGTGTAAATGAGGAAATTGAATAAAGAACTTGCTAGTAAAAAGTTGCAAATGTGAAAATATAGAGCTAATGTACATTTCTCCTAACATGTGGGATTTGTTTTTGTTTTAGAAATAAGCAAAGCAAAATGTTTTACCATTGGAAAAAACATTTTCAAAAAAATAATGTCACTATTAGAGGTTCTTCATGAGATGACAGTAGTTTTTAAACCATGTCATCTTGTGTTCAAGTTTCATAGTAGTTTGATTCTAGTTTGCCACACATGACAGACGGCAGGTGACGGGTTTGAGTAAACGGCCTTCACTAACCTGATGGTTGTTGTTTGACAGCATCGATGCGTACCGCACACAAGGGCAACGTAAGCTGCCAGCCATTCAGAGCGTGACTCCTGTGGTTCAACGACGAACGCCAGAGACGCCGAAGCCCAAAGAGTCTGCCAACACCAAGGAGAAGATAACTGTGAGAAGCACGTTTTTGGTTTTTTCCTTTACATTTCCTGATATTTGTTTAAAAAATAGTGTTCTGAAATTAGTTTCTATTTGTCCTTTCCTTGACAAAGATTTAAGTTTCTTAAATATTCTTGAGCTTCACATGTGGGCTCCATAACCAGCTCAATTTAGTCAATTTAACAAAGTTATTTTTATTTTCCTTAGATTTCTTTGAATCTGTTAACTGTTTACATTCCAACTATACTGTGTGTGGTTGCTCAGGCTCTGAATGAAGAAGCTGGGAAACTGCAGCTGGTGATCAACCAGACGCTGCAGGCGCTGAGCTGCTGCACCGATGAGGAGCACGGAAGAGGCTCTCTGGAGGAGGCCGAAGCTGAGAAACTTCTGCTGGTGTCCTGTATGAAAACCACAGCATTTTAAACTGCACACTGGGTGTTTAACGGTCATGTTGATAGTGAATATTTCTCTACTCAGGATAGCTAGCAAGGTGGTGAATCTTTACTTTTATTTTTCTTTTTTGATAACATTTAAATTTGCAGTTTTAGGCATTAACCTAGTTAGTAAATTTTGTACGGCACATTTCCCAGATATTATCACTTTGCTTTACAGGATTAGGTCAAGCTGTGTTGCAGCAGATAGGCTGGGGGTAAATTGTGAGGTTGTTTTATTTTATTTTTTTTCTAAGTACCTTCTCTCCACTTTTTGCTCTTTAGGTGAGAAACGGTCTGCTCTGCTGGCAGAGGTGTCCAGACTGCGGGAGGAGAGGAGCCTGCAATCTGAAGAGGCTCCAAAGGAGGACACGGACTACGTTTCCCAGCAGGCCTGCAGAGGAACCATCAACATCACCAACATCCAGCTCCCTCTGAAGGTTGAGTTTGTCTGCTCGTCGAACAGCCGTCCAGGTAGAACCACAGAGTAGCAAAGTTGTAATTCTCTCAGTCAAAGATTAAGGCACAAATGTTGCTTAACAGACTGACTGGTTTGTTGAACTGGTCTAGGTCGACCGAGCCACTATTTTTTCATCCTGATCCGCTACGGACCGTGCAACGTCATCGCCACGCCGCTGGCCACATCCACCGACGCTCAAAATGGAGACGCCGTCTCCTTCCCGACTGCAGTCACTCTGTGAGCTGCACCTATTCCTCTGTGCTGTTCTTCTTTTTACAAGTTTTTGAAAACTAAACACTAAGCTAAATTATTTCCTGATTTTTAACTGCTGAATTATAGTTTCCAAATAAAAACGTTGCACTACAACTGACTGTATTTATTTAAAATTTCAGAAAGGATATACGCTCGTCTTTTGAGATTGATGTTGAAGTCTACAGCCTGGTGAGACGTTCATTTTGATTTGTAGACTTTATTGCTATGGATGTAAGCAAAATTTAATGGTGCAATAATTTTTTTTGCTGGACTTTATTGGGTTACAGACGTATATTACAAATTTTGAAACGTGTGGCAGCCATATTGAAAATTTAACCTTGAAATTTCTCGGGAATTTTCAGTTTTCCATCTCAGAAGCCTTACTTCTGAGATCATTGTATTTTTCACTTAATTCAGACTACAGAGCAAAGTGCCAAACCCTCCTTTAGCTCATTCTTTTTTCTTTTTTTTTTTTGTAGTTGAATGTCCCAAAGTTCTACAAAAAATTTTTAAAAACAATCTGATATTTTTGAGTAACTTTATTCATCTTATTTGCAATTAAATGCATTTGTGTTCTGGGTATTTTTTAAACTGTTTATTTTTCTGTAGTTAATTTTTAATTTTTTTTCCCTCAAATTAGTGTCTGAGCTCAGGATCCACCAGTACCACAGACCGGACCAGCACCAAGTCCCGTGTAAGTGAGCGGTTATTTTCCTCAGAAATTCAAAGCATGTTAATGAAAGCAGTCTAACTTTTTTGTGTGTGTGTGTTGACATAATCAGGTCACACCAAGGAAGTTTCTGAACACCCTTACAGTAAGAGTTCATCTGTAATCATGCTCTGTGGTTTTAATGATCTGTTTCGTGCGTCACTTTAATGTCGTCTTGTTGTTTAGCAGAAATCCAGCAACATTTTCACATGTAAGTTGAATTTCTTTTCAGATTCAACTCTTTGTATTTGCTAAACTCAATGAAGGTTATATTATGCAGTTTCATGATTCGTTGTTTTTGCTCCTCTACCTTAAGCTCCTGCTGCTCTCAACACTCGCCGCTCCAGTAACTTTTCTCTGGTGGGTTCCCACAAGATCACCTTGGCTTCACTGGGATGCAGGAAATTTCCTCTTGATAAGGTAACTTATGATTGGTGCTATTTTAATGTGAAGGTAAAACAAGTCTCTCTTACTCTAGTCCTAAACGGTCACATAATTTACTGAGCAATATAAAACTAAACAAACCAAGCCGTGATTTTCCTCTTGACTCAGTGGTTTCTGTTTTAGCTGAATCACAAAGTGAACCGCAGCTTTTCTCTCTGGGTTCTGCACATTCCTGCACTGTTCAGTTTTATCTCCCAGTGCACTGTTATCACTGTTTTAGTCACGTTGGTTTTTGAAGTCCACACCTGGGTGGTCTCACTGTTGACATGTCTGTCCCCCTCCCTCTCTCTGTCTTTCTTCGTCCACTCAGATGAAATTTGATGGCAAAATCAGGAGGCTGCTGGGAGATGAATTTCAGGAAAAGGTTTCACTTTTTGTTTGTTTTTTTTTTTTTCTTTAACTTCCATCACTCTTCACATGTCTTCCCTTTTCTCTTCCTCTATCCAAAAACTAACCAGCTGCTTGATTTCAGTGATAATTAACACGAGTTATGTTTTTTTTTCTTTTGTTAATTTTCATATTTTTGAAAGTGTTATAATTTGCTTCCTTAGTTTTTTCTGTGTGAATTCATCCACTTCAGTCCCTTTGATCAAATCGTGAGGATATTTATGCCCAGTTTTCTTCAACACACACAGAATGAAAATTAGTTAAAATTTCCTAACCAGATTTAGATTTAGCTCAACCAGAATAGATAAATATGACTGAATTAAGTCTTTTCTCCATGTTCTATTGGTTTGAATGTGACTCCTCCTCTTGTAACTGCAGGTACCATTTCTTTCGCCACTGGAGGGCCACATCTACCTGAAACTGGACAGCGAGGGCCACTCCGATGTGCAGCACCAAGGCTTCCTGGTCAGCAATGTTACCATTTTGTTATTTACTCCTCTTTTTGCTACAGCAGAGTTATGGCTCCCAGGAGATTTTTTTGGACTTAAAAACCTGTCAGCATCACTTGGATTTGTAAAGAAAATAAATCTCCACTTTTCCTTTGTCTATGTGGAAAATGACCTCCCAGTCATTGGCATGGACTACTTCTCCAAACACAAACTTTTGTGAATATCCAAAAGATTATTTTGAGACCAACAGGTGATGCTAGCAGGGAGGGCGGTTTCTGCAGACATAAGTAAAAATGTCTCCACAAAGAGGATGCTGGTTTTTCAAGAGAAAAATCCTGGGATTGCTTCTGTCTTTTCTCTGCAGACGATGTTTGAGTTGATCAGTGGATTTGGGGTGTGGAATCGGCGATATTTTGTTCTGGAGGAATGCAACTTGTCCTACTGGAGCAACCCAAATGACAGGGAGACCAAGGTAGCAATCGACCAACAGGTGTTTAAAAAAAGGAGAATTAAAAATCCATCGGGTGACGATTTGATTCTCTGGTTGAATCCTTCAGGAAGCAGAAGGCAGCATCTCTCTGTCCAGGTCTCCCAGTCAGTGCGTCAGGCCCGTTAAGAGAGATTCCTGTGCTCGACCTTTCACCTTTGAGCTGGTGAACGCCTCTCAGCAGGAAGACCAAAACCAGGAAGCACTGTCCAAGTAAGTTCATATAAAACTGCCAACATGACCCATCCCGCCTGGTAAAACATGAAACGGTAGAACAGGCATAGCCTGTATTCACTTAAATTACACAGATAATGAATGAATGAACAGTTTCCATAGGTTGGTCTATTAATATTTGCCTCTATTTAGGTCAGGTTAGATCATGGTGTTTTTCTTTCATGTTTAAGGATAAAAGATTGTTGGACAACATGAACAGTAAAAGCGTTTGAAAATATTTTCATAAAATTATTCATTGTGATTAATCTTCAGTCTCTTTTCTTTTATCTCTGCCACTCCTGATCAGCTCTAGTCTTTGGGCCTAAAATGTACATCAGTTGTGTGCATGACAAAAGGCCTTCAGATGAATAATAATTAACCAAATATCTGCAGCATGCAGAGAATGGCTGAAGGGCTCTTGAAATATAACACATTACACCAAGCTGTGCTTAGTAATTGCAATCCTGCAGACAATCATTTGAGATGATGATTGCGGTTTGATTTTATTTTTCTGGCATAATTATAATAATAATTGACATGCAACTTTTATTTAAGTTCAGCTTTATTATGTAGTAAAAGTACAACAGTTTCCCACTAAAGATTACATTTATAAAGTTAACACAAATATTTACTCCTGGGTTTTCAGTACAATTTAACTGTTTAAGTCAATGTTCATTTTTTTAAAAATTTGTATGAAGTTCAAATTATTCTAGATCATCCATCAAGCCGTTGTTGACCATATTTGTAATTTCTGGCATTTTCCATTTTGTCATAAATTCAATCTTGAGGAGTAAAACTAATTTTTTTTACTGAAGTTACTAAAGTAATCCTGGATTATGTTGCTTTTTTTTATTCTATTTTTTTTAATGATTGAATCAAGTTATTTATGTGACAGTCTGTCTGACTTGTGCTAGTTTGTATTTATTTATTTAAATCACCATAAATGTGTCGGGCCTTAAACTCAGAATGTGTGAGCTGTTGATAAAGGAGCTGTGTTTGCGTTGGACCTCTCAGGTGTTGGTTCTCGGCTGACACCAAGCAGGAGAGGTTGGACTGGATGGAGAAGCTCAACCAAGCCCTGCTGGACTTCCACACGTGGAGCCGTCCCCCGGCTGAGAACCAGGCGTTCAACACGTCCAACATGTCCAACAGCGGGAACCTGGCGGAGAGCATCCTGTAGCGCGAACAGAGTCCTGGAATCAGCTTTTAGGCTTTTGGTATGAGCTGATATTGGAGATTAGATTAGAAATGTGAGAAACACGATGAAACATCTCATGTTGATTTATTGATGGGAGACTAATTCATTTTTCTGTTTTAATCCTAATCTAATCTATAATTGTTGGGTTTCACTTTTATTTGCAAACTTCGTTGCAAATTGAATATTTTTAGTATCATGTTGTCAGATTATTTTTTTTTTTTTTAACTGGTTTTATTTTTTGCAGGATTTCATTTGGTGAGCAGCTGCTCTGTTAATGGTCACTTTAAGTTGTTGTCGCCTTTGCTATTACCAATATTTACTTCTGTACATGTACGGATTCGGATTCTATTTTTATTGTTCAAGCTTGAAGGATAAATAATTGTGATCAATACACTTGACAGTAAAAATAAATGTATGACTAACGCAGGATGGGAGTCTCAGTGAGAACGTGAAACCGATCAAAAGTCGTCGTCTCTGTTAAATGTTCGGGTTTGGCTGCATTCAGAAGGCTGAGGGACAAAAAGCCTATTGTTGTTTCTGGGATTTAATTAAGTGGAAGAGAAATATACAAACTTATTTTATTCACCTTGATGTGAAGGAGGAGAGTTTGGTTGCTTAGACTTTATATATTCCTAATTTACAAAATATTACCCTTAATATCTAAATGGTAGCAGTTTCTTTTATTTTTCTTTCAAAATGAGATTTTTTTTTTTTTTTAATATACATATGGACCTTTTGATAATCAGCATTGCTGGCATCTTGTCTGACTTCATTCCCAGCACATTAAGCGTTCATCATTATTACAAATACAAAGATCCATTTATTTACTGACGTAAACACGTATGTAAGGTGAGGGTAAATGATTTTTTCTGTTTGGTTTTCTTTCCCCTCTGTCATGTCGTTGGTTTTCTTGTATATGTGCATTTTCAGTCTATTTGTCTGAGACAGCATCAATAAAGTCTAAGGATTGAAATGGCTTGGATGATTAAATCTGGCATGAAAAACACAAATATCGCTAAGTTTGAATGCAGTGCATTGCAAAAATATTCTTTCTTGAATGGTGAAGTTTCACATCAAACGTCCAGATATTTTATCACAAAGTTTGTGATGGAATAATTAGGATGTAGAGGGAAAATGATGCAGGTTTTGGAAAACCTTTTACAAATTTAAAAACTGAACAGTTTAATGTTTTAAAATCACTTTACATTTAACTCCAGCTTCATTATGGTGTTGCGTCGCCGTGGAGTTACGTCTACCAGCTTTCCACATAGGAGCTACTTAGCGTTGCGTCTCCATTGGATTTAGGTCTGGACTTTGACTAGGACAGTATAAAAATGAGTCTAAACCTTTCTGTTTCAGCTCTGCCTGGCGAACTTCCTGCCCAGTTTCATGGAAGCTTCTAGCAGGTTTTCCTCCTGAAATATCCTGCATTCATCTCCACCTCCCTTCCTGCAGCTTCACTGTCTATAACCCCACAGCATGATGCTGCTGCCGCCAGGTTTCACAGTGGGATAGTTGTGTCCTGTGGTGCATGTGCAAGCCAGAAATCTTAGTTTTGGTCACAAATGATTAAGGTGTCTCATTTCACATTTGCTGTCTCCCTAATGTGGACTTCTTGTCACTTTTTTTTCTTAAAATTCATCAGTCAATGCCAGATTTGTCACGCCTGTGACTAATGGTTGTCCTGTTGACGGTCTTCCACCTGAGCTGTAGGTCTTTGCATCAAATCCATTGATTTCTCTGCTTGTAATACAACAAAATAAGAAGCTGAAGCTGTATTTATGCTTTTGTAGGACATTTTACTGGTGTATAGTTTCTGCTTTAATGTAAAGTCATTTCAGTATCAACAGGAAAGGTAAATATTTCCTGCTCTCTTGTTTGTTTCTTTCACACCTGAGTAGCAGTGTGTTGTATGTCGTGCCAACTAAAACTGAAGCTCTGCTCCACATTCTGAGCCTGCAAGAGTCTGACAGGAAGGCGGCTCAGGTCAGGAATGTCATACAGGAAGTGGTCTAGAATTAGACTTCCTGCTCGCTCCTCTGGGTGGAGGTGCTGCTGGGCGTCATTAAATCTAAGGTGATGACAACAAGGAGGGGAGGGGGGCTACACCTATTCAGCTGTGTTGGGCGGGGCAACCCTGGTGTTTTCAGCAGCTGTGCTTTCCAGTGGCACAGAAACGCCTCACACAGCTGGGACAGATTTTTACTTCATGACATTAAACTCATGTAAATCACACCGGTTTAGTTTCCTCTCTAAAACAAGTTTAGTGGGGAGAATGGTCGTTTTGCAGTGTTATGAATTTAATTTCATGTTTCCTCTCCTGTCACATGTTGATGTTCCCTTGGGCAAGGAACTGAATCCCAAGTCGCCTACTGAGCTGTGCACTGGTGCACAAACGTGAACGGTTGGGTGGCTGACTAAGCTGCTTGGTGTGGTTGGTATAATTAAAGCGCTACATAATTTTTAACCATTTGATCTTTTGAACAGTGGGAAAAAAAATCCTTTTACAGTAGATCTAAAATTCTTGTTTGTGAAATACTCTTAATGTTTTTTTGTGTGTGTGTTAGGTTCATAATTAAGTGTTGCTTCACCAGAAGCATCCATTTTGAAAGTTACAAACCAGGGCAAGTGCTGTTGCTCCGTTGGCAGTGACCTTGTTTTTACATAGTTTCCATTTTCCAATTATGTCCTGTTGTATTTTATAACGTTTCATCTCTGACCAAACATACAGGGTGATTGTGGAGAGGAATGTCTCCCTGTTAGGTGAACCAGCCTGAGAATTAAAAGACAAAAACCATTTGGGAAGAAAAGCTCAATTTGAACAGTTGCAATAATGTAAACTTTTATCAGCAGTCTTGATGTTGAATGAGCGTCTGCCTCAAGGGCAGAAACTGTTGGGTCCACAGGGGACGACCCGGGTAATCGGAAGATCTGGTTCCTGTTCCAGTTTCAAATTATTGAGGGTTGCAGAAATGTAGTAACGTGAGCCGTATTGAGCCAAAATGCTTCAGCAGCAAGATGGCCGCTGTAATGTAATAGGACTCTGTAATGTCTTCTTGCAGTTTCTGAAAGCTGCATCCTGCCTATGCTTAGCAGTTGCTCCTTATTTAATGAGCAATATCTCTTGTTTCAATGTTTCTTCTACACCGACAGAAACAAACGCAGGTTTGTTCCCCGAGCAGAAATGTTTTTCTGAGACATTTTTTAATTTGAATCCTAAACTACATCTTCACTCTAAATCTTGATTTTCTTGTTGGACCCTAATGGTGAAGAGTAGCTGAGACCCAGATGAGAGGAAACACTCGAATGGAGTCCAGCCAGTCGGTCAGCGGCCTTGTTGTCCGGGTCCATGTGGTTCCACCCGGGCAGGAATACGCCGTCCTCAGCATCCTGCTCTGCTCCACTCTGTTCTGTGCGTGGAGGCGAGGGACGCTCTTTCTATGTGGCAACAACACAGGAGGTGAAACGAAGGATCCACAAATAAGAGATTTGTGGAAGGAGAAGTGCCTCCCTGTTTGGACGAACAGAAAAATTAACTTTTTATCACATCACTGTGCCGGATTTTGGTAGGTTTTATTTAATAATGATACAAGTGCAACGTCAGTGGACTTAATGAAAAAATCCAGTTCACATTCAGCTTTATAGAATCCAGTAGGACTGAAATTCAGTTCAAATCCAGTTTACTGTGGTGCAGCCCACTCCCACAACTCATTGACTTCACAGCAATCCCTCATCCTGAGCAAGCATGTGGCGACAGTAGGGAGGAACCACTCGTTTTAACGGGTAGAAACAAAAGGTTTTGGCAGAAGTTGGGTTTTATTTGCCATCTGCTGCTGGTGGCTGGAGAAGCACTGGGTAGGAGTATTTTCTGTGGTAAAGAAAAAACAAGGATGTTGTGCAGAGTTAATCTCAGTGACCCCATCCGGGATAGAAACTGAGAAAATCCTAAACCTGCGGCCCAAACAGACGACATAAAGCCATCACAGCATGAATATGGAGTTGTGGGGAAAATGGAGAATAAACCAGTGAAAAACTGGCAGAGAAAAATGTCATTCAGCCCTTTGAGCCACTTGTTTTTTCAGAATATTCAATCTTAACTAAATATAACTATTATTTTGTTACGTCACGACAGGTTTTGTGTAGGTGGTTATCTGCCCAATGTTTGAGTCATTTTGGAAGAGATCATTTGGTAACACTTTAGTTGAAGGGGCGTGCATAAAACTTCCTTATTTAATGAGCAATATCTCTTGTTTCAGTGTTTCTTCTACACCTTCTATAACAATGACATGACATTGTTATAAATATGGCATAAAACCTGTTATAAACATGAAGGAGTCTTCATGAATGTTTAGGACTGTTGTCATGAAGTGTCATTTAGTAAATGACACCTTTAATGTAATGTAGAACTAAAAGTTGCATTAAAAGTCACTCAAAAATATCAACTGTGCATTATTCAGTAATTTCAGAATTTTTTAAAAGCAAAATTCCATTAAAAGTTTCATTAAAAGAGTCAAGTTTGCATTTAAAATGTCAATATTTACCGAATGACACTATCTGACAACAGTCATACGATAATCAAGACTCCTTCATGTTCCTGACAGCTGGTATGTCATTTTTATGTCAATTTATGACAGTGTCATGTCAGTCTAATAAAGTGTCGCTGAATATTTTATTAGCTGAACTACTGATACCCAAATTGAACTCTTTCCTTTTGTCAGCGCCTTGTTCTTACTCAAAACAGTTCACCTCTCATTGCTGAAACCTTGAGTGCTGCTCTGAAAGCTGACGGTCCGACTCTGCCATCGCACGTCGTTCAGCTGCTGCTCCTCCGGAGCTGCAGCTGTGGACAGCCGAGCTCGACTGCTCTGAAACGAATCAAACTTTGCGCGGCAGAATAAGCCGGTCTCCATCAAACAGCTGCAGATTATGATTTTGGTGCCTGAAGACGTGTGGTATAATTCTGCTTCAACAGCAGATCGTCCAGTAAGAGTTTGTGAACTCTTTCGGTGATATCATTACAGTCTCCATTAAGTCTTGTGTCCTCCCTTCAGTTACTATGGGCGTAGACTAATGACTTATACATTATATATTGGGTTTTCCAGTAACTGCTTTCCCTTTACTAGTATGGGAGACTCCCAGTCTCCCAGAAGGTCCTGTACAACATCACATCCACCCCTCCCATTGCTTGTGCCACCACCTGATTGTTTTCCTCATGGTCTGCTGGGACATTTATGTGTTTTAAGGGCTGCTGCTGCTGCTGAAGGGCAAAACCTCAAAAACATTCCTTAGGATTGAAAGAAACTGGGAAGTTTACTGTCAGCGTCGTGCTGGAAATACACTGCTCAAAAAAATAAAGGGAACACTCAAATAACACATCCTAGATCTGAATGAAAGAAATATTCTCATTGAATACTTTGTTCTGTACAAAGTTCCATTTGCACAACAGCAGGTGAAATTGATTGTCAATCAGTGTTGCTTCCTAAGTGGACAGTTTGATTTCACAGAAGTTTGATGTACTTGGAGTTATATTGTGTTGTTTAAGTGTTCCCTTTATTTTTTTGAGCAGTGTATATTTTGCATGCTCGGTATGTTCCACTGCTGCACATTTAATGTGTTGATACGATCAGCTGTGCTGCTGCTGCTACCACATGTTTGCCAAAGAGGAGGAGGGGCTGCAAAGTCAGCTACACTGCAAAAACGCAGCAGGATTTTTGGTCTAGTACAAAAGTCTTAGTACACTGGAAATGAGACAAAACTACCAGAGCTTGTTTAAATGAAAATTATGAAAACATACCATAACAAGAATTTTTTCCCATGTCATAAATGAAATAATCTGGCTATGGAATATTATTTATTTTATTGACTTAAAACAAACTGAAAAGTTAGTTTTGTCTTTTATCATATTATAAATATTTAAACCAGAAGCTAGATCAGAAAAACATGTCAAGATTTTGTGTTTTTGCAGTGAACTCATTACTTCTGACTTGGTTTATTTGGGTTGATTTCTTCCTCTTTTTATTTTACCAGTTCTCATGGTAAACTGAATTCAACATTGTATTTTATTATTATTATAATTTGAACCAAACTCCATTGAATGTTATTGATTTTGAATATATTTGGTTGAATTATATGTAATCTGTTGGTCTTGATTGGATATTCATCATGGATTAGTGAATTGGATCATAAACTGTGAGCTGCAAATGGTAAGTACTAACAGTTGGATTTAGATCTGGGCTTTGACTAGGCCATTCTAACACATGGGCGTGTTAGAATTTAATCTCATTTGTTTCTTGCTGTATCTTTAGGTTCAGCCAGTCTTGACTCCTTTGGAGCATCTCACATGATTTTCTTGTCCTCCGCTCTGCCCATCTTCCCATTTTTCTTGTTCCTACAGAAGAACAACATTCCCACAGCATGATGCTCTCAACACCATGCCCTATGGTGTTGACACTCAGGGTAAAGCGAGCTATTATTACTTTCTATGGTAAAGAAGATGAAGGAAAAACCCCAAAGTTAAAGGAAAATGTAGATTGGTCAATGACTCCATCCGGAAAAGAGACGAGCTGAACCCAAAAGCTGAGCGAGGAGTGCTTTCTTTTAATGACTTTATCTAATAAATAAAGTGATAAACACATAATTTCTTGGCTAAATGTGTTTTCTATGAAAAGGCAGCATAGAGGTTTGGCACTGGACTTGATTTTTCATTAAGATGCTGAAGCTTCAGATCATCTTCAATCTGCCTCGAGAGTTTTCTTCTTCTGAGGTCAAAGCTAAACTGAACAGATGCACTTTTACGCATAAAAACTAAATAGTTTAGAACCTTTTGTAAGCTGCTTTATTTACATTTATCACCTTCGTATCCATAGAAACTGCTTTGTTGAAGTCATTCCCACATTTAAAGGTTTACAAATTGTTGGTTTTTTGTTTTTTTTACCCAGGCTCTTGAATGCAACACATCCTCGCTCCTCATCCCTGTCCCTTCCTCCCCTCTCTCACTCTCTCTATCTCCCCCCTCATCATCCAAGCAGCAATCCCCTCCTCCTGCTTCCCCTCAGCTCCCTCCCTTTCCTGCCGGCCTCTCGGCAGAGGATGTGTCTGGGAGAGAGAGTGCGTGTGAGGTGGGGGTGAAGGGGAAAGCCGTCAGTAGAATGGATATGCGCCCTCTCTCCTCCACCCTCTCTTCTCCTTCCTCTCCTCCTCTGCCTCCTCTCCGGCTCTGCTCGGCCTTCCCGGCCTGCGTTGCGCACTGGTCGCTCCCTCAGCGCTGGCCCTCGGGGGTTGAAGGAGTCTCGTCGGGCGGACGGGTGGCTGAAAACTGAACTTCAATGTCAGCTGGGAACCAGAAGAATGGAGGTGACAAACCTAAAGGTAAAGACGGCGATGGCGACAGCAGCAGCAGCTTTTTCTGGATGACCAACACCCACTTCCCTAAAGTCCCTGAGCAGAAATAAACAAAATGGGCTGGCAGTGCTGCTTCTCAGCCAGAGAAATGAATGGACTGTGCTTTGCCATACCTAGAGGAGACGGGTTGGGAGTGAGGCGTTGATTTGTGGCGTCTGACTGCGTATTGATCGCCATCTGAGTGATGGATGATACTCCCTGAGAGCAGGTTGAGGATTTTCAGAAAACATTACAGACTTGTCAGGCGGTTTTAATGTTGTTCTCTGAGCTAAATGTCAGTTTCGCTGCACTTTAGGAGCGGTGTGTTTTTTGCATTTGCCCCTCCGAAAAGTTAATATTTAGTGGCATTGAAAAACAAGCTGTCAACTTAGACTAATGAACATTTCAAAGACAAAGTTTCAAATGAGTTAAAGGAATGAAGTTTGACTGTTTTGATGTGGAAACACAAAGGAAAAGTTTCTCATTCTTGAGTCAAATGTCATTAAGATTAAATAAATATTACACCCTTGATCTGATCACTGATAAATTACATTAAATATATGTTTAGATTTGATCTCAGAGCCATTCCACTCATTAAAATAAATCATTAAAATCTCCAAAATTAATATGATCTTCATAGTCATGATAGTTGGTTTGAACTCGTGACCAGAATTTAAACTCCTTTGTGATGAATGTTGAATTGTCAACCTGGGAAAGATCCCGTATAAATGACAGACAAAAAAAGTGCCAACGAGCCTGAAGAGCTTTAAGAAAAGATGACAGGAGCTTCAACTTCAGCTGACACCAGAGTTGGGTCTGGGGACTGAAATGAAAGTCTGGACCATTTTCAAAACTTAGATTCTTTGACTTTTCTTAGATGTCTAAAGGATATGCTCAATAAATATGGAGCTACATATTGCATGACATTATTTATCCTTTCACTCTGGGGCTTTTTAGATGTGCTTTGTGATCATCTATCACTTCAAATCTCAACAAAATACAATGAAGTTTATAGTTAAAAGATCCCAAAATGTGGAAAAACTTGAAGGAAAAAAAAGAGTTGTGTTGTTTTTTTTTTTTGCAGGAGACTGTATTTTTGACATGTTTGGTGTTGCTATATAAGAAAGTTACAATATTTACATAAATCAGTAAGAACACGTAACTTTTCAGCTTGCTGTGGATCTCTGAGCATCAGGTAATGTTTGTTCAGTTGTTGTCAGCCCGGCTGTTTCCCTGCTGATGCAGAAGCAGCAGCAGCGTCATTGGGGCTTAATCAGTGTGTGACTGTGTTGTTCTCTGCCTGGCTTCGCTTTGGGCTCTGCTCCGCTGCAGAGGTAGATTACATTAGGCTCATCAGATGTCATGTGGAGCTCTGTGGTTTTACCGTGTTGCAGTTTTGCTTTTCACAACGTTTCAGCATCATCAGATTTGCTCCGGCTAGCATCCCATGACCTCCTCGGAGACAGAGACGGGCCTGTTGGCGTAACTGAGACGTTAACAGAATCTGCACAAAGACACTCGTGACTAACATAAACTGTTTTCCTGACCTGGACCCAGCATCTATCTCCACTGAATCACTTGTGAAGCTGTTGTCCTGCTAAAGCCAATCAGGACGTGCATCCCCAGACCGAAGCTCAGTCATGTGACCACAATGGCTGCAGAGCTCCCTCTTCTCATTGACCGAACAGATCAGGAATGATATCCAGGCTACCTGGACTGGTCAGCAGACCCTCTGCTCTGTCCTCTGGATAAAGCTTGTCTCCGTTAGGAAGCAGATCATGCAGCGAGACTCACTGTCAATATTCTCCCATATTTTTTTGCATGCTCACAGTTTGCTTTATGTTACGATCCTTCAGAGGACGGATTGGGTGCTTCTCTGTTACTTTAGACAACGGCCGTCTTGGCGCTCCAATAAAGATTTCTCTCAGGAAAAAAAAAAGAAAACAATAATAATAATACAGACCTTTGGGCACTTAAATAACTTAAAAACAACATAGTATGTAGGAGAAAACATATGATACAGAAACCCTTCAGCTGTGAGTTTGACAATGAGGAACAGCAAAAACAAAAACAAGTCTACGATTTAAACTAAAATGTGCAGATTCATCACACTGTGATGATTTAAAAATGTCACAGGGTTCGGTTCCTATCAAATTGTTTTAACTATTTCTGTTTAATATTCGTCTCTTTCGTGAACACAGGTTTCAGAAGAAATGAAATTAGACTTGTAGAAATAATTATTTTATCCATATCTACTGGATATGGATCAGGATGTAGATGGACAGATAAACTGAGAGCTGAGGTCTTTCTGCACCACTACAGTTGTTGAACAACAAATCTATTCATGTGATTACCAATTGGTTAAATATTGATTCAAATATCGTCGCTAGATCCAATGTAATCGTTAGATTCACATGTTGATATTGTAACTTGAGATGAATGTATTTTCATGCCTTATTCCTCACATTCTTTACTACAACATACTTAATTAGGTGTTTACTGATTTAATAAAAGTATATAAAATATTTGATAAAATGCCAATCAGACTGGCTAATAATGCATAACCAACAATCGGGTCTGCAGAGATCATCTTTGGGGCTGACCTCCCCTCCATGCAGGACTTGTACAGGTGTAGGGTCAGGAAAAGGACAGTGAGCATCTCTGCAGACCCCACACATCCTGGACACAAACCGCTAAGACTTTTACCTCCAGGTTGGATTTACAGTACATAGTTTCTTCCCCCCGAGACTGTTTCAGTGATGAACACTAAGCAGAGTTCCCAGACTGACATAATTCAACCTTATCTTCCTTTTCTTTCTTTCTTTTTTTTTTTGTAAAAACACTTTATATACACAGATAAAAAAAAAAAAACTTTTAAATTTACATTTTAAAGTCTTGACAGAACAAATTGGAGAAGTCAAATTCCCTGTTTGTGTGTGCACACTTAGCAAACAAAGCTGATTCTGCCATGTAATTAAGAAGTCTTCCGTTTATTAATGAACCATTTAGTGAGACATTATCTGTTCCCTACAATCACTTGTTAAAGCAAATGTTAGCAGTACATTATTAGATTGAAGCATTGTGACATCCTGAACAGAAATCCAAGCACAGCACATCCATACTATCCATGTTATTTCATTATCTTCTAATATATTAAACCATAGAAGAGAAAGAAGTTGTACTTTTTAATACTGATGTCCAATATCTAGAACACAAATATCTGAGTTCCCTGGTTTGTTTATGATGAAGTCCTGAAACGTCTCTTAAAGACGTCCATAAAAACAAAGTTAAAGAGCGTTTCTCACGGACCTCCGTTTGGCTGCAGATACTTCTGGTTTGCCAGCCAAATTGACCTGAAGCGTTGCCGTTTTCTGCCGGGAAACTCTTTCATCTATCGACAAACATCAGTTTGAGAAGTACGTTTAAAATGCCGTGGTCTCTTTGAAACCCCATTGGAGCAAACGGCTCCTTAAGTCCAGGGCACAACCTTTTCCCATGACAGAAAAGCTGCAGCCGGCCAATTCAAGGTCCTTGTGAAGTTTAACTTGATCGCCGGCGTCATTATCTCTGTTGCAACTGCAGCTTCGCTTCCAGGAAACGTTTGCAGAAACTAAATTTGCTGTGCTCTGAGGTTCGTTCCCAGATGGGACGTTTTTCTTTTTGCTCAAGAGTGATTGATCTGTGGCTCTGATTTATAGAGATTTGAATCTAATTCTCATATAGGATCAAAAATAAAATCCTCCCACTGTTAAGGTTTAAGGGTCAATTTGATCTGGAAAGACAAAGTTGGCATGAGAAAGAGAAACTCGGTGCTTTGCCAAACTATTTACAGCCCTCTAACTTTCTCACGTTTCAGATTCGTTATGGCCACAAACCTTTCAGCGTATTTTCCTGAGATAAACCGACAAAGTGGAGCACAGTTGTGAGGCTGAATATGCATTGGTTTCAAAGCACTTTTACAACTCAAAATCTGAAAGGTGTGGCATGCATTTGTTTTCAGCTCATTTCAGATTATTCACAGTAACTCCAGATATTCGGGGTTTGGTTTCTACCAGCATCTAGAATATGAAATTTGATCTTCTTCTTTCCAAAGTATTTCTGGCTCTGAATAAATGCAATTTTTAGGTTTTTCCAAATATTACGAATTGTATTTAGGTGTGGACTTTGACTAGGCCGTTCTAACACATTAGATCTAAGACTCTAATGAAGTACAGTATTTGGAGTTGTCATGCTGTGGTTAACCTCTGTCCCATCCCTGACTCTTTCACAGCCTCTGAAAGGTTTCTGTCCCTGCTGAAGTCAATCATTCCCACAGTATGATGCTGCCACAGCCATGTTTTACAGTGGGAATTATGTGGATTTTATCTAGTGGTATCGAAGGCTGAATACATCTGCACACCACACTTGTTCGGGATATATTTATGGAACATTTTGACGCTGCTGTGCAACACTTTTGTTTCAGTCCGATGCATAAAATCCCAACAAAATAGCTTCAAAACCGGTTACAGCTTGACAAAATGTGACAAAGTGCAAAAGGTATGAATACTTCCACAAGGTTCTGTAAGAAAAACCCACATTTCAACCAGAAACACAACTTGATTTTACATCTGTGAGCAGCTAAAGGCATTCACGTTCCTATATGTGTGTGTGTGTGTGTGTGTGTGTCTTCTTTAAAACCAGAGGCTGCTGTGTGGCCAGAGGTGGAGCGGGCAGAGTGCTTGGCCCGCGGCGCTGCTCTGAAGTGGGCGTCTGGAGTTTTCTGTCGGCCCGAACATCTGGAGCGACTGAGCCAGTACAAGAAGAGAGAGAGCCAGAGGACGGCCTCCATCCACACCAGACTGAAGGTCAGAGAGAACCAAAATGGCGCATCATCATATTTATAATGTCTTAAAGCAGTCCATGTCATCAGTTTTCAAAGTGTGTGAAGGTCTTTTGATGCTTTGAACTTTGTCCCTCATTTCCAATTCAGTTCTTGTACTTGACTGTGACAACATTATATGCAAAAATCAGGGAAGTGGGCAAAGAAAGTAGTAGTAGAGTATTAGAAATGTATTATATATGTTTTGAAATCAAATAAATTAAAGACTTGACACAGATTCTGAAAGACCGTCCTTTGATTACCTAATATATTCCAGGACACTGCAACAATCCAGCTGGTTGAAAATGTTGCTTTCAGTACATTTCACAAACTCTAACCCTGAAAAATTCAGCAAATTGTGTCGTTTTGATTAAATCTTCCTCTAAAATCTTCCAAGGTCTGACAATAAGCTATAAAGTGACCACAGTCTGAAGGAAAGAATTTTTGTAAAAAGTCTTTAGCCCTGTCGAATGATACCACTTTAAAAGCTAACCCGACCTGCTGGGATGATTTGTTTCCAGTCGATGGTTCAGTCGTACCTGGAGGGGGTCGGCTGGGGCCTGGAGCAGCTGCGGGAGGCCCGGGACGAGCTGAGGGAGGTGTCGCTCACCCTGAAGGAAGCAGGACTGGAGTCGGATGGAAACACAGACTGCTTGGCGTCTCTGGAGAAGCTGAGAGAGGTTTCGGTCGACCATCGCCAGCTCTTCACCACCGTCAGCAACCTGCCTCGACTTTACGCCAGTGAGAAGCTCCAAGCCGCCGTGTGGCTGCGCTGCTTGTGCAGAAATATTGTCTTACAGTACTGGTCCGAAGCTTACACACAAACACACCCCCACACACACTCGTCATGGGGTATATGTGCCATGAAATCTTTACTAAGCTGCTGTTGTTTTTTTCAGCTTTAATGATCATAAAAATCAACATTTATGATTCGCTTTGGAGGAAGGAGAATTAGTTAGGGAGTTCAGGCATGAAATCATCATCAACTAAACTGTTAGGCCTTGAACCAAGAAAAATAGAAAGATCAACACCTTCAGGCTGACCAGAAATGTGCAGCGGCTGACATGGACAAACCAAATACCATCCTGGGAAAAGTTACTGCTTTATTTGTTTTACATTTATTTAACCCAGAAAGTCCCATTGAGATAAAGGGACTCCTGGCCAAGAGGCAGCAACGTTACACAAGAATGACCAATAATAACTTAATTATTAAATAAACATCAGAACATCAGATGAGACACTGGCTGGCCACCTGGACTTGTGTGGACGAGTCCAGGTGAATATTTCAAACCCAAACAACCCTGAATATCAAACATGCTGGTGGGAGAATCATACTGAGGGTTAAAGCTGTTTGTTGAATAGGATAAAGAGGAATGAACCGAACACCAGGTTTATTCAGAAAACCAACCAAATAAAATTTGTTGTTCTATTTCTGATGTGAAGACTAGTCTAATTTTGACCTAAAACTGTGCCAGTGGTTTGTTGACAGGGACATGAAATGTGTGGTTGCTCCTCAGTTTAATAGATTTAACCAAGTATTGAACTGAACCAGGTTCTTCTGGTTCTCCTCTCCGCCGTCACTAGAGCCATGCTCAGTATGAGGGACAGCCACACACACCTAACAACAACTTAGTGATGCCAATTAAGCAACCAGTCATGTGTTTGGGAGGAAACTGGAATACCCAGGGCTGGGAACAAAGACCCCGGGCTGGGATTTGAACCCAGGACCTTCTTACTGCAAGACACCAGTGCTACATTACATTTTTATATGAAGCCCCTTAAGGCAGGGGTGTCAAACTCATCGCGAATGCTCTTAAAGGGCCGGTTGTGCCAGAATGTATTGATAAAACATGTTCACAAACTGTTAAAATATCAATGAATTCTTAAAATTGAACAATATTACTGAAAATCTTTTTAGTCCCTCTAGGATTTTGTGATTTTTTGCAATAAAAATGAAAGCGTTTGTGGTACTAATTAGGAAATATTTGCGATATTTGCACTTAAAAGTAACTGTAAATGCAACTTTTTATTACTCGTACAGATCATGGACTGTAATCTGACATTAATTAAGGCTGAGGCAGCTGTTTAGTATAAGCAAATAAGTTTTTGAGAAAAATCTACAATAAACTCCCAATTATGAATAATTCTCAAGAAACTGGAGGGACTGATTGATATAATTTGGCATTAAACAGATAAAACT
This sequence comes from Xiphophorus couchianus, assembly GCF_001444195.1. Classification (NCBI taxonomy): domain Eukaryota; kingdom Metazoa; phylum Chordata; class Actinopteri; order Cyprinodontiformes; family Poeciliidae; genus Xiphophorus; species Xiphophorus couchianus. The sequence goes on from NC_040229.1 coordinate 23,791,915, forward strand.
GCATTAATTTGATTGATAACATAATATTTAAGCACACTTGATGTTTAGTCTAGAATCTAGAGGGCCACATAAAAACATATGGTGGGCCGGATTTGGCCCACGGGCCTCGAGTTTGACACATGGCTTAAGGGAAAAGCATTAAAGGCATTTCCAAAACACACAAGTGCCGTGTTACTGGAGCTCACCCCACAGTAGTTTGACACAGGATTCAATGCCAGTGTTGTGCAGAAGCTTTTCACTTCCTGAGACGCTATTATTGAGATTAACATTCAGTCTTCCCTTCCTGGCTGTGTGCAGTACGGAGCATGGTGCTGGAGACGGAGCGTCTGGTGGAGTCCAGGCGGCTCCTGGAGGCCCACGCCCGGCTAATGGATCTGGAGCGCTGGCAGGACGACATCCTCTGGCAGCTCCACGGGGCCGCTGGGACGGCAGGAGGTTCACTCAGCAGCGAGGACACGGAGCTGGTGGCCAAATATTTCTCTGGAGTCGGGCAGCTGGTGGACGCCCTGGGTGAGGACACCTCGGAGACGCAGCTGTAGCTTTTCCCTTCACGCTCCACAAAACTACAGACAGAGTGAATTTAACTTTTAGTCTCAACTTTATTAAATTAGAAAATGCTACATCTACTTTTACACAAATGTTTTGGTCAGCAGGCATCTAGCAGCAGCCGGTCTGGTAAATAATTTAACACAACACAACTCTAACACATTGTTATCTAACTATTACATACAGTATCGCACAGACTTGAACAAGCATAGATCACTGGCATGAATGTCTCATTCATTTTATGTTTTTGAACCTGTTTTCAGGGGTGGAAGGATTATACAAAATTATACATACAGGCTCAAATACACACACACACACATATATATATATATATATATATATATATATATATATATATATAGCTACAGTATACACATACCCCTTATCATAATCAAAACAGCGGGTGAATATTTGACAACTTCTCTTGGCTGAGGTAGTAAAGTTCATTTAAGTTTGGTTTGCTTTTCTTCCGGCTTCTGAGCATAGTTCACAAATTTTAATCCGATTTTTAACAGGATTTAGATTGGAGTTTTGGGAAGGCATTTTCCAAAGCCTTAATGTTAGCCAGCTTTATCCATCTAAATGCCTGTTTTAATATGAGTTTGGGAAACTGAACTGTGTCCAAGATTCCACAGTCTAAATGATAAGTGGGGAAGCTGAAGAATTTAGATTCGTTTTTTATTTCACCCATTTTGTGTAGTGTACCAGTACCACTGGAAGTGAAACAAACCATGTTGGATTGTTTCCGTGAGATGGTCGATGGTTCCTATTCAGGCAGATTGATCAGGAATAAATTGCACGTTCTCTTTTATCACCACAGAGCTCGTATCAATCAGCTTGTGAAATAATCTAGGATGAAAAATAAAAAATAAGTCCAGAAGTTTGATCTCAAACCACTTCACTGACTTCCTGTCCCGGTGTGTGGCTGCAGGGAAGGAGCTGTGGGCCGTGGTGAGCAGCTCTCTGGCTCTGGCCCGCCAGAACCCCACGCCCTTTGTGTCCGCGGTGAGGATAGTGGAGCGGGAGGAGGCCCTGGACCGGGCTCTGCTGGCGGAGAGAGGCGGCGGCGGCAGGCCGCTGCCCGCAGGAAGACCTCGCTGCTGGAAGGCCTGCTTCTTCCAGGTGAGTTTACAAACTCAGGTTCACATGACAAACATCCAGCCTGTCAAATCTCCCACTTCCTCCACATCAGGTACTAGAGGAGGCGGTCTCTGCGCGATTTCGCAGCGTTTCCTATCTGCACACGCGAGGCCCGGGTTTGGCGGGCCACCTCTCTGCCCTCCAGCACGCCGTCATGGCTGACCTGGCCACAGTGCGCCACCTGCTGGAGCACTGCGTCCCACCTCACTACCAGCTGACTGCAGCTTACCTGAGAGCCAGCCACCGCTGTTTACAGACTCACCTGGCGCAGGTCAGCGATGTTTAATGAATTGTGAGTGGTGTTGGGCTTCACGACTCGCGTACTATTGCATCTACAGCCGTGAGAGACTTTCTCCTTCTGTTTTCTGATGAACAAAAGTTGAATAATCCTTGAAAAACAATTTGATTTCCACACTGATGTATGCTGACTCGACATGACTTTCATTGATTTGCCATATCACACCTTACTTTTAACATTTATTAGTATTTTTGTTTTTTGACTTACTGAATAAATAAAGACTCATCCAGATGCACATTTACTACCTGCTAGGCCTGAGGTTCGTAACCTGCCTATAAAATGCACAACAAAGCCATAAAACTGCTCTTTGTTGTTCATTTAAAAACCAAATGTAGTTACTAATGTGCTTTAAAAAAACAACATTTATCTTCAATATATTATTTCTTATCAACCAACTTGACAGTTGGTCAAATCTAGATGACTCCAGATGTAAGAAAAGTAGATAGATGACCTCATTTTTTCATTATCTGTGAAACCTAGAGATAATTACAAGACCCAGTGAATATCCAAGACCGTTCCAGATTAATACTTTTAACCAAAATGTCCAGGAAGAAAGAAATCTTGAAATTTTAATTTAAAATGGGAATTTTATCCTGGAAAATATGTAGGAACCCTGGTGAAACCTTGTTGTTTGTTGACATCTTCATGTGGTTGTTCTGTATTATTTTTTGTCATAGTTTATCAGTTAATTGCAGATTTATTTATGCTGATTTTGATGAAAGCGTTACACCAAAAGCTTAATTATTAAAGTTGTTCTGCAGATACAGTATGTCGCTCTAGTCTCGACTTACGTTCATATTTTGATTCACACACTTTCACGTCTTCAGGGACAGAGTGGAGTTTAAACATTTTGTTTTCATCGTTGTGTGAAAACTCCTCCACATCTAAGTGTTAATTGTGGCCTAGGTTAGCAGCTGGGATCTGGAGAGCGGTGAAATATTTGCCGTGCTCAACTGGGTGCTGCACATCTACAACAGGTGAGTCTCAAAACCGACACTTTGACGATGAATCCCCGTCTGTTTATCCTGCAGTTTGACATGAATGTTGGTATCTTCGGTGATTCTTGAGAAGTGGGACAAAACGGGTTTAAATTTTACCCAAATTTTTAAAAATTATCCCCCAAGCTTATGTATAGAAATATGACAATTAATGTTTTGGAAATGTAAAGATGCCAACGTGCAGGATCCCAGTTGCAACATTTTTTGAATAAATTTAATTCAGTTTAATGGACCGGACCCAGAACTTTGTCATCACCATCTGACAAAAATAAATATAAAATAATTTTTTTAATGACCCTTTTAGTTATATTTTTACTCAGTTTTACAGACAAGTGCTTCTCAAGAAACAAAAGAAATATTATTTAAAACAAAAAACATAAAGTTCATCAGATTGAGTTGACAGTGCATGACGGAGTTGACACGATACTGATGGTGGTGGCAACAAGAGTTCACAGCAATATTCAAAGAAATTTACCTTCCCAACCCATATTAGGTCTGCGTCATGAAGCATTATAGCATTACCGTGAATAATCAAGCCCAGTATCCAGATATGGCGGACGTTAAACGGTTAGTTTTGTTGGCAGCCCAGATATGATGGGACATCCAGAGCTGGTCACAGAGTTGGACAGATCACAGCTGGGACCGCTCATCTCCATTGAGGGCGTCGAGCAGCTGCAGAGCAAATACGTGCAGAGTGTCCGGGTGAGTCGATCACAATCGCTTCTTCAACTTTACTCAGAATACAACTCTGCCCCGGTGAGGTGCGGGCGGTTTTTTGCAGACTTAATGAGAAGCTTCAGATGCTGCATCATTGCAAAAGATCTAAAATACATATCCAACAAATTCCAAATATTCTAAGCAGGAGAAACAAAATCCTCTGCAGAACGTAATTTTCTTTTTACAGCCTCAGACCAATACAAAACGGCACATAGTTGAGAAGTGGATGAAAATGATGAATGGGTTTTCCCATTAAGAATGGTTGGTTGTCTGGTTCAAAATATCTCTGGCTGCGTCTTTAGTTATTGTGGAAAAGTGAACTTCTGTCCCAGTCTAGTCTTTTATAGCCTATAATAAGGAGGTGTGTACATTTTTAGAAACATGGACCAAAATTGTCTAGTTCATTATTGTTGGGTCTAAATACCTATTAAACAAAACACAGGGGGCCACAGAGCATAATATCTTTTAAATTGGAAATTCAGAAATTATTTTATTTTATTTATTTTTATTTTTTTTTTACCTGCATAATACCAAACAAAGTGGTTTTGTTTTTGTAGTGAAGTTATCATTAAGTTATTTCTTACACAACTCATAAAAACAGTTGCATTTTTATATATATATTTAAAAAAACATACAATTTCCTGCATTTTTAAATGTTTTTTGTTCTGTTTTTCCTAGGTCTAGATAATTTATTATCTATTCTCAGCAACAAGAGCAGGATATGAGTCACTCTCTTTAAAAGCCTGTGTTGTAGTAAATAGGTTCATGCATGTCTGCTTTTGAGTAAAAGTAATTGAAAATACAAAATACTCTTTTCCGTCGCAATATTATCCCATAAAGTCCAGTGTAATGTGACAAAATATGAAAGCTCAAGTCCTATGAACACTTTTGGAAAGCACCACATTGATTTCCTTCTTTCTTTTTTTTTTGTGGGTTTGCAGAAGAGTGTATCTGAGTGGATGCACAAAGCTCTGCAGGTGGAGCTGCAGGACTGGCAGAGAGATCAGGAGCCGGATTCGGACCACGAAGGATTCTACCACACCAGCCTTCCCACCATCATCACTCAGGTGAGTTTTCTGCACAAACATAAGCTACAGTATAGTGTTTCAATGCAGAAAATAAAAGATCACAAGTGGTAGAGTAACACCGTTTATTGTGATGTAGCTGGAGATAAATTATAACCTGCTGACTTGACCATAATTATCTATATCAGTATCCACTCCCAGGATCTGCTTACTGTAAAGTCTATGTGTCTATTGCTATATAAAAACACTTCCTGCTGTTTTCAGGCTGCATAATTTGTGTCACTGTTTGTCGGCCGCCAGATGCTGGAGGAGAACGCCCGGGTGGCTCTGATGATCGGGGAATCCCTGCGAGATCAGACCATCCAGATGGGGCTGTATGAGGTAGAGAACCTCCTCAACAGGTGTGTTGTTCAACAAGAGGCTACCTGAGCAGTCATAAAACTGTTTGATACTTTTATCTAGCCTTCTTCTTGTTCTTCTTGTCATGTATTACCGATTTAAAACCATGTCTTATTTTGCATAAACAAGGAAATGCACGTTTTAATGCAACTTTCAGGTTCCGGGAAGCTCTGGTTGAATATGGGAAGGAGCACCGCAGGGATCCAACCAACAACAAAAACAAGTTCTACCTCCACTACCTGCTGGCCTCCATCAGCAACTGCATCATCCTCAAGTAAGACGTGTTCTGATCGCAACCCTTCCCATCATCTTAATACTCAACACTTCTCAGTTCAGCATCGTCTTGTGCTCAATGTAGAAAGTCCACGGAGAGCCTGCAGCAGCAGCAGTTGTCCCGCTTTTCAGGAATGTTCTCTCGGACTCCCCCCAACCCTCTGGCAGCTCTGGACCGGGCGGTGAGGCGAGCGTGTCGACTGGTGATGGATCAGCTGCTGCTGGAGCTTCAGCCCTTCCTCCCCGGCCTGCTGACCCGACCCTGGCTGGTCCAGGGAGATCCCGTCCCGAAACTGTGCAGCGTCCTGGAAAGTCACTTGGACTTGTACGGTCGAGTGCGGCCGCCCTGCCGGCAGGTGACTAAAAATCACTCGGCAGACTTTTGCTTTGAGAAGAAGTCAGTGCTTTAACATTTTGTTAAATTGCAATGCCAATCTTCATTTGGATTTTATGAGGTAAATTGACATAAGTCCAGCAACTTAATCTCAGACGCAGCACGCAGTCAAAAACAACACAAAATGACAATACTAAGGTGGAAGTGTCCAAAATATCTTAGATATAAGGTTACAGTTTGCAGATGTTGCCGCTTATTATTATCATGTAATATTAGTGAAACATAGTTTTGTGGAAACAGATGATTTATCACTGGTAATCAGAGAAGTACAACCAGTGAAATTCTCTCTGCTTTTTATACATTAAAAAACAGAGGAGCTCTTTATTTTACATATTTTTATATGATCTGATTATGGGTTTTTAAAACAGTATAAGCACTATATTTCATAAAACACCAAAAATACACGTTTAGCAGTGTTTCTTTGATGGGAATTGTGACACTGTGGCCGCCTGTCCCACAAATGCCTACATGCATATTGTGTAAATATTCATGATGAGCCACCAGGGCCAAAAACACCAGGGCCAGTTTTTGCTCCGAGTCCACCTCTGAGGCCAAAACATTAATCAGAGAAGCTGCCAAGAGGCCCCTGGTCATTCTGGAGGAGCTGCAGGGATCCACAGCTCAGGTGGGAGAACCTGAAAGGGCAACTTTTAGCTGTAGACTCCAAATTTGGACTTCAAGAAAAAAGTGTTGAACAGAACAATTTTTGAAAGAAAGCCGTTACTTCAACACGATCCATAAGAGAGAAACAGCAAACATACAAGAAAATTATCTCAACGGATGAGGTCAGAATGACCCTTTCTGGCCAATATAAAAAACAGGTGACAAAAAAAAAAAAAAGATTAACATACGTCTCATACATGTATTAGAACGACCCAGTTGTTTGCTGTGGCAGGATGAAATTTACTGTGCATATGTCGCGTCATAACCCCGTCCTGCTCCCTGTGGCTGCAGCGGCTGCAGGAGGAGGCCCAGTGGCTGATGGTGGTGGAGTACGTCCGGGCCCTGATGCAGAAGAAGCTGGTGTGTCGGAGCAGCGAGGAGAGGAGGCAGCTGGCCCAGCAGATGATCCTGGACGACCAGCTGCTCAGAGAAGTCTTCCACAGCCTGGTGAGGATATTCAGTTATTTCATTAGCCATCTCTTTTTATGCACAATCAGTGAGATTCAGTGATGCATCGCTACCTTAAAACACCTGAATCAAAAGAATAGATCGTTACCAGGCCTCTGCAGAGCTGATTGACTGATGAGAGAATTTGGACTTTTGATTTATGTTTTTTGGGGAAGATGCGTTTAAAGGTTGCAGGATGGAAGCTGTCTAGCACTTGGACAGCCCTGTTTTAGTTGAATCCTTTGCAGCAGCCTCCACTATAGATAAGGTGTGTAAAAAAAAACAACAAAAAAAACTTAAAATAAACTTATCTTATTACAAGGGCTTAATTTTCATGCTGTATGATGTTAACCAGAGGCCTCGCTTCTAAATAGGAAAGACAAGAGAACATGCTCAAGAGAACATCGTGATAAATATCACGATGTAAGGGTTTTATATCACTGTTGTTGTGGATCTGGAGATCAATAATGACAGGAATAATGTGCTGAATAGTCATCCAGACCTCAAAATAAAATAAAAAAGCATCGGATCTGCCATGGTTTTGGTTTTCATGACGACATGAGATCCTAACTTTATTTCTACTATTGTGGTAAAACATCTTAACAGAAACTGGACAGCAGAGCCTCCTTTCCTCATGGCAAGGTTTATTTTATTTTTTTCACCAATGCACCATCACGTAACAGTAAGTGTGCGTGCCATTTGCATCTTAGAAAAAGACTTGATTCATCGCCTCTCCCAGGATCATATAAAAAAAATTAGAAAAGTATTAATACTTTTTAACCATATTATTCTAATTTAATAAATAGTTTAATTAAACAGCATAAGTTTAACATAGCAGCGTCTGATACCCATTCCTTTCATGTCTATAAAGCCCAGACACTCACTTTTCAGTCTCAGCAGGATAGCGAGGTGTCGCTTCCTGAAGTGAATCCTCTGGCTTTGCTCCCCGTTCTGGCTGACTTCATCCGTCTCAAAGATCCCGGCATGCTCACTCTGGAGGTTTCTGGACTTGCTGCCAAATATCCGGACATCAGGTAACCCTTCCCCACACAAAGTGATGCAGCCATACGCAGAACCGATCTTCCACAAACCTTCATGTTCGTAGTGTGATGGCTTGTATGTGGCACGCTGGCTGTTGCTCTTAAATAAATGTAACATGGCATGGCAACAGATCTGCTAAAGGAAGGGTGAAAAAGCAAAAAACTAAAGTGTTGCAATGCTTCCGTCAAACTCGACATGTTAGCCTGATTGACCAGCTGTGACAGAAATGTCTGCAAACATCACTGAAGCAACGTTGTGAGCAAAAGCGGAAGAAAGAAAAGTTTTATATCGACATGACAGACGGAAATGTGAAAATTATTAAGATATCTTTCAATTAAAACCTGTTTTGAAACTTTTTTGGGATTTTTGGGTTACTTAGTTTTTATTTTGACTTAGTCTAAACAAACAGCTTGTTTTTAACACCATGTCTTGTAACTATCTGCTTCTAAAACTCATTCAGCACAAAATCATCTGCAAAACCATCAGTGTGTTTGAACTTTCAAACATTTTACACGCCGTGTCCTCGTCTCCCCTCAGTGAGGAGCACGTGTCTGTGCTGCTGGACGTCCGTGGAGACGTTTCCAGGGACATCCGATGGGCCGTGCTGGACCTGCTGGAGCAGAGCGCCCCCCCCCTTCCAGCCGGATACCGGCCCATCTTCACAGACATCCTGGTGCCGCCCTCCACCTTGGCCTTCTGCCTGCCGACGGCCAAGTGTGCATGACTAGATGGTGGATCAAGCGGGGACAAGCATCCTCTTCTGTCCAGATTTTTGGAGCGTGATGGATCTGTTTCTGCTGCAGCTTATCAGGGAAAAAGTTTGTGACTTGCTGGTTCGGGTCTGACTTCTATTCACTGTAAAGATCTGTCGTGCCTTAAATGACTGTCTCTCTCCCTCAGCTGGTTCTCAAAGTTAATGCTACAGATTTATTATAAATTGCATATAAATGGTTTTACTCAGACCTGACATTTATTGTCAAATATTGCCCTTGTTTAGGGAATTCAATCCAGTCTGACCTACAGTGTGTCCATTTAAAAAAAATAAAAACAACAAATATTTGTTTCACTCACTCTCATGTATTTGCATGAAAAAATGATCAGATATTTTTTTCGCATTTTATTGCATGTTAACGTCAACATATACAATAAAAACTAAAGGTAAATACATGACAGTCTTTCAGGAGAATGCCCCCCTGTGAGTAAGAGATAAACATACTGCGTAATGACTCTGGTTTAAAATCATTACTTTTATTACCATTAGGTTATTATTTTCCAAAAACTTGACTTTTTTCAAAGTTGTCTCCTCCTTTGTTGTTTATACCAGTTTGTTTTTTTTATTTGTTATTGCATATTTATTGTATTTAAGTGGTGGTGTTTTTTTTTTTCTTTTGTTGTATGCACTGTAAACTTGATCACATTGAAGTTTAAATAAAAATTTTCGAAGTAGACTTTCGTATTTTCTCCTTGTACGGATAAATCGCATAAATCTGATTGTAGTTCCCTGGTTCACTACAGCCACACATTTTTGGAGGCAGTAATAATCTGAAGCTCTGTGCTGACATCTAGCGGTGAGAAAATATATGACGCCCTTTGACACGTGACATACTTTGGTCACGTGACCATAACAGCCAGTGACGTTTCATTCCAATATGGTGGCCTGCATGGAAGCAATGCAGTGTTCATATTCCTGCTAACTTTTAGGTTTGTAGTGAGTAATTCGACTAAATTTAGCTTTTTTTTCCCACTCCTTGGACGTCCTGGCGAAAATGAAGACCTTCTGTGGCAGAGCGAACCCGACCACCGGAGCTTTGGACTGGGTGGAGGAGAGCGAGGAGTACGACTACCACCAGGAGATAGCCAGGTGGGTCCGACACGACCGGGCGGCACTAGGAGCGAGGCGAGACGGGATGGGAACTGGCGAGGGGCCGCTGTGCTGCTGCTCTGATGATACAGCGACTTAAAGCGTGCATATGTGAACATTAAAATTCACATTAGAGAGGACATTGTCGGTTATATCTGTTAAAAAAAATCATGAAGCATTATTTAATAAAATGTTAAGTTGTGGATTCGAGCCAGCAATACCAAGCTTTGACCGGTTTTGCTTTGAAATGAGATAAGCAGAACATTTATTAGTCAATAAATAGTCAAACCTTGATAAAAGAAAGATGAATTAATTAAATATCAACTTTAAAATAGCACAACACTATAGAGTTAGTAAAAAATAAACATAATGTTAAATCATTCCAATATGGTGTCTGAAAAAAAATGTTACGTTACCAGTTGCAGTTTTTATTATTTGTAGAAAAAAAAGTAATTTTTTATTTCTTATTTTTAAAAGATCATTAAACAGATAGTTGACAGAAAGAGGTTCTGGTTCAGGTTTCATTCAGATCAAAACCGAGAGTGTAGGAGCTGATCACTACACAACTCTGGAAAAAAAATGTAAAGACCAGTTTCTCTGATTGTGCTCTATAGGTATATGTTCGAGTAAAATGAACATTGTTCTTTTATACTATGAACTACTGACAACATGTCTCTGCAATTCCAATCAAAAATCTAGTGTTTATTAGCAGAAAATGAGAAATGGTCAAAATAACAAAAAGATGCGGAGCTTTCAGAGCTCAAATAATGCAAAGAAAACAAGTTCATATTCATTTAGAAACAACAATACTGATGTAGATTTCAGAAATCAAGATTTAGTGGAATAACCATGAGGTTTTTAATGGGGTTCAGTGTAGTGGGCTCTTCATTTTTTCCAGATCTGTATAGGTTTAGAATGCCAATAAGATCCAAATTATCTTTGGCCACTGGATAATAATAAGATAATTTTATTATTATTTCTAGATGTAAAGTATCAGGTGAATAATATAGTGGAGACACAGCAGATCAGTGTTGTATAAAGTACTGAAATCTCAGAGTCAAGTAAAAGTATAAGTACCTCTCCAAAATATGACTTTGGTAAAAGTCCAAGTCACTGACTGAAATGTTACTTGAGTAAAAGTCTTAAAGTATCTGAAACTTCTTGTACTTAAGTATGGAAATTACTGTAAAAATGGATGTACTCAAGTAATGTAATGAAAAGTACAAGTAAAAAGTAAAACAAGGCAAATGCAGTTTGAATGACATTTTTTATATTTTGGTAAACTTGTCAAATACACTTAAAATAATGTACACAACCAAGTGCAGGCAAAATTAAACCTGCTAATAAATTGTTCCAGTTTTAAAGAGTAGCACATGTTAATGGTTTGTGGTTTTGAACTTGCATGCCTTTCCTATATTCGTTAAATTTAGTCTAAAATGCTATCGCTATGGCTTCTGTCCCCCTTGAACAGAGGAGTCTAGGTAGCCTGCTACAGTCAACATTAGGCCTCAGCTAAATACACCACGTATGGAACTGAAACAATGCCAAACAAAGTTCATTTATACAGGTAACGTTATGCTCAAGATTTCACAATACAGTAGTGCCTAGTGACCAAGCTATAGTTACTGAAACAGGAGGATTATAACCATTTCATAAGACGTTACCTCGATGTGTTTCTTCAAGTTGGACGGGGAGTTTTTGTAAGATAGAATTTCCACATCTTCGGGAAGGAATAACATACACTTCATGCGCTACGACGAATCTTTAACACCCACGAAAGAGTATATTGTGTTTAAATAAGGCCATGGGCTCTCATCACCAGCTGGTGGTTCCCCTGGAGCCGTGTCCGACGTAGTTGCAGTCGTTGTGGTCTCCGTCTCCTCCTCCATGTGGCTGCTGCTGATTGCGAGACTTGCTTTGTGTTTAATGGGAGAAGCGAAACAGGTGTATCCTACTGGTGGTGATGAACAAGCCCAGGCAAGCAGGCTACGGACTTTGCTGCAGTCAATCAGTAGGTGGGGTCAAAACACTTGCGTTTCTCTCTCTCGCTTTTTTGTAACGAGTAACTAAACCACACATTGAAAATGTATCGGAGTAAAAGTACGCAATTAAGTTCGGAAATATAGTGAAGTAAAAGTGAAAGTCATCAAAAATTTTCATACTCGAGGAAAGTATGAAGTACTCCAAAATATACTTAAGTAAAGTAGTGAAGTATTTTTACTTCGTTACTATACAACACTGCAGCAGATTATTTATGATGTCAAGTAATGTTGAGAAGGAAATATAATTCCGATTTCAAATTTTTCATTGATAGTTGGAGGCTTACCAGATCTATACGTTGATTTAAACAATATCTTGTATTCTTTTGTTCTGGATAAAACAAAAAAACAGACCCAAAACAGTCTGAATCTACAGGCTGGATGTCTAAAATGTCTTGATCGAAGTGTTGTGAGACTTAGACACTAAATAATCCTCCGCATTAATCTGTTGGTGTTTATGTTTCTGTTTCAGGTCCTGTTATGCCGACATGCTGCATGACCACGACAGGGTGAGAACTCCACACACATCGCTGCTCCCTGACTGCATTTAACCATCCATGTAGTGACTTCTAGTTGATTAATGACGACATAGATGGTCTCCATATGACGTGTGAATTTGAATCTGTTTATACCTCATCGTTTGGGTTTTAGAGCCTTTTTAATCATCTACAAACCTATTCTATCCAACTGATCTCATCAAAGATTGCCTGCATTATTTGACAAGGAAGTTAAAATCACCACGATTTAAAATAAATATTTTCTTATTAAAAGTGTGTTAAAAGAAAGTGGTTAGTGGTGTAAATGTTTGCTTGAGTAATTTTGCTCCCTTTCAGAACGAGAAGTACTACCAGGGTATCCGGGCCGCTGTGTCCAGAATAAAGGCTCGAGGCGAGCGAGTCGTGGTCCTGGACATCGGGACTGGGACCGGCCTCCTGTCCATGATGGCCGTCACTGCCGGAGCCGACTTCTGTTACGCTGTGGAGGTACAGAAATATTCTCCGTTTGTCCCGTAAAATGTCAACAATTGCAGCAGAAATTCACTGAAAGTCGAAGCCGACAAAAACAATTTCTTCATCATTTGACCTCTGATGTCATTTGACCTTTAAAGTTTTGTCTGTTCTTTATGCTTCACTGCATTTTGTGCTTTGGGTTATAATCCTGTTCAAAAAGTGCCTTATAAATACTGTTGACTTTATGCACTAAAAAAAAAAACACATGGACTTATAGTGGCTCAAACAGATTTCCAAACATATAGTTTTTTACTGCAACTGATATTTTAATATACCCCAGTTGCACATTGTTTTGAAGAGTATTCCAGACTTTTAGCTAATCTTTTTAGTAAATTTTTCTCAATCGTTTTTTTTTTTCTTTTTCTCATAATCAGAAATTTAAACAACGGCATTTAAACGGCATCACTTTGGTGCTTGAAAGAAGAAGAAGAAGAAGAAAGAAATTGTTGCTGCAAAAACACATAATGTGCGGCATGAATGAATTTTTGTTTCAGGGATTCCAGGTCAAAGTTTGCATCATTTTAGTTGACATTTGGGTAACAAAATGAAGTAGTTTCAGGGCTGAAAAAAAAAAATCTTCAGCACAGGAAAAGTTTGTGAAGTGAACAAAATATTGACCTGAAAAGGGACTAGAAAATTTCTGGTTCCTTAAACTTGAAGCATTTATCGGAAAATGATGAAGCACTTGAGTGAAAATGAGTGGGAAAGCAGCCAAGTCCAAGTTGAAAGAAAACGTTTTAAAGATTTATTGAGAACCACTGACCAAGATCACGTCAACACTTAATGACGAGCCAACAAGAAAAGCCGAGTGCTGCAGAAAACTTTGTTCTTCCTAAATAATTGTAATAAAACATGGATTTTCTGCAGGTCTTTAAGCCCATGGCAGAAGCGGCTCAGTGCGTCGTGAAGAAGAACAACTTCTCTGACAAGATCAAGATTATCAACAAACACTCGTCAGATGTGACGGTGGGACCAGGTGAGAGAGAAGAAAGCCATAAAATCCACATCCCTGCTGAATCTGCTTTACTGATTACTGATATCTAACTTGGAAATTCTTTTACACCTAAAAAAAAATCTAAGTTGTTAAATATAGTAAGGATGGTTACCATTGGATTTGTACATTTAATTGAACTCAATAACAGATTATAACCACTTTTATGTACAATAAATGTCCTTCCTGTGCCTTCTATTTACTGAATCTGTTGCATCGGCCAACCTTGGTGTTCAACATAAACTTACTTAAATTAATTAATTAATTGAATTGAATTAATTAGTTTATGTCATTTACTTTGTTTAGTTACTTTTAAACTAAGCTGACGAATGACTCACTTGTTATGTTTTTGTTGCATTTAAATTTAATCTCACAGGTTTAATCATGTTCAAATCTGTATTTTTTTTTTTTCTGGAAATATTTCCTGCCGATCCGCTCATTTAACCATAACTTCTCAAAACATTTTTGAGAACTCGTCGAAAGTTGTTTCTAAAAATGTAGGTGTCTATTAATTATTAGTGAAACCAAAAGTCATTTATTTGTTTTCTTTCTCGGGGGCTTCATTTTGTAAATATTCTGGTTGTGTTTTAACAGATGGGGACATGCATGAGAAGGCCAACCTGCTGATCACAGAGCTGTTTGACACCGAGCTCATCGGGGAGGGAGCTCTGCCCAGCTACGAGCACGCTCACCAAAACCTGGTCCAGGTTTGTCCAAAGCCTTTCAAATTCAATCCGCTTCTTCCCTGCTGCTCATACAGATAAGATGCAATGTATTTTTTCCATGACCGAAATGTACGAGAGGAGATTTAAGCTGTAATTTGTTTCTTCTCCCTCTCATACGTACATTATTCCCACACAAATAGAAATGGTATTAGTTTTAGAAATAAGTTAAAAACCATGAGTAGTTTCTAGAGAAAGTGCTAATTATTTTATTCAGGTAACATGAAATAAATTTAATAAAGCCTTTATATCATTTCATAAATGCTTTCAATAGATCAAATTAATAAATCTTCTTAATAGAAATATTTAAAAAATCTGTTGTTTTTGTTTATTCTGTTTTTAAAATATTTGAGAAAAAGAGACATACTTTATATACAATAAATTATAGTCATTGAAGATGCCTTAAAGTAGCGTTTTGTGCCCCTTTGGAAGCGTTTTTCTCATTGGTTCAAGTGTTTATATAATTGGCCAATGACTGTCCACCTTGTTGCAGAGTAAAGGTCGAGATGTGGCCAAAAATTAGTAAGATGTGATTTAATTTCTTTTCAACTTGTTTCATTTGGCCTCGTTGTGAAGAAATTAAGTATGTTTTTTTTTTTTGTATTTTGTTTGTATAAATATGTAAGATATTTTTAGGATTTGTGTTTTAAAACTGAAGCTTAGCACCACTTAGTAAATACACGATATGTTGAGTGAAATATTTGTGCAGATAGCTTTTAGAGCATTATGTGCATTTTTATGCCACCTGCTACTGGAGATTTATTTTTTAAATTCTTGTCAATGGCACTTTCCCTGTAGAGGGCGCTTGAAAAGTATTAAAAGATTTAGACCTCAAACTTATTTTTTTAATTTTGGACCAGATGAAAAATGTTTTCACCTTGGTTGTTTTATTCATCTGTCAGCTTTTCATTTAAACCATTTAAATCATGAGAAACTCTGTTGTGTCTACTGGATTATTTTTGGCTCTTCATGGTTTCTCTCTGTGTGCAGGCAGGCTGTGAGGCGGTGCCTCACCGGGCCACCGTCTACGCCCAGCTGGTGGAGTCGGAGCTGCTGTGGAACTGGGCCCAGCTGCAGCCAGCGGAGGTGGAAGGGGCCCGTCTGGTCCCGCCACCCGCCGTCGGCTGCTGTGCCGGCGCTCACTCGGTTTGTGACGTCCAGCTGAGCCAGGTCCCCCCCAGCAGCTTCACCCCGCTGAGTCCGCTCTGCACCATGTTCAGGTAGAAGCATCTTCTGCTTTTCTTGTTTCCAACACGCAGTCACTGCTCACACCTGTCTGCGTCCTTCCCAGTGTGGACTTCAGCAAACCAGTTAGCAGTGCCTTCCAGTCCCACTCCACCAGGTTCGTGGCTCGGTCCGGCGGTCGGGCTCAGGTCGTTCTGTCCTGGTGGGACCTGGAGATGGATCCCAGCGGAACCATTGTGTGCAGCATGGCTCCCAGCTGGACATATCCACAGCCGGCGAAGGCCCCAGTGAGTAACTGGTCAGAGTTTCAGGAGGCAGATCTGTCCAGAGCGACGACTCTAAAGCTTGTTGGGGGTAAAAGATGTGCAGAAGATTTAAGACACACGAGTTTAACAAACTGAGTTTAATTTGTTGCTGTTTCTTAAAGTGTGGGACTTCAAATTGTTAGTGTAGTGTATTTATTGATTTATTGATCACCTTTTTAGTCTTACCAGCTATTCGAAGTTTTTTATCGACAAGTTTTGTGTTTTTAACCTCCATTGATTGAAGCAGTAGAATTAAATGCTACACCCTCTAGTTAAATATTAATTGTTGGTGTGTTGTTTTTACTATGACTTTCTGTAATATTAATTCCCTATTGGGACATGAATGAATATCTGAATCTGAATGTGTGAAACTTAAGGTCCGGGGTCCAAATCCATCCTGCCATTGCTTTTAATGTGGCCCTCTAAACTCCAGAGTTCTTAAATATCATATCAATTAAATCAAATAAGTTTTTATTTGTTTACTGCCAAATTACAGATCAGCTCATCCAGTTTTTCATGATTATCTGGTGGTT
This sequence comes from Xiphophorus couchianus, assembly GCF_001444195.1. Classification (NCBI taxonomy): domain Eukaryota; kingdom Metazoa; phylum Chordata; class Actinopteri; order Cyprinodontiformes; family Poeciliidae; genus Xiphophorus; species Xiphophorus couchianus. The sequence continues at coordinate 23,808,502 of NC_040229.1, forward strand.
GAAATTCATGCAAAATCAACAGATTCACACATGTTTTTGTGTGAATGCATAATTATGAGTCTATTGCAATTTTCCACAAGAAATGGTCAGAAACGTCGGGTTTAAGTGATGCTAACTCCCGCCTGCAAGTGGCAGCATTTCTTACTTCTATCACAACGCTCCCTCAGCCTCACTTAATGTCAAGTTGCAGTTTGTGGTCAATGTGGTGAGTAACAAATATTTTTAAAGTGCCCTACAAAATCAGTGATTTTGATTGCAAAAAAATCACAAAAATAATCTTAAGATCCTGGATGGACTAGTCAGTGTGAAAAGATGTACAATATTATTTAGTTTACGCAAGTCATTGAATGCAGACAGAGCTTTTCTTCATATTTTAACTGTTTGTTAATGTGCTTTATCAATACATCCTGGCAAAACCAGTCGTTTGAGAACATCTGTGACGTAGATTTGGCCCAAAATGAAAAACCAGCTTTAAGTTTCTCCAGTAAATCCGAGTCCTGCTGTTGTGTTTTAGTGGCGGGATCACTGGATGCAGAGTGTTTACTTCCTGCCTGCAGAGCGCCAGGTGGCTGAGCAAGAGGAGCTCAGTCTGACGGTCTGCCATGACGACTACAGTCTGTGGTACAGCCTCCAGCCTCACAGGTCCGCTTGGACAGCTTTGTTTTGTCATTACTTCCCCAATTAATCAACGTGTAACGTTTACCTCAGTTTGGTGAACCTCTCTGTCTCGATGTTTCAGTCTCCAGGACGCCCAGGCTAAGACCCCACCGTCTCGGCCGTGTTGCACCTGTCAGGCTCACCTCGTCTGGACTCGACCTCGCTTCGGTGAACTAAACGACAGACGGCGTACGGGGAGCTACGTCGCAGCTCTTCGCAGTGTAAGCCAACGCCGTCATTATGACCGAGTGTGCATGGTTGCGTTTGTGTGCGTTCATTAAAGCGGCGGTGCCTCCAGGTTCTGAGCGAGGACAGTGTGTGTCTCTCCGTCAGCGATGGAAGTCTGCTTCCTGTGTTCGCTCACATGCTGGGAGCCAAGAAGGTATGGCAGCTCCTGCAATCCAAATGTCCCTGCTCAGATTCTTGTATTAATGTGTGTTTTTTTTGTGCTGTTGTTCTGACTCAGGTGTTCAGTTTGGAAAACTCCAGAATGTCCAAGCAAGTTATTGAGGAGGTAAAACTACAGCGTTATTGTCTGAAGGCTTTTATTTGGTACCAAATGATGGGATGGTGACTAGTAGAGGGAAGACTTAATTAGCTCTTTGGCATATCAGCAAGCTTTGGAAAGCCCTGGTTTTTATTTATGACCACAATCAGCTTAACTCAGGCGAGTTGGAGCAGGAATGAATCCAGAGGCATTTGAAGAATGGAGATGCAAACTCCTGATACAGATTGTAATTAACCCACAATTTCTGGACACTTTTCGTTTTTTGTTACATAAGCCTAAACCAGGCGTCAGCTACCACTACACTCCAAAAAACCGTCTTTGTGGTCAGTCCTGCTGAATAAATTTTGCTAACGCTACCAACGCTACATAATCTAAACAGTTTTGGGTTTCTTTGTTATAGAAAAATGTTACATTTTCTGATTAATTTTGCTCTGCAGATGTTGGAAGCCAACTCTAAGAAAGGTGGGGTTGAACTGCTGGAGATCAGGCCTGAACAGCTCACCAGTCAGGACCTCAGAGGAGAGCAGGTACCGCTTTCAATGATGATCACACCCTGCAGCAGAACATTTAATTTATTTGATGATTTAAAAATAGAGCAAGAGGATGAAAACAGTTTTTTTTTAATCAGAAATGGCATCTTTCACACTGATCTGCTTCTCTGAACATCAAGCTAGTTCCAAGTTGGAAAAGTAGGGAGTTGGAAGAAGTGTTGTGTTGTTTTTAGTATTTTTATGAGACCTAACCTCCAAAAATACAAAAAATACAGGTGGTTGAAAGTTTTTTAAGAAATAATCAGAATAATTTTATTAAGTAAATCACCACAAAACAGTAAAGAAGTGTCACTTGGACTGGGATTTACTTGAACAACCTTGTAACTTCTAGTTTGTAATTGTTGGGATTTTTAAATATTAAGGTTAAATAATATAGAGCTTTCTTCTTTTTATATTTCTTAAAGCAATTTCTGGGAAAACATTTTTACATTTGTAACAAATAGAGATGAACTAATCAATTGATCAGAGAGCAAGTCATATGATAAATTCATTTTTATTTTTTATTTATTAAATGGATAAAAACGCAGATCTCCCATATTCATCGTCTTCCACTTTTTTGGAGTTTAGTAGAGATCTAGGTACATATTTCTTTTGATGGATGAACAAGGGTAATCTTGTAATCTCTCTTGAATCTTGGATTCAGGACTTCATCAAACAACCTGCAGTCATTTTTTCTCTGTTAGGTGTTTTAGTCCTCAGATAAAAAAATAAAGAAGTTTGGGCTAAAATAACAATGAGATCTCAAATAAAAACAATTTGCAGCTCTAGTAGTTAGTTATTTTCTGTCCCAATTAAAGCAAAGTAATCAAAAAGTAACTTTATTAATGTTTTATTTATTTAAAATAACACATCACAAGTTAAAGACCCGGTTATGTTTTTAAGTTGATCATCTAAAACCTGGTGTTACTTCTCCTGCAGATTTCTGTCCTAATGGGGGAGCCGTACTTCAGCACCAGCCTGCTGCCGTGGCACTCCCTGTTCTTCTGGTACTGTAGGACGGCTCTGGCGGGCCTCCTGCGCCCCACTGCCACCATCCTGCCCTGCTCTGCCTCCCTGCATGCTGTGGCTGTGGAGTTCCAGGTCAGACAATCGAGCGTTTGACCAAACATCATCCAAAAGCCACACAAGTTGTTACCAGAACAATTCAACTTGTATACACAATTACATTTCAGTTTGAGTCGTAGAAACTTCATGATCTGATGCGAGCGTGCGACTCAGTCATTTAAAAAATGTAATTACTTTAAAGTTATTTTAACATGCTAGTATTAAATGATATCTCTGACTTGTATAATTTTGAGCTCATTCCTAATAGAGCCGTTCCTTTGTTTCCTTTGAAAGGCTTCAGGTATTTCCGTTTTTGCTGAAAACTGGCAAGATTTAAAATAAATTTCAAGCGAGTCCATTAAGATTTCAAAATAAATTATTGTGTTATTTTTGTTTGTTGTTAGGATTTGTGGAGAATAAGAGCGCCGTGTGGAATATGTGAAGGCTTTGATGTCACTCCCATGGATGAGATGGTCCAGGTAAAGATTAAAGTCAAGGTCAAGCTAAAATGTAACTAGTTATTTATTACTAGGGTGATGTTTTAATAATAATACTACGTCAGGTGTTTTTGTATTTGAAAATGTGTACCTGTGTCTTTAAATCACCCATGAGAGGAAAAAACGTTTCTGAGCCAAGTTCATAAAGCTGAGCTGAAGTTGCAGAAGGTGGATTCAGGCTGTGTGTTTCCACAGCGCTCTCTGGATTTCCGTGAGTCCCGTGAAGCAGAGCCCCACCCGCTGTGGGAATATCCATGTCGAGCTCTCACTCACCCCGCTGCTGTCATGACCTTTGACTTCACACAGTGTGTCCCTCAAGAGCCAATCAGCAGCCAGGGCTCGCTGCCTTTCATAAGGTAGAATCTGCTTCCTTCCTTAAGACGATACAAATGGAGAATCAGAAGAATGTTTGTGTGTCTACGGTAGTTAAATTATTATTATTTTATTTAAAGCACTTTTTCATTTACGTTACTTTTACTGAGTAGCTTCATATTTCAGATAAGGAAGGTCTATTTTTCTTATGCGTCATTTTACTAACTACTGCAATAAAACAATGCTACCTTCAGCTTAGGGGAGAAAATGTTTTTTTGAGACGGGTTTGTTTATATTTTAGTTTAATTTTCTTCTTCTGCTGCTTAATTTGTCCAGAAGTTAGCACTTGGTATTTCTATTAAACTGCGTTTAAAAATCGGTTTCAGGACAGGTCGATGTCACGGTGTTGCTTTGTGGATGGAATATCACCTGACTGATGATGTCACAGTCAGTGGGGGTCTGACTCAACCAATCAGTGAGCAGGTACCTTCCTCTTTTGTCATCTGTACAAGCATATCAGGGAACACTCTTTAAAATAGTCTTTTTCAAATCGTTAAAATTTGTCTGAAATCTGACGGCAGGTGTTTTTCTGTTTTCCCTGCAGGGGGACTGCGAGTGGAGTCGACACAGGAAGCAGGGAGTTTACTTCCTGAGGTCAGCGTGGGACAGTTTAGGTGACGGCAGGACCGGCGTGTCGTACAGCTTCACGTTCGAGCCCAGTTTAGGAGACGTCAAGATGGACTTTAGCATCACGGGTCACTGATGTGAATCCAAAGCTGACTGAAAAGGTTTTACCTCAAGTCTCTTATTTAGAGCATATTTAACAGTGTGTTTACTATTGCTGTAATGACAGAAGTTACCGTTTGCCTTTTTTTTTAACAATATGTCAACATCAGGAATTCTCAGGGCCGAACAGGCTTTGATATGGAGACATAAAAACCTCCTACACAAGTTATCCTCCAACAGACCCACTGTTGTCTTGTTTTATAGTGAAAATCAGACATGGACTTGTTTCTGTAAACTCCTAACTTTGCACAGACGAAGAAAGCAAAGTTTGGAGCACAAAACAAAAAAAGAGTGGAATAAAACAGAAGTAACATCTTTAGGTGCCCTGAGAGTCAAAGAATTTTCTATAAAGAAGATCCTCTGGTTGATCTGACAGGCATACACACACTGCTGGCAACAGCAAAGGACGACAAAACCTGAAGTATCAGAGCTCTTAACACATTCAGTGGATTAAATTCAAACAGTCTTAAGTTTATTTCTAATAATGACAGAAAGTGAAATGATGACTTCATATATAAATAAGCTTCAGTTCGACAATTTCAGTGCAGCTTTCTGCGTCTCTACGTTTTGATGGAGATCACTGTTCCAGCTTTGACAATGTCGGAAGATGATTTAAACCCCCAAAAACATTTCTATTCTGTGATTAGTTTTAATGAATGAAAAAAAACAGACAACTGAGGTAAATAGTTCCATTACTAGATTGCCAGAAAAGATGCTGGTTTCACTTGCATTTTCTTTTGACCCATAAAAAATCTGGCATCCTCTTAATTCAGGCACCAGATCGCATAGATATATTGATTGCAAATTTAAAATTTTGAACGAGTTGTTTAGGTTCTCGCTTGTTAAACAAACTACTCTCCTGTAAATTGGTCGTGGCGTTACGGTGCCTCATGGGAAACAACATTGCAGTGGCATCAATGAGGACCCCCAGAGGGGCTGACGAGTTCTGGGTGGATGGAAACGGAGGAATGTTAATGTCCTGAAGCGTGAGCAGCAGAGATGTGGAACGTTTTGGTTTCAGGCATCCGTCAGCGTGTTGTTGTCCAGGACGATCTTCTCCCCGGGTTTGAACGCTGGCATTCCCAAGTACGGGCAGCTGGCGCAACGGAAGGCATCACCAAGGTAACACTAGCACAAATAAAATACATCAATATTATTTTAATTATTTGGAAACAGAAGTCGACATTTTGATTTTATTTTATTTTTTTACACTACTCACACTTCCACACGCAGACTTTGGTAGGTTAGTTTTCTGGTTCTCTTTGCTCTCCTGCTCCAATTCTTCAGCAAGCCCACATGTGCTGCACAATGACAGAATATACTAAATCATCTTAAAATATTAACAGTCTGAAACGACGTAGTGAAAATATATCAGATGTAGATAGAATAGGACCTCAAATCAGTATGTCAACTGAGAACAGCCCAACCTTTGACCTCTCTGACCTTAAGGCTTAGAGATTGAAGTGAAAGACGACCTTGGAGGGATGGAAAACGTAAGGGGGGACCTTACCAGTTCTTGCAGGCTTTTTTCTTGCCAGTTCCTTCTCCGCAGCTTGAGGCTTTAAGAGAAGCTGGGTCCGGCTTCTTGAGGTCGTCCTCATCGAGAAGAGTGTCAGAGTCCAACAGATCCTGCAGCAAACGGAGCAGAGAGGGGACAAACCGCATCAAGAGGCTGCAGCTAGATTATACTTTTAATGCTCGGTTTGTGGAAATCGCTTCTGATAAACTAATAAATATGTTGCTATAATATTGCACAATTCTACATTAAGTTTCTATTTAACATCAAACAGGCCTCTCAGTAAAATGACTCATATTTGCCATATTATATATTTCACGTCTACACTCATCTTAGTTATTGTTGGATAATTAGCTTCATGTCATCACTCTACATTTGTATACTGTAAGCCTCTTTCTTCTATTTGGTTCTATGTTATCCATAATTGTCTTAACTCAACCCAGGAAGGTTGCTGTGTTTACATACAGTATTTTCAGCTTCTCTTTCAAACAGCAAAACAAGTCAGAAACTGAACAGTACAATAACATTAATGAGTCACTTAAAAATACTCCAAAAATGATGTTCTTCTTTTTGTGCAATTAGGATTTTCAGCTGTTTAAACCCAGTTTTAACAAAATGTCATTAATAAAGTTCAGGCTCTTATTTCCAATACAGCATTTTCTGATGAGATTTCTATCTGTCATTGTACAAGCTGGATAAAGCATGCTCATTCAAACGGCATGCAGCTCCTGGCTTGCTAAAACAACTCGTTTACCACAGTTTTAGTAATTTCTGCAGTGGTTTTTGAAAAATCTAACTGCCTTTGAACTCACCACATCGTCGTCATTCATGTCGTTTGCTGACAGCATCCACATTTTCTTAGTGTTGGGATCCAGAGCTAGTTTCTCTGCTAAACACACAGATGTTAACATTTATAGACATTAAAATGAACAAATGCTGCTAAAGCTGGTATGAAGATGATGACTGAATGACAGACCATCTTTGTAAACTTACCAGGCTTCTGTGTTTTTTTCCCAAACGACAGTTTGATCTGGCTGGAGGATCCCACCTCGTAGTTGGGTTTGGAGGCAGATATGCGGACTCTAGTCAGAGTGTTTCCTTGGTAACCAGTGGCTGCTCTGAGGGAGCTCAGCGTCTCCGGGCTAAGCTCTGTTTTACTGACCTGAATGAAGAGACAGCAAGAGGGTCAGCAGATCTAAGAGGGGATTAAACACAGATAATCTTGTGATTTTTTTTTTCAACCTATTTATTATTTAGGGGTGTACCGTTAGCAGATTTTTCCAGACTGAGTACAAGTTTGAGTATTTCAGATTAGGTACTTACTGATTCCAAGTAGTTAACAAGTTGGTGCTAACACATCACACAATAACTTTTAAAAACACATTTACATAGAACAAGCTGGCTTTTCTTCTTTATAAGCTCAGAGTCCCAGCTGACTGATCAATAAAACATGACATACAGTGTTGCATTCATTTAAAACACAATTAAATAATAAAAGATTTACATTTTTTACAGGTTTTCCTGAACATACAAACACCAAACATTTAAATAAAAAAAAATATAAACTAAGAAAACAATCAATTTTAGCCCCGCATATCTATGATAGCAGAATTTTATGCTCTTCTTCATGTTTCTGGAAGAAGAGCACACTGTTGGTTACAGTGTGGTCGTGCTGTGCTGCAGCCACCAGCATCACACTTTGAATGCATTTGAATTCATTGTTTACCTTTATCAAATCACTTGTGTTTTATTTAGGGCCACATTTCACCCCTCTTCTTGACAGTCTGCTTCTTTTTCTACTATCTTTTGTGTTTTTCTATAAATTTCTCCAGACTACAGATATTTTCACTCCCTCCACCATCTAACTTCTCCCACCACTATTATTAATAATGACAAAAATCAGCCAAAGAGTAGAAAGAAAACAATAAAAATTCAGATGCACGAGCTAACTTACAAACAACTCACTGTTCCACTATCTTTTATCTCTTAATCCAGCCACCCTGGAGTTGACCTACATGGTGAGAACTTGCAGAGGGAACAAACTTCAGAAAAAAACGAACCAAACGAGGTTTTAGCAACAATGTAACCACCAAGCCACTGAATTAATTCTAGTGACGGCTTGATTTTCTTATTTAAACTCTGTTTCATTCTCTTTGGAGTGATGGCATCTATGTGGCTAATAATTCTACCATGTTCATCTCCAGTATAATCACAATAGATAATAAATTGGAACATTTTACGGAACCCTTGCTTTTCACGCACCTCTGTTACCGACATGAAGCCAGACAACTTCAGAGCCGACATGAGTTTCTCTGCAGTCCTCATTGTTTGTGCTTCTGTGCCTGTAACACAAACACAGTTCATTTAGAGAACGCATAACAAACAATAACCAACCTTGGGCTTTTTAGCAGGACTGTGTTTATAAAAGTTGTGCTGTACTTCTTCTGGCAATCTAACATAATTCCTAATGATTCTGAGGCCTACACCATTCTCTCATATTAACAGTATAACACATATTTAACACCTTTTAAGACCATTATGAGTGGAATTTAAACCTGTATCATGTCAGATATGTACAAAAAAATTATTTTTGAAAATCATATATTTATATTGTAGTAGTGCTAAGCTTTTTAGCACAGAATGAATGCAGCACTGCTGCATTCATTCTGAGAGGACTGCTTTTTATTTTTAAGTCAACACTGTAACCCCCTGAATATTTCAGACAAAAATGGCGGACAAAAGGGTTTCTGGTGAGGCTAGGTCAGCCACAGTGACCGTACTCCCAATAAGACACTAGAAAGCAACTTGAAAGGAATGATTCATCTTACCTGTGACTGGTTCATCCAGGAGCAGCTTCCCACCAGGTCTCAGCACTCTGACCATCTCGGCTAACGTGTCTGGACTGTGGCTGTAGGAGCAGTCGGCCAGAAGACAGGAGAGCACCCAGTCAAAGGAAGAAGCTGCATGAGAGGCTGTGATGAAAAAGGAAGAAATACTGTAAGAGTTTCTACTCATGCCTTCAATAGAAAAATGTTATTGTCTAGCCCTTGTTAGATTTTTTTCCATATATATCTGATTTTAAGATATAAATTCCGTTGGAACTCAAAACAGGGTAAACTTTACTAAAACACTTGGCCATAATCTGGATGTTTCAATACAGAATAATCATTTTAAGGAAGAATACATTGATGTTTCAACAATTAAGCTTAATTGGGTTGAATAATTAAATTGGTGGGCAATTGACTCACAGAGTGACAGTCTCTCCATGTTCTCCACTGAGATTTTTCCATCTGCACCTACTGCTGCCCCAAGTTCCTCAGCATATTGCTTCAAGGTTTCTGGTGTTGACGGCTGAGTCCACACCAGCAACACTTTGTCTCCTGCTTTGATACCGAGGTCGGCCATGATTTCCTGGGGAAAGATTAATCAAAATTGTTAACATTTTACATTTTTCTTTTAAAAAACGTGATAATTTACAAATCCCTGCAAAACAAAATACTTGAAAAGTTTTCTAAAAATAAGGTAAGGTTAGATCACAACATTTAGGACTGAGCCTGAACCTGCAGATTGGGTTTCAATTCTTTATATGTCAGTACCTTTAATTATAATGTTCAAGCAATACAGAAACAACACAAAGGTAGGCAGTATTTATACGTCAACAGAACAAAATAGCGGGAGAGGAAAATGACAGGCTTGCTGTTCTTTTCCTTGATCTGTCAACATCGTCAACCACCAATTTTACATCACGTGACCCTTCGAGCTCAGACCAGTATCCCAACGGAAAAAAACATGACTTTTTCAGGTCACTCCATCAATTCCATTATTTCATGAAAAGTTTAATTATAATTAACCTTTAAAGATTATATGTGACCTTTAAGTAAGTACATTTTTCTTTGTAAAAATAACCCCTATGACTAAAATATAAACCCTGGACTTTCTCAAACTTTCTCAGTTTATGGTTTTATCTTTTGGGGTTCGATATTTTTTAAGAATTGTTTTATTATACTTAGATGTAAAGCACAGACTCCCCAACTAGACACCAGTCAGGATCCAGATCAAAATGAGGATGTTTTTGGCTCCAGGTCAGTTTTTAGATTTCTGAACTCCAATCTTGCGAAAGGCCTCAAGCCTGAAGTGTCTTATTTTATAAACAAATACAGGAGAGTGTGCACACTTTACATTTCTACTTCTCTCTAGCAGCACCCAGGGTGCCGTTTGGGGTTTCCAAATTCTGTATATATAAAAAAACAAATAATAATAATTGCATACTTTTTAATACTGCTCAGATTTTGAAAGATGGGAACTAGAGAATGACACTTATCCAGTATATATCCCGGCTACAGCTCAGAACCAATGTGTAAGTTTTAAATACGGCTTTAGTGTTTGGTAAACATTACAAAATTATGTGAATCATTCACTCTGCCCTTAAAGTGGCTAATTTACAAATCAGCTAATAACCAAATAAAACCTTGAAGATGAACTGACCAGTTATCTAGAATGTTCTCTTGTGAACTGTGTAAATTAAAATCCTCACTTGGTTTAAACCTAATACTTTTAGTACCAACAATGAGCCACCAAACTTATCTTTGGTGAAAATCTTTTTTTACTAAAAACCGACAGTGACGCAGTTTGTAGCCGTTAGCGACACTTCTGAGGTTTTTTTTGACACGTTGTTTAGACAGTGAGAGCCCGGTAAAGTTCTACCCCCAGGAACAACAAATAAAGGTTTTTAGTTATCTATGTAAAATACCTCCAAGAAGTAATATTAACTAATTAAAATAAAAACTAAAAGGATTTTTCTCAGTGACTCACCTGCTCTTCTCACGGTACTTACACAAAACAAGTCGCCTAAGTGAATTGAAGCTCAGTGTTTCCGGTTATTAACTTTCAAAATAAAATCTTTTTTCAAAAGTTTAACATTTTAAAGAATTTAATCCAAACAGAGATAATGTGGTGATATATATTTATTACTAAATATATAATTATTCTTTTGCAAAATATTGTGTTTCATGTAAAAAAAATTGAGTAATATTGAGTTTAATTTTAAGTTGTTTTGGCAGTCAAGTTTTGTTTTAAACTAAACTTCCGGTAAATTTGCGTCGCGGTAAAGTGACGCAGCTGTGAACCTCCCAGTTGTGCAGCTTGTCATGGCGGCGCTTCTGAGAGGACTGCGAGCTGGCAGGCTCCTCCGAGGGCTATCCAGCGGTAAGACAGGCGAGTTCTTGCTTTGTTTCACCGCAGAACGCCCAAGAAATCAAAACACGCCTCCAAATCTTTCTGTGTCAGTTTTACATTTTGAAAAAAAAAACCTCAGAGTTGACGTTATCTAACCGAAGGTGATCATGAAGGACAGTAAACAGGTTACCTTTCGGTGGCGTACGCTTTATAAAAATTAAGAATTTAAGTAATAAAATCAGGCATATGTTAATCGTGTTGCAGTGCATTGTAAGCATGTTAGTCTTTACAGCTGAGGGGCGTGTTTTTCTGCAGTTATGGCAAGCGTTGTTTCTAATAAATCGGCTAGATATAGCTGAGTATACTTGTTTATTTTCTTGTTTCATGACAAATTTTCAACGGCTAGCACAGATGCAGATATAAGCTGGACTATGTCAGTATTTATATTTGAGATTAATTTTAATTTAGAGGAGTCATTCGGAGCAACAATAGAGAAAAGTAGAATAAAGCTTTGTTTTGTCTCACAATAACTAGGGCTGTTGTAATCGAATATTTTAGTAATCGGGTAATCTATCGATTGTTCTTACGATTAATCAAGTAATCGGATAAAAAATAAAATTAAACATTGGTAAATCTAACATAACAGCAGTATTACTACCTCATATCAACATCAGTCCAATTTTTCCCATTTGAGCTTCCCTAACAATAACTTTTCTGTAGTTTAGAAACTAAACTTGTAACAATAATAGCTCACTTTCTAAGTTAACCTGAAGAAAAGTTACACAAAAATCTGAAATTATATTCAGTGTAATAATAAAGTAATACTGAAAATACAAACACCAGCCATCAGAAAACAAATTTAAACAAGAGTATTTGTTTATGTGTCATATTTAGTTGCTGAAATTCAAAGACATATGTGGTGAATGAGTAACCTGCTTGTTCAGTGTGCTCCCCAGTGTGAGCAACAACATCCCAGCTCAGACTTTTGTTACCCAGTAACCGTTCTTAATGAAAAACCCTAATAACCGAGTTGATTTGGAGACTGAGTAAAATCTCTGCCCTCCTCCAGTGGTCGCTGCACCGACATCAACAACCCTTCAGTGCAGCAGCCTGAGACGAGGCTTCCACTGTGCAGCACTGAGACTGAAGGATGAGTCCAAATCTGAGAAACACTCTGCATCTTCGTCCTACTCCTCGTCATCATCATCATCCACAACCCACGATGCGTACACCTCCCAGCAGGATTCTGATCCAAGCAGCGGGTCAGTCATTAAGAAACTGTTTGCGAGTTCTGCTGCTGTTCCACCTACTGAGCAGTCTGTCTCCAAATGCTAATTCAGACAAGTTTAACTTATTGTGCATTTGTTGTAAACTATTACTCTGGGTTTGCACAAAGTGACCAGGAGCAGGACGAGGAGTATGAAACGGAAGAGCAGCTGCAGGCTCGAATTCTGACGGCGGCTCTGGAGTTTGTCCCGCTGCACGGCTGGTCCATGGAAGCCATCTCCGCTGGTGCTGAAGTAAGGTTTAAACAACTTCCATATTTACTTTTCATTTTTTACTTCTTCTATCAGCAGTTAAAATGTTATCTTGACTTATTTTGAATGTTTGTTTTTTCAACACAACAACTTTTTGAAGCAGTTGTTTAATTTGAGATTATCTGGATTTAGACTAAGTGCAACAATTGGAATTAACAGGAGTAAATTTATTAAAATATTTTAAAGGCTTCAGGTTATCTTTCAAGGGTCAGCTCATGTTTTTGTTGTTGCTGTGCTGCCCCCAGGCTGTGGGTTTGTCCTCTGCTTCCACTGGGATGTTCACCAACGGAGCAGGAGACTTGGTCCTACATTTCATCTCCCAGTGCAACTCCAATCTGACAGAGATCCTGGCTGAACAACACAATCAAGTCCAGCTGGGTCAAGTCGAGTATGTATGCACAACCTCACTGTGCATTTCAGAAATAAAACCTTTTAGAGTCTGCAAGAGACTTGAGACTTTACTCATTGGCCGGACAGCTCTAAATGACAAGCAGAGCTGCAGCAGAAGGGTTTAGATGAGGAAATTTTAATGTTTTAGAATGAGCTAGTCAAAGTCAAACCAACATACATCAAGTTGGGTATGTATGTTGAGACTTGAAGATTAATGTTTTCATGCTATCTTGCTTCATTGAGCTGCTTTGCAAAAATGGGGGCAAACATTTTAGTCTCTAGATCGGCAAAGCTGATGGAGACACACCACAAAAAACCTGCAACTGTAATTTGAGCAGAAGCTGGTGTTCCAAAGTATTATCTCAGGAAGGCTGGATACACATGTATGCCACACAATTTTTAGATATTTTCCTGTAAACCTTTTTGAAACCTTGCAGTCTCTCCCTTCCACGTCACTATTATGCATTACTTTGGGTTGATCTGTCACATAAAATCTAATTTCCGTTCAGTGAAGTTTGTGGTTTGGATTTGAGAAAATGTTCAAAACTTATAGTATACGTACTTTTGTGAGACTTTTGGAAAAGTAAACCCAAACTCCCTGTCGGCTATTTTTGTTGCAGACCAAAGAAGACGGCTGACTTCCTAAGAGATGCAGTAGAGACCAGGCTGCGGATGTACATCCCCTACATGGAATCCTGGCCACAGGTAACCAGCAACACTCACTCCCAGCAGAAACGGTAAGAATTACATTTCATCTTTTTCTTGCTGTTGTGTCTGTAGGCGATGAGCATCTTGCTCCTTCCTCACAACATCCCCGACAGCTTGAAGCATCTCTCCACCATGGTGGACGACATCTGGTACTACGCCGGGGACCGCTCCACAGATGTGAGTGGATCCTCCCACCTTCGATCCTCCTCTTCTTCTGCTCATACCTTCCTCTCTCCCTTTCATCATCACCCTCACAATATCCGGCCTGCTACGTCTCAGGTTGCCTCGCCCATCACCAAGCCAACTTTCACGTCTTTTTTCTATTTTAATTCTTCAGATTTCTGAACCTCACTCTTCTGCATGTTTCTTTGTATAGTTTGCACCTTTTGTCTTAATAAATGGTAAATTCATATGGAATAATAAAGTCTATTTCTTCCTCAACAAAATGTCAAAGTTATTTTTCTGTCTGCCTTCTGTCTGAAGATGAACTGGTACACGAAGCGGGCAGTGCTGACCGGTCTGTACAACTCAACAGAGCTGGTGATGCTGCAAGATTCCTCTCCGGACTTCCAGGACACCTGGACCTTCCTTGATAACCGCATTCAGGATGTAACCAACATGGCCGTCACGGCAAAGCAGGTACAGAAGAGTTGAGGCAGAAAACGTTCAAGTTTGATCGTTCAAGAGAGGAATCTCTCTCTTTTAGTAATGTTCTGAGTTTTCTCTGCCCTCAGTGGGCAGCAGAGAGAAAGTGTGAATGAAGTAAAAACCAAAATACCTGTTTGGACGACGTGGCATAATTTTCTTTTTCCCTGTAGATGCAGTTGACTGGTGAAGCTGTAGCACAGGGTCTCATGGGAGCTGCAGTAACGGTGAGTTTTCAGGGTCTGTTTTTTCTTTTTAATCATCGAATAAAACTACTGTAATTGTCATGGCTTCTACTGCACATCTCTGACCTTTCCTTATTAATGGACATTGGTCTATTTTTCAACTGCTAGACTTTTCTGTAAACATCCACATTTGCCCACATGATGGCAGCATTGGATCTGCAAAATTGCCTCAATACTGCAAATTACAACACAGCAGTAGAGAAGGAAGAGGTTTTTTTGTTTTTTTCAAAGTATCATTTGAATCACCTTTTCTCACTCTTCCTCTTTATGCCCTGGCAAGAGCTTTTAGTGCAACAAAAAACAGGCAAGATGCCACCTTACCATACCACCAGCTCTGATAAAAAGTTTTATGATTGCATCTCAATGTATTGGAGAAAGTACATTTTTATCCCTATTTAAGAAAATTCTCCAACAAACCGTCTGTGGACCTGTCATCTGTCAATTACTGCATTTATTTTGGAGCATTGCACGTGTAGGCCTTAAATTAATTAGTGTTCTTTTTTATCATGCTGAATACTATATTGAATTATTTTTAATACTTCCTATTAATATGAGCGTTAGTAGCTTTGTATTTAATGATAAATGTAAGCTGATCTGAAATAAGGTGACCCGTTTTTAAAATATGTTGTTTTTTCAGTTGAAGAACCTCACAGGACTGAACCAGAAACGATGATGTGAAACATTTCTGAAGCACATGAAGCCCAACCATAATGTCATGAGCTGAGGATGGTGTGTTTTCTGAGAGGGGGGATTGCTCTTACCTTTTCAGTTGTATGGTATGGCTGAAGGAATTTCACTATTGATTTTAAGAACACAGAAATACCTGATTTGTTGAAAGTCCTCTGTATATTTCAGTTCACCTTCGGTATGAGTGGCTTTCTTTTGTTTTACTCAAATAATTTTTTTTCTGTTGTATAGAAGTACAAGAACAGATTCAATTTGGTTGTGGAGTCGTAAGCCAAATAAAGTAGTGTATATTCAACACATGTCTGTTGTGATTTTTATTACATGTGTAGAAAATAAATCATTCCTTCTGTTTTAAAAAAAAAAAAGCTATTTCTCTTTGGTTTTAGTTTCTTCACAGATGCAAGTTGAACAATAGAACCATGCAGCTTAGTGTCCAAATTAGGGTTGTAACCGTGATTTTCTTTATGTAAATATATATATATTTAACTTTACCAGTTCAGTAGTTAAAAATATTTACGTCTTTATGTTGCGAGGTTAAGAAAAGCAGGGGAAATTATCTCTTTGAAATAAGAGCCTAATATTTTTTCAGACTAAAAGGAAAATCAGTTACAATTTTTTTGTTTTGTTTTGTTGTAGAGTTTTAACCTCAATCAAGAACTTAGAACAGCTGGGGTCTGCAACCTAACCTAACTATTAAAATGATAGTGAACTGTTTCCAATATAAATTGGAAATATAACAAATGCTGGTTTAAGTACTTTTTTCATAAAAAAAAAAAAAAAAATTACACAACATAATCACACTAAAAACACTAGTGATGTTCTAGATTTGTCTTTTGTCATGAAGTTGGAAACTGAATTTTTTCCATCTTCCATAAATTTCAACATCCCACAGAAGGAAACTCATCCATCTTCTTTCACTAAAACTTTATTTTTCTTCATTGTGAAATCTAAAAACAAAAATATTTGTTTGTCTATAAAAAGGTCTAGCGTTTGCAGCTAAGCAATAACGGGGTAAGAATTGCGAAGGTTACGGGCCCTATTTTAGAACGACCAACGGGGTTTTATTTTGAAAATCCTCTAATGCCCCCTGAAGTCCCGCCTCCTCCGTTGAGCCAATCAGCTCAGCAGTCATTTCCGGGAGGCCTGAAAGCCGAGGTGGTGCAGTGCTCGTCATTTTTAAACAGAATAACATTTAAGGATGCCGTATGCTAACCAGCCGACGGTAAAAATAACAGAATTGACAGACGAAAATGTCAAATTCGTCATCGAAAACACGGATTTGGCGTGAGTATTTATTAAAGTTGTATTGGGAATAGGGCGCCCATTGTCCATGTGTGCTTATATATAGAAGCACGAGTTACGAGACGATACAAGAAAAATAAATGCCAGAGAAAATAGAGGTCAGGCCTACAAAACATATATAGTGTTGCATCACGTCTTACACCTTTTTGTCTTGCTTTCAGGGTTGCAAACTCTCTCCGTCGTGTCTTCATGTCAGAGGTTCCCACAATAGGTAGTGTAACAACATCTTTGGTCCATCATACCCTTTAGTTCCTTTGTTTTGGTACGACGTTTTTCTAAACATCATGATTTCGGATGCTAAATACAGATGAAGTTCTATTTTATTATTGTGTGACATTACGCTTTCAACAAACACTATTACAAGCATTTAAACGCTGTTTAGTAGGATAAACAAAACTATGGCCTGACTATGGTTTTCTTCAACATTTGTTGTAGCTACAGCCTCACTTTAACTCAGTATTTTTTTTCAGCCATCGACTGGATCCAAATCGATGCTAATTCATCAGTGCTGCACGACGAGTTCATCGCGCACAGAGTCGGTGTGTATCTCCAGAGCCCCGTCCTGTTGATTGCAACGTGGTAGGCAATTTATGAGCAGAGATCTGAACACTAATCTGCTCGCTTTTCATGTGTCGCCAGGTCTCATTCCCCTCACCAGCGACGACATAGTGGATAAAATGCAGTATTCAAGGGTGAGTGGACTGTTGCAGCTGAAGAACAAAAACAGATGTTGCTCAAAGCTATTTGGGCAAAACAAAACAAAAAATGTTTGAGTCTAAGATCTATGACCTGGAAGAAGGTTTTGATGATTGTGTACTGAATAAATCAGTTAACATTTATAGAGCTTTTACTTCTAAAAGGGCAACCATGGTGCTTTACAGGAAAAAAATAAGGCAAATAATGAAAAACACACAAAAAGAAAATGAATCAAAACACAATTTACACATAAAAAAAGTGTTCCTAGTGTCAGAGCATCACAGTGCTACTACATATTAAGAGCCATTTTGACTAAATATGTTTTAAGATTTTACTTAAAAAATAATTGAGTCTAAATTTGCCACATTCCTGAAATTTGCCACGTTGCTGCTTTCATTTCTGAAGCAGCAACAGCTTCTTCGGTTCTTCCAAGATGCATGCCGTGTAAGCAGGGTTGGATGGATGAACTCCCGAAATCAACCCGGTGTGATAAAAGCATTTGTGTGAATGGTGAATATTGGTAAAACTTTACCTGTTGGGACAATTACTCAACTAAGTGTTTAAACAAACACAACTATGGATGTTAGAAACAGAATATTTTAGATAACGTCTGAAATTTATACCAACATTTATAGTGATACATCAGTAATAAAGTTATAAATATAATAAATATGTAATAAATATTACATATTTAAAAGCTTTCGTTCCCAGTAATAAAGTTTTCTTTATTACTGGGAACGAAAGCTTTTAAAAATGTTGCTAGTCATTACTGGAACTAATTACAGAAAGTTAACTTAAGATAATTCTGCTTTTATCCTGATGGTCCTGCTTTTTAAAAGTTTTATTAAGGCTTTAGCTGCCTTTATTGAACAATAATTGGGCAGGAAATGGGTTGGGGACGTATAGCCAGTGAGACTGGGCATCGAACCCAGGACAACCTCATCGAGGACTACGGCTTCTGTACCAACTGAGCTACCCAGCACACACATGCAAATCTTTCAACCAATCTGACTTTAATCAAGTTCAGTCTATAAATTCAAAACAACAAGGAAAAATATCATTTGCATGCAGAATTTTATTTATTTTCTGTTGTGTATGAAAACCAGAGGTTCTGTTAGTAATAAATGTAAACTGTGACAAAAAAGAAAACTGTTCAGACTAGGAGGAATGCTGGCTTATTGTATGTTTCTATCTGCTCCTCCTGCAGGACTGCACCTGTGATGACTTCTGTCCCGAATGCTCCGTGGAACTGACCTTGGACGTCCGCTGCACCGAGGACCAAACGCGTCACGTCACCTCTCGCGATCTGCTCTCCAACAACCCCAGAGTGATCCCTGTGAGTCTTTTAGGGTGTTTTCACACCTGATAATCCAGTACATAGGATGTGGACCAGGGAAGGATTCTGAAGTTGTTTGATTTTCCAGGTCACTTCCAGAAGCAGAGACAATGACCCGAACGACTACGTCGAGCAGGATGGTACTCTCAGATCTTGTCTCACAACCTGTTTTAGTCTTTTCTGCTACTATCTTTTAATAATTTACATCCTCTTTGCGTTGTTCGTGTTAGACATCTTGCTGGTGAAACTCCGTAAAGGTCAGGAGCTTCGGCTGAGAGCGTACGCCAAGAAGGGCTTCGGTAAAGAGCACGCCAAGTGGAACCCGACGGCGGGGGTTTCATTCGAGTATGACCCGGACAACGCACTGAGGCACACAGTCTATCCACGACCCGAGGAATGGTAGGTATTCATTTCAGTAAACTTCACTGTGAAGTACAAGAGCTGATCATTTAATAAGTGGTGGAATGGTGTGATTTTTCTCAGGCCAAAGAGTGAATACTCAGAGATTGAGGAAGATGAAGTTCAGGCGCCCTATGACCCTAACGGAAAGCCAGAAAGGTGAGCAAACAGTCTGCGGATAAGTTATTTGTATAACGTTTAAGTATTTGATATATTTTCAGCAAAAATTGACTGTTTCTATAATTACATGCCAATAGTTTGGTCTTACCTGTTCATGTCATAAACACATATCGTGCATGTTTAGTGGACATGGCAATCTCTCTGTGTTAAGTTTGGAAAGTCATGAAGTTAAATGTTTGGATAGTAAAATAATAAAACGGCAAATTTAGTTGAAACCAAACTTTTTTATAAACTGTATAAAAACATAACCTTATTTTCCCTCACTGTCTCTTTTGTCTCTGAACTAGATTTAACTCTCCAGTTATAATTAGGATACCTAAATTATGTCTATTTGCTAAATAGTAGAAAAAAATAATGTTGTTAAATTCAGAAGTTTACATTCACTTCCTTAGTATTTAGAAGAACAAATACCACCTTTTAAAATTGGCTTATATCAGTCTGCCATAAGACAGCTGTAACTACAATGTAGCTAATCCCCATCAGTGTGTGAATGTGTGTAGTAATGGGTGAATGACTGATCATAGTGTAAAGCGCTTTGGAGTTGAAAAAGCAATATACAATTGAAAGGGTGTGGCTTAATCCAAAGTTTTTGGTCTCCTTTGACTAGTTCCTTAGAATAGTTTGCTGGATTTCTGGTCCTGACAAAACTGATGTAACTCATGTTCCATCTGCCTGGCAAACCTTTCTCAATGGAAAACTATTAAAATTGAATTTCTTGCCTGTGATTATCACCGCCACATGCCTAAACAAATACCACGTAGCCATCCCTTCCCGAAACATAACCGGTAGCAAGATGGAAATAAACATTTAATATCAGCCCAGTTTTACTTATCTGATCAATATGTTAAAAAAATGACCAACATTGGTTGATACCAGTGATACTGGCAATACATCACTAATAAAATGATCTTCTCTCTGGATGTATCTACAAAGGCAGACATATTGTTGCAAAACAAAAAAGGTTGATTTTCATTTTTATAAACTTTTTGTAGTTTCTCTTCTTGTTTAATTGTCCCTGCAGCTTGACAGAAACTTTGAACACAGCTCATGTGAGATTTGACTCTCCCCAGATTTTATTTCAACGTGGAGTCCTGCGGTTCGCTCCGGCCGGAGACCATCGTCATGTCGGCGTTGGCGGTTCTGAAGAAGAAGCTCAGCGACCTGCAGACCCAGCTGAGCCATGAGATCCAGAGTGACGTCCTCACCATTAACTGAAGACACCTTTGTTGTTGCCGGAGGCTCGACCTCAAGATCTCTTTTCAGACGCAACTGCCTCCTCTCTGTAGACTGGACCCAGATCTACTGGATCAGATTCATCTGTAATATTCAATTAATTTGTGTTCATTTTTCCTCACTCAACAGAGGGGAGTTGTATTACAGCAGAAACTGTTAGCTTAAAAATGTGACATGCTCAGTCTCTCAAGAGTTTATTTGTATTGATGCAAGCTTTTTAAAAAAAATAAATTAGTTTTTTGATATTTTATTTGTTTTTATTGTCAAACTAATGCTTTGTATTAATGCAGCAGCTTCTTTCTCTTAGAGCTGCAATATATATTTTATAAGAAAAAATATTTTTTACAGATTTATGCTGTCAGTACGTTGTGACAGTATAGTACAAGACAGAAAATTATGAAATCGAGCTCTTCTGCCTTTTTCCAGTATTAATAACCAATCAGAAACAACCAATCAGAGACAGGAGGAGGGTCTTAGTGCAGTAAGTCATTCTTGTGTGAGTGGTGAAAGCCTTCCCCCTCATGCCTTCACTTGTAGGTATACAGTATGTGGTGGCTGAAGGGAAGTGAGTGCCATTTTGGAGAGATATAAACATAAGTTAAGAAAACAAGACTTTTTTGTTTTTTCTTTTTTTTAATCCAAGTAGATTAGCACAATTTAGCTATGGTAGAGACTTGCTGCGTTATTGGATATAATGTCTGGTCACACAATTGAAATGGTAAGAAGATTGAAAACAGGCTTTGAGTTAATTGTTTTCACATCTGGAAACAACGCGAGGGAGCTCGGGTCCGACCTAACAAAAAGGAGACGAATGGTTTGCATATCAGTGATGAGACGTCCTCCTCGTATATGAACTTCTGCAGCATCCAAAGATATTTGCAAATTTGTTACAGACATTTCAATCTGGTGAATCTCTAAATTTTAGTGAGAGTGAATTGAAGCTTCATGATGACCCTTGAAGAAAATTGAAATTATACAAAGTTAATATTAGTGTAGATGTTTTCAGATTAAAGAGTAATACTTAGATTTTTGAGTAAAGTAGGGGTTTTTTTAATAAAAATTTTTGCTACCTTACCCTGTGTTATATAATAAACATTTAAGGTCAAATAATCCACTTACGTCGGATGAGGAATATAAATATCAGCACCACATGAGAGCAATGTTGCATTTTATCCAGTCACAAGCTCAAGTACTGCGGCAGAGATTAAGGGAATAGCACTTACCTTATTTAGATCATATTTGTATGACACATTCCAGTTAGTTCATACTAATGATAAATATCCCTGACACATCTATCTTTGCATTGTCACCTTTAACAGCATTACAAATAGGTGGCAGAGGGGAGGAGTGTTGCCCCTCTACATTTGTCTGCCTAGCAGCGCCCCAGGATCCATGCCAGTTATTTATTTCTCCCTACCTGACAAGTTAATTACAGCAATGCAGCGCACTCACATCAGCTAATTCAGATGGAAAGGTATTTGAAATGCTTAACTGATGTTTATCATTACTAATGTGACCCACAAGTCTTTGTGCAATCACAACGACGTTGGGTTCGTCACGTGGTTTTGTCACAGGCGGAAATGAAAGTTCAGTAGCGACAACGGCAGAGCACAGCTGAACAAGGTACGTGAATGATCACTGCTTCGCTTCAATTTCCGGCATGTCACGTCACCTGTCACTTACTGACATATAAGACGCTACAATAAGCACGGCTCCGCCTGCTCCCGGGTGGTTAAAACGACATTTGCCGGTGTGTCCTTTTGTGAAATCCCCCTACGGAGCTGGCTAGCTAACAGTTAGCATCCTTAGCATCAAGCTTGCTAAATGTAAGCGCGTCGGACCGGATGTAAGGAAGAGCACTCTTCAAAGTTAAGGACGTATTTCCACTCCTATGACGTGTGGTATTTAAAAAAAATTTTTTTTATAAAGCGTAAAGAAATCCAAACTAAAAGCTGTGTGCTCACAAAAAGACAATTTTGTTAAACGTTTAAAAAGTATATTTAACGTTAAGTGTGTCATTACACATAATACCCCCATCTAGCTTTTTGTCCTTCAGCTATGTCAATGTAATCTTATGCATGTACTTTAACCATGTGTTTTCCCCCTTAACATTACATCGGAGATACAGTTGACAGTGAAATGATAAAATCTCTCATTTAATTTATATCGACTGCCTTTTATTATCTGAAAATTGTGCATTGCGTTGTGCCTGATAAGACCAGAGGAAACCTGAGCAATTAGGTCTTGACAGATAACATTACTGAGTCACATCATCAAAATTTCTCACAGTACATTCTATGAAGAATAAGAAAGCACTGAAATACCTACAAAACCATAGCATGGTTGATCATTTATATTCTGTTGTCTGGTACGAAACGCCCTAAACTGCAAAGGTAGGAAAGAGAGTGATGCACGTACTGAAAAGTATCCTGCACCCGTTTGGTTTGTTGATACGTGTTCCCCTTGCGTCTTATTTTTTAAAAAGACGTGCCGGAAGTTTTGCTGTTTCCTAATTATCTCTTGACTATGGGGTGCGAACCTCAATCATCTTCCGTGTTTGTGTTTTGTGCGCAGCTGCCATGGATGTTTTATTAGGTTGAGCATAAGTCTGTTTATCAACAACACACATTTGACAGTTTAAATGAAACTAAAGTCGGTTCCAAACAGTCCAGCTAATATCCACATTCTGTTCAGCCGGTCAGCTTGGTTTGCAGAGTGGGTAGGAGGTAATGTTGTCCTCTTTTGTTGTGATAAATCCCATCGGATCATCTGCGGCTGTGGCGGTGACCTTAGGCTGTGGGTTTTTTGTTTCTTGTTGGTTCAACACCCAGTTATCTGCTTTGATTACTACCAAAAGTATTCCAGCCATGTATCATAGTTTCCTGTGGTCCCAGGCTGGGAGGGCAGCATTAGTCACCTTGATGCAGCAGTTATATTTTTCTACAAGGCGGAGAGACACATTGTGTTTTGACTTTGGCTATGCGTTTTGGTGGTACAAAATAATAAGTGATGCATCAACGATTTTTAACTTGTGGATTTCAATTGAATTATGTCAGAAAATAGGAAGAAAATTTGAGTCTTTGTTTCAGGCTACCTTAACAGATAACAATTCAACCAAACAAAACATAAAATAATCTAGTTGTATGTAAATTACAGGTGCGCTGATCATCGTGTTGTTAAGCTGAGTTCACTTTTAAACTGTCTTTAGCATTTTGTTTTAGTGATGAGCTCAGTTTTTGCCTTTAGCATTACAAAGACCCGTCTCTGTGTGTATTATATTCCTTTATTTAATCAGGTAAACCCCGTTGAGATCTAGATCTAATTTTCAAAAGGGACCTGAAACAAACTTCACTCCCGGTCTCCCGCGTGACAGGCAGGGATACTCACCACTGTACTAACGAGGAGATAATATTACCTGTTGAGTTTGTAAACCCTCACCCTAACTTTGAGATTTTCCAACACAGCCAACATTTCCTGTTGTGCTGGTATCTTCCATGACACAATTGGTCTTTTTGAAAAAAATAAATAAAGCAAGGCAACTTTGCTGCAATGTATTCAATGTCCTTCTCTCAACACTTCCCTAATTCTGATTAAGTAAAACCTGAGTCTTACTCACTTAGTCACAACCAGCTTTACACACAGATTAATATTATTTATCATACATTCACAGTTTTTTTTATTTTGTTTTCTTTTAGCAAGCTGCCAATATCTAATTATTTCTAAGATTATACACGGCATTTGTGTAAGTAAGTAATTAACTTCTGTATCATGTGATGTCAGGCTCTCTTGCCAACACCTTCACAGTTTTCAATACAGGATGAATGCAGCTGAAAACAACCGAATACCATGAACTTGATTAGGTCTGCAGCTGCAAAGAGTTGGAGGCAAACTTCAGTGTAGATGCAATATAATCAGTAGAATGGAACCGCTTTCACATCATTAACTTTGTTCTTATTCTTAAGTATTTCTGGATAGTTACCCTCAGAAATCAATGGAAAACATGCTTTTTGGTTTAGTGATTGGAAATGACGTTATAAAATAGTAGCAATGAGCTCCAGATTGCAACCAGGCTCATCTTTATGCAATGGCGAGTATTTTTTTTTTTAGCCCTGAGGCTAATAGGAGAACATACATGTACGAAGTTATTAGTCATACAAGTGCTAAATTATTTTTGACTGTATTGGAGTTGATCGGGATTCCTATTTCATACTTCGCGATCAACTCCACTGTCCGCTTGGCTGACCGGAGGTTCATCTTTCCTTACGTTTCCACTGTTGCTGATATCAACAATGTTCTGATATCAACAATAAAAAGAATGCTGCGCCCAGAAATGTTCTTTTTGTAAAGTACGTCTAGAGGACATTTGTTTTGAATGGATGCTGTTTAAATAAACAGAATTGAATTGAATAGTATTTCAGTCACTCAGTAAAATCCATGTCTGCTGTGGACCCATCAAGGTCAGAAAGAGGTTGTGCAGCTGACCAAAATTATTTAAAGGATGAATTCAGTAAATCACTCTATTGTAACTGTAATATTGCACAAACTGATGTTGTAGTAATGATTATGATTGAATTTATTGTGCAGAGTGATATATTAATTATACAGACCTCTGGAGCTGCTCCTCATTACTTTATTGTTTACAGTGTCTTTTTTGTTTTCTGTCTGAGCAATAACACTGTAAAACTACAAAATCTTACCAAGTATTTTGGTCTAGTTTCGAGTACAAATATCTTAAGACAAAATTATGACGACAAAATGAACTTAAAAGACATAGTAGCTTATTTTAAGTAGATAGTTACTTAATATTGATGAAAAAAGGGCTAGTTCCTTTGGCAGATTATTTCACTTATAGCAAGAATTTTTTTCCACGCTATAAGTAAAATAATCTGCCAATGCTAGGCCTGTCACAATAAATCAATTAATCGCATGATGAATTAAAAGAAACTCAATAATTTTCATTTGGTTGATTTATCATTTTTTTTCTCTTTCTCTTTTGTCAGTTTGGTGTTTAATTAATTTTATTTGTTGTTTCTGTTGTTTTCTTTATTTATTTTGGATATTTAAAATTCCTTCCAGTTCTAGTCTTTAAATGTTGTTAGAATTTTAAGGTTATTTATCTTGTCGTTGGTGGAGTTAAGTGGTGTATCAAGTACTAAAACAAATGCTTTATAGTTGGTCTGGGATTGAAGTTGATGAAAAGAAGATGTTGATGCAATCTTAAACAGACATTTTACAAATTTTAAACCAAGTTTAAGTACAAGCTCTGTGTTAGTGAACAGCAATGAAACCAGCAAAGTGACAAACCTTACCTTGATAAGAGTTTGTAGAAAGGACAGCATCTGAGCTGATTGCAGTTTTGTTGTGCATTGCAGTTTTCTTATAGTTAAATGCTGCAGAGCTTATCTGTGACTTTGCTCAAGGTGAAGCCGATGAGGCGCAAACCTCTGCTGTGACATTGACCATGCTGCTCAAAGAAAATAATAAAAAAAAATTCTGTTGTGACATTTATAGACATCATAATATTAAACACACAGTGCACTCATATAGATTGAACTTCACAATAGGCTGCAAATGTCTCAGTTAAAAAAATAACCCATAATATCAGCTGCCTATTATAGCGATTACTGATTGTTGAAATTAAGTGAAAATTGAGTTGTGTTTTTTTAAGTAGATTGTTTTGGTTTCATTTTAATTTTAGTTGGATCTTCATACCTGCACAGGACCCTAATGTTCTAGATGCTCAATATGAGAGATTGCTGAAAAGTCAATGTCTCAGTTCTGTCCACTGTCGCCACATGCTTGTTCGGTTTGAAAGATTGCGGTGAAGTTGTTGATTTGATTCAGTCGGCAGCATTTCTTCATTTATTTATTTTTAGCCAGTTGACATGTTAGATCAAACCTTATTGCATTAATAGTAATTGGGATTGAATTTGAATGTATTTAATTCAATTTAAACCTGTCTCTTAATTTGACTATTTCAGCATAGAAATAAGATGAATTTGTTTATGTACCTCAAGATGAATTTTTTTGTGATTGGCAGTATGTAAATAAACCAAGTTGAATTAAAACTTTATTGACCAAGACGTTGAAGCACAACAGGGTGTTTGAGACAAAATGATGCAGAGGAGTGAGTTTTTCACGTCCAGTATTGTCATTGCAATTCATGTTGTTTCTCTAATTTTAAAGTCTACTTCATTCTTTGCTATTGATTCTTAGATAATTGGAAGCAACAAAAAAATAAATAAATGTTTATTTGAGCCTGTGTAGACAGAACCCCTCTGCAGACTTGGTGCAGGTTTGCATTGGTTGTCGGAGAGGAAAATCGCAGCGATCAGTTCAGATTACAGCCTTGGCTGTAATCTCATTGACTAATGTGTCTCCGAGGCTGTTTGGCAATTATATGGTAACTCTCCCCTACACAGATGGGATAGAGTCCTCACATCGAGCACCTCTGGGTTAAAACCGATCGGGAGGCATATTGTTTAATGTTGTGGGGTTTTTTGTGGTTGTGTTACAGAGCTGTGATGTCATGGCGGCTGCCAGCGTGACCCGACCTGGCAGTGCCCAGACCCCCGAGAAGTCTCAGTTGATCCTGAAAGGTAAAGAGCTAATTAGCATGTAAAATGTTCTGCTTTGATTTGTTTGCACAGTTTTTTTTTTCAGTATATTTTGTAATTTCATGCCACACAAACTACAATGACGAATGACGTTCAGATGATGTATCAATCAAACGTAACATTACAAGTATCTGTATCGCTACATGTCCATAGCTGTCATTAATGTACATGCTGTAGGTTGATGATTATGTAGCTTGACAAACTGTATTTTTTATATTTAATTGCAACAAATGTAAGACTTTCAGTATTTAACCTAATGATTAAGGACAAATGGTTCAAATCAAATCTTGCTGATTGACTGGTGCAAATAACACACAACATTAAATACAATACACACAGCTGAAGTTCAGCTGAGTGCAGAAATGGTTGTAGAGCTGATCATGCTGCCTCATAAAGTTTCACCTTCACTGCTGCAGGGCAATATTTTCTCTGTTCAGCCACCCAGTCAGCTCATCATCTGTGACATTATAGGTTAGAGTATATTACCTTATTATCTGAATATCCATGCTATCTCCCGCGTTCACCTGGTGGATGTAAATAATTGGGAATGCAGGGAGTCATTGGGTTTTTACCATTAAGAAACTACACTCCAACATTGCCCTCCTTTACTGGTAAAGATGTGCCCAATGGACTTAAAAAAATTGCTGTGGATACCTGGCAGCCACAAAATGCCACTAACTCCTGCAGCTAATTGAGTCCCCCCCACCCCTATTCCTCATTGTCTTCCTCACTGTTTATTAGCCAAGTACATATGGGTCCTTGTCCAAATTTGCCACAGTTCCAGTAGTTTTAAACTTTATTTTTGCTCTTGCTGTAAGATGTGGTTAGGTTGGTAGCCATTTCCATAGTAATTTCCCAACCTATGGCGATCAGCACACATCTGCCATATTTAAATGGTTTGTTCTCCTTTCTTTCCCATTTTGAAGAGACACTAAGAAAATTAGACTTGTGGGATTTCCTCTTCAGATCTCTTGCTTTTCAGTTATTAAATTTCTTTTTAAAGCTTTTTGAACATTGTTGCCAGATGTACCAGTAATTGCAGGGGGCCCATTTTCTGCTTTAGTGAATTTTGCTTGCCAGGAAACTTTGTGTTCAGTCTTTTTCCACCTGTCAAATTGTTCAGTGTGAGAGAAGGTGCAGCTCACCCAGGGCTGCAATTTTACAAGCTTCAAATAAAACTTAAGTTGCAGAAACAGATGCAGAAACAATCTGAGGTCTTGTTTTAAGGCAGGTATGCTGAACATTGCATTGAAAAGCACCATGTTGGGTCACAGGACACATCTGAGCATAAAACTGCTACTTTGTACTTGTGTTAGCAACTGGTACCACACACTGGTAAAAATAGACAGCTGCTTATCAGATGGATTTTCACATCAAGTTCCTGAGTTTGTCAATTTAAGCACTCAAAGTGGAATTGGAGCTTCTTAGAAATTAAACTAATTTGGTCTTTTCATTTGCGCATAATAATTAAGGGTGCACCGATTTGTCGGCCAGTCGACTTAGCAACACCAATTTTCTTAATTTTGGGAGATCGGTGATCGGCCGATATTTACATGTGAAGCCAATCTTATCCACTGCCCTTAACAACCTCAGCAAAAGTCTCAAAATCAGCCATTGTCTTCTTCTGCTCTCCCATGAGAGAGTTTTGACTGACAGACTGGCCCACCAGCTCATGTCTGCTCATTTCCAGTGAACATTTGGCCACCCCACTGTTGCCAAATCAGTGACTTTCTTGGTATATTTAACAACATTTCAAACAAACAAAGAAAAAGGTCACTAGCCAAAATCGGAATTGGCAGGCCAGGCTTTGTAAAGATCTGTAATCGGTGATTTCCCAGAAAACTGCAACTGGTGCACCGCTAATAATAATAGTGATAGCAAAGATAAATTTGTGTTTATAAAGTACATTACAGGTTATTTTTTTACAGAGTAAATATAGATGTAAAAACAGAAAGTTCAAAACAGAAGTCAAAATACTTTTTACGTATAAAACTGATTGGCATTCTAATAGTTGGTCAATAAT
Organism: Xiphophorus couchianus; assembly: GCF_001444195.1. Lineage (NCBI taxonomy): Eukaryota > Metazoa > Chordata > Actinopteri > Cyprinodontiformes > Poeciliidae > Xiphophorus > Xiphophorus couchianus. The sequence continues at coordinate 23,837,547 of NC_040229.1, forward strand.
TGTGCACACAAATTTTCACTTAATTTTTGTATTTTGAATTTACTGTATATTGTTTGAGGTTTATTAACATTTTGGATCGACTGATGGCTCTAATGATAAAATAAATATTGAAAAATACAACTTTTCTTATAACTGTGCACGCAGTGAAGCTTGACTTGACCAGTGGTGTTTTTTTGTTGTTTTTTTTTAAATGTCAGCTCTGACTCACCGCCTCATAAAAAGGCCATGCAGCTCCTCTGCGCCTCGCCTTATCATTGAATGCTCTTGAATGCTATGGTTGTTCTATAACTGGCCTTGTGCCATCTTTCTATCATTTCCTCCTAACTGCAGTGAGTCACATTTGTTTTGCCAGATGTTCTGGAGCACAGACGTCATCAACATGTCTCGGCCAGATTAGATCTCCTCATGTCTTGTCTGCAATATATTTATACACTAGTCTTTGGCCGTTTTGTCACGATGACCTCCTCAGCGTTTTCGAACTGCAACAAGCTCTGATAAGATTCCCAGAACATGTACACAATTTCAAAACCCCAAAAAACATTCAGGATAGTAGACCCAGAATACCCGGATTCAAGTAATACTGCATGTTTTCTTTTATGCCACTAGAGGTCAGTGTTTGTATTCTGGTTTGTCTCCCCAACACTGGAAAAAAAACGGCCATCTGCATCCTGAGCAAGCTGAGACACAAAATTTATGACACATTGCTGCAGGCACTTCAAATAAAGATTTCAATCCTTTAATAATTACATACTTTAATTCATATTTAAAGCACATTGTATTAATAGCATGAAATACTTTTAACACATTCCTTTATTAACTGTGAGATTTTCAGGCAAAATATTTGTTTTGCTTTTATAAGCTGGCAAATGCATAAAGATTTCACTACCAGTAGTTATTGTTGATCATAGAACCGCAGTCAACAAATTAAGCACCAAACAAATTAAGCACCAAAGTGGAATTGGAGCTTTATGATTAAATAGTAGTTTAATTAGGCTACTAGTTGGGTATAAATAAAACCCTATATTTATATGATTACTGCATCTGAATTTTCTGTTTAATCAAAATGTAATTTTTTTAAGGCTATAAAAAAATTATAGCCTTATAATTTTTACATTAAACATTAATGTAAAAATTAAAACATTAACATTTTAATGTTATTTATACATTAAAATAACAATAAATTTTAATGTATGCATTGTAATGAATGTTATTTATTTGCCTTTTTTAGGAGAAAAACTCTTAGATTGTGGTTTATGTTTATCCTGAGTTGTACATTGTAGAGGAAAGCAAATTTGTTGGAAGAAAACTGGGATGCTTGCAGCAAAGAAAAGGGCTCTAGCTTACGCTAAACTACAAAAAAAAGTAAAAATTTAAATCAGAATTTAAAATATTCAAGGAGGAGTATCTGCGTTATAAAGAAAAACAATCCAGACTCGGACTGCACATATTAATAAGATTATTATTTTTAATTTTACTATCTTAATTTATGGTATTGTATAGCCCTGTCACGATAGCAAATTTTGCTGGGTGATAAATTGTCCCAGAACTTATTGAGATAAGCGATAATATTGTTGTTGTTTTGAGACCATTTTCCAGTAATAAAATAGTAATAATGGCACAATATTGCAAGAACACATTCTCAAGGATCAATGAACTTAAAATTCTAATGAACATTTGAACACTGGAACTTGAAGACATTTTAAATATTCAAAATAAAAAAAGAAAGCAACATAAACAACAAATAAAATTATGACGTCTCTGTAAACCATATTTTTTCAAAAAATGGAATAATTGAGACCAAAACACCAGACTGAATACTTTTATCATTCAGTTTTCAGTAAAAAAAAAAAAAAGAGAGAAAAACAATAAATCAAGCAAATGAAAAATATTGAGTTCTTTTTATTATGCAATTGAGTTATTGTGACAGGCCTAGTAGTGTATTCATTTTACATTATGAAAACAACATTTTCTATTCTTAATGTTTTTTTTTACATAGAATATCAAAGGGTATTTTCTGATCGTCTTTAAAATCATTTTAATTTTGATATGTGACATTACTGTCATTTTAATTTGTCATTTTAAAGTAAAACTTTCACCTATATTTTGATTAAGCTGTCTAAACCCTGTTGAACTTTTTTATTTTTCTGATAATTTGTTAACAGAACATAGAATTGGCAAAAAAAAAATGCAGCTCCGGTTTTGTTTCCTCCTCATTAACCATTTTTTAAAATCAAAACAAGCTTTTCATTGTGACCAACTCGTCTATGTTCAAATTTAATGGTGTGTCTGTTTGTACGCAGTGGTGTCTGCAAAACCCCAGTCCCCAAAGCTGCCGAACCGTCACCCTCGGCTCAGCTCCTTCGTCGAGGTGACTGCCGATGGCCTGACCAGTGAAACCAAAAAAACAGGCAAACGCACCGGGCACCTGGAGCTGCAGTGGAACGAAGACCTCACCCTGTAAGAGCAACTCGCACAGATGCACACAGCTCATCTGAGTTTTAAAATAATCTCAGTGCAGGAGGAAACTTTTCACTGCTTAAATGAGGAGTTCATAGCTGTGGATAACTTTGATTAGCAAACCTGATAAAATTTTTGGTTCCCTTGCCCTTTTATTTATCTTCCTCTGTTAGGAGTCTTTGTGTCATTTTGATGGTTGTTTGAAAATTGGATGGACTTATCCATGCCTTTGTTACAACGTGCTTAGATTACTATACAATTACGATACAAAAATATGGACCAATCTTCCTTACTTCGTCTCCAAATTATTCAAAACGCCACAACTCAACTCTTAACTGGAACCCAGAAACGTGAGTAGATAACCCTTGTATTGGCAACCGGTTTCATATCGGATTGATTTTAAAATTCTTGTATTGGTTTTTAAAGTTATGAATGGCTGAGCACCGGCTTATCTCCAGGATATTCTTCGCTACCACTCCATTTCCAGAACCCTTCGATCAGATAATAGAAACTTACTCTTCAATATTAAATTTTCCCATAGCCTGGAACATTTCAAATCACTCCTTAAAACAAATTTTTATTATTTGACCTTTATATAAGGTCTGACATTGTAATCTGTCTTGTCTGTTTAATTAATTGTGTTTTATTCTAATGTGTTTTTTCACATGTGGTTTTATGAATGTCACACAGCACTTTGGAGCAATTAATAGCTGTTTTTAAAGTGCTTTATAAATAAAACTGACATTTGATATCATTTTAAAAGTCAAAGAAATAGAGCTGCACATATGATAAACTGGTCAAGCAAGAGCATTCTCATGCAGCCTGCATTGTTGCCCTGTGTGCTGCAGCAATGTGACGCCTCAGAGTCATCTGGATCTGAAGCTGTGGAGCTGCCACACCTTGAGGAAGGAGCTACTGGGCAGCGCTACTATAGACCTCCTGGACACTCTGCGCACACACGATGGCAAAAGTAAGAAAATGCACTCAGTTTAGGGTAAAGAAAAAAAAGGAAGTTATTATTATGTCCAACTTAGAGTGGAATGATAAGAAACAGTGTGGCAGGAGCTGAAGTTTCACTAGTAAACATGATCAGTTCAGCTGCTATTTGACTTCAGAGAACAATTCAGACTTAATTTTATTACCTTTGCCAGTTTGGACATTCTTAACCAATCTCCTTTTTCTCTTTAGTCGTTTGACACAGACCCTCATAAAAAAGTAATTCATGCAATAACAGGCTGTATGTCCTGACCCTGGTGTTGAAGCAGCTCCTCACTCTTTCAGCTGGGGTCGTATAACTCAAACCCAGCTGAAGCGCAGCACTGCAGCGCTCTAACAGAGGTGGGCTCTCACTTGTTTGCTTAATTAGGTCCAGGTGATGGGATTTTAATTTTTTAATTTTTTTATTTGGCTAGTGAATGTAGCTCACCTTGACACAGCTGTTAGTGCAGATGTCTGCAGCTGGATCCAGCCACAGAGCCCAAAGAGGAGTGGGGGCATTATAATGTAATCATGCCTCTGCCCTTATCTTAACTGTCTTTTATTTTTAAATAACAAACACAAAGAATTAATTGATTTTACTCCATATGTAATCACATTTACTTGTGATGAATGAAGACAATGTCTAAACCCCTGAGTGGAAGTTCTTAAGGAAGGATGTCCAATTACACTCTTCCTCCCCCTATCTCCCTCTCACCACAACTTTCTCCTTTTCTTAATCACTCATTCTTTCTCCATGTGGGCGTGTGTGTCCTCTCTCCCTCTAGTGGAGAACGTCCAGCTGAGTCTGGTTCTGCAGACAGAGAACAAAGGCTCGGTTGTGGCAGGAGGGGAGCTCAACGTCTGTCTGGACGGCATGGTTGTTGATCTGGGCTCTCTGCCCAATGGCAGCGCAGCAGCAGACAGTAAGTCCTGCCTCTTACCACACGCGCACACACACACCCCGCACGCACACCCCTACAAACTCAAACACTCAGCCTCATTTACTCAAAGGTGTGAGAAGGAACAGAAATGAACAGAGGAGCCCCTCGTTAAGCCTTCACACCACAGACTTTAGATACACATGATTGGTTATCACATTTTATGAATTGTGCTGCTGAATTAGTTTGAGATACAAAAAAAGCTTTCATTTATAGAGAATGATCACGTGAAAATCAATGCTTATAGCTGTTGCTTGTTTTAAGTGAAAATGCACATGCTTAGTTTAGCAAAAAAACAGCCCAACATTAAATCATTTTTCCTCCTTTAACTCCATCGCTTCCTGTTTTTCCTTGATGTTTGGTAACATCAGGTAGGCTCCGGTATCTGTCTTAAACTGTGATATTTGTGTTTTCCCACCCTAGCAATGCGTGGTTCACCAGCTATTTCAAAAGCAGTAGTAGTTGCAGGAAAGGAGTGTTGTAGTATCCGTGCCAATGAAATATGAATAGCGATTAAAAAAAGCAAAGAAAATGGTGGGGTTGAGGAGGCGAAGGAAAAAGGTGTGACATTTAGAGGTGGAAGTCGCTAACTAATGATATTAGAAGCATCCAGAAATAAGTGTGTAGGCTGGAGGCTGCAGCTCCAAGGAGGCGATTTGTTAGATCAAGAATTCATGCAAATGGCTCCCATCGGAGATTCAAGGATTTCTCCAACATGCATGAAAGACTCAAAGTAACACTCCAGGTATTTTATGATGTGGGAATAATATTACAGCATGATATAAGCCTCAAAAAAGTCGATTTTATACCCCTAACAGCACAGCGAGTGTTTAAATACAGAAATGGCATAGATTGAAAGTGACTCACAGACTGTGAGGAAAACCATACAGTGGCACAGTTGAAAACACAGATCTCATGTTTTTATTTTGTTCTTGCAAAAGTTGTTCGGTTTCATTTTTCAATTGCTCCACAATTCCTTCATAAATCATTTTTTTAATGTAGACAAAAGTGCATTTTTATGAGTGTAGCATCTGTTTATCTTTATTTAAAAATAAAGATAAACTTGCAACAATAATAATTAAATTGCTAATTGTGCTTAACGGTAGTTGATAACAAATTAAAAGCTTTCCTAAATATTCTCTGGCTTTTATACTTGTGGTACTCTGGCTGCCTTCAGCTGTACTCAGAGGAAATATGGGTCAAATAATTTGCAAGATAAATACACAGAAACTAACTCTGGTGTCGCACTCATAAGCACCACCAGCCAAAAAGAAGCAAGGAACATTTTTTGGTGGCTACTTATGCAATACATCATTACCTCTCAATTCAAAAAGTTACAAAGCCCAACTTTGGTCCAGCTCTAAATCCACGGATCTGTTAATAGATATTCTATCATGCAACTTTTATTTGCATACCTGAATTTCCTTATAAGCAGGTCATTTAGCTCTGCAGAGGCCTGGTAAAAAGTCATTCAGCTGATCAGATGTGTTGGAGAAGGGGTCCATCTAAAACCTGCAGGATACGAGCACTTGAAGCTCTGATCTGGAAGCAGCAGAAGTTCTGACCTCACACTTCTTCTGGGAGCACTCTTGTGCATACTGTGTTAGAGAAGAAGGAGCCTGACCATTTCAACATTAAAAGCTAAAATTAAAATCAATCCTAAAACATGCCTTGCTGGGAGGAGAATATGGGGGTAATGTGCTCACATGGCTTGTTACCTGTCATTTTGGACCAGCTGCAGGCGACAAGAGTTGTAGTAGTTGAGTTTAGAGGTATTAAAAACATGCAACTATTTTTTTTTCATTTTTCTTTCTGGGCCACTATAAGGTAAATAAGGTTCAATTTTGCTTATTAAACTCAAATCAAGACAGCCAGACTGGACTACAACCGTGACCTGTTTATCAGATTTAAAACGGTTACTTGTCTGTGTCAAAACACAAATTTATGTCTGACCTCCAGACAGAACAGCACAGTCCTGGTTATTGTGTCGCTTTGGTATTTTTGCTGAACTGTGTAAAATTTACGTATCCGACATAAGTACGCCGTTTGCTTGCAGAGACTTAGTCTGCAGCTTGGGTTTCTCTGCTGCAGAATCACACCTGCCAACAGTTAAGGCCGGCCTATATGTGCATTTATTCGTTTCAGAAAAGCCTGGGTTTTAGTGGAGAGTTTGACTGATGTTTAAATTGTATGTCAGAGGTTCTTCTGTCTTGCCAACAACAACATGTCAAGTATACTGTTAAACTTAAAGTAACCTGATACCAACAGCATATACCGACTGTGTTCGGCTGCAGTATTTTCTACCGCAGAGCTTTAACATCAGCATGGGAGAACACTTAATCTTCACATTAATGTGCTCTTCCCAGACCAATTGCTCCTAGGAGGAAAGTTTTCAAAGCCTTCACATTCAATCAACAGTACTTTCCCCTTCCAGGTATTGCACTAACATTTTACCTTCCTCTATGGCTTGGAAGCAAAGTCTAAAAGTCTTTTCTTTTTTTTTTTTTTTTTTTTTACAAGTACACTGTTCTTTGACTGTCCCTTACACCCTAGCCAAGTCCATGCAGTGGCTCACACACAGCTTTTCATTTAGCAGCACACAGAGACGGCTGTGTTTCCTGCTGAATGAACACAGGAACAGCAGTGAGGGCCTGCCATGAACACATAAACGTGTCTCTTTGTAAATGTTTAGTTGTGAAGTGAAATTAAGCGATCGTGTCTGTTTATGTTTGTGTGCACACCATGTTGCACCACAGGGACAGCAAGATGGGGAAAAGTCTCATAAAGATCGGATTCAGAGGCTTTTCTGCATGTTTAACTGAGTGGATTGACCGAGTGATGAATTGGAGTGAGTGTGACAGTTTCTGATGTCTAGCGGTCAAACTGGAGATGGCAACCGTGTCAAATACAATTCACTTGTAGTCTAAAAATATGTACTTGTTCTGAATATTTATGAAGCAGAAAATGAATCACTTCAGAGCAACTGCCTCACTGATTTTTGTTTGTGCAAAGAAGCACTGGTTCTTAATCTATGTGGTCTGCCTTTCCCAGATTGTTACCACAGCTTTATCGTTCCCCAGAAAGATCAATCGATTAATGTAGTTTTTTTAATTAAAAAGATTTCAGCTATAAAGTCCTTGCATTGTACCATATATCCTCCTTTGACTTATGCTTTTATGCAAAAAGAAGAGGAAGGCAAAGTTTTCTTTATTTCAGCACCTTATGTTATTTCAGTTAAAAGCAAATTTCTCTCAGAGATCCTAGAAATAGTTTACCTGTGCTCAGCTTTAAACTTTACAAATCATCAGAGGCACAAACCAAAGACTCAGGCAATCCAAAAGGAACTTTGGCAGCACGCAGAATGAACATTACTCATTGATTTGGGCCTATTATTTTGTCCAGATGTGTTTTGTGTACTCAATCCAAAATTGACCATCCGTCAAGTATATATTGTTGGTTTTTGGAGACAGACCTGCTCAGTGCTGCATTCCTCTGAGAAACTTTTTGTAATTTTCAGCTTTTCAGAGTCGGTGAAATCTCTTTTTTATGACCCATTTTGCCAAAAGAAAAGGAACTGCCAAATAATTATACACACCTCGATATAATGTGGACCTAAAAAGTTCTTAACTCCATCAAGCATTCAAGTTCATCCAGCTTGGGGTTAAAAAAACATGCCTAAAAATTGTGTTATGGTCAAAACACTCATTTGACTAATAATTCTGCACCAGTTTTACCAAACCAACGAGTTTTCAGGTTCAGTTCTTAAATGTTGAACTATTCCCTTAAAAAAAAAAGTAAACCCTGACTCATGAAGGAGCCAAATTCCCATCGTAAGATGTCAGAAAGCAGTGATAGAAAGCTGCGGCTATAATTGTAGCATGTGTGCAGGTCAAAGGTTACCATTTAATGAAGAGAAACCTCCCTTCATCCAGTTTTCCTTTTACGACCCGTTGTTTGGAGTCTCTCCACACCCATAATCACAGGCATCAGGAGCGCCTTTGTCTAATTTGTTTCTGAGGATTGCGTAATTGAGCCTTATTGCTTGCAGCTCGGCAGCACAATCACCTCCTGTGATCCTGAAGCTTTGTGTATGTTTACCCGGGGAGGAGTGGTTGTTCTCCTGACTTGTAGGGTTGGGGATGACAGAAGTTGTGTGTGCGGTTAATTTTTTTTGGGGGGGGAGGCAGGAGCAGCGATAAAGAGATGAAGTGTTACAGTTCTTGTCTTTGCCTTATGGTTTTGTATATTCAGGCATGCACATGTTTTACATTTATTGTGTGTGCGTGCGGGCGTGTTGGGATGTGTGTGTGTGTGTATGCACCCTTATAGACCAATGGGACCCAAATGAATATATAAAGGTAGGAGTGTGTTGCCTGCTGCTGGCCTGAAGGCACCCTGTGTTCCTGCTCTGAACGTTACTCTGTTTGTTCCAAGATTTTCCTTATTTTCTTCTGGCAGCTCCTCTGAGACGCACAAATGCACACGTACATGTGGAAGCCTTCATAAACAAAACTTCCATTCAAGGATGGTGAGAAACAGAATCCAGAGAAGTTAGATTTTTAGCTCTGGAAATATTGGCACCCTTTCTGACTGGGACTCTCACATATTCAGATTTCCCTTTTCCACAGAACCGTGAGACAATTTTTTTTCCCTACACAGTACAGACACACTCAGACTATGAGTAACATCCAGCTTCCTCCCCATGTCCTATCGAGATCCGTTCATTAGTATGATGAATTTGCCAGTAGTTGATTTAATAAACATCTTTTTATTAAAACCTTAAGTAAATCCAGTTTTTCAATCTTTAAAGATTATTTACCTAGTTAATAAACCTCATGTCATTTCACTGAGCTTTGTAGATGTGTGGTTGTGTTTTCTCTATGAATTTTAATTAGTATATGTAGGTTAAATATGTTGATCTTAGGTAACTTTGCTTTTGAAAAACATTTTCTTGATTGTAATATTTTTTCCCCTTCATTATAGGATCTGGGAATTAAATATCAGTACTCTGAGTGTCCTCAAGTGATCAGATAATAATTTGCCCCATCATACAGAAAGTAGGTCAGACCATCAGTTTCACTTTAACTTTTAATAATCAAAGATCCAGCATCCAGCAATAAGTGAATCTTCTTCAGCGCAGACCAAGCGTTTGCATAGTGTAGTAGGAGCTTGAGTCATCATTGGGTGACGACTTGAAAAGCAGTTGTATAAATATTTTTGCTGTGCTGGATATGTGCTATATACAGTATATGCCAGATCAGAGCTGCAGCTAATTATAGTGTCCAAATTACTTACGTCACAGCATTAAATGTATAGGAAGATGATGCTGGAGTATTATTTACCCAAGGCAGCATATTTTCATATGCCACTGAAGCACAAGGCAGCTATGCAATACTATGACAAGGGAATAACAGTATTGATTTGACAAACTGAAATACTTTTAGAGAACCTCATAGTTTACTTCCTGCATCTGCACCATGGCTTTATGTATGGAGGATGTAATGTAAACCATTTACTACAACAATACAGTTATGGTTCTTTACGTATAACATGGAAGATCTTCACCACCCCAGTCCCTTTGCAATGCAACTTTTCCCATGTGCTGAAAATCCATTGAGAGGAACTCATAAAGTGTGTTGACCTCACCAGCACTTGCTGTCCTTTTGTGGGTATTTTGAAATCTACTTTTTCCCCATTCTCACCAGGACAGGAATCTTTTTCTCAAACTGAGGGAGAATACATGAATAATTACTGCATGATGCAAAGATGCATCATGCAGTATTTATTTTTTTAAACCCTGAAATAAAAATAGGCTACAGTTTACAGCCAAAACCTGCCTTCTTTTCCTTAGATTTTGGTTTTTGGGATTTTTCTACACATAAAAGCTCTCTTCTTCATTTCTACAGACACACAGCCTACCAGTAATTAGAGCCGCGCTGTTCTGAGGGAGGGGGTGATGAACTCGGTTAGCAGGCTATGACACAATGGTTTCTCCTCAAGACCACTGTTTATTTTTCTGCATGTCCCCAGGGTCTGCACACAAGAAGCTCTTTCATAGCCACAAAACAGAACTGTGTGTCTGTGCAAAGGAGCCTGTAAGAGCTTACCTGTTTGCCTTACTTTAGATAGCAGGATGTACTGTATGTGTGTGTAAACAGGGGCAGCGTTTGAGGCGCTTAATTCTTCGGTGTGTCACTGGAATATGCTGGATGTTTGTGTGTAAAGGAGAAAGTGAGTGTTAATGAAAAGCTCGATACAGGCCTGTGGTTTTCGGTCACAGTCGGGACCGTAAGTCACACATTCCCTCACACCACCAAGACCGCATACGGCCACGCTCACAAGCCCAGCGCAGACTCCGTGGCACACACAGGGATGAATGGTCCATGTCAAACCACTAACTTCACTTCCCCTGCCACATGTGACGGATGCATGGATTTAATTATTTTTTTTTATAAACTTAGAGGTCTAAGCCTCTCTATGATCACTTTCTCATCATTTACAGCTGCAAGGAGGACAGCTGACCTCAGTAATGTTCAAAGAGGCAATAAGTCCTCTGTTGGCAGACTGGAACTGACGGTAGTTTGAAGAAAACAGATTTCCGGACAGCTTTGGCCTGTGTTGTTAAAACGTTTTTTCTGCCTTTTACTAGATGTTTTCTTTTTCTTTGGCTTGAAGAGTGTTAGAAAATGTTAAGTTTAGATTGTCAGTTTGCTACAATACCTCATTTGGGAAGTTTTATTGTGTGATTATCACATCAACGAAGAAAAAATTATACGAATGGATGTAGTTGTTCTTTAAATAGATTTGTTTTTCATTTTAAACTCCTTACCTGTAGTGAAAACAGCCAATTCTTAGTCTTTGTAATTCGGTTTAGAGAAATTGCTTTGCATATCTGGCAACATATTTCCAGACATTCTGTAAATTTAAGTTTACAGCAAACAAAACTCAAACAACAACCGTATGAACTTGCAAATAAACGTCTTGCTGCTTGAGAAAAAGACTTTTTAAATCGTATGTTGTGAATTTGAAACCATTGGGAATAGTTGGTCTCTGAACGCTGGTCAAGTTCAAAACCAGTAAGTTTTGTCATCAGCCGATTTCCTTGTGCATTTCAAATCACTTTAAGAAACTAAAGCGCAATCTATTAAGAGGAATGTCGGAGAAAATAATAAACATTAACTCTTAGTGTCCAACCCTTTTGCTGCTACTTGGCAAGCAACGTATCATTATTCCCTGCACCATTTTTCATTAGTTTAACCACCAAACCCCAAATAATTTCAAGTTTGCTTTTCTTTTTCACCTCCAGTCTGACTGACAGCCGGCCGTTTGTGTTGCTGCAGTAATGATGTGTTTATGTTTGACTTGCAGAGATCCTCCAGCCTGACAGACCCAACCTGAGGAGGACACAGAGTGAGGGGACTCCCACTTCAGCTGGACCAAACAGCAGGTCCGACCAAACACACTAACACAGGATTGTAGTGTGTCATCCATCAGTGTTTAGCACCAGCTGGCTGCAGTGACTGAACTATGAAATGTTTATAAGCAGAAAAAAATTTAGGCACGTTAATTAGATGGAAGGTGACTGATAATTTAGACATATTAATGACATTTTCTTCAGTTTACCATAATACATTTAGCATTGTTCTTCTGAGCCACAACAGCGTTGTTCATTACTGTTCTGCTTTATAATCATACACCTTGATCAGGAGTCTATTTAGCTGCCATGTTTTGAAGATGAAATGTTTTCTTGTAAAGGAACAGAATGTTTTCACCTTCCTCCTTCATCATTCACAGCCTTAAATATTAAATTGATTCTATTGATCAGCTTAAACCATGACAAACCTTTAATTGGTCAACATGATGAGAAAAAGAATCTGATTTCTTTGTTTTAAAAAATTTTTAGCACATAACATGTTTACCTTCAAATTTGATCAAGTGAAAGTTTGAGTGAATGGACCTAAAGATGGACCAGATATTAGCCCGTCTCATCGTCATTCCATTGCCATGACACCTTTAACCAATAAGACTGAGTCAAATGACCTTTGTAAGTTTATTGTTTGAAAATACCTTTCTTAACTTTTTCCATTTGCCATGCATAAATGGAAAAAGAATGTAATGCCTGTTTTGAATATTAAGAATTATAGCTGAAGCATAAAAAAATCCTACTTAAAGCAATTATTCATACTATATCTGGTTGTTATAATATAGTAACAATAAAAAAAAGGTCATTTTTCTTGAGGCTATCACAGGAAGGAAATTTTGTAAGTAAAGGAAATTGTGAGTAATAAGAAGAGGACCTACTTTGCTCTTCAAGTGGACAAATTTAAGTTTCTGGATCCTTGTTAATCACTCACTGGAAAGTTTTGATGTTGTTCTACTTAGTTAAAATCACACTTCAGTTTAATTAAGTTTTTTAACTACCTGCTTGGTAAATATTGTATCAAAGCAATTAATGTGTGAAAAGTTGGAACCATTAAAAAAATCTGTGCAAAAACAAAAAAAAATTAGAGTCTAGCTGGAAATGTGTGTTTAAAATTACATCCAGAGAAATGAAGGTTTTGGGTTTTGTCATTATAATATAACAAGACACACAGGAGTTGGATCATAAATCATAGTCAGCTTTATGGCTGTAAAGAAGGACATACGAAAACAGCTTTTCAGGCATCAGAATCCATAAAAGTACCTAATACCGCTGCTTTCAAAACTCTGCAGACCTTGTGGTAAGATAATAAGAATAATAGCACAATAATAAAGTCATGAAACTGTTTCTTAAATACTGTTTTGCAAAGCGCTTGTATGAAAATCCTGAAACCAGAACATAACAGTTTTCAAAATAAATGGAAGAAAGAGGAGGATCGGATGAACGGGTCCGGTGCCAGCTTGGTCGGCCGGAGCATGATGCAGCGTGCCAGCGTGTTATTCCCCTCTGACTGCGGTTTCAGACGCTGCTCTCATCGGCTACAATAGTAGCAGGATAATAAATAGCTGCATTTATTTCAAAGCCTTGCTGCGGGGGGTGCGAGAGGTCAGATGGTATTTCCTTCTAAACATTGTGGGGGGGCCGCTGCGTACGGTTCAGCCAAGAGCTCAGAGCACAGCTGCCGCAGAGAAGCAGTCAGCAGCTTTATGCTTTACATTAACAAATATCACCAGCGCATGTTTCTTCTCCTGAAACAAGAAAAAATATCTCACGTAAATAAAATTGTAAATGTTGTTTTCTTCCTTTGTCTTTTCATTCTTTTGTTGCGACTAATGAAGCAGTGACTTCTCAGTCCAACTCGATACCTCAACTAGGTGTGAGAATTTATTGTATTGTTTATCATTTTTTGTGATAAACGTTTTGTCGTGATGAGAAGTTTGTCACAATGACATCCAGATGATGTCTAACCCCTCCAAAACTCTCCACATTGTCAAAATTTTTTTTTTGCTATTGAGAACATCAACAAATATCAATACATTTGAAAATATTATTAAAAGCAGGTACTGTGTGCTGTTTAATGATATAAATCATGTAACTGGTGTCATAAAGAAGTGTGTGCAATAGCAGTATTTATGTTTGTGTGGCTATGATTGCTGTCATGCAGTCAGACATACAGTTACCTAGAAGAATAAGTTATAAATAGTTCTTATCATTCATATCATAAATAGTACCACAACATATCTGGATAAAGTTTTACAGCCATATTGCCCACCACTACCTTCAACATATTTGTTTTTCTGTGGAAGAACTTCAAAGTTAAATGCAGCTCTAGGAGAACAAACATGAGATTATCCAGAAAGGGAAATCGACACCTCATCAGGTGTTTGTGGGTTTGACTGTGACCAAAGCTGCACCTGTGCCAGCTTAACTTGAGGAACCACGGTAGATATCTGAGAGGGGAGAGCATGGAAGCAGGGGTTCATATTGAATTTAGAAAAACTCAGATGTTTCCTTTTTTTATATCTTCTTTTTGTCCATTTCATCTTCTTATCTGTCGTCTGTTTTGTTTTGCTGTTTGCAGGAGCAACAGGCACTCAGTGGGAGGTCCGCAGGGCGATTCCCCTGGGGGCTCCAGAGAGAGGACTGTGCATAACGGGGAGCTTACTGAGGAGCAGAACCGTGACACATCTAACCACCGACAGCCCTCAAAGAGCAACAGGAGCCCGGGTCACAGTGCAGGTGAACTGTCTGCTCACATAGATCCACAATAACGCAGTAATGCGTTATCCACAATAACGCATACAATCATGTTGGATCGGACAGTGTTTGATTTGATTCTTTCCACTTTAAGCAAATGTGCTACTTTCCTCTGTATCATCTTGCAGACAAAGCTGAGCTGACGTCCAATGGGTTGGATGGCAGTCGTGGCGTCGTGGGCCGTCAGACTCCTCCCCCTCTGTCATCCCCGTCAGGCCGATCTCCAGCGGCCAACAGCAGCGGCAGTAGCCCCTCTCCGGGACAGGATGCCGTGGGTCCGGCGGTCCCGGCAGAGCCTAGCCCCAACGCCCCCTCCAGCGCAGAGCAGGCCAACAGCAACACAACTGAGTCGACCACAGATTTGCTTCCGGCAGGGTAAGAACCGGCACATCCTCGTCTCTCTCTTGGTTCAGCAACATAAACAAATATCACGGTAAAAAGAGGGCTCTGGAAGATTCTGGAATTTAAGTATTTTACCGGTCTGGTTAAGAGGTGAAAAAGCAAATAAAACCAAATATGTTGTATTTCTCAACTCTGTTTCCCTCCTATTTACATCCTGTATCCATCTTTCTCTCTCTCCACCCATCCAACCATCCAGACTGCATCAGTCCATCCAATCCAGGCCAGACTGAAATATTAAAAGTCCCTTACATTGCTTTTCAAAGTACAAAAACAGAAGGTTAAATTATTTAAAGCTGAAATTTCTATAACCTACCATAAATTAAAATGTGATATTTATTATTTAGACATTACACAAATGTAGGACTTGAATCTGAAAAGTTCAGTCATTTTGAAATAAAAATATGTGTTAAGGTATATGCAATGAATCAAGCAGACTGCAAATGTTGCAGGAGTTCCTTTGGAAGATGAAAAACCTTTTTTATTAATTTTGACATGAAAAGAAAACCCCTAAAAATACACTTTTTCAAATTAGCACAGATAAAGCCTTACACAAGGTAGAAGATGTTTTAAATATTTTATATAAATTGTACATAAGGTGAAAATCCACCCACCCTAAAATGTTCAATTTCCTTTCCTGTGTTTATGTTCTTTTTCCTTCTTTCTTGCTCAAAACAGTGAATTTCTCCAGGTTATTACTTCAGTTAATCATTATTCTGAGGTCTAATTTAATCTGTGAACAATTGAAAATTTCAAAGATGTTTTCACTGTTTAAACCTCAAACATTTAGTTTGATGCTCCTGACTGTTGAAGTATGAGCGAACACCATGATGAGATCCAAAGAGCTGCTTCAGGTCTTCAATAAGAAAAGACCTGAAGCAACTCGACTTTAGCAGCTCAACCAAATCTGAAATCATCCGCCGCGCTGGACAGAAAACCGTCTGCAGCTGGAAGAGATTTAGAACAAACTGCTAACTTTTGTCCTGAGCGTCTTAGTGTGATGAACTGCTTCCCGCATCCCTACAAGGACAAGCAGGGATGGATGAATGAACCAGATCCTGACCCTGTGATGTCACAGTAATCCAAAATGTATCCAGCAAGGACTGGCTCAGCGTTGAGAAAAGGAAAATCCTAGGCCTAGTCAAAGCCCAGATCCTGATGTCATATCTGTGGAGTGACTCGAACCTAGCTGTTTATCCAAGGAACCCCTCAAACATTGGAGGAGTAGGTCAAAGGTCAAAGACGGTACAAGAATCACTGAAATTATTTAATCTAAACTTTTGAACGGTGTTCTTACTTTTTCCTCAACTAGAGAACACATTTTTGTTTATAAATCTTCTGTTTAATAAATTAAGCTGAGTTGGGGGTTTTTTTGTTTATTTGAATGTTGTTAAATCACTTTATTTCTCAGATATTTGATCATTTCTTTTGTAAGGACAAAATACTTAAAAGATGTGATAATACATGCATAAACAAACAAATCACAAAATAACCTTAAATATAATGCATCCTGTTTGTTCCATGTCGGAAAGCTGAAATTAACTTCTATATATTGAATTGTAGTTAAAATGTCCATAGAAAAGCCCAGGAGAGGAAATGCAAAAAGCAGGTGGGATGCATTTAGTAAACTCTGTGATTACAGGTAATTTGGTCAGATTTAGATCCGTGGAGTTTTCCATGGATTTATATCATCAATGCTGGTCTGTGTCGGCGTTAATGTCCCATCCTCACCTAACGAGGAAGGACACTCCCTGTCCTCTCTAAATAACATTCAGATGCATTCATTGTGAAATCCTACCAAATACCATCTTTGTTTTTGTTTTCAGTGATGAAGTAAACATGTGTTTGTGTGTTTGCTTGTCTCTCTGTGCAGCTGGGAGCAGCGGGTTTTACCTCATGGGAGAGTGTATTACGTTGACCACAACACCAAAACCACAACTTGGGAGAGACCACTGCCAGCAGGGTACGCCCATTACACTTTTTATATCTGTTTTTCCTGTTGATGCCCTGGGTGAGTCGGGCAAGGCCGAGTAGCGCCAGTTCACGTCTTAAAAATTAATTGGACGTTTCTCTCATATTCGTCCAGATACAGGAAGTTGCTTCCTCAACGGTGGTAAGAAAAACAGATGTGATTTAAAATAATATTTGCTCTATTTATAAAAATATATATATTACATTTGTTTTGGAAGGTACATGCAACTTGTTTTAAAATACGTTTCTGGGTAAAAAGGAAGGTGGTTTGGTGTTTAGTGTGAACACTAGTGTGGTTAATTTACTTTGGCAAATTGGAAGAGATTTATATAGATGACACACATTGGAAAGGTTTAAATGTCATAGCTGTCAGCTGTTATCACTGATGAGCAGCTGCTGATGGACTTCTGTTATCAAGTTTCTATTGCAGCAAGTAAGTATGTTTAGATAAATCAGGGTTTCTACATTGTCTTGAAAAATATTTTTAGGATTTTAAGAGTCCTTATTTGTGCATCCCTGGAAAAAATGAGCAAAATGAAATATTTAATTCTTGTCTTCTCTGCTACAGTTTGGTGAAATATGCAGGGTGTCCGCACATCCTTCAAAAGTCTTAAAATCTTAAATTCATGTGTCTAAAATTAAGGCCTTTAAAGATCTTAAATGCATTTAAAAGATGCCAATTTGTCATAAATACATTCATCACGGGTCTTAAACTTTGGTGGGAATATTCAGTGTAGTATTGAGTTTTTTTCTCTCAGGAATTTTCTGTTGGGTAAAAGTTTTTCCTGCTTGCAGAAATCTTCATTGCAATCTGTGACTCTAGATAGTTGAGGCTGCAGCTAACTAGCTACTCCTATACCCTTGCTAACTAGCCAGCCAGCTAGCTGTTTTGTGTCCACAATGGATAAGTGCAAATTTATTGCCAGTTGGCTGGATGAAGTATGTTTTCACCACTGACTCACTTCTGATGCCAACCCATACGAGGCTTGGTACTAAAAAAAACTATAAAAGCTCGGCACTATGAGTAAGAAGCACAAAGCCGCTGCTAAGATCCACAAACAGACCCCAGAAATTTAAGTTTTTGCTGTCCTTGATTATTATGCAGCAAGATCCCCCAACCATCCTCTAGATTTATAGTTTGTTCGGCCTTAAATTTTATTCAAGTTGGCATTAAAAATGTTTTTGAAAGTGTTAAATTTGACTTTTAAAGAGATCATTCCCTTCTCCTGCAGTCCAATTGTAGTATATGCGTACAATTGGTAGTGCACTCTTCGTTTTTAATCAGTTTTTCTTATCAGAGCTCAACTGTTTTCATGACATTTTTACTTTCCCCTTGTATTTATTGGTTTTCACAGCATGTTTGACTGGGTGACAGAGAGAAAAAAAGTCTGTTTTAAGTAAAGGTCACCCCCCTTTCCTCCTCCTCCTTTCCAAACTCCTGCCCCCCATGTCAGTTTTTCCATGCAAGGAACAAGACTGTTGGGGCCCTGAGAACAAAAGTCCTTTCTTAGAGCCCCATGAACCTCCATGCTCCACTGTGCTGGCTGCCGTGGCCTGTCAGAGGATCAATTAGCAGGCTAATAGTGGGCCAGCGCTCCAGATGTACGCACCAGGAACTGTTTAGGAGGTTGAGTGGGGGTAGTTGAGCAGAGCTTGGAAGGTGGAGTAATGAAAGCCATCCGAAGCTAGGCTGGGGAGAGCTTATGAGTCACACTGTTTTTATCAAATATTCTGTCGTGTTTTGAATCCAGCCTTGCAAACATAGTGACTCTTGTTTTTGTACCTCTCACTGTTAGGGACTTCATAAACAAAGCTAAAGGCATGTTTACACAAAGCTATACTTTGCATGGTGCCAGTTTTATCATGTGGCGTTATGTAGACACAGATAGACTATAGAAAGCAGACTGTTGAGCTGCATTTTGTGGTTATAGCAAGCATATTTCAAAATGTAGTAGTTACATTTTAACAAAACTATTTTTTTTTTTAAATTCATTTTTTTGTGTTAAAGAAATACCAGCCTCGAGATTGAGCACCACTGCCAAACCAAAGTGGAGCATTTACTTCTACTTCCAGGGATAAACGACCACAGTAAAGCGCATTGCTGTCACATGTGTACAATGCAATCAAAGCTCCGATCAGTAATCAAGGCTGCATTGTTACTGTGGCTGCATTTTTGTGCAACAGTCACTCTTTTTAAAAATGTGTCTGGTGCACACTGAACAAACCCTCATTCTGGTAATCAGAGCTGTCATGTTGCAACTCATTCTCAAACTATCCAATATGCGTTTGATTTCAGTCTGCCCTGTGTTGATTATTAAACAGACAGTAAAGTGAACCAATTGTGCCTCATTTTGCATATTAGTGAGATTTTCATTTTGCATATTAGTGAGATATTTTTTGGTCTTCTTAAAAACTGGAAACTATCATTTTAGTCGTTTATACCTGGCAAATGGATGCTAATTTTCCATAAGTTTCCAGTGCTCTTAATACCCAGAGTTGGTGTTAATGTTCACCTTAGATATTTTAATGGGATTGTGTAAAATGACTAATGAAAAGTCGATTTCCACCAGGTTTGTGGTGTGTTAACTAAACGGAGCACTACAGAAATTACAGATGTTCTCTGGGCTATGACAAATAACGGTTCCTGCAAGCAATGACGCCGTCTGTATAATGTTTGATTAGACTATAGGAGTCAATGATACACAGCAGGACTTTTTTCTTAAGTCATTGCATCTATTTGTGTAAGTTTTGCAGCTCCGTTCCCTTTTAGATCCTTAACCGTTTCAGTAAACACCTATTAGTAAGACCAAAGAATAAGCTGTACCCTTTCCTGTTTGAGTAAAGTACCGTCAGAGGAAAATTAGGGAGTGTTATTTTTACATCACAGGCAATCAAATCTGGAGCCACAAGTACTGCAGTCATTTAATATAGGACTGAACCCAGAGAATATCCACTTGAGACAAAAGCCTGACATTATCCAGGGTGTTTGTGGGCTTTTGGTTTAGTTTAAAAGGGGTCACCGCAGTGTCAGGAAGACAAAGTTTTCAGAAGCCTGTTTTCCTTATACTCTTCTCACATACTGTTTTTTAACTAATTGTATTGAAATTGCAATCACTTATTGATCTTTTTACTCTTTTCTTTGGTTATTCAAACAAAACTTTAACTTTAAACCTCAAACACGGAGAAGATCTTACCCTGAATCGTAACAGTGATGAGTAACGAATGGCTCGTCCAAAAGAGGAACACAGATGTACTCCGAGCCTTAACTGGCAGTTCTTGGAGATATAATCAGATAAATAACTATGTAGAGGCTCAATGGACTACTGTGGGTTCTATGGATTTCCCCTGTCTCCAGTAAATGAGTAGCTACTGTTAATAATACCAGAGAGCGAAGAGTCCTGCTGTTTATATGATGCACAGAAACATGGAGGTCATCCGAAAAACTCTTGTTTGTAATCATCTCCACTGGTGAAAAGTCCTTTAGCAGCATGCAGCCAAGAGCGCGCTGCTGATTAACGGGTTGCTATGGCGACAACCACTGTTGTTCATTCATATCTTATACTTTTCAGTAACATTTTCTCTGAATTGCTGAGCAACCAGTGAATCTACCTTACAGGTGTACGACTGTAATACAGTCACTTGAGACACAATGACTGCACTCGTTGTGGGACTATTAGCGTAGCCAGTCGCAGTAAGCAAATAATCATTTAATCGCATGATCATTTTAAATGAGCTTCTCAATTTCTATTTTGATGATTAGTATTTTTTGAAGTGCAATTTTGTTTAGAGACTTTGTAATAGGTTTTATTAATGGTTTCATTTGTGTGTGGTTTTTGTTTTCGTTTTATTTATTTATTTATTTATTCATTTATTTTTATCTTTTTTATCTTTTCCAGTCGTTTCCAAATTAAAGTTTATTGGTCTTTGCGAGAGCGAACTTGCATTATTATGACATTATTAATTTACTACTTGAAAATGGTCTCGAAACAACAATATTATTGTTTATCACCAAATTTTGTTGATCATGATTGATTTGTAAGAGCAATGAAAAGTTTGAATGCATCCAATGGTAAATACTGTTTATAGCTACAGTAAATATTGTTTTTTTTTTTTTAATAATGACCCAGTCCGTTTCTTGCATACTGAAGTATGTATGCAGTTCTTCTGCCCACTGAGCAGACTGGATGTGTTTGTCTTTGTGTGAGTTTGCATTAATAACTTTGGAGTAACCAAAGTGCATCTATTCAGAGCTTTGGGAGGCTATGCAAACTAAAAGTTGGAGGATTAAAGCTCAAGTAGGGGAGAGACCTGTGCCCTGACATATAATGACTTACAGCTTTACATGGCTTGTCTTTAACCTTTTCTGGTTATAAGGAGAAACTCCCATCTTGCACCACAGGGGACTTTATTTATTTTTGCTCTTGTGCCGATTTTAAAAGTTCCCTAAGAAATCAAGTCTGTGTTTTTCCAAGCACATGGAAGTTGATGCTGATTTCTCTTCCACATTCTGCGACACTTAAGTCGGATATGAGAATAGAAGCAGTCCAGCAGTCAGTCCATGTGTGTGTGGTGTCCTTCATAACACTGTCCTTTGTGTGTGTTTGTGTTTCTGTGGGTTGCTACTATCGCAGCCTCTGTCCAGACCTCCTGCCTCTGGGGAAAACTGGGATACACATTCACCTCTGAGTAATGCCACTGGCAAGCAGCGGCGGACAAAAAGCACGCTGTGGTGCAAATATGGCTACCGGCAGTCAGAAATGCTTCTCCCGTTGTTCTCCCTCATTTACATAATTGAAAACGGGCTTTGGCTTGAAGTGTTTTGCATTAGGTAGAGCAATTTCATACTAACTTTATGTGCTTCTCATTGAAAGACGAAACCTCAAGAAATGGCGCAATCGAGAATAAATGCAATAAAGCACTCCCCAAAGCATAAAGGGGGAAAAGAAATGAGTCTCAAACAGAATAAGAAGCTGCAGTCAACATGCTGTAATCTTTAAGGAAATCTTAATAGAGTTCAATATTATTGAAACGGTTTCAAAAATGTAGAAGTGGTTAGATACAAAGAAAGCTTTTTTAGGTTTTTATTTTATGTGTATTGCTTACAGCTTTTAACAACACAAAACATAGTTATTCAGAAAATCAGAATATGGGGCATGCCGTGGTGGCGGAGGGGTTAGCGCGACCCACATTCAGAGGCAACGTAGCCTCGATGCGGCTGTCGCGGGTTCGACTCCCGGACCCGACAACGTTTGCCGCATGTCTTCTCTCCTTCCCCCTTTCCTGTCAGCCTACTTTGAAAAAGGGACACTAGAGCCCACAAAAAGACCCTTTGCGGGGCGATAAAAAAAGAAAATCAGAATATGATATGACATCAGTTTAAAAAAAAACAAATAAGTTTTAGGATCTACTGGGACTATGGGATGTGGCATGGAGGCAGTCGGCCTGTGAGGTGTAATGGAAGTCCAGAATGCCTTCAGGTCATCTGTATTGTTGGGTTTGGTGTCTTTCATATTCCTCCTGGCAATATCTGACAGTTTCTCTTCGTGGCCAGTTTGCTGAGAGATTAAACATAAGGAACGAGATTGTTTCAGGTCCTGAATACTTCTGCCTGGGCCTAACTCCAGCTGCAGTCCACACCATTATTAATTTCCCCCCCAACACTCAAATAGTATTTTCATCTGAAGTCACTCTCAAGGTAGTGGTTATCTCAGTTTCTTGTGCACCTACATTTTTATTGCAGTTCTACCTTCCACTCAATTTTCTATGCAGCACCCTATGAGTAGCCAGCTTCTTTAACAACAATCTTTTATGTCTTAGTCTCTCTATGTAGCAGGTCAAACACTGTCCCACAATTGCATCATCCACACAGCAGTAATTTTGTATTTAGATAATCTTTTATGTCAAGGAATTTAACAGAAATAATCACTTGAAACTAATCACTCAGTGTGTAATGGATACATATAATTTACTATTTGAATGGAATTACTAAAAGAATAACGAGCAGCATAATAACTGAGTTCAACACAAGGAAAAATGTCATCCATCTCCCGTTTGGCCGTTGTAATCCATTTTGGGTTTTGTGGAATAAGCTTTCACCGCATCATGATTAATTTCTAGGAAGGTTTATATTAGAGCATAAAAATAACATTTTAAATATTTCTATAGGAATTTCCAAAATTCTCTGTTTACCTTTTTAGCAGCACTTTCCTTTCTTTCCTCCTCCTTCCCTGTAAAATGGTATCTTTACATAATTTCTTTATTCCCTCCTCGTCTTTTTTCTCTCTTCCTTTCTCAGCTACCACTCGCTCATCGCCTCCTCTCTCTGTTTTCCTTCCTGTTCTTGTCTTTGTTTCTTTTTCCTCGACTTTAGAAACAGGGGGCAGCTTTTTGATGCAATCTCCCACTCTTGACTTGTCAAATAAAAAAGAAAATGTTGCTGAAAGCTAAACCCCGTCTCACCCCAACCCGTGTTTTCCAACCAATTTCCCCCTTTCAGCTGGGAGAAACGAGTGGACCAGGGAGGCCGGTTCTACTATGTGGACCACAACACCAGGACCACCACGTGGCAGAGGCCCACGGCCGAGTCCGTGCGCAACTATCAGCAGTGGCAGAGCCAGCGCAGCCAGCTGCAGGGCGCCATGCACCAGTTCAGCCAGCGCTTCCTTTACCAGGTACCCACAGTCCTCACTGGTTCATAAGACTGCAAATGGTTTTCCCAGCAGGTAGCTACTGCTGGGAGGTCAATTCAGCTTGTTTTAGCCGCGTCCCTTTGCTTATCAAGACTAAAAGCCACCTTTAAGTGATCAGTTTGCTATTGTAGGTCAGACGTAATCAAATCAATCAAATTTTATTTGTATAGCACCTTTCAGCAACAAGGCATTTCAAAGTGCTTCCCATCATAAAAACAAAAATACAAAGTCATAGAGGACACAGTCAACAACATTACATTTTGCACATCAGAGTATTGATTGATGTTTCATGATTAGGTTTCAAAAGCAACTCTAAACAGCTGAGATTTAAAGGAAGTCAGTGTTTCAGCTGTTTTGCAGTTTTCAGGAAGTTTGTTCCAGATTTGTGGTGCACAGAAGCTGAATGCTGCTTCTCTATGTTTGGTTCTGGTTCTGGGGATGCAGAGCAGATGAGAGGTCTGGAAGGTTGATACAACAGCAGCAGATCTTTAATGTATTGTGGTGCTGAGCCGTTCAGTGATTTATAAACTAACAGTATTTTAAAGTCTATTCTCTGAGCTACTGGGAGCCAGTGTAGGGACTGTAAAACTGGTGTGATTAACTAATATTCTGTTAGTTTTTGCTACCATTTAAATCAGGTTTGCTGGAGCAGAGACATCTAAAACCTTCAGCTCAGTGGGCCAAGAAAACCGAGGCTGGAGACGGCTGCTGTCATGTAGCGAACTCCTGAGTCATCCCACATTTCCTCTTTCCTTCTTTAGAGCATTTTTGTGATATTTAAAATGCTCTAATGAAGTGATCCAGAGAGCCTTTTGCCCTCCCTCCAGCTCTATAAATGTAATTTAGAGCTACAAAAATTGCACAGTCTTTTGAAAAAGGACAAAACTCTAACTTGTGATAAATGCATTCTTTGGAACATTTGTTATTTTATTTTTGTGTTTAAATAAATAAACACTAACTGTCACCCTATAAAAACACTTGCATGTTATCTTGTTAGTTCAGGGTTCTAATAAATCTGAATATTATTGAGAAGTCCATTTATCTCAGGAACTTTATCTCTAATTGAAACACATTATATAGATTAATTACACACAGACGTGTGTTTATTTCAGTGGAGTTCGCTGAGGCCTTAGGTCTGAATGGAGCAGCAATGGTCAGACAGTTGCCAGACATCAACATTATACTGGATTAAAGCAACAAAGATTCTTCAATGGATTATCAGTTAAGCCAGCATTAAAACTTATACAAGTTCCAATAAAGTCTCCCCACCCTTTGTGTTTTACTTTTATGCAACTTTGGTGTTTTTTGGGCACTTCTTTTTGTTGTCCTGCGTCTCTTTGGGATTTATGGTCTTCCGGGTGTGGGCTTTATTTGTCTTTGGTCCAACCGCCACTTTACAGTTTAGCCCTAAACATCCCTGAAATGCTTCTTTTTATCTACATGCTCTTTTGTTGTAAGAAAACTGTGTTTTATCCCACTAATTGCTCATTTTACGCCCAAATACTTTTCTTTTAGCACCCCAAATAAAACCGTTGTGTTATATCCCTCTCTTTATTTTTGGGAAAAGTTTTTTTTTTTCTGCTAAGTTAGTCAGTAAAATGATTCCAAGTCTAGATGTGACATTTCCGTTTTTTACAGCTCAGATTTGCTGTGAAAATCAGGTGTAGAACGACGTTATTGGAACAAGTGAAATGCCGTCCAGAGGAATTCACACTGCTTGACCTTTTCATAAGTCACAACTTTACAACCAGAACTTTCAGTGGATTTTAGTGGCCTTTTATGCTGCAGACAAACACAAAGGAAGCTCAACAAGCTTCAGAAGTCACCTGTTTGGTAGACAGAGTTCAGTAGAGTCAGGTTTTCATTCTTCTGCATCATATAACAAACAATTATTGAATTGCTTTGATGTGAAATTGGATCTTCTTTTTCTCCTGGTTTGCTACTTAGCAGTAAGCAAAGGAAACACGTTTATTTTCCAAATCAGAGTGGCAATTGCTTACGACCAATATGCACTATTATTCATCTGACTGCATGTCAGCAGATGATGTCTGGACTGTGAGCATTCAGTAAAGGTACGAGTACCTTTGCGCATCAGGAATATCAGGTCTACAATGTTACTTTTAACAGTGAAATAAGAATCCAGTTAAGTTCTTGATGTCATATTGTCAGATTATCTGATTTTCTCTCGCATCCGGAGAAATAAATGTTTTGAAGCATCACGATCCGTTCCATATTGGTTTTGTGGGAAATTAATATTCAGACTTTCAGAGTTAAAGACATTTTGAACCTGCCAGAATCACCTGCCAGCTGTTGGAGAAGGATTGGATTTATCGGTAACCAAGCATCCTCCTTTACGCCACTTTCTCTGCAGGTAAAAACTGCAGAGAAAGCCCATCAGATACAAGCATTCAATGCGTTTTTTTGTTTGTTTTTTTTTTTTTTTGGACAGAATCAACAAGTCCACCGTCGTCCTTTCCTTTTCTCATTCCCTTCTTCACCCAGTGTGTGAGAACAGCCAAGAGGGCAGGTTGTTGATAGTACGCTGCTCTGTCTTGGAATGCCCAAACTGCTGATAGCGCCGACTATTTATGGCCCCAGTGTGTGTGAACAAGGAAACAGGCTCACAAAAGGGCTCATAGCTTCACTGTGAACACAGCCACACGATCCGCTGCCTGGCTGGCGCGTTCACCGCCGCCCCCGCTCAGCTGCACTGTTTTTCCAACCAGCTGAAAGCTTCTGCAAGCATTGTAAAGTTGCTCATTTTTGGTTGAATGAAAATGAACTGGATTGCAGACTTTATGCATTAGAGCAGAGGTGCCCAAAGTCGGTCCTCGAGGGCCGCCATCCTGCATGTTTTAGTTCTCTCCCTGGTTTAACACACCTGGATCCAATGATGGCTCAATGATGGCCTTAGGAGAATACTGACATGCTGAAAAGGTTGTTACTACCAACCAGGGAGAGAACTAAAACGTGCAGGATGCCGGCCCTCGAGGACCGACTTTGGGGACCCCTGCATTAGAGGATACATCGACTCCACTGTGCATGTTGAGGGGCAGCATCATGTGCTCCTTCTGTCTCGGTGTGAGTCAGAGCTGCTAATGTTGAGCTCAGGTGCAACATTTTTCTGCGCTGCACATGACAACTGAAGAGGGTCAAGTGGCTGGTCTTAAATCCACGGAGCTCCTCTAAGGGGCATGCACATTTTTCACACAGCTGTATGGAAACATTGTGCAAAGGCTCATCTGCACAAACCAATATACACACGCACCAAAGCAGCTCTTCATTTACACGACTGTGCAAAAAGTGTTGGAGCTCTCTTCTGTTTTTCTGTTTGCTTCCAAGAAGCCAGACTTTGACATTTAAACTGGTCCCAGTCAATATATTTGAACAACTATTAAGATGTTTTTTGTTATACTTCTTTACTATGACTCCTCATTCAAGGATAAAACACTCCTAATCACATCACAAAGTCACTATTTTTAATTAAATCCATTAAAAATATCCAAAATAACACCTTTACATAAAATAACTGTTCAGCATATGCAAATTTCAGAGCTTCTTTGATTGAAACATGGCAGACAGTGTTCAGTATCAAGCTGATCTTACTTTGTTCTTCATTTCTTCATATTTCTTCATATTTTAACACCAAACACAGTCAGGTTTGTTGTTCTGTTTTTAGTCTGTATGAACAGTAGAATGAAGGAGGTGAAGGTGAAGCTATGTGTTAATTGATTTCCACATGGAAAAAAGTTGTTTTGACCTTCAACAACTTTGTCAGATGTCAACAAATAAAACTCACCACAAATAATTTTTTAAAAAGCTGATATTCTGATGTTTCTTTTTCGAATTACAGGTTAAGTAAATATTTTTGATTTGTCGTCTATTAAGTAAAACTTGAGACTTTCCTTGTTTTGTTTTTTTTAGCTAGCAAAGAACATAGTTGAGAAAGTAAACTTAACGTGAATCAACAGTGAAAACATTGACCGCTGCTGCCTCAGTCCATGCAAAGACAGAAGCACATATGTGTGTTTGCAGAGTAATTTCAGCTCGTTAGAAGGGCGGCCTCGTGGCCATTAGCTGCCGTTTCCAGCTCTCCCCCGTTCCCTCCTTCTCTGCCAGTTGTCCCTTCCTTGTAACTCACTCTTGCTCCTTCCTGTAATCCCTCCTCATCATTCCATCGCCCTTGTTAAAAAAAAATCTCGTTTCGGTTTCCACAACTTTCCCTTTCTGCATCAGAACGTCTTCATTTTCATCTGGCTTTATTTCAGACATAATTTTTCCACCCTTGATTATCTGCTGTCAGATCGGTTTCCTTCCCAGCAGTATCTCCTCATCCCTCCTCCTCCTCCACCGCTCCAATTATGAGTTCAGCCCATTTTTGCCTGAACAAGGGCTCCTTAACAGCAGCACCTGAATCAACCCTGTGTTTTATCACTCACAGCACAGAACAGAAAACTCACACACGTCCACACTGCTCCTGCTAACACCTTAGATTGTGTTTACACTCAACCTGCCAGCACTCATATTTCCATATACGACATTTTTGCCATGAACGGACAATGAACAGAAAATGTTAAAGCTGCACCAATCTTGCTCTGTACATTAGACCCTGGTGGACTTAAAAAAAAAAAAAGCTGTAAAACTCCTGCAGGTAAAAACACTAAACATGAAGAAAAGCTAGGCATTTGTTTTTTTATCTTAATTGGGTAATAGAAAGCCTTTCTGTAAAACATTAATAAAGCTCATTTCTCCTTCCCGGTTTCACATAAAACTTACATTTGGGTGAACATTTACATTTACATTTGGGTATGTTTGTCACTGCCTGCTTTAACTAATGCACAAAAACACTGAGAAGAGAAAAATTTAATTTCTATCAACTGATATGTTAATTTATTCCTGTTCAGTTTGGCTCTTCTTATTATACTAATGTAAATTTTTCTTGCAATATAAAATTACATTCAATTAAGTTTATTTATGTAGCGCCAATTCACAAAAAATTTTGTTTCGAGGCATTTAGGGAAAAAAAAAAAATTCAGTTGAATCACACAAATACTCCAATTAATCCCAGATATCAATCTGATTCAAATGTTCAATTAATTATTCAAAGTAGGTTAAAAAGTTTTCTGTCTAAACCCAACAGATTGCATTCAGTCACTGACTTGCAGCAGAAAATTGCTTGCGTTGTCAATGACTTTACAGCAATGCTTCATGTTTCATGTGGCGACAGTGGAGAGGAAAAACTCCCCTTTAACAGGAAGAAACCTCCAGCAGAACCAGAACCAGGCTCAGGACAAGCGGCCGTCTGCCCCGACCCACTGGGCGTTTGAGACGAGACGGTTAGCTTCTATGGAGAGAAAGACAACTGTGAGAAAACAAAAAGTTAGCAGTTGAAATCACAGCAAATAATACAAATTGGAGAGTAGTAGAAGAAGAAAGCGAGGAAAAATTGGAGAGTTTGACATCCAGCTGCCTGAGCCAGTGGCTGCATAACTAAAGCTAAAGGATAATCTAACCCCATCTGACCTCTTGTTACGGATTCAAATGTAAAAACTAGAGAATCTAGTTTAAACATTTTGTTCTTTATTTCTAACGTATCCACTAATTCTTGTCAGTGAAGCCCTGGATAATCTTAAAATGTTTCAGTGTCTAATGGATAAATATCTAGATTTCTAAAAGTACGTCCGTCCGACAATCCATCCATCTATCCGTCAGTCCATCTATCCATTCATCCATTAATCATCCAGTCAGTCATTCCAGCTGTCTTTTTGTCCATCTGATCGTCCATCCTTACACTCTGTGGTTTTATTTTCATTTTCCACACTTAAAGCTTCACTACTGTTGAGATTTCCACCATAAACTTTATTGGCATTTTAAAAACAGGCCAAAAGCTGAAATCCTCTTGAAATGTGAGTTGACTGTAAGACTGTTTTCTGCTACATTAGCATGAAGCACTAAGATGACTTGGTATTTTCTCAGGCAAACTCCATGACCTTATGATTAAGACACTCCCAACCCATTTTTTCCCTACAGTACATGATTTTTACCCCCTGCTGTATGTTCACATTAACAACTAGATTTCGTTTTATCCTTAGTATTTTTTTCTCATGAGTCCAAAGCACCAAAGCTACATTTTCACCTGTGGTCCTCCCACAATCCACAGCACACTGTCCTTATTTCACGTTCGTGCCAAATGGCCGCTTTTCCTCACTTCCTCTCCCTCCCTTGTTTTCCCAGTCTCCTTTTCTTTTCCTCCCTCCAGCTTCGCTCCGTCTGGAAGCCACGGAGGAGCTGAATGGTCAGAGCCAGGATGAAGTCATCATGTCTTTATATCATTATATTCTCCTTTTACCTTTTTTAGTCACAGAAAACCCATACGGGTGGGGCTCTAGGCATAGATTGGCTGTCGATGGGAGCGACACACACTCACACACATAATCGCACACACCCTTTAACCCTGTTTTGTGCCCAGTCTCACTCCTTACGCATTCCCAGTCCTTTCCATCCCGACTCCCTCAGAGTTTCCATGACAGAGCTGCTTTAAAAGACGCTCAAAGTGACGCTGGCTTTAGGTGGATAATACTCCACTTATGCCCGCTGAGGAAAGCATTAATATTTTAAGCCCAGCATGAGGGAAAGACCTTTGAGGAAGCAGCAGATTTCATTTGGAGAAATTCTGGTTTGAGTTTTCGTTAGCTTGCATTCAGCCTCCAAAGGCTTTGCACTGCAAAAAAAACCCCAAAAACTAATCTTACCAAATATTTTTGGTCTAGTTTCTGTTGCAAATGTCTTAGTACACATGAAATAAGATAAAACTAATCTAAGTATTTTTTCTATAAAATATAAAGGCTTGTTTTAAGTCAACTATTACTTAACATTGATGGAAAATGCCAGATTATTGCACTTGTAACAAGATGTTAACAAGGTGTTATAAGTGAAATAATCTCCCAGTGGAACTAGTACTTTTTTATCAATATTAAGGAAATATTGACTTAAATCAAGCACATATTTAATTTTTATTATTGCTGAAAAGTTACTTAAGAGCTAGTTGAAGTGTACTAAGAGATCTGCACCAGAATCTACACCAAAAATGCTTAGTAAGATTTGTGTTTTTTGCAGTGTACAGGGATTTCAGTGAATGTAATCCTGCCAAAAATGATCATTTATTTTAGGTTATCTGCATAAATAAATTAAGCTGTAATAGCGTGCATCCTGATTTCTGGTAAACTCTCCAGTGATGCTGGAGCTTCTTGTAACGTTCCCAACAAGCAAACGTTTGAGCCGCTTTCCCAGTCGAGTTAATATATTCTTGCGTGTTGGTGTGTGTGTTTATCCTCATATTAAAGCGTACATACTGACCGACTGTTTGCCACGGACAAATTTTCCACACTTTGCTACACACAGACGCATCTTTTTTTTTTCCTTTTAGGTGTGTGTGTGTGTGTGTGTATGCAGCCTGAGTAAACCCCACAGTGGTTTCCAAGCCCACGGTGAATAAAGGTGCCTTTTGTGAGACTTTGGGTGGGTGGGGCTGGAGTGGAGGTGGGGTGTCCAGTCTGGAACAGGCATGAATGTTCCTTCAGTTTGCTCAGACATCACACTTCCCTGCCTGGTTTCACAGCAGCGCTAGAAAGGAGGAGGAGGAGGACCTGAGGGCTGGGTCGGTGGATGAGGAGGTGGTGTTGGTGCGGGCGGGAGGGTGTGTGTTCGAGGAGTCGAGCGGGAAGCTGAGTGGGCGGGGCTTGCATCCAGCCAGTGAGCTCATTGGAACAGCGTTGTTGTTTTATCCTCCTACTGAGCGTGTCGCTTTTGGAAGCCACTGGAGCCGCCGGCCGGCCAGCTCCCTCAGTCGCCCCTCGCTGCTGGAGCAGAGAGGAGCCCCCCCCCCGCCCCACCATGCTGCCTCGCCAGCCCCTTTCTATCTTAAATACTTCACACACACACTCACACACTGGGCTTCAGGAGGTGGCAAGGTGAAAAGATCTGCTGCCCTTGGAAGAGCAGAACTGAGTAGGGGTTTTTTTCTCAACTTTTTCCTTCCTTGCTTGAATTTTTTTTTTTTTTTTTTTTTTTTTTACACAAACAGCATCAGGAAAGCAGAATACCGACCCAAGGCTGAGAAGAAACATGCAGCATGTGGAAGACGAGAGACAGAAAGATGTCCTAACTGGATTTGTTTTGTCTCTCCTCAGCCGTCTGGCGCTCCGGTGGAAAATGACCCCCTGGGCTCGCTGCCTCCTGGATGGGGTAAGTTCGCCTGACTCGCTCGTATGCACACAGATTATTATTATTCTCCAGCTGCCTTTATGTCGTCATCTGCTTAGGGCTGCACAATATCTTCAAGCCTCCTTTGAAGTCTT
Organism: Xiphophorus couchianus; assembly: GCF_001444195.1. Classification (NCBI taxonomy): domain Eukaryota; kingdom Metazoa; phylum Chordata; class Actinopteri; order Cyprinodontiformes; family Poeciliidae; genus Xiphophorus; species Xiphophorus couchianus. The sequence continues at coordinate 23,869,513 of NC_040229.1, forward strand.
GGAATTGGATTTAAAAAGTTTCAGAGTCTGGAACTGGATTGAGGAAGAAAGATGTTTTTTTTCTGAATCCCCCATCTAATTGATGAGCAGTGACTTTAAACATTGATTAAATATCAAATTAATTTGATCCAACAAATCGTTTTTCTAATTTACAGGGAATAAGATCTAAGTCATACAGAAATTAAGCAAAGGGTCAATTTCCCTTCTTTTTTTGGCCACTTTGAGCTGTGATTCTTAAAGTTGAGCTGATTTAGAAACCAAATGAAGCATTCACATTTCCATTGTTTTGCAATTTTCAAAATAAAAGCGTAACAGATCACTACCTGTCATTTAATGGATCTGTAATTAATGTTCACACTTTATACGCCTCAGCTTTATATACTTTTCAATCTGAGTTTGTCCATTTTCCAGGAAAGCGGTGAAATAGTCGCTTACTCCAACGATGCAAACGATTTCTACTCTAATCTTCACAATATTGCTTGAAAAATCTAGAAAATGGAGTCTGGTAAAAGTATGGATGTTTTTTTGTTTTTTAAATGGGACCCTGCATGTCAAATCAAGAAAAGGTCAATGCAACTTCAATCTGTGCAATGATGGAAACCCAAAATATTTCTTCAAGGCAAAATGTGATTGGCTGTTATCTTCCAGGTGGTTCATTAAAACTCTGCTTCCTGATATTTTATGCCACTTGTTAGAAGGACTTTTGCTGACATGGGATCTAGATCTGAGCGAATGAATCAGAGTGGTAGGGACCAGATTTGACATCAGTTATCTTACCTCAACTAGAAATACATTTTTCTTAACTCACTTATTTAAATGGAAAGCTGGCAGTGCTCTCCTGCCTCGTCAACCGTGAATCGGCTTTTATTTTTCGTCAATACGAATGTTTTTTTCATTAAGTAGGAGATTTCTAATGTAGCTTAAGTTCCTGCTTTCAGCTGTGGAGAAGAGATTTGGTAAAGAGTCTGCAGACGATCAGACAACAGTAGAAAAACCTGAGCGATGTTACCGGTGAACTCTGCAGCGACGATATCGATTGGGATCCTCAGTCTTCTTTTTCATCGTTGTGATGTCCCCTCCACTATTCCTGAGCTTTTAGGATCGATCATTTACGGCCATAAAGGAAACGTACAAGCACATCCAAACACATTATTGGTCAGCAGCGTTTTAGATCCTGCTACTAAATATCCTGTCAAAGCGATGTTCTTTGATGCAGCATTGCACTGATATTTCCAGGATGGTTTTAATGGATACATTGTACAGCAGAGCATTATTTTTGTTTGTTCAAGCACTTTTTATTTGGGTTTTCTGAATAATTTGAAAGAATGGTTTTGTTTTTCACAAGCACAAGGTCGATTTATCATTAAGCCACATTTTTCGTCCTGTGTTTGCTGTCACCACAATGTCACGAGCAATTTCCCTGAACTCCAGGGTCACTTGGGTCAGCTGTGACAGTAAAAGTGTATTCATGAGGCCATATCTTTGACCAGCAGAGTTTTAGCGCTTGGCTTTTAAGACGTAGTAGCCTGGCAAATATTGCATCCCACCAGTGTTTTGCAATTGTGATTTGATATATGGTGCAGCTCTACAACGCATTAAGTGTATTTTGCTTTTGACAACCTCAGAGCAGTTTTTAGTGGTATTAGGCCTTCATGAAACAACAGAAGGAATGTTCTCCCTTTGGTTTTGTCCGGGGGGACGCTGGTGCCGCTAGCGAGCCGGTTGTTAATTGGCAGATTTACGTCTCCACCCGAGTGATTCTGATTTCTGCTCCGTTGAAGAAATTCTCTCCTGGTTTCTATTTGTTGCTCCGCTCGTTTATCACTGTAAGGACTCCCTTTGCTCTAAAGGTCTACAAATTACAGGGGCCGTGTTATTGACGGGACCCTTCATCATCCAACATTTTCCCAACAGAGTAATGTAATGGGATCCACGCAGACTCCCCTCGTCACACACATTCATTCATAAACGAACACCGCTGGCAGCTCTGCGTCCGCCAGCATTTTCACAGCCGCGTCCTCTCCAGAAACGCTCCCTCTGCTCTGCCCATGATGCCTTTTCAACATGTTGTGGTACCTCAAGACGAAAACCTCAATTATATCATTGGCTCAGCTTCGCCTCTCTGGCGCGCTTTCTTTCTTGCTCTCTTTTTTGTTTTTTTCGACTGTGGTCTCTTCCCTTTAGGTTTTTTTTTTTCTCTTTTGTTTGAGGCTCAGATTCGGAAAGAGAAAGATGGGAGAAAAGATGATGAAGGAGAAAAAGTGAAGGGAGCTCTGACTGGATGATGAAGGGGGGTTGGAGAGAGGGAAGGAGAACGCTAGCAGGAGCTGCAATGTGAGCACTACTGTTTCTGGGCCCTCCACTTACTGCTGGTAATGAGAAAAAGATGTCAGAGCAGCGGAGGGAGGAGGATGGGGCACCGGCTTAACTTTCATGGTACAGACACATTTTTGCATGAAAGAAGAAAACTTTTACTGAAGTTTGCTTCTGTGAAACTTTATTAACCACCAGAAACAAACCTCCATGTATTCACATCAAGTCATGGTGAAATACCACACAGAACCACCAGTTTTAACTCAGAGTGCTGATAATTTTCCTCTCCTCTTCATCCCAAAAGGTGATTCCTCTGATTTAGGGGTGAGCAATATGAACAGTACTTTATGGTGCTACTGTCATAAAAAGAAAAGTAACAATAAAAGCTTTTTGTTTCTTTTTTTTAAGGTAACTGAGGGGGCTGTGCACAGCAGTCAAAGCTCCACAATTTGTAATAAACCTCTTTAGGACATAAATCACATTAAGTATGATTTGTATCACAGTAACGGCATTTAATGATATTTTCAAATGTATTGATATTTATTGACGCACCTTTGTTGAACAAACTGGGTAAATAAATAATAAATAACAATCATAACGGTGCAGAATTTATGTTGTCATTTTTAAACATTATTAATTAGAACGATAAGTAAAATCATATTGTGATGCAAAGATTACCACGATAAACGATATACGATTCGATAAATGCCTACTCTAATTTCATCACAACATTCATGCTCCTTCTGTCCTGCTTGTGTTTGCAGAGAAACGTCAGGACAATGGCCGGGTGTACTTCGTCAACCACAACACCAGGACAACGCAGTGGGACGATCCTCGGACCCAAGGGTGAGACCGCCAAGCTCCAGATTCAACACGAGTGTGTCTGAGCATGTGTGTCTGCCTGCTTGTTAGGTGGCGCCTTGCATTGAGTGTTTGCTCAGACAGAGGGAGATGTGAACATGACACTGCTGTGAGACAGCTTTCTGAATTATAACAGAAACAGACGTTGAAGTGTTTCCCAGGAACGGAACAGCATCGGGTCTTTACAAAAGTTTTATTCGAAACTACAGACAACAGTGCTCATGAAGCCATTTTCAGAGTTTATCACAACACAAGCAATCATGTTGCTGATGTCATTTTATCTTCCTTTAGCCGGAGTTTTCAAATTATTTTGTTTCACCTCACTCATAAATAAACTTTCATGATATTTTCACTCATTTACGATTTTGCTAAGTTCAGACAATTTGCCTCTTCATATGGAAAACACCTTTTACTCGCCTTCCATGCCAAGTCAGTCTGCGTTCTTTAGATATAAATTAATATTTTTTAATTTAAAACACCAGCTAATTTATATTTTTTTCTGAAAGCACATAAGCATCCTTCATATTTACTGGTTGCATGAAAACCTTAAAGTTAAACCTTTGACTGTGCACCCACGCCCTGAAATCATTTCTATTAACACATAGCTTACTCGAGGATCAAGTTCTCTTGTCTTTTCTATTTTGATGAATTGCTGATAAAAACGGGCCTGCTGTGGTGCCAGAATTTCCCCAAACTTTATATTTCACGGACAGTTGTGTGTGTTTCCACTGTGGGGTCCACTGCCGGGCTGTTTGATTAAATTACTTCCTCCCACTGCTCCTGAGTGGGCTGGCTCCACAATCTGGACGTATATCTTCTTCCCTCTGTGTTCAAAACCTAGTGGAATCAGTCTAACATGGCATTCAGATCATATTTTTGTTGTTGTGGTTTAAAGTGAAGCGAAGACTCCCCAAACTGTGTGGCAGTATGTAATCAGAGTTTAACCAGACAGAAATATTTATCACACTTTCACCTCAAAACGTCGTTTATAGTTTGGCATCTATGCAGAGACTCCTTATCAGGAGAAAAACTTTTCCCTGAGGAAAAAGAAAAGAAAATCAAAGAACGAACCAGGCAGCCAGCATGGTTCTTATAAAAAGCTCCTGCAGTGGAAATGCATCTTTTCTAATGACTTCCTGCTTCCCTGGAGCGCGAGTATCGCTTGGATCAACTTTAGAATGTAAAACATAAATGACAAAAAAAAAAGAGCCTCGTTTTTGCATTTATTTTATAGGGATTAGTCAGGGAGCCAATAAATGTGGCCTCTGTGATTTAAAAATATTTTTGAATAATTGTGCCTAAAAATGATAGATTAAAAACTTCTTAATTTTTCAGTGAGATTTGGCCATTTTTCTTTATGTGGAGGGTGTTGTATTTATTTATTTATTTGACTCTATCACAAATAAGGCATGCACAGTTAACCTTTTTTTTTTTTTCTAAGCTGATCTCCAGTACTTTCAAACTTAAAAGGTTTTGCCAAATTGTGGCTCATCTTATTGCTTTAGCACCCTGGCTTTTTATCAGCACAGGTTGGCTGGGGGGATTGTGTTAGCTTCGCCCCCCAGACGGGGCCCCTCGGCTCGGGAACGTGCTCACTGCCCCTCTCCCTGTTGCAGGATGATCAAGGAGCACCCCCTGCCCCCTGGCTGGGAGATGAAGTACACCGCAGAGGGAGTGCGGTATTTTGTGGACCACAACTCTCGCACCACCACCTTTAAAGACCCCAGACCCGGCTTTGAGTCAGGGTAACTATTGTCTCTCCCCCTCAAATCTGCCACAGACCGAGACAGAGAGCCTTTTTAATGAAACGATCACAATCAGATTTCTATTTGTGTTTAAATACTTTGATTCTTGCACAGTAATTCTGCCTTGGTCTGGTATACAATGTTAATTTCCACATAACAGGGTCAAAATGTCTCTAAATCTGAACTACATTTTATTCTTTTTGATTTTTTCATCAGCTTGTTTTCTTAACTCCACACCTTTCATTTCTTCGTCTGTGACTTACGTTTCCTTTTGTCGTAGCCGTTTAATTAAGAGATGACATTAAATCGCAGCAACATGCTCATTCGGACACACAAACTGTAAATGTCTCTATTGCAGCAGCTTGAAATCTCGCAGCCAGAGTCAGGCCGTGCCGCAGACTGCCCTGGCATCTATGTGGCTGTTTGTGCTTTTCTGTGTGTCCTCTAAGTTTTGCTTATGTGGCTGCTGCTGTATACGGCACGTGTTTGTGGAGAAAGCTGCATGAATCTGCTCCTCCTGGTGATGTTTGCTCGTATTTTTAGTCCGGTGGTTTCAGAGCGGTCCAGAAAGACACTTTTGGACAGTTTTTTTGCTCTGAATCCTGCAGTGGCCCGGGTTCGCACGGACAGCGCTCTGCCGCTGCGATCTCCGCTTCCGAACCCAGACTGAGAAGTGCCTGGCAGCTCAGCGAGCCCCACACATTTCGTCTCCTCCTCCCCTCTTTTTTAAATTTTTTTTTAAACTTTCTTTCTCTCTGCATCTTGGCCTTTTTTTGCTGCTGACAAAGCAGAAATCCTGTGGGCATGTGCGTGCATGTGTGTGTGCAGAGAGTTTGTGGGGCTAACACTAACACAGCTGCAGCCCTAAGCTCACCTTTCTCTTTGAGGCCCAGACATTGATCTGCAGCAGAATGGATGATGTAAATACAATATCACTTGCTCCCTGGAACATCAGCTTCTTCATTTTTCTATTTTTTTTGTCTGTGTTTTACTTTGCTTTTTTTGGAATAATGTGAAACTGACCAATTTTCATCTGTTTTTATGTTTCTGTTCAGGTCAAGGCAGGGCGGCTCACCTGGAGCTTATGATCGGAGCTTCAGATGGAAATACCACCAGTTTCGTTTCCTGTGTCATGTAAGTGTTAAACGAGGTTCTGCAGGTTCAATAAAACACTCAGTTCACCTTTAACTGCTTTGATCTTTTTGGTTCAGTCTCTAAAAGAAAGGAAACAATCCTCTCACTGAAGCTGCCCAGTGTTCCTATGCAACCTGGAAATGTTTGTAGTGATTTGAGTTTCTCCATGTCTGGATAAGTATAGAGGGAAAAAAACGTTGCATCCGTCAGTCAGACCATCCATTCACTTGTTTTTCATAGGCTGCATATTTAAATGCATACCTTTGTCAAAATATAAGTCATAAATTCATAGTGTTTTGTTTTACCTTCATAATTGGATAAAAAGAACTGAGGATTTTGGACATTTGAGTTAGAAAAGGTCTGAAATTTGGACACAATACTCTTAAAATGTTCGACATCTTTGCCAGAAAGTGTAACCCATAATTTGGGTGTATATTCATTAATTATTCAAAATTAGCATTTGTAACAAGACGATCTTTAATATCAAATGCATATTTTCTTAACACAAACATCTTAAAGCTCATAAAGTGTTCACAGTAACTTAATTACGGGGTGATAATTGAACATTTAGGGTAAAAATTTCTTTTAGTCCGACATGAAGTTTACCTAATTAGTGCTTAACCTTCCAGTGAGAAACGTCTAACTTCCAGGATTTAGCTGTCCCAGTCAGCTAAAACTGCTAAGTTGTGACAGGGTTTCCAGGAATGTCCTGTGTGCCAAAACCAATGTGCAAACCCTCCTGATATTCCTGACCTTTGTTGTCTCTGTGCAGTCCAACGCCTTGCCCAGCCATGTGAAGATCTCCGTGTCCAGACAAACACTGTTTGAAGATTCGTTCCAGCAGGTCAGGCACACACAGCACTCATTACATCTTCTCTGCAGCGGTGTGGCACACAAAGGAATTAAAACTATCCTATTAAATAACACATGTATTCAGTTTTGTGTTTTCTGAATAAACGGTGTTTATATGTGGTAATATACAGCATTTCATTTATGCACACCTTTGCCCTTTGTGTTCAGATTTAAAGTCAAAACAATTAAAATCTCTTTACCCAAACACTTAAGTTCTGAACTCGACATTAAAAGCGAATTAATGATTCTTCATCAGATCATGAACGTGAAGCCGTATGACCTTCGGCGCCGGCTCTACATCATCATGAGAGGAGAGGAGGGTCTGGACTACGGCGGTATTGCCAGGTGAGTGTCGAACCGCCATCTTCCTGTCACACTCTGGTTTTGTTTCTGGGCTTCTTTTTTGACCTGTTCAGCTCTTTTTGTTCTAGTGATGTTGGTGATGGTGTGCTGTTTATCTGTCTTTGCTGCTGTTCAATCTCTGACTCCATTCTTTGGATCAAAGCAGAAGCTGTGATGATAACAAGACAAGGCACCAAAGAGATGAGGCTCATTCAATATTTAATACAAATGTCTTTTGATAGTTGATTGGATATAAAACTGCCATGTTTCCCCCAGAAGATTTGCTAAGCCCGGTGGATGGGGTTCTAGGGCAGTCATTCATCCAGCGGCCCGTCGTGTTTTTGAGTTAAAAAATGTTTAAAGTTGACAGGAAATATGAAAATATCACTTGATAATTATGTGTTATTGAAAGATTAGCAGATTAATACCTGAACACCAACTATAAAGTCTTAAAACATGCAAACATTTTAAAAAGACTTAAATAAGTAATACTTAACCTGGTGGCCCGCCAGGCTTATAATACACTGGGGGAAACACTGAAAATGGAAGAATAAATAAATATGTTAACATAGTATGCTGCAATAAATTATCCAAACCTAATAAATTATTTTGGGATTAGTCAATGTTGTATTTTCATCCCTTTACTCCCTCTGGACCTATGGAGCGGACTGTTCTCTAACATTTCAAGGAGAATAAAATTCAAATTATTTAACATCTATCCAGAAATTGTTTTGTTTTTGTCTCATTGATGTTTAACCTTCCTGTCAATCATCACTTCTGTTATTACTCAGGGAACTTTACATATATTTGAGTAAAATTTATGGTTTGACCTGCTGCTCACATTTTGAGCTACAGCAAGCCGCAGTGTCCAAAACCTGACACAGTTAAGTCTTGAGTTCAGGACAGTAAAATTAGAGAGGAGTGTTGCTGGATGGATGTGCTGGTGGAGGAGGGATGCTTTGTTCTTCTTCTGCGGCCACTTCAAGATAATCATGGCAAATATTTATATAAAATAGAATAACAAAAACTTTTCTACACCAAAGATAATTTTGTTAAATTATTTTTCCTCAATCCAAATCTACATTTTATTAAAATTTTTATTAAAGATTTTTGTTTATTTTTATTCCATAAGACTGTATCAAGTTGTAACATTTGAGTTTTAGGCCTTGTGTGTGTCTGATGTAAATGTTGTTGAAACCATGCAGCACGCCCTCCTCCTCCAACATTTCTGTCCTCCCTCCCTCTTCCCGTTCGTTCTCCCCACTCCTCCCTCTGCTGTCCTCCAAGTCTCTGTAATATGTTGGCATTTTTTTCTGTTTGCCGTGTTTTTGCTTTTTTTTTTTTTCTCATTTTGTTTCTGTTTGGTTTCGCATTGTGTCTCTGTCTCCGGTGTCACGTCAGTGGTTTTACCCTATGGTAGGTGACATCATGCTGTTCTACCACAGGGTAGAACCACGGACGGGATGTTGGGAGGTGTCTGCGTCCAACCGTCCGTCCGTTCATACGCCTACTCCACCCGATGTGTGCTGAAACGGGTGAACCGTGGGAGCGCTTGGTGCTGCAGCTGGTGGAGGGCCTTCATTCTCTCTAACATGCATCCTTCCTCATTATCCTGTTTTTTTGTTGTTGTTTTTTTTAAGTCCACCATTTTTGATGTTCCGTGTTTTGTTCTCACGTTTCTTTTTAATACTAAGTTCTGATTAAAGCCCAGATTTTTGTTATAGACAGCATTTTAAATTAGATTTCAGAAACACAAAATAACATCTTGGTGGTGGCTTTGGGGTCATAAGTCATACACCTTAGCTTTGCTTCTCCCCAAATTGATAACCAGTTTGATTCCTTTTAGAGCAAAGCAAGAAACGGCATAGTTTCATATTTTTTCTCTCTTTATTAAAAAGTTTGGAACATAATAACTAAGATAATCCCACTGGTTTTAATTGAAAACAGAAAGGGCAACTCCTGCTATAATGTCTTATATTGTAAAAATGTTTATTTTACAATATGTGACATTATAATTATAATCATCATATTCCAGGATCGTTTGCATGAGCAAAGAGCAGCTGTGCACCAAATAAATACCAACTCAAGATTGTATCCGAGTTGCATGATTGACTCTATTATGTAAAACCTTAGAAAGGCTGGGTAAGTGTGGTAGTAATTTAAAATGCATCAAATGATTTATGCATCAAAACAGATGTTATCTGATTTTTAATCAACAAAAAGGGCATCAAGGAAGAAAATGGTGAGAAATCTTGGTTTTTATGCATGTATTGAACGAAAAAAAAAATCTGATTTCTATTATTTTTTGGGCCATTTTTCCCCAAAGAAATTGGGAAAAATGGTCACTTAACTGGTGAATCAGTGACATTTTTTTGTATTTCACTGAGTTTTAGTTCTAAATTAAACTGCCTAAGTTCAGAATATTTAACCTTTTCTATATCAGTTCTCTTATTTGTAACAACCTTATCCTCTCCACTGGTTAACCAGCTGGATTTATTATAGTTAATATTAAACATAGACTGGGTTGTTCTCTGCCAGTGTTTGTTTCTAAGCAAGAAGAGATATATAGCACAAAACACGACTGTTTGTGTTTTCTGTAATATTTCATCAGGTTTGTAAAAAATGGCTCAGTTTAAACCTGTTGCTGCTATTTTTGTGTCAGTGGTGCTAAAATATGTCTTAAGCTAATGTTGGTTTTGCTCTGCTCTCCGTGATTGAAGTTTCTCTTTGTCTGCTTGGTGTAAAACAACAGTTTCTCATAGTAAATTACAGGTTAATGGAGTGATTTCTATCATTGCTGACCTTTGTCCTCTGGCTCTGCAGGGAGTGGTTCTTCCTGCTGTCCCATGAAGTCCTGAACCCCATGTACTGCCTGTTTGAATACGCCGGAAAGAACAACTACTGTCTCCAGATAAACCCGGCCTCCTCCATCAACCCTGACCATCTCACATACTTCCGCTTCATCGGTCGCTTCATCGCCATGGTGAGCCTCACCTCGTAAATATCTTTGATTTGAGTCACTCTTCAAACATAGTTCCTGCCATCGTTTTTGCACCTTCATGCTTATTTGTTCTGCTAAAGAAATAAAAAGCGACATCATGAACCTCCTGCTTCTATAAGATCGAATCTACATCTTTGATGTGTTTTCGGTTTTCTGCTAGGAACAGAAAGGGGCCGTCCCCAAACTGCTCCCACAAAGTTGGGAGCATGAAATGGTCCAAAATGTCTTGGCACGCGGAAGCATGAAGAGGTCTTTTACTGGAAATAAGGGGCCGATTTGAGCAGGCCGTGGAAACTGTTCTTAAACTAATCTGAAAGCCCCGTGATGTTTGAAGGTTCAGCTGCTGACGATGCAGAAAGTCGAGCTCTAAGCACCTCAACATCTTTGTGATTTGACGTAGCACTTTGTATTTAAATCGCATTCACCTCCATTTTGTTTTAACTATCTGTAGAATATTTAGCAGTGAACTGCATTTTATAAATCTGTGGTCAACTAAGTGGCTGGAACAGCTGAACTCAATGGTTCAACGAATACTTTTGTCAATATGGTTTATAACTGTAGTTATTAAAGTAATTAACTTTCTTACTACAGGTTAATAGAAACCCAGCAGGGGCTTTTCTGTATGGACTTTGCTTGTTCTCCCTTTGAAGGCCTGGATCTTTAATACAAGTTTCATTATGTTGAAACTTTAGCACTACTTGTCAAAACTCACAAAAACCGATATTTTCTCTTACAACTAATCACAAAGCAAGTAATTCAAATGTCAGTTTGGCTTCTTTTAGTTCTCTCTTAGGGAATCCTGACTCCATTTTGTTCTGAACTATTTAGAACTGGATAATTCAGATTAAACTGATTAAACTCCTTCTGTTACATACAACAACAAAAAAACATTTTGGGGGGGGTTATTTCTGGAGTTAGGGGCATTGTATATGGGGTCTTCCTTAAAATCTTTGTGCCTGGAGAAGCCAAGCCAACATTGCTTTCATTCAGTCGACATACATCTATTTATTTATCATTTTAACGCTTTTACCACAAAGTGATGTCTAAAAACCGTTGGTCTCATCCATTTGTGAGGCGCCGCTCTGTCCACCAGCTTGGTTCAGGAACACAGAGCAGTGTTTTAAAACACGTTCTGCCACCACATGTTGGTCTTTTATTAATGCTGCCATGTCAACTTAAAGCAGTAAAAAATATTTCCTCTAAATCATTTTGGTGTTTTTGTAGGATATCTGCATCTTTTTTTTATATACAAGTACATTAAAAAGCTTCATCCATGACTCAAACACATCACCTGCTTGTTTGAGCTGCAGTCAAACCTTTGAGTTTATTTTTGAAGGAATCTGAGCAGAGACCTGCAGACGGCCTCAGTGTGGTTTCTGATGCATGGCGTCCTCCCTGCAGGCGCTGTACCATGGGAAGTTCATTGACACCGGCTTCACGCTGCCGTTCTACAAGCGAATGCTGGACAAGAAGCCAACTCTGAAAGACCTGGAGTCCATAGATCCCGAGTTTTATAACTCCATCATGTGGGTTAAGTAAGTGAAGTCACTGCTTGTTTTTAGGTTTGTGTTATAGTTGGTTTGAATCCTCTGAACTGAAGAAAATCAGGATGTTTGACTTTTACATTTTTATTTAAATTAAGATTTCAACAGCATCTTAGTATGTTCTCTAAAAGATTTGCAAGCATACTTTTAAACTGTTACAATAGATAACTATATATTATAAAACCATGTCAATTGATGAGTAGAGATCAATGTTCAAAAAGAGTAAATTAGTAGAAAAGTATTCAGTATCATCCCAGAATGTGTTTGTTACTATATTGTTAATATTTCTGTAGCTAAAGGGAGACATTATGTTTGTTAATGCAGCAGCTTGTGCTGCTGACTTTATTTTTTATAAACATTTCTAATGATTTTTTTAGGTTTCAGGTACTGTCATTTATATTCGTGTATATTTTTAAGCTATTATTGATCTGTATTGGTAAAAATACTTTAGTTAATCCAAAGTATTAGTTGTTTCAAAGATATAATACCTTCTGGTTTCTGTCTTATTTTTATAACACTTGAAATAGAGATATGATAGATGATTATAGGGTTTACTTTTTAAAAAATATGTTGTATTTATTGTGATGATAATAAAAAGAAGTATTACAAAATTAAGCACAGCTTTTTGGCAATGCATCTTTAACAAATACATGTATGGCTTAATAAATCAAACTTTTATCAACACTTATCAAATATGCTACCTAAATGGCACATAAATATTGCTTATCTGTTAATATATTTTATAAATTTGAAATAAACATGGGATTTTAGCCCCTTAGGAGTTTCAAGTCTACAACCAGAAATGGACTATTAGATGATCTTAAAGTGTTAAAAGTGTTTAAAAATGCAGCAGATGAGCAGGTGTTTATCTGTGATTTTTGATGCTGTAACATGTTTTGTGATTTTCTTTGTTTCCAGAGAGAACAACCTGGAGGAGTGTGGAGTGGAGCTGTATTTTGCACAGGACATGGAAATCCTCGGGAAGGTTTCCAGTCATGCGCTGAAGGAGGGCGGAGAGGACGAGCTGGTCACAGAAGAAAACAAGGAGGAGTACATCAGGTGAGCCACCAGAAGCTGTTGGACTTCACAGGAGAGGAATAAAACCTCAGCAGATGTGAGAGAAACGGTGAAGCCAGACCTTGAAAATGGGAAGGTGTTTTGTCCCTGCAGCCTGCTGACAGACTGGAGGTTCACCCGCGGGGTGGAGGAGCAGACCAAGGCCTTCCTGGACGGCTTCAATGAGGTGGTTCCTCTGGAGTGGCTTCGCTACTTTGATGAAAAGGAGCTGGAGGTGAGGAGCACCAGAATCAGGGGTCTGAATTTCACCTGCTGTAGAGCAAACACGACAATGTTCATAAAACGTTTCCATGTGTTTGGTGTCTTGTTGAATTCTTGGACTATTTTCCAATTATTTAACGAGAAAGGTGACTGTAAAATCTCCCAGGCTCAATAATGCAGGCATTCATCTTCTCACATCCCAACTCAAGAACTATTTCCAACAAACATCAGAACTGTGAACTTGTTAACTTACTTTACAGGGTTTCTACACAATTTCCATTCATTATCCCATTAGTTTCCAGACTTTGTGAGGCAAAAATAGACTACATTTTCTGTATAAGTAAAAGTTTCTTTGGGTCATTTGGCTATTACAAATCTGAGTGAACAAAGCTCACATGGTGTTCCTCAAGGCTCCAGTCTCGGGACCCCTTTCTCCCACTGGCATCAGATCATGGAGTAATGCAGCTTTTCTTACCATAAATATGCTGATGATACATAACTTTATATCTCATTATCACCACACAATGACAGACAAATCCACAAGATGAACAATTCAACAGCAGATTATATCAACAACAAAGTGTATCCAGGAACTCTCCATTCAGATATGAGCTGGAAAGTCTGGTTGTCAGAGTTTTGAGGCGTTTTGTGATTCACTCGGAGAGAGTTAGACTCATCCTCCGAATGTCGATGCGTAGAACAGCTACTCTAACCACGTCGTTGATGTTGTTTTGTTGCTTTCAGCTGATGCTCTGCGGCATGCAGGAGATCGATCTGGCCGACTGGCAGAAGAACGCCATCTACAGACACTACACCAAGAACAGCAAGCAGATCCACTGGTTCTGGCAGGTAACGATGTCCAAACATACACGCTTGCACACCTTTAAACAACCTCATGCTGAAGGAAGCCCAAACATTGACTTGAGGCTTGGAATTAGCCAAGAATCTTCAGGCATGAAAGATAATAAGATGCTTTTATTGTGTGACTGACGTGCAGGTTGTGAAAGAGATGGACAGCGAGAAGAGAATCCGTCTGCTGCAGTTCGTGACGGGAACCTGTCGGCTGCCGGTCGGAGGCTTCACCGAGCTCATAGGTACACCGGTTCACCGGGATAAAAGGATGAGTTACGCTGCGTTTGATCAGGATGAGGCGAACACAGGGGGAATGTTGTGTATGAAAAACTAAGTATTCCCCAGGATCCAATAATTCTCAGAAGTCATTTTCTGTCTGACCTCATCAGTCTCTCGCTCTTCTTTAAAGCGATGCTTCATTTTATTGAGCTGAGTAGGTCTCATCCTTCACATGATGCTGTTTGAGAAACTCCTGCTGTTACAGACATTTCTCATTCGTTCAGCGCTCCTGTATGCTACTTTGCTGCCTAAATCCCATGGAAGCATCTATCTTGTTTTCCACCCATACTTTTTTTCTTCTGTTTAGTCAGTAACGACAACGTTCCATCTGTTGACTATTTATGATTGATAAGGTTGGATTTAAACAAATCTCAGAACCTCAGAAGGACCAGAAGATTTCTATCAGACAAAATAGTCATGGTAAAAATGTTGCTTTAATAAAACAGTGGAGGTTTTTTTTATATACAACTGTCAGCTTGGTCGTCCTGTAAAACAGTATCGCTCAATTACTTATAGACGCTGTGAAAACAATAATGAGTTCCTTGAGTTTACTGTTATCTTTTTATATTTATGAATGATAATTTAATGGGTGAAAAGGAAAAATTTGAAACACTTTCATTTATGTTTCCAGATGAAAGTGCGATGAGTTTTGTTCTCCTCTTCGTCCCTGCAGGAAGTAATGGTCCCCAGAAGTTCTGCATAGACAGAGTGGGGAAGGAGACTTGGCTTCCAAGAAGCCACACATGGTGAGAAACAAACTGGTTGGTTGTTGCTAAAAACCTCAAGTCTGTATAAAAAAACTTCTCTTGTCGAAGCAGAAGCAGTGACTCTTTAGAAACAGGATTTGCTAAACGGATTGTCTTACTGATGATGAACACATTTTTTATACATTGAATGAGAGCAATGCTGGATTGTCAAACATAAGACATTAATCCATACAGTTGAAATTAGTTATTTAACCCACATGTTCTGGCCAAAAGCATAAACATGTGATTTATATAGCTCTTCATGACTAATATAAGTCGTTTTCTCACAATAAACCCAGAGTCTCAAAATTATTTAACCGTTTCAGTAGATATTAGAGCCTCCTTATGTGGTTTTGCTGTGAAAAGAAACCAGTTCATTCATTTATTCAACTGGCTGTAACTATCTTTTTCAATCCCAAAGGAGATTTTAAATACAGTTCAATTTTGACGACCATGATGGCCGCAATCTTCTGTAGATTTTCAGAGTTTTTTGGTTTCAGAGAAAAGTCTAATGCTTCCCAAACTTCAGCTTCCTCACAGACTGAGTGACATTTTCTCCACGGATGTCCTGATACCTGACCGGCCGCAGGTTTCCAGCGTCAGGGAAAGCAAGGCAGCCCCAGATCCCTACTGAGTCACCACCATGCTTCACTGTAGGCATATTACTTCAACGTTCCTCCACCTGAAAATGTGTAGTTATGATCCAGGGCTCCACTGAGCAGATCATGTTGGCTAACTGGAGTTTTGCTGAAAGTCTTTTGCAGTTGAAAGATTTTGCCCACTTCTTTCTATAGAAATCTGGTGGAACTTTGAACATGTGAACTATGTATCCTTTTCCGTTTTTGCGCAACTCAGGGATGTCATCTCAAGATTTAAAGCAGTTCTTTTAAATCAGCCACATTTACTCCACACCTGTTTGTACATCTGAAGAGTTTTGTTCTGGGGGTTGAATTATTTTTGAGACTGCAGTGGTATGATTTAGAGGTGCACTCATTTAAATTCTTGTATTTTAACATATTTTTGTGTGTTTTGGTTTGCTGCAAACACCTGAAAAACCTCTTTAATTGAACTTTTTATATTGCTTGGTTGGTTGTCCTGTGTGTCTCTGACAGACTGTTCCAGTGACCGCTGGTCTTCAAGTATTTTAACTGTAAACAGTAGGAGGATGTCTTAACCCGAATGCATAACTTTGCTGCTCTTTTTTCTGTTCTTTTCAGCTTCAACCGTCTGGATCTGCCACCCTACAGGAGCCTGGAGCAGCTCAGAGAGAAGCTGCTGTACGCCATCGAGGAGACGGAGGGATTCGGACAGGAGTGAAGCCGTTAAAGCAACAAAATAGTTTCTTGTTTTTGTTATCGATCCTATTTTGCATTTGTTAATCACAGGGCTGCAGTCTCACCAAGCCGCTCACTTGCAATCAGATGATGTCTGTTGACGGAAAAAAAAGTTTAAGTTGGAGCACAGTTGCTTCGAGAGCAAGTGGATACTTGCGTGTGGATGCTCACTTTATTGTAATTGTCCAAATTTGTCAAGAACGCTCCGACAGCACTGCTCTGAGCTTACAAACTGCACCAAAACCAGACGGCATTAAAGCTTTAATGCCGCTCCACAACCACAGCACAGTTAACCGCGAATGCAGCGTAACATATCTACCAGAGACGAACACTTTTAGCGTTTTAAAGAGAGGAACACATCCGAGAGGTTATCAGGAACTACTGCACCTCCTTTACAGAGGTTAGAGAGAGGAGATGTGATTTTATTTTTTATTTCTATGTTAATTTTAAAAGTCTGCATTTTCTCTTGTACAGACCCTAAATAAATGAGACTTCAATCGTAGACAGAGTTGATTCATCCTTTGCAGATTTATATAACTAGATCAGGACAATTGCTTCCAATGATCGATTGTAAGGGTTATAAGCTGCAGGTTTTGGGTACAGAAAAACACAGAAATGCTATTCCAGGAGGTTTTTCCATGCTTAATAATGTATGAGTTATTAGTTTTTAGTAACTTCTAGGAAACAAATGAAGCCTACGTGAAAAGCTGCATCCCATCTAGGCCTGTCATGATAATACATTTTGATAAACAATAAATTCTCCCAGAACTTATTGCAATAAATGATAATATTGTTGTTTTGAGACCATTTTCAAGTAATAAAATAGTAATAATGACACAATAATGCATTATTATCCAAGATGCATTTATCTTAGAGAACATGTTCTCTAAGATAAATAACCTTTAAATTATAATATTTAAAGACTAGAACTGGAAGAAATTTTAAATAAAACCGAAACAACAAATAAAATCAATTAAACACCAAACTGACTTTTATTCAGTTTTTGGTAAAAAGAGGAAGAAAAAAAAACGATAAATCAAGCAAATAAATTATTGAGTTTCTTTTAATTTATCATGTGATTAATTGATTTATTGTGACAGGCCTAATCCCAGCTTCTCCTTTGCCTGTTCTTCCTTTGTTAAACAAGATGGATTTAAAAAAAAAATGTTTTCTTAACATTTTAAACAAAAAGCAGCTTCACTGAGCAAAGCTGCTTTTGTTCCTACACATATTGTGTTGATGCTGATCACTGACGATATATTTAGATGATACAGGACATTAATTGTTAATATCAAGTAACTCCTTTTCATTTATAAGTCAGTTTCTCTAGTTTGACATTTGAGTCCATTTTTCTCCATGGAAAAGGTACAAGCCTCATCTGAAAAAGTCCAGGGGAATACTGATTGATTATATACAGTAGTTTCCCATTAAACACTTGCATTTTAATAGTTTCAGTCTTGTACTAAAAAGTTTCCAAGCTTTTCAACATGCCATTTCCCTCTGATCATACGGTACACTCTTGAATTTCTGACGCGTTAATGCAAGGTCTTCAGCAAGCAAGTTGTGAAAAAATGTGTCTCAACTGTATGTGATTGAGATCATCCATAAAGAAGAATCAGAGTAAAGCTTGACGACCCAATGGTGCTGAAAGATTTTAAACTGGCGGCGTCCATTCGCTACTTGGTCGCCATAGATACAAAATGCAGGTTATAGGAATATTGATGCCAATCAAGGAGCTGGGATAAATTATTTGGTGGGAACCGGCTGTTTGGAGATGCAACAGGCGATGCCCCTCAAAGTGCTGTTGGAGAAAGGCAGTTTCATTTTTAGTAGGCCTACAATCATTTGAAGCAGTTCTTCATTTAAACACAACTTGATTTTTCAATTTTCAGAGCATCAAAGGGAACGTGAACAATGTTGACCATAATTAAACCCAGTGCCTCTGAATCTACAAACCGAAACTACTCAGTGATTGTTGGAGCCGTGCCGGAGCCGGCAGCGTTTTCCACTCGTCGAGACGCAGTTTGTGGTTTGGCCGGCAGGCTTTCAGTAATTGGAAATAGATGCTGGGATGCAGCCACACAAACAAACTGTTGTCATGTCATCCCCACCGTTGCCAACAATGGTTCCAGTCTTGAACTGGGAGCGATGGAAATGTTCCAAGTAGCATAAGCGGTTTGCTGCAAATCGTACTGAGCAAAGATACGAACTGGCCGCTGGCTGTGACTACATCTGGATTTGAAGATACCTTAGAGGTGCAACAGAACATCAAAAACGCCTAAATACTAAAAGGAGAAGCAACTGGATTGAGTTGTGAAAACGGACTACAATGCAAAAATCATCTGCCTATTTCCAATGGTGGTACATCCTGGACAGGATATCAGCCTGTAACAGGGGAACTCAGAGACAAACACTGTAGAGCAGGGAGGGAGTCGAACTCTTTCATTTTGGGCCATTTCAAGATCAAGAATGTCTCCAAAAGGCTGGTTGTGGCAGAATGCAGTGAAAAACTACCCACTAGCAAACTTAAAATATTCATAAATAGCTGTTTTTATTATTTTTGATGTAATTTGCCACTATACAGAAAAAATTGCTTTGATTCAATAAAGAATTTTAAGCACATATTATCTGTTATCTTGAAAGTTCAAGTTCTGTAATTCTTCAGAGTCTAAAGGGCCACATAAAAACTTATGGTGGGCCGGATTTGGCCCCCAGGCCTTGAGTTTAACAGATTTGCCTTCTTTGGACCTTCTTGCTACAAACATTGGCACCAAGTGGTGTGCCCAAAATGAACAAAATTGGCATTATATTCATAGGTCATGTGGTAGGTTATTCAACAGTTGGTCGCATTTCTTTTCTTTTCTGTTATTCCTCCGTATGTTATGGTTTTGCATATGAGAATTGCGCTTTAGTCCAGACTTCCGGGTCTGTGTTTTTTTTTTAGTTTTTTTTTTTTTTTACATACAGTACAGACCAAAGGTTTGGACACACCTTTCTAATTCAATGGGTTTTCTTTATTTTCATGACTATTTATAAGGCAGGAAATCCCACTTATTAACCTGACAGGGCAGGTTGACCTATGAAGTGAAAACCATTTCAGGTGACGACCTCTTGAAGCTCATCAAGAAAATGCAGAGTGTGTGCAAAGCAGTAATCACAGCAAAAGGTTGCTACTTTGAAGAAACTAGAATATAAGGGGTATTTTCAGTTGTTTTACACTTTTTTGTTTAGTGCATATTTCCACATGTGTTATTCATAGTTTTGATGCCTTCAGTGTGAATCTACAATGTCAATAGTCATGAAAATAAAGGAAACTCATTGAATTAAAAGGTGTGTCCAAACTTTTGGAAAAGTTCTGTATATATTCTGCAACATTAAAGATTACTTTCTGCCATTGTACAGTACTTTAGGTTGTAGAAAAAGAGGGGGAAGAGATAACATAAGGGGCTTTTATTGTGGAAATCCCGCCTTCTTTCCATGCCGGAAGTACTTCCTCCGTGTTTTGGAGATATTTTCAAATCGGTTCACGTGGTTCAATCAACACGCTTCTAAACTAATACACGTCAAACAGCAATTTGACCACATTTGAATGATTTTTCTCCTGTTTAATATGATAAATGCGGATGAAGTCGCCGAGTTGTGCTACGAGCGTTTCCGCCAGCTGCCCCGGAGAGGGAAGCCCGAGCCGGGCAGAGAGTGGAGCCTGCTGGCCGCTGTGCTCCGGATCACCCGGAGACCAAACTCCGACTCAGGTTAGAGAGCAGAAACAACCACAACATCATGGTCTGATTGTACCAATTAATAAATCCGTGTTTTTAAAAACTATCTTAGTTTGTGAGAGCCTGGAATACTGTGCAGAATCCGATTGGCATACGGGTAATTAAATGCAAAATGTCATTTCTGAGAAGAAGAATTGTTGATTTAATTAATTTCATAAGATTAGTGAACAAAAGACTTGTGTTTGGAACATGGAGAAGAAACCCTCTGGAAAGTGGGAATGCCAAAACTGGTCATTGAGAAAGAGACTGGTTGTCTAAACATATAGAGGGAAAGCTTAGTGGAAGGAAAAAAAACATCCACAAAAGAAATAGTGGATTTGACAGGATTGTGAGGCATCAGCATGTGATTCATCTCTGACTGCAGCAAAGCAAACTGTAAAGAGGTGGTTTAAAATGTTTGCACAGTCGAGACTCAGGCCTTGTTCAGTACAGCATAAACTTTACATAAAAGTCTGGATCTCTGACATGTGAAATTAAATGTTTTTGTTTTCCAGTGGAGATGGAGGTCATTTCCTTGGGAACCGGGACTAAGTGTATCGGAAAGGCAGCCATGAGTGCCGCTGGTCTGTGTGATCCTGTTTTTCCTTTGCCTCTCTGCCTCGCTTACATAATTTATTATTCAAACCCTTGCTTTGGACGTTGCTTTAAATTTTTCTCAGCATTTTAGTCTCTATTAAGGTCTGAATGCGGTGCAGCTTAAAGATGAGCTTTCTCGTTTTTAAATGAAAGCCGTTTTCTGAATCAGGTGACGTGCTCAACGACAGCCATGCTGAAGTCATCGCCAGAAGAGGCTGCATCAGGTGAATGAGCAGAATTTCTCTCTGTTGTGTTTCTCCGTGGACGTTTTCTCCACCCTGAGCTCAGTGTGGATGAATTTCTGTGCAGGTATCTGATCCAGGAGCTTCACAGAGCCGTGAGCTCTCGCTACAGCTCGCTGTTTCGCCCGGCGGATCGGAGGGGGAAGTGGAGGCTTCAGCCCGGAGTTTCCTTCCTGCTCTTCACCAGTCACACTCCCTGTGAGTCCAGTATGCTCCTACTGTGCTTAACAAGCTCTAAGTAAGCTAGGAAAGTGTTATTATTCGCAATATCTTCATCTTTAGCGACAGAACGACTACTAAAAGTGAGTTTGTAGTACAGTAAAATCCAGAATTTATTTCACCATTGAAATAAATTCTGATACTGACATTTTCTGCCGGTTAATCTTAAGGTTTCCTATGTTTTACTAGTTCGTCACCATGGAAATTCTCTGACCTGAAGGTTTCTGAGGCTCTTGTTTTTTATCCCCAGGCGGTGACACGTCCATCATCCCCATGACGGACTCCCAGTCCCAGCCCTGTCCCCCCGTCACATCTGTGAGCAGCTGTGGAGAGACGGACGGAGGACGGAACTTGAAAAGGAAAGTCGAGGAACCCGGCGAAGGAGGGAACTTGAAACTGCCTCGACTCGCAGAGGAAGAGACAAAAGAAGAAGAAACGGACCCGTTTGAATCCAGGACTAAATCGCCTGACAGAGTCGTGTCTGTTCCTGCATCAGCGTCGGAGCTCAAACCAGGAGATTCCACAGACTCGAGGCAGTCAGACGCTGAACTGGTCGGAGACGTTCACAGGACGGGCGCCAAGTGTGTCCCAGGAGGCCCGGCCGACCTGCTGCTGCCTGGGGCGGGCTACCACAGCGCCGGGGTCCTCCGTGTGAAGCCGGGTCGAGGAGAGCCGACTCTGTCCCTGTCCTGCAGCGACAAACTGGCCCGCTGGGGGGTGCTGGGCTTCCAGGGTGCGCTGCTGTCTCATTACCTGGAGGAGGCGCTGTACTTCGACACGGTGGTGGTGGGCAAGTGTCCGTACAGCCAGGAGGTCATGCACAGGGCGCTGGTCATGAGGTGCGCGGCTTGCAGAGACTCTTATTCTGCTGGAGGAAGGCCAAGTGCTTTTCTTTTTAGTGATTTTATTATTATTTTTAATATTTAAAACGTTTACTGTAGAAGACTAACTGCACCATATACAGAATAAACTAATCAAATGGCGACTTTCAAACCTAGAAATATTGGTTTGAATATTTCTATGGCAGTATCATGCTGAGTGCTTATATAGTGATACTGTACAGCTAGATGCCTGAAAAAGAGGACCCCAATGTCCTATTCAAAGCCCTAATGTCAACACTGTTTAAAAATTCTGGGCTGTCCGCATCCGTAGCAGGAAACCAGCCCGCTAAAGCGAAGCTTATCAGTTCCACCAAGAACATATAGAGTGTAGTTAAAGTCTTCTTTGTGGATCATTTCCTTCTACTTGCAGGTGCTCCCACGTTTCAGAGCTTCCTGCTGGTTTCTCTGTCTGTTCGCCGCTGCTGCTGCAGTCCAGCCTGGAGTTCCAGTTCAGCCAGAACCAAACCGAGCTCCAACACCAGGGCGGACAGGGACGCATCTCCCCGTGTGGAGCGGGTCAGTTCTCCCAACAAATACTATCACTGAACACTTAAAACTTTGATTACTTTGTTACAGTTTCAGTGGGAGCTAGTCTGGAGGTCTACGATATTAATGAGGCTGTGGGAAACTGGAAAGAAATCCAAACTAATGAGGAGATCCACCAACCTGGGGACCAAACTCTTCCAATATTCAGTTTGATGAGAACTGACTGGGATTGGTAGAAAACTCCGATCAGTGAAAGCACCATACCCATCCAGGAAACTGTTCCTCCGATAAAGACTAAAACGGCTTCGTTTTCTATGACATGTCGACACGTCAGCTGTTGATTGAGGCTGAGAAAGAGGGAGAGAGAGAGAGACCTTTAGCAGACAACAGGAAGGCCATAGAACATATGCCGTTTTTAATCTATGGTCTAGCTGTTAAAAATTATAATAAGTACTAAAAGTTGTCAGAAGATGAAGGCTCTACACAAACTGGAGACGAAAATCGGCTGTGGAAATCTGATCAGTACATCTCTGGATACTCCACATCAGCACAGGTAGAGGCCCCTGTGTTTAGAGCAGGATGACAGCTGGTACAATCCCGCAAGAGCTACAGTAATTCAGATCAAAGCACATTCATGGGTTAGAAAGGCCTAGTCAAAGTCCAGACCTAAACCTACTTTGGAATTTATGGCAAAACTTGAAAAATGATGTTCACAGAAGCTGATTATCCAGTCTGATTGAGCCTGACCCAGAGTTTCAAATAAATTGCACAATTTATGTTTGTAATAATTAGTATTTGTGTTAATAAAAATACATTTATTTTGTGTTCGGAAAGTGAAAAACTGACTTTAATTAAAAAAGATTATAGAAATATTAAGCTAGAAGAAAATTTGTTTGGGCAGAAATGTTCTTTTGTTAGAATCTATATAAAATACTATATACATTTTGAATAATTATTTTCTATATAAGAAAAAAATATTTAAATGTGGAAAAAATTACATTTAATGTAGTTTTACTTTTTCTTATAAGCTGAAATAATTGTCCCTTGTCTTTCAGCCATCAGCTGGTGTAATGTTGCAGATCAGCCACTAGATGTCACTGCCAACGGCTACAAACATGGCGTCACGAAGAAAGTCCTGGGAACACCGAAAGCTAGGTAGAACCCTCGCGTCTTACCGGCTCTTAATTTAAGTATTCTTTACTGTTATTGTGTCATTAAAGTTTCCTCCTGAGGTTTGTCTTCATGTCGTTTTGTGTTTTAAGGTCTCTGTTGTGTAAACTGGAGCTTTTTCACTCGTTCCTGTCTCTCGTAGCGGCCACTGACCCTTCGGCTCTGCCCGACTCTCTCAGGTGACAGACAGACTTCCCATCCAGCAGACATCAGGGATTTATTTCCTACTGTTTCTTATTATTTTTTTAAATTAATGTTGTTCAATAAAGATACCCTTCATGTTTAAAATGAACTAAGCTTTGACCTAAGTCAGGCATCAAGAAGTGTGTTAAAGTACATTTAAATGTATTTTTAAAATATTTTTACACTGATTTAAATGTTTTTTTTCCTGTCTTAGCAACTTCTTTTTGCACTGCTCCTCATTTTGTTACTAAACCCATCCCAATGCTCAGATATTACACTCTGCTGTTAATTATTTAGGTCAAAAATCTTGACCGAACACTTGTACTTGCAATGCAGTTAGTAGTAGTTGCTTTTAAATCCGACTATCTGTGAATCTAGGCCAGTATTTAAGCCCTTAAAAGACAAAACAGTAAAATTTAATTTTTGCTGACCAGATTTTATGTGATAATCTCCTTCAGTTTGCCTGAGGCTGTGCCTGTTCACATATTTCTCATATTCATTTGCTAGTGTTTACTTATAATCATATCTATTTGGGTCAGTTTACACAGAGCCATTGTCAGGATGTTCTTTACCGGCAGATCCCACAATGTCCAGAGTGTTTTCTGTCACTAAATGAGGAAGCATTTAAGGAAAAATTCAATACTTTCAGGGGTTTTTTTTATATAGTTTTGTCATTGCTCCGAATCAATATGCGTCCCCTGAAACAACAGAAACACAAGTCTCTGTTTGAATGTGTGTAACCAGGCTCACATTGTGTGCTGATGGCTGGGAATCTTTTCTGAAGGAGAAACAGAGGCTCCTCTGTTCCTCAGCGCTTCAGCACAGAACCTGATCCGCTGCTTTATTTGCACAAGTGGCTCATTATTCCCCACCTGAAAACAAAACTGCAGCTTCCAGTAACATGGTTACCTTACCAACGGGTCACTAGGAAGTTTTCTTCTTTTTCCTGTGACAGGAAGAAGGTGCAGATGAATTATTGTTCTGATTATTTAGATCCAAACTGTGCAGCTGCATGAAAAGTGATCACTGGCGAATAAAAGAAATCACTGATTTATTGGTGCGTCTCAGTAAATTGGAATAGCATCAAAACTCTAATTTGTTTCAAAAATTAATTAATAAAGTAAAAAGTTGTATATTTCAAGCTGCTTTTTCTTGTAATTTTAATGATGATGGGGAAACTGAAACTTTAGTTTGGTTTCTCAGACAATAGAAATATTGCAAAAGACCAATAGCATAATAAATATTAGCCAGGATACTTTAAAACATGTTCATTTTCTGTAGAGTATAATTAGCTGCTTCTTCATTGCGTTGTGACTCAAAATGGTTGAGGCTAACGGTAACCAGCTACTAATATACCTTTGCTAGCTAGCAAAGCGCATATTAGCAGCTGTATTAGCAGGTACCATTAGCTCTGGCTCCTGCAGTGGGAACGGATGAAGGAGAAAAAATTTCTAACTAGCTAAAACAAAAGCTAGCTAGCTAGTTACTAGCTTGCTTTTTTTGCATCTATCCTGATTTAAGTGCAGCTTTATTGCTAAGTGGCTGGACAACATTCACCTTTCCCATGGGATCATTTTATCTAATACAGGTCTGAAGTTTCATACATAATTGTCTTAAGTCTCATAAATGAGTTGGTGAAGCCTCCAGAAATCTTGCGTTTGCCATAGCAGAACATTTCTGCATTAAAAATCCCTCTTGAAACTAAGCTTTTAATTTTCATTAACTGTAATCATAAAAAGTATAAATATAAAATATTTTTATTGAAACATATTACTCTGAGCGTAAAGACCCTACATATGAGTTTTATTTTATGAAATCAATTACATTTGTGAATATTAGATTAGATAAACTTAAATTACTATGTGATTTCTCGAGTTGTTAAATCATAAAACTGTGGCACTTGAGATGTAGCATTAGTGCGTTAGTGATGTTTGCTGAACAGCTTCTTTCCCACAGCTGTCACGCTTTTGAACGCCTCCTGACATAAAACATAAACTATAAGGACTGTACTCCCCTATCCTCTCATACAACAATAACACATGGACTATCCTCACACACACACATCACGGACTGTTTTCTTCACACACACATACAACCTGTAAATTTTATCTGCCATTATTTATCTTGTATTATATTATATACATATATAATCCATTCCCTAACATTCTTGTATAATCTGTATAATCTGTGCATATAGCTCCCATATTTATATTTATACACAATATCTATATCTCTTGCTATAACCCCTTATAGTCCATACATACATAGTCTTGTACATCTGTAAATAAATATTTATATCTTGTAGAGCACTTCTGGATAGATGCAAACTACATCTTGTTGCTTGTACTTGTGGCAGTGCAATGACAATAAAGTTGAATTCTATTCTATTCTATTTTGGCAAAGCTCACATCTGACTGTTATAAATAAGAGCTTATGAGAAGAAACTTCAGCTACTTTATTCAGAAACATGTCCCAGTTTTACCAGAGGACATGATCAGGTAGTCTGCTCCGAGTACACACACTGCGCAAACACTCTATGTATTTCCTGCCTCATGTGGTCCCGTGATGGAAAATATTACCGTACTCATCTAGCACCTTTCACCATTTTTATTCCCCTTTGTCGCAGCTTGATGAGTAATACTTGAAATACAAGCGCACAAAGAGTCCAACCCTCGTTCTTCTGTTTGCTCAGGTCAGGAGAGCTGCACACCTACTGGGACCATAAGCGGGCCTCCCAGTCATACCAGCGAGCCTGGCAGCAGCTGCGTCTGCAGGCCTTCCCTCTGTGGCCTTGCAGCGACAGAAACCTCCTCCTGTTTCGCTGAAAGCCGACTCCGCAGCAGGAATGTCCTCGTCAGGCTTGATGAAAAACCGGCTTTGTTGCAGCGCAAACCCGGAGGGTCATGTGCTGAAACAGGCACCGGCCAGCAGAAAACTGATTTCAAACCGAGGATGGCAGAACCAGAGACAAAGCGTCACTTTCCCCTGGCTGGCTGTTAGCTCAGCTGCTCTGCGGCTCAGAACTCACAGCAGGACGACCCGCTCCGTCCCGCTGATGTCTGCATGTGGCTGCTTTATTTTCACGTTGTGAGAGCTCTCTGAAAACACAGCTGACCCGCCTGCAACTTTCACTTCGCTACATTAATTATCAAACTCTCCTTGTGTTTCTCCCACAGATGCAGCAGAATAAAATCAGTAGTCTCTATCTGCTGCTTTCCTGAATTGCAAGTTTTATGGATAGTTGAGATGTTTTCAGGAAACTTGACATCGACCTTTATGTTCTTTTTTTGCCAAACAGATTCCTTTCTTATTGCTGAGTCATGAACTCTGACCTGACCTGAGGCTGGTGAGGTCAGCAGTGTTTAGATGTTGTTGTTGGTCCTTTGCAGAGCTCTAGGAGTAATTTTAGTTGGTTGGCTGCTCCATATCTCAGCGTGGTTCCCTGCTGCCCCAAAGCCTCATAAACGGCTTCGTATTCATTTCCAGACTAATAGCAGTCATCGACTTCTTACGTGTTCTGGGATTTCTTTAGATTTTGACTAGGGCTGTTGTAAACGAATATTTTAGTAATCAAGTAATCTATTGATTATTCTTACGATTAATCGAGTAATCTGATTTAAAAAAATTATAAAATAAAATATTGGTAAATCTGGCATAACGCAAAAGCTGAATGGCCTCCTTTAAGTGTACGGAGAAACAATCATTTAATAATCCTGATGTATAAATCTTTACTCGGTCTAACCCCAGCATATTTATCCACTCTCCTACATAGAACTGTCAGTTCTCGTTCTCTTTGCTCCAATAACATTATTCTTCTGCATGTCCCACGCATTCGAACTGAAAAAGGGAAGCAGGCATTCAGTGTGTTGGACCCCACAGGGTGGAATCAGTTGCAGTCTGAACTTAAGATGTCGGAAATGATTTCACTGGTCTTATTTTGAGCAGTTCTTAAAGATAGGCAACAAGATTCTATGAAACAGTGTCATTGTTTTTAAATTGTTTTTAATGTTTTATACTTGTGCATATGTATTAATTGTTTTTATCTTGTAACCAGGTTGCTATGTATTGCAAATTTTTTGCTCAGGTCTAGATCTCAATGGGGTTTACCTGATTAAATAAAGGAATATATATATATAACACTGGTGTTACTATCAGATATCAATATCAGTCCAGTTTTTCATTTTTGAGCATCCCCAACAGCTCACTTTCTAAGTTAACCTGAAGAAAAGTTATACAAAGATCTGAAATTCTATTCAATTTAATAATAAAGAGGCAGGCTCACAAATACACTTATAAAATGTCTATACTCCAGCTTTTAGTTTATGTGTTCATCTTCAGTCAGTTTAATAGATGAATTAGCACCTTGCCCCATACTTGTCAAGCTTTGGGTTTGAGAATACGGGAAATTTCGCCCGGAGTTGGGGGGCAACGAAAACCCGGACATTATCATGGATCAATAAAATCCCCACGGCCATGCCACTAACACTTAGCTTTCGTCAACAACTCAGAGGCGGAAGTGAGAGCTCCGCGCAACGCAAATAATGTTCCGGCCGGAACACGGTGCGCTAAATAATAAAACATAAATTAACGAAGCTTCGAGGCAGGTAAATTTTCCTCGAGGAATTTTAATAATCGAGGTACTCGAATCATTGGAGGAATCATTTCAGCCCTAATTGGGACGCGATGTGTTGCTTTATGAGCTCTTTTAACTTACTTCATGTCAGCCAGGTTCTGTTTCAGTGACTTCCTGTAGCATCCTGACAGCAATCAGGAAACCAGGAAATTAAACTTAACCCATAATTTAACAAGTGAAAAATGTGTTTGGTCATAAGAAACAGAATGAATCTCCAAGGAGGCAAATCTTCCTCTCAGCATGTTGGATAGGATGTCCTTGGATAGATTTTGATTATGCATATTTTGATTCATCAGCATTGCACTCGTGATTTTGTTGTACCATTTCCTTTAAATGTAACAAACTGCTATAGTTTAAATAGTCGAATTAAAACGTACTTTTAATGGATCACTGATAATTAGCATGGAAGCACCTGAACTTTACAAGAAGAGTTTGTGAATCAGCTCTATGGGTTATCAGAATATAATGCATATGTAACACCAGAAACTTCAATATTTTTTTGTTTTTCTTACCCGTTAGCATTTCCACAGAAGACCAAAGAAAAACTGAAAAGTGCAGGTGAGTTTATCATAAAGGACAAAATGATCTTAACCGCTTTACGGGGAATAGTGACGCACACATTAGATGTGGATTTTTATTACAATTACAGTTATGATTTTAAAAATTCTGCCTAATTTACTTGTAAGGATTATGAAATAATCTTTTACTGATTATACAAATAGTACAAAAAAGGACACAACATATTCCTCGCCGTATTTATTTAACAAATATGAAGCCAAACTGCGTTAAAAACTGATTCTACCTGGCCAGGTGCTGCTACTTAAACGTGTTGATTAATTAATTGTCATCAGGTGTTTGGTAACCAAACGCCAAGACAGAAAGACATCAACAATAACCTTAGAGAAGTGTGGAGGACCAGTTGCTGGGGCCTTTAGCTCAAGGAACCCTCCGCCCCCTTCCATTAAAATATGATTCTATTCTCTTTCCTATGAATGTTTTGTTTTGTTATTAAAAAGCCCTGTGTTTCATTGTCCATGTTAAGCTGAACATTCATATATATGTTGGTAACTATTCTGGCTGATGAGAGTGAAATGAGTTTAGAAAGGCATCAGTTTTGAACAGGCGCTTTTAGGGCAGCCTTGGGTCCTAAGTTTCTGTGTTGAAGCTCCGTAGTACATAGCAGCCATAGTGTGACGCACGTTGGATTTATGAACGTTGTTTGTATTTTCAGGTAAGCCGAAATAGTGGGAAAGTTACCAAAAAGGCATTGTATGTTTGTAACATGAAGTTGTAAAGTTTCATAAGACAAAATGTCTCGCTGTGTTAATAACGGAGATATGATTATCTCAGTCGAGACAGCTAAGCTAAGTGTTTCTGTGTTGAAGAAGCTCAGTAGTAAGTAGCAGCCATAGTGTGACGCACGTTGGATTTATGAACGTTGTTTGTATTTTCAGATAAAAAAGGAACGTAAAGGAAATGTACAGCCACCGCATGTCTCGACATCACTTTAGTTCGAGTGTGCAACATTAGGATCTGTTGTTGCTGCAGATCTAAATGGGAAGATTACAGGCCGCTTTGCAAATATCTGAACTCCGTCATCCAGACAGAGAAACGAGAATCTGAGAACTTCAGCGGACTAAACTAAAGAGGAGTTGGGCGTCGTTTCATCACCTTGACGTGGAAATCTGACAATAGTCACCCAAACAAGCAATGTTGTAACTCATGATAGACATACAGAGTTAAAAACAACCAGAAAGGCACATTTTATATTAAGAAGACAGACTTTGAAATCAGCTTATTATTTTTATTGATCACTTCAGTTGGCTACATACATTTTACAAATATGGAAAATCCCTTCACATCTGTAACATGTATCTGATGACGATGGAAGAACAATGGACGACACTCCTCCTTCCTTCAGTATTTTTGAAGGGCGGTCTCATCTTTGTGAGGCTCAGCTATGATTTCGCAGCACCAAAACAAACTACAGCTGTTAAAATGTCAGCTAGCTTCGTCTGAGAGAAGAGAGGTAAATTGACCAGAGAAATCATATCTCTATGCTTCATGTGAGCAAGATCATTAAAAACTATTTCTCTGTTACTGCATGATTGGTGATTTCTGCTGTAAATTATAAAAAGAAATCAGCAACGTGTTGTGACAAATCCCATTTTTTATGAAGCACACGTCCCATTAAAATATCCCAGAATATCTCTTCTGCTGCTCTTTGGGTGCTTCTTGCCAAGCAGATTTCTAAAATGGCACAAAAAGTAAGAAATAATCTGAAGATATGTGATTATTAGCATTCAGTTTACTCTTCACTAACGGAAGTGTAGAAATACTGGGAGAAAGTGTAAAAAAAAAAAAAAAAAGAATAACTACATGCAAGCTGTTTAGTATGGCTTCAATTTCCCCCTCAATAATCAAAAATCAGAGCATTTCTCTTGTGTCTCTGAACAACAATTCATGGCCAGAAGATACTTGTTTGAACCTTTTCTCATCAGTTTTAGATTTTAGGTCACAAATTAGTTTTCTTCTGTTTCAAAATGTCCTTTTCTCATCCGGTTCAGAGCGCTTCCTTTTTTAATTTGTCTACTACAGAATCGTATCAGGCTTCAAGCTGTGACCACAACGGTACCGCTGGTGGTTCTTGGGTTGCAGGTATCGGTACCCAGAGATCATTTTATAGTGTCAAACAATAACAAGGTAAATGTAAAGCCAATTAACTTTGCTGGTGCCTAGTTAGTGATCTGTTTTAATTAATTAAAATATCCAACAACAAAAAAAATATACTGCCAATTAGTGATACATTTTAAATGTTTATTTCTGTTGCTTTAATGATCATGGCTGGCAAACAAAATACATTTTCAATCTTTCTTATGGGAAATAAATAAATGATTGAACCTGCACCAATAATTCTGACCTAATGAGGAAAAAAGCTTAAAAAGTCAAATTTTCCACCTTTTTAAAAAATTATTATAGTTGTACATCATGAAAAAAAGCATTAAATTCACAACATTGGTTTGATAATCATGCTGATAATGAGTTTTTTAAAACTCCTGACCAACAGTTTTAGTTTTCATAGAAAAGACGCAGCCAGCAAAAAGGTTTCGTCAAACTTCTTGATTTTCACATCCAGATGTTCTACAATGTCACACCGTTAAAACTTAAGCGCCACAAAGAAAAAGTAAACTTTGTTATTAGAATGAATGCACCTATAATAATTTAAAGTGCTCAACAAATACTAGCTGCGAAAAACAAACTTCTGTCAGACTGATGCATGCAAAAAAAACCAAATAAATAAAACTAATGTTTAACAAAAGAAAATTGAAAGCAAATCTGAGTCTTCCATTTTTTATCCTACATATTCTGAGACTCTTCATTAAAATTCTTCCAAATAAATGGTGGATTCATAATCTAATGGTGCACAAAGATCCAAAAACGAATCAGAAGGGAACAGTAGCTAACCTTGCCCTCTCTTTGCTTGTATGTAGCAGGAATAAAAGTAGCATTTATCATTATTACTGTTTCCCCGCTTTTCTGCCGTGTCTTAAATTACTGAGATTCTGCAGAATAATATGCTTTCTTCCTGCCAGCAGATAAATATCACAGTTCAGCACAGTTAGCTTCAAGTAAAGTTTAAATCCTCATGCGCTCTGGATCCTGAATCAGCAATCACAATGTGCAAATATAAACCAGCCAAACTGAGGGAGCACTGACACCTGTTTCACTCCACCGTGTTCTGGACTCACCAGCCATCAAGCCACTTGAGTCTAAAGCGCCGAGCTTGAGCTTTAAAGATCACAGTTTCTTTCTTGCTTTGGATGAACACAAAGAACAGAAACAAAGAAAAAATGGGAGGGAGGATGGAGGTTGTTTTCCTGGTTTTATATACTATTTTTCCTCTTTTAGTCTCATTCAAGTGCGTCTGTGATGTGTGTATTGGATTTAACGGCAGTGTTTCAGATTTTTCTGTCCTTAACAGTCGAGTATTTTCTGTGTCTAATCATCCAAACCAGACCCAAACCAATGGAGCATTTTGTTTTTGTTTAACCCAATAAATTTATATATTTCAGTATCAAAAACTGAAGTGTGTGTGGGCGTTACACAAGTGAAGGCCCGTGTTGGTGTCAGGCCCCCCTCCGTGTTGGGGTGTGTGTGTGTGTGTGTGTGTGTGTGTGTGTGTGAGGGAGAAGGCTGGATGCTCGGTGAGGCGTTAACCAAACGTGTTTTCTCCGCTGTACGCCACGTACAGAAAGCCGTCCTCGTCCTTCTCCTTGTCGTACAGCTGGCCCATCGTCAGACTGCGGCACAAAACAGAAACGTGACCCGAGGTTATCGCCGCTGTCGAGAGCGGTCCGTCTCATCACGCCTCCTGTCTGAACGCGTAGCAGCGGGCTGCGCTGCAGGTTCAGATTATAAAATACTGATCAAGAACTGATATAAACAGGACAGATTTCATGGAGATCGTGAGTTTGTTTTATTTATGCTTCATCTGAGGAAGGAGAGGCATTATGGGAAGTAGACTGGGTTAGAAACAATCTCATGATGACAGTTTTCCAGATTTATGATGGTGGATTTTGTCACTTGTAGCTATGCGGGGAAACTGAAAATCAATCAAAAATTCAGCAAAAATGAAAATATGCTACATATATGGTTTATGGTCTGACATTACATCAGAAACTTTTTCTGTTTCAGGTCCTTCAAATTTTGCTATGCCAGAATAATAAAACAGCAAATTTTTAAAAGAGTTTCTTTCTACATTCAGTTTGCATATGTTAATATTAGTATCCCTTTAAGCAGTACGAAAAAACCCAGATGATAACGACCTGGCTTTAAAAACGTTGATTTCCTAACATTTAAGCTGAGTGGCATCACACCGTACAAAAGAAGAGGTAAAAAAAGAGTCATGGCATGAAAGGCTACTCAGTAAGGAAGAAAGCGTTATTCCAAAAAAAGTAAAGATTTTGCAAATGACCAAAAATGAAAGATCTGTGTAAAAAAAGGTGGCCTGTAAATCTCATTGAGCTACACCAGTTCTCCCAGGAGGAATGGGCCAAGAATCCCAGCAACGTATCGCAAAGGCTTGAAAGTTACCTTTGAACAGCATCATGTAGTTTAACATACAATTTTAAGAAAAACTGTGGTAATGCACGTAAACATCTGGATTGTACTAACAGGTTCTCAAGCATTTACCAAACAAAAATAAATGTACTAATTCTAACTCAAAACAGGTAAAGATTAATCAGATCTAATGTCGTAAAATCAATTAAAAAAAAGAAAAAAAGCTGATGTGTGTTTTAGTACAGCTTTTAAGTAAACATCTGGTTGTAATGATGTGGGAACAAATGTTTAAAGAAGTGAAATGACAAACATTACTTTTAAAACGTGGTCAGTTTAGGATTAAGCAAACTGAACCCGGAGGTGGAGCCTAATCCTCACACAAAAGAAACCGATGATTGTTGTACCTTCCAGCTCTGTAGTTAAACAGATGGATGGATAAACACTCGGCAAATACGACATGCGGATGCAAAAGAAAACCTAACCTTTCACTAGTTTAGCTATGATACCCACTCAATTTGCATAATTAATAACCTTAAAGGATTTGAGAGTTGACCTTCACACACCGAATATGTGGAAATAACATACGTTAAAACCTACTTTAATTACTTCATCTCGTTACTGTCGTCTACTAGAAATAACACGACCACATTACCAGGACTCACTCATTTCTCAGTCTGCAGAACCTGTTCTTGTATTTACCCACTGTGGGGTCACCTGTGTGGCTCTCACCTGGACTGAGGGACTGTTTTGTCTACGAAGAGGAAGATGGCTTTCTCCGAAGGCAGCTGGATGCGTTTCCTGATGATCCACATGAACTGGGCCACCGTGATGTCCGAAGGCACCAGGTACTTCCTCTTATCGATGTCTACTATCTGAGAGCCGGAGACCTTCTCCACGATCACCTGGAGGCCAAACAGGAAGCCGCCCTGAGAGGTTAGACGCGCGCTCCAACAAGAAGATTACGCTCGATTGTTGTTTATTCAGAAGGTTTTTTATCCATCTGCCTGTATAAAGTGTTTCAGTCTGCTGTCAGTGAAAGTTCCTGGAACAAATGTCACAGTTGGGCCCTAAGCATTACCATTTCATCCCTGTGCAAACTGAAATTATACCTGCATTAACCTTGTTAATCTTTGCTCCTCCTAAAACGACGTCAAGGAGGCTTAAAAATTGAGCCATGATGAACAACCAGTAGGCGCCTGACCATTTGTCATGAACAATCTTTTCATGTGGCTGACGTTTTGTGTCACAGCAGCTGTTTGGTAGATCCTTGTTCTGTTATAAAAGAAGCAGACGAACTTTTCCAAATCTGTACTGAGAGAATCTGAGATAAAAGTTACTTAATTAAACTAATTTAATACGTGGAAACATTTAAGTTTAAATAATGTCTAATTAAAACGCATTAACACTAAGAGGCAGGGCGCTCTGTTTAAGGTGATATTTGAAGAATGGCTGATGATATTACAAAGCATACAATCACCATAAATGCTGCAGCCTTTTAAATATTTTCTGACTAGATTGGAATATTCTTTTTCCATAGCAGAATTATGCACTAAATTTTATAATATTTTTTTTCTGTAATCGACACAGGGTCAAAATTACGAAGAACGGTTTATATATACCATGCAGCATGCAAAATATATTTGACCAAACCTGCTGAGAATTGGTCAAATATCTCCTTTTTTAGCGATTTTTATGGCACTAATGACTTTATTCAACGGTAGCCTGACATGCAGCAAATGGCTGAAGCCATGAATCAAACCAGGGACAACTGCGTCGACGTCGGTGGTCTCAGCTTGCGGTGAACCTGCTCTACCACTGAACCGTCTGATGCTGCAGGGTGCATTTAATTTTGAAATGTGTGTATTTCAATCACACAGTTTTTGAACCCATTAACAGCCTGCAGCTCTGACTGGATGTTGGACTCTCCCTAACAGAACTGGCAAGTTCGCGTAAATTTAGCCGGTATCATTTTGCGCACCTGGTGTTTAAGCAAATAACACTAGTTTTTAATCGAGTTGAGGTTCAGACTGTTCCAGAAGCACAACACTAACTTTCTTAAGAAGAAAATAACAGAATTCGACGCAGAAATTGATGCCGTTTTATTAAAGTTGTGAGAAGAACTGCGTCTGACTATAAAAGATACGAGGAGGAAACTAAGATCCCAAAAGAGAATATTTTATTCATTATATTTCTTTTTCCCATTGCAAATAAATCTATAAAATCAAGTATCTGAATATTCTCTAAATAGGCAAGTTTGTCTGGAGTTTATTTTTTATGACTAACTAATTCAACCAATTTTGAAAACTGTGCAAATATTTGGCCAAGTGCTAATTTGTTCTGTGTTTAAGGGTGAACACTTCTGGGCCTTGCCTGTTTTCCGAATCTCCCGTTTAATGGTCCTAATTCTTCTCTAACTCCCTTGTGAAGTTGTCAGGAAGACATAATAGCACCCGTGTTTAAATATGCAGGACTGTGTAAAGTTGCAACGTTTTATCTGTGCAGCACGATGCAAAGTTGGCAAGAGATTAATTTAGCTGCAGCGAATAAGTGAGAGACTTTTCCAGAATAGAGCAGGACGGAAACCAAAAGGTGTCAACATGTATCAAATTTAAATACATATTTAGGCTTGACACATTAAATATTGAATAATTATATGTAGTTTGTAAAATGGATGTGGAAATAATTACACGAAATAAGTATTAATTACATTATAAAGCATACATTTTTATGGATTTTTTAAATTTAATTAAATTATTTCACAGTCTTATTATTACATATTATGAAATTATATTGGCTGTCCATCAGAGCTAGTGGGCGTGGCTAACAATGCTTTATGCGACGTGATTGACTTAAATAATTTCATGATAAACTGTAGAATACAAAATATATAGCAACCAAATATTTACACGTCATTTTCACACATGATAAAGTTTTAATAATGAATTTCAATATTTAATTATTTTACTGCTAATTGTGGATATTAATAACACAGTAATATATTATTATATTTTTATATTCTACAGTTTTATTTTTATGATCACAAACATTTATTTGTTTCATTTTGGGACTTTTGACCCTTAAAAGAAGAACCCGTTCACTGTGAATTTTGTCCTCTAAGACAAGCATTTCCAGGATTCTGGAAAGTTTTACTTGATCTGGTTCAAATATCTGTTTGAAGAAATTTTCTTGCTTGTTGCATCAATTTTTTTTTAAGTGCATATAAATGGTAAACCATTTCCTGCATCATCCTGTTTTACTCAAAAAGCGCACAGGTTGATGGCCACATATTTCTTCCCCTGCCTTTTTCAGGCGATGGCCTCCTAGACCTGTCATCACAAACAGCGCAGGCAGAAGAGGCTCAGAATCTCTGACCACGTTCGACCTTGAAGAGCAGGACCGCGCTCTTGTCTTTTTAGATCAGTCTCTATTTCTGTTAGAGTCCTGGGTGAAAACTGAGGGAATGAGGCGAGTTTAAGCTGACAGCAGGAGTGACGTGTTGAGGGTAAAACGCTGTGAGGTGAGCGCTCTGAGCTGAAACTCTGCTGATTCATGGTCGGAGGAGCCGCCGGGGAGCTTCAGCGGCTCTGCTGGGAGATTCTCCAGGTAGGGAGGAGATACTGGGACAGATCTGTGTCACACTGAAGGGATTATCTCTCCTCTCCGGCCTGGAAATACCTCAGGATCCCACTGGAAGAGCTATATCTGTTTTACGGCCGGTACCCTGCATATCTTTTTGCATTGCCATCAGTCTGATGCATTAAAGATTCATGAGCAGCAAACGCTGTGTGGCTCATCTCACAGTCACCATGCAGTGTTTTAGCCCAACAGAAGACGATTCAGTACAATAAATCAGGATAAATGAAGGTGATGAGACTTTGTCACTTAACGAGAATAATTATTACATTTTCTGAGTAAATCCAAGTTTTTTGGGATAATATAAATGTGTATTTGCATTGTGTCACATGCTGATATTAATATGACGATTACAATTAAATATATTTTTGCAAATCTAATGAGATATGGAGCAATGCAACAAAATTAGATTTTTATAAGCCATAGAGAGTACAAAAAGGTTAAGCTGCTCTTTAGAAAAAAACTCATAAATCGAAAAATGTAAACTTAGTGACCATCACATTATCTAAAATGTTTGACCTTTTCCCTCAGTGTATTATAAGCCTGGCGGACCACCAGGCTTTACTTGTGCCCCCACCAGGCTTGGCATAACAATGCCAAGCCTGGTGGGCTTTCTATGTTATCCTAGTTTTTTTTTTATTATTGCCTTTTTTAAAGACTTCTTTGTTGGTGTTTATGAAGTAATCTTCCAGTCTTCCAATAATGCATAAATATCAAGTGATGTTTTCAAATTTCCTGTCAACTTTTAAAAAATTTAACTCAAAAACACGGCCGGCCTGGATGAATGACTGCCCTACCATCCGAGCACTGGGCTTAGCTAGTTTCCTGGGGGAAACCTTGAGTTTTATTGTTAAAATGTTAACAATAGGAACCTTAAAATGCAGTTCTTCACAAAAGCATTCATGGCTCTTTAACTTTTTGACACTGTGCCACATTACAACCACAAACTTCAATGTACTGTGTGATGGGACATTATGTAACAGCCCCACTTAAAGATATCCATCACTGTGAAGTGGAAAGAAAAATGATACTAAATGTATCAAATGTGTTTTCTTAAACTTGTGGCTTGAATTTGCAGTTTTTGGTAGGAGCCAGATGGGCGGTAACCCAGAGCAGCATGGAGACCAGGGGACAAAGCTATCAGGTCAGGGAGAACATCCTGGAGAAGTTTAGAGCAGGACTAAATTATCAAACAGTTCCCCAATCCTGGAATATCTCACAGAGCTCTGCTAAATCCATCATCTGAACACAGAGTACAGCAACCAGGACATGATCGTCCAACTAAACTGAAAGAGTGAATCAGAGAAGCAACTGAACCTCATGGTAACTCTGGAGGAACTGCAGAGATTGAAAAAGGTTTCAACCAGCAGTTGAGAACTCCACAAATGTGGCCTACATGGCTAATCGCACTGGGGCTAAATTGAAAGAAAGCAACAGTAAGTTATGTTAAGTGATGCAAATCATACTTCTTTGTGTCCTAAATAAGATGAGATAAGATAATTTTATTAGTTTCCTATTGGAGAAATTTGTCTTGGAACCAGGGGCAAAACTGCAATACAACAATGCATGAGCATATTAAAACTATTTGTGGAATCGTGCAGACCTAAACCTAAGGTAACCTAAAAAAGAAGTGATAAATATCTGTCCCCTGCCTCTGCTTTTATTTGTTGACTCTCTGTCACTTCATCTTAACCACGGCAGCCTTAAAATAAAAGAGCACCTCCCCTCCCCCACCACTCACCGGTACTCTGTCCGGGTATTTGTTGCGTATTTTGGCTGACTCCACACATCGGTGCTCTGGGGGAGAGACAGCAAACAAACAGGAAGTCAGAGATTAAAGGGATGAGTGAGGCCTCTTGGGATTCTTGCTCTGCAGCCGCCCGGTTCGATAGAGAGCTCAGCAACAAAGCGCAACACAACAAGCAGAGAGATAAGCCGATGCTTGCTCATGCACATAAGTACAATATTTTCTGAATCTGGCACCTTTTTATCAGGCATATCCAGGGCTGTCATGGAGCCCAGAAGCTGCCACAGCAGGCAGAAAATGAGCAGAGGCCAGGAAGGTGGTAAAATGTGGAAGGACTCATTTAGGTGCAGGCCTTCATTAGCCCTAGATAGAGAGGCTAATTTGGGATGTTCCTCTAATGAAAGGCGCTTGGAGGTTATCTAAAGAGAGTTTCAAAATAAAAGCTGAATTCAGAAACATTATTAGTCATATATGGAAGTTCAATAATTTGTTACAGAAATCACAGCATGAAGTCAAATGTGTGTAAAACAAATTCTGGCATCTGGGTACGGGTAAATGTCATTTTGCTAAGTAACCTTGCGGGTCAGCACCCTTTAGAAGTTGCTCAACTCGCTAATTTCAGTAATTAAACTTGATAATATTAATAAAATGAGCAAATGCACACGAGATAATATTTTAAGGTGTATTCAGCTGATTAATTTGTTTTCTAAGCCCGTAACCTGCAGCAAAGACACGTTATCAGAGGTTGCTACAGCCGAAGCGTCAGCCATTATTGATTTACAGCATTCATCTGCAGGTTGCAAAGGGGGAAAAAACCCACAAAAAACCCCCAAACGTGCATTAATGCGCCAATGAGGGGAAATTGGGAAAACATGAATACGGGAACTGCAAAACAGAAAGGAAAGATGGAATCAAGATGCGTGACAAGACAAGAATCAGCTCCTGTTTTATAACAATCCAATCCCCTTTTCTTTTTTTTCTTCTTTCTCTTTTTACCGAGGGAATGGTCCTCTTTAAACATCCATTTCATCTTTGCAGGATCCCCGAACTGAGGCGTGACGGTACGAGCTTCTGGATCTGCTGAGAATGCTGGTGAAACGTCCCAAAAAAAAATAATCCAAACAAACGCGAGCAAAACAAAACGTCAACAAGAAGTCTCTGCCTTTCAGCTGTCCGTCTAACACAGGGTGACGTCATCGTCTGACAGAGCGCTGCTGCCTTCAGGTGCACTCTCAGACAGTCAGTATATGCGCCTTTAC
Source organism: Xiphophorus couchianus (assembly GCF_001444195.1). Taxonomy (NCBI): domain Eukaryota; kingdom Metazoa; phylum Chordata; class Actinopteri; order Cyprinodontiformes; family Poeciliidae; genus Xiphophorus; species Xiphophorus couchianus. The sequence continues at coordinate 23,909,663 of NC_040229.1, forward strand.
ACGTCCATCTCAGTAAAATAGAAATGAAATGTTTTTAAACATACATTATTATAGGGAAGTCTGCTGACTTGAGAGTTGTCCAGAAGGCAATCATAGATGCCCTCCAGGAAAATTGTTTGTGTGTCAAAACTTATTTATTGAAGGTTGAGTGGATGGAAAAACTACAGTAGAAAATACCGATTTTAATCCCACTGTGAATCTATAAATTATTGTTAAGAAAAAGATGAGAAGCCAGAGCCAATGATGCATGTACGCTGAAGGATGCTAATAAAGATGTGTGGGCTTTGACTAGGCTCAGCGCCTCCATGCCATGCTGTGTTTGGGTAGTCATTTTTTGTCAGGGCAAAGGAAGCCCTGTCAAAGTATTAAGTCCATGCAGATTGTTCTTTAGCGAGTGGAAAAATCTGTTGGAAATCATGTACTCAGATTTTCTGAGGTTGTTGCCAGTTTTAGGATTTTTGGGTCGTCATTTATAATCTAAATTAATCAAAAGACGCATTTGAAGTGTCACTCTGTGTAACGAATCTAATATGGTTTCTCGTAATGAAGGAATTAGTAAAATAAATCAAATGTTCCAGCTTTGTAAGCAAATCTGCCCTGACAATGTAGGGCAACCAGACCCACTACAATATACCATTTGCCTAAGCTGTAATGCCATACAATGTTGAAAAAACAGACAAACAAAAATAAAACATTGAGAACAATCAAAAATAAACTTAAATTTGTGGAAGAAGATAAACAGCAATAAATAAATAAATAAATACATAAATAAAATAACATCCTATGATATCCTATGAAAATTGTGCTACAAGAACTTCCCAATATAAAGTTTTACTCTTTTTAACTTAAGTGTAGACGATTTTAAAATAAGCTCCAACAGTACTTGAACGCACCCCGACTGCTAAAAGTGGCAGCCATGGAAACCGTTTGACGCTAGACACGGCGCGGTGGGCTGCTCTGCTAATACGCTAAAAGAAAGCTAGCACCGCTAGCATCTGTAAACGCCACCTTTTGTCAATATTACGTGCGTAAAGTCGACGTTGGAGACAGCTAGATGGACATCACCTAACAAGAGCAATATGTTATTCACCTCAATTTGTTTTGTGTGAATGTTTGCTCGCTTTAGATCACTCGGTTAGCATCTTCGCTAGCTTTAGCATCACCGATGGCTTTCTATGAAGTGTACTCTCATCCGGCTCTGGTCCGGTACCGAACCAGCGTTTGTACAAAGGCCACCCTGTTCCTGGTGGTTGTCCTGTGCCTCACATACATCACGCCTCTGCTGGTCGCTTACAGAAGCCAAGGTACAGTGGTGTTTTTTATGTTGCTCTTGTCCCTATGTGTTATTCGCTGATAATACTCTGCCATAACGACTGGGAACAAAGATAAAAAATGGTTTAGGTCGAGAACTGGAGTTGCAAACCCCTACTATAACGGAGCATAACATGGATTTGCAAAGTTGCATGTGACTACTTCAAGACTACTTCATCAAACTAAAGGTTTTTGGCAAAATAGAAACTAGCACAGCATATCAGAACAATCACCTCAGTAGTCAACTGTGAGGCAAAGTCGTTGTGACAGCTAAATCTTGGTAAACTGAGAACAATTATACTAAAAACAAGAGCAAATCCACAACCCAATTGCTGAAAAACGAAATTAAGACATTTCTAGTGGCCTAGTCAAAGTTCAAATAATGTGAAAGAAACCTCAGTGAATTGGAGAAAAGTTAAATAAGAGTGTACCAACATTTTACTGCAACAATGTGAGCATTAGATGGCTGTAAGTGTAGCATCATGAGATCCACTCAGGTGTTTCTTGCAGTATGCCCATTTTTGCTTAACTTTTGTTTAATAAATGATGATTACACTCTACAATTTGTAAAGTTTTAGGTCAAGTTTTTTTAATTTCATGCCTCAGAGTGACTGTTAAAACGATTATAAATACCAATTAATTGTAGGTTTTATCTGTTTATTGAAAAGTCTCTGATATGACTTGGTGAATTTGCAGACTGCATCTTCTAAGGTTCTTTTAGAGTGCACATATGAAAGGCAAATTATTAAATATTATTATAAAATAAATGTTTAAATTGTAGTGAAATGTACAGCTGGACAATACATTTTCGGTTCTGAGCTGTCGTTTCTGTTTCAGGTTTCTGGATTAAGAGAAAAACTTATGAAGAACAGCCAGTGGTGAGATTCCAGTACCAAACCCTGCTGTTCGCAGCCACCAGTTTACAAGGAGATTACGTTGCCTGGAGCACGTTTCCTCATCTCAACAACATGCTTGGCACCAACCTAAGGATTCCTGCCGTCTCTGTAAGAACAAAACACTGGGTTGCTTTACTGATAATATCACAACTTCAACAGCTTTTAAAAAGGATGCAGTGTGATCTTTTCCTGTGCGATGTTTCTGTTGTACACTAAAGTTTAGTATCAATTTTATGACCTTAAAAGAGAAAGGCATCAACCACATGCAAAGCTTCAATAATTTGAGTGTCTGCTTTTGTTTTTTAATGCTCCTGAAAGTCACTTTTGCACCATCTTCATCGATGGCGACCACGTGTTGCTCCATCACTACTTAGTTTCCTCTCAGGACAGGTTTAGCTCTAAATCTGATGAGTTCACCAAAATGCTTTTTGACCATTGACCAAAGTTGCTTTTATAGATTGTTTTCTTTATTCACTGCTGTGCTTCTATAAAAAACTGAGTTAGCTCACTTTCTTGGGGGAGGAATGATGTTTACTATCTACATGGCATGTCCAGAGAGACTTTCTTTTTCAGACTTTCCAGACAGACAAGGTTTCTTCAGAGGAAATAACTCTATTCTGGTCATCTTCTAGTGCTCTGTGCAGAATAGAAATCTACACTTTATGTTTTTCTTTTAAACAGTTGGCTTATCTGTTGCCCTTCTTGACATCAGTCAGTGTTTAAAATTACATGCCTTCTTCAGTCTCCGTCTTATTGTGTTCCGGTTAGGAAACTGTAACATACTTAGACAAACGCTATTTCTTCTATTTCTTTATGCATCTACATCATAGGTGAGAGAAGAGGACCAGAACCAAGATGGGAAGTTGGACCTTTTGACATTTCAGCTGCAGCTTCCTCTGAAATCTGATGAACATGTATACAGTATTCAGCTGCTGCTCACCTTCAGCTACCAGCTCTTTGTACGTATTTTTTACCTTATCTTTTTTTACCTAATATGTAGTAAATAATCGTAAACCATCCAGCCACAAAAAAAATAAGGATGCAGCAGAGATTATTCTTACATAATCCCTTTTCTTCTCCAGCGGAAGTCCACTGTAGTGATGCAGAGCCTTGCGTTTGTGCAGCACTCGTCTCCGGTGCCCGGAGCGAAGATGTTCATCAGTGGAGACCTGAGGCTGCAGCAGAGGGTTCCTCTGCCTCACAAAGGGCTCCACAACATTTACAACGTAAGAGAGGATACACACACACACACACACGTGTGCACACACTCCTGGGGTGCTAGCACTTTAAATACAGCAGTCTGTCTTTTAGAGACAAACTTTCAGATTGTACAGCTCACATAAGCCCAAAATTTACTGAAAAAGATTTCTGTAAATTTAGACAATAACTGGCATGTAAAGAATCGGTGCTGACACTTTAAGTGCTAGAAAGTCAGAGAATGCTTATCATGTAGCGTTGTAATACTGAATGATTTCAGGAGTCATATCATCTAATTACCTGGCTATCCCACCAGTCAGGACCCCCGGGGCAGATTTAGATGTGCCATCTCCCTTCAAATTAAATATGGTTGGCTTATGTTTAGTGCATTAGCCACATTCTGCACTTGTTCAGAATCAGGCTCTCAGGTGTCATCCAGTCTCCTCTGTTTTGTTGCAAAGGTCTCAGTGATTGACGGCGCCAGCCTTTTTGCAAGTTCATATGACCTGATCAACATCATGAGGAGCTACCAGAAGAGAAACTGTAAGTTAGCAAAGGGAGTCATTTTGTTTGCTTGCCGTCTCTCCGCACTGGGATTGAAACGTATTATTTTCTTCACTGCGTTCTCTGACCTTTAGTATCGACGGTGCTGTCCAGTCCAGTACTGGTCTGGACTGTGGGTCGAGCTGATGGCTCCCCCTTTGAGCTGAATGCTGAAATCCGTTATCCCTTGGAGATCATCAGATATCCTTTAACAAAAACAGTGACGGGATTGAGCCTATACTTTATTTTAAGGTGTGTTCTATACTTGGAGTATAAAATGTTACGTTAGACAAACAAGTAGTAGGTTTAGGCTAAAAGGTAAAGGTAATTTTATTTATATAGCACATTTTCAGCAGCAAGGCAATACAAAGTGCCTTGCTAGTGACTGTCCCATTTCCAAAAAACATTCCCAGTTTATTTTCATCAAGAAATTCCAACTCTAATAATTTTAAATGCCATAAAACAGAAAACAGGAATAATAATTAAAAAAAGAATGTGACACAAGTTACACAGCTGAAAATCCCCATCATTTGATTTATTTTTACTTACTTGCACTGGATATGAACATATTACACAGTTATGTAAGGAATGCTGAAAAGCTTAATACAGAAATATTCCCTAAAAATGGTAATGAGACATGTAAATATTTGTAAATATTAACTTGTTCTGACGTTCTAGTTCAGTCCAGGTGAGTCAGTAACACTGAGGCATGTCGGGAATCTGGACTGAAGAACATATCGAAAGCCAAATAAAGATTTTGCTGACAGAGCTACATTTGCGCCTTAACTGCCTCCCTCCACCTATCGGCCCGGCTTTTGGGAAACCATCAAGTTTGCCTGGATCCAGTATGTCAGCATCCTCCTAATATTCCTTTGGGTCTTTGAACGCATCAAGAGATTTGTTTTCCAGAACCAGGTCATCAGAACCTCACCCGTACCTGTGGAAAAACCTCACTTTTCCTGATACAGGGGTAATATGTTTTCTATAGGTGTAGACTATATGAAATTTTCTCAAATGGCTCCATATTTTTGATATTGTTCTTTTTTAACTTCATAATCTAACTACATGTTAAATGAGAGAGTTGATCCATTCAGGACTTTTTATAGTGTTGTTACAAGAACACATACACAAGTAAAAAAGATTTTCATTAGTGAGAATGAATTTGACACCAAGAATAACATGTAGTGAGACCAGAACTGAAAAGATAAATTAATTTTGCATACTTTTGCTTCTCAAACTGCTGTTTCCGGTCAACACTTATAAAAGCATTGTAAGTCTGCTCCGATTTCACACTTAAAAGAACAAGTTGGTGTCGCGTGTCAAGAGGCACGACTTCCTTCTTATGCAAGAAGGAAGTAATAAATTTAAACTACTCATTTCCCTGCATGGGTTAATTTATTGCTGTGTCTGTGAAGTCGGTCTAAACATCCTGAAAGGCTTTTTTCCTGTAACAGCACGACACAGATGACTCTCATTGAATACCCATTAGATTAATTTCAGAATCTAAAACTTATGGACGCAGGACAGAAAGTTGTTTCTGTTTGTGCTGATTAATCAGAGAGCTGATTAGACTTTTCTTTGTAAAGGAAAACTTACAAAGAAAGCACATTTATTGTCTTATAGAGTTCTATATTGTTTTCTGTGTAGTAACCTAATAAACCTTTTTCCTAGAAGATAATTCTTCTTCTTTTTCTGCTGTGTCATAGCATTTGAAGTGTAGGGATTTTGTGAATTGTCTTTATTTTTGCAACTTGAATGTTATATGTTTTAAAACAGTTTGTGATATAAATAAAATTAATTATTTTGTACAGTGTATGCAGCAGCTTTGGTGGACCCATAGGTTTCTTTCTTTGTCTTTTCTCATTAATTCAAATACATTTTTTGTATATTTGCATGAAACTGGGTGTTTAATAGTTTAATATTTTTCCAGGTAACTACATAAAGGATAGTTATAACTATTTTTTTTGTAATTCTTTAAACAATAATTTAATAATGGCAAGATGACTTGTTTTTTAAACTGTTAAATTTAACATTTTGTTTCCACAAGTATTTGGAAATTGGAACTTTTGCTCGTTTTGTCTTCACCTCACTTCCTTTCTTCCATCCATCCATCCATCCATCCATTCATCTATCCATCCATTCATCTCTTGTCTTTTGCTTTTCTAATAGCAGGTTGTGTGGGTTGCAGCTCGAGGATGAACATTATTTGTAATTGTTGCCTTTATAAAGTCTGCAAGGGAACTAAGATCAAGGGAGGTAAAGGTGGAGGCGCTGCCAAGAACCGTAACTTCAGTTTTCTTTTCATTGAAACTCAAATTGTTTAAGGACGTCCAAACCCAAATCTCGTCAAGTCCGGTCCAGTAAACAACAGACCGAAGATGCGTCCTTTCTGCTGAGGCAGGTAACTTTGCACATCATCTGCATAACAGTGAAAGTGTATACCATCCTACCTAAAAACGGAGCAGAGAGGAAGCAGGTAGAGAAGGAAAAAAACAGGGACCTATGATTGAGCCCTGATGAACTCCAAAAGGAAGACATGTGAGGATGCAGATCTACCAAAGCCGACACCGAATGTACGCCCAGACAAATGGGACCTGAACCCTTCCAGAACCAAGCCCCTCACACCCACCCACTGCTGTAAGCGAGAGATTACAACTCCATAGTCCACTGTATCAAATGCGACTGTCAAGTCTTAAAGCACAAGAACAACACAGTTACTAAAATCTGTGGCGAAATTAATACTAAAACTTCTCAAAAGCCTGACTGAAAATCTGCTGGGATTTTATGAGGCCTAGCACTTTGTTAGAGAGTTGCTGTCATTGCAAAACACTTCAGCCACTGTAGTGCCACCAAATGGTGCCTCCTCTGCACTAATTTAAATGTGTGTCGCCCTTACCTCCAATGTTCACTACTGAATATTCTTGTCTTTATGAGTCTAACAGTAGAAGCTAGGAGAAATCTACATTAGTCATTTGTAAGCCCAAATTGAATTCTTTATATCAATAGCTTTTAGGACTTAAGAGGTAGAAATACATCCTTCTCTAAAAATTCAAAGAAACAATAATGTTCTGAATTAGATTTGAAAATTTAAAAGATTTAGAGCTGGTGGAAAAACCGTTTTTATAAAAAAAAAAACTTGATACATGTGTAAACCAGGCACTGTGATGATGCGGACTGGTAGCAGCATATTATCGGCTGCTCTGTTGCAGTAATATGGAGCCTGTCAACAATACATACGGTTAAATTAAAGTTTTAAATTAACAAGACTTTACACTTGCTAATGTGTTGCTGTTGCTAACATTTTTGTGTTTATCTTCCAAGTAATTTCACTTGGTGCCATCAGTTGTTGTTCCATCAAAAACTGATGGCACTTTTTGATGGAACAAAAAGTGCCATCAGTTTCTGAAAGTTGAGACCCATTAACACCTTGATGAAACCCAACATTGGAAAACAGCTGACCAGAAAAACTGGTTTTTCTGGTCAGCTGTACTTCAGAGGCCAGTCTCAGCCAAACCTTTCCCAGGAAAGTTTTGCCAGGATGTGCTTTATTTGTTTTGGTTGTGTTCGTGGCTCTGAGTCCATCCCTCTGAATTAGCTCATGTAAATGACTTATTCCACTGGTGAGGGCCAAGCGGAGAATTACGTAACTGTTACACCCTCTGACACTTTCCTCTTTGCTGCTGAGGTTTTCAGAGTAATTCAAGTCAGATGAGGATGCTATGAGGCCATTATTTACTCATGTTTGAGGCATTTGTTGCCGATCTGAATAGAGAAGTACTGTTTACATATAACAGAGCCTTGTCCTACTTAGCATTCATTGCTGCTAGCTCCTTCCAGCACAGCTATTCACAGAAAGTGCTGATTTTGGTTTATTTGGAAATTGATGAGGAGAGCACCAGGGTCCACCTGATTTAAGGTAGTTCCTTGTTATTTGTTACAAACTTCACTATGCTGTGAAGTTAGTACCAGTGACTGGATTTGGGATGCTTTTAGTGGTGATTAGAAGAAATGTTGACACTAAATATTTTCTTGCGGGACATAAACAAAAAGGAACAAAGTAAAGTAACAGAATAGGTGGAACATGGAAAATTTGAGAGTAGAAGCAGAAGCGGACGACAGAGAAACAAGAAGTGATTCCGGTTAAAGTTTTGTTCCACATCTAAATTCAGAAATGGGCTCTGGGAATCTAATCTAATCCAACTGAGCCATGCTCTGTTTCAAGGTTTGAAACCAACAGTGAGATTTGCCTAACTACTGTTAGCAAAATTAGCTAAAAACAGTAGCTGCATTTCCATTTCAAATGTGCGCCAACCTTTCTCAATATTTTGCTAATGTTGAAAAAACACAGTTAAAATCACACATGAATAAATGTGTTCACATTAGTCATTAAAAAACATACCACACCTTCATCCTCCAACCACTTCCTGTCGTCTTTTTTTTTGTGGTTTGCGCTAGTGGCAACATCCGGTTGTTGATCATCTGACTCATGTGATGCAAAAAGTGTTTCCACTGCAACGTTGGTAGGCTAGAACACCAACTTATCCTAGTGCCAAAACTTCTTATTGAAAAGAATTTTCTGTTAAGCAAATTTATTTTCAAAATGTCAAATTGCGGAATTTTATGGTCAATGGAAACGCAGCTAATGGTAGTAGTAGAAATGTGCTCACTGACTGATGCTATGCTATACTATCTGAAAGGCTGAACGAGAGACAAATCCTCAGACTTTTGCCAACAGTTTTTTTGTTGTGCCACTGAGAGGCAGCTATGAATAGAAACCCACAAATGTTTCTCAATTCTTACTTGTTTGTTTGTGTTAATGTTTCTAAGATATTTGTGTTTAGCTTCCAAGTGAAATCTGTCGACTTTTAATTAAAAATGTAACAGAACAATCTTCTCAGGGCATCCTGAGGAGGTAGTGCAATTTAAATCAGGTGTGCCGGAATCAACACAGCTTATAACTTAAAAAATAACCAATTGCAGTGGAAATTCTTGAATAACGAAGAAAATAAGTGGATTCTCAATAACCATGCTGCTACTTCTGCTATCTACTGTTGGCATGACAGAGTGCCATTTGGTTTTTTTTTCTTCTTACATGTTGGCGTGACTTTTTCAAATTGATTCCAGACTAGCGCTTCAGAATAAAGCCACCGTCCCATCACTATGCAGAGTGGCTTGCGTTTGGCAGCAGAGAGATGAAGGACAGGATATGAGCTTGCTGTGTACAGGAACCAGGTGCATCCTATTACTCTGTCCTAGGGTATACGGCGAAAGGGAATCATGTGATCAGTCTTACCTTCTTTGAGTTTATTTACAGAGATACTTTCAGATGCTAAATGTATTCCCTAAATTAAGTAATTGGAAAAAATGTTACAGATGTCAATATAACAGTTCTCCAGTGGCGGCTGGCCAGTAGGGGGCGCTTGGGCGCCGCCCCCTTTAAATTGTTTAGATAATAAATGATTTCTATTCTGAACTGCAAAATACTTAGAAATGTATTTATTCATACTGTGTGTCCAATAGACATGTTAGAATTTATTAAAATAGTAAATACATAATTCTAATTGCTCACATTGTGCACACTTCGTATGTGCGGGGCGCCGTCCTAATGAGAGTGTATGTAGGCGCATCAACTTTTGGCAAGCAGGTGATCTGAGGCTGACTTTTAATTGGTTGTTTAAGGTTTTTCCACAGGGCGCAGCGCTCTGCGTCCCGGACACACCCATTTTGTTGTGTCATTACTGGTAGAGCGTCAGTACTGGCTCATTTTTTTTAAAACATTGTGTGATTGGACAATCCCCGATTTGACTCATTAGCGCAGCTGCAGTTCGTTAGGTCGATTCACGGTTACGTTTGCAAAGTGGAGTAGTTTCAAAATGAGAGAAAATTCTGTTTTGTCTTTACAAAAAAATGCTTTTACAAAGCGTTCACTTGAAGAAAAAAACAGGATAAAGGAGCTTGGACCGGATCGTCCCAATTTACAAATTCAGCAGCAGGCAAGTGATCGTGGACGATCCTACACGCGGCTTTTTCCAGCTTTTCTTATGACAAGCGGAGTTGGCTAGCTGGATGTGATGTAAGCAATGCATTTTACTGCTTTCCGTGTTTGCTATTTCAAAGTTCTGGCACGGAGGCAATGTGGACAACAACTGGGGTAAGAGACTTAAAACATCTTTCAGAAAAATGCAAACGGCACGAAAACAGCCGCAGCCACCAAGACAATGCAATGAAGCTAAGTTTTTGGGGGAAACTTAGCATTGCTCAACAGCTAGATGAAGGCTACAGGATTGCTGTTAGAAGGCACAATGAAGAGGGGACAAAAAATCGGCACATCCTTTCTAGAATAATAGACTGTGTTAAGTTTTGTGGAGCCTTTGAGCTGGCCTTGCGTGGTCATGACGAAAGTAAGAGCTCTGAAAATCCCGGGATCTTTCGTGGGTTGGTTGATTTTGTTGCTTCTCTTGATGGAGTACTAAAAGAGCACCTTGAGAATGCTACTGTGTTTAAGGGAACTTCGAAAACTGTGCAGAATGAGCTACTGGACTCTATGTTTTCTGTTCTGAAGGAGCATATAATCAAAGAAGCACAGAGCAGTGATTTTCTTTCCATCCAGGCAGACGAGACTGTGGATGTTGCTACGCAGTGCCAGCTTGTGCTTGTACTACGCTATATCGATGCCAAAAACACTGTGCAGGAAAGGTTTTTTGAGTTTATCCCTCTGCAGTCGGCTACAGCTGATTCCATTGCTACAGCCCTAAAAGAACGTCTTGCAACTATTCTTCCTGAGGATCAAAAGGCTAAGCTAATCTGTCAGGCATATGATGGAGCCAGCGTGATGCGAGGTGCCACTGCAGGTGTTCAGAAGAAGATACAAGATGTGTACCCAAATGCCCACTACATCCACTGCTATGCTCATCAGCTCAATCTAATAATGCAACAGGCTACTTCTCACATAACCAAAGTTAGAATTTTTTTTTCTAACCTTAGTGGATTTTCCAGCTTTTTTTCCAGATCATCCAAGCGCACAAGCGTTCTTGATAAAGTTGTGGCCCACAGACTACCAGCATCCAGCAATGTCAGATGGAACTTTCACAGCTGTGCCATCAATACTGTGTTTGAGCACAGAGAGGACCTCATCCGCTGTTTCGAAAGCATACAAGACTCTGGTGACTTTGACCCCATTACCGTCAGAGAGGCTGGAGCATTTGCCATGCGGAGTTTGCCTCCATCCTGGAGGATCAGGATTTTAAGTTCTTTCTGCAACTTTTCCACCATATCATGCCTCATGTGGACCTTCTCTATGCCAAACTCCAGAAGAAGGTCATAGATTCAGTCTGTATCCAGGAGAGCATCCAACACTTCCAGCAGGACATTCAAAAGATCAGGTAATTGTTTAAATAGCTGATTTTTCTTCTTCTTCTTCATTATTATAATATTGTAAGTATTTCTCTTTGGCAGAAATTCTCTCCACTCCATGGTTGGACAAAGCAGTGTAGGTAGTAGTCAGCCAGTGAAGAAGCGTCGGACACTCAGTGTAGAAGACCATGAAAGGATTGCTGCAGAGGCGAGTTGTTGTGGAAAATCACTGTTACACTGGTTTATAGTAGTGTTATTTAATATATTAGGAAGATGTGCGTTGTAGTTAGAAATACCTTTAGTTGTGTCTATGCTGTGTAGGTATGTTGATGTAATGTTTGTCAGCAAGATATTTTATTATTTAAGTTGTACTGAAGTTTATGGGTAATGGGGAATAAAACATTTGGTTACTGTATTTTGTATAATCTTGTCCCACAAAAATGCTGTAACACATTTCATAACACAGCCTTAAAAAATGGCAGCAAATGTTATTAAAATCAGTAAGTTTATAAATAAAATGTGTTCCTTCTTTCTATGACTTAATAGAAAGGACAAAATAACATTTCATATTTAGAATGAAAAATGTGATTATAATATCATAATCTTCATGTTTGTCCTTCTCTCTTAAGGTCTGTGATATCATACTGGGACACACCAGGGAGCGCTTTTCTTTCACAAACCACCTTGTTAGTGCCACACTCCTGCAGGGGGACAGATTTGAACAATACAACACAGCATTTCCTGAAGATGCACTGAGCAACACCTTAAAAGCCTATCCGGTGCTCAATCGAGGTAAGCTGAAGACAGAGCTTACTCTCATCTACAGCAAGGAAGAGTTCAAAGCCTGTTGTGGTGCTGTGGGCCTACTCCAGCTGTTTATGGAAAACAATCTAGAAGAAGTCTTTTCAGAAACTGTCACGCTCTTGAAGATCCTCATCACCACACCCATGACCACAGCAGAAGCTGAAAGGTGCTTTTCAACTCTGAAAAGAATCAAGACTTTTCTTAGAAACTCAATGACTCAGGACAGGCTGAATGCATTGGCCATGTTGTCAATGGAGAAAAGACTACTCACAGAGATGACTGACTTTAACAAGAATGTAATTGAGAAATTTGCAGGGCAGAAGGAATGGGGCAAAATTCATGTTCAAATAGTGCTATTTTTTAAGATTTGTTTTGTTTGTTTTTCATTTGTTTGTTTGTGTGCGCCCCCCTCAGTTTTTTTAGCACCAGCCGCCACTGCAGTTCTCATCAACAGTGAATGTGAACTTCTTTGGCTGTTACCTACATGTAACTAGAAGCGTTTGGCCTTCTTTTTCTATTGAGTGGAGGTGAAACGTATTATCTGCTCTCCTGCCTGCTAGTAGTAACTGACCGTAAAAACAAATGAGAAAGAGAAATAATGATGTGAAGAAGCGGACACAAATACACTGCAACAATGAGCTCTGTTACATATGGTTTTCAGATTTTTAATTGTTCATTATTGTGAAAATGCACATAGTGTTGAGCAATACTTCAGCAAATGGGCTTTAATTAGTTTATTGTGGGTACTTGGAGTTGTCTTCCAATAAGGCTTCATCTTAGCATTCCCTCTATAATAATGTGAATAGAAAATGATTAACTTTCAGCATTTCAGTAGATGATTGTTTTAACTTCAACAACATAAAAGAAAATAATTTTAAGACACTAACATATTAAAGTTGTCAGGTAAGTTGTAAACACTTCTTCCATTTTCTTTCTCCACTGCTGCCAATTAAATCTCACCTCGGATCACTCAACCATGAAAAATGCAATATTGCATATTTCAGATTCAAGATCCAACTAAGAAAAGAACAAAATAACTAACAATCAAATACTTTACTATTATTTAATCAGGTTTTTGTACATATGAGCACTCTAATTTCTATCCTATTTTATTATTCTTTTTTTTTTCATTCTCTACAGGCTGTTTTGCCTGTTTCTGCTGTGGGATCAATATAGTCTTATGCTTCAAAGCAACACTAAACTTTCCAGGATCCAGCACTCTATGAATAGCCGGTTTCTTTTGAAATTACCCTCCGTCCTTGTGCTGAAAGGAACTAGTTTGCATTTTCATTATGCAGTACAAAATTGACACTTGTCAATGTCAATTTTATTTGTAGAACACTTTAAAACAACAGGTTGTAGGCTACAGCACTTGTAATCATTGGACAACTTCCCGTTGTTTTTGGAACATTGGACCTTGAACACTTTTTAAGAAGAGACAAATATCTTTTTTTTCTAACCTAAAATTAAAAATGGCAGCAGGGCATTTGGTGTGTCTCAGCCCAGGTCATGAGGCTCTTTAGCAAACGCTGGAAGCTGGGTTTTAAGGTTGCTTAGCAACGTCGAGCCCACGAGACGTTAGCTTTCAACTCTGTTGGAGGTTGTCGGCTTCCTTACCTGCGTGTTGTACCCCGGTTTGGGGACAGTTATCCCTGCCTCAGGGACCCGCCTGTTTCTCCCACCCACCAGCCTCCGCCCAGCCCACTGCCCATGCAGTTCAGCACGGCGGAGCAACCGGACACGTCTCAGAAAGCTCCGCTCTTCACCCCAGAGGGCCGCGGGAGGCATTTGTCCGTACATCTGGTGGTCTGCTGCGGCGGAGAGCGGCAGGGAGCGCCGCGGGGTTTGGGGACGCGGTGGCCCGAGCGACGACTCCCCGCTGGAAGACAGCGAGACGACGGGAAAATAGTTTTAAAGGTAGGATTTGTTTTTCTTCTCATTCTGTTCTAAATGAGTTTGAATACATCAACTTTGGCCACTTTCTTCCCGTCCTCACTCCGACCCTTGAGTTGGTTCATTGCAGACGAGGAAACAAACTTAATTGCATAAGTAATTAACCTTTAACAGAAACAGACAGGAAAAAAACTTACACATGTATATTTTCTTTAAGTTTAACCTAATAGATAAGTCCAGGCTGCTTTATAAGCTGAATATTGCACACAACTGGGCTCGAGTGTGTCGGACTAGTGAGGGGATACAGAGACATTCGTGACCCAGATTGTGTTGCCTAATCGGGATGTTAAGTTATGGATAGCTCCGAGTTTCCTTTAGCGAAATCAGTTTTAGTTATCACAGACAAACTCGCAGCCCTGCTTCAAACACCGGCAATGATTCATTCAGCTCAGCCCAATAATTCCTGAATCAAACTTGAAACAAACCACATTATGTGAAACCACCATATATTATGTGTGACAAAAAATACATTTTATTAGTTGAAGAACTGTCACAGTTTCTCTCCTAGTTCAATGTAGAGACTGTAGTGTGTATTTTATAGCTTGTAGAATAGATATTGTAATGTCCTGCTTTCTGGTTCTTGTAAAATAACCTTAGCTCCACTTCAGGGCTCGGCCCCAAAGATGCAGAAGTGGCCCAGAAAGCGAGCTCACATCACACTGTTTTTAAACATTGAATTTATTCAAGGTGCTTTTTACTGCTATCTAAAACTCTAAATAATCTCAGCAGGTATTGTGGAAAAGTCTGCTTTTGGTGCTTGGTGTGAGAATTAGAACATACATGGAGGAGTTGTTTTCTTATTGGGGCCCTCAGCTGTGGAAAAGGAAGTTTGGATGTTTTTAAAAGCAAACTGAAAACGCATGTCCATACATCTTAGTTGAAGTCAAAGCTATTTCTTATCTCTTACAGTTTATTATTCTAGTTCATGTTTGATCTAAGGAATGGTTCTTATACAGTTCTATGCAGACTTTCTTTTCTGCCACACTTACCGTTATGCATGACTAAACAAAGACTATAATTTTGGACCCATCTGCCTGGCGTACCTGTATCCATGTGTTTGTTGTGTCCCCTGCAGGGCTTTGCCAATGAAGATTATTACTACTTTCTTTAAAGAATGGCTTTTTATCCAGTAATGGTAATGGTACTTTTATTTATAATGCTCATTTTCATTGCAACAAGGCAATACAAAGTGCTTTACATGAATTAAAAGGAAATTCAAACAAAATAACAAACCAAAAGAAAGAGCAAAAGAATCTACTGTTGATCTAAAGAAAGTAAACTAGGTGTTCCTGTTCAGGGTTGCTAAGTATCTTCTGGGTTAGAAGAACTGGAGTCTAAAAAGTACTCTAATAATGTTGATCCAAAGTATATGAACTAGATAAACTAGATACTCATATTCAGGGTTGCTAGATAAATATAAGTAAATATCCTCTGGTCTCATTCCTTTTCTGGGTTGGAAGAGTATCTAAAACGTAGTTGCTAAGGTAGTTTTTATGGATTCTAAGTTTGTTCTAATCCCTGTTCTGGGTTGCTAAATAAGTGTAAATAAGTAAGTATCCTCTGGACGTCTGGGTTGCTAGATAAGTGTAAATAAGTAAATATCCTCTGGACGTCTGGGTTGCTAGATAAGTGCAAGTAAGTATTTTCTGGACTTCCTATGTATGCTCTAAATTTGTAAAAGTAATGAGTACTCCACAGTTTCTAAGTAATAAAAACTAAATGTTCCTGTTCTGGAAGATTTTTTTTCCTGGATTCTAAGTTTGTTCTAATTCTAATTCTGGTTGCAGTAATAGGAGTTTCTCTGCATAATAATCCAAAAATTAATCTAAGATGCATAATATTGGTCTAAATAGAGAGCACTTTACAGTTTCTAAAATAATAAGCTGAAGAGTGACTAATCTAATTCCTTTTCTGGGTTAAAAGTGAGTACTCCACAGTTTCTAAATAATAATAAAGGGGAATGAAATAAAAAGAGCAAAGGACACATTAGGGCACACAGCAACATTCAGACAAAACAAAGACATGAGTGAAGGCGGTGACATCACAGGGCCATGAAACCACGTTGCTCAGCCTCCCGGCATGAGTCTGATATGATGTTGTTATCAAGGCTTGATGTCCTTGGGAGCGCTCAGCTCCACAGCTGCATGGATAACAGAAGCGGGTGAGGTGGGAAGGAGCATTATGTTCAAGGAGATTGGAAATATGAAGCCTTTCCAAGGCAACACTGGAAAAGCCAATTCAGATACAGAATGTCTAGATTATAAATTTCAATCTCCCATAAAGTCTCACTGATCCATCTCAGTTCCCAATCAGGACTGAGATTGTGTCCAGTCTTCTCGTAGAGAAAATTTGATCAATTGCATTGAGAGACTGGTTGACCAGATCCATAATTTGTAGATTTGGAGGATGTGCAAAGAAAGGTTCCAAAAATAGAGAAAAAGACGGGACAAAAACAGAACAAACAGGGCAGGGAGGGAGCAGAGGAAAATAGCGTCCGCCTTCACCAAGCGCAAGAGGGAAAAACATTCTTCTATAACAGTTAAATTTCTGCAAGCAACAGATGCCCTTACCTACTGTAAGTTGTTGACCTGGATCAATCAGAGGACAGACAAACGTAAACTTTTTGAGATGAGTGAAGAGTTCTTGGGGGTCTTCCTGCTGGCGTGGGAGCCTAAAGCAGCGTTTTAGTTTGCTTGTGCCATGGTTTGTCTGTATTGAGAAATATATTGATGTTATCAGACTGAAATCTTTAATTATTAAGATAACATAAATAATGTCGTCTCAAACTGGCAACAGGTCAAACCATTTTTGATGCTCTGTGAAGGTTTGGATGGCTATTGTAGCTAAAAAAAAAAAACAGTTAAACCCCAAATTATTATCTATTATTATTATCATTATTATCTAATGATTTAAATTCAATCAAGAAATTTGATTCTATGGAAAAGCAACAGGCAACTAACTCTCAAACAACAGGAAGAAAATGTAAAAATTTCAATTGGTTATTTACAATATCAATTTTCTGGTTATTTACATTTTAACAAAATAAGGTTAGCATTGAAAATTACTTCCACACAGATTAATGGAAAAATTGTTACTAGTATTACAGCAATGAAATGCTTCTGAAATTCCTGAAAAGCTTTCTGCATGTTCCTGCTGGCACTTTGATGGTTTTTCTTTGGTGATTTGCTCCAGGTCTTTGGGGCTGTTGGCCTCGTTTTCTCCACCCTAATTTCTGCTCCCTCCTGTCTTATCAGCTTCAGGCCAGCACTCTGGCCTAGTCATTCCCAACGGTTAAAATGCAAGATATTTCACACTCATTGTTAGGAAAAAATTTTATATTTTGGCTTTTTCTTTCCAATAAACGAATCAAAGAGAATAAGTCAAAGTTAATGTTCAAGTAAAATACTAAAACCCACTTTGTTATAAGTAAAGTCAAGGTACAGTAAAAGTGAAGCTCTTTGGTTTTATTTTATTTTATTTTTAGATGTGCAGAGTAACTAAGTTTTTTTTTTTTGTTGAAAGTTGGCCATTTGTTGATGACATTGTTCTTGTCTGCAAGCTTATTTATGAATAAACTACACCTGTTACGTAGGATGGCCCAGGACTCTTGGAATACAGACTTTGCTCCGTTTGTTGTTGCAGAATATTTCTGCTCTAAGTTAGGGTGTTGTTGATATTTTAAGCTCAGGGCTAACTTAGCTGGTGAAGTATAATCTGCAAAAATCTGACAGAGATGGAAAGTTCAACTCAACAATAAATAGACTGAAGCGCTAAGATGAAAAATGACGTGACTGTAGCTGAAAACATTAGGAGAAGAATATATTTTTGAGGAATTGTTGGTGTCTCGGTATGACCTTTACAGACATAACTGAATGAAGGATGTCATGCTTAGTTTTTATGTTCTGGTAAGTAAAAAAAAAAAGCCTAAAATGCACCAAGATATCTGCTTTTAAAGACAACTCAATGTCGATCTTTTACTTCTTCTACATCTCTGTTCAGATCTATGTTAAGATGATCTTTGAGTTAAAAAACAATCTCCTTTGCACCATGGCTTCTTCACAACCGCTGTCATAATTTAAAAAATGCTTTTAATTATGCTTGTAAATCTTTTTGATAAGTTTCCAACACTGACTATTTTTGGTTTTTAAATAAGCAGTTAAATACACAAAGAGCTGTAATAAATCAGCTCAAACGTCCAGCTGGGCACATGATTTCAGGTCATTAAAAACTCAGTGAGGCAGAACTCAGCTGACCTAACATCTCATTTAAGCACCACAGGGGTAGAGCTTCAAGCAAAGTGAAACACTGGACAGGGTTTGCAACAGCATCAGTCCACGTTGTAGCAGGAACTGGTAGAGAATCCTTCTGAATGTCTTTTAAAGTTTTATTTTTTTTAGACACCAGTATAACCAGTTGTTGTCTTTATTACACTGACGGTTTGGCACTTAAAGAAGTCAATTCAATTTATAAAACCAGATTCAAAGTCAGTTACATTCATTCCAATTGATCCAACTGATCAAACATTGCAGTCAAATTTTATTCAAATTAGTTCAAATGTTTAAAAAAGAAAAACAATGTTCCAATGTTCTATTAGTGTGCCAAGTAACTTTAGTAGGTGAAAATGTACTTGTTTTGAATAAATGTTCACTTTGTTGACTAATAGGAAGTGTCAAATTGTATTTTGATCTGATTCAATTCATCAGGAGTTCAGCATTGTTAGAAAAATCAACATTTGATTATAGTTTATGCAACTTTACTTCCTCTCTTTTGGCTCCAATCACTGCACACAGAATTTGACTGTGGTTTCACCTGCTTAAGGTCATTAGATATATACACTGCTCAAAAAAATAAAGGGAACACTTAAACAGGTGTTTAACACTTAAAGTGTTCCCTTTATTTTTTTGAGCAGTATATATACAGTACAGACTGTATTCAGTACAGACCAAAAGTTTGGACACACTTTCTCATTGAATTGAATTAGAAAGTATATAATTGAATTCAATTAGGACACATTGAATTCAATTACGGACCAACTTTTGGTCCGTATTGAGTACGGACCAAAAGTTTGGACACACAGTTGTGTCCAAACCTTTGGTCTGTACTGTATATATATATATATATAAACAACTAAATAAACAATATGTAAATATGTATACCCAATATTTGTATAATTGCCTTTAAAAACACAGGTTAAAATGGTGCAAATAAGTGTATTGCTTCACAGCTGAATAGCGGATTATACTGACTGTAAGGTGTTGATTGTGTTCACCACAGAGACAGCCTGGAGAACAAAACTTTTTCTGTGGCATCTTATTCCTGCAAGAAGATTATAGCGCCAACACAGCGCCAACCCGGAGGTTGGCGCTGTGTTGGCGCTATAATCTTGACTGCGCCAACCCGGAGGTAAAAGTCCAAACATTACATGTCCAGGACGTGTGGGGTGTGCAGATATGTTAGTGTTGTGTAACAGTAGAGAGGGATCGACAGTATATGTAAAGAAATAAATGGTTCTCCTTTTCTGCTGCCTCCTAGTGTTAGCAGAATGTATCTCTCTCCATGGCCCACCTTCTTCTCTGTTTATAGTTTTATATAATTTCCTGCCTTATCACAGAAACAGTGTACTGTTGAGATTATAATTTCATTACAAATAGGCATTTAAGATGGCAAAAACAAACAAAACTGGTCAGGTTTTGTCTGCATAGCACAGGGAATTAATCATGGTCAGCACTGAAACGGTTCATATCATAAAGTGGGGGTATTATGTAATGTCGACTTTTTTGAGATTTAAGTCATGTTTATTGTTATTCCCTCAACAAAAACATACTTGAAGTGTTGCTTTGATTTTTTTTTATGCATGTTTGAGGAATCGTTGGATCTGCCTTGACAGCCATCCAGGATGCAAACACACTTGGTCTCACAAAGCAAAGCCCATTGATATATAATAATATATATGTAGTAATATATGTCAACTGCAGTCGTTAGCAAACACTTTGAGGGAATGTGAGTCTGCTGAGCTTAACATACAAACTACTTCTGAGGCCAAAGCTCCTAACAACGTTTGTAAACGGCTTGATGGAAAGACATTGTTGTGACGGCGTGCTGAAGGCGGAGGGTTGGAAAGAAGAGGAGCTTCTTAAAAAGACAGAGGCCAATTTTAAGGCAGTAAATTGCAAAGTAAAATTTCTTTTAAATTATGTTTGATATGTATAGCATGTTTATAACAACAAAGTTGCTTGATTGTGCTATAAAATGGCACTATGTGTCTGGAAAATGCCACACCTACCAAATATAATCAGCAGGTGGCACCGTTGTATGATCACCTGGGCTTGAAATTTACCAAACTGAATGAAATTATTTTGCATACTTTGAGAATTAATCGTTGCCTTTTACATTAACTAAAGGAGTTCACTATAGAAATATTTTTGGTAGGTTTTCAAACTATAAGTTATTTGAGGACAGTCAAGATTTCCTTCTTTGTGAATGAAATCGGCTTTCAGATGGTTAAGCACTGTAACGCAGTTTTACTACGAGATCCATTCAGCCGAGGCAAGGAATGAGTACGTGTTAAAACGTGTGCATGAAGAGCAGTGACACTTGGAAATAAGCCAATGTAGATAAGAATCATTGTGTCGCAAACCATGTCAGAAGTATCACATGGTTTTGTTCTTGGGTACATTGTGAACTTTACAGTCATGCGTTTGTCTGGGAATGAGTCATTCCAGTTTATCGTAACTCCTTTTACAAATTTAGACACGCACTATTCTTCTTGTCAGTCAAGTTTTCTGAAAAAGCACTGGATCGATTAAGAGACTACTGTGAAAATCTTCCAGTTATCTAATACGATTTAATGATGATCTGTGAAAATTAGAATTTAATACGTTTTATTTCTTGCTTTTTGAATTTATAAAGCTTAAAAACAACAAGCCAATTGTTTCAAGAACTATCAAATGTTTCATGAATGTCTTTTTATAAATCCCTCACCAAACACCTTTTGTGTTTTTGGGCAGTGTTCAAACTCCTGCAGTTTTGGTGGTTCAGTTGCTTAAATTACTCTTCTTATTGTATTTTGGGCTTTAGTTATGGACGTCTCTAATTGTATTTTGGAGCAGTGTGGGATGTGAATTGTTTCATACTATTTAAAAGTAGGTTATTTAACCCTGGGGCCTGTATTGAGTTACATGAAGGGGTGTATCTGTTAGCCTTGTTACATAGATGAGATGAGCAACATGTCATAAACAACACTGAGGAACAAGCAAGAGCAATTGATATTTTGGTAAATCTGTGCCAAACAAGTAAAATGTAACAAGCTCAGCTTTTTGTATTTTTGTAATGGTAACATATTTAATCTTCTGCAGATATAAGGCTGTAGGGACAAGTTTTGTTGCAGCGGTGTTTTCCTCACCTGAAACAAACATGTTAAGACAATTATCTGATCAGGATGAACTCCGAATACCTTATCTAACAGCTAGAGATTAGACTGAGTTACTGAATCGTAATTTAGTTCAGATAAACTAAATCTGAACAACTTAGAGACGGATAATAGATTAACTTTTCTGTAAAAGTTATTCTATTAACAGAAAGATAGATCATCCTTAGACATTTACAGTAAGATTTCGAAACCTGTTTTGGGCACAATTTGTGCACATTCCTTCCTCGTGGGAATGATTGTGTAGTGATGTATTGCAGCACAATGGGGACTTTCCAAAACCTTTATAACAACACAAAGAAACTGTTAACAATCTTGATGTCAGCATAAGGTATCCTCTAATGTTGTAGTACACCACTGCTCTATATTACAGATTTTACAGAAATACTATACTTAAGATTTTTCTCAACTTTGAACTGTAAAGATGTTTGAAGGTTATAAATGACATTCTAAGTACATTATTAAAATTACATGTAAGACAAGGTGGGTTGTTGTGACAGGGTGAGTTTGTGTGGAAAACATTGAGTTCGGTAAAAGTTATTTTTAGGAGATAGACGGAAAAATCCTGTCTGTGTGCAAGTCATCCTTAATGACTCACCTGTAAGGAACTCGCTTTCTTTTTTAACTGCTTGTGATTAAAGTTGCTGACTCACTGTATTATACTCACTCTTTAATAAGCCGATTGTAAATAAACTGTTCATCATGTTGTGCAAAAACAACCGCGAATGAGGAAAGAGCAGCATGCAGCCTACCGAGTGCTTTTATTCTGAAAGGGTGAAACTCATAATTGATTTCTGAGATTGTTCTATATCTATGACACTGTGACAGGGTTGCATGGTAGACAATTTACGATTGATACAACTAAATGTTGCTAATGAGGGTCATTCTACACTAAAATAACTTAAAAGGTATGCAAACAGGTCACTAATATGGCATGTCAATTATTTCATTTTTGTGATGTAGTGTAGTCAAATGGTCAATCAGGTGAACAAAAAAATCAGCATCAGGCAAAGAACGAGCATTTCTAGAATCAGATTCTCACCACCAGAAGGCTCTAATAATGTCAGGACAGATTTGTTACAGGCACTTAGGAGGGCATCTAAGCATAGTCAGTTAAAGAAGTGTATTACGTGCCTCAAATATTACACAAGATTACATTCAAAGAGTGAAACGGTTTCCTTTTAGGTTTGCTCAATGCAACTTGTCATATTTTGCAAATGTCCAGCGTTTGGGGATTTGTTTTTACAACATTTTGGGGAATGATACAACATGTGGATATGTCTTCATACAACTGTTGGTTCTAGTGTCACGCTCCTGAACGCCCCATATTGTAGCATTTAACGTGTCAGGTTTCGTGCAATACTGTTTAAGAAGCTACAAATTGCAAGTGCAAACATGTGGTGCTTCAAAGTTTTGGAAAAGTTTCCTCAGATTTGACCAAAGTCGGTAAAGTTTGTGGAAACACAAGATTAAGACAAGATTTTCTCCATGACTTCAGAAAACGGATGCAGTTTTTTGGTAAATAAGTGTCCATAAATCAGTAAATTTGAAGTGCTTTATTACTGGAAGGAAGAAAATGTATTTCTTCCTTCTTCCTTCTTCCTTCTTCCAACAGCCTAGGTTGTTGTTAAGGTGGAGGCATAGTGGGGCTATGTGGTTCATGTGACAGATCCAACTTAATAAAAACCAATCCATGCCCTTCATCCCACTCTCTCTTGTAGTTTCTGCCTGGCTGAAACTATATTTGAGGATAGCTCTACATTTATTTTTTTCTTGACTGCATGATATGAAATATTTCAGTTTATTTCAATGCAAAGTTAAGTGGTAGTCTCCAGGCAGCTGTTTGTTCCAACCACGATTTAATTTAACTCAGTCTTGGTGGTTTGCGTTAATTCGCTGGTGGTGGCTTGAGATGGTATCAAATTCTGGATTATCCCAGTTCACCCCTGCTTGGAAATCAAATTTGGCTTTTCCACTGTTGTCACATATGGCTCAGGGGGTTTTGTTGAGGCTGTATAGCATCATGCTTGGTCAGGTTTTGGTCAGGACTCTGGCAGCACCGTTTTGGAAGAGTTTAAAAGAATGAAAAATAACAGCTTAAATCTGGCATGACTTAGTTCACATCAACGTCATTAATAAATCTGTTTTTCAGCCTGAAGAAAAATGTTCATGTTCTAAACTCAGCAGGTGTTTCAAGACTTGTCCTAGTAGTTATGCCAACCCATTCTTTTGGGTGCATGCCACATGAAATGTTTTTTTTCCTGATGCGTAAAGTCGAAAGATTTTTCTACAATCCTCTTCCTCTTCAGCTAGAGAGTTGATTGCATAACTAAAACAAACCCAAACATTTATGTTCAACAAGGGAATGTTAGTTGCTGAAGTTAGATGATGTTTCAAATTTTCTCTGGTGTTTTGCTGTCTTGGCCAGCCAGTGGCTTGTCAAGCATCACGGAGCCGAAGTATTTCAGCTTCTCAACCTGCTTTTTCTTTCAAATGTTGTTGATAAGCATTTTGAACAATCTGGAAAAACCCACCAATAGGTGAATCCACAAATACTGAAACACTGTTTATTGATAAACTATCAGACAACATTTGCACACCTAATGTGATGTAGCTGTAAACCTTTTTGATAATGGGTTTTATTTTGTAGAGCCATGCAGTTATTTATTACGAAAAAGACTGACACTCTTGACCTTCACTTCTATTAGTAAGTATTATAAAAGAATAATGTGACACTTTTTGAGGTTCATATTGGCCACATCTGCCTTTTTGGAGTGTGAATGGGTGAATGTGGTAATATTGTACAACGCTTTGAATGGTCAGAGAGATGCACAATATGAATTCAGTCCATTGAACATGGTTACAAGCAAGCAGAGACCACTAGTTTTGTCAAGGTGGTTTCTTAATTAAATGTCCTGAGGTGTCTTGTGTTCCTCATGGAACCTGTCTGACATGTCAGCGTTTTGGGTGTGACGATTAAGGGTTCAATAGAGACTCTGAATCCGTAGGGTGTAATGGACTTTGCCTTGTCAGACATAAACCCGAGAAAGGAGGTAGAACATATATGAATAAAAATGTTGGCTTTTTGGACCTGCTGTCATAAAAACCTGTCTTTTTCTTTCCTTGTCTGTTTCAGAAGCTTAAAGTGACCTGCAGTCATGAGTCCCCGCTTCAGAGTGAACTTCAACACTATGATTTTTCTGGTTGTCCTGCAGGGGGCAGCAGTTGTGCTCTTCTGCAACTGGTACTACCAGCTGAGCCCCTGCGACTCCCCTCCCCGAAAAGGCAAAGTTCACGTTTTGCTGCTGTCGTCGTGGCGATCAGGTTCATCCTTCCTGGGTCAGGTTTTCAGTCAGCACCCGTCTGTTTTCTACCTCATGGAGCCCGGGTGGCACGTTTGGACCAAAATAGAGAAACCTGGTGCACGAGTTCTCCGAATGGCTGTGAGGGATCTAATGCGGAGCTTGTACCAGTGTGACTTCTCAGTGATGGATTCGTACATGCCTGAGAACTACAATATGTCCACCTTGTTTATGTTTCACCACAGTCGGGCACTGTGCTCACCTCCTGCATGCTCCCTCACACGGCGCAGTGACATGAGCAATGAGACTCTTTGCCAAAAGAAATGTGATTCTCAAGGTTTGGAGAAGGTGGAGAAGGCCTGCCACACGTACAGCCATGTGGTTTTAAAAGAAACTCGTTTTTTTGAGCTGGAGTCGCTTTATCCCCTTTTTCAAGACCCAAACCTGGACCTCCGCATCGTTCACCTCGTTCGAGACCCGCGGGCCGTGATACGGTCGAGAGAGGAATCAGCCAAATCTTTTGACGTGGACAGCGCCATCGTCTTGGAGCAAAGAAACGTACCAGCAGCCAGTGTCCAGTACGAAGTGATGCAGGAGATCTGCAGGAGCCACGTACGCATCAATGAAAGAGCAATCCTGAAGCCACCTCCGTTTCTGAAAGGTCGCTACAAAATGATTCGGTATGAAGACGTGGCACGCAACCCGCTGAAAGAGATTAATGATATTTATGACTTTGTCGGTTTAGAGATGACCAATCAGATGGAGGAATGGATCTATAAGGTGACCCACGGAAAAGGGAAAGGCAGCAAGAAAGAGGCTTTCCAGATCACCTCTAGGAATGCCAATGAGGTGTCGCAGGCGTGGCGCACCTTACTGCAACACAGCAAGGTCAAACGCATTCAGGATCTGTGCAAAGGGGCCATGTCGTTGCTCGGCTACCGCACAGTTGACAGCGAAAAAGAGCAGAAGAGACTCGACATAGATCTGCTGGTTCCACGTGAACCTTATGAGTTCAGCTGGATTTCAGCTAAATCTCAGCGCACAGGGAGCAGCTAGAGCATCACGCCTCCTGTTTCAGGTCCTCTCAGAGGCAACAAGCTTGAATGGTCTCCCTGTCGCTGGTAAAGCTTGGCTTTGTGAGATACAGACACCTCAGACTGCCTGTCTTCAAGATTTGAATAAAAATTACAGCTATTTTGCGTGACAGTATAGCATGTAAAAGTGGGGTGAAAGACTCAGCAGAGGGTTCAGTAGAATTTACTGACATGTAGCCTTGTTCCTAACAACCTCTATGATAGATGGTTAGCTATGCAGGGTTTACACTCCATTGCATTTCACAGGACTTCCTTAAGGGTCACAATTGAGCTTGAAGACAAACTAATGGCACTTGTTTTCAGTGCTTTCCACTTTTTTCCCACTAACCTTTGTATTTGTATATTATTTAAATGATGATGCAAACCTTAGCAAAATGGTCTCCATACACCCTATACTAATTAGCATACAGAGTTTATCTTAATATTCTTGGGTCCAGCGATTCCTGGAGTCTCTCTACTGCTTTAGAGGAGAAACTTGATTCTCACAATAACCAGGGGTTTCACCGGATAAATCTGATTTACCTAAATTTGTATACATTGGAATGATATGCGCTCATCCAGTCTCACATGTAATTTAGTGTAAATCAATGCGTTCTTTGACCAGTGTTGAGCAGGAACACATAGGCCTGTCACGATAACAAATTTTGCTGAGCGATTAATTGTCTCAAAAATTATTGCGATAAACGATAATATTGTTTGAAGACCTTTTTACACTGATTTAATGGAAATTAAGTAATAATACATGCAATTTCCTGCCAAAGATAGATACACAAAGAATATAGAAATGACAAGAGGAGGAGTTGGAGCAAAATTGCTACCGCAGTTGATAAACCCGGTAACTTTTCAGCTGTTCTTCGTTAACGTGATGTAAATAGGTTATAATGATTTTCATTCAGTCAGGACTGACACTAGCCACATGCATTGCAGGTAGATTGTAGTAAAGCATTGATTAATACCTGGTTTTAAAATTAGTTCACTGAACTTGTAGCCATTATTTTGTGCCCATTGTTGGACACCACACGGCAGGATCGAACCCGATCGAACCGTTATACCTAGGATTTCTGTCGGCTAATGTGTGGCCTGTCAGGTTTTGAAAATGGGCCGACAATCGGCCGACAGCTCTAAGATCCTGTAGTGTGCGCTGGGCTTTACACTAAGGAAATGAGGAAGGGAGGGTCAGTGGAGAGCACCGGAGTTGAGCCTTTTTTCATTCGGTGTTTCAACAGAAAGAGAAAAAGGCCGGAAGAAACGACAAAGCCAATAATTAAAATTAGGTCGATAGTTTTAATTTATCGTACGATTAATTGATTTATTGTTTATCGCGACAGACCTAGGAACACATTTATGAGGGTACGTGTATATTGCCTGAGAACGCCGAGCCTAATATGGCTTTTTATTCCTGAGGAACTTGAATAGAGCACAGCTCGTTGTGGTGTACTGATTTGGAGACGAGATGCCTGAAGATGAGATCGTTTTAGGGCAAACTTTTGCTTTTTCTTTTCATAAAGGAATCAACAATATTTTTCCCCAAAGACGGGATCAACATAAGAAAAGCAATTCAGTTTTAGAAACTTAGGGTTGCAGTAATAAATATGTGCAAGTGCCTGATTTTTTTTTTCTGTGAATTTAAAAAGAACAGACAGCCCCATTGGGATGTCACTTAGTTTTACTCTACGTTGATTCACATGTTTGGCTTTTATAAGAACCCCTGATCTTTCTGACCCCTGTCTCTTAATTTATTTGTGTTTTGAATAGTAGTTTCTGTTGCGTCTACTTTTTTTTCCATCATTTTGGTTTCATGGTTGTAGCTGCAAATGTTTTGACTCCTATTTGTTTCTCATAGGAAACAAATAAATTATATTAATTTATAATTGCTTTATAAATTAATGTTTTTGAGAAACTAACTCTTATGTTCCTGATCGGTTTGTTGAAGTTGTTTAATGATCATACTGAGCGATTATATGTCAATTTCTTGTTTTTCGCCTCCTTTGAGATTTGTGCCCGTTTCATTTCTTAATTTTTTGTCAGCTTTTCTTTCATCTTAATGAATTTCTTAAATTAAAATGTTTCCAGTGCCTTCTCTGGCCCAGGGGCTCCTCCGTCTGGTACCGATACAACATGCACATGTTGTTGGGATATATTTATAGAATTAGTGCCTTAATGTATGTTGTTGTATGTCGATTAAAATCTAGTAAAAAACAAACAAACTGTGTTTAAATCATGGTGCCAGTTTGCAGTGTTTCATTCTGGATAACAAAAGGTTAAATGTGAGCCGCATGTTTCTCTTCTGGGTTCTCAGACAGTCTGGACGTGATTTCACCATTTTTCCAAACAATACTAAACTCCTTAATGTTTCGCAGTGGATACAGCTTCATTTTTCCTTCTATACGCGTATAACTTTAGTGACTGTATAAAAAAGCTCCAGTTTTATCTAACTTATTTAAAAGTGGTGGTTTTAAACCCTGTTTTGGCAGTTCACCACCTTGTTAAATACTAGGATTCCCAGGCTTTTCAAGGAAGTTTCAACAATATATTTTCAAAAATGTACCTTTAACCTGTATTAACCTTCCAAAAAGTTGCACTTTTGATACGTTAGTCCATAAAATGTTTTTCCAAAAGTCTTTGGGGTTTCTTCAAGTTGTTTTTAGGAAATAGGAGTTGAGCTTTAGCTTTGTTTTTTGGTCAGATTCAGGAGTGATTTTCAGTATTTATGCCATCTCCAGGTCTCCTTCTTATTGCATCGGGTTCTTTCGTGACCTTTTGGATGAATAGTCAATGCGTGGGTTCACCGCTCTTCCACGTTTTCTCCATTTGTGCTTAATGTCTGAATTATGCTCATAACTTGAGAATAATCATATTATTTACAAATTGCAAGGCATTTCCGTACCACAACATCATATAACGTAATGTTGAAAACTGTGATGAACAACGTTTTGTTTTCCTGCCTACACCTTCACAAAGGTTTGTTGAGTAAATACTAAAATTTTCTGTCCACCCACTGCTTGCCTTGAAGCAAAATAGAGGTTCAAGGTGTTTGGTTTTGTGTTGCTGTGCGAAGATGATTCGAATTCATTTATCACAAAGAGACAATACAGGTAATCTGGAGCTGAACAGGTGAGTGCAGCTATTGGTAAAAATCCACTAATGTATGGAAGTACATTTTTGCCACTTGAAGAAAAACAAAAGCCGCCGGGTATGCTGCTATAGCTAATAATAAGATTGTCATTTTGACTTCAAAAAGGATAAATATGTCACTAGCTCAAGTTTATGAGATTAAAAGCCATAATTTAAACTTTGTAAAATTACTTGAACTTTATATGCCGACCTGCCCAAAATGTACCCTGAGGGATCAACATCAGCCTCCTTAATTGTAAGTGAAAAGTAAACTTTTCTTTAGACTACAACTTTGTATCTCATGTTTATAACATCAGAAGTCCGAATTTAGAGTGTCAAAGGAGTCACAATCCTGACTTTAAAAGTCCTAATTATGATGCATGAGAACCAGCTTTTGAAAAATTACAGGATCTTCAATCATATTTTCAACTTTCAAAGTTCCCAGTGTGACCGAAAACATTGTGTTTTAATGCTGGGTTTGTTTGGCATGAATGAGCTTCCATACAGGGTACAATAAGGCACATCACAAGCGGTCTGTAAATATACTTTAGATCCGGGAGGGTCGTTTTTGTTGCTCATAGCCACAGTAAGATGACGGCGACGGCAGGTTGAAGCGGTGAGAAGAACCGAGCCGGTGCTGCCGCCGGGACGGAGGGACACGGACCCAACAGAAGCAGCGCGGGACGGGGACGGGGACGGCGCACCTTCCGCTGAGCGCAGATAACTTCTCTGAATAAACTGCTGAACTCCGTTCATGACAAGAACTGCCGAGAAGTAGTTCTCTAAAGTAGGTACTGAAACCGCGAGGTAAGCAAATACAGTCAAACTGTGTATAGGTTTACAGCAGCTCTAAATTTGGGAAGATGAATACAAATTTATTTAAATAAGTTTTTTTTTAAATCCTTTCGTTAACACCGCAGCTTTAACTTCACATTTTAATCACGTGTATTTATACCAACTCATTTGGTTTCCACCTGCAGAGCAATGCACCTCCTGCAGCGGATGTGGTCCCGCCTGCTGATCAGCCATCCTACCCATTAGCTCCGCGGGTTCAGGTCCAGTACCAGTTCACCCAGTCCAGAGGAGGAGAGCTGCTGGGAGCCATCAGTTAAATAACAAACACACTTAAGGTAGGAATTTATTGTTATTAAAATGAATGAATAGATAATATCTTTAAAAAATGTTTCTTTACCACTATAATGTAATAGTAGGACGATTTATTTTTCTACTTGGGCAAAACTCTGGAGGATTACTTATTATTTTTTAATTATATTAATCCCTCTCAAAAATTCCCCCAATGTTGAATTTCTAAAAAAAAAAAAAAACATTAAAATGCTAAATATTTACGATGAAATGACAAAATATAAACCTTCAAGAACCACAGCAGAAGGACACAGAACAAATGTGCTCATCTTAAAAAAGCAAAAGGACGTGTTTTGCATAGCTTCATTTGTTTACAGATCACTAAGTTTAGGCAAAGTACAGCGTCCTAGTCAAATCTCACAGATCACGAGGTGTCACATATGAGCTTTAGTGGATATAACTGGATTTCCAGGAAACACTGAGCGGCACTTTTCAGACAAGACCAAGCATCTAATGATGAGCAAAGAGGGGAATTTCATGGGGAATTTCAAATTTTCAGTTTAAAAAAAAAAATCCAGTGTTTTTGACAAGAACATTGTGTTTCTTTATCTTTATTAATTTATTTTGCCCCCATTTTCTCTTAATTTACAGTTCTGTTAATGACTGTAATTAATTGCTCACTTAAAGACATTAAAATGAAGAAGTACTGTGAGATTTTTCCCCTTAAGACACGTTGCTAAAGGCATCAAACCCTTACCCCAGAACCAGAGTAACAAGTATTTGAGTAAGGATTTTGCCATTTTTCCTCATTCTTCCCTCCAGGTTATCTTGATTTATGGCTTCACCTCCACTTCCTCAAATTCTGCTGAAGCCATTTTCACTTCATGTTCAGGCAGAGACTTAAAGTAAATGCTGCCAGTTGCTACTTTCATTTAAACCCTTCTGCTTTAAAATTGTATTATTAGGAGTCTGATGTAATATTCTAATATTAGATGTTGTGTTATAAGAGAAATAAAGGTGTGAAAACATCAATCAGTGTTTAAAAAAAATCTAAATAATGTGTTTCACTTAGTGAATTGAGTTACTGAAATAAATACATTTTTCAACAATATTCTAATTTTTAAATGGGGGAGTGTATTATCATTCTAAGTATCATATTAAAATCTATTCAATGGGTAAACTGCTGTATTCAGTGATCCTTAAATTAACACTTTCTAAAAAAAAAAAGAAGAAAAACATCTTCAATTGAAACCAAATGATTATATTGAATCTTGTCAATAATTAACCAGTGTTTAACCATGCTAATATCAGTGGAGATAAGTAAAGAAGCGAGGCAAACCTAAACAAACAAACCACAACTTCCAAGAGGTACTAAAAATCGATTAGTACAGAGGAGAAATAAAATATTAACTGGTTTATATCTGTGGAGAGTCTGTAGAGAAAGCACACAGGAAGTGTTAGGATCCTGGGTTGTCTGGTTGGGTTTAGCTTATTTCTGCGTTCCCCCTTTAATTTAGACCAGTTATGTCTTTGTTTCACTTTAGTTCAGTCCTTTCTTGGTCATTATGGTTTCATTAATTTGTGTTACTTTCTCAGTTTGGTTAGATCAATCTTGTGCCTGGCTTCCTGATCTTCTTAGTGATTCTCGTTATGTCTGTTTATGTCTATTTTTTTGTTTAAATTTATTCTTTGTTAGTCTAGTTCTTCTTCTTCTTTTCTTTTATGGTGGGCCGCAAGCCATTTTCAGCTGCATACCAGCACCTACTGTACATGAGTGTGTAGCAGCACTACTTTACAGCTATTAAATTGTATTGTTAGATTTCTATTAGTCTAGTTTTATGTTAGATTTATGTCCTGTTTCCCTGCGTACTCTCTCTCTCCCTCCCTCTCCTCAGTCTGACCTCTGCTCTCCCCTGATTATCTAATCAACCCAGATCTTTTGTTCTGCCTTCAACCTCCCCAGTTTTTAAGCACCTTAATCTTAATCACTCCTCGTCGGTAACTCCTCATAATCCCTCACCCGATTGTTCTTTGAGTTATTTATCTTTTGCCCTGACTCCTGTGGTATATTTGGTGGCTGTCATAATACTGTATTCATCTTTACAGCAAATATCTTACAATGCGTTCCCTATTTTTACTATGGAGTTTTATAACCATTTGCTGTCATTTAGATCATTATCATGGTGATTTTTTTTCCATTTTGATTGTTATTGATTTGAGAGGACCATCAGTCC
This sequence comes from Xiphophorus couchianus, assembly GCF_001444195.1. Taxonomy (NCBI): domain Eukaryota; kingdom Metazoa; phylum Chordata; class Actinopteri; order Cyprinodontiformes; family Poeciliidae; genus Xiphophorus; species Xiphophorus couchianus. The sequence continues at coordinate 23,941,973 of NC_040229.1, forward strand.
TGAAAAACAACTGTAATTACATGTAAATGTCAAATGACGATGAAGAACTTTGAACCTTTATACACAGCCAAATATTGTAAAATCACATCAGGTGTCAGTCACACTCTGACCAGCAGATGGCAGCAAAATGCTCCTAATAAAATCCTAAGTGTTTCTTTAATATTACATTCATCCGCAGCTGCCTGGGGTGAATTAAGACATAAAGATTTATAATGAAGGCCAAAACTATCAGCAGGCAGATCAGGGATGAAGCTTAGAAAAGTTTAAAGTAGTCTATCTTTAAGAAATATAACCAATGACGAGGCGATATATTGATATTTGTTTAAAATAGATATTGATTTATTCCATATGGGATTAACTGACAGTATTTCCAATATTGGATATAAAACTTCATTAAATTTGTTACCAACTTCTTTTTTCCTGCTTGGAGCTTTGTTTTTCCTACTGCTTCTGAATGCATCCCTAACTCATTCTTCACCTGGTGCAACACCTTATTTCTGTCTGAGTCTCTGAGTACGAGCTGACAGGAGGGAGTGTCTTATTTCAACCGGATCTAGAAGTTCTCCCCAAGCTGGAAGAATAACCATTCAGAGGAAACATGTACATGCTTTATTATAAACACAGGGGGAACATTTATTGCAAAATATTCCAAAAGCAACACTTTAAAGCTCAAGCTTTGTAGCTTGTTTCTCTCTTAAGGCACTTCCTAGAGGTTGATAAAGAGCAGGAGCTCTCTGTAATTTTTGTCAGAAGCCATCATATTTGATTTTTAAGAACAGTACCAATATCTCTCTTTTTTCTGTTTGCCTTTTTCCCTGCAGAAAAGTCGTCTCAAACCTGTGGAAGTCGATCAGCTTCAGCGTGAATCAGTTGAATTCGTCTCCAAAGACTGAATAACAATGCTGATGTTCTCCTGCACTGGAAGCTGACAACGACCTCCAGACATGAGACCAAGAGTGAACTTCAACTCTCTGATTTTCCTGGTGCTCCTGCAAGGGGCAGGAGTGGTGATGTTCTGCAACTGGTACTACGAACTCAGCCCTTGTGACTCCCCTCCTGCTGACCCCAAAGTTCACGTTTTGCTGCTGTCGTCGTGGCGATCGGGCTTATCCTTCCTGGGTCAGGTGTTTAGCCAGCACCCGTCTGTTTTCTATCTCATGGAGCCCGCGTGGCACGTGTGGAGCACAATGAGGACTTATGGTGCGAAGACTCTCCGGATGGCTGTGAGGGATCTAATGCGGAGCGTGTTCCAGTGTGACTTCTCAGTGATGGACTCCTACATGTCAGAAAATCGCAACACCTCCTCCTTCTTTATGTGGTATCAGAGTCGGGCACTGTGCTCGCCGCCAGTCTGTTCCCTCACACCATTTGGTCAGATAAGCAACGTGAAAGAGTGCAAAAGGAATGCCATGGTCTAGATTTTGAGAAGGCGACAAATTCCTGCCAAGTTTACAGCCATGTGGTGTTAAAAGAAACTAGATTTTTTGAGCTGGAATCCCTTTATCCTCTCTTTCAAGACCCCAATCTTGACCTACGCATTGTTCATCTTATCCGAGATCCTCGGGCTGTGTACAGGTCCAGAGAGGAGTCAGCTTTATCCTTTGAGATGGACGACGCCATCATCTTGGAGCACAGAGATGTACCAGAAGCCGAGGAGCAGTTTCAAGTCATGAAGAAAATCTCCCAGAGTCACATCCGGATCAACAAAACAGCCACCCAGGACCCTCCTGCATTCGTCAAGGGTCGCTACAAGCTGGTTCGCTACGAAGATGTGACACGCCACCCGCTTCAGGAGATCAGTGATATTTATGACTTTGTAGGTTTAAAGATGACCAAAGAGATGGAGGACTGGATAGTTACGATGACCCACGGAAAGGGGAAAGGCAACCTGAAAAATGCTTTCGAGGTTATCCCCAGAAACGCTGCCCAAGTGTCCCAGGCTTGGCGCAGCACGCTGCCGTTCAACAAGGTCAAACGCATTCAGGAGGTGTGTAAAGAGGCCATGTCAATGCTTCGCTACAAGGCAGTTAACAGTGAAGAAGAGTTGAAGAGACTTGACATGGATCTGTACATGCCGGAAGGACCGAAAGACTTTGCTTGGGCATCGGGTAAATTACGGAGCCATTAAAACATTCAAGGTTTAATGAATGAAGCACTTTTCTGTGCTCTGTATTTCACTGGATGGGCTGACTAAATTATTCAGTTGTCTTCTGCTGTGGATTAAAGCATTTATATTATAATGTGCAATTCTCAGGAAGTATTATTATTATTGTTTTTATTGTTATTATTATTATTTGCTTGTTTTATCTGAATCAAAATAGAGCAAATTGTCTTTAGAAGCTCTTCAGATTGTAATCGTACACATTTAAAAGCAGGACTTGTTAAAACAGTCGCTCAACTATGAGATGCAAATGTTTTTCCAAAGACACGGATAATTCGGTCCTAAAGCGAGGCTACTTTGAATGAACAAATTCTTGAATTGTTGTTTGTGAGTATATGAATTTAGGTTATTAGTAATTTAACTTTCCTTTTGTTTGTTTTGCTTTTTACTTAAATGAACCAGTAACAGATGGCAGATGATAGAACCTTCATGCAGTCTGTAGACGTATTAAATAAAATGTATTTTAATTTAATTTAACTGTATTCTTTATAACCAGAGCAGACAGGATCTTCTTGTTTCGACACTGAACTTACTTCGCTGTGAACAAAATGTGTCTCTGATGCTTCAGTGGCTATATGTCACTTAACAGACTTAATCGGCACTAAACATGTTTTTGCTTTTATTTGAGATTTTACGTTTTGCATCTCGCCCACCGTTTTTCAGATTTTTGGTGTTTTTACTGTTTTGATTGAGTTTTTGTCTATTTTAGTTATCTTTAGGCATCTGTCTTTCAGTGTATTTTTCTTTGATCCCTTTGACTTTTTTTTTAAAATCACATGGCAACATTTTTAAACAGGGTTTGGCAAACGTAATGGAATCCATTAAAAATCGTAGATGTTCATCTTTGTTGGAAAAGCCTGGGGATTCTGTAATGCTTATTCCACATTGTGCCTGGATGTGTTTGCTTAAAATACAATGAAGATCCAAAGCTCAGTTTTGTGTATTCCTTTCATTTTGTTTCCCTATTTTCTCCATCGGAGCTGTGATTTTATAATCATGTTATCCTGTTTTTATTTAAGTTTGTAAGACGAGTCAGTGGAAAAACGGCAAAATGAGCCTGTTAAGTTTTAATGTGTAGCTTTTTTCCCCCTCTTTCCATTAGGCCTTCTTATAACTTCTCTATTTCCTCTTTGATTTTCCACTTTAAGATGGTTATCATGACTGTGGGGTGCATTTACACATTTCAGTCTTTTGGTCTTTCATACTTCACAACTGAGTGATCTAGAAAATTAAGTTTCAACCTGAGACACAACGCCAACTCTTCAAACAGGTATTTCGTGCATTCGTGCACGAAATACCTGAATAGACCTGATTAGCCAAAGGCAGAGAATATTCTCTTTCTTAATCTAATGCTATGTTTAACATAGGAACATATTTAACGCCTTTTCTCATCACGCCAGCACATACCAACATTCAAGGTCCTCTTTTAGCTGAGGTTGTTGAAGGATTGTTCTCCATAACAGTGACTTTGTGTGGAATAAAAAAACCAAAATGTGATTTGGGGTTATATTCAAACACAGCATTGGATAGATACCATCTGTCTAAGGAGAGAACGAACGCCTGCTTATAAAGATTCAGATTTCATGGGAGAATTAGCCAACACGATATCTTTGAATCGCCATCTGGGGGAGTTGCATCTGAACTCACGACACATTAAACATTAAAGCAGATGAGCTACAGAAGCAAAAAAAAACAGAGTGTCCATCCTGTTAGTTAAAAACAATCAGATGAGGCTATAATTGTCGCAGATCAACTAAAAAAAACATTTATTTTGGTATTATTGTGACAGATAATTTGATTTGCCCTGGTTTGACAGATGCACCATCTCACAAAACTCTCAAACTGGTTTCCTGGAGATGATAATGTGTTTATTGTCTGGTTTATCCCCTGGTCTCCATAGTCACTGGATTTCAGTTCAGCAGAACATCTTTGGGACGGTGGACCGAGGGATTCACATCAAGTGTCGATTCTGCAGGAACTGCATGATGGACCAAAATCCCCGAGGAATGTTTCCTTGTTGAATCTGGACATTAAAAAAAAAAAAATCTAAGCAGTTCTGAAGGCCAAAGAGGTTTAACAAGATGTTGTCAAAGTTCGCTTAATAAACTGACTGGTGCATTATTTTACTGGTGCATTATTTTTTCTCATTTTAAGAAATATGAATTTTCTACATTTGCCAGGAAGTGTACACTCCTCTAATCATCCAGATGCCTACATACATCCTTACACAGCATGGTGCTGTGTGAGGATGGAGCTACCTACAGTTTCTCTGACGTCACTTACCTGCAAATTACCAGTAATGGTCTTTGCAGTGTGTGAGTGCCCCCTAGTGGTTAAGTAGTTATTAGCTGACTGATGAGAAAAGAGGCTGGAAGTCCCTGTTGTCGAAGTCACTCCAAACTCGGCATGCTGAAGTGAGTAAAACCTCATCAGTGCAGACAGCGTCTGCTTAGAGCGACGACAGATTAAGTAATATTATCCGGTTAATACGGAATCATTTAAGCTGTTGCGGAAATGTTACTACGGTATGTCTTGACATAGTAGACATTTAAAAGTAAAACTCTGTCCTAGCCTAGCTGGTGATTACATATGTGCTGCAGTATCACTTGTAGAAAGGTTGTTCTTATTCCATTAAAGCTGCATATTATTATTGAATACCACAGGAATGCAACGCAGAAGCCCAGCAGTGTGACGCTCACAAATACCAAACTTACTGAATATTACAGTGTATTGAATTCACAATTTACTGAAAGTAAAGTGTTCTGTAAATAAAGTAGAAGTAGATCTTTACGTCGTGAAAAAAGGATTAGGAAACGTTTGTTCCTTCTTGATTTTTGTGTGATATTTATTTTGATTTTTTGTTGGATTTTTATTTTTTATTTTTATGATTTCTCCTCAATTCTTTTTACTTTACTCTGTAAAATACCAGAATTTTCATATAAATTTATACTTTTGTCTGTTTGATTGAAACATTTTCACCAATTAAATTAGATGTTTTTACCTGGCACAGTAAAAACAGAAGCTTTTATACCAAACACTTTTTTTACTTTTACTTGTGTGAACTTTATGTGGAATACTGATACGCCTGCTTTGCTACTGTGGCTGTGATATTGTTGAGAAATTTAAAGATTAAATATGAAAATTAAACTTAAACTGAATCGATGACTGGCCTGAAAGCAGGGTGACCTACAAGGCGGTCTTTTCAACTGAAGGATCAAATGCCACAGATAAGGATTTAATCTGTACTTTATCCTGTCTGCTTGTTCATTTACTTTGCAGCTCCTTTGTGTGCATGTGATTATGAGACTATAAGTCTCACATCCTGCTGGCAGCACTTTCCCACCACTTTCCCAGCAGCCTCTCCCAGTTAAACCAGTGTGACCGAAGACATCAGAGGTAGGAATTTGTTCTCATTATGACACTTTTTTTTATTTCTTCTTTACTAAATGAGGGGGTTTTATTTTGTTTATTTAACAGTTATTTAACCAGGTGAGTTATGAAGAACAAATCCTTATTTGCATTAATGACCTTCTGTGGAGGTCGTTAATGCAAACATGTACGAAGATCAAGCAGCTCACTTTTACACTGAGCAACACATTTCAATTTAATACTAACTAAAAGTGATCATACTTGTAGTGAGTGGAAGATATTTCACCATAGTTAGCAAGAAGATTAAAAAACATCTCTAAACAGTTTGAATCTTGTAGCAGGAGATCCAGTTTTAATCAAATATTTCCAACTACAGCTCTTAAAAGTTTGTGCAGCTTTTAACATTTTAAAGTGTACACCACTGTTTTTATTTTGTCTGGTTTCCTGCTCTCTCGTCCTTACTGATAGCACTGACTGCTAAAGTTATTCCATATATCCACTTTTTATAATTTTATAGCTTTTATAAGTTTGTAATTTTTTACAACTACTCTTATATTGGCAACATCATAACTGGACTACTACAAAGGACCGTGGGATTCTCCTCTTTTTGACTTTTACTTTTTACTTTTATATTCACTCAAGATGCCTGTGGACGATGTCGGCAACATTATACAAAGATGTACAGTACAGACCAAAAGTTTGGACACACCTTCTAATTAAAATGGGTTTTCTTTATCTTCATGACTATTTATAAGGCAAGAAATCCCACTTATTAACCTGACAGGGCAGGTTGACCTATGAAGTGAAAACCATTCCAGGTGACGACCTCTTGAAGCTCATCAAGACAATGCAGAGTGTGCAAAGCAGTAATCACAGCAAAAGGTTGCTACTTTGAAGAAACTAGAATATACGGGGTATTTTCAGTTGTTTTACACTTTTTTGTTTGGTGCATATTTCCACGTGTTATTCATAGTTTGATGCCTTCAGTGTGAATCTACAATGTCAATAGTCATGAAAATAAAGGAAACTCATTGAATTAAAAGGTGTGTCCAAACTTTTGGTCTGTACTGTATATCGGTAGAATTAAAGATTAATGATCTGCAGAGCTCCTCCATGGGCTGCCACCTTATCGAGGTGGAGGGGTTTGAGTGCCCCAATGATCCTAGGAGGTATGCTGTCTGGGGCTTCATGCCCCTGGTAGGGTCACCCAAGGCAGACAGGTCCTAGGTGAGGGACCAGACAAAGTGCAGCCCGAAGACCCCAATGATGAAGGAAAACCTTGGACTTGGTGTTCCCTCGCCCGGACGCGGGTCACCGGGGCCCCACTCTGGAGCCAGGCCTGGAGGGGGGGCACGATGGCGAGCGTCTGGTGGCCGGGCTTTTACCCATGGAGCCCGGCCGGGCTCAGCCCGAAGAGGAAACATGGGCCCCCCCTCCCATGGGCCCACCACCCGTGGGAGGGGCCAAAGGGGTCGGGTGCACTGTGTGATGGGTGGCGGCCAAGGGAGGGGACCCTGGCGGTCCGATCCTCGGTTGCAGAAACTGGCTCTTGGGACGTGGAATGTCACCTCTCTGGTGGGGAAGGAGCCGGAGCTAGTGCGTGAGGTCGAGAGGTTCCGGCTAGAAATAGTCGGTCTCACCTCGACGCATGGCTCTGGTTCTGGAACCAGTCTCCTTGAGAGGGGCTGGACATACTTCCACTCTGGAGTTGCCCAGGGAGAGAGACGTCGGGCAGGAGTGGGCATACTTGTTGCTCCCCATCTCGGCGCCTGTACGTTGGGGTTTACCCCGGTGAACGAGAGGGTAGGATCCCTCCGCCTACGGGTGGGGGGACGGGTTCTGACTGTCGTTTGTGCTTACGGGCCGAACGACAGTTCAGATTACCCACCCTTTTTGGAGTCCTTAGAGGGGGTACTGGAGAGTGCTCCTCCTGGGGACTCCCTTGTTCTGCTGGGGGACTTCAACGCTCACGTGGGCAACGACAGTGAGACCTGGAGGGGCGTGGTTGGGAGGAACGGCCCACCCGACCTGAACTCGAGCGGTGTTCTGTTGCTGGACTTCTGTGCTCGCCATGGATTGTCCATAACGAACACCATGTTCAAGCATAAGGGTGTCCATATGTGCACTTGGCACCAGGACACCCTAGGCCGCAGTTCGATGATCGACTTTGTCATCGTTTCATCGGATCTGCGGCCGTATGTCTTGGACACTCGGGTGAAGAGAGGTGCGGAGCTGTCCACTGACCACTACCTGGTGGTGAGTTGGCTCCGGTGGCGGGGGCGAAAGCCGGTCAGACCTGGCAGGCCCAAACGTGTTGTGAGGGTCTGCTGGGAACGTCTGGCGGAATCCCCTGTGAGACGGAGCTTTAACTCCCATCTCCGGCAAAACTTCGAACACGTCCCGGGGGAGGTGGGGGACATGGAGTCTGAGTGGACCGTGTTCCGTGCCTCCATTGTCGAGGCGGCCGATCGGAGCTGTGGCCGCAAGGTTGTCGGTGCCTGTCGCGGCGGCAACCCTCGAACCCGTTGGTGGACACCTTCGGTGAGGGATGCCGTCAGGCTGAAGAAGGAGTCCTATCGAGCCTTTTTGGCCTGTGGGACTCTGGAAGCAGCTGATGGGTACCGGCGGGCGAAGCGGCATGCGGCTTGGGCGGTTGCTGAGGCAAAAACTCGGGTGTGGGAGGAGTTTGGAGAGGCCATGGAGAAAGACTTCCGCACGGCTTCGAGGCGATTCTGGTCCACCATCCGGCGTCTCAGGGGGGGGAAGCGGTGCAGCACCAACACTGTTTATAGTGGGGATGGTGTGCTGCTGACCTCTACTCGGGACGTTGTGGGCCGGTGGGCAGAGTACTTCGAAGACCTCCTCAATCCCACCAACATGCCTTCCACTGAGGAAGCGGAGCCTGGGGACTCTGGGTTGGGCTCTCCAATCTCTGGGGGCGAGGTCGCCGAGGTGGTTAAAAAGCTCCTCGGTGGCAAGGCCCCGGGGGTGGATGAGATCCGCCCGGAGTTCCTTAAGGCTCTGGATGTTGTAGGGTTGTGTTGGTTGACGCGACTCTGCAATATCGCATGGACATCGGGGGCAGTTCCCCTGGATTGGCAGACTGGGGTGGTGGTCCCCCTGTTCAAAAAGGGGGACCGGAGGGTGTGCTCCAATTATAGAGGGGTCACACTCTTAAGCCTCCCTGGCAAGGTCTATTCAGGGGTCCTGGAGAGGAGGGTCCGTCGGATAGTCGAACCTCGGATTCAGGAAGAGCAGTGTGGTTTTCGTCCTGGTCGTGGAACACTGGACCAGCTCTACACCCTCAGCAGGGTCCTGGAGGGTGCATGGGAGTTCGCCCAACCAGTCTACATGTGTTTTGTGGACTTGGAGAAGGCGTTCGACCGTGTCCCTCGGGGAGCCCTGTGGGGGGTTCTCCGGGAGTATGGGGTACCGGGCCCTTTGATACGGGCTGTCAGGTCCCTGTATGACCGGTGTCAGAGTCTGGTCCGCATTGCCGGCAGTAAGTCAGGCTCGTTTCCGGTGAGAGTTGGACTCCGCCAGGGCTGCCCTTTGTCACCGATTCTGTTCATCACTTTCATGGACAGAATTTCTAGGCGCAGCCAAGGTGTTGAGGGGATCCGATTTGGTGGCCTCAGGATCTCATCTCTGCTTTTCGCAGACGATGTGGTCCTTTTGGCTTCATCAGATCGTGATCTGCAGCTCTCGCTGGATCGGTTCGCAGCCGAGTGTGAAGCGGCCGGGATGGGGATCAGTGCCTCCAAATCCGAGGCCATGGTCTTGAGCCGGAAAAGGGTAGAGTGCCTTCTCCGGGTCAGCGGGGGTGTCCTGCCCCAAGTGGAGGAGTTTAAGTATCTCGGGATCTTGTTCACGAATGGGGGAAGAAGGGAGCGGGAGATCGACAGGCGGATTGGCGCAGCGTCTGCTGTCAAGCGGGCGCTGTACCGGTCCGTCGTGGTGAAGAGAGAGCTGAGCCAAAAAGCGAAGCTCTCGATTTACCGGTCGATCTACGTTCCCACCCTCATCTATAGTCATGAGCTTTGGGTCATGACCGAAAGAACGAGATCGCGGATACAAGCGGCCGAAATGGGTTTTCTCCGTAGGGTGGCTGGGCTCTCCCTTAGAGATAGGGTGAGAAGCTCAGTCATCCGGGAGGGACTCAGAGTAGAGCCGCTGCTCCTTCACATCGAGAGGAGCCAGTTGAGGTGGCTTGGGCATCTGGTCAGGATGCCTCCTGGACGCCTCCCTGGTGAGGTGTTCCGGGCACGTCCCACCGGGAGGAGGCCCCGGGGAAGACCCAGGACACGCTGGAGGGACTATGTCTCTCGGCTGGCCTGGGAACGCCTCGGGATTCCCCCGGAGGAGCTGGAAGAAGTGGCTGGGGAGAGGGAAGTCTGGGCCTCCCTTCTGAAGCTGCTACCCCCGCGACCCGACCTCGGATAAGCGGAAGAAGATGGATGGATGGATGGATGGATGGATGATCTGCAGAGGAATTTCAAGGCTCAAGACAACAACCAGCTCAGAACATCGCGTAGGTTTGAGTCAATAGAAAGGCAGATTCAGGAACTGGAAGTGAACGTCGCATTAAACAATCTTTGTGGCAACACAAGTCTTCCTATGAACAACAAAGAGACTTCTTGCCCTGCACCATGCAGCCCACCCTGGAATGATCTGGGAGCCAAACCAAAACACACTGTGGATCTGACGAAACGACCAACGGCAATGACCCCTCACCTGGATGAATCAGAGTGGCCAGCTCTGAGCTGGAACCCACATCCAACTACAACACCTGCTGCTCCGAAGGAAAATAAACGAGGAGAAACTTTTTCACCAGCCCCGTTTCGCAGGACCAAACGACCAGCCCGAGCCAAAACACGTTCCGACACCGTGGGGATCTCACTAAAAAACAGATTTGCTGCACTTCAACAAGAACCCGTGAGGGAAACCTCACCTTCAGACATCGGCCCCAGGTATGAGGCAAGACTGGCACATTCACCTCCCCAAAACGAACAATAAGAAGCCACAAATAAGCCAAAAGTACTTATTGTCGGAGATGAGACAGTAAATGGAATCAGCGGTTCTTGCAATACCAGGAAAACCAGAGTCATGTCCTTTCCCAAATACAGTCATACACTGATATAACAGACAAAATGCTCTCTCTAACCACAGATCAGCCAAATATTGAAACTCTACTTGTGTAAAACAACAATTGGAGATTCTGAAAAAAGACTTCACCATACTTCTGAACACTAAAGCTAAAGCTTTTTGTAGTGGCCCTGTCTCAGCAGCTGGATGGGTTGACCTGAAATACTCTCAACTGCTTTCTATAAACAAATGGCTGGTAAAAGCATGTCCTGCCAGCACAGTGACCTTCATCAATATCCACAGTATCTTATCTCTACGTTTCCACCTCTTCAGGCCTGACGGACGGGATAAAGCTATTCTCTGCAAACTTATTTAATTTCATCAACGGGAGCAACAGAACAACCGGCTGAAGGACGCCTGATTAGGATGGGACCCACCGCCTATCAGGAACAAGCTGTTCCTAAACAATAAAACATCAACTGGGAAAGGAGCGACTGCTCTCCCCCCTCCTCCCTGCTCTGGACCTATTGGATCAGAGGCCTCATCTCATCCAGGCCAGGACGTCTCCACACCCCCACACACTCCTTCAGCGCCCAATTTGAGGCCTTCAAAGGCCTCATCTCATCAAGGCGAGGATAGCTCATCAGAAATCTCGTCACCTGAACTGGGTTTTCTTAACTTCAGTGAGAAACTGGATTGTCACTTTTCTCTGGGCACTTCTTTCCTGAGCCCCCGTACAGCATGTTTCCCAGATAAAATTCTTTTTTTCTTAGCACTCAAAAAGCAAAACTACCTGACTCCAATTACCCAGATTACCCGATTCTCCAATTGTTTCTGAAGTCTGAGATTGGGTGCCAGACATTATCTTTAAAGATACATTTACACCTGTCGTCTTCCGGAATGCGTTTGCCCCGCCAGCACTACAAAACAGGACAGTATCTATCCGGATCACTAAAAGAAAACTTACAAAGAACAGAAAAATACAAAACACAGCATCCTGAAATCAGACCCATCCCGTTACCTAGAGGAACCGCAATCTCAGGAACTATATCTCCCACCAATTCACTCAAACTGGCTCTTTTAAAAATTTGATCGTCAACACCAAAAGCCTTACTAATTAATTACTTTATCACCCAGCATAATATTGATGTTATGTTTCTAACAGAAACCTGGTTGTATCCGTACTAATTGAATCAGCACCTCAAAATTACAATATTTTTAAGTGACAATAGAAAACATAAAAAAGGGGAGGCGAGGCTTCAATATTTAAGAATATTATAAATTGTAACAAAATCTTACTGGGTCATTTTACCTCTTCTGAATATCTGGGTGTTGAGGTAAAAGGCCATATATTTTATTTACACAAATAAAATTTGCTTGCTTGCTTGATTAAAAGCAGACATACAGATGCAGGTCTAGATTTGAAGTTGTAAGCTTAAGTTTATTTCTAGCAGGGATGGAGATGGACATCTCTAGAGAGACCATCCAATAGGAAGCTCAGATGCCAATGTTAACATCGTTTGGGGCAAACGGTTGGTTCCAAAAATACTATCGCATGAACGATGCTATCATGTTCATATGGACCAAAATCTCAGGAATGCTTCAGACATATTGTTGAATAAAAGCAGTACATAATAAAGAGGCCTGTTCAGTCGAGAACTTTCCTAACAGCTACCTGAAGCTGTATTATAATATTTGCGCTTTGCAAGCAGTAAAAAAAAAAAAGGTCAAGGTTTAGCCTTGCATTATCACAAGCTTTGCTTTGTCACAATGAAAGACTGTACAAGTGACGGCTCCACCCTCACATCCTGAATCCGTCAGGATTCAGGATGTGAGGGTGGAGCCACACGTGCCACGCACGGGTGTGAACGGGTATTTTCTCTTTTCCAGACCATTTTCTGTTTATGAGCGAAAATATCAGCAAATCAGCAGTTTCTGATATTGTTCATCTGGCAACACAAGCACGACGCATTCAAAGTAATTTAAATCCTATTTTTTCTACCTCACTTTAATCTTCCGCATGTAGTTTTCATTTTGATGCCCAAATGCATGAAGTTGTCTGGAACTCATTGCAATTGAACATGTAGAATTTGTTTTAACAAGCAACTGATGAATTTCTAACTCCTATTTTTTGCAGAAGAAATACGTCTGTGCACCACAAAGGATAAAAGAAGGCTGATATGGACTTCAGACTTTGAAGCCTAAATTAGCATAAAGTTCATGATGACTCTCCGTTGCAGATTCAGCACCTTAATTCTCCTGGGCGTCCTGCAGGGGGCAGCAGTGGTGCTGTTTTATGACTGGTACACCAGGATCAGCCCCCGTCACTCTCCTCCCCCTGAAGGCCGCAAGGTTCACGTTTTGCTGCTGTCGTCATGGAGATCTGGTTCGTCCTTCCTGGGTCAGGTGTTCAGTCAGCACCCGTCTGTTTTCTACCTCATGGAGCCCGCGTGGCACGTGTGGACTACAAATCATAAATCCGGTGCAAAGAGTCTCCGAGTGCCTGTGAGAGAAATGCTGTGGGGTTTATACAAGTGCGACTTCTCACTGATCAGAGACTACCTGCCAGGAAACCCTCATCTGTCCTCCCTTTTCATGTGGACCCGGAGTCAGGCGCTGTGCTCGCCGCCGGCCTGTCCCGTCAGATCAGCCAATGAGAGTCAGTGCAACCAAGAGTGTCACTCTGCAAGCCTGGACAAAGCGCAGGACGCCTGCGCTACATACACTCATGTGGTTTTAAAAGAAACTCGCTTCTTTGAGATGGAGTCCCTTCATCCTCTTCTGCAGGACCCCAACCTGGACCTCCGAGTGGTTCATCTGGTCCGGGACCCTCGGGCGGTGCTGCGGTCCAGGGAGGAGTCGGCCTACCTTCTCGACAGAGACAGCGTTATAGTTCTGGAGCACAGAAACGTGTCTGCGGCCGACAGGCAATATGAAGTCATACGAGAAATCTGCCGCAGTCACCTGGACATTTATGAGAGGGGGGTCTTCGGTCCGCCTCCGTTTCTGGAGGGTCGCTACAAACTGGTTCGCTACGAAGACGTGGCACGAAACCCACTAACAGAGTTGAATAGTATTTATGAGTTTGCAGGCTTAAAGATGACCTCTGAGGTGGAGGAATGGATCCAAAAGATGACGCATGGACGGGGGAAAGGCGGCGGGAACGTAGCTTTTAAAATCACCTCCAGGAACGCAGCTGAAGTGTCACAGGCTTGGCGCACCGTGCTGCAGCACAGCAAGGTCCAGCGCATTCAGAAGCTGTGCAAAGGCGCCATGTTGCTGCTCGGCTATAGGACGGTGGACAGCGAACAAGAACAGAAGAGACTCGATATCGACCTGTTAGACCCTGGGCATCCATAAAGAGTTCAGCTTCCAAGTTAGACCAAAAAAAGTAGCGGTGCAGCGATTTATTGGCCAGCCGATTTATTGGTGCCGATTCCCTTAATTTTGCATGTTTGGATTATTGGTTTTCTAATTAATTATATCCGTGTAGAAATATAAATCACATTATAAACAAAAATAGTGAAGTCAAGAAGACTAACAACTTACTTGCAGCTTTGGTTTCTATCCTGCTTTGAACCGGGACGCACAATGGCTTCAAATTGATATTTTAAATACAGCAGCTGCTCTGCGTGGAAATTGGTAATTAGATAATTTACATTCTGGCGCCACCTGCTGGTAAAATTAGTTTTCCAAAGTGAGACCCTAGAGCTGCTTTGCATGCTTAGTTTGTAGGTGTGCAGGTAAAAAGAAATGTACAATTTGTTTCTGTATTTCTTTTATTTATTTATATTCTTTTGGACCCTCATGATGATTTTGGCCCAAGTGACAAAAAGTTTGGAAACCAGAGCCACATACAAATCCACAATTATTGTAATGATGTTTAATAACAAGTATGGTAAAAATAATAATCACAACTAGCTACTATTACAGTAGCACCTGTGAGTGAAGAATGGCCAAAAATGACTAATAATGATGTTTTAAAAACATCATGTTATTAGTAACTTGATGTTTGACATTATGAACAAAATATGTCTTAAAAAATATCCATCAAAAATAAATCTACCAATGATTTACCAAAAACAAAAACAGATCTTTGGTGCTCAATTATTTATTATTTTTGGTGAAGGGTTTCTATGGGGGTTTTAAAAGGATAACATTCAAAACCTCTATTTTTCCTTAAAAAGTTTTAAATATATAAAACATTTTTCCATAATGGTCCCAAATTACCTTTAGGTACAGTATAAATTTGTGATTTTGTTCTTTATTGTGCCTTTTGTTGACTATTTTTCTTGGATTTCTATTTTATTATTTGCTTATTAATTCACTCAGTGGTTTCATTGGTTTTCCTGTAAGTAGATCTGTACGTCCTGGACTTTGACCCTCCTCTGTGAATCCCTAAAATAATGCTGACTTTGAAATAAGGAAGTAAAATCAAAATGTTCTTTTCCACTTATTAATTCAATTATTTAGTTATTTATGTTGAATAATTTAGATTTAGGTAAATTTTATGCCCTTGATACAGTTTTCACCCCAGTAAAACCACATTAAATGTTGTATTGTTGGAGGTTTAGCTGTCATACAACTTATGACACTCAACTCTGTGCAGCTGAAAGCCTAAGAAAAGGTTTAATCCTAATTCTGTAAAGTCCTGACAGGTTGTAAATTCTGGGTAAATTTTTACTTGCCGTATTGTTTCCTGTTAGGTTTTACATATTTATTTCAAACCAAATGTTGCAATCTGCGTCCCTCTGACTTCTTATTCAGCCTTTGACTCCAAACTCAACATGCATATTTTGAATGCACTGGTACAGCAATTTGTTTTCTATTTTAATATCCGTTTTCATTTCCTTATGCTGAAATCATGTCAATACCTTTTCTTCCCTTTGAAGATACTTTTCAGGTGCTGTATAATTTATGGTGTAAATTTACTGTTTTTCAATGTGTAGGATGAAAAATAAACATTCCTTCTGAGAGCGTTTTAAAGACAAAACAGAAAATGTGATCAGATTCAATGCTGATGCTAAAATCTATTTTTTCTTTTCCTGTTTTTTTTTTTTTCTTTTCATGAAAATGACCTCAGGCATTAAAACTGGCACATAACTGGTTCATATTTCAGTAAATTTGTGAATATTCTGCCTATATGTATTGCGAGAACTAAAGTTGAAAAGAATTGGAGAAAATATGTTGGCACAAAATATTACTATGGGAACTTTGGTAGGAGCTTCTTTTTTATCCAAGAGAGACAAGTGGTTATTCACAACGTATTTTGCGGGAGCTTCTCAAGGAGCGGACTGAGGCTGTAACCCAAATTTCACATTTCTTGTGTCAAGCCACTCCTGAACCAGAGACAACATAAGAAGAGTCTTGTGTGGACAAAAGAAAAAAAGAACATGTCCAAAGCCCTTTTTCAGATGGAAGTAAATTCTGCATTTCATGTAATTCAATGTCATAAGGTCTGGAGGAAAAGTGAGAGAGAAACAGGATCCACATTGCTTGCAATCCAGTCTAAAGTTTCCGCAGTGAATGATGCGGATGTAAAAGGATCCACAACCAAATTATCCAGTGCATGAAAATGAGCATGCTTTCCAAATGTGTTTTTTCTATTTAAGACATTTGGTTTACATGATATTGCAATGAATAATAGGTTTTCAATACTTCAGTCTATTTATAAATGCATATATATTGAGTTTTCTCTTTCAAATGAGAATAACTATTGAACTTTTTCAAACGCTTCACATTTGTCGACAGGCACCTTGTATTTTTGACTTTGCTCAAGAAATAAAAACTGATCAGAATCATTGTTGCTGTTGACTTGGACATAGACACATGGACATTGACACATAGACAATTATCAGTCTATGTGACGATAAAGTCCTTCCTAGTGGCTAGACAGTTTGCGCCACCGTCCATTTGCTGCGGGTTTGCCATGACAACATAACATGCAGTACGCCTGGCTTAAATAACTCAGTCAAATGAGATGTCAGGTCATTTGACTGTGTGAAGGTTTCTAGTTGTCAGAAATGTAGCAAAAACATGATTGATGTATAAAGAACTATTGGGGCATCTGAGCAGTTTTGGTGATAATCCAAGGTTCATTTCTTCTTAGTTGACCTCCATCTGAACTCCAGCGGAACCAGCAGATCTACGTCGAGTCTCTTCTGCTCTTTTTCGCTGTCAACTGTGCGGTAGCCGAGCAGCGACATGGCCCCTTTGCACAGATCCTGAATGCGTTTGACCTTGCTGTGTTGCAGCAAGGTGCGCCACGCCTGCGACACCTCGGTGGCATTCCTAGGGGTGATCTGGAAAGCCTCTTTCTGGCTGCCTTTCCCTTTTCCGTGGGTCACCTTGTAGATCCATTCCTCCATTTGTCTAGTTATCTTCAAGCCTACAAACTTATAAATGTCGTTCATCTCCTTCAGCGGGTTGCGTGCCACGTCTTCATACCGTATCATTTTGTAGCGACCTTTCAGAAACGGAGGTGGCTTCAGGATTGCTCTTTTATTGATGCGTACGTGGCTCCTGCAGATCTCCTGCATCACTTCGTAGTTCTTCTCAGCCGCTGGTACGTTTCGGTGCTCCAGAATGATGGCGTTGTCCCTCCTCAACTTTTTGGCTGATTCCTCTCTCGACCGTATCACGGCCCGCGGGTCTCGAACGAGATGAACGATGCGGAGGTCCAGGTTTGGGTCTTGCAGAAGGGGATAAAGGGATTCCAGCTCAAAGAGTCGTACTTCTTTAATGACGAGATGAGAGTATGCACGACAGGTTTCCTCCACTTTCTTCAAGTCCTGAGCATGGCATATCTGGCGGCACTGAATCTCATTGGTGGCTGTAAGGGGACAGGCCGGAGGCGAGCACAGTGCCCGACTCTGAGTCCACATGAACACGGAGGACACGCTGCGTTTCTTTGAAAGGTAGGAACCCATCACAGAAAAGTCACACTGGTATAAATGCCGTAAGAGATTCCTCACTGCTATTCGGTGAGCTTGCGCGCCAGACGTCGGCTTTTTGGTCCAAACGTGCCAAGCGGGCTCTGAGAGGTAGAAAACGGATGGGTGCTGACTGAAAACCTGACCCAGAAAGGATGAACCCGACCGCCACGAGGACAGCAGCAAAACGTGAACTTTGGGGCCTGCGGGAGCGAAGTTGGAAGGGTCCAAGTGAATGAACCAGCTGCAAAGGAGAACCACCGCCGCCCCGTACAAGATGATCAGGGTAGTCACGGTTTGGGGGTTGAATCTGTTCTGGCGACCCATTGCTGCAACTTAATTTCAGGTCTCAGTTGATCTGAGGTCGCCGTGTTTTCTGTGAAAGAAAAAAAAGACAAAAGAAAAGCATGACAAACTGGTTCTTTTTTCTTAATGCACGTGCAGCAAATTACTCTACTTGAAAAATATGTGTTTTTGTTTAAGTTCAACACAGAGAAGCTAGAAATGGAGACGATCTCTCCTGATATTTCCATGTTTTTTTTCCCCAATGATTTATGTTTTACACATGGGTGTTCTGACAGCAGGTCACCTTAAATAACCTTACATAAAATTATCTAGTTTTAACAATATGAAAAAAGTTATAAAGTTCCAACATATAACATTATCTTACTGCCCTTATTTATAGGAGCATCAATCAATCCTACTATTAAAATTTTCACACATACTCATTATTTATATATTTGTACAAGCTGATCTTTAATATCCATTTTGATGATACTGAGAAATTAAAAGTATTTAAATAATCATTAAGACCTAATAGCTATTAGCTAACATTTTTTCAGGTGAGGAATAAATTAGGACAGTTGTTACTACTTACAAAGCCTGACATTACATTGCTATTAGCATATATAAGAAGGTTTGGACTGCAGACATTGATTGGTGCTCCTGACTGTTGAAGTGAGTGTGATCACCACGGTGAAATCCAAAACACTTGCCTGAGGCCCCCAGGAAGAAAATCAGCAGCTTCTGAGTCTGGTCTGGAGTCTGAGAAGGTCTAAAATGAATTTTAAATCCACAGTAGGAAAAACAGCAAGTGTGTCCAGGTCCAGCTCTCCAAAAGCCAAAGGACCAACAGCACGTCACTTTTGTTTTCAACTAATACCTCTATGGGAAATACATAAATTGGAGAAAATCTGCAGCTGAACGACTGAATGCGTTGCTTCAGCAGCTTTATGAAAAATGTGGCATTTCATGTCTACAACAGCTTACTGTTGTCTGACTTATTTAGAATTATGTTACCCGCCTACTCAGCAGATTTGCTTAATAAGGTGCAACATTTCAAACCTGTAAGGCCAGTTTCCTCCTGACTTCCTCCATGTATTTTACAAGTGCATTTGAATGTAATTATGTAAAATCTATTCAATTAGTGTTAATAATGTTTATATTTTGCTTGTTTTTTTCCCCATATCTCCTGTTTTTATTATTATAGCACAATATTAACAAACTAATCTCATAAATGTCAAAAGCAAAAACTCTTTACAACTCATTCTTATTGACAAAAATAAGCTGCAGTTTTATTTTTTCTTTAACTTAAAGGCGCAAACATCAATCATCTGATAAAAAAGAGTCTGATTAATTGAAAATTACATCCCGATTTGAATTTAAACAAACGCAAGAACGAGTTTTTTCTTGTTTATCTGTGTTTATATTTGATATTGTTAATCTTAATTATGGTTAAAATGTCCATGTGGGCCGCAGTTTATCAGAGCGGAGTTTAAAACAGTTTATTTTATTTATGTAGAAAAAAAGAAAAACCGGGAGATTAAAATGCCTTCCTTTAACAACTTCTTAGCAGCGGTGACGTCATCCAGAGACTCTCCACAACAGATGTTCTGTTTCTGTGCAACCCTTAAATCCTTCCTACCTTCTGGTAATGCGCATGCGCACATCGATGCTACGTCAAGTACTGCCTACTCGTGTGTTTTATTTCATCTAAGATGAAGCTTTATTTAATGTATTTTATACCTGGCTTTCATTAAGCTGATGTATTACTTCATGTTTTTACTTTACACGACAGGCAGCTTGTAAACATATTTATAAATGGCTTTAGTTTGTCGTTACTACTGTAAACAAGTTATTATTTGGACAAAATACGTTGTTTTGTGGGCTTTTTTGTCCCTATACTTTAAAATATTTTTAGTTTAATAACTCTTTATTACTAAACCTTGCTGAATAGATGTTGGTAGCGATACTGTGTGAGATTGAAGCTATGTAATATTAGTGTACATTAATCATATTCTATCATTTCAGGAACACAATGACCTGCGCAGTTCGGTGGACACATTGTGGCTGCGCTGCATCTGATAAAGTCTGTCATACAACGGATTAATGCGCAAAAAAGAGTTGCGGTGATCTGTAGTCTGTGTTTCATTTAATTCCAATGAAACCCTGTTTCCCCTGTCTGATGCTGTTTTATTCTGATACCGTTTTATTCTTACAAACGCCTCTGTATTTAAAACATTTCCAACAGGTATGATATTCTAGTAAAAGGATTAGTGCATACATCTATAGATTTTCATTTTAAACGGGTAGGATATTCAGATGAAGAAGTGATCTTCTTGTGGTTTTGTCATGTATATAGATTGTTCCAATGCTAAGCTAAGCATAACTCCTAAGCTTCCACTTCAATCCCGTCACTCAAATAATGTTATCCAATATATTTAACATTAACACAACCCGCTATAGTTTTCTGTTTGTAAATTATATATATATTCTGTTTGTACCGTAAACATGACGGTAGCAGTTTTAGTCAGAACACCTGTGTTCTCCTCCCCGGTTGGATATTGTTACACCAGAGGGCGCTGTTGCTTCTCCACAAATTACAATTAAAAAACAATAAAAATTCACAGTACAGCTAAAGAAAAAGTTGAATATTGTGAAAAAAAGTGCATTTTTAAATTACATATTTCAGAGAGTAGAATTTGTATGTCATATAAATTCATTATATAAATTAATTAATGGAGTGACATATTTCAAGATTTTATTTATCGACGTTTGGATGATTATAGATATTGAAAACAAAATTCAGTGTTTCATGAAATTAGAATATTGTTCAAAAATTCTATTATTCTCATGCTTAAAATGTGAAATTCATCATGTTAAGCTGCTCCTGAACAACAGGCAGCTTGAGAAGCATCTTATCCGGGATGAGGAGAAAAAGAACTGGACTATTTCTCGGTTCATCTTTAACATCTGAGCATTAATTTTATTTGTAAATTTGCTTAATTCAATGGCCTGTTTTGATTTGGTTTTATGTCTTATTTAACTGTTTAAAGCTCAATGGTGACAACAAACTCTAAAGCTATTTCAGAAATGTTTGGTGTTGTGTCTGGGAAAATGCCAAAGAGCTGACGAGTTAGTCGGAGATAGAGCGTCCTGTCTGTCAAACGAGGTCACTTTCTAGAAAGATAAGTCTAACGTCTCTTTAATGCTTTTACTGAGCAATTTGGTGACATGTACTTTTCAAGTTTGCTGGCATAATCGAGATTTAGATTCCAGCTCATGCCCATATTTTTGATCTGATGAAGAAAAGGATCTAACTCATTACGTTTGAAAATGTTGCAAACACAAATGTCAGTGTTATTCATTGGGAATTTAATTTTGAATTTAATTGCAATTAACTCCACCCATCATCCCTTCAGCTCTGACTAGTTGAAGGGAGTCAGAGCAGGTCCTGTTGAGTAAGAGTATCCCCACAGCATGATGGCGCCATCACCATGTTTCATGGTAGGGATGGTTGTCTCAAGGAAGTCTGCAATGACTGTCTTTCACCACAGGTGTCTTCTCTGTGCTTCCCGTGCTGTCTATACAACTTGCAGGCTCTGAATATACATGTATGTCCAAAGAATATATATTAGAAAAGGCCACTGAGGAAAATAAATTAAGTACTGGCTTAAAAGTTGCAACTTTTTCTTTAAATAAAAAAATTTATTCCAGTTTAGTTCACTGATTTTATTTTGCAATTTAGAATGCTTTTATTTGTGTAAGACGCCAAACCGGATGTAGTCGAATCCACTCGTTGCCTTGACAGCGCAGAAGATAACGCGGTGCAGCTGCGGTAGTAGACGACACATCAAGCTGTACGCAGGAGACCGGGCCAAGCAGCGCTCGGCGTCGATGTCCCCGCTGCTCACGAAGTGAAGCATGGGCTCCGCGGCATCGCAGTCATGGCCAGATCCACCAACCGAAGCGCAGAGGTCGGGGACCCCCGTGTAACCGCCCCCACGGACCGCGCGGCGGTGCGGGACCTGGCCGAGCCCCGGGAGCTGTCTCTGGAGGAGGTGCTGAAGTCCTACGAGCAGCCCATCAAGGAGGAGCAGGCATGGGCGGTGTGCTACCAGTGCTGCAGCGGGCTCAGGGTGCCCCGCCCGCCGCCCGGGAGACCCGGTCGGGTGAAGGACCCGTCCTCTATCCTCCTGCACCGGGACGGAACCGTGTCGTTAAAGGAGGAGCCGCAACCCGACGGTAGGACCGAACCCCAACTGTTCCTATCGCCCCCAAACTTGCATCCCGAATCAAAACAAACGCGGGAAATCATCATTAAACCAGGTATTCTAGTTTTTAAAATGTCGGTTATAACCTAAATATCCCTTTCCACATTCGGCAAAAATAAATAAAATTAATAATAAAAAAAAACATCCGCTTATTAGTTTGAAAACAGTTTGAGTACTGAAGTCTGCAAAGTGTACTAATGAACTATGGGTTCTAATGCTGCGGAATGTAATAATACTATTAAATCTCTCATTAGAAACCTTAAATAATGTTTTTTGCTTTGGATATTGTGGGGAGAAAAGCAGCTCTTTCTTAAATTAGATGGTTTTCCAGGGGAGTTTGGCACAGAGGAACAATTCCCTTCCCAGCTAGAATTCACATTTTCACCCGATCTTGTGCTTTAGTATTTCAAATTCTTTTAAAACAAATAATTTGAAGTGAAATTTCCTCGTGCAATGCATATTTAGAATAACCTCACATCCACTGCCAACAGGGATGACTGTGTACCGGTAAATTATTAATTATTCAAAGAGTAAAGCTTTACTTAAAGGAGATTCCTTTCATTTAAGGACCGTTTTTAGAGACGAGGAAACGTGGATCGAAGCATACAAGGTTTTTACGCGGTCTCCTATTTTTCCGAAATTCCCGTTTGAATTGAGCCTGCACCGACACAATATCTTCCCGGATGTGAAGTATTTATGTCCTCACTGCGGTCTAGGGGATCTGCTCCAGAGTCCGCATGGAGACAACTGGAGGCCAAACTATGTGTGCATATTTAACCATCTGTGGAAAACGTAAATCCACGTTTTAAAGTGCTACAGTGCTCTACAGAGAGATACATACACCTTGATTTTTTTTTACACAAACACCATCAGCATCTGTCTGAAGTGGAGAGAGAAATATATATATATATATATATATATATATACACATATTTTACACAGGGTAAACTTTGTACCTGTCCCCCACTTACTCTGATTCTTTGAAAATAAAACCTATCTTAACCAGCTGTACTCAAGAAGAAGTGAACTGATTGATTCCACCTGTGTTTATTAATTTAATGGCATATGGATGCAGCTGCTCTGCAGAGTTTGTTGGAAAACCTTAGTGACACACCTGCAAACCTAAAAGTAAAGTTGTGGAGAACTTTAGAGTCCATTTAAACATCTCAAAAATATATCTGTTGGGCAAAGAGAGAGTAGAAGCAGAAGTAGCAGAGATCCACAGCTCAGGTGGAAGAGTCCGTGCAGGACAGTCAGAAGTTTAGCCGATTTTAAGGTTTGCTGAAAATGATGTTCATTTTCCAGGAAAATGTCCCTAAGCATGCAGCCAGAACTATAATGGTTTAGAACAAAGTCTTTCACTGAATCTAATGAAACTGTTTATGTGGCGCCAATAAAGAAAAGAGGCATTTTAATTTTTATGTGTAATCATTGCACAATCAATTACAGGTATTGTTTGCCTGGTTGAGGGAACACTGTAAGCTTGTAGGTGCGTTAAAAAGACATTGAAACTTCCTGACTAACGTTTAGTAGATTCTCCTCAGAGAGCCTTCTGGAGGAATGAGAAGTGTCCTGTTGTTTCTGACGCCAGTGAACGCATCGGTGGCGTCAGTGTTGTGGGGACGTTTATTTTAACAGGTTGGATTACTTCTTTACATGCCTCCAGAAATGGTTAATAAAATCCTTTATTGGTTTTCTGTGGTAATATCATGACCTTCAGCCAAGTTAATCTGCTTTCTGTATACACTGAAAAAAGAGAACAGGTGATCTAACTTAATTATATTGTGCTAACTGGTCACAAATAATCATATGAAGTTATTAAGTTAAGTTTATTAGGCTGTAAATGAAAATAAAGTAAGTCTGACAAACTTTATTCAATTACTTGTGACCAATTAACACAATTTTTTGAAAAGTTGGAGCTCCATTCTCATTTTTTTTCAGTATATGTTAGTAAAAAAAAAAAAAACACCTAAGATATAAAGTTGAGTTTTTAAAAATGCGCTGACCGTGCTTTTGGTTTCCATGCCATAAAATGGACGACATATCGAGAAAACAAGTTGTGTTTTTTAAAACTCTACAGAGAGAAAACAACCCGGATCCAGACTGTAGCTGTTCGTAGAGTTTTTAACTAACGTGTCGTTCTGTGATGGATATCTTCAAGTAAAACATTCCCACTTTCCTGTTATCCCATTTTTCCTGTCCTCTTGTGTGCTCACAAGCACAAAAACATGAAATAATCCTCACATTGTCGGGGACCGTGGACCTCTCCTCCTTCACTGCTGTTTCCTCCAGCATCACAGCTACCCTGGGAGATGAAAGCAGACTTGCCGGATTTGATGGTAAACACAAGAGCCGGTGTGCAGTTTTTCAGACGCTGCTGACATCAGCTGTGGCTCTGACTCTTCCCATCAGAGGGAGCACAAATCTGAGCCGAAGCAGCCGCGGTAACATGAGCCGCGGTGCCGCAACGGGCCCATAAAAGGCTGAATTGTTACGATGCAGCTGCATAGGAGCGCTCATCAGCCACCTGCCATGTGGAGCTCAGCGCCTGAGATCCGTCTCTGCAGTTTTGGTGGAAAAATAACAATATGGGGGAGTACATTCTAGTGGCAGCTTGTAAAGATTTCATGGGCTATAGCAGATATGAGCAAAATAATAAATCTGGTGTTAAAATTAATTTCTGTAGACTTTAGATGGATTCAAACTAAGTTTTGCGCTCCAGATCTCAAAAGTACCAGCACTTCTCCTAAATATGTGTTCAAATTTGAAAGTGTTTTAAGATTAGTTAAGCCCAAAGTTCTCAAACTGTGGTACCAAACTGGTTACCTTTTATTTGAACAGTAAATGCAGTATGACGCACCAACGACCAAAACAAAGTTGGAGCACACTGATCTATGCTGCAGCAGGTTTTCTTGAAACAGAAGATCAGTGAAGGACTTCCTGAACTTCCTATAATGATTTCACCGTGAACAGCGTCTTGAGCTATGTTCAGTTCAGGTCTAATTTTAGACAAATATTTGTTCAAAAGTTCTTGTTCAAGGAGGAAGAGGTTTTTGTGTCTTTTAGTCTTTGTAGCGAGTCTGGCTGAAGACTTTGTGGTCACAGGATCCACTGACCCTGTTTGAAAGGATGTAGGATCTGGAAATCCTGTTGTCATTTCAAACCCAGACCGTATTAAAGAATATAAATATGCCTAAGCAATCACAAGACCTTCACTATATTTATTTGGACTCAACTTCTGACAGCAGTGAGGTTTATTTTATCATCCATTTAACTTGAACAATCCTCTTTCAACTTCCTCTGAGCTGTAATCTAATCTGAAAATTCTAAGCAGAAGTTGTGGAATAATTGGACTTTAAATAACTCTAATCTTTGCTCGGAGTCATTGGAGCTCTTATATAAACTCCAGAGATTGAGATTCGTCTTAATTCTCTTACACAGAAGGTCCTCAGGAAGTCAAGGTCCACATATAAAAATGGCTCCTGCCAGATAAAAGCCGTTTGCACCATCGACCTTACCCACCAAGAAACCAAAGCAACTCATTGTAGACTATGATAGTTTGCATTCAGTTGAAAAATTGTTCCATTAGTACTGATTTTCTGACTATCTCATTTTAGTTTTTGCATTTCTTGAGAAGAAGTGTTGATAATGAGGTAAAAAGTCCAAAATGAAACAGGCACAGCCTTTTAAATTGCACATATTAGGCGTGACTGTTGCTTTTAGGTGCATAGGTGTGTATAGATAAAGACTGATGAAGTCATTTTATGAGTATAGTCGTACACTGACAGTGATAAAAGTTCTATGATAAAAGCCTTGTAAAGTTTTACATTATCTCAGTTTTGTTTTAGGTCATAAAATCAGCCCAGAAGAGCCGAGAGCTCACATAGGATACTTTGTTTTCCTTTGCAGAACTTCCAGCATCTATAGATCAGTCAGATGCTGCAAGTTCAAGTATCAGAAGATGAAAAATATGTTGAAAAGTGTAAAAGTATTCTTGATTGAACTTGAGCTGTCTTTCAAAAACAGTGTCTAAATATGAAAATACTCCAAAAATACCAGTAAACTACGTCAGAGTTTGTGATTACAAAAGGAAACTGTGGAAAGATCAAGGGGAATGAATACTTTACAATGGCAAGTATTGGGTTTATTCACATTTGGCTTTTTAAAACTGAGCAGCAAGTGTCTTAAAGTCAGAAAACATCACAATCATCACAGGTAACATGCAGCAGCCTTTTCCTGCACTGACATCTGAACCTCTTTTTTAGTTTTGGTAGATTTATGGACGTGGCTCCAGCTCATACAATGGCTGCTTTCACACTCTCCTATTTCTTCTGTACTGTTTGCCTCCTCTGATCACTCATTATCAAGCCTGTTCCTCTGAACCCAGTTTGCTTTTTCTTCTGTCACATTTGTCCTTCCTCATTTCCATGGCAACAGGCGGCAAAGTCCACACTGAGGGAGCTTTTGAGTTGCTGCGTCTTAACGAAGGAAACGGGGAGGTGTCAGGCTTCTGAGGATGAAAGCGATCCGTCATTAGCCGGAGTAAACTGTGTGTGACTAACAGCGAGGAGTTCTGTCAGATCCAGCAGGACTTATTGTCAAGTCTGCCGGAGAACTCGGGAACCCGATGATATGTTTACGTTTTGGTTGGCAGAAAGATGCTCTGCGTAGATGACACAGGCCGAATATCTTTATGCATAAGGTTGTTATTCTCTGCGATAAAAATCCGTCTCCTCTGTTTAAGCCAATGGATTAGGAAGGGCTACAGCTTGTGGGTGTTTATTTTCTCCACAGTGGCTTTGAGTTTGGGCTAAAAGCGATGCAGAAATGAGTGAATATAAATGTAGCGAGAAGGTCTTGTTTAGACAGTCGCTCTACTTTTATTCAATATCTGCTTTGACTTTCTACAACAGAATGACACTAATGATGAGATGGGGTGGGAGTCTGAGTTTGAGATATGAATAATGACTGAAAGAACAAGATCTCGGATGCAAAGAGGTGAAACGAGCTTCCTCCGCAGAGCTGACTGAGCTGTAGGATTTTAGGCATTCGGTTGTATAGTTCTGTCCAATGTTTCACCACGGGTGTGTTGCTCCAAGAACCAGGACCAGGCTTGATGTCGGCTCACTCAAATTTCTTTTAATCATGCAATTGTTCGGTACAAATTGATATATGGTTTGTTTCTACCTTATAAACAAACCATATGGTGCATGAAATATCATGCAAAAATAAAAATGTTTCCTTAACTTACCCAGGCTTGGACCCATGTGTTTCACTTAAAGTACTGTGTTTGGAAAACCTGCATTAGGTAATAAACACTCCCTAAAAATAGGTTACTGCTCCTTTAAACCTTCTCTAAAGCCTGATCCAGGTTAGCTCTGACTATCGTTAGCTCAGACTGGATAAGGCATCGCTGGGCTTTTGCGTTGTTTTATTTACATTTTTGTGGGCAGAGCTGTAGATGTCCTGGAGGAGGCTCTCGGTTAACGATCACTGCCTTATGAACGGATGAAAACTTCATGTCCCATTTGGGTTCTGCCATTTTCATTAACAGTGCCAAGTTCAAAGCTGTAAATTTGGTCTGAGTTTGAATGTGGAGTAAAAATCAGAGCTAATCAGAACATTACAAAAGGGAAAAATCGAACTTATAATACCTTGCAAAAGTATTCATAGCCCTTGCATTTTGTCACATTTAGAGGGAATTAAGTAAACGATAAAGGCTTGATTCTGGAGTGGACTTGATACTTTCAGCAAGACGTTGACAATAAGAAAAGAGCTACCGAGACAATAATAATAACTGCTGATTATTTCCATCTTGTAGGCAGTTTTGTATGTTTCTGGAGGGGTGGAAGGAGACCATGTAGTCTTGGTTTGGTCATGTGACGGTGATGCCACTCAGGATTGTGGAGTGTGAACCGAAGCAGAGAAGCAACGTCAGCAATGTGGTCATTTTCTGACAGTGGTGAAAAACGGAAGGAAAATGTGTATAATATCAGTAAATGTAAATTATAACAGAAATTCTAACATTTCTGCTAAATTTGCATGTCAGTGCACCCCTCAATTAGATGAAAGCATATTTATGTGTTGGAATGGTCCAGTCAAAGTCCAGATCTAAAACTGATTAAGAAATCTGTTCAAAGACATGGAACCTGTTTACTCTTCCACTCTGTTTAATCTGAGTTTGAGCTATTTTCAAGTTCAACGCCGAAAAAGTCACAGTCGTATTTGCTGTGAGAAAAAGTTTGTACAAACTATTGTATCACTGGGTTAGAATATAAATGCATGCCACACCTTTCAGAATTTTACTTGTTCTGTTGCACCCACTCAAAATCCTCTGCCGCCTTGTGTCGGTCTGTCACTTAAAATCCCAAATACACCATGTTGATGTTTATGGCTGAAACATGCAGAGGATAAAGGAAAGTTTAAGGGGTGGGAATACTTTTGCAAGGTGCTGTAAGGAGTTTCGCAGCTCCAAGACGATAACCGGTACATTAGCAGCCGCCTCCCGTTTTCCAGAGCGCATGGCTCACTGTGTGTTTTTCCAGGAGCTGAGCTGCAGGGCTGCTGGGGGATTTTCACTGCAGATCCTTTCCCTCTTTTGTGTTCACCGGGCCGTAGCTGTGGGAAGGTATCATCAGTTATTGCGGACCTGCCCGACAGGTTTACAGGGCTTCATGTTATCGTCTCCTTCCTGAGTGGAGGGCTTTGTAATGGACTCTCCTTTTGTTGCTGATGGAAGCAGCGTCTCTTTTCACACAGGAAACAGGCCGAGGCTCTGATGGTCGATGCGCTCACGCCCTGCTGCCAGCGCTTTGTTGTAGACAGCGAAAGATTAGAACTGCGTCCTGCAGCACAAACAGACCTACAGGGCAAAAACTCCATTCACCGCCCCGAGAGTCCGACTGTGGATGGTGCAGACGCCTTTACTAACAATATGTATATAGCCTGCACCGAACGTTGCTGAAATCTTAGAAATGTAGTTTGATCTTTTATTTAACTCAGAATTATCTGGGAAAAACAAGTTAAACTTTCTATTTCTATTTCCAATTAAATAATAATTAATCTGGTTATGCATAAAACACAGGAATGTAGAGCAATTGTAATATTTTAGAGTTTATTGCTTTTTGATAATAAACACTGTGTAGTTGCTGCCTTCAGTTTCTAGTTTTGTACAGTAATTTTTAGGTTTCCTGATGAATAGCCTCACATCTTTTCTCCCTGATCTATATTTGTGTTCGTCCAGTCTCCCGTTTGTCTGTTGAGTTGCTGATAAAGGAGTTTCAGGCCTCCTCGGGTGTTCCTACTGACATCTGAGCCAAGAGGAAAGGCTTGTTTGACTCTTTGACACGGCCACACCGAGCTAACCCATCAAGAACTCCAGTTGAGATGAACTAAATGGAGTCAAACAAACGTAGTTATTTGAAATTGTGGCATAAACATATTTCGCTAAAAGTACCAAATTTCAACCTGAACTTAACTTCAAATGTGACATTAGCCCACAAAAAACATGTTATGATGTTATATAACATATGTAACATGTTCACCTTGATTTCTTAAATATGTTTTTTTTTCATTTTATACACATGTGGCTTTAACATTGTTTATTTGATGCCAGAGGACTCTGGAAAACTTTTGATTAATCTCCAAAATGGCTTTCCGTGCTTCCACATCTTTCAAAATCATGTTTGGAAATATTTACAGTTGTGAACACGAATAGGAAAACAATGGAATACAGTAAAACCTGTCGCTTGTATTGAGTTACTTACTGCTGTTTTAAAACTCCTGTTGGCAAGTAAAAACAGGTCTGTTTTCAGCAGACTAGCTACAGGTGCAGATAGCCTGACTAGTTAGACTGCTTGTATCAGCTCATTATTCCATCAAGAGTGGACATTTGTTCTAGATTTGGTCTTGGTGTGATGTGTTTTCTGCAGAGATTCTGAATAGATGTGATGATCTGTTGAGCTTCTCTGGTTTTATTTCAGTTCTTTAAGCTCTTCTTAGCTTCAGGATGTATTTGTTTTGGTTCGTGTTTAACTCTGAAAGCCTATATAATCTGCCCTGTGCTGCAAGCATTGTAACCTGCTGTCTGCAATTCATACCTGGCCATTGTTGCTAATTCTCCTCTGTCATCTCCTCCTCTGTTATTATTCTGTCTGGTTCTCGTCATTTCCACTCGTCTTCCTCCTGCGTGGTTCCTTTTTACTCACCCATACACAGATAATGATGATTAGCTGTGTTCGTCATGCACCACTTCTTACTCACCTTGTGGATGTTTTGTTTTGCTTTGACAGTCGATAATTTAAAGTTATTTTCTATAATCTACTCATTGTCTGCTGTTCGTCATGACTCCAAAAGAGTTTCATTTAGTATTTTGTCGTTTCGCAGGTCATTCTCTTTCTGTGATTGCTTGTATTCTAGTTTCTTCCTGAAATAGAATGCTGCAGCCAGCTTTTCTGCTGTTCCTTACAGCTTCATTACTGAGCCATCAAGTTAGATATTAAATCAGTTGCTCTCCAGCTACCAATTACCACCCATTTATACAGACTCATCTCAATACGTTATATATACAGTACAGACCAAAAGTTTGGACACACCTTTCTAATTCAATGGGTTTTCTTTATTTTCATGACTATTTATAAGGCAAGAAATCCCACTTATTAACCTGACAGGGCAGGTTGACCTATGAAGTGAAAACCATTTCAGGTGACGACCTCTTGAAGCTCATCAAGAAAATGCAGAGTGTGTGCAAAGCAGTAATCACAGCAAAAGGCTGCTACTTTGAAGAAACTAGAATATAAGGGGTATTTTCAGTTGTTTTACACTTTTTTGTTTAGTGCATATTTCCACATGTGTTATTCATAGTTTTGATGCCTTCAGTGTGAATCTACAATGTCAATAGCCATGAAAATAAAGGAAACTCATTGAATTAAAAGGTGTGTCCAAACTTTTGGTCTGTACTGTATATCATTAAAAAGTTTATCTATTTACACAATTCAGTTCATATAGCTCCATAAAGATGCTATAGACCAGGGTCAAACTCCAGTCCTCAAGGGCCGGTGTGCTGCAGTTTTTAGATGTGCCACAGGTACAAAACGCTGGAATAAAATGGCTTAATGACCTCCTCCTTGTGTAGATCAGTTCTCCAGAGCCTTGCTAATGACCTAATTAGTCTAATCAGGTGGTGCAGCAGAGTCACATCTAAAAGTTGCAGGACTGTGACTCTCCAGGACTGGAGTTTGACACCTGTGCTATAGACGTAATGTAATATTTTTCAAGTATAGAATTTCAATCTTCATCATGCAATACAAGTGTCATACATTGATGTTATCCATATCCATAAGATGTTTGACTCGTTAAATAGCTTCCATTAAATGCCCATAGAGAAAAGTGGAGACAGAAAAATATCCTTAAAAATAAGGATTAGTCTTAATGAATACTGTTGTTGTAATTTTCAGCAATAATACTGAAATTAAATTGGAGATGCTAAAAATGTGCTGTCCGATGTTCAAGCATTTTTGTCCTATTAATATTGATGACCATAGAAATCTTTTGATTCTCAGCGATGCTTTAACTGGTTTTCATGTTTTTGTTTTTTTCTAGATGACAGTGATGGAGCTCCTCTTCCACCAATCGCAGAGCGACAGGTAAGAAGCACAAAACACTTTTTAAAATCTTTTTCTCATAATATGCTGAATATTTAGCTTGTTATATGAGTCTTTACACAAAATAACACCTAAACTTGACTTTTATTGGTTAGTAATTTACTGAAAAATAACATTCCTGACATTATTATACAACACAATGCTGGAAACATTTTGTTACTGATTAAAAAAAAAACGTAACTAATGATTTGAGGAAAGTAAATGTTAGGAGAATAATAAATTTGAATAATAATGCTAAAAAATATCCATTTTATTTGTTTCCATGTGTTAAAATGACAAAAGTAAAAAGAAAACACATTTTGCAAATGAACATTTCTGACATTTAAGAAAACCAGTGACCAATGTGGTTGTCCTTGGGCATGTCATTATTCTTTTCATTTTTGAACGCAGTGGAGTATTCATTGTTGTAATCATTCTTGCAACTTTTTTGCATGTGCAAAATGACAAGATCATGTTTGAAATTGA
Organism: Xiphophorus couchianus; assembly: GCF_001444195.1. NCBI lineage: Eukaryota > Metazoa > Chordata > Actinopteri > Cyprinodontiformes > Poeciliidae > Xiphophorus > Xiphophorus couchianus. Next base: position 23,974,200 of record NC_040229.1, read on the forward strand.
CGGCCCACATCTGTGGGAATATTTTGGAGAATAGTATCAAATAGTGAATGTTGACTCTGACAGGAAGCTAAAAGTTTTCTGACAAGTCTGATGTACTCATTTATTCTCAACACTGTACTTTAGAAATATCTTAATGTTAACATCATATAGTTTGTAATAATAGTTTAAAAAAAACAAAAAACTTTTATTCTTTGTGCTTTCCTTGATGCCTTCAGCTGGTTCAGTCCCTCGGTGTGGCCATCTATCGAGCTCTGGACTGGGGACTGGACGACAACGAGGAGCGGGAGCTCAGCCCACAGCTGGAGCGCCTCATCGAGCGAATGGCGGGCGGAGACCAGGGCGGCGAGGGCGTCAGCTCTGCTGGCAGCGGAGCAACGGATGAGGGGTACAGTGGACAGGAAGAAGAGGAGGATGAGGATGAGGAGCAGGAGAGAGCGATAAGGCCGGTGTGTTGGTTCCGTCAGGTCGTGGTGCTCTGTGCGTCCCGTCTGGCCAACCCGAGCCTGGCGCCGGAGCACTACCAGGCCGTCTGCCGCGCTCTGTTTGTAGAGACGCTGGAGCTGCAGACCTTCCTCATCAAGATCAAAGATGCAAAGGAGGTACGTCACGGCGCCGTCATGTCAGAAAGGTTGTTTCCTAAGCAAGGGCCAAATCAGACAAGAAGATAAAACTTTACACGTTTAGGGACAAGAATAATTAGAAAATTTGAATGTAACATGACAAAAATAAGTGGCTTTATCAATGAGTAGTTTTTGTAAATTATGATGTTTGTGAATAAATTATCCTGCATGAGCTGTTTAACCTAGACTTTTTATATTTGTAGCCAAAGTCATGAATATGTCACCATAAGACTCGATGGATGAATACTTTAAACACAAATCAAGTGAAGAAAATATATTTCTAATGTCGAGTTTCTTCCAGAACTTCAACATCACATTAATGTGATGTTGAAGTCCTACTGTGATTTAAACCTGTAAGCACACTCATCCAGTTGATAGAAATCCAAAACAAAGCCCAAAACCATCCATTTAGTCTAGCTTCAACGAGTTATTTTAGTGTAGAGGACAAAAAAAAAAGTAAACTTCTATATGCTCATGAGGTTAAATACCAAGTTTATGCATACAAGTTCTAAAATGATATACATTTTATAGGTTTCTAGGCATTTTCTGAAAATAAAACGTAAGGTTTAAATGTTTGAACAGCTTGAAATGTATTTATTTTAATCACAGGAAATTAAAATTTTAGATAAGATGTTCATAATTGTAACATAATTGCAACTATAAAACCAGGATGTGCGTGACCAGTCTTGAATGATGATAAGACCTACAGTGCCATGCAAAGATATTCATTCCCTGTGAACTTTTCCGTTGTGCTGTTATACAGCCACTAACTTTAAATTACCTTTCTCAGAATCTCAAGTGATAGAAGCAACTTTTGTGTTTGTCTCCGCCTGCTTTGCAAATCCACAGACAAAATCTTTACTCATTCACTGTTGCAAAGAATCTCAGGCTCAGCCAGACTGGACCTGTGAATAGCACTTTTCGAGTATTTCCACCAACTCTGAATCACTTTTAAGTGAACCACAGGGATTCAGAAACATGAGCAGTCAAATGTTTGACACTTGTTTTGTGCCACTCAGATGCTGAAGAAGATTTCCTCTGAAGAAGCTCTGGAGGACAGATCCACGGCTGAGCTGGACGGGCTGAAGCACAGAGACTGGGTGAGACGGTGCAACAGAGTTCACAGAAAGGACAACGGCAGTGCTGTGTGTCTGACCGGGTGCAGGCAGAGCCGTCACGCTGACAGAAGCAGATGTGTTGCTGTTGTTTCCCACACCACCAGGCTCGTCTGTGGGTGCAGCTGATGAAGGAGCTGAGGCAGGGGGTGAAGCTGAAGAAGGTCCAGGAGCAGCCGTTCAACCCGCTGCCCACTGAATTCAGCCTGACGCCCTTCGAGATGCTGATGCAGGACATTCGAGCTCGCAAGTTCCAGCTTCGCAAAGTCATGGTGAGAGTCGATGCTCCAGTTAGCGCTGCGATCGAGGGGAAGAGTTCAACTTTTACTGGAACAACAGAAGAGCTGCTGGAGGAATAAAGATGCAAAATAAAGAGACATTTTAGTTTTTGGTTCAAGTTTAAAAGCTAAAAGCGGCTAAAGATCTTCTACTCACTAAATAAACCATCTAGCATCTAAATTGGAAATGTGAAGAAGATTCACCAGAAGTGTTTGTTACAAAAACGTTCAATCTTGGCCTCATCCAACAAAAGCATAGGGTCCCAGAGGAAGCCTCAGAAGCGTTTAGTAAACGCCTCATGTTGTGAGGACAGGAAAACGTCAATATACTTCAACCTACTAGGTGGCATATGTATGTTTTCTGCAGCTCTCTGAAATAGAGCTTTTCTTTTACCTCTGACTTTACCTAATCTGCTTTATATGCTGTACACCAGACATGTCTGCCAGATCAAACAAGGGCAGGAAGAGAGAAAAAAAAAGAGAAAGAATCTAGTCTAACAAAAGAGAGAAAAGGAAAAAAAAAAGACAAAAGCAAAAGAACAGAAATGGAAAAGAAAGAATAAAGCAACAACAAAAAAAACTAATTCAATGATCTATAATTGAATATTATAAAACATGTGAACTGGAATTGGGTCCCAAGAAACATTCTGATTAGGGCCTCATTCAGCTTTAGAGCGGCTCTGCAAAGTTTTTAGCAGAGAGAGTCCACAATGTGATATCAGTACAGAGGCTAAAACATCCACTAAGAGGAGATAATTGTTAGAAATCTTGCACAAAGTTCAATCCAAGAAGCACGGAGGACAGAAATTAACAGTAAAATTATATCAAAGATCCACCTTTCTAGTCTTGTAGCAACTAAAATTGATACAAAAAGGCTAAAAACAGCTGGAGTTCATCAACTTAGACATGTTGAGTTCAGTTTGCTAGCTACAGACACTGAACACCTAGATTATCCTTCAGCTTGCACAGTTTTTTAAAATAGATATGTTTATTAATTTTTTTGTTTAATAACAATAACACAGAACAAAAGCTCAGCAGTGCAGAACAGAGGAGACAAAAGGAAAGATGAGATAAGGGGCATACATACTTCTATCATTATATAGTCCACATCTAAGCATTTATAAATGCTCGAGACAGGATGGTAGACACGTGTCCTTCAGCATAGTTCAAGAAGGGCTTCCATATGCGTCCAAAAATGTCAGTCTTAGAGTGGATGAGGAAAGTCGAGAGGGATATATTCCAAAATAAGCCTCTTCCACCCAAAAATAGTAGGAGATTTATTAGAAACCCATTGTAACAAAATATTCTTTCAGGCACAGAAAATTAGGACATTATACAACTTACTCTTGTTTTGATTTTGGATATGTTTATTTGGTAGACCAAGGAGAAGAGACACTGGATCGAGGTCAATATTAGTTTTGATAATTTTCCTAGTCTCAACCTGAATAGATTCCCAGTATATCTGGATCTTGGGGCATGACCAAAGACAGTGTGTGAGGCTGCCTTCATGTATTTTACATTTAGGGCACAGTGAAGAGGACCCCGGTTTAAACTTAGACACCCGGTTTGGGACCAAGTGAGCTCTATGTAGTAATTTAAGTTGCAACGCCCAGGAGCGATTACAAATAGTGATTTTTCTGGCAGAGTTCCAAATACTGCTCCACATTTCATCAGTAATCTCGACATTCAGCTCTCTTCCCCAGGCCTGGACCAGAGTTGATACACTTATGACATTTTAATGTTTTGTAGCACATACTGAGTGACACTTCATGAGTTCCGAAAAACAGTTTTTCAGTGCCCAAAACCTCAGTGTCCCTGAGTAGAGTTGTTTCTTTTTTAATAAAGTCTCTTAGCTGGAAGAAACGGAAGAGGATATTTTTCCCTACTCCAAAAGCTTCCACAACTTGATTAAAAGACACGAGGATCCCCTCCTTAAAAAGACAGCCCAAAGAGGAAACACCTTTAGCCTCCCATTCCCCAAAACCTGCATCTAACACACCCGGAAGAAAGTCAGGGTTCTGGACAAAGGGTGTAAATGGGGATGTTTTCCCAGTTCTTCCCTCGATATGTTGAACCGCCCTCCAGGCCTTGACTGTATTCACAGTGATTGGATTGTTACAGCATTTGTTTATTGTTTTCAGATTTTTAAGAAAAAGTAGGCTTTTAAGAGGACAATCACATAACGAGGCTTCTATATCCAGCCACACTGTGGATGAATTTCCAGATATCGACTATCGGGCAAATTTAAGAGAACTCAATTGATATTTTTTGAGGTCTGGAAGATCTAAGCCTCCCATATTTCTTGGTAGCTGTAGTGTTGACATTTTTATGAATGCCCTTCTTTTGGCCCAGATAAAGGAACCAAACCAACTCTTTAATTTTTGGATCCACCTCTGAGTAAACAAAATAGGAATCATCCTAATTGGGTACAACAAACGAGGGAGAATGTTCATCTTGAGAAGCGAAATTCTGCCCAGCCAAGATATGGGAAGACAATTCCAGCGTTCAAGGTCTAGCTTAATTTTTTCAAATAATGGGACAAAGTTTGTTTTGAACATCTGATCGAAGACAGGTGTGACAAATATGCCAAGATATTTAAATCCTGCAGGGGACCACTTAAAAGGGGAACTAGGGATAAAAAGTTGTCTACCCAAGGGCATGGCCTCGGATTTGGAGAAGTTTATTTTGTATCCCGAGAATGAGCCATAGTGGTTAATAATTGCAATGACTCTTTCGACTGTAGTGGTAGGTCTGGAGAGAAACAACAGAACATCGTCGACATATAAAGAAATTTTATGGGTCCCCCGATCAATGTTGACACCGAATACAGTGGGGTCACTACGAATTGCTTCAGCCAGCGGTTCGATTGCAAGAGTGAATAAAAGAGGCGAAAGGGGACAGCCCTGCCTGTTTCCCCTTCCCACCTCAAAATTTCTAGACCTGACCCCATTTGTAATAACTGCAGCTAAAGGACAACTGTAGAGGACTTTAATCCAGCTGATAAAGTTGGGACCCAGTCCAAATTGATGCAGAGTATGAAAAAGATATGACCATTCGACGCGGTTAAATGCCGTCTCTGCGTCTAAGGAGACTACAAGACCATCCATTGCCCGCTGTTGACACAGATGAATCACACTCAACAGACGTCTGAGGTTATTGCAGGAATTACGACCCTTGATTAAACCCGTTTTGTTTATCCCTATCAAAAGGGGTAAAATGTTTTCCAAGCGTGTTGCTAGAATTTTGGACAGTATTTTCAAATCTACATTAAGTAATGAGATGAGTCTGTAAGAGCCACAATTTTCTGGAGGTTTTGATTTCGTAAGAATTAAGGATATATTTGCTTCCCGGAGGGAAGGGGGGAGCACACCGGTACCAAATGAGTCATTCAGCATGGACAGATAGGGCTTTGACAGCAGATCCATAAAGGTTTTGTAGAATTCCTAAGTGAGCCCATCCAGACCCGGTGCCCCCCCCTCCCTGGAGGAATCTGATGGCTCCTTCCACCTCTGCCTCCGATATTTCTGCATTTAGATCTTTCTTTTTGTTCTCGGGCAAATTGGGCAGCTTAATTTTTTAGAAAAATGTTTCCATTAAAGATTGAGAGTTGTCACATTGCTCAGATTGGTGCAAAGTTTTGTAAAATTCAAAGAAAGCTGCATTTATTTTCTCTGGGTCGGTGGAACATAAACCCCTCCGATCAGAAATTGAAGCAATTGTTTGGGAGGTCTTCCGTGTTTTTGTAAGACAGGAAAGGTATCTACCTGGTTTATCCTCATATTCAAACAATCTTTGTTTAGCAAATTTGACTTTGCGTTCTGCGTCAGTAATGTGTTCAGCGAGCACCGGAGGGCATTGAACTCCCCCAACTTAGACCACGAAGGTTTTTTTACATGTTCTTCTTCCGCGAGTCCAAACTTTCTTTCTAATATGTTTTGTTGTTCTGCAATTCTTCGTTTTTTGCTGCACGTATATGATATTATCAATCCTCTACTAAATGCCTTAGCTGTGTCCCTAAGCAAGGAGGGGCTGCTAGCAGAGGGAGAATTGACGGCGAGGAATTGTTTGAATTCTGTTCTAAAATACTCCACAAATTTTCTATCCTTTAAAATTAAAGGATTTATTCTCCAGTGATTTGATTGAACCCTGGCGTTTTTAAAGGTATAATTTAGATACACTGCAGCAAGGTCAGATATAACAATGTGTCCTATTTTGCATGAAGCAACTTGTCTTAAAATAATTTTAGGGAGAAAAAAAAGTTAATACATGTGTGGCATTTGTGGAGGTTGGAGCAGAAAGTGTATTCCTTTCCAGCAGGATGGAGTTTTCTCCATACATCCACAAAACCCACCTCCTCAAAAAGATCAAAAATCTGTTTTGATTTCCCTGAAATAGCTTGCACAGTTTTAAATCAACTAACTAGCGCAGCTAGCTGATTTGGCTTTCAAATCATTCCAACAAATTTGATCCACAAAAAAAAAAAACACAATTTTAAAGACAATTGCTGGGAGATGTTTTCATCACCACCTGGCAGAGCTTCAGCAGGAAGACGCTGAACTCAAAAACGTTGATCGTGTGGTGGAGTTAGCCTGGAGGCCTTCTCCATGGCCAGATGCATTATTCAGCTCAGCGACACAAATATTAATAAAACCCTCCCGCCTTCTGTTGTTCTGGCCGCATTGCAGGTCTTTTTTTTATAATTGCTTCAATGCTGAAAGCAGTGTTCAGCTCTTACTGTTTTATGGTGTTTATACATCAATACAGAGTCGCGTTTTGTGAAGCTGCAAATCACAGCTAATGCTGCTCATGTGTGCTTTAAAGAGCCTGGTGTCTTTAAAGCTGTCAGAGGCCTAAAAGTCAATTATTGAAGCTTCAATATAATTTTTTTTTGTTACAATTAGATGTTGTTCTGTTGCATAGCGGGTGACTGTATGATTTTTAGAGTTCCCTAAGTTGACGTTGTGTTTCCTGCCTTGTGAAGGTGGATGGTGATATTCCTACCAGAGTGAAGAGAAGTGCCCATGAGCTGATCCTGGACTTCATCAGATCCAGACCTCCTCTTAAACCTGTAAGTGGATCCATTTGCAGGATCCCCACAACATTCAAGGGGTTCACACCTATTACAACAAGCTTCTACGTATTTTATTGGGGGTTTGTTTCGTAAAGACAAGGTAGAGCTGAAGGCAAATGATGCAAAAAAAAAAAAAAAAATATATATATATATATATATATATATATATATATATATATATATAACTCTTCAAAAATGTTTTGCAATCGGTACTTAGTAGAAGCTGCTGCTTGAAGTTGCAGGTCTTTGGGGGACATATATCTTCCTATTTACAAATCTACAGCTGAATTCTTTGCTTTTTATTCTCTTACCTGAAGATTTGGCAGATAGATGCTGTTTTCTATAGTTGAACCTCGGATCAAATCTCAAGTCTGACATGTTCTTCTAGGATTTTCTTGTTATAAGTGAAATGATCTGCCAGTGAAACTAGTAAGTTTTCATCAATTCTAAGAAATTATTGACTTAAAAAAAGTTCTTATTCCTTTAAGAGTTACCTTTTAAATACGTTTTGTCTTATTTCAAGTACACTGCGATATTTGCAGTAGAAACTAGACCAAAAATAGTTGGTAGGGGTGTCAGAATAAAGGATAAACTTGATTTTTATCTGCCAAAAAATGTCTGAATCCACTCCACAGTTCTGAGTAACTTTATGTTTTTCAGTCACATAAAATCCCCAAAGGAGCATTGAGATGCTTTGTGGTTGTAACAAAAGAGAATCTGGAAAAATTTTAGGGGTGTGAAAACTTTACCATTACTTTTTGTATAAATAGGACAACTTTGCCTGGTGGGACATGAAGAAGCTTGGTTTCTTGTCTTTTCTGTTTTTTTTTTGAATGAGCAGATGTGGTGAAATATTTTCTTCTGGTTAGGTCTCAGAGCGCAGCCTTCCTCCTCCTCCTCCACGGCAGCAGTCGCTTCATGAGCGGGTTCTGGCAGAGATCAAGCAGGAGAGGAAGCTCAGGCCTGTGGTGCCACACACCGCCAGGCGTAAGAGCAAAACTTTTATATTTTCACCTTCTGAAGTATCATACAAATTGTTGATTCCAGTTTCGAGGCACTATAAACGCCTCGCATCTGGAAGACATAATCCGTTAATTTGTCTTTATCACACCATGAGGAGAGAGACAAGGTATGATAAAAGAGCTTAAAGGAAAAAGCTAGTAAAAATATTTGAAGTAAAAAAACAAAAAAAACAAATGAATGACTGTGTCTCAGGTCTGGTGTTTTGGTCTAAAAAGGTACAAAATCTACTCTTTAAAAAAGAGACTCTGTTCCTGACATGATTTAAATTGATAAACGTCTTTGAATTCCCAGAAACATTAATTCTGCAGCCGCATTTAGAAGTTCAGGTTGATGTTTCTCTCTCTAAAGAAGAGCCCCAGAATGGGTGCTGAAAGTTGCTGAATTTTAATTAAAATGGTGAACTCTACAGGAAAATGTTTACTGAGGTTCAGTGACAGTTTTGCATGAATGGTACCCTAGAGGGGGCGCCTCCTTCTGCTTCCTGAAATGAGTTTTTAATCCTGCAGGCTAATTTAAAAGGCATCATTCTGGTGATATTTACCATTTTACAGCCACACGTGTCCACAAGCAGGAAACCCATTTCCATCTAGACGTCCCACTTATTATGATCACATGGGCAGCTGCCCATAATCATTGAGTTTGAATTTTACCGGATCTGAACTGTGCATCTATTGATCTGAATTGATCGTCGCTCTGTATATTGATAAAGTGCTTTGAGAAGACATGCATTTTGAATTGTAGATAAAGTGAAGTGAATTAAACCTGAATTTAATTTTCCATAGACTTTTACACAGATTTCTAATAATGTGTCACCTCCTCCTGGTCATTAGATCAAATGCAACTCAAAACAACTTCTATTGGCTCCAATTTAAGCCTTCCTAAATATAATTTACGTTATGGCAGATACAATTTGAATTGGTTGTATTTTAAACTTATTCATTCCTATATAATTTTTTTCCATCACTGTTTTCTGCCTTTTTGAGTCATTTTAAGTAGAATCATAAGTTAGAACCGAACACTGATATGATAAAACCTTTCTGTGTATAATTGCAGCCATTTTGCTGATACGTGGTATCAAATTTTACAAATATTGAGCAGCTACTTTCAGATGAAGGTTGGCTAGTTTATTCTTTTTGTGGGAGAAAGAACATAAATAATAGGTCAGAATGGTCTTTAGAGCTGCCGAGTCTTAAAAAACCTAAAGTAAAACGATCCAATTCTTATAAAGGCCTTGTTTATTAGTTACGCACAGCAGAGAAATTAATATTTTAATCAATTAATCGCAGACACTCCTGAGCTCCACTGCCTATGTGGTTCTCAGTCTCCCTTAGGAAAACAATCCTGACCTTCTGATTATGTTAATTTCACAAAAAAGAAATAATAATTTAAAAACTGGCCTTTAATTCAGCAAAATGTAACTGCTGCTTCAGCCTTCACTAACAAGAAGTAAGAAAGGAAGAAACAAATTTGCAACCATTTATAATCAGTGAAGCTAATCGGTTCAACAAAAACCAGCCAGTTTATAAAACCTAGACTTTCTGTTGATTTCTTGGACTTAATTTCTTTATCTTAGCAACATTCATACTAAATGTATTGTTGCACTTTATATTTCATATTATATATTCATCACCATATAAAAGCTCTCACCAACAAACAGAAAATGTTCTCTGCATCACATTATGTCTGTTTTTGACTGCTTCTTTTAGACGGTTCCATCTTCAAATGAGAACATTTAGTCTTATTGAGGTGACCTGTGTGGACAAGGAGAAACCCGAATAGAAAAGATGATATAAAGTTGAACAAAGTTTGCATATTGTTAAGAAAGCATCAGTAACACTGGTCACGTTTTGTTTTTGCAAACAAAACAGAAGACACTTCAGTTTTATTATTTCCATTTTTTTTTTTAAATGAAAGAAAAACAAGATGAGGGCCTATGCCAGATGTCAGTTACAAATGGACAGAGTAATGCCAAGGTTGGCACTAATGTTTTAGATGAAAGGAAAACGAGAAATACATTAGATTTTTGTGACCCACTTATTGAAAATGCAGCAGCTACAGTCACTCTGATGTCTCCGAATGATTGTGATAATGAGCTCCAGATGCTGAAGTTGCACACGAAGCACGTCTGAGCTTCCCCGCCTTCACGTCTGAGAGCTCCTGACTTCCCTAATGCTGCGATTGCTTCTCTTCTCTCAGCATTCGGCTCGCTGCCCTGTCTGGCTCAGACGTGTCCTTGCGATGTCAAATCAACGTCATGCATTGATCTGTCTGTGTCGGAGCCTCGGCCGTCGCTGCGGCCTCGCATCCTGCTCAAGGCCCCGACGCTGGCTGAGATGGAGGAGATGAGCATCTCTGAGGTGAGAGGGACCCACCGGCAGTCGCTCGTTTTGAGCCTGTGTTTCTCACGCTTGTTCCTTGCATTGGTGGTTTTAGTTTCTTCTCTGCAGAGAGATGAATCCTTTTTTGATTTTGGACAAAGAGAAACATTTTTATGCAGATTTAGTGATTTGTAAAATACATTTATTTATTATTATTATTTTATGAACATTTATATTTACAACGTAAAAATAAGCTAGATGGAGGTCAGAAACCTGAGATTTAGAATTTTGATTTTTTTTTAAATCCATTGTAGCATAGATAAAAAAATGGATAATTTGGTTATTTTTTTCATACTATTCCAACGTTGTGTAATAATTTCCGTCTTTCGTTGAACCCCTGCAGGAAGACGAGTCCCCGGACGGTGGGGACATGAGGAGGACTGAGAGCTCTCCGGCGCCGCTGAAAAGAGATCGATCGTTTTCGGAGCAGGACCTGGCCTTTCTCCGCGGGGACATGCTTCCCTCGCTGTCGGAGTCAGCCCGGCTGGGCGAGACAGTCAGACTGCAGGACGTGAGGCCGCGATCCAGAACGCTGACTGGTGCCGGAGCGCCTCCTTATCACCGAGGTCTGATGGATTTTCACTCACCAAATATCCTTACATCAACTTAGGGTTTGCTGCTAAAGAGATTTTAAACAACAAGGCTTTTTAGACTTTTATTGGTAAAAAGTTTTGAAACTGCAGTAGGATGTTGTTGTTGTTGGGTTTTTTTGTTGTTGTTTTTTACAAATATGAGTCACGTTGTGTTGATCTACAACATAAAATCCCAATAATATTTCTGAAGGTTTTGTCGTAATGTAGGAAAAAGTGAAAACGTCTCAGGAGTATGAATACTTTTGCAAGGGAGCAGGACTAGTTAGAAACTCAAATCTTTTGTGTCTCAATCACAGCCAATTCAGAGATGTGCAGTCAATACACTCTTCTGCCCATCTGCATCTTGACTCACATCTGAAGCTTGTTGGAGTTTTATGGCCCTTTTAATTTGGCTGAAAGGAAGATGATTGGGAAACCCAGCTGTTTGCTCTCAGCAGCAGTTTTAATTCTCCTCCTCTAGAGGGAGACAAAGCATCAGAAAGCAAATCCAGGTGGTTGTGATGCATCTTCGTTCTGCAAAGGCAAATAAAAACATGACGTCACTGGATGCAGTGAGACATAAAAAATAAGATGAAAGATGGACAAATTTCCAAAACTCTGCTTAAGAACTAATCTGAGATTTATGACATTTATGCTTTTTGGGGTGTTTTCAGTTCAAATTGACTTCAGTGAAGATAACATGTCGGCTGAAGCCAAACAGAAGCTTAAATTGTTTCATTTCTTTACCTGCCAGCTTTACAAAAGCACATCAATTAAAGTTTGGACAAAACAGAAAGTTATTTTGGGCATTGAATAAACACCAGTTGAAGACGTATTCAAGTAAACTTACTTGAATAACCATTTTTTTCAGTTCTGCACTCTGTAAAGCATCACTGGGAAAATAATGGGCTTATATTAGTTGGTTAACAACAGCTTGACTGATATGCAGTTGTTAGCTTGAAAAGTATGGGATTTTAAAGCACAGTACCTCAGTAAGAGAAAGAGGTGGCGCTTTATTAGCTTCTACAACATGACTGGGTTTTTTTAAACAGCCATATTTTTCTTCCTTATGAAATGAATGGTTGTTGCTTGGCTAGTGGAGTACACAGAAAAAAATATTGAACTATAAGTGCATAGGCACACTTATTTATTTATTTAAATGTATCTATAGGCACATTTACTTCTTGCTAGCGAGGGAAAACTGTGGCATTATGGAAATTCATTTTGGATATTTTTATCAGCACCATCTAGTGACTCTGTCCTCAGATTTTGACTTTGAGGTTAATGAAAAAGGGGAAATTTGTCACATTCAGAAAAAAAAAAAAGTTTTCTTTAGGTTGCATATAGAAAATTAAGAACTTAAGATGAACATATTAGAGCAATACTGTGCAAAAACTTTAAACCAAAGCAGCTGAAGACTTCAAAATATGTTAGAAAGCCTGGTAAAAAAATGAAAGAGTGTGGTGGCGGTAAACACCATGTGGCGTTCATTCGACAAACTTTCCAGTGGTTCTTAAAACCGGAGAATTAATGTTCAGCATGACCTTCCATGTAGCAGTCATGTTTCAACCAGTTAACTGGCAGTGTGCAGCAACATGTGGGGGAGGGGCAGCTCTGTAACTCCTTATCCCAAACACTGAGGTTTAAGCTCTTATTCTGTGTTGGAACTATATATTTTTAGGTAAGCAGCCCAGCAACAAACCCACTGATTTTCGACAAACATCGCTCTTTATTTCCTCCATTTCTATCTTAGGACGGACAAATAATGTGGTGATTTTTGAAGACATTACGTCGCTTCTGCCTCCGTTCTCTACTTCAAGTACAAAAAGTTATTAAATTACTGCTGCTTCACTGAAATAAGAGCCTTTTCTCTCCACACTGGAACAGCAGCCACTGACGGGGATCAGATCAGCCCTGCGGACGCTAATAGACGTTTGATGGATTGTAATTAGATAAAAAGATGTGCTGATAAAGTCAGACTGGGTGATGGGGCTTCAGCAGCGAAGGTTCAGCTCGATGGCAGTAATTTGTGCACTAACAGCCTCGCTGTCTGAAAAACGATCCCGGTCCACTCCCAGCTTCTGCACAGCTGCCGTGCAATCCGCAGAGGTTCATCATGTAGTACTTAACCCTGCCAGCAAGGGGCTCTTATGCTTAAACTGGGGCTGTGTAGGGATGTAAGCCTGTAAGCTGCATCTGTCATCAGCAGCTGATCCAAATTATGTGTACGGATGATATTTACTGGCCTGTCTCAGCCATCTTCTCGGCCTGTTGGAGCCAAATCGACGGCCTCCATCTGCAGCAGCAGTTTGAGCCGCGTGAGGGCTGCCCGCCCCTCACTGTGAACTACGTTGCAGCGTGAGCCAAATCTCCCTCCTGAAATCAGATTAATAATACACGACAGCTTTAGAGGAGTTTGCCGAACGCTGTACGGGGCTGAGATCTGAGACGGTGCTGAATGAAAGAGGCTGATGGGTAATTCATGGAGTAGTTAGGCCAGGATATGTGCCTTACTCATCCGGTCTCAGCTGTACACATTTGATACCCCTCCACCTCTCTGTATTTTATTCATTGTTTCCTCTCACTGACTTTTAATCCGTTTCTCCACACCCAGCTTCCTTCCCCGTCTACGGCTGGGCGCCCCCGTCTCCCGCTCGCCTGTCTCTGAGTTCGGTGGACGAGGCCACGGAGGGTCTCGAGACGACGTCGGACTCCAGAAGCGGAGACCAGTGGATGGTGAGATAAAATCCCAGCAGCCTCAGAGACAGTGAAGAAAGAACACTGTGAAGAGTTAGATTCAATATTATGTCTTTCAAACCTCAATTTTCCGAATAAGTGAGAAGATAAAGATCACATGAAATGGTTAAAACCTCTAAAAGGATGTGGTTGTTTGATTTTTATTAACCATCAATCAATCCATCCATCTATCAATCCAATCTAATCCACACACACTGTGGCAGTAATGGACCATGATCTAATTCAAAACATCCCCCTTCCCATTTGTTTTTTATTATTACTATTAAATGTTATTTCACCAGCAAAATCCCACTGACATAAAAAAATCTCTTTTACAAGAGAGTCCTGGCCAACACTGGCAACAGCACACAAAATCTACTGAACATTCACAGCAAAACAGGGAACGTTAACACCGCCGTAAAGGAATTGGTTAAAACCCAGTGACGTTTTTTGTTTTTATTTGGACATCCCAATGAGTTCCAGGACCAGAATAGATCTACTAGGACTGACCCACATTTTGGATCACTTCCTCTAATGGAAGACACTAAAGGACTATATAGTTACAGGTTCAAGTGACCCTAACTAACTCAGTGACTCTAATCTGACCTCTCTCTCTACATAAAGGATGTTAAATTATATCCTCAATCTTGATCTTCTAATATTTTGGTGAACATTTAAATCAGGAGCTTTGGCTTCTGACTTGGCTCGTTTTTCATCATAATAATAGGCCTAGGAAATGCTCCGATCTCTCCGTCGTACCATTACTCTTAAAGAAGACACCAAGATACTCAAACTTTCCCTTGAGGCAGGAGATTAACCCCCATCTGGGGGAAGAGTCCAAGTTTTTCTGGTATAGGTCCATGGCCTCTCACCAGAGCTGACTCTCTTCTTGGCCACTTCCCAAACGACTGCAGACTCTAACAGAACCACATCATCTGTATAAAGTAAAGATCGGGATATCCTATTGATATGCTGTTCATGAAAACAACTAATGCCCCAGGAATGCTGATGCACATTCAGGTTTAGATTAACAGCACAAGTAACAGCAGTAGGTTCTGCAACATGAACAATACCTTTACAGTTTTAGAATATCCTCTTTATAACCCATCCTGAATTTATTTATTGTTTAAATCATACATTTATGTGTTTATCGAGTCATCAGACTGATTGGTCCTCTTCCTCCTCCTCGATTTTTCTTCAGGAGGAGTTCAGCCACCCCGTTGAGAGTCTGGCCCTTACGTTGGATGAGATCATCAATGTGCGTCGAGTACTCGTCAAAGCAGAAATGGAGAAATATCTTCAGAGCAAGGAGTTGTACAGCAACCTGAAGCGAGGAAAGGTAGCAGCTTTGGTTTCCTTGTTGCTGTTGCCTCTGCTGTGTTTTCAGTAAATGTTGTCAGTATTTACTGCATCTGATTCCTCAGGTTTGCTGCTGCTGCAGAGTGAAATTCCCTCTCTTCTCGTGGCCGTCTACGTGCTTACTGTGCAAAAGGTAGCCAAGAAAAGTTTGACTGGACCTTCTGGACCTTTTTGGAATATTTATTCTTATTAATTTTATCTTCAAACGTGATCTTGTGTTTAAATTTCACATGAAACACGGAAAGTCTGAATTTCTCCAAAACATTAGCCATTATCATGTTTTTCACTCTTTAAATTTCTGATTTCTCAAAGATTTGTTTTCAAAGTACACAACTCTGAGTTAATTAAATCCTGAATTAAAAGATAAATAATAAGGCAATCAAACTTGTTTTCATGCAATAATTTCTGCAGCTTGATATCCCACGACTGTAGTGTGAAGCACAGGAATTAGTAACTATTTAAGATTTGAATTGTAATAACACTCCTTTGTTTTTGTTCCTCTTGCAGGTCAGTGTGTGGCTCTTGTAGTGCAAAGGTAACTTTAGACATATAATATTTATTTTATTCCCAAATACTAGTTTGTGTCACTCTATGTTTCAAATTGTTTTATATATTTTTTAGTAGTTGCACTCATAAAAATACTACAGGTTGATTTTCAAAGCTTGAATCAAACAATGTTGTTTGTTGGATCGGGAACATGGACAGTTTGGAAAGGGGTGAACACAAAAGGCATTGCACAAAAAAACTATTTATTATTCTCTCGGATTAATTAGCATTTGCTGTCTAATTGACCTATGTTAGTCATTTGGTCCCATACTTAAAACTGGCCCAATATTAATGACTAATGTTTATTTCCATCTTGTTGCCATTAGTATATGTGTTTCAGGGAAGTGTGTCATGTGGCATTTGTTTGGTCATGTGACTCTGATCCAGAGCCGGATTGTTTGGTGTTTAACTGAAGCAGAAAAGCTGTGTTAGCAGTCTGGTCATTTTTTCTTGGTGTTCAAAGGGCAGGGAAATATGTATAATATTGGTTATCAGCCACAGCGGTAATGTTAATATTGGATATCAATACTGACCTAAATTATCATGCAGGTGCATCAATACTCTGTTTATATGGCTTGAATATTAGTTGGTTTATATAAAGTTTATAATGCAGAGCACATTTTTCAAGTTGAAACAAGTCGTCTCCATGACCCTCATTTTATGACAAAATGTCAATCAGAAATTAAGGCGATTTAAACAACTGCAATCACCACATTTATCCACCTCTATTATTTCTACTCAGTGACGTCACAGTGACAAAAGAACTTGTAGTTTTACTATTTTAAACATGTGCAAATTCAAAAGCTTACGGCTTTAATAGAACAAGTTTATCTCCTGTTAATCTTTTGATTATGTTTATTAGTTGTTTACTTTGTGAGTCAGTTTAAAAACAGTTCATGAAAAGAGTTAAGGAATGTAAGAAAAGCTGCAGCAGAAACAGGTAAATAAAGGTATTTTAGTTTTCAGCACTGGTTTAATTCTCTGTTGACGTCAAATTTATTTATTTTTTGCTCTTTTTGTTTGTTTTTGTTTTCATTTGTCGCCTCCGTCCCGGCCCGTGTTGGATGTGTGGTTTTGTGCAGTGTAGGTTTGGATTTGTTGTGCTTTTTGTGTTTGTGGTGCTGTGGCTCATCTGTGTTAATGTCACTCTAATTGTTAATTAAAAATGTCTGCATTTGTTTGTAGGTGTGTTCAGTGCTTTCTTGCTGTGCAACGAGAGTAAAATAATACTGACCTATTGTATGAATAAATTGTATGAATCAGTTATTATCAGTATGTACGTATTTTAATGAACATTTCTTAACATCACATGACTGTTTCTTTTCCTCCAACTTTCTGACTGGATGTTGTTCACGTTTCTTGAATTCAGATGAAGATTCCCTCCAAGAAGATGGCTCATATTCCTGTGTACACTGTGGGATTTCACAGCACCCCAAAAGGCCATGGACACAAAAGCCAAGTGTACAAGTGAGTCTTTGCATTTATTAAGCAATTTAAAAAGTCTAAGTAACTGGATACCTCTATGTTAGTCCCAGAGAAAAGGTGATCGTGACACAATCAATTTATCTGCTAAGAGCAAGCTGCTGCCAACAGAACTTTGTCAACTCAACATTTAAGCTAAAAGAAAGAAAAGAGAAGTTTATATTTCCAGTCCCTCTTCCACACTAGGACAAATATGTGTGTTTCATAGCCGTCAAACACAGCTGTCCCCAAACTCTTACTTTCGAGGGGAAACCCTGCAACTTTAAAAGTCTTTCATTTGCGGCAGCCATTCACTACTGGACAAAACGCCTTTAAGTGGCGACAAGGGAAGCTGTGTTCAGTTCAGGCTCGGCAGGTGAAAACATCGTAAAGTCTCACCGTTCTCCAGAATGTTGCCACTTTTAAACATGTTATTGGAGCACATTCATGCAAATCACTGGTGGGAACCAATGTGAGTCTCACACATCACATCTTTATTAGGTGATTTTATGGAAATGTATGAAATTTGTTTATAATTCTTTGTTTCGTTTTTTTTTTTACCGATTCTCAACAATTATGAAAGACAGAAACTATACAATAGCAGAAGTATTTTTAGACTCTGCAGCCTCTGATTTATTGGTTTACCCAGCAGTATTTGGTTGTGTTTTTCACTGAGAGCGACACTCTGACGCAGGCTCTGACGTTGTTAGCATTTGATTAAGCAAATACTCTTTGTTGAATTATATTTAATGAAGAGGAGAAGTTACTGTTAGTGGCATCTTTAGAACATTAATTAAAAGTTTCTTGTAATCTTTGAAGGTGGTTTATTTGATGCTCAGGTTCCAAAAGCCAGTCTTCAGTCACGCTGCACAACTTTCTCAGAACGTCTCTGGCACTGCTGGATTTCTCTCTCAGGTTATCTTTGCTAATTGGAGCACTAAATTCTGTCTGTGTGCCGACCGCAGATTCACCTCACAACCACAGATTTTCTTTCACGATGAAAGATTTGACTTAAGACAGCAGATAATCGCACAGAGTAAACCTGGCTTCAGATTAAGAAAATGTTCTCTTACATGTTCGGTTATCTCTTGACAAGAATAAAAAAGAGTAAGTAGCATCGAAAGTCCAAAGAAAAACCATCAGGAAGGTCAGAGAGCTGTTAGAGCTGTTGAACCAGACCGCTTTAAAATAATATAAGAAAGTCTGACTAAGAAAACAAATTATATATAAAGAAGAAAACCAACAATAAAATCCGCACAAAACAGAAAGTCCAACTAAGCTCATTGCAAGAGGGATATCTCCAGATATATGCACAGTGTTGTATGTATGGTGGATTACACTCTGAATTCAGCTAACTTAACGTTAAATGTTCAATGGAAACTCAGGCAACAAGACAGCTGAGCTTTTTTACTCACATTGGGAATGAAGATGGCCTGACTGGACATAAATTAATTGTAAAACCAAGTAATATTTAAATGTTGTCTCTCTCCATTTATCTTTTTATTTGTAGTTTATATTCCTTAATGTTTAAAGTTCCTCTTTATCCCACTTTTCATCTCATTAGTGACGATTTACTAACTTTTCCCCGAATAAGAACTAGAAGCTGGCCTCCTCAAGCCAGTCACCTCCACCTCACACACACTCCCTCCTTCCTTTGTTGTGTAATCAGTGCAGCGCCTCCTACACGGCCTCTAAGCAGCCATTATGTAATAATTACCCAGCTGTCACTACGATCCTCCCACCTTGAAGGCAGCCAGTTGGTGAGAAGCAGAGCTGGTGTGGTGTAGTATTTCTCTGCTCTCAGGGAGGTTTTCATTTTACAACTGAGATTGTTGTTCTTTTGATCAAAAAGCTCAATCTTCTCCACAGTGACGGATTTTCCTGGCTCACTGCTGAAGCATCATTTTTATGCTTTAGTTCACTTCAATATTTGTTTTGCTTTCCATTCATCCAAGCATTTCATCCACTTGAGATCATAGATATGAAGCTTTTTTAAAAAAGAAAATGTTTGTTTATACTCTGCTTCCACACGCTTTTTTCTTTCACTCTGACTTTGGTAGAAACAAATCTACTTTATCTTCCAAAAATATAAGTTGCAAAGTGAACTATTTGGACTGAGACTGTCAGACTGCATGTTATTGCAACACTTTTTCCCTAAATTGAATTGGCTAACAGTCCTGCCAAAAGTGTTGTAAAAATGTAAACATAAATAAATGTGTCAACTATTTCCAGGTGTTTACTACCAGTGCATAGATAAAAAGATTTTTATTCTTTTTTTGTCGTGATGAACAATATTTTCCAAAAATAAGTTGCAAAGTGGACTATGTGGGATGAGGTTATCGCAGTATTGACTGAACTACTGGTATTAAGCGATCACACTTATTTTGATGCATTACTAGTTTTGGAGAATTTTGTTTACATTTTTTTTACAACCAGAAAAAAGGTCAAACCCTCTATAGGAGCAAAATGCTCTCGCTCATAAAAATCTGATGATGTCAGATTTGTGTAGCTTTTCAGTTTCAATGCATCCGACCCTTTCACCTGAACTAAGCATAAAAATATAAACTCTCCAATGTGGGCTAAGCCTTGTTAATCCCCCCCAAACTCCTCCAATTTTCTCCAGGCTGCAGTTATTCTTGTGCATCCTTTTTTACAGACTTTTTCCTTCCACTCTGCTTTCCATAAATATGTTTGGACACCGTGTTTCACTTTTTGAATTGAATTACTGAAAGAAACAAAAATTTCAATTCTGTTCTACTGTAACATGATGCCCTTGTGTATTATCTCAGTTATAGATTCAAAGTTGTAATTATTTGTCTACATGTCTGATTTATATAAGATGTGAAGGCATCCCCATCCTCCGTTTCTGCTTGCAGATCCCTGCGGACTCTGTCTCGCCACTCAGTGGAGGAGGAGTTCCCACACCTGTACGCTCACGGCTGCACGCTGCGTGACATCTGCGCCGAATGCACAAAGTTTGTCGCTGATGTCATCTCCTCCAGCCGCCGGAGCCTGGACATCCTCAACAACACTCCAAAGAGAGAGGCCAAAGCCGCTCAGAGGCCACAGCTGCAGCGACAGTCCAACTTTGAGGCTTTGCCTCAACCAAACCATCACCACCAACAACCTTCATCACACCTCCACCGCAGCGAGACGGTCCACAGCACGAAGCAATGACTGGCTCAGACTCTGACCTCACTGTGCACACGTTTGTATTTAAAGAGGAGAGGGCTCTCCGAGGGTTGCAGCGTGTCTTAATAATCATATAATCCAGTAAAGGTGCTTCAAAGTTAATTTTGCTGGGTTGGAGCATTAAATGTATCATTTAATAGTCAAGTTTAGGTCTAAAAGATGGAAAAAAAAATATCACTGAAGCTGTTAAGAACTCTTTAGCAAGAATGTAGAGATGCCAGCTTTTTGCACAACTGCTTTACCTTCCTTATCTCACCATCTCACTCTCAACACACTTGTTCACTTAAATCTCTCTCTGCATCTGCCCTATCTGCTGCACCAAACCTTCACTCTTCACTCACACATTTTGGGCGGGAGGGGTTCAATCAGAGGGGAGCGCTGGAGGTTGAGAGGCAGGGCTGCGAGGTTAAAGCTGTGCAGTGTTGCATTAGCATTTAACTCCAATGGGTTGCCTTGTTTTTTTTGTCATGAATGTACCTTACAAGAACAAAATTGCAAACCTAATAGCTTGTAAACAATAAAATATTTATTTTTAACCATTAAAAAGGGGAGTTAAAAACAATCTGCTGCATAACGAGCCCTCTCTGGCGACGCTTGTGAAAACCCCAGACCTGCAGAAGGGTGGGTGGGGTTGGGGGGGTGAAACGGCAGCGACACTGTGAATGTAACAGGGTGAAGCTGCGGGCCGCAACTTTAGCCGACGTAGCATGACGACCGCGGTGAGAGGCGAGCAGGTGAATCTCCCGCCTCTCTCACTCCCACATGGACGCTTTGCAATCTGTCCTGGTTTTGTAAACACAAAGTGAGCCTCGGCTGCAATAAAGATCCAGTGACAAACACAACCAGTGCTGCATCTGCGAGTTTTACTGTGGGCTCACCAAACAACAGAGGAGCACAGCTGTCCTGCAACAGTACAAATTTGACTGATCAGAACAAGCAGTTGATATGTTGCACTGAACATCTTGGAACATCTTTAATGTCATGCTTGAACAGACATTAAAGATAAAAAGGCTGTTACTTTTTGTTCATATTTTTGTGTTTCCATACTTCTGCGGTTATGTTTAGATAACTAGAAGGAGGTATTGGACCTTCGGGGGTTCCTGCGTTTTGGTGCGTTGCATGGGTCAAAAATTGGCAGCAACATATGGAACATATTTTGGTTAATTTTATGTGTAAAGTTATTTATGAATAGACTACTCTACCTGTGTCTCTCAGATGCAAGAAAAAGGCTTTGGGATAGAAAATGTAAGCATATTTTTTCTCCTCGTGTCTCCCAGTCTTCAAATATTCATTCATTCAGAAAATATAACCTTTTTAATAAATGTTCTATTAAATATTAATTTTATAAAACTATTTTAAAAATGCATTTTTGATAGGGCAAAGATTACTCTGTTTAATTTGAAAGGCACATAAAAAAATAAGAACCATGATACAAATTAACTTTTTCCTAATGTCCAAATGGCAACAAAATATATAATTTACATCAATACACTAGTGTTATGTAACGATAAAGTAAAAAGTTAAAACCACTGGAAGAAAATGTAGATAACCAGGAGGGTTAATTAAAAAAAATTTTTTTAAATGACAGCAACTGTAAAGTGAGTCTTCCTTTAAAGTGAGTCCCAACCATTTATACCTGAAGAGCAAAATTTAAACGTTTGTAAAATGAGCAGAAGTGAGTGTCTGCTTCATGGTTTCTAAAAGCGGTATTGATGGGAAAATGAAAGTGTCTTGTAAGCAGCAGAGGAATCCATTAATGAAGTAAACCGAGGCTCCGCTTTCTTGTCAGGGATCAATGTGGCCTGTACGGAAGCCCCGCCTCCTGATCATGAATAAATAATTAGGTCTGCGCTCCTATTGGCTGCTTCCTCCTGTCATCTGGCTCTGACTTTACTCTCCCGCAGAAGCTGATGTACGTCAAGAGCGCGCAATACTTCTTAGACTCGAAAAGGAAAACGGGTGATTACACTTTCACAATAAAAGCATAGAGAAACCGCAATGGATCTTTCATTCATTGCTGTTGTTGCTTCAAGCTTTTAACCATAGTTTTAAAAATGTAAATTTTTAATGCTGCTATTTATGTCTGATTATTTAACTTTTGTTTATTATAATTTTTGTAGGTTAGTTTATTTTCAACATAATCCAAATTTACCAAGTTACCAAAAATGACCAAAAGTGAATCCCACACAAATATTCACTTGCCAATAATATGGTTGATTTAAAGAGAAAATTATCTTTAAATAAACCCATATTTGTAATAATATGAGTTAGTGTATTATTTCGTTTGCTCGTTTTGTTTTGTGATCTCTTTCCTGTTTTTGTGTCTGCCTAAATTTTTGTCAACATTTTTCTTAATTAGATTGGGTATTCAACATACCTGTTGAGCCAATATTATTCAAATAAAAATCTAATTTGAGTAACAAAGAATTCAGTTCAAATTTAATTATCACAATTCAATTTAAAAATACTTTATTATTTGAGGGATATTAAATATTGTAACTCATAATTTTCTTTTAGAGTAGATACTGATGGCTGTATCGAGGAAGGATCTCCTGTATAGGTCTTTATTACAAGCAAGTCTTAAAAAGCCTCTGACTGATTTGTTGTTGTATAACAGTCTGATGAAGAGACTGCAGAGTTGTCCATCATTTTCTCTATTTTCTGAAGAATCCCTTTTTTCACAATAATCTCCAGATGTTCCAGAACCATCCCCAGAACAGAATCAGCACCTTTTTTTAAAAATCAAGTTGTGTAGCTGTTTTAGATCCCGCTCTGATGCTACTACCCCACACCTGGGATGAGTTTGGACCTCTTTTTGCCTTCAGAACTGTTCCAGTTCTTTGTGACTGAACAGTGTCAGAAATGTTAGATTTTAGATTTGTTAGGTGAACTCAGCATGACTTACTGTTGCTTTTTTTGTTCACTGCATATTGTCACTTGTTCTGACCACTCTCTGTAAAGCTGAAAGATGACTGTGGATGCAAATTTCAGCAGATTATCAGTTTCTGAAATATTCACAATAGCCTGTCATCAACGACCACTCACCAGAAATATCCCTGGACAGATTGACTGATTTGTTATTTTAGTTAACAGGGAATTTAACTGATGCCTCTAATAAAAGTGTCCAATATATGTGCATACTTTTCCATCATATTAAAATTTAAAATCATGTAATTTTTACAACATTAAGGCTCTCGCAGCAACGGTATCTTATAGTGGATTTTTACATCCTTAGGAAATTTTATTATTTTTCCAAAAGTATTAGACACAAATCGTGTTAAAAGTCATTTTCTAACGATAGTCTTTTGGAATAAAGTGTTCTCAGGTTGCCTTGATTCTCAAAACCTATGAAAACGAATAGTTTATTTCGGTGATTTTGACAGCTTTTATTTTGAAAGGTTTTAGCGGATGTGACAGAGTTGTCCTCGTGCTAACTTCAGTGGAAGTCGGTCAGCTTTAGAGCTTGAACTAATCAACAAGCCCTCCGAGGCTCGCCGCTCGCAGCCGCCCGTTCTCCTCCTCTCCTTGTGTTCTTGGAGTTCCTGTGTTCTCCCCCCCCCCTCCACCCACAGTGGGAGTGGGAGTGGGTGTGTCG
The DNA here is from genome assembly GCF_001444195.1 of Xiphophorus couchianus. Classification (NCBI taxonomy): domain Eukaryota; kingdom Metazoa; phylum Chordata; class Actinopteri; order Cyprinodontiformes; family Poeciliidae; genus Xiphophorus; species Xiphophorus couchianus. The sequence goes on from NC_040229.1 coordinate 23,998,146, forward strand.
ATGCGAACCAGTGTAGCCTCCTCGCTGCCTGTGCGCACTCTGGAAAAGAGGAAAAAGTTGACGATGAGTTCAGAGTGAGAGCGGCCCGCCTCGGAGCAGGCCAACCGTCGGGGAATGGCAGTCTGGACCAGAGCGGACAAAAACGGCCAGCTGGACCTTCTGCTCCGCGACCGCTGGATCCGAGTGGCGGCCGAACTCACGCGGGAAACGCTGACTTTAACTGCCGAGGCGGAGGCGAGCGGACAGGGGGGAAATCACTGGGACTACCCGCCGGCTGGCCTCCGAAATGGCATGTCGAACGGAAACGACCCTGGATCGAGCCCCGGGAACCCTGGTCGCGGTTCCTCCTCGGGTCAAGACCAACTTCAGAATCAGAATCACGTGGTTCGGGGACGCAGTAGCAGCCCGGGTCGAGGAAGCGTCAGCCGGAGTCAGTACGATGGAAACTACGGTGTGAACAGTTCTGGAAAGTACCCGGTGAACGGCGCAAACTCTGACTTCGGGAGCCCCGGCTCCGGCTACGGGAGTCCTGGGTCAAGCTTCGGGTCGAGGCAAGGCGACCCCCCGGTCAACTTAGACGGCTCCTCCGAAGCGGTGCGGAAAGTCCGAGTTGTCAAACAAGAGTCCGGCGGGCTGGGGATCAGCATCAAGGGAGGGCGGGAGAACCGGATGCCCATCCTCATCTCCAAGATCTTCCCGGGGCTCGCCGCTGACCAGAGCCGTGCGCTCCGGGTGGGCGACGCGATCCTATCCGTGAATGGGAACGACCTCCGGGAGGCGACCCACGACATGGCGGTCCAGGCGCTGAAGAAGGCCGGGAAAGAAGTCACGCTAGAGGGTAAGTGGGCCAACGCGAGAGCGGGGATTTGAAGGCCGCGGTCTGAACACACCTACCAAACTTTTATACACTCAAGTCAACAACAGGTGGCAGTTAGTGCTATGAATCTTTACTTACCAATTTAATTGCACACTTGAAAAATGATAAATATAGACTAAAGAAACTTTCAATCCAGAACCAAACTCAACAGGGCAAAGTGAACCTTCATCTCAACATGGGCCCAGTCTGCTCTTCTTGAACTAATGTTCAGTGTTTTGTAAACTTTCATAACTCTTTGTTGTTTTGTAAGGTAAAATAGTAAAAAACCAACCTAAATAAAAACTTATTTTACTCAATCTATGACCAAAAGGAGATATAGAAGCCTAGTCAGTACAGCTGAACACACCACATTACATCTGCGTAAAATTAATCACAGTTTTGGTCAGGATTGGCTCACATTGCATCTTCTACAGGAGTCTCAATAAATCAGAATATCTTTAACAAGCTAATTTATTACAGTGATTATTTACAAACAATGAAAGCAATCTACTATTCAGATTATTTACAGGTAGAGTAGCTTCTTTTTTTTATGTCTGGCAAGTTTGAGGATTATGGCTTATATGTAGTGAAAACCAAAATTCAGTTTTGAAGAAAATTTTAATATTACAATTGCTGATACAGAAACTCCCTCACAATAATGGTGAAGACTGCTGACCTGAGCAGACAGTCCATGTGGTAAACCACAATAGGCCATTTCAAAAGATGGATGTTCAAACATTTTACCAGAAAGTTGAGCAGAAGGAAAACGTTTGGCAGAAAAAGATACAATCAGCAGGGTTAACCACAGCCTTGCAAACCTTGTGTTAAGACAGTTCTGAATTAGAGACGATGCCAAACGTCTTACTTGGGATGCTTAGTGGTACTAATTGTTCTGTTTCAGATGAGTTTGGCTTTCTCATTTAATTGGGAAAGGAAAGTCCGAGGCGAGATGCAGTGTTTCTAGAACTAACGATGCAGAAAGATGATGGCCGCTAACAAAACAATATGGACTTTCATTACACCTAAACAGAAACGCAGGCAGATCGTCTCCATGTCACGTCGCATTGATGCAGTAATTCATGCAAAAGGAGCCCCAACTAAGTAATGAGTGCATATACAGTACAATATATGGACAGGCTTTTGAGTAGACTAGCATTTTGCATTACAAACTCTTTATTTGACTTATGTAAAGTTCAAATTTTTTGGGAAACAAAATTTTGGGTTTTCATTAGATACAATCCATTTGTATTCAAAATCAACTATAAAAGGCAACTATAACTACAGAGCTCTAACTGAATGGAGAAATAATACCAGAATTAATTCAGCTTAAAAGAAAACAAAACTTTTAGTGAAAACAGGAGTTTAACCACTGTGCTGGTCAGGCTTAAGGGCATTACACTTTGTTAAAAGTTCAACTTTAACAGACGGGATTTATTTGTTTGTGACTATTGTCCTTGAAGTGCAAAGTGAATATTATAGTGTTTTTATAGTGTGTAATAAGTGTGGTAATGCATCGCTTAATCTTTTTCTGGCTAAAACTGATTTTGGGGTTTTGACTTTTTAAAATTTCTTTCTTTCTGAGGACTACAGACAATAAAGTACAAGGAGTACAAATGTGCCGCCAGTTCTTAGACATAGTCATTTTAAATCCCTAAAACATGAAAGAATTACAAGATTATTACACGTCTTCGTCCCAAACTGCTTATTTTTTTTAGACAATAGTGGGAAGAAAATCTGATTTTTCATTACTTGAACCAGTCAGAGCCGATTAACACTTATTGTATGCCATCTTAAGAAAACACAGTCCTGTGTTGATATCTGAGCAGATGGAGAAGTTCAAGCTGCATTGATTCAAATCAGCTGAACACAAATCCTTTGATTAGTGTAAACAGGAATTTAAGCACAGCTGTGGTCAGGTTTGCATGTTAAAGGATCAAAGGTCAATGCAGGATTCAACTAATGAGATTTATCTGTGGAAATCTTTACAAGCTCTTGCCAGGTGCCAAATTCATGCTTTCTTATATTTGGTGGTATTTTGCCATTTAAAATAAAAACGACTTTTTAAGAAAACAATCTACTAACGAAATGAATTGGGAAAATATATATTGACGAAAAATATAATAATATTGGTAATGATGAACCTTTACTTGCAGTTGTGTTATTATGTTTTGACTGCAGCTCAACATATTTTGCAGCTCTAATACAAATATATCACTCCATATACAGCCAGAACCTCCCAAAAACAGACCTAATTCACTTCACTACAACAGTTGAAGAAAAGTAAATGAGGGGTTTGCATGTGATTAGTTTTTATTGCTCAATTGGTGCACATTTTGAAGTTGCGTGTTTACTGAAACCTTATTTGTTTGGGTTTTTATTTGGTTTGAGTCTGCAGTTTGCGATCACCACAGTTTAACTTGACTAAATTAGGCCAACGGGACATTCAGGTGACTCATAGCAGCCCCGTTTAATTTGCTCTAAATGTCAACTCGTGTTTTATTTTTAACTGCAAGTCAAAAGTTTGCTGCAAATTATCTCAATAGGAGGTAACCGTGGCAGCTAATTGTTGTCATCTGAGGAGATTGTTGATAATGTTTTTGTCTCGATGTGCGCTCCACAACCGGCATGGTGAAGTGTGCTGAAGGTGTGAAGCCATGGTGTCCTAAAGTTATCCAGCAGTTTAGTCACATTAAAAATGAATACGGTGCAGGCATGTGAAACAAAAAACACCCCACAATATCTTTGTCTGAAGTTGTTTTTTTTTACTTATCTCTGGGAAAGAAATCAATTCAGTTTCAGAAAAACATACACAGACACAAAATAAGTAAATACCAGCGTTTTACTCTTTAAACAAAAGATTTTAACAATTGTGTGTTCCAGCTGAGGAAAAAGTTAGGATACCCTAATAATTTTAGGGTATCCTAACTAAGCTCCCTCTGAAACAAAGTAGCATTCAAGGTGGATGCAGTGGATTTCCAGTGGACAGGCCCTGCTACAGTCCCAAACCATGACACGTCCACCTCCATGCTTAGCAGTGGGTGTGAGGCTCTTTTCCTAGGTTGCTGTATTTACTTTATCCTAAACACGTCCTCGGTTCTGGAGCTCAAATAATTCACCTCTCTCCAAAGAGCATGACTCTAGAAGTAGAGGTGGGTGGCTATGGACCTAAAGTTTTATTGCAATATTTTGAGGTAACAATAAAAGTGAAGATGAGAAGTTATTACTTCTTTTTTAGGTAACTGTGTGGGTTTGTGACTGCATGACACAGCAATTATTGTCCCACAAACTCAAAAACTGCTCCTGAAAAACAAACCCACTTGCATTGTGCTTTTTTGTGATTTGTGTCACTAAAATGCACACAATTTATTGGTATTTATTGATTTGATTTGACTTATTGGTTCATTCCAGACATGTCAACCGTTGCGTCGAACATATCCACATTAGCGTCGGTGTGAATCTGCATTTATTCATAAATCCAATGAGAAAGTCAATGAACTAACAGTGGAGAAAATAGTAAAACAGACAATCCCAACAATATGGATAGTTTTGGAATTTATTGTGGCAACGATAAATCAACATTCTTATCATGAAGAAGTGTTTCACAATAAATGATAAACGATTTGATACAAGCCTGTCCCCATCTGGAAGGTCTGCTATTTGTCTAAATTTTTTCTGAAAGCTGACACCCTTCATATATTCTTAGAGAATACAGTTTTCTTTCTTTCACACCTCCTACTAAAGTTAAATCTGTTTGGTTTCTTCCAGATTTGACTGATTTGCACTCTCATATCTGCGTTGGTTAGAGTCCAGTGGAGTTCCTGTCATGATATTTGAGTTTACATGGGTACTCCTGTCAGCATCTTGCGGTCTGCTTTCAGGGTGGACTTGCTGGGACAGCCAGATTTGGTCATGTTGTCAGTTATCCTAATTGTCCTCCACTAGTATATGATTTGATTTTATTTTTTACAGTGAAATGGCTGGATTTATATCCTTTGAGGCCTCTTTAAATCATATCTACAGTCTTGTTTCTGAAGGTTTGACTGTTCTCAGGATCTCACCATGGCGTTCCCTCTCACTTTAATACTTAGGAGCATCAAATTGAATGTTTAAGTGAACCTTCAAATTGCTACAATGTTTTATACATGTTGCTCCCGATGTGATACAGCGGTATGTTTTAGCCATTTTAAGTGGGATTAAAAGAGCACTATATGTAAATATACTCCAAGACGCACATGTTAAGTCAAAATTATTGTATTTAAGCTGAAACTGTTGCATCATTTTAGCCATTTAATTATTTAGTTTTATGATTAAGTCAATATTACTTTTATTTTTTACTCTGTGTTGTCATTAGTGTATAGTGTTTCTGTTAATCTTCTTTTACTCTGTCCACTTTATGCTGTGACAGCATAAATTTCCCACTTCTGGGACTAATAAATGATTATCTTATTTTGGGGCGTCCTACTTTATTCCTTATCAGAAATATAATTTTATTCCATTCATTTTGGATCATTGTTCATTTGTAAAACTCAAAATCCTCAGTATTTTTAATGTTTCTTGTGACTTTGTCATCAGAGGATCATGCTGATTTTATTATTCGAATCAGAAGAAGCTGGTGGTGTTGTTTGTAATAAATTTGAAAGAGAATATTTAATGTAATCCGAGTATATTAAACACCAAATCCAGAGGTGACGTGTTGGTCGTAAAACCCGCTACACATGGCTTCATAAACCAGCATTAGGGTCTCAAACCGGGAGCATTTTTGTTGAACGTCAGTTGAAAAGAGTTGCAGACAGGCGGACTGCAGAGCCCTGAGGGTTTGGAAACTTAACATTGGGAACGGCTAAAAGCTGTGTTTAATGGCGCGGAATAAACGTGGGTTGAATTCTGACGAGCGCAAATTGTAGGAACTAATCAATGAGGGACACATTTCCACTGAAGTCAAAACCAGGCCTGTTGTGTTCCTCCCAACATAAAACCAAGCGAACGCAACAGACGTTTTCAGCAATCTGTTCTGTGAAAATGTGATTTTGTTTTATTTTATTCCCCACTCGGAATCAGATTAGTCAAGCTATTTATCTTTTATAATCAGAGAAACAGCAGAGTCTTTGTGCTTCCCAGGAATGAAACATTTTTGGTTTGAAACCACAGATTGAACTTTGCCTGCTGGTGCCTCTGTGAAAAGCAGCGACCCCCCTCGGGCGTGCTGAGGAGAAAGGCTTCGTGTGCTGCTGCAGGAATCTGTCAGCTGCCTGTCATCGGAGCGTTTGTGGATCTGCCACTGCTTCGTGAAAGGAGCGGTGGTCAGTCAGAGTGAGGCTTGACCTTCCAGAACGCAGTGGCAGCACACAAATACATAAACTCCCAGATATTCCCTCAATTAACTCCGGAGCCCCACATTCCTGACCTCCGCTCACACGTGCTTATTTGGGGCAGAGGTCAGTCATCTGACTTGCATGGTTCGTGCTCCTCCGCAGCCTTTAGCGATTTAAATTATTCATGTTGCAGAGATTGATCCGAAGCCACTTCTGTACACAGAAAATAACCAGCCGTTTTTCCAGTGATCAGCAACACGGCCTGCAGAGGGAGGTTTATGGCTTGCATCCCGCTATTTAAACTCAGTCCCACAAACTCTTGTTCCTTTCTGAGCTCTTCCAGGAATGAAGCTCATGCTGCCTTCACTGTAGCTCAGTTCAGCCTGTTCTTCTCCTAACACCTTTAACACGCCTGACTCACGCTTACTTTACACTTCTTTAAGTAGATGAAGCACTTAATGCTCAGGCCAGCGTTTGTGACTGTCCTAAAGTTTGCAAGCAGAGCTGAAACAATTAATCGGATGAATTGTGATTAATAAATGTATGAAATAGTTAACTAATTTAATAATCAATTAATCATTAACTCAAGTGGAGACTCAAAAAAAAGGTTATTTACATAAAAAAGGTGAAGCTAATCCAAAATTGTATAAAATATGTATACGTTTTGCATTAAAGATAAAACACCTTTGCCAAAACTAGTATTAGCTTTCACACAGTTTAAATTCACTAAATGAATGCTGTGTTGTTGCTCTTTAGGCAATCAAATGTTTGTCGTCTTATTTTTTAAAAATTAATTGAATGTTGTTTATTTGCATCCATAAATGTATCTGGTAACACTTTATTTGACGGGGTGACATTACACTGTCGTAAACATGATATAACACCTGTCATGAACATGAAGGAGTCTTTATGAATGTTGTCACAAAGTGTCATTCGGTAAATAATGACACTTATAATGGAAAGTTGCTTTAAATGTTGGCAATATTGACACGTCAATGCAAAGGTGGCACTTTTAATAGACTTTCAGTGCAACTTTTAGAGCAACTTTGCATTAAACTTTGCATTTTATACCAAATGACACTTTATGACATCAGTCAGACATTCATAAGGACTCCTTCATGTTCATGACAGGTGTTATGTCATGATTACGACAGTATCATGTATTTCTAATATCGTATTAAAAATGTTTAAGTAGTTAGATGAAAAATCTGTAGAATGTGCCCATTTAAAAAAAGTAATTTATTACTAAAATATTTGACAATTATTTCAATAATTAGTCTTGATTAATCCAAACTGTTTCAGCTCCGGTAATGTTTGTTACCAGCTCTTAAAATGAAATGGATAAGTTGATATTTGGTTAAACTGTCAACACAACGCCAGCCATGCTACCCATCAACTAACTGGAAAGCATTTTTGAAAAACAAGATTAATGTAAAGATGCTTAATCATAATGAAATGCAACACGTTTGTTAAAAACAAACCAAGCATATAAGCAGAAACACCTCGTTCCAGCTCTTTCGTACAGTTTTGGTGGCTTTATGTTTTGGGTTTGTTTGCCAGCTACAGAAGTAACGTACTTTCAGTTTTAAGATAACAGGTGTAGCTTGGCTAAAACTGAGTCATGCGACCAGATGAAGCAGCAGATCGACCACAGAGTGAGTGAGGTGTTACAATGACCCGAGTTCAAACCTCAGTCTGACTGAACTGCTGGGGTGGGTGGGTTACACTTAAAGCCTCTAATGGAAGACTGCTAGCAAGACTGTGAAGAAGTTTATGTTAGCAACATTATTTCTATTTGCTAAATGTCACAATAATCACTGCTTAGAGATTAAAAAAAATAAGATATTTGGTAGAATTTCCTTATTGACTTGGGTAAAATGTTTTTTTTCATATTCTTCCTTAAACTTCTCACAATAATTCGCTGGAATTTGGCCCTTTTCTCCCGGCAGAAGTGTGTAACTTAGTCAGGCTTGTAGGCCGCTGACTCACACACGCCTTTCCAGATCTATCCACAAATGTGACTGAGACTAAAACATCGACTTTATTGCCCTTACGCCACTCTGTAACTAATGTTCTTGCATGCTAAGGGCCACTGTTCATTTGAAGACCCCTTTGTTCCCAAGCTTTTAGTTCCTGGCTGGTGTTTTGAGTTTTCTCTTCAAAATGTCCAAATTATGTTTTTTCCTCGTGAATTGCAAAAGTCCTCCCTGTAATAAAACACTCCCCTCAATATAATGCTGCCACCTCCGTACTTCGTAATATGGTGTTTTAAAAATTGCAGGTGTGGTCATTTTGGCCAGATACTTCCATTCTAGTTTCTTTAGACTAAAGTATGTTTTTAAAAGTTAAGATTTTTGTTGAGTGCATTTGTAAACAATAGTTTGTCTTTTTGCTTATCTTTTCAAGTAATGACTTCCTCCATTTCAGCTCATGTCAGAACGCAACTTATTTTCCTGTGGAAAGTGTCACTCTCCACCCAGCTTCAGCCAACATCTTTCCAAGATATTTTGGTTTTAACTGTGTACATAGGCAACATGCTTTTCCTATATAACCAGGAAAACCATGTGTATGTTATTCCCTAGTGCTTATTAAATTCTATAGTATACGGTAATGTTAATTGTTGGAGGTTGTATTTATGTACTCATGACACCATACTAGCTTTATTTATAGAACACATTAAACACCAACAAGACCAAGGTTTTGTTCACAAAAATACATGATGAATAGAAAACAATATATAAATATACCAAAAAATATATATGCTTTTACAATGTTTCCTTTTACTTTGAGCCGACTTTGTGTGTATTTATTACGTGATCATTGTGGTAAAAGATATATTACTGCCATTCTTCAAACTTTATGATGTGGTAAAAATTCATTTCTGAAGAATGTGGGGAGATGTTAATTCATAGCTGTGCTTAAACTTTCTTTGCAGATATAGATTCCAAACAGATGATGAACTGTTTTTAAAAAAGAGAGAGAGAGAGAGAATGACAAACAACTCCCAAAAGCAACAAATCTATAAATCTGAGTACAGTACTTTGCCTATATCTGTCATTTTGTTTTTTGTTGAAGTATGATATTTATTTATCAATTTCATCATTTAATTTGATTTGATCATTGTTCTAAGCCCGTTTGCGACTGATTACTCTGAATTCAGGCCTGCAGTGTTTTGGGAGCTGCAAACTCAGAGTCGGCATCAGAAAAGACACCAGTTCAAGCTCAGAAGCCTCGTTACTGTTTGATGTGGCCATGCAGCGATGAGCTTTTCTTGCGTTGCTGGCACGCTGCCTGTTGTTTTGCTGCCTTAAATCCACAAGTTTTTAGTTCTGTTCAAATTGACGCTGGTTCACACACATTGAGAAATATATTTACTTTGGATATATATGACAAATACTACTTAATCTTATCCTCTCAGCTGACTGAAAGATGCAGCATCTCATATGTGCTTAATTAGTTTAAACTCACTTTTGGTTTGCTGCGGGAAAAGGACAGTTGGAGGCTTTTGTTTGAGTAATTAGGAGGAATAAAAAAGGCATTGATGAAATGGGTTTTTTTTCTCTTGTGCCGACTCTGTTCACTGTCTGTTGGCGTCCTCGGATCCACAGGATCTGAAATTGTCTGCAAAGCCTCAAAAAGAGCTTGTCTGCTTTCTTTCCCATACATCCAAACATCTGATATTTATACCCACAAATATATTTGATTGGTCCACATTTTTGTGCCTCAACTATAAATGGATGCATTTTTGTTATTAGAAATTTCAGGAGGATCCCTTTGATCCTCAAGGTAATCCACCTTGTCCGTTTTGTTGGGAACCTGCTGGCGCTAAAGTACCATCAATCTGTGCTGTCAGCACAGACGGCAGTAATCTTCAACTGTCGGCGCTGCAGACAATGTTAAATGTGATTATTTTTGTCCATAATCTGCTTTATAGTGTGTAGAAAGTTGACACACCCACACTGAAGTCCACTTTTTAGTCCACTAAATACACTGATCTTTTAGAAAACGGAGTCATGTAATTAAATAAATGAGGTGGCGTAGTGTTGCACCTCATGCGGTTAGCATAAAGCGGTTACTAGTTGTTTTTTTTTTATTTTTAATTTTTTTTATTTTCAAATGCTCTCACTGAGGTTATATCGTAATGTAGCAGAGGGGACGGTGTGAATTTGTCTGAGTCCAGACCCCAGTTTTAGGGTGCATTCATACCAGACCTGATTATTCTGTTTTAATCAAACTTTAGCTCGCTTGCTTAGAAAGTATGTTTCATTTGTGGTGGTGTGAATGTCCAATCGAACTCTGATGCGGACCAAAAAGCGGACTCTGGTCTGCTTAAAAACCCAGGTCTCATTCAAGAGAAGTGAATTCTGGTGGGGTTTTTTTTTACTGAAGCAGGGAGGCAATGTCAGCATTGGGACTGGTTTTTTTAGGGAACTTTATATTACGGTATATTGTTTTCAGCCATAACAGCAATATTAACATCGGACGTGGATTCTGATTCAAATTTTCATATCGGTGCAGCTCAGTCATCTATCCAATCAAGAAGATAATTACTTTACATGAAGATAATTAAGTTTTCTTTTTATAATCTGGCAGAAAATCAAAATGGTCCTCACAATCTGCTATAGTTTAGACTTTTTACTCTTTAGGGTGGGCAAATGTTGCTGAATCAAAGCATTGTTCAGAGGGGATTGCACCGTTGGTGGATAGATGGATACTTTTGGAGAAGGAAAGAGAAGCTAGAGAAAAACCAGCGGTGAAAGCGTGTTGGGCCAAACCACAGGAGAATTTCTGGGCAGTTGGGGAGGAAAGTACAGAGGCCGGGGTCTGACTCAACGACTCACCGCTCTGTGAGCTATTATTTCACCCATTCCAGAAGATGATTACTTCTTGGTAAGCGGTGAAGAAGAGTAGTTTTACTGGTCGCTTTGAACCACAGCTCTTGCCACAACCAAATATGTGCCGAGTCAGACAGTCAGTCCTTCTCTGCCTCTGGACGTTGTCTTCCCTTTCTTCTGTCTATCCTTTGGCCGGCAGGCAGCGAGGTATAAATGGAAGCAGATGAGATGGCCTTATGGGATGCTGGTTGGCGTCTCTGGGGAATCCTCCTCCTCGCGCATTTATACAGAAGCATACAGGCAATACTGCATGCACAGATCGGCTGGCCCTCTGTGGATGGGCCTAATTAGAAGCAGAAGTGGAGCTGAGCAATCGGCCTGAAAGAACTAATGAGTTCATCAGACTGCAACAAAGCCAGAAAGACTGGCTGTTCCATCCAAATGCATTCAACCTCTTTTTAATGATCACAAAGGAATGATGGAGAGACTGAAGAGCTACTTCTGGCTGTAAAGACTTGGAAAGTTAGACCAAAGATTCTTTCATGTTTGAAAAGAGAGACTCAGTCTGTCGGGTACCTACTCCCAGGTAGACACAGAGAATATTGGTTAGTTACTTACTGGTCTTGAGTTATGCCTGAACAGAAACCAGTCGTTTTTAGCTCAATGTCTACCTGGAGTAGTTGATCTAGCCAATGGGATGAAGCAGGTAGAAATGGCAAAATGTTCTCAGCTTTCAGGATTTGTAACATCTCGGCTTTTAAACAAGGCGCCGCTGATAGATTTGACTTATCTGACTACATAAAAGATTGCAGCTGCTTGGAGGCCTCATTGTTTAGACTAAAGGAGACTGAATAAAAGCAGATGTAGAATGGTCCACGCGCTGCCAAAAAGTCACACAGCAGAGCTTTTACAAACTCTGCTGCAAAGCAAGACCATAATTACAGTTTACACAAGGGGCATGCAGAAGAGTATTCCAAGTCCCCACTTCTGTTATTCATTTCCTAGAATTGCTTTTTGTCTTTTAACAACAAATGTGCTTAATGATTACACCTAAAAGATTTGATAGAAAGTTAACCTATTTTAACCTGCTTCTTGCTGATGAAGTCATTATTTCCCCTGCAACATGCAACACACATTCTTCACTGCATGTTGTTTGCAGCCGGGTTTTTTCTCTCTCCAAACTTCACATGCATGAGACCAAATGAGACTAAATGCATGAGAACTCAAGCAGTTACTGAGTTCTGGCTTTTAGAGATTCTCTCTTTTTTCTTTTTTTTTTTAAGTGTAAAAGCTAAATGCAGTCTGATTAGCATTTTATGAAGGTAAAAATAACAACATGCTTGCATGATATGGCCTGCAATTTAATTTGTAGCTCCATGCACTGTGTACCAGTTTGCTATTTTCAGTTGTTTTTATGGATATAAAGATAAACAGCGATGTCTAGTTGATGATAGATGACTTGTTAATGAAGAAGAGCAGACTTCCTCATTAGCTGAGAGGCTGTCGGTGTAAGAAGCTGACCGAGTTGAGGAGGCACAGAGTGCCGTGTGCTTAGAGATGGAGACTGAGCGGCATAGCTGTTCGCCGATGATGGCTTGGAAATGACTACACTTTCTGCTACTGTTCACCCTTTGAAGGAAATTATGGCACATTTAAAGTTGTCACAGACTGTTGTGTTTTGTTTTTTGACTGACTCCATGCAAACTCACTGAATCAGCTTAAAGTTTGATAGCTTAAAACTATGACTTCAGTGATGCCCTCTGGACACCAAAGAAACAATAGATTTAATATATAAACAACAGATTAACTACTTATTTATAATAAGACAAACTAAGCTAGTGAAGAGAGCAAGAAACTGAACATCTGGAAGTGAATAAAGCAGCTTAACAAAGAGGATGGATACACCAGTGCTTTTATTTTCTCTTTATTGACATGATTCATTGTGAAACTGGTTTAGTCAGTTAAAAAAAGAACTGTGTAGGAGAGGAACTTTAGCACTTAAAGATTCAAAAGGATATTTGCACCTACACACACAAACAAGATTTAGCATTGTTAGCAAATTTATTCTGTGGAAAATATAAAATACCCAAAGTTAACTAAAATATCAAATACAATAACTCTAGCTGGATTCTGACTGACAACTTTTTGTATCTATTTGTTTACACTGCTTTGAGTAAATGTTAGTAGCATTCAGACCTGGCGCAGACTTAATGTTATTAGTTCATTATTACACTCTGTCTGTTAAACTAGTAAAACCACAGATGGGAGAATGTCTATATACAGAAAGTGTCTCGTCTCAACATCTCTTCTTCAGTTCTGTTGATTAGTGACACCTTGATTTTACAGAACCACTCTCTTTCCTGTGAGCCTCACACGTAAACACAGGCATCCAGGAATGCTTTCACACTCACTCCCTCACTCTAAACCACTTGCGTCTGCAGAAACGCTCCCGTTTCTTGTTGGTGTGGGAGATGTGGTTAGGATGGTCGGCCTTGGCCCGTTTCCTCAGCGTAGCTCCCCGCCCAGTCTTGCGTTCTGAGTCATGCATAGAGTAATTTACACAGGAGCATGCAGGGGCTTATACACACTGCAGCCTCCTCTGCTTCTGCAGATCTGTGATCAGACGTTTGACTTTGTTTTGATCAGGGGTGTAATGTGTTGCTTTTAGAGATCTTCTAGCCTACTTCATGTTGTTCTACAGGCTCCTGTTTATTGATATCTCGGTTGTACACATCCGGCAGGGACGATCGGCACCAAGTATGGCTTGTAAAAGTTTTATTTATTTTAAATAGTCACTGCTAATGCAGAATTTAACAAATTGGGATGTTTACATCCTCATACAGAGACAGGTTAGTTAGAATTTGTTTTAACTCTTTACATCTCATCCTAAGCGTGTTTTTCTCTGGTTAGAAACTCACCGCTCTCTTTAGGAAGCATAGACTCACAAGGAATATCTACGTTCAAGAATGACCTCATCTCCTCAGAGGGTCGTCTCAGGTTTCATACGAAGCAGACGGACTCATTGTCCAACTCAAACACACTCAGAAATGTTTCTGCTCTGTTTTCACCATCATCATACGAAGAGTATGAGAGCAGACGCAGGAGGAAACAATGGAGATAAAACCTTCATGTTTAGAAGGGAGAGAGGGGAATAACAGTGAGGCCGCCGTGGGGACGAGAGCCCACATGACCAAATTTGGAAAGCGAATCCATCACATCAGAGCAAAAGCCCCCCTTTTATTGTACAAACAGCCAACTGGCCAACCTCACATCTGTACTTGGTTTTCTTCTGGACTTGTTTCTCTTACACACTCGGGTCTAGATATAATTTTAGGAAAATGCAGCTGCAGATATTTCATTGTTCATTTGCGCACCGGGAAGTGGACTTGAAAGGGTTGAAAGGCTTTTAGTCTGCAGCCACTTTCCTCTGTAGTAACCAGCTGTCACTGGGTGGATCTGATCAAACCATAAATGCATCCTTGGCTGTCTGTTGGCATTCATCAGATACATTTCTTTGTATTATGTTGAATAACTAAAGTGGCTATGCTACTCCTGAGATTTGTCCAAACTGATGTTCTTTCCATTTTCTTTCGAAAATCAGTCTTTCCACCAGAGATGGGTAATTCCTGTCCTTCAGGGTCTGCATGTTTTTAAAGTCTAACTGTTCTATTGTTCCGCTAACTCCTTGCTCCCTGCTGGGGCCTGCCTATGACTCATTCCTTGACGTCAGGTGTGTTCAAGCAGGGGAACACCTCAAACATGCACTACTACACGACTACTTGGCCTCTGGGATTCCAGATTTACTTTGCGTCGACGTACAGAATCAGTTTTGTGTGTCTAATTTGTTCATTTCCTGTGCTTGAAACCAAAATAGCTGCAGAACAAGTTCCATGTTGCTTTTTAGTTTGTTTTGGAAGAGTTTTTAGCCAATCACTGCTTTAGCCATGCTTAGGGTCTTCCATTTAAAGTCAATTTTACAGAGACTGTAAAATTGGAACCATTTATGAGAGTACAACAAATGTCCAGCTATCTATTATGGCCAAGTTCATTTGGCCATAGCCCTTCACACCAGCGATTGTGTGAGTCGCTGGTGTGCGAACACCAGATGTCTTTACCACACAGCGATGGTAAAGACATCGCTGACTTCACCACATACTGGTGCTGCACAATTATAAAAGTCTTACTGAAGTGTAATTTCAGAACTCATGTGGATACATTTTTTTCCCAGAAATTGGGAATAAATATCCATTTTAAA
This sequence comes from Xiphophorus couchianus, assembly GCF_001444195.1. Classification (NCBI taxonomy): domain Eukaryota; kingdom Metazoa; phylum Chordata; class Actinopteri; order Cyprinodontiformes; family Poeciliidae; genus Xiphophorus; species Xiphophorus couchianus. The sequence continues at coordinate 24,013,404 of NC_040229.1, forward strand.
AATATATTAAGAACATAACATTTAGGGTTCTTTTTTACTGTTCCCCTCTTTCATATTATAGAATAGGAACCCACCCAAGTGATATGAACTGTACCTTTACTGAACTGTGTTTTTTTTCCCTTTCACCCATCTTCAGTGAAGTACATCCGCGAGGTGTCTCCGCTCTTCAAGAAGCCGTCCCTGGTGGCCGACTTGCAGTGGGACGGCGTTCGCCCACAGTCCCCCAGCTACAGCGGCAGCGACGACTCTGGGTCACCCAAGCACAGCAGCTCATTGTCCTCGTCCAAAGACAGGAAGGTCATCAGCCTGAAGATGTGCTTCATCAGCAGAAACCTCACCATGCCTGATCTGGAGAACAGGTTTGCTGTCGTGCTGGGGCTGAAATAGCTGAGGTTGAGGGAGGGTTGGTGCGTCTGTGTGGGAGATGGGCTTGTGTGTCTCTCTTCTGTTCATTAGATTGGAATGTTTATTTTTGTTAAACATTACGGGCAAGACAACAAAAACCTCCTCTGAGCATGTTGATCTAAAACAGGAAGATTAATCAGACAGTGTTGCCTACTTTTGTGAAAAAAGTTGCTCCTGTCTGCTAGTCATTTAGTACATTGCCTAGAATTTTTTAAAATATTATTGGTCATTTAAATATATTTATCTTAAAACAACAAAGAAATATACAAACACATTAATATAGTTGGTAAAATAATAATAAAGGATATTTGGGCTAACTTTGTTTACTGCTGCAACCAAGTGGATCAGTGAAGATCACCTCTTAATAATTGCTGTTTGTCTAAGTCTTCCTCATAGTCATATTCATAATGATGTAAACTCAATCTGCAGTTATTCTGCAGTCTGAATAATAATTTACTCTGAACTAGAAGGGCTTTGATCGGAGATCCAATCTATGTTCTTTGTAAAACTTTTAACCTGATTTTAATCACTTTTGTTTTCTCTGCAAAAGCTAAAATCACCGAGGTTCAACGTTTTTTTCCCCGGCCTTCCCGCTGTTATTAAATATTTATATTAGAGGGAGAGCTGACGTCACACTGCGTGTGAAAGAGAGCAGTCACAAACTGGATGGAACTTTTTTTTTTCTTTACACAAAGAGAAAATGATAACTTGACACTTTAAACTGCTTTCAGCATCCTTTGTTAGCGGTTAGCATGACTGGCACTGGTAGTGATTCGAATTGTGAACAGGAGTTTGCATTTATCCACAAACGAGAACTTTACTTTTAGTTGTCCAAACGGCTGGCAACATTTCCAAGTTTACATTTTGTATAACCGAGGCTGACAGTTCAGATGGATAAAATTGAGGAACAGAAGCAAGTAAAACAATAACTTCAAGAAGCATTTTTAAAACCATAATTTAAATTGAGTAATGTCTATTCATTCCTTACACTTAAGGAATTAATAGTAACATTCATTGTAACGTATTATGAATAGTAACCTAGTAACATTTTTAAAAACTTATATTTAGCATTTTTAATTAACTAAACCACATCAAATTATGCATATAGCTGTTTATCCCAGGTTACCTAAGCACAGTAAGCTTGAGAAAAACTAAAAGCTTTTAGCTGTCTTTTGAAATTCCTCTACTCCTCTATAGTTAAACCAAACTTCATTAAATATAAACATTCTTATGACAAAGCAGTTGATGGTGGATAAGGCAGCAAGTTTTTTTCTTCTTCTTGATTTTAACTCATTAATCTACAGCAAGCTTCTTTCAGGAACGGCGTTCTTTCGCTGGTTTATGGTAGGAACTGAATGCTCCTCCAGTTTTTCAGACAGAGCTCAAAATAATTGAATAAAATCACATTTGACATGAAAGTTTTTGGCAAAAAGTTGAGGAAGTGTTTTCTGGGACCTAACTAGAAAACAAAATTTGATCTATAAACTAAAACGCTAATTTGTTTCAGTTTCGCTCAACATTATTTACAGTTTTTATTTTTTCCCCAAATAGTAAACTTCTCCTGTTCCATGCAGGCTGCTGGAGCTGCACTCCCCAGACGGCCAGCACACCATGGTGCTGCGCTGTAAAGACGGAGCCACAGCCAACTCCTGGTTCACTGCCATACACACCAACATAGCCGCTCTCCTGCCGCAGACGCTGGCACACATCAACGCCTACCTGGGGGCCTCGTCTGCAGCCACCACACACCCCCACCTTAAACACATTGGCTGGCTGGCTGAACAGGTACGCAGAAACTACTCTTAAAAAAACACAAAACAAAACAGACGGTCATTTTACTTAATATGTGAATTACTGAAGGGAAATTAAATAGATTGACTTTTTAGTGGTTTATGTATTCCTTCCATTAGTATTTTTATTTTTCTTTCCTCTTTTTCCACCCATGCTTTTCTTAAGAATCAAGTTTATTTTTCCTGATTAAATCTGTGGAGTTCATAAAGGATAAATTTACCCACTGGGATCTAGATGTGCCATAAAGTGAAATGAATCACTGCAGGCTCAATGACATCTGCTGTAAAAGACATTTGTTAAAAACACGCTCTGTGAAATGCCAAGTAGGGCTGAAACTATTCATAGAGAAACTCAAATGATTTATAAAACAAATCCTCAAGGGAAGAGTTTTGATTTGGCGCTTCGCTGAATCTGTGTCTCTCTGTATTTCTCAGTGGTCATTGTGTAACGCCATCTGGCACAAAATGGTCTCATGCTAAATTACGAGCAATGAAGGAAGATCACAAAATGGAAGAAAAACACTGCACCTTGGGATCATATCAAAATAAAGGAAAAATGTGCATTCTCCTGTATAACTAGATTCAATAATCAGATTTTCCTTTGCAAGGGCTGTAGATAATTTGCGTAAACTTTATTTAGATTCAACAAATGTAGTTAAGAAACTTTATAAAGATAACATTATCCCCATTCATGCCTCAAAGCACATTCCCTTAGCTTTGTCCTCTCTATTCTGATTCACACAATAAACTTGATATGTACCTGGTTCACTGTTTTAAAATTAGGTTTCCATCAAATGTTACAATATAAATAGATTTATATTGTATTGCTTCCTGGAATTTTGAACAAGTTTTTTCAAAGTAAATTCAGTTTCCTGTGCTTAAAAAGAATCTGTTGAACACTAAATTTGATTTTCAAAGATGCAAAATGTGTGTTTTCATTATTTTAGGTTGAATCTGCATATAAAATATGTACCTAGATAACAATAACAGCAAGACATTTTTGTAAAAATACACTGAGCATAATTTAGTGGCTGAAAAATATATATTTTTTTTGTTTAGTCTGCTGATATGATACAATTTCTCTTTTACAAAGTTAAATTTGTGATTCTGTTGGACTAGTGTTAATTATTTAGTTAAAGAAAAAGGGTGATGTCACACTGTGTGTGTGAGAGAACACACACATATTTAACACTTTAAATTGGGTTTTACTATTTTAAGTTGCAAGACAAAAGCATTGTGAAGTTCACCTTTTAAACTCTCTTTAGTTTCCTGTATTGGGGATTAGCACTGTTTGCTTGAATAGCCTTACTCAATCAGCAGTCGGCGTGTTTGTGTGAGGGCGTGTGTGTGTGTGTGTTCCTTAGAGAGTGAAGATCTTCTAACTTTTAAATCTACAAAAGACCGGCAGTATTTTCTGATCCACCGTGTTCCACCACAGGTAGAGATTGAAAGCTATAAAGGATAAAACATCATTCATGAGTTTTTAAACTACAGGCCATGTGCTCATCTTAATTTTTTGACTCCTCACATCTCTGTTATGAGTGGAGTCACTTTTTGCTTTCAAAAAGATTTGTCAACAGTAGTATTTCAGTCTAGTTTTTAGGTTTCAAACATTACCACCCTGACCTCAAACATACAGGCTGGCTCTACTGCAGTAATGCAACATGCACAGGAAGTGCATGTTTTCTCAAAAACACACAAGCACCCTAAATTCTAACATGACAACCAAATCGGGACTTGTTCTGAAATCACTCACAGGAATGAAACGCTGATTCATATCTCTTCACTTTGAACTGTTCATTCAGGCGCTGGTTGAATGGATTCATGTGTTGCCATGCTTATCTTGGCAGGAGTAAAACAGGAAATACAGATGGAAGTTTCTGTTGTGTTACGCTATTTCCTGTGAAGCCCACTTATTCACAGCAGGAACTTTCTCAATCGCACCGTCTGGTTTGATGTTGTTCAGTCACGACTCAGTTAAAGCAAAGAAGAAAAGATAAAATGCTCCATTTTCTTTTCTTCCCCAGAGCTCTGTCAAGATTCAGGTCAGATTGTGAGCTGCTGAACTCCACTGCTACATCAACATATCTTTACCTTGTCAGCACTGCATAATTATCACACTGAAATTCACATACACAGTGTTTTTGGGGCAGGGATGGGTCTTTCTGAGGCGTCGGTTAAACCTTTCCATATTTTGTCACATTACAGCCGCAAACATAAACATATTCATTGCAGTTTAATATGAAAGACCAATAAAAGAGTGGTATACAATTGTGAAGTAAAAAGAAAAAGAATTACATGATACAAAAGAGTTTTTTACAAAATAAAAAACTGAAAAGTGTGTGGGTTTGTAATGTGACACAATCTGGAGAAGTTCAAAGAGTATGAATACTTTAGCAAGCCACTGTATTTATTTATTAAACTTTCATCCCCAGATGGTCAGGCAATTGTTAGGAAAAAGTACTTTATTGTTAATTTATTTTTATCTCAATACGCATAAAACGTTTATAACACATTTGCATCTTAAACAATACACGAACACACATGTGAAATCCACAAAGTACAGTTTATTTCCACCCGTTTGATCAAGAAAAAATTCATTTTAAAATATGCAACAAGTTTGCTAAGATAATAAACATTATGACATCAACTTATAATTAAATTTTATAGAAGTGCATGTTGTGACTGACATGAAAGGGGTCCAATATTTGAGTTGGTGTCTGAAAAAGTGCTATAAAAATGTTATTTATTATTATTTGTTTCACTTTAGAAACAGAAGCACCTTGCAGAACCGCAAAGGTGAAAACAAAGCACATGTATGATTACCAGCTACGCTGAGGTAAAAAAAAAAAAAAAAGTAAAATATTAAGCTTACTCTGAGGTCAAAAGAGTCGGTTACTAATACACTGCAGCTCTGATCCCACACAGAACCGTGATTCACTTTGAAATGAACCGTTCCGTGTGAAACGATTAAATCCTCTTCCTCACTCTGCATCACTTTCATTCCATCCAGACTCCACAGGAAAGCCTTCAAAATTAAAAAAGTGTCCGTTTTGATCAGCTTCGATTCCTCTTCTTGAATTGATATCACAGATTCAGCTGGAAGGCGGACGGCAGCAGTTCAGGCCGGTCGTCATGGCGCTGACGGAAAAAGACATCCTGCTGTTTGACTCGGTGCCGTGGAGCAGAGAGTCCTGGTCCATGCCTCTGCTCACACACCCGCTGCTCGCCACCAGGTAAAGACGGGTGCTGCAGCTGCGCATGTTCTTCCTTTAAGGGTTTTTAATGTCTTGCATTCAGATGCTATGAGTAAACCTTCAGGTGCTGATGGTGCATTGCATTATGCTGCATTATATACAACAAATGTGTATATTACGTCAGGATATGTGAATATTACGTCAGGATGGATTCGCTGGGACAATTACCAGCAGACAATAAGTACATTTTCCTAACTTAATCACCATTGTTTGCAGAACAAAGATATTTAAGCCAACGTTTAAAAACACATAAAACACCTTTTCTCTTTTTTTCTGCCTTTTTTTCCCAACTTTACTTGGTTCTTATTTCCATTTTTTTTTCTTCCTTTTTTTAGTGGCATTTTTTCCTGCTGATTGTTTTTTTGGAGATCAAATTTCTGCACCTGTTAGTTCTCTTAAAAAACTTAGAAGAAATGTTATTTATATGGCATTCAAAGTGTGTTATATCGTTCTGTATCTTATGATTTTATATATATATATATATATTTTTTTTTTTTTCTCCCCTCCAGGAGGTCTTTTGTGGGCTCTAGTGTTCCTTATATGAAAGTAGGCTGACAGGAAAGGGGGAGGGAGAGAGGGGGGAAGACATGCGGCAAATATCGCCGGGTCCGGGAATCAAACCCACAACGGCCGCGTTGAGGACTCAAGGCCTCCAAACGTGGGTTGCGCTATCCCCTACGCCACCACGACACGCCCCCAATTTTATATTTTTTAATACAAACTATTAATTAGTCATATTTCAGAATTGAAAGAAGATTATTTATTGTTTATATTATATAAAGTCAAACACATGATGCTAATAAAAGCAGCAAATTCTATGATGGACCTACTACGGTTGTTTTGGTTTCTACTGGTATTTTTTAAAGGTCTATATGTTTATATTCATGTTAAATGTTTTTTTTTTCTTTTTTGGTTATCTGTAAATCAGCAGATCAGCAATCTTTTTGTTGCAGCTTTTCTGTCTTTACTACTTCCCTTTAATTTTCAGTCGTGAGTGGTGAGTATCTACAAGTTTCCAGATGCTCACATGATTTTCTCTGAAAAGCAGAACTCTGCTTTGACTCTCTGACTCTACTTATATATATCGACTTAATATACAAGTTGATATATTAATGGTAGTTTGCTGATTGGCTTTCCTTCTGTAAAACGTTTTTGTAAACATTCTTTATGCATCTTGTTTCCCTGAATTTCAAGTGGATCACAGCCACAATTACAGCTGTGACTCACTGATTGACGAAGGTCAAATTTATTTATACTGCACATTTGTAAACGTGTGTGGTATAAATAAATTTGTGGTATTGCCCAGAGTGCTGTACAGAAAGTACAAAATGACAGCAAACATAGTTCCCCCCCCCCCACATATTTCAGACAGTTTTTTTTTGTCACAGAGAAAAGGCGTGGTGTCCAAAATTGTTGCTAAATAAATGTATTAGTTGTGTAAACAACTATTTTTGTCTGGTTCCTCAGCTGACCGTCTTTAGGGTTGTAAGTTTTTTCAGTTCTTAATGTGAAAAACTAATCAAAACCAGAGACTCGGCTACAAATCAGGTGCAAATGGTTTAAGACAAATAATAATAATAAAAAAACACATTAGTTTCAAAGCATCAGCCTTAGATCTTGCAGGAAGAGAGGCTGGATTATGGTTGGATGATCTGTTTAGCTTAGAAGAAACCCCTCAGCTGTGAATAGTTCAGGGTCATTTTAAAACATAAACAAGAGATGTGCAAATGTCAATATTTCATCCGTCTTGTGAAGACGCGTCTTTCCTTCTCTCTCACTCTTCTTACCTGTTCCACGTTTCTGTCTTCAGACTGGTTCACTCCGGCAGTGCCAGGGGTTCTCCGTCTCACGGCTCAGACCTGGTGTTCGCCACTCGGACCGGCACCGGGCGCGGCATCGAGTCGCACGTTTTCAGAGTGGAGACTCACTGGGACCTGTCCACGTGGACGCGCGCTCTCGTTCAGGGGGTGCATGCCGCAGCCGAGCTCATCAAGGAGGTCTCCATCGGTGAGGCTGACTTCCTGTAGAGTGTAAAATATCTGGAGTAGAGCTGCACAATATCGCAAATTTACCTTAATTGTTGTACTGCTGCTTTGACTGCAAAAAATGTCAGCTAATTATTCAAGTAACATGCATTTTGTTATAGAGCCAGCATCTGATTCTGCTGAAGGTTTCTTATTGTTAAAGGGGAGTTTTCCTCTCCTCTGTTGCCACATAAAATAGAAAACTTTTCAACAAATTTTAAATGTAAACGTATTGCTTTGCTTAATAACTAGGATTGATTTGAATGTATGTGACTGAGTAGGAATCTGCCTGAATGGTTGGAATGACTTGAGATGATATTGGTTCTGAACTGGCATTACGGATGTATTGCTTCAGTCAGATTGATTAAGAAGTCTAAGAAAATATGGACATTTTCAAGGTAAAGATCAGAGGAGAAATTGGCATATTTCCATTTCTAGATTTGATTTTATTGATCCATCTTGAAATTTGCACTTGTGGATCACCTCATAACAGAAATTTCTACCTTTCAAACCTCAGAAACACCTCAGAATCACTTTTCAGATTTAGAGACTCGTTTATCTCGGCGTACTCGTGTTGCACAGAGTCTGGTTGAGGTTATGTGAGACAGCTGACCTGTTTGCTGTAGCGTGATGATCTTTAACCACAGGATGTGGGTTCTTCTTTCTGTATGATGTCGTCATCCTAGTCTGTGGTTAACTGAAATGCTGTTTTTGGGATAACATACATGTTTAGATTTTTTTTTAAGTCATAAATTATTGATTGGTCTTCTTCACATAAAATAGTCTGAACAGGAAGCGTCTGACAGCAGCTGTCCCACAAAGGTTTATCGCAGCTCAGAGAAAGAGCAGCTTTGTATCGGGAAAAGCATAAGCGGGAGCCAGGAGAAGGGAATGTTTTTGCTCCAAGCAGAACAATAGCTGCCTGTAGGAACAGTAATGGAGAGACTCTGACTTTTTTTTTTTTAAATGCTCCTTCCTCGTCCAGTTGCTACACAAACATACGGCTGTGCAGATACATTCTTGTCACTGGAGATACTGGAGTGTTACACAGTGAAATGCTTTTGGATCCAATGACTTGTGTCTGGACAGGGTGGTCTGGGTTTTACATAGAAAATAAACTCTTTTGGGGGGTGGCTTTAGTTAAATTTTCAATATTTGAATATGTCTGACATTAATTTAGACTAAACATTTCCTGTTATATATCAAGGCCACCAAATTTGACAATCGGAAAATTTCTTTCAAATATCATCCAGATTACATTCCCTCAGTATTTGGTATAATAGCTTTTGAGAGTGAATAACTATGATCAAAGGTTTTGCTTATACTCCCACAGAAGTTAGGTGGCATTTTTGCCCATTCCTCCTGAGTCAGGTTTGTGGACCCCCTTTCTCTCACACATACCTTTTCAGCTCGGCTCACAAATATTCTATTGAACCGAAGGTTTGTGATTCAACATGTTGAAGTTTTTGTTGTGCTTAAGCTACTTTGTAGCTAACTTGGAGGTATGCTTATGGTCTTTATAAAGTGTGTGTATATTCAACTGATCTATGGATCAATAATGTATTGATCCAAAATGTAAAACATTTCTGGAATTTGTAATTGGTGCTGATCAAAGTGAATTGAGACATTTTCTTGTGTTTGACCTTACTGTTTTCTGACAGGTTGCACGTTGAATAGACAGGACGTCCGGCTCACGCTGCACTACGAAAAGGGCTTTACTATTACCAGGGAGCCAGCTGACCAAACAGGGGGCGCTGTTCTCTTCAGGTACCCCTACGAAAAGCTCAAAATGTCCGCCGACGATGGAATACGCAATCTTTACCTTGACTTTGGTGGTCCAGAGGGAGAAATGGTGAGTTATATAAACATTAACAATTTTCCTGATCTGTTTCAAGGTAGTGCACCAATAAAACGTAGAACATGTAATCTTTGTTTTAAAATTGAACAAAAAATTTTAACACGTAAATATAATTTCCTTGCTAACATAGCTGCTTCATTTCAGAGCAGATAACCTATTAATAAAGGCCCATTGTACCTTAACATCCCTGTCTTTATTTGTCCCATCTGTTCTGTGCTATTGTCCTTTTGTTGTTTCTGTTTTAACGTCTTACTCACTGCCTTCCTTCCTCCCCGCAGGTGTTCGACCTCCACTCGGGTCCAAAGCCGGTGGTCTTCGTCCTCCACTCCTTCCTGTCAGCCAAGCTCACCCGCATGGGCCTTCTGACGTGAACTAGCCGACTCACTTCAGCCACAGACGGAAGGATTTACGTTTCACAGCCGATTTTATGTTTATTTTTTTCCCACTTTCTCAACTCACGGTTGAGGTTAGGCCTGCCGGCGGCGCTGCAGGGAAAGTTTAAAGCACGAGTCGTTTTGTTGATTGTCTCAGAAATGTGCCTTCCAGCTCCCCCTCTCAGCCTCTCGTAATCATGTGCGCTGCAAAATTGATGTAAAAGGAAGGAGCGTTTCGCTTTGGGTCGGGAGGATTAAGGAAGCTACTTCAACGTGCAAAAAGTAGGAGTTGATCAAATCTCTTCACATTCCACACAGCAAAGTTTAAACCTGGTTGTAGTGGGCTGATGTAAAAGACCACAGCACTAGAAGTTTTACTGAAAACCTCAGTCAGGAGGGCTTTTGTAGATACAAAACAGAGTTAAGCACAAACTAGTCGATTTTCCCTGTTTTTACTCTGCCTATCATTCCATTACAGCCTTCCCATGCAGCTGGGCTCTTTTTAACTCATGTTTGTCTTTGTGTCAGCCTGTGCTAGGAAGGTGTTTTAGAGTCGCAGTGCAGTCACCTGAGCAGAGATGGTGTGAACGGTGTGGCTCCATACTACAAGCTAGAGACGGTGTGACCGCACGTCATCCCCAACTGCTGTTTGTAATCAGGATTGCCAGCTGTGCCTTTTTAACTTGTAGTCAATGACACTCTTTATAAGGTTTCCTTTTATACTCCACGTTATAAGAGCTTTGATCATGCACAAGCAATAGTATTGCTCTGGTAGTGTAAACCATGTTACTGTGTTTTATAAGTGAATATCTTTCCCATGAAAGCATGACTCTTATCAACTATCAGATTATAAGTTACTTCTCCTTTCAGCTACAACTCCCCCTTTTCCCCATTCTGTTTATTTATCCAAGTTGCTTAAAATTACCTCTTTTTTTCCCCTCCTTCTCTACTACAACTTCTGCAGCGAGTTATGGTATAAAAACTTGTCCAACAGGCATGCCATCATGTGACAGAGATATGAATGTATTTCAAGAGCCGTTTCATTCTTCCTTAAACCTATTTTAAACTTTTCTTTACTTTTCCCTCGACAAAGATCATCCAAACAAGCTCTCTTATTTTGTAAGGTGGCAAAAGATTTTGCAAGCTTGTCACACGACAAATGTTGGTCACATTTCACACCACCAACTGTGAAATTCACTGATTTTTCCATCAACACAAAAAATATCTACTTTAAAAAAAAAGCAGTTTTCAGGATGAATCACCTCAAAGTTTACATTGAAAATAATTGAACATACAGCCTTGTTGCTGATTATTAATAAATTCAAATCAGGTATGTCCCTAAATAACCTCAGTTTTAAAAGTGTGTTTTCAAATACAGCAAAAAAAGTCATCAGATTAACAAAAGCTCATCTGACTGTCTTTGTGTAATTGTAAAAGGAACATGTTTCTCTCAAATTAACTGTTTAAAAAGATAAAGGATTTTTATTGCTCTCATAAAAACAAGAGAAAAACAGATACTGATCTTAACTGTAAATGTACTTTAAATAAATTGCTAGTCTCCTATGTTATTTTGAAATATAACATACTGGTTTACTTATGTTATATAGACCATATAAAGTTGCCTAACCTGACAAATAAGAGTTTTTCTACAGAGTTTATCATTCATGCTAAGCTAGGCTAGTTCAACTAGAAGTTAAGTTTTGCTTTTAGCAGGACCTTTTATTTGATCTAAATTTTGATCAAAGCCATAAACGTTTTTAAAGACTTTTACTCTGTTATGGAATTTAAATTTGAATCATTTCCAAATAAAAGAACATTTAAAAGTTCTTATCACTTGTTAATTGTAAAAATCTCATTTAAAAAGATAATGTAGCATCAGTCAAGCTATTACTCGACTGAATGCTAGCTGAACCTAGCTTTGAGCAGATTTTAAACTTAAACTAGTTCCGGTTCAAAGTGTGTTTAATTTGGGTATTATAGTCCTCTACTTAAAATGCTTATAAAATTAGGACAATATGACATATAACACAATATTAAAACAATCTAGACTTGAGCAACATGCTCTGAATAAAGCTTTGTCACCATTTTTTATACTTGCAATATTATAACAACAATTGTTGATGTCCAAAGACTTTGTGGTCTTTTAGTTTGTAAATTAGGATAAGGACATGCTAAAGACAGATGTGATTGAAAAGGTTTGGAAACAAGCTTGATCAATGGTGGCAAGGTGTACAAATTTTGTATAATTATCATTTACACACAGGCATCATCTGGGACTGGTTCATGTTTCTGAAGTTCCCCCTCAGTGTAGCCTCAGTTCTGTTAGACCTCAGACAATGTCCCATTGTGTCCACTGACTGCGCACTGCAGGAAAACAAGATAAACCTCTCTGTTCTCAGAACGAGGCCTGTCTGACCGCCATACTGTAGGAAAACAAAATTTTTAGAAAGTGAAAACACATTTCTGTCCAGTTCCTTTTTGAACAGTTTAAGCCTTATTCAAAACAAGTTCATGTTAACTGTGTTTAAGCAGAAGTAGACTCTACTTCCTTTACTCCACTCAGCATAAATGAGTGGAGTAATTCCTGCTACATTGTTGAGCATACAGTAGAGATTGTTCTTGAGGCTGTTGATGTGACGTCTGCTTATATAGCTGTGACCTTATAATTGTGTTAATTTACTCAATAAGCTTCAGGTTTTCCTGTTTTTAATTGATGCACTCGCCTGGCAAAACCCTTTAAACCTTTGAATGTACACTTTAACCTTCCTCTTTTTTTCTTCTCATGAAATCATGGCATTCCTGTCTATGCAAATTAACGCTTCAAAGAGAGGGTTTTATTAAACCAAAGGTATTATCTGTGGCAGCTTGCGTCCCACACAATCATAAGACTGAAAAAAATACTGTGCTGCTGCAACAACTTGTCATATGCAAAGTATTTTAGATACCCTTCCAAAATACAGTATACAATGTACAATACCAATGTAGTTACTTTATGTGTAAATATCAATAAAACTGTAAATTGAATGTTTTTCTCTCGTTTTCTTGTGGTTTTTGATTTCACTCTGTAATTGGAGTTCATTTGAGACGTTTGTGTTCAACTTTAGTTGCTTAACTAGAAGCCTGTTCCACCTTGTGAGAGGTTGCTCATATGTACAGGGTAGAGCTTTTCTAAAGTTTTCAGATCACTTGAAGGTTTTCACATTTAAAAAGTACATTAGTCCACATAATGGACTGTGGCAAAATTCTAACTTCTCATGAGCTTCTTTCTTATTTATGCTCTCCTTGCTCTGCCTGTTTGCACCATCCATCCAGACATTTCCCATCGAAAACTCATGAGGAGTGACTTTCCTCCATCCAGGTCTTGTGTAGGTCAAAGGTCAGGAAAAGGTTAACTAATATTAATGGTGACCCCACATATCCTGGACACGAAACTGTTTAGAAACAGACCAGAAAGGCGGCTGAACACTTAACAGTCTGAGAACCCAGATTGATACCATGCAAATTTTCACCAATGAAATCTGGTCTTACCCTTTGTGAAAATAGTGCATATATATTTTAAATTTCAGATGTCTGAGAGCAAAACAGAGGTGTAGTTGAATTCCTTTTTTTTGTGTGCACAAGGCTGGCAAATAAAGATGCTTCTGTTTTTCTTAGCGCAGCACAAGAGGTTCCTGCACAAAGACTGGATAAAACCTGGAGCGTAAATGACAAGTACAGCGATAATTCTACACTTGCAAAACAGTACATGTTGGTAATTTCAGATTTAATGGCTTGTCCAAGGGATCTCACAAGATTTGGGGGAAGGTAGCCGTTAATGCGGCTACCGCTTGCCACATAGCTGTGCTGAAAAGCTGTTAAAGCTAAAGGCCTTTAAAAATACTTAAACCCTGAAGAACATGCTTTACTCTAAATTTTGTGTTGGTGGACGATAAAAAAACATTTGCACACTGCTACTTATTTAATGTATTACATTTTATGCATTAGATATGTTTAGCTATTTTTTTGTTACTTTTTAAAATTATTATTGTATATTTGTGTTTCTATGGAGATCTTCGCTTTATGCTTTCCATGCAGCACAGACCGCTGCAGAAGATTTTTTTTTCTGCCAACAGCCATCACTATCTTCAATAACTCTTTGAAGAATTTAAATTAATGAGTTACAACAACATTTAATTTCCCTTCGGGATTAATAAAGTATTTTTGATCAGTTTAAATTGAGTGTAATACCCGAGATTCGACGCTAGGCGGCAGTAACTTAACTGACCTTGGCAGCTATCAAGTTGGCTTTAATTAACCGGATCTAATGATTCCTTGCCTTCATATTACTAACATCTTTATCGCTGGTATTACTGTGTACATTAGCGCTAGTATTTATTTTTTTCAACAAAATGTACCAAACTGTCCAAAGATGTTTTTCTTTTAAAAAAAGAGCTGCCACCGTTTGGAGGCTTTTCTGTAGCGCTTTGGAAACTTGAACCGGAAGCTTTTCCCGTGTCAACCAGCTTGTCTGAAGCTGCAGTGTTGTTGTTGCTAGCGCTTTAGCCGCTGCTCTGTTCTTGCCATGTCGCTAACGGCAAATTCACCGTAAACACACTGTCACAAACAAACGTTGTTTTCAAGCGTTCGCCTTTGTGGAGGGGTAAGAAGATAAAGCTGTGGCCGGGGAGCCGAAAAGTGAGATGAAATGACAACGTCGACACTACAGGTACGTCTCAACGTGAGCTAGCAGAGCTAACCTTTGAGTTTAAACCAGCCTGGTTCTGAGCAATTCAAACACTGAGCGTTTTTCTTCACGTCTTTTTATTGGTTTACAGCTAATTACTAAAATCACCGGATGAATTCTAGATTTTAGTAGTCGATTTTACTTGACTCAAAACTAAAACAAAAGACTTAAATACTGCACACCATATATATAAATGCATGATTATGTCTATGCTGCTCACCTTCCATAAGCATTTGAAGTATATATTTATTGTTACCCAAAACTATTTATCATATACAGTAAATGAAATGGATTGTTTCTGTTATTTAAGGTTCAGAGGTCACAAACTTTGTTCAACAGTTTTGCTGGTTTTTTTTGTCTTTTTCCTGCAACTCTCAGACAACAAATGACGCATTTTGACATTTTTGATCCATCTGTCAATAACCTGGAACCACAAAAAAAGTTATATGAATACATTTCTTGTAGCAGAACAATATGAGTTCACATTACATTTTACTTTAATGATAAATAAATGTGAGGTTTATCTTGCACAGCAAGAATTTCAGGGCTTGTTTTGGTCAAATTATGTCCAACATCTATTGAAAGCGAAACTTGTAAAAGCATATGTGATTTACATCTAATGGAGTCAGCGCTTTAGCCACTGCTCTGTTCAGTATGCAATGCTCTTAATGTATAACTCTGAAGTCAAGTTATAGCCACACTTGTTCAGTTTTTTGAAAACAAAAATCTGCAGCTCAATATACTTAGTGTTTTAGGAATGACTTGTTGAAGATAAAATCGAACAGCAGAATGAAGAAGAAAATGCATCTAAGTGACTTTGAATATTAGATTGTTGTTGGTGTGAATATTCAGAAATTGCTGATCCACTGGGAACCTTTTAAGCAGAATAATTTCCCTGGTTTACAGAGAAGATGTCCAGAAAGCGACAGTTGTGTCGATGATAAAGCCTTGCTGATGTCAGAGGATGCTGGGCAGACTGGTTTGTGACTGTAGCTCAAAACACCGCTTTATACAACAAATAAAGCGTTCAGGGACATCATCTCTGGACTCGCATGTCATTTGGATGGAAATGTGCAGAAAACCACATTAGGTTCTGCATCTGCCTAAGATGAGGAAACCGATGCTACAGAGGTTTGCTTAAGCTGAACAATTACTGCTTGCCTGGTACGATGAGTCTTGAATTCAACTACAACATTCAAGATGGCGCAGTCAGAATTTGATGTAAATGAAAAAAAACAAGTGTTTGGACAGAATCTCTGTTGTGCTTGTATTTAGCTGCCTTCTGGTCCTTTTGCCCCACCATTACAGTTTAACCTCAGATCTCCTCCTTCAGGTCGTTTTCGACTTACTTTGACATTTGATGCTGTAAAAGGACAGTGTTCAATTCTAGTCGTCATGACACAAGTGCTCTGTTTGTGATAGATTTATTCCCTTCGCACAGCTTTTTCAACATGTGCGACATCAGGGAATGTAACACCTAGCAGTGAAGCTGGAAATATGTAAGACATGCAGGACTCCTGTCTTCTATGACTCAAATTGGACATCACTGTGTTAAAAACATCTCACGTAATATACTCATGGTCTAATGGGATTGTGGTTTGATCTAGAAGATAGTTTCTCATAATTTGTGAAAAGTTAAAAAAGGACATAAAAGGATTAGAGACAAAGTGGAAATTGGGGATAATATGAAATCTTCTAAAACTTTAAATTAGAGAAGCAGGCTGAGATTCTAGCACTGGGGAGCGATGTGGCAGCTCTTAGTAACAGTTTGAACTCTCTGTCTGTCCAGCGTTGATCCTCTGAAATTATATTTCCGAATCTGCTGCAGAAAGCGATTGATCTCGTCACCAAAGCCACAGAGGAGGACAAAGCGAAGAATTATGAGGAGGCTTTGCGATTGTACCAGCATGCTGTGGAATACTTCCTGCATGCCATCAAATGTAAGTATTGCATCCCGACAATTTGCCGGCCTCTGTGGGTGCCGTGTTCTTCACGTTGCCGCGTGATGGTCACTGTGTCCAGATGAGGCCCACAGCGACAAAGCCAAGGAGAGCATACGAGCCAAGTGTATGCAGTACCTGGACAGAGCGGAGAAACTCAAAGACTATCTGAAGAACAAAGACAAGCAGGGCAAGAAGCCTGTCAAGGAGGCACAGAGTAATGACAAGTACGTTGTCTCTCTCTTGTTAAAGCACCCAGAGTTCTTGGTGCCTTGCTGAAGTATTCACACCCCTTGAACTTTTTCAGATTTGATTAAATTTCTACAACAAAACTTAAGTGGATTTTGTTTGGATTTTATGTGATGGCCCAACACGGAGTAGCCGAAACATGAGAAGTGAAAGGAAAACGATACATGGGTTTTTAAATTTACAGATTTGATGTAAATTTTCATTTTTTATTGCCCCCTCCTTTTACAAGGAAACACTGTTAAAAAAGAAACTGTTTCCAGCAGAAGTCAGGTAATTTGTAAACAGAGTGTATCTGTGTGTAATCCACTCTCATTATAAATGCAGCTGCTCTGTTTCTGGCCTCAGAGGTTTGTTAGAGAACATTGGTAGACAAACGACATCATGAAGACAGAGAAACTCAGCAGGCAGGTCAGGGATGAAGATGTGGAGAAGTAAAAGCTTTGACTTCCTCACAGAACTCTGAAAAACAACCATCCCCATGTTAAAACATGCTGGTGGCAGCATTATGCAGTGGGGATGCTTTTCTTCAGTGAAACCTATTAGTTAGGAAATGGTTGGAGTTCTATTATAAACTTTCAAACAGTTTCTGCTTGAAACTGTGTTGGATTTTTGGTTTCTAGCAGAACAAAGGCCCTAAACATAAAGCTGGCGTTGCGGTGGAATACTTATTTGTGTGCTAGAGTGGTCTAGTCAAAGCCCAGACCTAAATTCAGTTGAGAATCTGTGGCAAGACTTGAAAATTGATAACGCTCTCCATCCAACATGACGAGGCTTAAATGGGGGAAATCTGTCTGGTTCTGGGTATGGAAAGCTGGTTGAAACAAACCCGAAACACGGGATTCTGCAAAAATACTGACCCAGGGAGGCGGAATACAAATGCACTCAACACATTTTTGGTTTTTATCTTCTTGTACCGATTTCTTCTGTTTGATGCACAGCTTTGTGTTTGTCTATCACATGAAAATCACAAGAAAGTCCATTAAAATTTGTGGCTGTGATGTGAAACATGGAAAGCTTTGAGGAGACGTGAATGAGGTTACGAGACGCTGCAACTACCGCGACCTTGAGGTCATTTTACTTTTTGTTTGTTTTTAAGGAGCGACAGCGACAGTGAGGGAGAAAACCCAGAGAAGAAGAAACTGCAGGAGCAACTTATGGGTCAGTCTACTGGCGGAAATTTGATCTCTGTCATAGAAAAAAACTAACTGTGGGACTGACTGTATTTATAAAGCAGCAGCATCCCCCTGATGGCGTCTTTTGGCTCATCTTCCAAATCATGACTGATGTTTAATATTGGAGTTGCTAACTGAGCTGCCAGAAACTCTCATACAGCTTTACTGATGCTAGTTTGTGACAAGTTTGACTTTTGTAACCCCATTTATCAAGATGAAAAATATTAAAATATAGAAAATTCTCTACTGTTAGTTTCTTCATGCTGATGTGCTTTTGCTATCTGTTTGGTAGCGTCATGAAGAAGCTGTGCATCGTTTTCTCATCTGTCTGAGGTCTGTTTGTGTTTTCCAGGTGCCATTGTGATGGAGAAGCCCAACGTAAGTTGGAATGACGTTGCCGGCCTGGAGGGAGCAAAAGAAGCATTGAAGGAAGCTGTTATCCTGCCCATCAAGTTCCCTCACCTCTTCACAGGTTTGATCTTCCCTCTGTCGTTCTGATTACACATCGACTGTTTCTGTAGCAACCGATGTAATGTTTCAGTGGGATAAAAATCCTCAAGCTTGGTTTGAAAGTTTTATTTCACTGCAGCGTCTCTTCTCTCTCAGGCAAGCGGACTCCGTGGAGAGGCATCCTTCTGTTCGGTCCTCCAGGGACGGGGAAGTCCTACCTGGCCAAGGCCGTGGCCACCGAAGCCAACAACTCCACCTTCTTCTCCGTGTCCTCCTCTGACCTCATGTCCAAGTGGCTGGGAGAGAGCGAGAAGTACGTTATGCATCGATGCAGCGTTATGGATACGGATGGATCCGCAGCAGCTACAGATTGAATGTTTCTGTCCGTCTCCGTCAGGCTGGTGAAGAACCTGTTCGATCTGGCGCGTCAGCACAAACCTTCGATCATCTTCATCGACGAAGTGGACTCGCTGTGCGGCTCCAGGAACGAGAACGAGAGCGAGGCGGCGCGCCGCATCAAGACAGAGTTTCTGGTCCAGATGCAAGGTCAGGAGCCACGCCACGCTCCTGTGAAACATTTATTAACATTTATTCAATGTTCAGTTTAAATGTTAATCCTAGCTATTACAGTAATATGTAGTCATCCAGCAAGAGAGCCTATTTAGATGTTAACCACAACTGTTTGCTTATTTTAGGTGTTGGCAACAATAACGATGGTATTTTGGTGCTTGGAGCCACCAACATCCCCTGGGTGCTGGACGCTGCCATTCGCAGAAGGTCAGACGATCAGAAGTTCAATACTTCATAACTGTTAGCTTGGCTTCTGGTGGGCTTGTTGTACAGATTTGTCATAATTGTAACCATTTTGGGTTATTAAGAAAATATTTTTTAACCAGGATCACACAAACAGATAGTTTCGTGTTTGAATGCACGAGAAAATCGAGATGTAACTATGTAAAGTTATGATGTAACTTTCTTAATGTAGCTTAACGTTTAGCTACATTAAGAAAGAATAACTTCTATTAACTAAACTGGTACTGTACGTCTTTAAACACATGCAGGGATCTAAATGCATCTAAGATAACAAAAAATAACAGTGTACCTCTAAAGGGAACACGCCTGTTAAACATGCCTGGGGTCTGTAACGTATAATAGATCATTTTAAAGCCTTTTTGACCTGTAAAGTGACGTATTTCCTGTATTATTTAAGTAGACAAAACCTGTTAAAGGAAAATAGCCTAAATAAAAAAGTGAGCTCACCCTGAGGCCTACACATTAACTGCAACAACAAGATGTGAATGATGTAGTAGTGATGGTTGAGTTTTAAATGTTTAAAAACAATATCTCCAAATATAAAGTGCAGTGGGCAAATGGAAAAAATGTGCATTTCTTGCGAAAGTGAAGCTGTAAGCTGAATATTTTTAACGATAATTGCAGAAGCATCTGACATCAGCTGCAGGCGACTTGCAGAAAAGTAAGAAGTAGGCAGAAACAGTAGAATAAAGCAAAATCCTGTAAAATGCAAAAGGAAAAACTGCAGAAGAAGCATGAAAAATTCCACCCAAAGAATATTAGAGATTCCTGCTGTTTACAAAGCTAACCTGTAAGGTCACATAAGCTAAAACTAGCTAAAATAATAATGATAGCATTCAGGCATGGCCTACAGTAATGCACTCTATGCAGTGTGAAAGAAAACAGAAATTTAATAAGCAGAAACATTAAAAAAATCAAACGGTCTGCAATCTTCTTTCAAAGGAAAACTTTCTGCTTATCATTAGTTGAAGAATATAAACGGGAAGAAAAACTGGTTTTAGCTCAACGACTGCAGAGCAGTTTATAGTTAGCTAAAGCATATATAGATTATGCTGATGGTTGTGGGTCACCATCATGTTTTTATAACATTATAGTGTGATAACAGCAATGTGTGAGGTGTTAGATACAAAGTTAATGTTAGATGAAATTCTGGAATTAGGATTGGAAGGAGGGTCGGATTGGGAACCCTCAGAGCTAGTGGGCCAGTGTTTTTTTTTCTTAAACTTTTAAGAGGAATTTTATAAAATCTGCAAAAGATATGAAACAGGTGAAATAACCTGGAGTAGTTGAAGGATAGGACTATTAAAGTTTTTGGTTGATAGTTGTGTGTAGTTTGATTTCTAAGCATCAGGAGCCAGAGGTTTTCCTCCCAGCCGCTGACTGTTCAGTTAAAGTTGTTCTCTGTGGGATCAGATTCGAGAAGAGGATCTACATCCCTCTCCCGGAGGAGCCGGCCCGGGCCCAGATGTTCCGACTTCACCTTGGCAACACGCCGCACAGCCTGAGCGACGCCGACCTCCGCGAGCTCGCGCACAAAACGGACGGCTACTCGGGCGCCGACATCAGCATCATCGTTCGGGACGCGCTCATGCAGCCGGTCAGGAAGGTCCAGTCGGCTACTCACTTTAAAAAGGTACGAAAGGCTCAGACGTGCCGTGAACCGCTGACCTCCCGGATGTCATGTTTAATATTTCAAATCTCTAATCTTGAGTTCAGCTTGAATGGTTTTCATTTCTGAAACGCAGTGTCTGTTGTTTTTTCCCCCTTGTTTCCCTGCAGGTTCGTGGTCCGTCCCGAAGCAACAACCAGGTGATGGTGGATGACCTCTTGACCCCGTGTTCCCCTGGAGATCCTGCAGCCATAGAAATGACCTGGATGGATGTGCCTAGTGATAAGCTACTGGAGCCCATAGTTTGCATGGTGAGAGACGATGGCGAAAAATGTGTTCGAAGCCTTGAAGTAAATACATTTTTATCATCGATTACTTTTGTTTTAGCTCAACTCACAGGCTTTCTGTATTATATATATCTGTGGTTGATTTCTGAACCGTTTCTATTTAGATTTAGACAAATAATTTGGATTATCGTCTCTTCTTTTATCTTGAGCCTTTATGGTTTTACCAAAAGCTTTACATGTTAAAACAGAAAGAAATTCTGAGAAAACTTGTACCTTTTTGAACAGAAAGAGCAGAAAATGGTTCCCTGCATGTGTCCCAAGCAGCATGTAGATGGTGCTGGTGGTTGTCATGGAGACATGATGACCCTAAGATGCCACTCTTTACATCATTCTTCTGTCGCCGTGTACGGTGGCAAAATAAGCCTGGATTCCTGTGTCATGCTGTATTTGAACTGCAGGGAGATCAAATTGATAACTAAGAGTTCTTAAAAACTGATGCACTTAAAAAGTTTTAATGGATTTTAAAATGAATAGGCAGGGTTACTAATAATTTAGCAACCACTTGGTTATAAGCAATTATGCATATCAGTAAATTAAAAATCAGATACAAATTTACTAAAACAAATAAATTAACTTTGTAAGATACTTTAGACATGGAGAGATGTTAAGTAATGATCTAATGATGCGTTTTCTGTATTAAATAACTGAAATAAAAATAAATTTTTACAGCTGTTCTAATTTACTTAAGAAAAAGCCACATTGAATCTGTCACTGTGGTTCTCACAAAACCAAAAAGCAAATGGTTTTTATTATGGAATCAAGAAAAAATGGTTGTCAGTATTTTTTCTGTAAGTTCTTTATGCAAAATTACCTACAACAGACTTTTAAAAGTAACTAGCTTTAAACTATGTTGCCTATCTGTCTTCATTTTCTATTTTTACAGAAGAGGCTCTTTTCCGCTAGGGAATCATTTTGTCCTAAAATCTGAAAACAGAAATAATTTTAGCTTTAGTAATAAAACATTTTGTTGTGGCTCCAGGTGAGTTTTAGTTTGTAGCAGCTGGTGCAAAATATGCTGACTCTCGATCTACTGTAGATAAATCACCACGGTGAGATTTTGGAGCAGGAAGTGGCAGTGAATCTTCTTCTTCTTCTTCTTCCTCCTCCTCCTCCTCTGCAGTCGGACATGTTGCGCTCTCTGTCCACCACGCGTCCCACAGTCAACACTGAAGACCTGATGAAGGTGAAGAAGTTCACAGAGGACTTTGGGATGGAGGGTTGAGGGATGCCGGCCCCGGAGGCTCAGACCTGCTCCCAGTAACGCCACTCCTCTTCGTCCTCCTCCTCCTCCTCACCGCTGTGTAGGCTTCCATCTCTCAGACTGGTTGACATCCTCCTGATCTGACGTCTGTTAAAGCAGGCCACGATTATAGAACATCCGAAGGACGTTTTCCAAATGCCACATTAGACAAATCTGTGTGGTTTTTTTGTTCTTTTTTGGTAGTTGGACAGTAGATCTCATGTCTCTCGCCCTCATTTCTGATGATGTAACCCTGCAGAATCTTCACTACATGAACTCGGCTGCATTTTACGCTGGGAAACGCTCCAAGTCCGCCCCCCCTTCGCCCGAACCGAACCCGCTCTACGACTGAAGGACTGTACGTTTTGTCGCCGTCGTGCACTTTGCTTTGGATCCACATGAAGGACCCTGATGACTGAAGGTGAAGCAGAAGTTTATAATTTCCTCCAGGCATGCAAGCGTGTGAATGCATCTCAGTGTTTTTATTGTTAAACGTGCGTGTCTTAATGTTTCTGTTTAAATGTCAGGAGCCGGTTGTTCGCGTATTTAATGTTGAAGCGTGTCTGGCTCAGGCCTGCAGCAGCAGGCTGGTAGCAATCTGACCGAAGTGTTTTACACAACAAGAGATGTGCCTGACTGGGAGAAAAACACCTCTAGTTTTTATTATTCCTAATCCTAGGATGAAAAATGTAAGGATTTTCTGGTCTTCTTTTGTCACGATGTAACAAATCAAAATATTTGAACGCTAAATTTAAAGGAAAAAAAGTTCATTCGTTTTAGCTTTATCAATGGAATAATAAAAATTATTTTTCTGCAGATTGAAATTAGTTTTTTTTTTTTTAGATTCAGTTTTATTTAAAATCCATTCTCATTTAAT
This sequence comes from Xiphophorus couchianus, assembly GCF_001444195.1. Lineage (NCBI taxonomy): Eukaryota > Metazoa > Chordata > Actinopteri > Cyprinodontiformes > Poeciliidae > Xiphophorus > Xiphophorus couchianus. The sequence goes on from NC_040229.1 coordinate 24,036,532, forward strand.
TTTAACAGAAAAAAAGGAGAAATCACTTTGAAATTTTGGCGTTTTGCCTGCAAAATGTCCCAATTCTTCAGTTTATCTGATCAGACTTTTTCTGGCCTATAGGAATTTCTGGTGGCACATTTTTCCCCGTAAAGATTATACAGCAGAGTTGATGGAGGTCATAGTTTTAAATTAGGGTTTCACAAATTCCATAAAATATGATATTAGGTTTGAACCCAAATCTTCCAGACACTTTTCTTTCTTTACCTTTTACACACAGACCTCTTCACTCTGTGAGTTTTATTTTGTTTCTGGCAATAAACGGAAGAATGAGAGTCCACCCAGCTCATTAAATATGGATAAACACGGAACGAAAGCCAGAAACTTTAAAGATAAAATCCTACCAATGATTGCTTCCGACAGGTGCGATTGCCGATATTGCGAAAACGATTTGAAATATCATGCAGCTCTACTTTGAATCCTACGATTTTCCAGAATTTAGGCATAAAAATCAGATTTTTCATAATAATTTAGACATTTTGAGGTCAAACTCAAAATAATTTAATTTTGACAATTAAAAAAAATCTTTCATTTGGAAATAATCTGAAGCAGTCATTAGGTATTGCAGTTACCATTTGGGGTAACAAATGCCAATGTTTTTACATTTTGGATAAAATATTTAATTGCATCTCATTACAGCTGAACCAAAACAATCACTTGATTTTTAAAACCTTGTCAACGCCCATGAAGGAGACCCAGTCCGGCACATCTCTGAGATTTCCCTGCACATGTAGTATTAACCTTATTTATGATTACTCGTCACCTCGGTAGAGAAACAGTATGTTTACATTTGAAGTATTACCTTTCTTGCTGATTTAGCACCTTTGAAAGGCCTAATTGATTTTTTGGGGGGGTTTTTTTGCTTTTTGGGAGAGAAATCCACACTAATTTTCCTTTGAGATGCTGTCGTCTAGTTTTGTTTTCAGTCATCTTGGTTGCTAGGAGAGCAGCTGGACATCTTCATCGACTCTGACATCAGGACTCCAAGCTCCGTGTGTTCTGACTGAGCGATGTGGTGAATTGATAACTCAGCGCTACAGTAGTACAGCTCTGTGTTTGTCCAGGTACCTTCTGGTTCAGTGGGAGCTTAGTTAACAAAATCCCTGGTGTGGGGAAATAACCTGCTGCTGGCTGTGTAACCATTACAACTAATTTAACCGGAGTTAATAAAAACTGACATTTCAAATGAAGCCGGTGTTGCTGTATCGTTTACACACACTTTTTTTTTTTATAGAGATTTTCAGGACTGGTTGAGTTTTTGTAAACGTTTTTAATTTACATAGTATTTATAAAAGATATGTTACAGGCATGTTTACATAAAACAGAGATCTAATCATTTAAAGAAGCAGAGAGCGTTCACACAACCCAGCAGGTTAGTATTAGTGCAGTCATTACACCTCGGTTTTTCAACCTGTAAATCTTTAATCATAAATTTACATTGTGCCCATCAAAGCACTACTGTTCATTATAGAGGCAGAATGCACCAACGAAGAAAAACAAAGGCCTTTATACAGACAACAAAACCAACAATAAAAAGATGAGTTTCAGACGTTTTTAAATATTTTCTTTCATTACCATGAAACACTTTACCAGGTTCTAATTTAAGGTGAATTAATTTAGAATTTAAAAATATTGGATCTGAACACTGAAAAATGTCACGAAATGTACCTGTTTGTGTTTAAGAAGCAGGTAAAACTGAAGAAGAAAGCACAACAAAATAAAACAGAGCTATCTTGTTATGTTGTACACTTGATAATTTAGCCCGCTTCGGCTCTTTTTGTTTTGATCACATCAACACTTAAACAAAGTTGGCTTTAAAACTTATTTTCTCCCCCTGAACTTCGCCTCCAGTGTGGCACTGCAGCTCCCCACCAGGGGGCAGTAATCCTCAGACTTTGCTGCTCTTCCTCCTCTTCGGCTGGCTCTCCGCCTGAACAACCGCTCGCTTGTTTCGATGGTGCGGGAACGTCGGCATCAGCTCCGGCTCGCAGGCTGGAATAGAAGACAGGTCGCATGGGTTGGCAGAGGTCAGAGGTCACTTGTTAACTGTTGAATAATAAACTCACGCAGAGGTTTCTCTTTGAAGTAGGAGCTCTCCAGACAATCTTTGGCGGTCGCTCTGGGACAGGAAAACAGAACCGCACTTAAACCTCGACCACACCGTGTTGTGGTAGCAATAATAATATTAAATCCATGTGTGCTACCTGCGCTGTGGGTTGTACATGAAGAGCAGGTTGAGCAGTCTGTGTCCAGCATCAGACAGCCAGGTGAACTTGTTCTTCAGGTTGTTGTACGGCTGCTTCCTCAGGCTGTACTGACCGATGAGCGGCAGCTGAGAGAAACCCTGCAACAAACACGCCGTCTTTATAAAATGCTGCAAGAGACGGAGCCTGAGAGAAATAGCAATTTCTACAGATTTTAGAGCAACACTTACACGTTTGCACTCAAAATGCTCACATCTTTTCAAAAATTTACAAGCTTTTTATGGAAGATTTCTGGGCTTTTTGGTGGAGGTTTACCTTTTTTATCCATAGCTACAATGGCCCTAAAATGCCGTCGTATTGTCACACTCAAACGGTTACATGTGCAGGTAATTTGGGGGTTGGGAAAAAGTTCATAACATCCATTTCACTCCAAGTTACATACCGAGCTGTGGAGTGGGATTGCGGCTGATACTGTGAAAGCGCTTTGAATAGGACAGGACTGGATATAAAATGTATCGGCTTGTGTAATGTGTAAAACCATACTGGTACCTAACCATATCAAGTCACAGAACTCCAAGACATCCTCTGTATTTTTGCCTGACAGAAAAGTCAGATTACAAGATTAAATAGTCCTGTCAAGATAAAATGCAAGACCTGAGACCAACATACCAACTTTAAAAACAAAAAGACATTTTAAGGCCTAATTTCAGATACATGAATTTAAGACTTTAAGGACCTTCAGCCCTCCGTCACACCCACTAACAGAATGAGTCGGCAGCACTTGTATTAGAGGCTGATTTCTGCAGCGTTCATCTCTGGAGGGTTCTCCCTCCCGGACCAGAGTCTCACCGGCCAGATGTTCTCGTTGGGCGTCCCCAGCAGCTGCACGATCAGGTCCACCTGCTGGATCTCCGAGGTTCCGGGCAGCAGAGGTTTGTGGGCCAGCAGCTCGGCCAGGATACAGCCCACTGCCCTGCGAAGGAAACGTCACGACCTGCTTCATCTTTTACAGTGATGTCAGAGCAGCTGACGTTGCTACAACTCGAGTACCGATGTGGCACATAAAAACCTCAGCACAGCATGAGAACGCCATTTCTGCTCCCCAGAAAGCCAAACTTGCAAACTCGATCAGACCTGCTGGGATTTCTCACCACATGTCCAGAGCTGTAGTTTGAGTCTTCGTCCCCAGGAGGAGCTCCGGAGCTCGGTACCTGCGTGCAGGAGAAGACACGGTTAGACTGCAGGCCTCAATGAGATAATGAAGCTGGATTACTGCAGAGGATTAACGGGAAGAGTTTCCACTGAGGCAGCGCAAGCACAGCAACACGGGGGGAATTTCCACGGCGCATCACACACAGGTCAACGGATCGAACAGAAGGAGACCTGATTATTCACCGCCGTCACTTTTAGACATCATCTTCAACAAGGAGGCTGAGTTACTCAAGAAGCAGACAACCGTAACCACGCATATTAATGGAAAGTTGAGTGAAAGGAAAACGATAGGTAAGAAATAGGGTGGGGAAGTCTAAAGTCGGGTGAAGATATACCTGAAACTTCAAATATCTGTTCAGTCCATCGTATGAGAATGTGAAGAGGATGATATGACATAAAGGCCCGCAGTTCCTCTGGAGGAGCTGCTTCTCATGTGAAAGAATCTGTTTGACAGGCTGCTCTCCACAAACCTTTTTGGTCAACATGGAGAACAATAAATAAACTAACGCTTCACATTCACCTGAAAACACCATTGAAAGTGAAAACACCGGTCAGAAAGCTTCAGAGTTGATGGAGATAAATTGCTAGCTCTCCATCAACTCAGCTAGCTCAAATGCTAGCTCTCATGTGAGCGAGAGGAAGCAGGTTGATTTGGACAGAATTTACTGCCAAAACAAGAGCGATGCTTTCCACGCAGAGAATTAGAGCTGCTGCTAAATAAAAACAACAAATCCTGGGAATCTAACATTTATCCAAATGCCAGTTACACAACAGCCGAGGTACCCGCAGTAAATTTGGGCCTAAGCCTGGATGCTCCTTTTATCTCCAACCCCGACCGGTCACCAGTTAATCTGATGTTACGAGTTCTTTAAACCTTCGTTTTGTCTTTGTTTCTCTCGTTACTTGGACTCTGGTGCTCTTGTCAACTTCAGGATTTGAGAGCAATTTCTGAGAGTTCTGCACAGAAACAAAAAAAACTTATCTGGGCTCATTCAGATTTGTTTCCATCGTTACTTAATATGAGGACAACATATAAGACAACTCCAGGAGTTTTATGGTGCGTTCACGACCTACAGCGTTTTGAGCGTGAGGCGCATCTGGTTTACATTCAAAGTCTATGTGGAGGCGCGACGAAGGCCATTGCGATGCGTTTCGAGCGTCTAGCCGAACCGTTTGGCGCGTCAAGAGCACCAACGAACAACAACGGCTAGAGCCAACAAGTTTGACGCGCCTCCACATAGACTTTGAATGTAAACCAGATGCGCAAAATGCTAGTGTGGAGTAAAATGTCAACGTCTGCATTCAAAGTGCACACGCGCCGAACTTGAAGCGTCGGACGCGTTTTTGACGCGCGTGACGCACCATTAGGCAGCTTCAACTGAAACGTCTGGAAGTAAGAGGACAACTTGCTGCTGTTTCTGCAGATGCTCTGGATTTATTGATGGACGTGCTTCAGCGTCCGGAAACACTCACCACAGTGTGACCACTCTGGGGGTCATTGGCGGCTGAGGGATCCCGTACATCCTGGCCAATCCAAAATCAGCTGAACCGCAGAGAAAAACAGAAGGAGGGATGAGTAACCAGAGCTGCAGAAAGTTTATTTCTAAACTTGTCAATAGGGAAGTTTGAGATTTCTTTTTTTTAAATCTACAAAAAATTCCTAGAAACTCATTAAATATGCAGAGAGAGAAAACAAGGAAACACTAAAACTAAGAATTATTCTGGAAATGCCAACAAGCTGATAAAAATATGGCGTCACAAGCCGTAAAATAAATGCATATGTTCTTGAAGTAACATAATTTTGCCCTGGAAATCTAAACTTTAATTTAAGTCAATCCTGCAATAAGGGCTGCAGGGATTACCAGAGAAGCTGCTGCAGTGGTGTTGGTGGTAATGTTACCGTACGGACTCACCAATCTTAACGCAGCCTTTGTCGGTCATCAGCAGATTAGACACCTTCAGGTCCCTGATAACAAGATAGAGCAGATTAATGAGGCCGCTGTTCTCAGCTCTGTTTGCTGCGGTACATCTTCAGTCCTTATGTTTTTTTTTTTGTTTTTTTTTTTAAAGCTCACTGTTTGCACACAGCTGCACGTCTTCACTCTTAGAGATTAACAGCTTAGCCTACTATGTTGAGCTGAAAGCGAAAGTTTTCTGCATTACGTGGGTGGATCTATTTGAACCTCCTTAGATCATTAGCGCGACTAAGGCTGAACTCATCGCCTGCTACATGTCGGGTTCAGAGTTCGCAGCTTAAACTACCTCAACAAAACGTTAGCAGCTCACTGGTTCTGAAACATTCATATCCTCAGACAGATATTTTGTTTATGCTTATATGTTGATAATCTAAAAAAGTACAATAGAAAAATAAGCATACGGACCTTTTAAAAGATAGTATTACCCCTAACCTTGGCGTGCTATGTCTCTGAAACTAAAAGCTTGGTTATTTAATAAGCAGTTACAAAGCAAATTGTGCTAGTTTTGACAATTGTTTTTTTTCCCTTTGCCTGCAACTCTTTGTTTTTTTTATTCTTCCAGGATTTACCCATTTTTAGCTCATTCCAGTCTCCCATCAGCTCTGACTAGTGTCCCTATCCTTTATAGTGCGTTCACACCAAATGCGTTTTGAGAGTCAGGCGCGTCTGGTTTACATTCAAAGTGTGTTTCAAGCGTCTACCTGTGGTGCGATTTGAACTGTTTGGAGCGTTTTGAGCACTTGACGGGTTCAACGCGTCCAACGCTCCTGATAGATGTTAATTGTAAACCAGGCGCACAAAATGCTTTCGGTGTGAACGCGCCAAAAGTGCAAACGCGTGAAATTTGAAGTGGCAGACGCGTTTTTGATGTGCGTAACGCATTTGGTGTGAATGCACCATTAGACAAACAATCATCATTATGCTGTCATCACCATACTTTAACATGGGTGTGGTGTATTCAGGGTGATCTGCAGCGTTGGTTTCTTACAACATATAGAATTTTGCGTGCAAGCCATAAAAATGAGTCTTGGACCCAAATCAGCTTTTAGCAGACAGCAGAGGAGGATTTCTTCTAGCCTTACATTTTTTTCTTGCCACCCATCCATAAAAGGTCAGAATCGAGGAACGCACCACTAAAAGTTATCCTGTGGATCCCTGAAGCTCCTCCATTGTTAGCTGTTTCTCTGAGCAAAGTAAAGGAAACCAAAAAGAAATATCTTCTTATTTGGAAAAAAAACCAAAACAAAACTGAACATATATTAATTTTCTTCCACCTCCAAATTGTGAACTAATTTGAGTTGTTCAATCAGACACATTTTGTAAAGTTTCAGGTTGTGTGAATCCTCTGGAAGGCTCACCTGTGTATAATGAAGCTGTGATGGAGATACTCTAAGCCTCTGAGCAGCTGAAGGACGATGCACTTCACCTGGAGGAGAGAGGAAATATCTTCAAACAACAGATGGGAAATGTACATGTTGACTTTATTCTTCTCTTTTTAGTAGCTTAATTTTTGGATAGTTTTTGATCGTCTTCGAAAGGCTGAAAGATTTCAACACATTTAATTTTTAACAGCCATCTGTCATTTTCCAGACGCCCTCCATGAGCGTTGGCATCTCAGCCACTAAAGGAAACCGCTGATGTGTTCACTGTAGTATTGCACACACAGATGTTGACATTTGATGAATTTCGCAGCTGTAATTTTCAATGTGGAATTTGAAGAAATGAAATCACTGCAGTTCCAAGGATGCAATGACTGTTTCCACAAAACATTAAACATTTCACAACAACAAAGGACCACATGCATGAGCAGCTATAGTGGTGGTAGTCATGGAGTAGATTACAAACCTGGCAGTTAAATCCTAATCTAAATGGAGTAATCTTCCCAACCAACCCTGGTTTGGACTTGATGATATATAAAACACTAAAAGCAACAAAACAAAGATTCATTTCCTATCAGATTAATATCAGATAAAACACAGGTTAGTATAGACACAAAAACATCACCCTTTGTGTTAATGTAAACATTTAAATGTACAGGTAAACCGAGATGTCTTGAGGTGTGAAACAACGCTGTATTTGTCTGGTGTCCATGCATGCTGCACCGGAAGAGAAACACAAACTTTTCAGTACGTATTCGTACCCAGTTTTTCAAAAAAGCTGCTTCAATAAATGTAAATAATGACTAAGCACGTCTGGTGTAAACATGTTTGAAAAGAATGCTTGATTAGTAACAAAGTAGGGAAGTAAATGTGTGATTGTTAAAATAATTTAAAGATAAATAAATTGTAACAGAGTTTTACCTGAGCTTCGGAGAATGGCGTCTGCATGTTTTCAAGCAGACTGGCCAAGTCCTGTTCACAGTAACTCATCACCAGAAACAAACTGGAAGAAAGACCAACACAAACTTGTACTTAGTTTTTCTGCACATACTTTTTCTTTTCTTGTTTCAATTTATCACGTCAAGTGTTATATATGTTGTTATATTTTCATACACCTGAGGTTAGGTTTGAATGATTTTAGATTTGTCTTACATACAATCTGGCTAATTCCACCACTGTAGGAGGCCATTTCATTTAAATAATGTATTTATACAAAGGAGTATTTTAAGCAGGTTGCTGTTGGCTCTGTATCCATGTATAAAAACAGGTTTTAGTGGGTGGGTACCTCTCCAGATGGCTGCCTACCACCACCTCTTTCAGCTCCACGATGTTTGGATGTCTCAACCTCAGCAGCAGTGTTATCTCTCTCAGGCTGCTGATGGGAATCCCTGACAGAAAAAAAAAACTAAATACTTTAAGAACTTCGTAGTATTTGTACAACTTATAATGGTTGAGGGTGAACTTTTCATTCATTGCATAGTTGCAGACAAACGTGTCCTGAATTAGATTTGTAGCAGCAAAATGTCCTCACCATCCTTCTCGTTGTCCATGCGGACCTTCTTCAACGCCACTATCTCATCCGACTTGGTGTCACGGGCTCGGTCTGAAGGAGGAAGAGAAACCGTCCAGTTCTTCGACGAGTCGGATATAGTCGATCTGAGTCGATCCAATGTGTCGGCCCAACTTACACACAATGCCGTATGTTCCTTCTCCTATTCGGTTGAGCTTCTCAAACTCCCGGACACTTCGGCAGCTTCCAAACTAAAGGAATTAAAAATAAATACTGAAAACATACTTTTAAAAAAATAGTGAGGAGCTATGAAGGACAGTATGTATGAAGTAGGTTTTTCTTGACGTGACTTGTTTTGACACGTCGCAGTATATGCCGATAATTACCATAAGCTACGTAGATGTGTAAAATACTGTCAATTATATCGTGTCGATCCATTCCGTCAAACATACATAGTTTCACTAAAATTAGCCAAGTCGAGAACGAGGTTCGGCCGGCATTGTTTCCAGCATTCATCCACTCACCCGGTCATTCTGGGGCACTGTGAAGGTTTTCTTGTCTTTAATGGACTTCAGCTTTATCAAGTCCGGTTCATCCTCGCCGACGGCGTCCATCCTCTGAGTTTTTAAAAGGTTTTGCTGCTCAGATGAGAAGAGAGACGTCAGGTAGGACCTCCAATAAGCATGGCGCCGTTGTAGTTTGTTTTGTGTCCACACGCAGGACAACAAAGAGCTTTCACGGAGTTTGAGGCCATTTACATCCTTTCCATGAGTGTCAGGGTTGGAGTTAAAAATAAATATCTACAGGGAAACTAATCAGAAAGAAAACAAATTATTTGTTGAAACCGTACAAAACCGAGGCAGTTGTAGATATATAAAAACATTCTATTATTCTAATTATTATTGCTCTATCAGTTCAAGAAGTTGTGGTATTTGCACACCATTTGCAGACGTTTTTGTTTTGAATACATTGCTTTAGCTGCAGCTCATAGTTGTAAAATTACTTTATATCAAAGGCCAAATGTTCCATGATCCAACAAATAGATATTTTGTTAATGTTTATGTAACAAATGAAAATAAAAACAATTATACGTTTTTCAAATGTATACAGAAAAAAAAAATAACTACATAATTATTCCTTAATAATAAATGATTATTATTGATGTTAAATAACTGTTAAATTATGAAGACAATTATTGTTTAACCTTACGGTTGTTCTGTGTGAAATTTATTTACAATGGTTTCAGTATTTATTTCCTGTGCTAAAGCTCATAATCATGCAAGACAGTTTGTTTTCCCATTTGATCTTCATCAGGTCATTTAATACTTTTTCAAAAATCGAGGTATTTTATAAAAATGTGTTTATTTAATGTAATAAAATTATCACCTAATTTATATATGTATCACTCTCTCTCTCTTGTGTATATACTGTATCTACATACATACACAAAGGGAAACTGACCCATTTAAAGGTCCATTTCTTGCTCAGTCCATCCCTTATCTTCATATTTCCACTTCTCTGTGCATTTACGGTTTAGAAAAGGCTTGTTTTTTTTTCTTCTCCACAACATGTCTTTGCCCTTTGCCTGGAGGATTCCCTTTCATTGCAAACAAATGTATTTTAAGTAGTACTTACATCATGTAGTGTACATCGGTCTCAGTGTTGGGCTGTGATTTTCCTCCCTACTACAAAAGGTGTAGAGCCAGGCCGCCGCTCTTTCACAGCGTCAGCTATAGTGACTTTCGACGGCACGGCAAAGATGTCATCTCGTGATGGAGCCGTGATGATGATGACAGGCGCATGGCAGGGAGTTTTGGATGAATCGGTCTCAGTGTTGGGCTGTGATGAGACGTGGTTCTCTGAAACTTAAAAGAAGTTTAAGTTTCTTATAAGATTTATAAATGGCACATTCCTAACCGGACTCACCACGAAAAAATAATCTCAAGGGTGATTTGTGAGATTAATCTGGATTTAGTATTCCAGCATATTTACTAAGATGGTCATAACAGTCAAACACTTTCATTAGACCACAGGACATGAAATCCATTTTTATTGTGTTGCTTCTGAAGTAATGGTCTCTTCCAAGTTGAGAGGCTTTTCAGGAAATTGACAATGTCTTCTTATCAATTTCAAATTCTTTTGTTTTTATTCTATTTTATTTTATTCCGATCAAGTCTGGGACGCAGTGTGACATTCCCACAGTGTTTAAACTGCCATATAAAACAGATGACTGTCACCTCCGGATATTTGGGCATTTTACCCGAGGGTTAACCAGAAATGTGGAGGTACACATTTCTCATTTTATTTTAAGTGCTGGAAATCAATTTCAGGTCATCGAGATGTGGTTGGTGAAGCTGAACTCAAACTCATAGCCTTCTTATTGCCGGACTATGGTTTGTGAAGCATTCAACAAGCCTCTGGTGTGTTTTCACCGCTCTTCTTGACAGAATTCAATTGGTCAGAATCCAAGCACAGATTTAGCTTTTAATCACTGGCCATTAATATTTAATCCAGTTAAGGAGAAGGAAAAAATCAAAAGCCTGATACCTGGTTTTGATGTGTGTGTGTGTGAGATTCCTTTTTCTGTTCGAACACCCAGCAAATTGCAACCGTCTGGAAAAACCCAGAAGGCTTGATTGAAACACTTCTGCAGAGAAGAGCGGGACAAAAATCCTCCACAGTGATGTAAGAGGATCGGTACGAGTTATGTGGAACCCTGGATTCCAGTCACTGAAGTCAAAGGTGGCGCAACGAGCTACTAGATTTAGGGGGAAGTTTAGATTTTCACAGGTTAGTTAAGAAAGCTTTACCCCGAATAAACAAAATAATCATTTTAAAAAGCATTTTGTTAATACTCAGTTAATCAAAAAAGAAATCTGCAGACACTTTAAAGGGAGAAAATTATTTTACAGCAATGTATTGCATATTATTTTCAGAAAACCTTGGGTTTCACCTTTTTTGTATTTTTGTTCCCATAAATAAATATCAGCGTTTGAACTGACTGACTGGTATAAAAGCTGTCAGATTAAATAACCAAATAACCTCAGGAATGTAGACAAAGTTGACTACATGCTACTTTTCTTTTTAGTAGACTGATTATTATCTAATAAATAATAATAAAAACAAAAATCAACTGGCATGCATTCCCTGACAGTTTATCCAGAGACCAGCAGGCACTAATAGAAAAGAGCCTTAAGAGTACGTTAACAAAAGTAAAGCACGGTGGTGGCTGCATCATGCTGGTCTGTCTTATTACAAATAGAATCAGTGTATTGCAGTGAATTGTGGCATTTGAATCCTTGAAATTTACCTCAAATCAACAGCAAGAAAGTTGAAAATTAATCATTCAAAGACCAAAACTGACGTGGTGATGAATGTATTTTCTGTCTGGAAATGTATAAAAAGCCACTAGAAAGGCTTTCAAACCATCAGTGATCTTTTGCACTGAGCTGTTGAGTGAAGGCATGTTTAGTTTTTACTTATTTAAATCAACTTAAAATAAAAGACAAATCAATTTTTGGTATTTTCCTTAGCTATTTAAACGTCTTTGTTCTTATTTTTGTTCTTATCAATGCTCAATTATAAGAAACTGTTTTTATGCTTTGCTTTTAAGAAGATTCTGAACTTACAGTTGACATTATTCTGACCGGGACCGCTGCTGTTTGGGACTCATTTAAACCTGATTAATGGTTTCTCTCTTCACCAGATGCCTAAGCCTCCTTTGTTGTGTCCTGCCACTTGATAGAAAACCAGGTGACCGTCAATAGCCTTAGCCCAAAGTGCAGCTAGAGGTGATCTAAACGTTCCCCGCTGACGTGGACGTCTCCATCGGTGCGTGTTTACGCTAAGACCTGTGGTTAGTCTTTGGCAGCCCCGGCTCAATTGGATTGTTCTAGATTCCAGATGGCATGGAGACTGTTCGGCTTTCATTATGTGAGAAGTACGTGGTGGAGACTTGTTCGTTAATTACAAGAAAGAGTCCCAACGCATCCTGAATGATATAAACTTTGTGTAGATTTGAAGCTAAAATAAACAGCACAAACTGTTTTTGTACGAACATCAATGCAGTAAGCTCCATCTCTATCAATCACTGAGTAATTTTGTATTTTAACCATCTGCTAGGTTCAGATAAACAGGAATCGCCAATTTCTTGATATTTTAAAGTTGTGTTTTCATACTAATTAGATCTTCTGCATCATTGTGGGACATTTATACTAAAGTTTATCATGAATTCTGATGCTAAAACAAATCTTTAACACTTCACAAAAATGGCTTTTAAACAATTACTCTTCTAATTTTCCCTTTTGTTGTTTAATGTATCTCCAGTCTATGTAATATGTTAGTATATATATTTTGCTCACCTGAATCTTGTCTCTGACTCGCTCCAGACCCCATTGGGCTTCAGTCAGCTGTTAAAAAGTGCATACATGTCCACACGCATGACGTTCACATGCTGCCTGGTCTACAGGAGTCACAGCTGGCATTCATGCCGACCTCCCTGTTCCCGTCTCCCTCAGTGCCTCAGTCTGAGTGAGGGACGACTAATCCTGCGCAGTCTCTTAAGGCAACGTTAAGAGATCCTGGATTTAAAGGGCAAATCTTGTTTAGGAGTGAACACCAAAACACAACCTTGTTTCCAGGAATGCAGGAAAGCTGTGAACACAGTGATGTCTCTAAAAGGTTTGGCCAACCCATCGAACTTTAAATAAATCATATTTAGTTCATACAAACCTTACAGTCATCTTCTTTAATCAAAGTCTTTGCTGGCCTCATCTGGCCATCCCTGTGAAAGTTTTCTGGGGGCCTCACTGTGTAAATAAAAAAATCCCTTAAACTTTCTATGACACCATTTTTTTTTAATCACCGTCTTTTTATTGAGTTTTTTCCTTTAACACATACAATTTGTGAATACGAAGAAGTGTATCTAGTTAAAGTGTATCTAACACATACATAAAATAATACACACAGAGAAAATAATCCCTCCAAAGTAATCCCATTTAGCCCACCCAGGTCACTGCCCAGTAGGTCCACCCACTACATTCCTATCCCTGACAGGAATGGAACACATCTTAATAAAATTAATTAACTTAATTAATCTGGAGCATTATTGTATGTTTTGAAATGAGTCAAGAAAGGCTCCCCATGTTTTTTCAAATTTACCAGTTGCGTGTTGAAGAGAACATCTAATCCGTTCCAGTTTCAAACACGACATGAGGTCACAAAGCCACTGCTTGTGAGTTGGAGGAGCAGCACCCTTCCACCTGGTCAGAACTGTTCGCCTCGCTATCAGTGAGCAAAATGCCAGGGCCCGTCGTTTAGAGGCTGGTAAAGGCAACCCCTCACCACTGAGCCCAAAGAGAGCCAAGAAGGGGCCAGGTGTTACCACCACCCCGGCCAACCCGGACATCGTACGAAAAACATCTGTCCAGAACTGACCAAGAGCGGGGCAGGACCAGTACATATGAACTAGTGTGGCTACGCTAGTTTTACATTTGTCGCAGTATGGGGTGACTTCTGGATAGAAACGAGACAGTTTGCTTTTGGAGAGATGGGCTCTATGTACTATTTTGAACTGAATGAGACAATGGCGCGCACACAGAGATGTTGTATTCACCAGTTTAAGTATAGAGTCCCATGTCTCATCCAGTATAGTCATATTCAGATCTTCTTCCCATGCAGTTTTAAGTTCAGGTGAGGAGGACCCTTTTGTACTCAACATTTTATTATAAAGCCATGAAACCAGCCCTTTACGAGTTGGGTTCAACAATAGAATGGTTTCCAGCAGTGTATGCTCTGGTGGAGAAGCTGAGCCTGATAAGTGAGACTGAATAAAGTTTCTGGTTTGCAAATATCTAAAAAAATGGGACTTAGGTAAACCATATTTAGTGCTGAGTTCCTCGAAGGATGCCAAATTCTTCTCTATAAAAAGGTCCTTAAAATAAGTAAGCCCCCTCCGGTGCCACTCTAGGAACACCCCATCCTGAACAGATGGTTTGAAAAAATGGTTAAGTGCAATTGGACTCAGGAGGGAGAAGTCATGAAGTTTAAAGTATTTCCTAAATTGGCCCCATATTTTCAGCGAGTGTTTCACTACAGGGTTTGAAATGGCGTTAAATGAAGCGAGTGAAAGTGGGGAACAGAGCAAGGCAGGGATGGATATATTGTTACCACTGCGTAACTCCATAGCCACCCAGTCAGGACAGTCACCCCGGTTGTAGTAGAAATACCAAAACACTGAGCATCTAAGGTTGGCGGCCCAATAATAAAACCGGAAATTGGGGGAGGCAAATCCCCCCAGTTGTTTAGGTTTTTGGAGTTGTACTTTATTAAGCCTTGGGCGTTTACCCTGCCAAATAAAAGACGAGAGAGTTGAGTCTAGCTCATTAAAAAAAGTATTGGGAATAAAAATGGGTAATGCCTGAAAGAGGTATAAAAATTTGGGTAGTATATTCATTTTAATTGAGTTGATACGTCCCACAAGGGACATGGAAAAGGGTGTCCACTTTGTGAGGGATCCCTTCACTTGGTTCAACAGTTGAATCAGATTCTCTTTGAACAGGTTTTTATGTTTTTTTGTCACTGTGATACCAAGGTATGTGAATTTTTGTCTTTCAATTCTGAACGGTAGATTGGCTAAATCTGACATATTGGCTTTATTACCTATTGGGAGAAGCTCACTTTTGGTGAGGTTCAGCTTATACCCAGAAATCGGACCAAATTGGCTAAATATATCGAGAGCAAAAGGCAATGAGGTTGATGGTTTGGAAACAAAAAGTAAAAGGTCATCTGCATAAAGCGACACTTTATGTTCCATATCATTCCTCCAGATGCCGGAAATCTCTTTACTGGTTTTAAGTGCAATGGCGAGGGGCTCTATGGCCAGATCAAACAGCAGGGGACTAAGAGGACAGCCCTGACGGGTGCCTCTTTGTAATTTAAAAGGTTTTGAGGTCTGAAAATTGGTACGAACCGTGGCAGATGGTTGCTGGTATAATAGTTTAATCCATGAAATGAAGTTTCCTCCAAAGCCAAATCTGCTAAGGACCGCAAAAAGATAATCAAACTCAACCCGGTCAAAGGCTTTTTCAGCGTCCAGAGAGACAACACACTCATCTGAATCTGAGGCGCTGGAATAGATGATATTAAGCAGCCTTCTAACATTGAAATATGAGTGCCGACCTTTAATGAAGCCTGTTTGGTCTTTTGAAATAACCGATGGTAAAACAGTTTCAAGTCTACGGGCAAGAATTTTGGCTAAGATTTTGACATCTGTATTTAGGAGAGAGATAGGTCTGTATGAGGTG
Organism: Xiphophorus couchianus; assembly: GCF_001444195.1. NCBI lineage: Eukaryota > Metazoa > Chordata > Actinopteri > Cyprinodontiformes > Poeciliidae > Xiphophorus > Xiphophorus couchianus. The sequence goes on from NC_040229.1 coordinate 24,052,156, forward strand.
CATTCCACTGGATCTTTGCCCTTTTTTGAAATAAGTGTGATGCAAGCTTCATAAAATGACTGAGGAAGGGACCCTTGTTTAAAACAGTCAGTAAGGGTGGAGCTGAGCTCCACAGAGAGTAAGTCTGAGAATTGTTTGAAAAATTCAGAGGGGAGACCATCCGGTCCCGGGCATTTGCCAGACTGCATTGAGGCTACTGCTAGGGAGACTTCTGCCTGGGAGATGGGTTCATCTAACTTGTTCTTAAGTTCTGGTGAAATAACAGGAATGTGAAGTTTAGCCAGGAAATCAACAGTCCTGTTGGAATTGGTCTGTGATTGTGAGCTGTAGAGCTCCTCGTAGAAGTCCCTGAATACATCATTAATTTGTTTGTAATCCGTGACTATACTGCCATCTTGTTTTCGAATTCTAGAGATATTTTGCCTTGCCCTAGAGCATGGTCGCTAATAGTTTATCAGGTTTATCGCCATGCACATAAAATTTGGATTTGCTGTGTAAAAGCAGGCGTTCAGCTGAGTGTGTTGTCAAGAGGTCAAGCCTTGTTTTAAGTTCAACACGCCTTTTAAACAGTTCAGGACACTGATTCAGAGCATATTTTATATCAACCTCTTTGATTTGTTGAATTAGGTTGTTCTGTTCATAGATGGACTGTTTTTTAATTTTGGCTGAGTAGGCAATAATCTGGCCTCTAATGTAGGCCTTAAAAGCATCCCATACCACAAGGCTGGAGGTCTCATGGGAGGAGTTAGTGGCAAAAAAGAAACGTATCTCATCCTGAATAAACTTCACAAAGTTTTCATCAGACAATAGGGTTGAATTGAAACGCCATGGTCCAGTTCTTAAAGGGAAGTGAGGAAGGGACATGGACAAAGTGAGTGGGGCGTGGTCTGAGATAACTATGCTATGATAGTCACAGGAATGGATCTGCTGCAACCATTTAGAATCTACAATAAAATAATCAATTCTTGAGTAAGTTTTGTGTACATGTGAAAAGTATGAGTACTCCCTCTTGTCAGGATTTAAAGTACGCCACACATCACACAGCCCGTACTCAGATAGAAAGGTTTGGATGACTGATGCAGATTTGCTTATGGCATTACTTTTAAGGGATGAGCGGTCCAAAGTTGGGTCCAGCCAACAGTTAAAATCCCCCCCCAGGACCAGTGAGTATTTATTGAGGTCAGGTAGGAAAGAGAATAGTTGTTTAAAAAAATTCTCATCATCTGTATTAGGAGCATAAACATTGACCAAGGCGACCAGAGTGCCGTGCAGTTTCCCACTTACAATAATAAACCTGCCGTGTTTGTCAGCCACCACATTATCAGCCTCAAACGGAGTATTCTGGCTGATCAGTATTGAAACCCCTCGTGCCTTAACCTGAAAATGGGAGTGAAAACATTGTCCCTTCCAACAAGCCAGGAGACGACCCCCGTCCAAGCTCCTGATGTGAGTCTCCTGCAGAAACGCCACATCTGTATTAAAACGTTTAATATGGGAAAAAACCTTCCTTCTCTTCACTGGGTGGTTTAAGCCTTTGACATTCCAACTTAAAAAATTTAAATGCTGACTCATACGATTTCAGAGTGTGCGTGTTATCCTACTTTGATAAGTACGATAGCAGTGTGGTAGGCAGAGATTGAAACAAAAGAGGTGAAGAAAAGTTACAGTACCCTGCGGGACCCCTGGCCGTGACCTTAGCCTTCCCCCAACCCCCCCCCCCCCCCCCAAACATAAACAGCTGCCAAACAAAAAAACAACAATGTGGCAGCAAGCTCTTCAAAATGAACATTCTCAGAGATCCAATCTTCCAGTAACCAACAACCTCGGAATAAAAAAACCCAGAACTATCTATAGCAAACTAACCACTGCCCCTAGTGGGTATGAAGTAGATATAGACCCCCCACATTGATATTGATTTTGAGATATAGTTTACTGGCTGTCATAAACACCATAGGAAAGTAGTATTACAATAAAAATTGAGGCAACCACAAGAAATAGAATGACAGAGCTACCCTTCCATTCATTAAGTCCAATACCAACCAAAAGGATGGCCAGAAAAAGTCTATTGGAAATAGGGAAATATGACATAAGTCTATATTTACAGTACCTACTGCGCCCCGAGGAAAAGCAGCCTGTCTGTGTTTCTGAAAAAAGCCCTCGGCAAAACGTTGCTCCTTCATTGGTCCTCCTGTGGTTTTGGAAGCCTCTTCTTGATGAACTGTTGAGCCTCTTCCACAGAACCTAGAAATTTTCTGGCACCGCTGGGTTGCGTAATGCGAAGACGGGCTGGGAAGAGAAGAGCCGGCTTCAAGCCCCGCTTGTAGAGCTCCGCCATGGTGTCCTTATACTCTGCGCGCTGGGCCAGGACGTCTGGGCTGTAGTCCTCCACAATACGAAGAGACGCACCTTTGTAGTCGAGCTTCCCTCTCTTCCTGGCTTCTCGAATGATTAGATCTTTGGTCAGGTATCGATGCAGGCGAAGGATCACCGGGCGGGGAGGACGTCCTGCGGGCCGTTTGGCTGCCAGAGAACGGTGCGCTCTATCGAGCTCTGGTGGAGATGGGAGCACCTCTTTCCCAAATAACTCACAGAGAAGGTTGGAGAAAAACTGAGTAGGGCGCCCACTTTCAGTGTCTTCGGGCAGACCGAGGATGCGAATGTTCTGCCGCCTGCTGCGGCTCTCCAGGTCAATCACTTTATCTTTTAGCTTAGCGTTGTCTTCACGGAGAGCAGCACATGAGTCTTCGAGGCCAGCCACTCGCTGGCCCAGATCCTCTGTTGCGAGCTCCAAGGAGGAGATACGCTCTGCCTGTTCCTCCAGGGCCTGCCGCACCTGGTCCAGCTTGGAGCTCAGCATGTTGACAGAAGACCTGAACTCAGATTTCAGATCCTCACCATGCTGCTGAAAAAGTGCGGTGATAGCATCTAGCGTTAAGCTAGCGTCCTCCTTCTTACTTCCTTTCGCGCTCTTACAGGCCATCTCTAGTGCGTAAATAATTAAAAATACTTGCCAAGATGTTTTTTGTATTGATAGGTGGCGTAGAATTAGTTTTCTGTGGGGTGAATTTAGTTAAAAGTCTGGATTTTTCCGGAGCAGTCCGTTGCTACGTCTACCCTGCCCGCATGGCAAACCGGAAGTCCTATGACACCATTTTGAATGAAAATTGTGATTTTATATCACTGTCAGCTACAGAAGTCACAACATCTCTCTCAGACTGTAATTATTTCAATTTAGTAAATTCAGTGTTTTACTTGACCTCAAGTTAAACCCATTTCAGAAAACAAGCATTAAAATCCGACTGAATTTAAACCATAATAATTCACGTAAGTGCTTTTTTATTGTATTATTACCTCTTTCTTTTTGTTGCTAATACTACTAAATATATAGACAGAAGCAATATTAGCAGAAAGAAAGTACTTGCAGAGATTTCTTTTGTTATTGAATGTTGCCATAAATCATACATATTCTATGAAAAATTATATTTTTAATCTAAATTTTAATTAAGTTGGCTAAATAATTTATATCCTTCACAATAATCAATAGAAAACTAAGTCCAACTGTCATTTGCATAATTTTCAAATTAAACATATTCATCCTTTTTCCCTGGCGCCAATCTCCAGTGGTCAATAGGCGAGAGGCGGGGTTCACCCTGGACAGGTCGCCAGCCCATCGCTGTATATTCATTAAAGATTTGATCTTTCTCATTTGGAAATGTGTCCGTATGCAATAAACTCTAATGGCCGTCAAGTCATGGCTTTTATTTCTTGACAAAATACCCGAAACAACGAATCTTGAGTAAGAAAGCCGACAAACAGATGAGCATTAACACTGAACATGAGAATCAAGTTTACAAGTTTATAATCCAGCAGCTAATGCATCCAGTTCCATCAGCGAAGGATTTACAAGCAGTTACTGGGATTATGGTGCATTAAAAAGCTAAAATACGTCTAAAGTCATCAGATCAAGGATTTGAAATCACTTTACCTAAGAGACCAAAATTGGTCAAACATCCAGAGAAAGATAATAGGCTCATGAAGAACAGCATGAACAGAGGTTTGTTTATTCTGTCCTGTGCTTTCCTCTTTATTGTAACAGCCGGCCAGTTGAGCCTGATGTTGGGATTACAAGGATTCACTCGCCCAACGGCGAAGGTACTCCAAGTCCTCTTCATCATCATCCTCATCCTTGTCTTCAGCCCCGTCTTGAACCCCATCCTCCACCTCGTTTTCCACCTCATCTTCTTCCATAGCACCTTTGGTAAAACAAAATAGCAATAAGGTGAGAATTCAAGTTGTATCACAAGGGAACGTTGTTGACTAAAAATGGACACAAATATTTTTTACCAGGACGAGAAGGTGAAGCTGAGGACGTCACTGGAGAGGGATGGACTTTATCCTCTTTTCTGCTGACCTCCAAGAGGCTCTCATCCAGAGCTTTTTTAAGTCTCTCCAGCTCTGCCAGCAGCTCATCCTGATAAAAGAAAATGAACATTTTCATTCAAGGACCCAAGGAAATCTACTGTCTGAAGTGAATCGATAGTTTTTTGGACTTTTCCTGCTTTTCACTTATGCTTAGTCCAGTTGTCGTACTGCGTATAGTGCAAGTACATGACTAAATGGAGTGAAAAAGCAGCTGAAATCCAAAAGAAAACTTTTAATCCCATCTAGAAAACATGATGGGACATGACCCTGACACAAACGTCAGAGTCCCTGAAAGCAGACATAAAGAAATCAGGGACTTTTAAACTGTACTGCAAATCTTTTTTACAGAGTAATTCACAAAACACTCTTTGGCATGAATAAACACACACCCCAAGAGATGCCACAATCTGGAAAAATCCCTTCTAACTACTCCAATTTACAAAAAAAACTACAAGTTCTCCTAAAATACCTCAACAAATTCGACCTGCTCCAACTCCTGGTTTACAGACTTGTAGATATTGCCTGACGCCTCGGTCATATCATCTTCCAGTTTGATGCCCTTTATCATGTTGTTCACTTCAGTCATTTCCCTGCAAAGCACCAAAAAATGTTAAAGTCCAGGTCATATTGTCAGGTTCCAATTACCGTATTCATCATAGTGAAAAAACAGTGTTATAATAACAAAAAGAAATCATACATTTTACATGATTATACATGTATCTACGTAGAGTTTCTGGGGATTCACTAACTCCATTTAATTTCGCCTTGTAAGCAATAAGTGTTTTTGAATTCGGCTGATTTGAGTTTGGCTTATTCTAAGATTTAAAAAAAACAATGGGACACAAGAATCGGTGGTGTATTCTTTAAAAGCGAGATTATTGTTTCTATTTATATTGACACTTTTTATTATTAATTATTTTATTATTATTGGAGCCTGGCAACAACATTTCGCTCAATGTGTACGTTTTAAATGTACAACTGAATGACAATAAAGTTTGTCTATGTCAAGATTAAATTAACATTCAATACCTAAGAATGACAAGATTTTCCACTCTCTTCTCAACATGGTTTCAAGCACATCTGTACATGGACAATGTACAGATAAATTTAATGTTGAAAACCTAATTTCCTTGAATGTATTCTTACTTAATTCTATCAATGTATAGATTATTGATAATATTTTTCTTCTTACTTGTTTTTGTAAGCAGATCTTGTGGCCTTAACAGCATGGTCAACATACCGCTGATGTTTCTCATACCACCTCTTCCTTCTCAGAGCATGCAGAGCAGCTGGTAAGACAACAAATAAATAAATGCGTAAATAATGCAGAAACTGTTCTGACTTTTGAAAGATTTACAAATGGTAATCTTGTATCATTCAAAGTTTTCTTGAGAAAACAGAGAATCTTCAGTCAGAGGTTTCTTCATATTGGTTGTGATACAGGCCGCTAGAAGAGATCTTTCTTGAACATCTTCAATAACCCTTTGAAGAATCTGAATTAATGAGCTACAACAACATTTAATTTTGCCTTTGGGATTAATAAAGTATTTTTGAATTTGAACATAATTTTTTTCCACTTTTTGTGAATGTATAAATGGCAGCTACATCATGAATAAAATTTCAGAACAATTACTTGTCTACTATAATGAAAGTATGTCAAAATGCACACGTTATATTCTTTATTTACACAATATTTGAATACAAACAGTTTCCAAGGAAACGCTCAAGCTATTAGGTTAGACTTTATTTTCAACGTAGGTCTGTCGCTCTTAATTCATTAACACTGAAACTTACCTCTATTTATTAAAAGTGTAAAAGTAAATTAAATATCGTCCCTATTCAAATATTTACTTCACAGTTTAACCAAAGGTCGCACTATAGCTAGCTAGCTAGCTTGTTAGCTGGATTCTAGCTAGCTAATTATTTTCCATAATGCGTTATTATAAATGGTTTTTGAATTCACATTGGCAAGTTTTACAATCTATAAATTTTGTGGGGAAAAAAAAAAGCCTTCTCACCTCTTCTATTTGGCCCACAGTGTTTCTTGGCACACAGCAGATCGAGGTCCATGTTTGTTTCAGATTAGCTTCCTGCTCCACCAACGGCCCTCCGCCCGGATGATGCTAACCGCTCTCTTCCGCTCCAAGATGGCAGCGATGGGCTTTTCGACGCAAATGAGTAACTGGAGCCGTCTGTGACTATTTCTGGGGCACCAAACCAACTCTTCAGATGGCAGATGTTCGGTGGATGTCAGTAAGGAGATGGGGAGACGGCAGGCTCGGTTCGTGGCCGCTGAAGGTGTTTCTTCCTCGGCGCCTCTGAGTTCAGAAGAAAACATTCTGCAGCAGCAGCGCAGCTAGCAACAGGAGAATCTCCAGAAATCAGATTATTCAGATTAAAACAGTCTGATTAAGCATTTAACTACTAATCGTGGAGGAGTTTTGCTAAATATATTCTATAAAGCAAGACCGATGCAATTTTTCTTACTGTTTTTGTTTCCCTTGTTTTCACTTTTTTTTAATGTTTTTTTAAATCTTTTACATTGATTATTTATTTAGGGGTTTAATTAGAATTTTGAACTTTGATTTCTGTGTTTGCAATATTTAACCATTTTAAACACAATATTCTGACATAACGCTATGCCAAAAAATACGTTTTGTTATAATTTTAATCTATCAAATACTACAAATAAATGAAATTTAGAAGACCACATAATCACTGTTATAATATGTTATGCTTTTTTTGTATTTGAGGGATATTACATATTTTTCCAATTCACCCAAAACAATTGTTTTTTCTATTTTCATAAATATATTGAGATACAAGGGAGAATATTTTACTTTTTTTTATCTCTTTTCTCATGAACTGAGTAAATTTCTCTGTTGATATGATTTTGTTGCTCAATAATAGAGGGACAAGAGACAAGAATGACCAGCATAAAGAAAATGTTTTCTCAGTCATGATTCCTGCTTTAAGCCTCTTTTCTTTTTAAAGGTGATTTTTTTTTTTTAATCAAAAATGTTTAGAAATAAATAAATAAATAACTGGTAAAGGACAAATGAGGTAAATTATAAAATCTATGAATGTATTTTAACAAGTTCTGTTTTACACAGAAATACGCAAACAGATAAAGACACCTCAGGTCTGCCAATAACCCACTGTAAAAAAAAAAAAGCTTCAATGAACACAATGACTTTTTTACTCATTTAAAACATTTTATTAAAATTATTTTGCGTTTTAAAGATACGATTTGGTAAAACAGAACAACTGTAACAGAACAGGTTGCAGTCAGATGGTAAAACATTCACGTTTTGAGAAGTTATTCTCTTTTCCACTGATTCATTCAGTCAAAGTTAATGAAATCAGTCGATTAAAATTTGTAGAAAATAGATTTAGAAAAATATTATTTGCCTCACAATGGAATTCATATTAAAGCTAATATGTTTGGGAACAATCCTAAAATGAACTAAAAGATCAAATATAGAACAGTAAACAAAAAACTTTTTTTTTTTTTTTTAAATGAAAGACTCTTTGGTCTTTTCTGAATAAATCTGTAATTGGACATGGATTAGCACAGCAACTTTCTAGCCGTTGGCCTCCCCCCAAAACAAATCGGAGCCAAATAAAACAGATGTGAAGTAATAAAAAGGTGGATATGCTTTTGTAACTGGGCTCAGGATGATGATGCGATGAGTCTAAAAGAAGCAGGTGCTGTAGAGGGTGACCTTATGGCTGATTTCCTGCAGCAGCTTCTTCACTGCTGCCTCCATCTCAACCAGCTGTTCAGCTTTCAACTCAAGAGTTCGCTGATTGTCATCGTACGACTTTTCCAGATCTGAAACAAGGACATTTTTTATTTTTCTGTCACACATCTGTTGTGTTTTCTGGGTAACTCTTAAGTAAATGATAAGCCAAGAAAAATAAGCAAGCAGCATTCCTGGACTCAGAGGAAATTACCTTTCAGCAGCTGCAACTTGTCGCTGGCTTGCAGCAGCAACTGTTTGGCCTGGTTCTGCAGTGACTCCGCCCTCTTCTTAGCGTCGGCCACACCCCCCGCTTTCTGATCTATCAGCTGTTCCACTGTGCTGTACTTTTGCTTCACCTCCGACTCAAACTCCTAAAACATGCACAAGGACATCAGAACAGCAGAGGCAGAATTACAGAAAAGACTAAACTATCAGATGGGTGAGCCCACCTTTTTGACCTCCTCTGCGATCCTTCCGATGTCTGCGGCTTCCTGATTGGCCAGCTTGGTTCTCTGAGTAACGTTTGCGGATCTGTCGGCGAGCAGCTTCACATCCTGCTCGAGCCTCTGCAGCCTCTGGGTGGCGTTGTCCAGCTTTGACTCTGCGTCTGCCGTCTCCGTCTCTACCTGAAAACACAATATGTGCTTTTTGTTTTACCAGATCTGACGTCAAGGTATGACGAGGTGAATATCGATGGCGGCCGCCACTGACGGAGGAGAGCAGCTTGGCGGTGGTCTGGATGTCGGAGGCGGCCTGCTGGATGGCGCTGCTGGCAGCTGTGTGAGCTCTCTGAGCTTCTTCCAGAGCTTGTTTCACTTTCTCTGCAGAGTCCTTCGTATCTGTCGCCTGCTTACTAACAAGAACAGAAAAGTCTATTTAATGTCTATGTGAAACAAATATACTGTGTACATCCTGTTGTGTTTTCACCAAGTTCTCCGAGAGACCTTTAAAGTGGGTCACCTTGCTTGGCGGGCCTGGTCCAGCAGAGTCTCTGCCCTCTGAATGTCGTCGGCGCTCTGCTGTAAGATTGCCTCCACGTGTCCCAGCTCTCCCACCTTGTGTCGGATCTCATCCGTTAGGTTCTGCAGCTGAGCCGGTGTGGTCGGCATCTGCATGGCCAGAACTTCATTTGCCACCAGTTCGATGCTCTCCAGGTCTGCAGCGTCCTCTGAAAAGGCCACAAGAGTTTATATTCGACTGAAGCTTTTTAGTTTTGTCTCCAAGTATCTTGTCTGGATGGCGTTGCATCCAGACAAATGGAGTTGCAAGGGTTGGTTTTGAACACCAGGAATACCTAGAGATCTCGCTTTAAAGAAGGGGAAACATACGTGTGAGGAAGTCTTTGATCTGTCTGATCAAGCTTCGCAGCTCGTCGTTGCTCTGGTCAACCTTGTGTTTGGTTCTGTTGGTCTTCATAAGGACATTCTGGGCACTGAGCTTCGCCTCATCCGCCTGCATTTTCACCTCCAACACCTGAGGAGAGACTACAGCTGAAGACAGTCCTCACGGTTCAGCTCAGACCACAAACCAGGACTCCAGAGACCTACCATCTTGGAGAGCTTCTCCACCTCTGCCATGGCGCTGATGATTTCCTGCTCGGCCTCTTGAGTCTTCAACAGGATGCTGTTGGCTGCTGTCACTGCACCATCACATCCTTCTCCTCCACACTTGGGCTGACCTTCAGGGTCCACACAGCCCAGACCTCCGCAGGGCGAAGACCAGCAGGAGTCTTGGCCGGATGATGGACTGCCACAGGTCTGCAAAACCCAGGACATAAAAAGAACAAACTATAAAATCCTAAATCTGGTGAAAGACAAAGACTTTCTGAATAAAATACAGATATGAGCAGCAGGATTGTAAGGTATGATTTACATACTATTGACCCTACCAAGATCATGGATCACTCTGAAGAAATCAAAAATAGGTTAAGAGATCATGTTGCTTTATGTTTGGAAAGGAAATATTCTTGAAATGGGCATTTCATCAAGACGAGAGCCCTAAAAACTCCAATAAAAAAGCAGGTTCTTGGTTGAAGATACAGTTCAAGATTGTACTGTTCGCTATTGCAACCAGTACAAATGGTGCAAATGTGTCAGAGGGGATTTGACACATTTTGTTTCCACGGCAAAATAAAATAAATGCAGAAGATCTGGGGAACACGATAGCCCTGGACTACCAGGAGTTAGATCGATTCCATGCAACATATTGGAACCAGGACTTAAATGGTTATACAACATAAAATCACCTCAGTTCACATTAGAGGTAAATATTCAAACATTTTTTTCAGTTTAAACTGTAAATGTTGAGTTTACAAGACATTTATTTGTTTTAAACAGCCTAATATTCTTTTTCCCCCTCTTTCTGTAACACATTTTATTTATCTTTCCTTATGTTTTCCTTGTAAAACAAATAGCATTGTTTTTCCAATGCATTTGTTAAAATATAAATAGACATAATCATAATATCTTACTTTAAAAAAACACTGCTTTTATTTGTAACACAACTGTATAAATCAGACTGTATAATCTGCAGATGCTTTACCTTATAGCTGATCACTGATAGGTCCAAAGTCTCCATCTCTCCAGCCAGGTTGTCCAGCTTCTGAGCATGCTCAGACTGTCTCTCCAGAAACTCCTCCCTGGTTTGGTTCATTTTGTCTTCTGTGAGTTGCCGCAGGGCGGCAGAAGATTCAACTGGGTTGCCGGCGTTGATGGTTGAGGCATTTGCTCGCGCCTCGGCTGCTTGGGACTGCAGGAAGTACTTAGTGACGCTGTCTGTTGCCCCTGGTAACAGAAAGACTTTATATTGTGTAGATCGGAGAGGATCATCTCCATGCTTATAACAAAATAACTGATCCATACTGATGCGTTTTTGGTACAAATTATGATGATCATAAGGAAACAAACAGGTCTGAAATGCCATTCCCTCATGCCAGCTGCATTGGTTGCTTCTTCAGTGACAAACCAACCTCAGAAAACACAGAACTTATTTTCTGAAATGTAATCAGTTCAGTGATTGACCTGCAGGGGGAGACACAGCACATACAGGTAAAAGCCAGTAAATTAGAATATTTTGAAAAACTTGATTTATTTCAGTAATTGCATTCAAAAGGTGTAACTTGTACATTATATTTATTCATTGCACACAGACTGATGCATTCAAATGTTTATTTCATTTAATTTTGATGATTTGAAGTGGCAACAAATGAAAATCCAAAATTCCGTGTGTCACAAAATTAGAATATTACTTAAGGCTAATACAAAAAAGGGATTTTTTAGAAATGTTGGCCAACTGAAAAGTATGAAAATGAAAAATATGAGCATGTACAATACTCAATACTTGGTTGGAGCTCCTTTTGCCCCAATTACTGCATTAATGCGGCGTGGCATGGAGTCGATGAGTTTCTGGCACTGCTCAGGTGTTATGAGAGCCCAGGTTGCTCTGATAGTGGCCTTCAACTCTTCTGCGTTTTTGGGTCTGGCATTCTGCATCTTCCTTTTCACAATACCCCACAGATTTTCTATGGGGCTAAGGTCAGGGGAGTTGGCTGGCCAATTTAGAACAGAAATACCATGGTCCGTAAACCAGGCACGGGTAGATTTTGCGCTGTGTGCAGGCGCCAAGTCCTGTTGGAACCTGAAATCTCCATCTCCATAGAGCAGGTCAGCAGCAGGAAGCATGAAGTGCTCTAAAACTTGCTGGTAGACGGCTGCGTTGACCCTGGATCTCAGGAAACAGAGTGGACCGACACCAGCAGATGACATGGCACCCCAAACCATCACTGATGGTGGAAACTTTACACTAGACTTCAGGCAACGTGGATCCTGTGCCTCTCCTGTCTTCCTCCAGACTCTGGGACCTCGATTTCCAAAGGAAATGCAAAATTTGCTTTCGTCAGAAAACATGACTTTGGACCACTCAGCAGCAGTCCAGCTCTTTTTTTCCTTAGTACAGGTGAAACGCTTTTCGCGCTGTTTCTTGGTCAACAGTGGCTTGACACGAGGTATGCGGCAGTTGAAACCCATGTCTTTCAAGTGTCTCTTGGTGGTGGATCTTGAAGCACTGACTCCAGCAGCTGTCCACTCCTTGTGAATCTCCCCCACATTTTTGAATGGGTTTTTCTTCACAATCTTGACTAGGGCGCAGTGATCCCTATCGCTTGTACACTTTTTCTGACCACAGTTTTTCCTTCCCTTTGCCTCTCTATTAATGTGTTTGGACACAGAGCTCTGAGAACAGCCAGCCTCTTCAGCAATAACCTTTTGTCTCTTTCCCTCCTTGTGCAATGTGTCGATGGTCGCCTTTTGGACAGCTGTCAAATCTGAAGTCTTCCCCATGTTTGTGTAGGCTTCAGAACTGGACTGAGAGACCATTTAAAGCCCTTTGCAGGTGTTTTGAGTTAATCAGCTGATTAGTTTGTGGCACCAGGTGTCTTCAAAATGTAACCCTTACACAATATTCTAATTTTGTGACACACACGGAATTTTGGATTTTCATTTGTTGCCACTTCAAATCATCAAAATTAAATGAAATAAACATTTGAATGCATCAGTCTGTGTGCAATGAATAAATATGATGTACAAGTTACACCTTTTGAATGCAATTACTGAAATAAATCAAGTTTTTCAAAATATTCTAATTTACTGGCTTTTACCTGTAGATCTGATCCAGTCTAAATATCATTTTATGTTGCAAAAACCTGTTAATCAGGGAATGACATCATTTAAAGTTATTTAATTTACCCAGTTCTGATTGCCAAACAGATTACCGTCCATTTCTCGTAAGTTTTAGTGCTTTAATTTCGAAAAGATCGTGTTCAACAGCTCTCTACAAACTTTGAGCTGCAAGTCTTTACCTCTGATGTTGGAGTTCTTGATGAACTCCACTTGGTCCAGCAGCTCCTGGACCGTCCGCTCCAGTTTCTGAGCATCCGAAGTTACAGAGTCCAGTTGGGTTTTAATGCCAGAGTCCTGCTCAGCCACCAGATCCAGAGTCTCCTCGGTGTTGTTCATGGTCTGGCTCAAAGCTGCCATCAGGTCGCTGAGACACAAACGGAGATCAGAGTCCACATCCAGATGGGACATTTTCACACCAGGTCCCGTCTGACCTACCTGGCCTGTTGCAGCAAGTTTTGGACCTCAGTCAGAGGCTGCGAGGCCGGATCTTGATCTAAGATGCTCTGGATGTCTGAGGCACTTCTCTCCATGCTCTCTATGGACTTCCTGTACGGTCCGCTGATTCCACTGGCTTTAATGGAGCTGACCTTGTTGACCAGTCGGTGTGTCTGATTGGTCAGCTGACCAATGACGTTGTCCCACTCTGAGAAACACTGGTGGCACCGATGGCAGTCTGGGAAGGTCCCGTGGAAGCCGCGGGCGCAGGCGTTGCAGCGAGACCCGGCCACGCCCTCCACGCAGACGCAGTGGCCGCTCACTTTGTTGCACTGTGGCTCCAAGGTGCCGCGAGGGTCGCAGTCGCATGCTGTGGAGACAAACGGCCATGGCTTTATTCTGAAAAGCTGAAATCCTCCAGTTTCTCACACAACTCCACCTACTTCAAAGTTAAAAGAAGAATAAAAACCTGGTAACATGAGGACTTGAGCAACACTGGAAGTACTGATCTGTGGTTCCCCAAGGCAGATATAAGCAAGAGTCAATTAAGAATAGAAAACTTTGTGTATTTTTCTCTTTTTAATATCAGCAATAAATTAAACAAGTAACATTTTAATGAAACAACATAAACAGGTCTGAAAAAGGGCTGCAGTAGTTTGAGTTTGGATGTGCCGTTTTCCCGGAGTGACCAACGCAACCACACCGGCTGAGGAATGGGACGGCATCCCACAGCACTGTGTGACCAGTGACCACACCCTAATTATTAAATTACAAGTGTGCCATGTTTTGTTCAACCCAATGATTGTTTTTTCTGTATCTGGTTCAAATTAAGAAACAGCTGCTTTCAGATGTGGAAACTAACAGCAACAAACTGGGACTTTTCTACTCCAAACGTCCGTCGAAAACTAAAGACCCAAAAAGTACCGCAGACTCTCACAAAGTCCAGGTTTTAGGAGGATTTTTAATCATATTTCCCTGCAACACTTGGGTCTTCCTGCTACAGCTATCTTCATGCCTCATCCTTACATCCTAAATCTTCACTTTCAGCATCGACTCTTTGGTGTGAAGGACCGATTTAACGTCTTTGTGTATTTTTGAGTTTTGTGCTGGTTCTGATCAGTCTGGTCTTGTTCACATGGAGTAAAAATATTTGAAGCTCGTTGAACATCTGGATGTAATCCGACTGCAACAGAGAGGTTCTTTGAACACAGACATTCCCACAAAGTAGTTTGGGTTTTTTGTTGTTTTTTTTATGGGCCATTAGAAATGCGTCTGAACTCTGGATTCCTGGTTTTGGGGGAAAAGCTCTTGAAGAACACAAAGTTGGGGATATAAGCATTTGACCCCTTGCTGATTTTAGATTCATTTTAATGCACACTCAGAATATAAACAATAATTCAGAAAGAAAAATCCACTATATAAGACTTTGTAATAGGTTTGTGTCTCATTAAGGGATTTTAATCCACTCCTCCTCAGAGAAACTCTAAATCATGTCTGTTTTTTGGCTGCAGTTTGAATCTTCAGCACTCTTTGCAGATGTTTATCATACCACAGTCTGGAGATTTGCTATATGTTCTTCTTTTGCCACAGCATTGCTGTCTTAGCAGTGAATCTGAGTTTATTGCTATTTTTTAGCTCTCATCCACGACTCTAATTTACTGTTTTCATCCTAGTTTTCACAGAAAACATTAGTTTTTCTCCACAAATGGAAGAATTTCACCACTTCCTCTCATATCTCCTCTGGTCATTTAGGAAACCTAAGAGATTATCTGCAAATTTTAAATTGATTGAACTATGTGATATGACAAATTGTTAATTTAAGAGAGTCTGAACTCTGTTTCTGCTTGCACTTATTTCACTCACATGCAAACTACTTTTTACCTTGCATAAAATAATAATTACACCCCCCCCAAAAAACCCAAAACATTATTTCCTCTCAAAAATTATATATTTCTTTGGTTTGTAGGTGTTATGAACAACTCAGAAATTCAGCAGCACAGGAAGTACGAAACTAGATTTTCTAGAAACAGACTTAAAAGCCAGACTGATCTATTTCCAGTGAAACTCACCATGACACTGGACTTCAGGGTCTCCCCAGAACAGCTCTCGGCACTCGTTACAAGTTTTTCCTCCAAAGCCAGGTTGGCAGGAGCACTGACCGCTGATCTGAGGGAAATCAACCGTCTCCATTAATATTCTATCACTTCATCAAGCAGAAGCGTTTGTGCTTCTGCTTGATGAAGCAGAAGCAGAAGCATCATCTGCTTTATCAGAAGTTCAGCCTTCTGATGAACTTCTGATAAAAGTTCATCAGAAGGCTTCTTGTTATTCATGTTGAACTCCAGAGGTTAACAAACCGACACTCAGGATGAGTTGATGGAAATATTTGAGGCTTACATAAAGTCTGACAACAGAACAAAGCTTCAGTCTGAATTTTATCAGTGAAACAGAAAAGCTCTTCACCTCGTTACAGGTCGTCCCGTACGAATGCTCAGGGTTGCAGTCGCAGCTCTGACAGCCGGCGCCGCTGGCCATGTTCCAGGTGTCGGGCGCACAGCGGTCACAGTGTTGACCAATCGCGTTGGGTCTGCAATGGCACTGGCCGCTGCTGCGGTCGCAGTGGCAGTCGGTGGAGGACTGGCAGCTGGACTCGTCGCTGCCCAGCTGATTACAGACACATTCTGTGATCACAAAACAGAATTATGGACAGTTTATCAGCAACTCAACAACCTTTCAGCTGAATTTTCAATTTTTAAGTTTAATTTTTTCCTACTTTATGTATTTTTAATTTCACTTCTTGGCTTTTTGACTTCTGGCTACAGAGTCAGTTTCCTAATAAAAATTAAAAAAATCTTATCTGAATATTGTTTGCAATTTTAATTTAACAAAATATAGCAGCGACAATAACCCTTTGTTTCACATAATACATTTGATATTTTTCATGTTTAACCAGTCTGTACTGGATTTTTACCTATTGGTTTTCATTATTTCTGTCTCAGTTATACTGGTTTCTCTGTGTTGTGAGGTGTGCAGGAAGTTTTCACTTTCACTCACTCCTGCAGTCCTGAACCAAGGCGTTGCCGTAGTAACCCAGTTTGCAGTTCTGGCAGGACGGACCCTCGCTGTGGTACAGACAGCGCAGGCACTCGCCGGATCTGGCGTCACAGGACTCCGGGTCCAGCATGTCGATGTTGTTGTTGCACTGGCACGGGAGACACTGGCCACCGGCCTGTTCAGGGTTTCCATAGTAACCAGGTGAACACTGATCACAGCGAGCACCTGCAGAGGACGAGAGGTTTGGTTAACAACCCGATCATCAGCTTCCTTGAACTCTGCAGAGTTTTAAAATGGGTTCAAGATAATATACTGTAACACAAAAATGAACTCTCACACACAGATAAAAACTGAGATTCATTATTTCATTATCCAAGAGAACAAAATTCTATAAAGTTTGGAAAAATAAATCTCTTCAAGGGCCACAAACGGCCCCCAGGCTGAACTTGGGACACACTTCATCTAGGAAAATCCAAGTTTTCTCTTAGAAAAATAAAGCTTGTTTACTTTCATACAGGTAAACAAGTCACTGTACAAAGACACAGATAGTCCAGTTTTAACTTCTCCTCTTTTAGGTCAATCAGGATGACCACATTTGTTTGTATTTGCTAAAATCC
Organism: Xiphophorus couchianus; assembly: GCF_001444195.1. Taxonomy (NCBI): domain Eukaryota; kingdom Metazoa; phylum Chordata; class Actinopteri; order Cyprinodontiformes; family Poeciliidae; genus Xiphophorus; species Xiphophorus couchianus. The sequence goes on from NC_040229.1 coordinate 24,069,106, forward strand.
CCACCCAACTTTTCAAATTGAGTGGGGATTCTTCCACAAGCTTCTCAAGATATAACATCAACGCCTTCTGAACTTAATGTTATATTCAGTCGAATAACTGCCTGTTTAGTTTATGAAAGCCAAGACGATGATGTCATGGCTTTGAGATTTGTGTTAAATGGAGAAACACCCAGTGACAAACATCTGCTTCCTTGTGCAGCTGTTTTAGTTTTTATTTCATGTGTCAAGAGATAAAAGCTTAAACTTAGCCTAGCTTCACAGAGAGTTACAGCGCTCCATGAGTCTGGATTATCCTCGGCAGGACCGACCCAAGCCTTTATGACATTTCCTCACTAATAATATGAGGAAATGTCTTCATATTATTTCCTCACATTAGTGGAATATTAAACAATATTAAGGAATTATCGACTTACATCAATCTCCTATACATTACTGAAAAGCTACTCAAGTTTTTTCATATTTTAAGTGAACTAAGACGTTTACACTAGAAACTAGACCAAAAATACTTGGTAAAATTTGTATTTTTTTTTAAGTGTACATCATACCAATGTTATTATGGCTCTTGATTTTAATCTTACAGGAGTAGCAAACAAGCAAAGATGATCTAATTAATTTACAATTTGAAATGGAGAGTGGCATTTACTGCAAGTGCGGCATATTAAGTTAAGTATTTGAAAATAAAATTTGGAGATGAACATTGAATTTACAGTAAACAAGTTACCAAATTTGATATCTTTTGTTTTTAAAATTGGGAACAGAAAGTGTAAACAGTGTAAAATGTGTAATCTATCACTACACTACTACCAGGTGGTATTGGGTGCAATTTCCAGAAACCTGCGGATGCCTCATTAATTTGCTCCAGTAATTATTTATAAATATAACCAGATAGGAAATGTCCAGCCAAAAAACTGTTGAGGAAAGTGACAGATTCTGTGTCCTAGAGATGTTTTGGTGCCAAACGCTTCTTTATCCCCATCCCATGGAGACTTTATGAGGACGTTGGCTTTAGCTAGCAAGATGTTGGCATTATCCACAGCAAAACAAGTCCAGTATTAACATGACGTGAAAAGTCACTCTGTGAGGACGAAGCCATTTCTAAAATAACAAAGAAAAGCCAGATAACATCTTGCAAATACTCTTATGGAGAAAGACCTTTACAGGAAGATGGATGAAAGCATCTAAACAGATTGGTGCACTTCACAAAGTAGATGAGGAAAGAACATGAGGTAAAAATTACCAAGGAGAGTAAAGAAATTAATTTAAAGAAAAGCATAAAAAACTCAATTCTCTGATTCTGATTGTTTTTGAATTTAGTAAATAGAATCATTGTGGTTGAGCTGAACTAAAACAAGTAAGGTTTAATCTGATTTAAGGTTATTCATCTATTCATACGGGGTATGTAAACATCTGGTTTCAGTTGTATTTGTTGGCAAAGCTGATCAATATTACTCTGGTCAACTTTGCTTCATCAAAGCAACCTGCCAGAAGCAATGACATTAGGTCAGACATGCAGACATTTAATCCCCTCTCTCAGCCTGTGTTTCTCCTGTCAGATGGAAACAAAGAAAGTTGGTGACTCATGCGTCTGTCAGCAGCTGATTTCCCCCTGAACATCTTATTTCCTGCTTTAATAACAGACCTGACGTCTCAACACATCCCCCGCTCTCAGAGTTTCCCTCGGACTGAATAACAGAGCAGCTTCTCCTCAAATTAAAAGCTTGTGTTGAGACCATAAGTCAGGATCATAAAGCAATCCTCAGAGAAACATCTGGAGCTCAGAGCTGGTCCCTTCAAGAGTGGTTTTGTTTTCAAGGGGAAAAGGTGATGCACTTTTTTATATATAAAAAATTAGCTTAGATCAATGTTGCAAACTAATTTACTAAAACCCCTTCAAAAATAAAGCGAACAAAAAAAAAAAAAAAAAGCCATTTTTTCAGTCTTATTGCTAGAGCTGGCATTTAAGGGAATAAAATTCAGAGATTTTGTGATTTATTTAGATTGTGTGGTGATGACTGTAGTGAGTAATGGCATTTGTATATTACATTTCAAATGCATTTTTTAAAAACGTACAGAAAGAATTTAGTTTTCACACAATATTTCTAGGCTTAGAAGAGCACAGGTGAGGTACAAAATCAAGAGACATTTATAAAATTATTCAGTTTGGATTTTCCTGACAGATTTGGACAAACTTGGAGAAAGTTATAAGTTCTATTTGTTTGTTCTGTCAGAGTGAATAAAGTTCCCACCTTTGAATCCTGGGTTGCAAACACACACAACCTGCTCCGAGGTGTCGCTGCGGTAACAACTTCCCGCAAACTGCCGCAAACTGTTCGGCCCGTCGGGACACAAACATGGGCGACAGTGGTCACCTGAGCCCAGAACCGGGTCGCCATAGTAACCATCCAGACACCTGAATGGGTGGGAAGGAATCTGTGAGGTCAGATGGAACTCATCTGAGATCAGATCCTGTCCCTACGGGTCACCTGGGCGCACCTGTCGCAGCTGTGTCCGGTGGTGTGATCCCTGCAGGCGGTGCAGCGGCCGGTGGCGGCGTCGCAGCTCTCCGTGTGTCCGTTACAGGAGCAGGGGCGGCAGGCCGGGAAGCCCCAGTGACCCGGCAGGCAGCGGTCGCACTGCCGACCGTAGGCGCCGGCGACACAGACGCACTGACCACTCAGCTGATCGCAGATTGGACTCTGGGACCCCTGAGGGTCGCATGCACACTCTGCAAAACACAGAACAACCTCAGAAAGTCCATCCACACTGCAAAAACACAAAATATCACCAATTAGGTTTGGTCTAGATTCCACTGCTACACCAAAAATAATTGGTGTAGCATTATTTTTGGTCTAGTGTATGTTAGCGATACATATGTTACTAAAATACCAGTGTACTAACATATTTATCATACTAAAAAGTTACTTGCAATTACTTCTTATTTTCAGCAATAGGAATCATCAACTTAAAGCAAACTCCTATATCTCACTGAAAAGTATTGTGTAGGTTAGTACATATGTACAAACATATGTACTAATATGTTAGTACATATGTCATACTAACATATTAGTACGCTAACATATTAGTACACTCGAATTAAGACAGAACTAACTTGCAAGTAACTTTTCAAGCAATATATAGGAGCTTGTTTAAGTCAATAATTCCTTAATATAAATAAAAAAAGTACTAGTTTCACTGGAAGATTATTTCACTTATAACAAGACCTTTTCCCATATAAAAAGTTAATAAATCTGCCAGTGCAAAAAGCACTTCTTCAACAATATCAAGGAATTATTGAAAAAAAACAAACTCCTATATCTTTCTAAAAAGTTACTTGCAAGTCTTAATTCAAGTGTACTAAGATATTTGCAGTAGAAACTACACCAAAAATAATTGGTAACATTTTGCTTTAGCAGTGTAGAAGTGTGAAACTATCCATACAACATATCAGCCGCTGCACCTTTTACTGCACCTATTGATTATCACATTATTGATCCGTATCTGACAGGCTGTTTATTCAAGAAAAGGTGTCTGACCTTTGCAGCCGCTCGGTCCAAACTGAAAAGTGGCCGGAGCGCATCTGTCACAGTTCCTGCCCGCCACGTTGGGTCGACACTGACACTGGCCCCCGCTGGGGTCACACACTGTGCTGAGGGAGCCCTGGGGGTCACACTGGCACTCTGGAAAATGGGAGTCCAACATAAGGGACAATTCAAAACACTAAATCTGCACATCCTGGGGAGAGACATGAAGAATTTACAAGCTCAGGGGAATTCAGAGAGGAAACAAGTCGAGTCTTGCTGAAGAAGAGAAGCTGGAGGCTGAGCGCTGATGGGAGGCATTTAGGGATCAGCAAAGACAACAGGTCACTGTTAAAGCAGCTGTGAGGGAGGCGGCAAGAGAACAAGAGGTGATGAAATCAGATGCATGTAAAGAGGGAGGAAAGGAGAAACATTGCTAATGGGATCGGTCACATCTTGATATTTTGAACAATAAAAGTCTTTCTGAAGTTTTTCTTCACTGCAAAAACAAAATAATTTTTTGTTTCTAGTGCAAATATCTTAATACACATGAAATAAGACAAAACTAACTAAAAATTAGCTGTTCAGCTCAATGTAGGAGCTTGTTTTAAGTCAATAATTTCTTAACGTTGCTGAAAAAGTACTAGTTGTAAGTAAACTAATCTGCCATTGCAGCAAGACACTTTTTCCAATACTATAAGAAAAATTGTCTTATTCCACTGGATGATTGTTTTATTTATTGCTAGAGTTTTTTAATCAATATTAAGGAATCTTCAACTTAAAGCAAGCTCCTTTACTGAAAAGTAATGTGTAGGTTAGCTTTGTCTTATTTCAAGATATTTGCACTAAAAACCAGACCAAAAATGTGTGTTAGAATTTTGTGTTTGCATTTGTTTTTACAGAGCTTTCTTGTTGAAAATGTTTTCATGCAGCTCTTCCTGGTTTTTACTGAGGTGTGACTGAAATAATCCCCTCTGAATCAGAGCGGAGCTGAAATCAAACCCTGAGGGGAATTCCTGCCGTCAGCCTGATTGGCCTGGGTCAAAGGTCGGAGTCCGGGGTTAAGTAGAGACATTCCTCAGAGAGCAAGAACTACCTTTGCTCCATCATCACTGCACTGCACTGAGTGCTGAGTACCTTTAGCTCCCTGCTGCAACAGGGCAGAGATGCTGAAGATGAAGTTCCTGCAGATGTCAGTCATCGGGGTTTTAATGACACTCTGGCTGTTCTCCAAACATCGATAACGCTGAAACGTTTCCCAAGCACTCGAGTCCCCTCCCACAGAGGAGGTGAATATTTCCAGGTTCTTACAGTGCGGCATCAACACGATCTGAGGGACGGGGAGAAAAACACTGAGCTGGAGGTCCAAAAGATGTGCAGACCTGCAGTCTCAGTCCGGTTAGCACGACATGGACCACTGATAAACTATGAATAAAACGTGTAAATGACTCAGTCGGTGAGCTATATGACCTCAGTGGCTTTGAGTGGAAGAAAGGTCAGAAATGAGAAGGTGAACAGTTCTCTCACCGAGTCGATCAGCGTGTACGGAGAATGGACTTCACTGAGGGCCGAGTAGAGCGGGAGACTGAGGCGGATCGTGTAGTTCAGCCCAGATTCAAAACAAACCGCCCTCGGCAGAACCACGTACCTGTGGACACAGATTCAGCGTACACTTCAATCACTCATGACTTTTAATCCTGTCTTTTAAAAAAACAACAAGTCAGTTCAGAATTTGCTGTTTTACTTGATTTGGTTTTTTTTTTATGTGGGGTTTCCAAAGTTAGCCAAATCCAGTCCTGACTGCTGGAGGTCACCATATTTTAAGATGTTTAAGATGAATCAAATGTATGGCTCATTAACAGAACTTGATGACACACTCAGGAGGTAATTCAGTCTGTGGTCCAGTCGTTTGAGACAGGGATGCATCTAAAACATGGAGGACGTGAAGATTGGAGTTGGCTATCCCTAATTCAAGGTTTTCTGGTCTTTCTGATTGGTTTCCTTTGAATGCTCCATTTTGTTCACCCTCTGATAATTTAAGGAAGCGGCCCACTCACCGCGAGCTGGGATGAAGGGAGATCATTTGGTTGTCGTCGTCTGGCACCGTGTTGACGCAGCGGCTGTCAGCTGTAATTGGTCCAGGCCTCATTACTATCATCAGAACCTCCTCCCATTGGTCAGGCAGCTGTAGAAATACATCACAGTAAAGTGAAACAGAGTCTTCCTGACTGACAATACATCCCACAGGTTTTCAGCTTTTCCTGGTTTGCGACATCAAGCCGACAGGTTGCGTCTCACCTGAGGCTCGTAGCGGATAAGAATGTCGTACTCCATGGAATGAGGGATGTTGTCCACAGAGAAATCCAGGAAGGCCCCTTCAGGAACATTGACCAGGCCAACGCCTGTCCAGGTGGGACTGCGGTCATGAGGGTGGGGTCTGGGCACCATCGTCACTCCCTACAGACACGCAGAGGAGGCCCAACAGGTGTTTGGGTTCAGGCTGATCCAGAAATAAATAAACACTACAGCTACTCTGTGACAACAATGAAGATGTTTGGAATAATGAGGAACATGGCAAACCATGTGAAGGAAACACTATTAAGTTATATTTAAAAGATTGGAGCAGAATAAGCAGCAGAACAAATCAGGGAAACAATTAAATTATGGAATTTTTGCATCCAAAGTTTTTCAGATGCAGATCAATAGTTCTCAGTCATATAATAATATAATAAATAATAATGTAATATCAGAGCAAACGTAAGACCCAGTTTGGTTAAAATATTTTAAACAAAGCAAACATAAAACAGAATACATATTGCCTTTATGTTTTTATAACTTTAATCTACTGTTTTACTATTGATGTTTTTAATGTTTATATGTTTTATATACACGTGAAGTTAGAGGCCAAATGTGTTAGAATATCTTTCATTACAGAGAACAACAAAAAGGATACACACTTTCAGCAAATTAGGGATCCATTTATGCAACCATGTGGAACTCCAAACATCCAAATATTTAGGTTTACCCCCCATGAAATGGATTTGTAGTTGCATTTTATTGCATGTAAATAACTTTCCACTAAAAAGTTTTCTTTCTTTCTTAAGTATCTGAACCACTAGTGAGGAACATTTAGGAACATTCCGAAATGTTCCTGAGAGTTTGTAATTTGCAGTTTATTTTCTGACCATGTACACATCGCCAGGTCTTTTTGTTTTTATCTTGAAGTTATGTTGATTGCAAGATAAAGAAAAAAAACTCTATTGGACCAAATGAAAACGAGTTAGAGAAACAGTTCTGTTTTCATTTCATGTTTAGTGCTTCAGAAATTAAAACATCTCAGTTTAAAGGTCTTGTGTCCTATAACAAAAACAACTAACAAGAATCTACCAGGTTTTTTTTTTCCATCCTGCTGCAAATATTTTGTTTTCTTTTTAGGAATCAACTTTAAAGTAGATGTTAGAACGCTAGAAAATGTTTTTCTTAAATGTTTAACCTTTTTTATTTTCCAGAGGTGACGTAGGATTCAAGCTCCTTCATCACATAAACAGGTCAGAGGTTAAACTCACAGGTCCAAACTTGGCATCTTCAGCCTCGTAGGTGTAGTGATCCAGAGCAACAAAGTAGAACCCGGACTCCACCTGATCGCAGCGACGGCCGAACATGTGATCCCTGCAGACACACTGACCGCTCACCTGATCACACCTGCAGACAGGAAGTCATACAAACTGATTCATCGCAACACAAAACTGCTTGTTTCAGTCAGGGAGTCTGATTTATTTCAGCAATTGTATTTCCTTCTTGATGGTTGAACTTCACAGTCAAACATTTGGTTCCGTGATCTCGTCTCACCAGTTCATGATGAACAGTCACACTCATATGGACACTCTGCAACGCCCAGCAGTTGTTTTTAGCTAATTTGAACTTAAAGATATGAGTTATTAATTATGAAAACACTGAGAAATTTAAGTTATAAAAACAAAGTAAAAGAAACTGAAGAACTTTTAAATTTTTGTAGAAAAAAAACATTGATTTTTGGTGAGGTCTAAATTTAATAATTTCCTCTTAAGATGGCTAAGCTTGAACATCATTACCCTGAATTTTACTGAGTTTAAGCCTCAGGAATGCAGTTTGATGCTCCATAATCAGAAAATGAACCACTGTTAGCTCAATGGGAGACATGAAAAGAGAAAAACATAAAAGTCTATGTAAGGTTTGTCAGGGAGAACTTAGATTGAAAGTGAGGAATGGGACAAAGATTTCAGAGACTGATATCAGAGTTTAGTGTAAGCCTAGAAGAAGTGTGTTAGCTAAAGAGACACAGAGTGTCTGTAGGTTGTCCTGACTGTTTTTCGTCTTTGCTGATATTGTTTGCTTAATGAGTAAATGAAGGTACAGTACATTTTGGTGTTTAAGAGCAATAAAACCTCTCTTTGCAGGGATAAAAATTGAGATTAGGCACTAAGCCTTTCTTTAAGAACTGATATTTAAGTGGGTTTCCTAATTTTCACCGGAATCCACTTAAACCACATGATACAATGAGTGGTGTTTACAGATCAAGCAGAACTTCTGCTGCAGTGTTAAACCTGAAGGTTAGTACCCAGAAAATCTATCTTTATGAAAAAACTCTCCCATCCTTCCTCTTTTCTAAAGTCAATAATTGGTGAGGGTGTATTAAAATGGACTCACCGGTTGTGGACGGCTCCTCCCAGATCGCAGTCGCACGGTCTGCAGCCGTCCATGTCGTTACTGAGTCCCCAGTGTTCATCCTGCAGACCCAGCAGTACGCCCAGTTACACATCCTCCAGTCTCCAATGTCTCCAACTGAAACTCTCCCGTTTTGTTTCAGAACGTGTCTCTCTGGTGTTAGCTCGCCATCTCTGAGGACCGCGATCTGATTGTAGGATAAGTGCAGAGTAATCTGAGTATTGTCCTCACCACACACTGGTCGCAGTCCCGCCCGATCACCAGACGTTTGCAGAAACAGCTTCCTGTTTCGCTGTCACACGGGTTTCCTCCAGGAGATGTTCCCAGGGGACTGCAGGTACACGCTGCAATCATCACAACTCATCAGTCCCAATCTACATCCTAAATATATCCAGTAACACCTGCTTCTGTCTAGGTTTGAAATAAAGGATTTAAGAATTAGGTTTTGCTCCCCAAAATCCTGATGATATTTGTCTTTCCTGCAGTCTTTTGTTGTTCTGCGGAGATTTCACCGATGCTCCGACATCCTTAATTATTCACAAGTATATTCCTAAGATCACTGATTTTTAATGTTTCAGAGAAAGTCATTGTTGCAACAAACCATGAGACTACCAACACCGTGCTTAGCACATCTAGCCATTTCTGTTGTTTCATTCACTTCAGTCTCTGTTTCTTGATATATTCCAGGGAGAAATTAATTGCTGACTTAAAGAGTCCACAGCCCTATACAAACTCACTGAAAGTCTGCCTCTAGTGTTGGTGCATTAGGGTGTAAATAAACCCATGGCAGGCCCCACCTTCAGATCTAACCACTCTGCATTTCCTGTCTTTTTTTTTTTTATAACCCCTCCAGGGGGTCTTTTTGTGGGCTCTAGAGTCCCTTTTTACGAAGTAGGCTGACAGGGAAGGGGGAAGGAGAGGAGGGAAGACATGCGGTAAACGTCGCCGGGTCCGGGAGTTGAACCCACGACAACCGCGTCGAGGACTTGAGGCCTCCAAATGTGGGTCGCACTAACCCCTACGCCACCACGGCATGCCCCTGCATCTCCTGTCTGTTTGTTACTGTTGAGAGAAAGTGAGGAAACATCTGTAAAAATCAGAAGAAGTGAAAATCTATCCTTTCCCCCCCAAGCGAATCTGCTTTCACACCGACTCATCGGTGTTCAGTGGGTCACGTAGATCATAGATGATCTGACTGATATCTGCAGCTACGCCTCCTGACAAGAAAATCTCCTCACTGCATCAAACCTGCATCCACCAAAGGGTGACATGCATTTTAGTTTGGGAGCGCCACATTGGAAATCTTTGCGCCTCATTTAAAGCAAACACTCCAACCTTCTCTGGAGCATGGCATATTTCTAAATGGTGTCGTTACTCCCAATGTAAGTGACATGGTATTTCAGAGGAAAACAAAACAAAGCGAAGAACCCACATTGTTTTGGTAGATGCACAAGAAAATGAAAGATCTGATCTAAAACTCTTTAGATCACTGCACGTGTGGTAGGAATAAAAAACGAAAATATTGGTACTTTAAACCACTTACGTTCATCCAAGCATTCAAATTTCAGATACAAGTTCATACTATGTTATCTTGTTCATTTATTTTCCCTACTGTGGGACAATAAAGGATATTTCTATATTTATTTATTCTATTTAGAACAGCATATTTCACACTGGCAACATTTATAGTCCTGTTTGAAAAGACCAAAACTCCTCCAACATGATTTTATTTTCATTTCATTGGTAATGAAGACTTTCTAAAAGATGAACAGAAATTATTCTGCAGGTAGATAACCTCGTTCATTTATTCTGCACGAAGCCCTTTACAGGTGCTGGGGATACTTTGGTTACTTTATCAAAATTTCTGATGGTGTCTTTATAGTATCAAAGCCAATCCAGCTGATGTTTGTACTCACTTATTCTTGTAGGATCGCAGAGAGGCAGAGATGCCGGGTTACCTGAACAGGTTGCCAGGCCATCGCACAGAACAAATATCCACGCACAAACTCATAAGGACAATGGAGAGAGACCAATTAAGGTAGCAGTCATGTTTTTAGACTGTGGGAGGAAGCTGGAGTCCCTTACATGAACTGGGAAAACATGCAAACTCCATGCAGAAAGGTTTTAAGAGCCTCTAGGAAATCCCACGTCCTCTTGTTGTAGTGGTTCTGATGTTTGTTACCTCGGATTTAACTCTTCTGACCCAAAAGGGGAATGTTTATACCAATCAGTTCCCCGTTTCAATATCAAGCATCTCAAGTCAGTCCAGTCTGATAACATGTCAATGATTTATCAGTGAATCTGTTCCGTCTGTGAGGATCTTTGAGAAATGATCAATGAACCGAGCCTCCATGTGAGCGTTTTATACCTTTGCAGCCTTCAGGTTCATCGCTGAGCCCGTAGTACGCTGGTTTGCAGTGTTCGCACCGTTCCCCCTCCACATTGACTTTACACCGGCACTGACCAGCGATCAGACCGACTCGGACATCCGTCAATCCGTCGCATATTCCTCCATTCAGGGAGCCCACGGGGTCGCAGTTACAGGCTGCAGACAAACAAATCACAGCTACCCAGTCGACATCAGAAGAGCAGAACTCCATGTCATGTCAACAAAAGGGGAAATCTTCTGTTGACATGGAAAAATATTAAAAACTAAATCTCTGGATGTTTTTCATATCTGCCTCAGTGTGATCATCAGGACGTCAGGCTGTAGATGTGGATGATTAAAAGTGTGATTCTGTCGTTTGAGGAAAAGGTGAGCAGATAATCTGTGAGGCAGGTCTAAGCCTGGATGAAACCACATCAAAGTCCTCCAACATGAAAACATTCCTAAATGTTTGGTCCCAAATTCATCCTTTCATCTTCCTTCATGAAAATGTCTGAGTGCCTGAAATCTGATCAGGACTCAGGACTTTAGCAGAAAATATAATACCATGTTATAAAGACAAAAGAACATTTGAAATGAAAGTGCTTCTGCAAAGCACAGAAACTGTACATAGATTTGTGGATCTTTGAGGATCCTGGTTCTTTCTAAAGACAGAACTCTGTACTGACTCAGAGACCTCACGAAACAGCTGGACTCTGGTGTTATTTCACACCTTCACAGGTTTAGATTTGAATAAAAACAGGTAGACTCACGCTGGCAGATGTTTGGGTCTCTGAGGTCCTTCTCCGGATGTTGGTAATAAAACGGTCTGCACTGCTCACAGTTGTGTCCGGTCGTGTTGTGCCGACAGTCGTTGCAAACTCCTCCGCTGACGTTTCCAGAAGCCATGAACACGGCCATGTCGAAGTGGCATGAGTCCGAGTGCTGGTTACAGTTACACTCTGTAGAGCAAAGAAGAAGAACAAGAAGGAGATTTCACCTCCAATCTGATATCCAGTTTACCATAGAAGCTGTTTCAGATTAGATTTATCCAATTATTAGCTGTTTTGATTTTATTAAGGCAGTAAAGAGACGATATAATTCTGACCACTGGCAGAATCATAAACTTGCATCTCAATTATAATCAGAACCCAATAAAGTATGAATGTGTGGCTCAATTTGGACCAGATCAGTGAAACCACTTTGGGTCATTGGAGATCTACATGGGCATTATTGGACCACTTTAAAGCTACAGAGACTGTATGGAAATGGCTTACACACAAGTGGATTCTTATGGACCAGTTTATAGCCATGTAGGCCATTCTGGACCAGTATGGAACCATGAGGACTCACGTTTGCAGGCATTGGTGTTGCGCCCCTCGGCTGGTCTCCAGGGCAGATCGTGGTAAAATCCTTCGCACTGTTCACAGTTCAGTCCTTTAGTGTTGTGGTTGCACATACAGTGACCATGAACCTAAAAGACACAGACAGATAATTAATAATCATTACACACTCAAAAACAATTGAAACTGAATTGAAGACTGAAGACGTGCACTGAAGACGCGCTGAGGCAAAAAACTCACCATGCCTTCCATGGTCTGGCCTGTTCCCTCAACAGGGGCGCATTCAGACGCATGTCCATAACAGAAGCAGTTTCCTCTGACCACCATGTCATAGATGGCATAGTAATATTTCTCCTTGATCTCCATCCGAGAGTCCAGCAGGTTGTCTCCGAGTGTGTGCAGCTTGGTGAACTTAACCCGCAGGTTGGTGATCTTCAACAAGTCTGAAAAAAGAGAAAATAATCACAGATCAATAACCTTTTGCTAACTGAGACTCTGGTTAAATTGTCTGATTCAAGGAGGCGCACTCTGGATCCGTGGACTGTAAGGGTCTTCAATACGAAATGCTGGGTCCAGGACTCTGTAAATCACCTAGAAGAAGAACAATTAACAACCAAAGAGCACCAAAAGGTCACAGTAACGGATCTTCATTACATCAATGTAAGGACACTGAAATTACCCTACAGTTGCCTTCAAATGTTTTCAGGAGCTACAGTACCTCGCCTTCAGTGGATGGCTCGATGTCAGAGTAACGAGAGTCACAGATGACATCATCAACCTTCTTCATCGGACCATGGGAAACTGATGGAAAGGATGACTCGCAATCGTAGGCAAAGTAGCGGTAAACCTGCCAGGTTTTTCCATAGTCTGCTGATCGCTCAATGACCATGGCAGCTGGTCGAAACGTCTGGCGAAAGAGAACAGGTAAAGATGACACGTCCAAAACTCATCTGACTGTCTAAATAAGCTTACCAATGAGCTCATCCAATAATCAACAGAGCTGGAATAGCCATGTTTCTACTTATTGCTGGTTCAAGAAATCAGGCACTGAAGTTACTTTAAAAAGAGAACCGAGTTGAAGCATAAAGATCTGGACCATTTTTATGGTTCCTCAAAGGTTCTTACCACCTGCTCTACCACACCAGCATCAACACTTTAACTCTACTTCATCAAATCAGATGGACTCTGTCTCCACCTCCTGCTGGATGGCACCCCATTTGGGCTCAGCGCCCAATTTCTCAAAATTTGTGATTTCTATCACCAGTAACTCACACTGTCAGGAAGCCTCTTCTGTGTGAAGAGCTCACCTTGAAGGTCATAATGAGATGAGTGAAGTGAAACTCGGCTTCAAGGTTCAGCTGGACGGTGACATTCTCCACACCTGAAGAAGCCACAAATGAAAATCAGTTCAGCAACCTCAAATGTTTTGGTAATGATACAGGCCACAGTGTTCTGGACCCACTAAGGTTAATATTTGAGAGAGAGTGCCACCAAGATGAAATTTGCAGTACGAGGAAGTTACTGTGGAGGGATTCAGTTTGGGAATGCAGCTAGGTGTTAGCAAAAGACCAACATGATTTAAGCAGACTGTTATTTGTATGAGCTTTGTACGAAAAAAGCAATGTCTAGAAAGACTCAAAAGGACTTATGGAGGAACTGTCAATACTGAAATCCTACCAAATGTCTTAGGAAAGTGTCCACATTTAATGTCTTGTGGACACTCAGAAAAAGGGGTAGATTGGAGGGAAGAGCTGGATGATATGTCAGGGAGAAGTTATATTGAAATTACAGAAGACATTATCAAGAGAAATCAGTTGTATGGTGAACATAAGGAGACCTAGGGTACAACATAACTAACCTCCATAGTGGCCCATAATAATGTGAACTTAAAAGGTTTTGATCTAAATATGTAAAAAGCCATGGAGATCAGTTTCAAACATTGTTAAGTTGATGAGTATCAGAATAGGTAATGGTCCAGAACCAGCTGCCCTGAGGATGTTGTTTCAGATCCTGTTTCTGTACGATGATGGGGATGGAAACCAGACTGAAATTCTCCTTAAGACAGTGTTACTGATAAATGGGAGGGAATCAAGTAGGCATTTGTTTTCAAGGACTCTGCCAATTGATGGTCTGTTAGCAGCTGAAGAAACACGCCTTGACCTCTAACTGTGAGGTCGATACCCGGCTCTGACGCTCATATCTACCGTTTGACCGGCAGAACAACACAACTGAATCGTTACCGTTCTCGGACTGCCACCAGGTCTTCAGCCTGTTGGGACCAAATGTGGTGACGACGTTTTCAATTCGGTGGCTGTGGTTGTGATTGGCCAGCTCATCGTCATATGGTGCTGCTGAGTCACACACAAAGCACTTCTTCTCCTCCTGGTTAAAAAAAATAAACAGAGGGGGAGGGCAAAGAGTTAACAGGGAGTTAAATTCCTCGGATTCCTCTCTGCTGGTGGTCAGTGGAGATAAAACTCCTCAAGCAAAGATTCCTGAGAACAAATTAAACCTTCAGCAACACCTTCAAGCTGGGAGGTTTCCACATGTGCCGCTGCTTTACCTCATTTGTTGGAATAAGACTTTCCTGATCCGAGGTTGTTGAGCACTACTATCTTTTCAATCACAAACATTCGATGTCTGATAAGTGCATCAGAGGCAACATGGGGTTTGGTGTTTTGCTCAAAAACGCAGAACCAGACCTCAAACACATCCTAAGCCCCAGCTGCTGCTTATATTTTCTTTGTCCTTTGAACCTCCTGACACCAACTGAGAGTCTAAAACTCAAAACTAACAGATCAAGTTCAAACAGTTTACGCAATCGGACCTGAAACCAACAGCAGGGTTAGTATGAACACTTTGTGCTGACAAAAAAATAGTCCCAGAAAGGTTTGGTTTTATATCAGAATGGATGGAGAGTGTTGGACCTTTTCGCCGTTCTGTTTGTTGAAACATCTGGATAAACATCTGCCTGCAGCCAGACTCTCGACCTCCTTATAGGGAGATCGTTTTACACAGGAAACACCACAGACTGTAACACAGACACACACAGTTTAACCAAACACACAGAGCGTCCATCCCAGGGACCGGCGGGACGTCTGCAGGAGGTCAGAAACTGAAGGTTGTTTCCCAGGAAACTCAAACATGCTGATGAGAGAGGTTCCTTTACCGACTTTACAGCCCTCAAATCTTTCAAAGAAGCCCATTCATTCATTCATTCATTCATTCATTCATTCATTCATTCATTCATTCATTCATTTTCAAACTAAAAAGCTCATAGAAATCCTTGGTAGCTTAGTTGAACGTTTACCCTGGACCATGAATTTTAACTTTAAGACGTTATTTCTGTCCACACACATATCCATCTTTGTGGAAGTCAAGTTTTGCTCCCCTACAACAAAGGGCAATAAGACTGAAGGTCACGACATAGAGCAGATTTCGTCATAGTGCGACGTTGAATGAGGCCAGTTGGTGTGACAAAGGATACTGGTGTTACAGTATCCACCTAGTGGCACCTAAACTCATCAGCCTTGAAGGAATGACTCCATTGGGAAAAATAAGCATCAAACTTGTCTTTTACCTGCAAGTGGCTGACAATGCAGAACGGTTCTGGACGCTTCAGTCCACAGGTAGAGGTGGACAGCAGCTGGTGAGCTCGGCCAATCAGAAGATCGCCTGTCGCTGGGTAACAGCTGCCTTCAGTGCAAACGTCGCCAAACTCTGGGAGGCTGAGGTCATCTGGGGTCCCACCCAGCGAGCCTCTGCCCTCCTGAGTGCAGGTGAGTGCCTGCAGAGCTGAGAGAATGAACCGGGATTACATTCAGACTGGCTCTTTCAAGCAGATGAACGTCTGAAGACGAGGAGCAGATACTACTCAATAGGATGAAGGTGGATGCATTTACAGCTGGCCACTACAGTTACATCCACTGACCTTCTAACCTGCTCTGCAGCGCCTCCTGCCCTGAGTTTAACTTTGGTCAATAGAAATCTAACACCTGAAATTACTGGAGGAGTTTCAGACAACATCATAAAGTTCTGCTCCACCAGACTGATCTCAGGTCGGACTTACAGCATTTCTCTAAATTGTTGAGTTGAATATTTAAAACACCAAGCAGAGACAAGAGCTGAATTAAATTAGTCTCCATCAAAGTTTTCTGAGATCAGATTTATGTATAATCTCTTTTCAACAAGACGGATCTTTCTATTCACGTCCAGTTTTTCCTCCATTAGACTGATCCCAGGTCAGATTTAGAGTAGAAATATAGTTGTTTGTTCCACAGTGGAAAAATTCAGTCAGCAGCATGTATAATCATATACATTAATAGCCAATTTAAAACATATAAAGAACTGAGTAGGGTCATTAAAAATTAGAAGAGTGCGCATGAATATTTGTGAAAATAACTTTAGATGTAAACACTTAAAAAGTTGAAGTTTGTTGGGAGCTGAGCTGATTTAAACATCTCATCATTTTTTCCTCTTCTAATCTCAGACCAGAGTTTGAAACTGAACAGATTAATTGATCTAAACTCAGAGGAAGAAAAGTTTGTTGAACATTTTTCAGCACTCTAAAGATTTGTGTCCACTCTCTCTGAACTTTCATTTTAAAGTCATTTAAATTTTCTCTTTGTCCCCGATTGAAAACAGCTGTTTCAGGATTCACCTTGTTCCGGTTCGGATCCAGTCCGAGCCCGTTCCAGAAAACTTTTTTTTTCCCCATGGAGTTTTTAATATGTTTGAAACTGAAAGTTGAAGAAAATTAAAGTTTCCAAACTGCAGCTGATCTCAGGTCAGATCACCGGCGCTGAGTTCTAGAGCTTGTCTGGAAAAACTTCTGCAGAACCGAGTCACATTTACTCACCGAGCAGCACCGCGAGCCGCAACTGCAACATGATCCACAACCAGAACCGCCGATGAAAACCTCCAGGAACCGGGATCAAAACTTGTCAGACCCTGCAGACCTTCTGAGGATCCCGTGGGCTCCCAGAACCCCCCACCAGACCCCCGCAGCCTCCGCGGAGCTCCGCCTCATGAGAGCCACCCACCCCCGCTTCCGGCCGGCCCAGATTAAAACCACTCGAACAGAATGGTAGAACGAACGTAAAGCCCGTCCAGAACCAGAACAGCACTCAGATTTAAAAGATAAAACCTGAAGAGGAATAAAGAAAAGAAAAAAATCCGGACTGAGCTCTGGAGCCATCAAACGGCAGCTGATCTGACGTCAGCAGAACATTTTTGGCAAAGAAAGAAATGAAGAGTTCAAAATGAGAACGTTCACAGATTGGATCCCGGATCAGTTTCATGCTGAAAATGTTCAGTCTGAAGAGCCTAGATCACCTTGATATTTTCTCCATTGATCATCTGTTACTGATTAATGCTGATATATTGATTTCCCTGTCTAAAACAAAGTTTGACTCTTAACCCCCCTCTAGAGAAAACACACACCCCTCGGGAGGACCAGAGACAAAGACATTCCTGAGCCCCTTCCCTCCCCCTTTGATGAAGCTCACCTGCAGCAACAAAGAAGATGTGTGTGTGAGGGTGTGTGTGTGTGAGTGTGTGGGCTTAATGTTACCTGCTTAGGATCTCTTCTGGTTCTCTCACCCATCTTCTGATGTCTGGTAAGGCCATATGGGACACAAACCCAGTCCCGGTTCAGCAGAGCCACAGGTAGTGTCAGGGTTTAAGTTGAGGGTAATGTTAGGGTCAGGAGTGTATTCTGACTGCACTTACCTGCTAAGTGCTTGGTGCAACTGGGAGTTACTATAAAAGTCATATAAAGTCCTGACTTGATTAAAAATAAAAACTGCTTGTATGCGTGTGTGTATGCGTGTGTGTGTATGTGATGTCAGAAGGCTGCCACATGTTCAGTAACAAAGCACTGCAGTCACACTGAGCCCTGAGTTGTTCTGCTGGGGCTTCTCTCCTCTCTCCCTTCATCTCTCCATCAGGTGTTTACTGTAAACTTCCTGTTGGATTATAAACAAAGGCTGAGTGCTGATTGGCTGCTGCAGATTGGTGTGAGAAACTGATTTAAAGAATCATGAATCTTTTAAAACCTTAATAACTTTGCATCTTTTCCCTCCTTGGTTTTTTATCCTTGCATCGTTGATTAGTTTACTTTCAGTCATCGGGTTTTAACTGCATAGTGGGGATAATGATCTGTGTTAACTTCTGTGCTTACATCTGGTTTCTTTGTCTCCTTGGAGTCTGTTTCAGATGCCGTGAAAATGTAGAACTATCTGTTTTGAATTTTTAAAAATAAAAACATGAAGGTTTCTCTCTTACTTTGTGAGTTTAATAATTATTTCACAACTTCATCATTTAAATCAATGTTCCCCAATCCTGTGCTGCTTGTTTCAAGCCCCGTGGTTCTCAGATTTGTTTTTTTTTTGTCTTGTGCTCTATGCACATCATACTCTATCATATTTAAGAACATCTCAATCTAGGATTACATGTATTGTACTGAGCAGGATAATATGTACAGGGCATATTTACATTGGTGTTTAAAGGAGTAGTCTGGTGTTTTCTTGTTTTCTGATCAATTCCACTTTGCTGTCCAAAGGAAATGCACAGATGGAGAGTTTTAAAACATCTGGGTTTGTTTGAGCAGCTGTTCCTTTCCTTGATTTGAGTTGTGGTGGGTTTACTCTAAAAGCTTTATTGAAAATGTCCTTCTGACACAGTTGACGCTTCTGTAGGAAACATTCAAATTTATCTGAAAATCAGCGCCCCCTGGCGGATAGAAACTGAATAAATCAATTAGTTTTAACAGACATCCAGAAATGTTTCATTCATGCAGGAAAGACTTAATCTAAAGTAGATTAAAATGTTTTTTTTGTGTGTTTTAGAGTTTCTTTCATGCCACTAAGCTTTTTTTTTTTCAATGATACAACTTGACACTGAATGTAATACTTAAAAAAGAGGCAAGGAATTATGAGAATTAGTTAAATTCACTCTACTTCTCAAGTAACCAACGCTTTTTAAAGGCAGAGGAAACAATGCACCATTATTCAATTCAGTTTGGTTCAAATGAGCTTTTTCATTTCCCCGATTCAAAACAAATGTTACAAACCTGTAATATTTAATGTGTAAAACACATTCGTCTAAAATGAATAATCTGGCTCAGGGTGAGAGGTCATCCGCTGGGTTTCGAGAA
The DNA here is from genome assembly GCF_001444195.1 of Xiphophorus couchianus. Taxonomy (NCBI): domain Eukaryota; kingdom Metazoa; phylum Chordata; class Actinopteri; order Cyprinodontiformes; family Poeciliidae; genus Xiphophorus; species Xiphophorus couchianus. The sequence goes on from NC_040229.1 coordinate 24,088,192, forward strand.
GACCGCTAATGATGAGAATTTTGATAAATGTTTGGATACAACATCTGAAACTATAATCTGTCCCTAAAGAAATCACCCAGAGCCAATCCAAATATAATATTTTTTATTTTCATGATGTAAGGTGTGATCTTTGTAAAAGTTTCTAACATAAAAAAGCAAATATTGCAAAATGTAAGAGCATTAATTTTAACTTCAGATATATATGTATAAAACATTAAGTCATCATTTGTCTTTATTTTCAGGACCCTGCAGGACTTATGAGGAACATGTGACGTAATATTGAGCTTTAGAGTTGATTTCCTTTTGAAGTGACTCCACCGTGTTCAGCAGATCGGCCACCTCGACTATTTTCTCCTCCTTCCTCTGGATCAGCAGCTGGATCTTCTGCTCCACGTCTGCCAGAAACAAATGTACAGGAAACATCAACTCAGATATGTCAAAAACATTTGCAGAAACCACATACAAACATTCAGAACCCAAAGAGAAAACATCAGGGACATTCGGACTGCAGGGAGCAGCTTCCTTTTCTCGGCCCCCTCCTTCACATGCAGGAAGTAGGATATGGGTCAGAACGAAAAAGTTTTTTGAGGAAGATCCGTCTCACTGTCCTGCTCAGAGTGAATTTCAGTCGTTTTCCTAAATTACATAATCTGCTTCAGTCTGATTACAACTGTTATTGCTGTATCTGCGTTCTGTTTCCTCTGCTGTCGTATCACCAACATTTACCAAACAAAAACGGGTAGAAAAAAAATCCTTGGTAACTGAGAACAAAAAGACCTAATTCGTTAGGTCTTTTAGGTAGTAGTGGACTACTACATTTTTAGCAGTGCTCTAACCATCACTAATAAATGTTTATATTTGTCCATCAGATGGTGCACTTTTTCCTCTTTTCCAATAGCTGCTAAAATAAGTGTCACTTTGTCACATTTGATGTAGAATAATATTGTGTATTCTTTATTCACCTGATGCATATGTCATGTTATATTTTTGTTTATAAACGTTCTCAGAGGGAACTTATCAGAGCCAAACCCTGAAGCTTTTTCCCAGGATAAATAACTGTCTCAAACATTGAGACAGTCTCACACTCCGTTCAGTGTTTAGGATTTCTTTTCTTCTACTTTTCCTGTAAAACTGACGTGTTAGGGCGTGGCGTAGGGGATAGCGCGACCCATGTTTTGAGGCCTTGAGTCCTCGACGCGGACAACGTGGGTTCGACTCCCAGATCCGATGATATTTGCCGCATGTCTTCTCCCCTCTCCTTCCCCCTTTCCTGTCAGCCTACTGTCATATAAGGGACACTAGAGCCCACAAAAGACCCCCTGGAGGGCTAAAACAAAACTGACATGTTGTCCAACCTGTTCAGTGTATCATTTGTATCATTCTGTACAGGACATTAATAATCCTACAACAACTCTTAGTCTGATGGTTATAACCTTCTATCTGTTGGAGTCTGTCCTCCATTTGTCTCTGCATATCTTCAATCTCCTTCAGGATTTTCTGCAGTCGATCTGCGGCTTCGTCTTCAAGTGTTTTGTTCAAGTGCTTCTGATTTAAAAGCTCAAACTGCTCCTGAACTCCTTGCAGCTCCTGTTGGGAGAGAAAATGTCTCAGAAATCTGGTCAAACCCCAGCAGCAGCTGCTGCTAACAGTTTTCAGATTTTACCCTGTCATTAGAAATGTTGGTCAATGCTGACTCAGCAGTTTCTCTGGCCTCTTTTGCCATTTCTCTGTTTTGCTCTGTTTTATTTTTCAGCGCTTCACTCTCCTCCAGCAGACCTACAGACTGGTTCATCAGCTTATCCTCAATGTTGTTCAGTTTGTTTTCCATCTGAAACATGGCAGAGAAACCATCAGTACCAATCAGGCCGAGATGATTACTGTAAAACAATTGGAAAGTTTGAGTCTCACCTCTTGGATTCGGTCATTGGCGTCGTCTCTGTCCTTATTTGCAACCTCCAGGTCATCGTTGGCTTTGCTCTGAGCTGTGTCTGCAGCAATAATGTCACTGAGGATGTCTTTAACGTTGATGTTTTTAGTTTGCTCCCTGTTAAAATAAAAAAAAAAAATAAAAATGGTTTCTGAACAGACCTGTGTGTTAAATAATTTTGCTTTCAGACACCAACTTGACATCTGTCGCTTTCTGCAGAAGTTCCTGAGCTGTTTTGGCTTCATCCTGCAGCTTCTTCAGGTCCTCCTGGAATTTGTTGTTCAAAAGTTTATTGATCTCATTGATCATCGATTGGATCTCAGCAGGTGATCGTGGCAGCTGGATCCTCAGGACAGCGTTCGCCATTTTCTCAATGTCACCTGGAGGAACCATTTCATCTGCCAGGAAGGAAACAGACAGATATGTTTCCCACAGTAAGATGCATCACTCTGGTACATTTTTAGAGGACGTTAGGCGCAGAAATTATCATTTAATGGTTGGATTATTTGGTGTTGAAGGTCTCCTACAAGAACTGACTTTATGCCTGTAAACACTAACCCATCAGATATTGTTTGACTCTCTGGATGAGCTCTCTGGTTTTGTTTTTCTCTCTCTCCACTGATTTGGTGATGTCGCTGATCTGGCGCTGCAGGTCTTGGGCCTGGTCTTTGGTGTCCTGAGCCACTTGCTGGACATCACTGATCTGAAACGGTCAAAATAATAGAAACACTTCTTAAAACAGAACAATCCTCAGAGAAGACTCACCAACTAGTCTACATCAACTGTTTACCTGCAACAGATTTTTCAAAGTGTTGCTTCTAACAGGACTTGGTAAAGTTCTGGTTTGGCTCTCAAGCTTTCCCGCCATCAGATTTTTTACAGTTTCTATCACCTTAGGGGATCTTAGAGCTGTTTTGTCATAAAGTCTTTGCAGCTCCAGAGGAAATAACCATTTTAACGAGGACTGGGGTGTTTGACTCATGGAGACTAACAAGCAATTAAAATGCTGCTGGGTAAATCTGATCTTGAACTGCTCGGTTTTAGGGTAAGTCAATAAAAACTTGAACCATAGGGAGTTTTAAAGGGGTTCCAAGCCCAACACAGCAAGTTCTTCCATCCAGGATAATATTCCTGCCCAGTTTCCCACAAGTCAACCAAGTTGGGATTTTGCAGAACAACACTGATTCCTGAAAGATTTGGCTACAACGATGCATTTTGCCTGTGGATGATATTGAAATCAGTTTTAAAAATTCTTTTAAAAAAATGTTTTCAAATAGCCATGTCTATAACTAGAACAATATAAATCAATGCACTAGACTTAATGCTTTTTTAACCAAAAAATGTTAAAATGTCATGTCAACATCTGCAGTACCAACCTAAATTCGTACATTTTGTAAAATTCAAAGTTTCTGATAAAATTCATAAAATATTCTCAGAAGACTGTGTTTATATCTGGAATAATATAAAGTTATGTGTACTTACCTGCATCAAATGCTTTTTAATTTAAAAATGTTTCTAATATAGAGCCACAAATAAAAGTAATTTTATTACAAAATTCCCACAGGAACCAGCTCAGTGGAGAAACCCTCCCAGTGTTCCCAGTGGCAAACTCGCCTTTTTCTTTGACTCGTCCAGGCTGGATGGGAATTTGATGAGTTGCTCTTTTACTTTCTCTGCCGTCTCAGAAGCTTTCTGGGCATGAGGAACAGCTCCATCACAGATCTGACCTCCGGGACATCCAGAGCAGTCCTCCGGATCCGGTTGCCCACAGACCTGAATCAGACCAAAACAAGTTGCTCAGAGGAAACAAAAGATCATTCAGTTTCTTTATTCAAGTGTAATACCACTGATGAGCACTAGAGGGTTTCTCCATTAGATAAACAATGACAGTAACCAGTTCAAAAGTAGCAGCAGATACAGCTCTCTGGTTAGTTGATGGAAATAAAAACTACTGTATTTCCTGCTGTAACATACTGAAGTGTTGATTGTCAAAGCTTTGCAGATGGACACTGAACTGATGTTTCAATCATCATTCTTGAGTTCTTGATCTGCTCAGAGAAACAGCTTTGCAGACAAGATGTCACACATTTGAGAGTACTAAAAATATATATTTTTAGGAGATGTTTTCATCATTAGCCCTAAGTTAGCCTTGTAAAAACCAACGTCTTTTTTTATGCTTTGCTTCATACAGAGGGTCTGGACCCTTGGCTTTGGATAAATTGTTGCTTTCTCTATTGAAGTTTTACATTTTACCCAATCGCTAACATTTGCCTGTGATGCAGGTAAAGCGCTATTGGCGTGTTGGTGTTAGATGTGTTGACGCGGTTGGATTTAGAAACTCCATCAAGGAGAGGAAGTTCAGCTGATTGGACTTTGATGTCAGAAAAGTCCCAGCCATCTCTCTGCTGAATATTTCTCACCTTTTGGTTGAGTTGGCGCATGTTGAGCTCCTTGACCTTCTTCTCCAGAGTTGCCAGATCTTCTCTGCCGCTCCACATGCTCAGTTTGCGCTTAGTCTCCCATCTGGTGTCCATGGAGTCCTCCACAGCTTTATTGGAGTTTCTCACCCGCTTTTCATCTGACATGAAAGTTTTATGAAGCTTCTGGATCTCCTGCAGCATCTCTGCAACAGAGTGGAACACAACAGAGTTGATTGTTTTATTATTCAAATTAAAAATATATATTTTAAGGTTTTGCTTTAAATGAGTGCATTTTATATCAAGTCAGAAAAAAGGTGTTCTGTTTAGTTGACCTAAATCTATATCTATGCCAGTTTGTTACTGGCATAGATATAACGCCAATCATGTCTCACCTTCCACTGGCTGAGTTTCTTTCTTGTTTGGATCCTTGATGAGTTTATCCTTCAGGTTTTTTAGCATCTTCTGAAACTCTACGTTAATGTTATTGATTTCATTGTTAAGGAGGACAGACGGGTCGATCAGAATTATGTTGGTGTCAACAGCATCTTTCATCTTCCTGCAAAGAGAGGTGCTTCAAAATCACTGGTTTCTGCAAACAACATTGGTCTCTAAGAACCAGGAGCCAGATTATCTTGGATACCACAAAATGTAAAATATGGATCTCACCTAATCTTCATGTAGAGTTTCTCTACCTTCTCCAGCTTTGGCAGAGAGAAACCAGTCATGTTGCCAAAGCTGTCCAGTCTGGAGTGAATCTCCAGCATCCGTTGCCAGTACTGACTGTGAGTGGAATGCTGGGTGTTGCCATGGAGAAGGATGAACGTCCTCATCCTTTGGGCGGCTCGCTGGATGTCAGTGACGTTTTCGGACCACAGAACCATGCATTCATGGCATTTCTCACAGGCAGGAAACTCTGAGCTGTAGCCTGGAGTGCACTCGTCACAGAGGATACCGGTGACGCCAGTCCGACAGATGCACTCACCAGTTTCAGGGTCACACGACGGGCGCTGCGTTCCCTCAAGGTTACAGTCACAAGCTAAGAACAAGAAGTGATGAAATTAGGCAAAACAAGCCTAAAATTCATAAAACAGATTAACAAATAAATAGATAAAGCTTGTAAAAAATTGCAGCAATAAAACAGTTATTTGGGTAAGCTGCAGTAAACAGCAATGCTTTGAGTCCTGCTTTAAAGGGGCCAACACTTCCTGTGGATCTCAGATTTTCAGGGAGTTGTTTGGTTCTGGTAATCGACACATTGAGTGAACACGTCTGGGATGCTCTGACGGATCAACATGGTTTATATTTGACCAGGAACTCTGAATTTGAAAAGGTCTTTGTTGATTCATTTGTTTGTTTTCTGGTGTTGGTCAAGATCCTGAAATCAGGGTTTTTCACCTGAGTGAAGTTGCCATGACTCCCAACTTTCTTCAAATGAAACAATGTTGGTGTCAAATGTTTATGCCGGTTTGTGCAGTCAAAATTTTTGTAGCACAGTTGATTGATACCAAATTAGTTTGATGTTGTAAATGTGGATGTATGTATGTGTGTTGAGTTTAAGAATAAAGTCATTGACTCAAAATGATTTAAATGAAACCGAAGACAGTCTCTGACAGATTAAGTAGTTCACTCACAAAAGCACTGCAGGTCTGGATTCCCAAAATAGTTTTCTCCACATTCGTCACACTGTCTTCCTCCAAACTCAGGACGACAGGGACACTGTCCCGACACCTGGACACATCACAGCTTCAGCCAGCTGACTTTTCAAACAATCATCTGCTGCTGTATGGAACCTGGATGACCTCTGACCTCTTCATTCTCAGCCTGAGCAAGACCTCAGGAAAATGCTCTCACCTTATCGCAGATGTTAGAGACGGAGTTAGACGGGTCACAGCTGCAGGGCTGACACCCTGACGCTCCGTCCAGGTTCCAGAACCCGTCCTCACATTTATCACAGAGATTTCCCACCACACCCGTCCTGCAGGGACACTGTCCTGTCTCCCTGTTGCAGAAGCAGGGGCTCTCCAGGGGACATAGAGTCGCCTTGGTCCCCCGGCGATCACAGGAGCATTCTGGGAAACATCAATGTACATATACCAGTAAACATGTGATACTTCTGTGACCATATGGACCAGTCGTAACCATGTGACACGTTCCTCACTGGCCGCTTTACCTTTACAGTTGTGTTGCAGGGCGTTGCCATAGTAACCAGGCTTGCAGAACTGGCACCGTGGACCCGTTGTGTAGTGAAGGCAGCGGAGACATTCTCCGGTTGTGCCGTCGCAGGCATCGCTGTCGTCCGGGTCGATGTTGTTGTTGCAGGAGCACGCCCTGCAGACGGCACCTGGCAACCTCAGGTCGCCGTAGAAACCCGAACTGCACCTGTCACATCGTTCACCTGAGAGGTCGAAGGTCAGAGGATTGATCAGGTGAACTTTAATAATTGCTTTACTTTTTCGTCGTGGGGTCTGGGAGTTTTTATTAGAATTTAACTTTATATTTAATGATAATCTTCAACATCTTTAAGAGTTAAACTCAAACCCAAGGAACAACACAGGGGTCAGGGAGGGGAAGTGACCTGCAGTCAAAAATTTTACTTCGGTTCAAGAAAAATCTCTGCTCCTATGTTTATTTCTGGTTCCCTGGATTTAAACAACAAACTAATAGGAACTAAGCTTTGGCTGCACACCTGCAGACCAGGTGATCCGCAGACACGGCTCCTACCTGTGTGTCCCTCCCTGCAGGAGCAGCTCACTCTGACGGACTGCGGGTCGTATCGACAGGAAGAGGCGAAGAACCGTCCACTGCTCAGGATATCAGGGCACAGGCAGGGCTGACAGGGTTGCCTGGAGACCGGGTTACCATAGTAACCCTCTACACACCTACAGCAGCCACACACAGGTGGGTCAGAACCACATGACACCATCAGGAAGTGAGGTGATCTTACGTGAGGGGATAAAATATCTCACATTGCTGATGAAACAATTTTAATAAAGGAAGGCAGAATATTCTGTAATCAGATCCAGAACCTTCAGTCCAACCTGTCACAGTGCGACCCGCTGCTGTGCTCCCTGCAGTTCACACACTGTCCGGTCCATCCATCGCAGGTTTCCGACAGGCCGTTGCAGTCACAAGGCTGACACAGCGGGAATCTCCAGAATCCAGATTCGCATTGATCGCAGCGTCGACCGGATACCCGGGGGCGACACGTACACTGACCTCCGCTCGGGTCACACGCCTCCGACAGAGAACCTTGAGGGTCGCACTCGCATCCTGCAACAACATAAAGGATTCGCTGTAAGACGAAGCGTTCCTATAGCAGGGCTCTGACTGATTCAGAACTTTCTTCTTACGTTTACAGCCTTCAGGTCCAAACCCAAAGGTCAGAGGTGCACAAGCGTCACAGCAACGGCCGATCACGCTGGGCTTACAATCACATAACCCGCCCAGCGTACTGCATCCCGATCCAAGAGAACCAATAACGTTACACGTGCAGGCTGAAACCAGGAAGCACACAACATCAAACCAGGTTCACGTGAAACTGTGTCAGCTGCCTCCAGAGACACATTAATGCTAAAATTTGACCACATAAAACTTTGGACACACCCAATTTCTAAATTAGGCATATTAAGTTCATATTTATTATCTGTAACAAACCTTATTTTATCATCTAATTGTAAGTAAACTCAAGCAGCAAGAGAAGAAGTAGTTTCTACAAAGAACCAGCAGTTTATGAGGATGAAGATAATCTACAGACCACAAGGTGGAGTTCTTCATTTGAGATTATAAAGCTTTTTATCTGAACTCTATTCAGATAACGCCTGAATGGCGATATTGCACCTGGGCTTTGAGACAACCAGAAGCTGGATCCAGAACGTCCAGCAGGTGGCAGTAAAACCCATAAATACATTTGTGTAAATTGTGACTGTAGTGATAAAAGGTGGACCTTGGTCCGGTTTGATTGGATGTTTTCTTCAATAAAAAAAGAAAAAATAAATAAAAATATTAATATTGCTGTAACTCATTTTTAAAGCATTATTGTCGAGGCTGAAGGCTGGCGGACAGGAAGGATCTCCTGTAGAGGTCTGATTAATGTTTATGTTATGAAAACGTGTAAAATTGCCTGGGGATTTGCAGTAAACGGCTCACCCACAGCTCCGTTGTGGATGCGTGCCGACAGACTCTTGATCAGTCCTTCGCAGATTTTTGGAAGTGACTCCTGAGAACCGAGATACACGTCCAATCCAACGCAGCGAAAGTGACTGAAAGAGTCAAAGTCACTCTGGGAGCAGAAGTCTTGGACTGAATAGAAACTCTGAACCAATCCCATCTAAAAAATAATAATAATAATAATAAAGGTTGACAGAGAAAACAACACTGAGTTTCATTTTAATCAAACAGGCTTGTTTTCATTTTTACATTTGAGGTTAAGATGATCTGGGTAATAATAAAATAATGTGATGACCAGAGCATCACAAAATGGTCCCCTCTGACAGTATAAGGTACTTTGGTCTCATTAGGCCTGGTTTACAGGATTCCTACTCTTCTTCTATTTAAAACATTCAAACTTTTCAGAGACCAAAGTTAACAACCTTAAGCTAATAGAAAATAAAAAAAAAATCTTATTGCTCTTATTGCTTTAGCTTACGGTTACTGAAAAATATAGTTTTTCATATTTCTACACCACTTTATTTACCGAGACACTTTATGCTCAGATTGAACTATTGCTGAAGCAACTCTTTAAATACTTCCCTCTAGTTGTGCAGAAATAAGTTTTTAGATCATGACTTTCTCACCGAGTCGACCAGCAGAGGAGCGTAGTCTGATCTTTGCTGCCTGTCAAAGAAAATCTCCACATAGTATCGACCTCTGGCGTTCAGACACACCCGGGAATCCAGAATACTTAATCTGGAAAAAAACAAACGTGTAACATAAAAATATCAGTAGTTAAAATGTCACGGCAAACAGTTGATGTCATATTCATAAAAGTTCTCTTGTGTTAGAAAATATGCCACCTAGTGGACACTAAGGAAATTAGATAACAGGCTGAGAAGCAATGCAGCGTTCACATCACTTTTATTTGTGTGCTGCAATCAATAATAAAGTTTCTGCCATGTTCACACTACAGTCATCTACTTACAAGTGCTAGCACAGTCTACGGAATATTTTCGCTAGAGTCTTGGGGTTTATTAAGATGTTTTTTGGTGAATCTTAGATGGGACTGTGTGTTTGTTTGGGTCAGGAACTCTCCTATTTTGGCCCAGTTCCTTCTTACTGTTGAATCATGAACTATAACTTTAACTGGTGTTATTTTGGGATCATTTATGACTTTCTCGATGAGTCATCAATGCATCATTAATGATGTTAGATTTCTCATGTATTGCTATTAGATTTGCTTTTGCCTGCTCTGTGTTGCCAGACAAGTTTTACTTAACTGGTTTCTACTGGTGTGAGCCAAGTTTGGCTAATAAAATTAAAAAGAAATGTGGTCAATTGCTGTAAAATTATTCTTTAACAATCATATTTTTCTGTCTTTTTGTCATACCAAAGCAAAAATTGAATTGCTTCAGAGACACTGCATCACTTTTTTTGGGAAAAATCAGAAAAGAGCTGATGTCGTACTTCGGCGGAGTCAGCCAGTCCCTGTGGAGGACGTTAAACTGGAGCAACTTAGCTACATTTTAATGTAATGCTCTGCAGAAAGTGGTCAGCAGAATCGCAATGTGAACTCCCAAGGTAAATTACCTGTTGCTCACGAAGGCCGACTCACCTGGAGCTTCTGGGGAGGATCAGTGTCAGACTTCCTGATGGAGGGTCGTCACTGCAGCCTCCATCTCCTGGTGACAGCGTGATGATGTTCACTCTCGCCACCCAATCGGTGACAGACTGCAAAGGGAGATGGCTGATGTTTAATCCAGGGAGAAAAACTTCCTGGATTAAACTCCAACACAATGCTACATTTCTCGTTTCAAAATGTGGGCAATACATTTTTTTGATGTTACAGTGTTGACATCTAAATGGAAAAACTCAAGATCAATGTCTTGTTCTGATACTCACATTGTTCAAGATTATGTCTATGTTTTTTTTGTTATATATTGAAATAAAAATAAAGAAATAAAATCTGTAAAGCTGACTATTTTTAAGAGTTCATAAACAAGACCCTGAAGTTCTCCTCACCTCAGATTCATAGCGGATCACCAGCTGGTACTCCATCGATGTTGGCAGGTTGTCCACAGTGAATCTAAGCCCCACCCCCTCTGTCACTCTGACCAATCCAAGACCAGTTCCTGACTGCTCAGGTGAGCCCTGGTGGGGAAGGATCTGCAGGGGCCCCCGGTTCAAAGGGTTGGTATTCTGCTGCAGGACCAACAAAAAATAGGGGAAATCAACGAAAGAATCACGTTCAGTTCTATTTCAGAGACAAACAGGAAATGAACCAAAGCTGTACCCGTCTCCTCCGACGGGTGAGATGACGAGGCCTCCGTATCAAAATCACTTTTCCATTGGAGATCCGGAAGTCATAGCCCTGACGTCTGAAATACTGCTCACATGAAGGCAAAAGGGCGGGATTCACCTAAAAACACAAAGAGTGAGAATGAGTCTTTGTAAACAGGCTGTTAAACACAAAGATGTTAAGATGGGGCTGGTGAGTAAATTAAAATATTTAAACAACTTTCTGATGAAAGTTTTGCAGACAGGAGAGGTGGTTTCTACTAAAAGTTTAACCCATCCATACATCTTTGCTCACCGAACCTTGCATGGCCTCTGGAGGCAGGTTAAGACACTGAACACACAAGATAAACAACCATGCAGAGAGATGTTAGCTGGGATTTGAACCCAGGACTGGGTTGCTGTTGCCATGGTGAGACATTCCTCCGTAACAACATTGTTCTGTCTGAGTTCGATGGATTACCGAGGTTTGGACTCCCTAGCAGAATCAGTGGCTTCGTCAAGATAACTTAATGTTTGGTTTGGGATTTTTAGCATCTGGATCTGAATCTGGTTCGGATTCAGATCCAGATGCTATCAGTCACTGGTTCTGATGGCTTAACTGGACCAGATAGTTTTCCATTCAGTGATGATACACACCAGTGGAGAGGAAGAGGGAAAAACAGGAAGAGGAGCAGGAGGAGTAGGGGAGGAACTCCCTCCTGTCAGCTGTGCAGCGAGTTCCGCCTCATACAGGAAGTAGATGAGCGAGGGCAGGAAGTAACCAGGAGCAGAGTCAGAGCAGCGCCGGCCCACCATGTTGGGTAAACAGGAACACTGTCCATTCTCTGAAGAACACCTGAGCACATTCACAAACCTTACATTTTATATCCTTGTGAGAGAAGATTGAATTCCTTCAGAGTGAGTCACATCTTGTTAAAGTTTGCCTGTATTTCTTAATGACTTGTAGATATTCAGATGAGAACTAGTGACTGGATTACATTTTATTAAAGCATTAAATCACTTGAACATAGAGAGTCAAAAGTAAAAAAAGAAAACTCCTACATGTTGCTGCTAGCTCCGCCAACATCACAGTCACAGGGTGAACATTTGAAGACTGAGTTTCCCAAACCCCAGAAACCTGCCTGGAAACAAAACCATTAAACCTCAAAATATGACATAATACCAAGGATCTGTTTCTGCAGATCACCGTTTTACAAACTTTAACCTACCACACAATGATCACACAGCAGCCCGGTGGCCATTGGCTCACATTTACAGCTCCCTGTAAGCGGATCGCATGGTCCAACACTTCCCAAGCCGTGGCACCTGCAGACTGAAAACAGCATAAAGTCAGATCAAAGCTGCACAGAAATAACAGAAAGAGCAGGATGTTGTCTCATCTGGTCTATCCGTTATCTTAAATGGTTAAAAAATAGTTGCAAATCAACTATATGAGCATCTATGCTGTAACTTGACCTCATCATATCACTGAAACCTTGAAAATATTCCCATATGGTAAGTGGGCTGAATTTATATCACTCTCTTCTAGCAATACTGACCACTCATAGCACCTTACATGATACACAGATTAGTATGCAACCTAAGGTTGCCCAAGGGCACATCGACATGTTACAGCATGTTACAAACAATGTGCAGTTTGGAAACTGCAATCCTGGAGAGATTAAAGAAATTTTATTGACAATTTAAAGAACCCGCTCCCAGCAGAGACGGTCCTAGCCTGTTTGGCGTCCTGGGCGAACCACTTTTCCAATGAGTTTATAATTAGTTTATAATTAGACCAGCTTAGGTTATCATCAGCTATCTCTGTAATTCTGCTGCTAAAGACCCAGGCAGCTGGAGGACAAAATGATGACTTTTCTTGACTCTGCTACTTTCTCCTACCACTCTCCAGTCATGCATCATAATACAGTTATTGCTACTTTTAACTTGGTCTTGAAAGTTACACCTAGCAGGGTGTTTTTAAGCTGTTACCTTCCTACAGGGGGCTCATCTGCAGAGATATTGCTCCCAACAAATTGATCTTCCCTTTCTACAGACTTTGCCTCATCTTTCAGTGTTTAATCCAGTCTCTCTCCTGTACAAAACCACTGAAGGAGCTGTTACTGCAACAGATTAATAGTACTTTGTTTTTCAACCCATAGAGTTTACAAATGGCTGCATTTTTCTCCTAGATGAGGCAACTAAAGGAGCTACTGCTGTCATTGACTCTATTTTCTTCTCTAACATAGAAAGTATTTGTGGATCAGTGCTTAAGTGTTTTTGTTTGTATGCTTCTTCATCTCAAATCCCCAGTTGGTCCTGGCAGAGTGGTGCTGATGGTGAACTTGGTACAGTTTGAGGTTTCTTCCTGTTTAACTGAGTTGTTCCTTTCTACTGTTATCACATCCTTAATCAACCTGAGGGATTGCTGTGAATTCAGTGACACGACACAGCATTTTCAAATAAATTTGACTGAATTGTTTTCTCTCTAGCATCAAACTAAAATGTAAGTGAAGAATTTGAGTCTGCTTCTATGATTATATTCATCTTATTAAATATTTCTGTCAATAAATCTGATCTCTTGGTTATACCTTTTAAATTATTATTCTTAATTGATAAAATATGAATAAAGAGATTTGAATGAATGTAAAAACAGGTCTTCTGGTACCTTCACACCCAACCGGGTTGTCCGATCTCAAATTGAAGAAACCATGTTTGCAGCGATCACAGCGTTGACCCTCCACGTTTTCCTTACACAAACATCGACCGCTTGAAGCATCACACAAACCGCCGCTGTGGGAGCCGGCGGGGTCGCAGTCACACGCTGCAACAAGAACGTCACTCCATGATGCTCAGACTCAGCATACACCCTTAAAGAGAGACAACATGCTGAGCTTCCTGACATGATGCTGCTGGAAGCTACAGAAACATCAGTGATCTCTGACCTGTGAGTCCTCTGAGAATCAGAACTCAAACCAGAGAAAAAAACTGAGTTTGACTCAGTTATGAAGCACCAATTTCAATCACAGAGGTGTTAGAACTAAAATGCTACGATCAGGAGACATTAGGATATGTTTGGAAGAAGGTCACGTTAATGCAAAACTAAAAATCTGACAATGCTGATCATTGGTCATCATCTCAAATCAAGATCAGAGCTGTCCAGGTCCATGCATCCCTTCTCCGAAATACCTGGTAATGAAGGTCAGATTACCAGGCGTCTGCAGAGTTCAATGACTGAATGCCGATGAGAGAGTTCAGCCATTTTGTTCAGGTGTGTTGGAGAATGGATGCATTTAAAAACTGCAGGAGAGCAGCTTTCAAGGACTGAATTTGTGCACCATTTTAGATGCCTCCCTCCTCCAATATTCTTTATTCAGATGGATAAGTCATTGATTTGGTCCAGAAGAGAGGAAGAAGGGGAACGTATCAACTTTGTACCAATCCCTGCGGATGGCCGATCCCACTTATATAGAAGAACCAGAAAGCGCAAGCCTTAACCATCACCAATTTTTTAAAAAGCTGGAACAGCAGCTTTTATTTGCACTGAAGTGAAATATCAGAACCATCACTCCTACCAGCATCACCTGGTTTGATGCTGCACTGTAAAAGCAGCGAATATGAATAAGTTGCACATGATGAAGCATACGTATGCAGGCGTGGGGGTCCTCTAACGCCCTCTGCGGGTCCTGATACAGGAAAGGTCGGCAGCGCTCGCACTGAGGCCCCGTCCTGTCATGGCGGCAGTCGTCACACACGCCGCCACTTGCACCTCCGGTCTCTTCGTAGCGAGCAGCATCAAAGTGACATGAGTCTGAGTGACCGTGACAGTTACACCCTTAAAGAGAGACAAACAACGTCGCAGACATGGAGGTGAAACCTGAAACAAGTCAAAACAGCCCAATTTCTCAAGCATCATAAATGTGAAGGTTTAGAAGCACAAACAATCTATATGTCTGTATTTAATCCAAAATAAAATGATAGCTGATTCATTTGTGCGGAAACAAAAGAGAAAATTAATAAACATTACTCCTGCAGATGTTGGGTGTAGTTTCTCCTCCAGGCTTCCAGGGGGAGTCATTGTGAAACGGCTGACATCTCTCACAGTTCTCCCCAGCTGTGTTGTGCTGACAGACACAGCGACCGTGAACCTGGAAGAAGAAAAAGCCTCGTTACCTGCAGAAACCATGGGAAAACCCAGAAATAGACATCGGATCTGTTTTCTTTCTAAACTCCTTATATAAGTCGAAATGTAAGAGTCAAGCCAGCGACCCAGATCTGATGAATTCAGCACTGAAAAGGAACTGGTAATTTTCTCCAAAGGCAATTATTTTACTATGATTTCCCTCCAAAACCAAATAATTTACTCCTCTTTTAAACAAGCGGTTCTCTTTTGATAACAAGCGTTTATCAAAGAAAGTCATATTGTTGCTTCTTTTCAGCAAACCTCTTGCAGTGCTATTTCTAAATTAACTTTCACTTCAACAAAACTCCTCCATGGGCTGCCACCTTATCGAGGTGGAGGGGTTTGAGTGCCCCAATGATCCTAGGAGCTATGCTGTCTGGGGCTTCATGCCCCTGGTAGGGTCACCCAAGGCAGACAGGTCCTAGGTGAGGGACCAGACAAAGTGCAGCCCGAAGACCCCAATGATGAAGGAAAACCTTGGACTTGGTGTTCCCTCGCCCGGACGCGGGTCACCGGGGCCCCACTCTGGAGCCAGGCCTGGAGGGGGGGCACGATGGCGAGCGTCTGGTGGCCGGGCTTTTACCCATGGAGCCCGGCCGGGCTCAGCCCGAAGAGGAAACATGGGCCCCCCCTCCCATGGGCCCACCACCCGTGGGAGGGGCCAAAGGGGTCGGGTGCACTGTGTGATGGGTGGCGGCCAAGGGAGGGGACCCTGGCAGTCCGATCCTCGGTTGCAGAAACTGGCTCTTGGGACGTGGAATGTCACCTCTCTGGTGGGGAAGGAGCCGGAGCTAGTGCGTGAGGTCGAGAGGTTCCGGCTAGAAATAGTCGGTCTCACCTCGACGCATGGCTCTGGTTCTGGAACCAGTCTCCTTGAGAGGGGCTGGACATACTTCCACTCTGGAGTTGCCCAGGGAGAGAGACGTCGGGCAGGAGTGGGCATACTTGTTGCTCCCCATCTCGGCGCCTGTACGTTGGGGTTTACCCCGGTGAACGAGAGGGTAGGATCCCTCCGCCTACGGGTGGGGGGACGGGTTCTGACTGTCGTTTGTGCTTACGGGCCGAACGACAGTTCAGATTACCCACCCTTTTTGGAGTCCTTAGAGGGGGTACTGGAGAGTGCTCCTCCTGGGGACTCCCTTGTTCTGCTGGGGGACTTCAACGCTCACGTGGGCAACGACAGTGAGACCTGGAGGGGTGTGGTTGGGAGGAACGGCCCACCCGACCTGAACTCGAGCGGTGTTCTGTTGCTGGACTTCTGTGCTCGCCATGGATTGTCCATAACGAACACCATGTTCAAGCATAAGGGTGTCCATATGTGCACTTGGCACCAGGACACCCTAGGCCGCAGTTCGATGATCGACTTTGTCATCGTTTCATCGGATCTGCGGCCGTATGTCTTGGACACTCGGGTGAAGAGAGGTGCGGAGCTGTCCACTGACCACTACCTGGTGGTGAGTTGGCTCCGGTGGTGGGGGCGAAAGCCGGTCAGACCTGGCAGGCCCAAACGTGTTGTGAGGGTCTGCTGGGAACGTCTGGCGGAATCCCCTGTGAGACGGAGCTTTAACTCCCATCTCCGGCAAAACTTCGAACACGTCCCGGGGGAGGTGGGGGACATGGAGTCTGAGTGGACCGTGTTCCGTGCCTCCATTGTCGAGGCGGCCGATCGGAGCTGTGGCCGCAAGGTTGTCGGTGCCTGTCGCGGCGGCAACCCTCGAACCCGTTGGTGGACACCTTCGGTGAGGGATGCCGTCAGGCTGAAGAAGGAGTCCTATCGAGCCTTTTTGGCCTGTGGGACTCTGGAAGCAGCTGATGGGTACCGGCGGGCGAAGCGGCATGCGGCTTGGGCGGTTGCTGAGGCAAAAACTCGGGTGTGGGAGGAGTTTGGAGAGGCCATGGAGAAAGACTTCCGCACGGCTTCGAGGCGATTCTGGTCCACCATCCGGCGTCTCAGGGGGGGGAAGCGGTGCAGCACCAACACTGTTTATAGTGGGGATGGTGTGCTGCTGACCTCTACTCGGGACGTTGTGGGCCGGTGGGCAGAGTACTTCGAAGACCTCCTCAATCCCACCAACATGCCTTCCACTGAGGAAGCGGAGCCTGGGGACTCTGGGTTGGGCTCTCCAATCTCTGGGGGCGAGGTCGCCGAGGTGGTTAAAAAGCTCCTCGGTGGCAAGGCCCCGGGGGTGGATGAGATCCGCCCGGAGTTCCTTAAGGCTCTGGATGTTGTAGGGTTGTGTTGGTTGACGCGACTCTGCAATATCGCATGGACATCGGGGGCAGTTCCCCTGGATTGGCAGACTGGGGTGGTGGTCCCCCTGTTCAAAAAGGGGGACCGGAGGGTGTGCTCCAATTATAGAGGGGTCACACTCTTAAGCCTCCCTGGCAAGGTCTATTCAGGGGTCCTGGAGAGGAGGGTCCGTCGGATAGTCGAACCTCGGATTCAGGAAGAGCAGTGTGGTTTTCGTCCTGGTCGTGGAACACTGGACCAGCTCTACACCCTCAGCAGGGTCCTGGAGGGTGCATGGGAGTTCGCCCAACCAGTCTACATGTGTTTTGTGGACTTGGAGAAGGCGTTCGACCGTGTCCCTCGGGGAGCCCTGTGGGGGGTTCTCCGGGAGTATGGGGTACCGGGCCCTTTGATACGGGCTGTCAGGTCCCTGTATGACCGGTGTCAGAGTCTGGTCCGCATTGCCGGCAGTAAGTCGGGCTCGTTTCCGGTGAGAGTTGGACTCCGCCAGGGCTGCCCTTTGTCACCGATTCTGTTCATCACTTTCATGGACAGAATTTCTAGGCGCAGCCAAGGTGTTGAGGGGATCCGATTTGGTGGCCTTAGGATCTCATCTCTGCTTTTCGCAGACGAGGTGGTCCTTTTGGCTTCATCAGATCGTGATCTGCAGCTCTCGCTGGATCGGTTCGCAGCCGAGTGTGAAGCGGCCGGGATGGGGATCAGTGCTTCCAAATCCGAGGCCATGGTCTTGAGCCGGAAAAGGGTAGAGTGCCTTCTCCGGGTCAGGGGGGGTGTCCTGCCCCAAGTGGAGGAGTTTAAGTATCTCGGGATCTTGTTCACGAATGGGGGAAGAAGGGAGCGGGAGATCGACAGGCGGATTGGCGCAGCGTCTGCTGTCAAGCGGGCGCTGTACCGGTCCGTCGTGGTGAAGAGAGAGCTGAGCCAAAAAGCGAAGCTCTCGATTTACCGGTCGATCTACGTTCCCACCCTCATCTATGGTCATGAGCTTTGGGTCATGACCGAAAGAACGAGATCGCGGATACAAGCGGCCGAAATGGGTTTTCTCCGTAGGGTGGCTGGGCTCTCCCTTAGAGATAGGGTGAGAAGCTCAGTCATCCGGGAGGGACTCAGAGTAGAGCCGCTGCTCCTTCACATCGAGAGGAGCCAGTTGAGGTGGCTTGGGCATCTGGTCAGGATGCCTCCTGGACGCCTCCCTGGTGAGGTGTTCCGGGCACGTCCCACCGGGAGGAGGCCCCAGGGAAGACCCAGGACACGCTGGAGGGACTATGTCTCTCGGCTGGCCTGGGAACGCCTCGGGATTCCCCCGGAGGAGCTGGAAGAAGTGGCTGGGGAGAGGGAAGTCTGGGCCTCCCTTCTGAAGCTGCTACCCCCGCGACCCGACCTCGGATAAGCGGAAGAAGATGGATGGATGGATGGATGGACTTCAACAAAATTTAGGAATGGTTGCTATCCAACTTTCTGGAACAACACAACACTTTTACTAAACACCGATCTGGATTTCTTTGTAGAGGTAGTTACAGAAAATGTGATCTTTGTCTCTTGGTTTTCATCATCTGTTTTTCGAAGCGTTTTAATTGTGTTTATAGTGATTGTACTCATGTTTGAGCCGCTTGCAGGGTATTTAAAATTGCTCCCTACAGGGACAGATAAAGTCTTTCTTAACTAAATTTAGTTACATTGTTTTGCTTGCATGTCAGGAGATGTCTGAATTTATGAATAAGAAGATTTGCTCTGACATGTTTTTAAGACCTCAGATGGGTTAGACAGGTTAATAGTCTGAAATAAATTTTGCTTGATATGGAAAACCCTGTTCTTCCTTTGAGCTGAGAAAAAAAACTCATACTGGTACTGATCTGACAAGAATACAAATTTGTCTGATTGGTGGCGCTGCTTCAGCCATCAGGGAGTAACTGAGCAGCAAAACAATTTAAACTGAAGATAAACAAATTTAATGTCAAAGCAACTGTGGAGTTTCAGTGTGTGTACCATGTCAGACTGGGTGAAGACGTCCCCACGTCCTCCGTCCACAGGGACACAGCGGCTGGCGTGTCCGTTACAGAAGCAGCTTCCCTGAACCACCATGCTGTAAAGCGAGTAATAATATTTCTCCTGAGGATCTCTGCGTCTGCGAGCCAGCAGCGTGTCACCAAGCGTGAAGAGACGAGTGAAGTTCACACGGATATTCGTCAAGGTGATCAGCTCTGAGGATAATGTATAAGCGTATATATAAAAAGTTATATTTAATAAATTACAATATGTGTTCCAGTGAGGACCGTTTGGCAGATTAAAAGTACCTTTTGGAAAAAAAAACACCAACCTTTTCCATTGTCTCACCTTGAATGTTTGGAGCATATGGGTCATCTATTTCAAAGACAGGATCCAGAGCTTTTAGCACCACCTGGTGGACAAGCACACCGGGTTACAGATTTTTCTAAACTTCTATCAGTTATTTACGTACACTGTATAAAAAACACACAATTTGTACTCTCTGATATTAAATCAGACATATTTTTCCTGTATTACGTCATATGTGCCAGAATATTTAGTGCTCACAAAATATTTGGGATATTTGTCTTTCGAGTGAAATTTCAGGCTGAACCTAAAATACACAATAACTTTTACAGGTGAACTTACTATGAACTTTTCTAAAAGTTCGAATGTCCAAATTGTTCAATGTTTCAATAGGTTTTGCACAACTTGCAGTTCTCTTAGTGGTTAAATTCACAAGAGGTATTTGATTCTTGAATTAACAAAAAAGATCTATTGGTGGAAAACAACCTTTATTATCACGCTGTTCATATTTTGACATCATGAGACCAAGATGGCACCTAGAAACTGATCAACAGTACCTCACCATTGCGAGATTTAAACAGGATGGTCTCAGATAAAAATGGCCGCTGAGTTTAGAGTCACAGAGTTATCGGCTGGTATTAAAAATATTTAAAGCTAAAAGCCCGCTTGTTTAGAGCTACTTTTGATTAGTATAAACTAAAACATTATAAACTGAAGTCTGTTTTTCAACTTGTCATTGCTTTAAACCTTACCTTGCTACTGCAGTGTGATGTTTTCCCTTGATTTATTTTCCTTCTAGTCCTGTAATGAACTTTGAAATGGCTGGCTGCTGAAAATATGTGATAAAAATTAAACTATCCTGCTTTGCCTTGGGTTGAGAGGGATGAAGAACTAATATTCTCCCCTTATATTCAAGGTTTGGACCATTGAACAGACAAGAGTCCATGTTACAATTCAAAACCAAAAACAATAGTGGCACATTAAAAATACTCTTGTCCCACATTACAAGTTTGTACCTGAATGTTTTTTTATTCCATGAACGGAGCAAATAGGTTGGTGAAGGTGTGTTCAAATGTGGTACCTACCTCTCCACCTGCGGATGGTTCTGGTCCAGAGTATCTTCTGTCACAGACAACATCGTCAATGAAGCTGGCAGGTTCTGCAGGAACTGAAGGAAAATGAAGGGAACAATCGTCTGCAAAGTAGCGAAAAACTTTCCAGCTTCGTCCAAAATCCTTCGAACGCTCCACCAGCATGGCTGCAGGCCTGAAGCTCTGCAGGAAGACAGACAGGAGGCATTCTATCAAACAAATCAGACCCAGGGGCTCATGCAGCGCTGCCGACTGAACCCCGTTCATCTTTAAGTCCGACGTCTCCGATGTTCTTAAGAAGAACATTGTGTTGTCAGACCAGAGGATAAAGTTAAGGATAACCACGCCTGTTCTTGTTCATGGCCTGTTCTTTGTAAGAATGAACCTCCAGATTTCAAACTGAGTTACCTAAATCTACGTTCAGCATCAGAGTCAGTGGAGCAGCGTCAGTGGTTAGAAATAAGGCCGACAGCTCAAATTTCAGCAACCCTGGGTACGCCAGTCCCACCCAATGTCACACCTCTGCAGTCTTTTATTCCCCTTATGTTGCTTCGGATGTCCATTCTGTTGCTAATCCAGCAGGGCAATACTAATCTCAATGAAAAGACTTATCTCTCCCTCTTCACATCACCTTCTCAGCTCTTATCAGAACAACATTTTTTTCAGATAAAACTCATCTTCAGTGAGTGAGTTGTCTTGCAAACCTGGTTTGAAATCTAATCGTCTCAAGGATATTTTTATTTTACTATTAACTAATAGGTATATCACAGCTTTAGACAAATCTTATGCTTAATTAAGTTGGTGAGTCTGTGGTGGATTTTAATATGATAGTCAATGGGGAGCAGGAAAATAATGTGTTGTAACCCAACCTATAGGAACTGTTCATTCAGATGTGAAACCACATTTTAAAAATCATCTGACTTAACAACCTGGCAGGAGAAGAACATTTTAAATGAGTGTCTTTAGCGGTTTACCTTGAAGGTGAGGACCAGGTGGCTGAACTGGAAGACAGTCTCCAGGTCCAACTGGATGCTGACTTGATGAACTCCTGCAAACAACCAAAAGCTGAACCTTTTATGTTTTATTCTGCACATAATAATGTGCTGTGATAGGACAGCTTCCAGCTCACCGTTCTCAGACTGCCACCACTTCAGTCGTCTGTCGGAGTCAAACGTTGTGATGACGTTCTCGATACGATGGCTCTGTGGGTTGCCTTGGGGACTAAACGGCAGTCGGGAGTCACATGTGAAACATTTTTTCTCCCCCTGATGAATCAATAATAATTTTGAATTAGTCATTCAACCTAATCAACAATCAGTGGTTTACTAATAAGTGCTGAAAGGTTAGGGTTTGTGTCTAACGAGCCCACTCCATTAAGAGCAACATGAAGAGGCTATAGCGTCACTAAGGTGTAAAGAAGTGACACTGACGGGTGTCTGATTTATGGATGAGCCTGGAGGCTGGAGTTGTTGGCCCATATCTTTTGTACAGCACTAAGTATTTCCAACCTAAGCCATGACAGAAGAGGAGAAAGGAAAACGCATTAATGGGGAGAGGAGTTGGAAAAGTTCCTCAGGCTGAAGACTGTCAGAACGTAAAGTGACAAATCAAGACTTGTTTCGGTATGAAAGTCAGAGAATGAGGGGAGAAAAAAATGAGTTCAGCAGCAGCTTATTCAAATCCACAAAACCTGTACAGTCCTACATATCGTCACACATTATTACCTCAGCATAAACAAATGTTAGCACAGGTTAACCCACAGAAATAGCTTGAGCTTTAGCCAATGAAAACACCTTTATTGCCCGTTTCACAGATCCCTGTTTGTCCAAAGACGACTCCGGCTGACGGTGTGTATGTGAGTGCTGTCTCTAACCTCCAGGTATCCAACGATGCAGTAGTTCTGGGGTCCGTCCACACCGCAGGTGGACGAGGCTGAGAGCTGCGCTCCCCGTCCCACCATCAGGTCACCAAGCTGAGGGTGACAGGAGCCGCCAGGGCACTGGTCCTGGAGGTCCTGGGGTTTTACAGCCGGGAGACAAACTGCAGAGACAGATGAGTCACAGTGAGCAAATCCATTGTTTCATGAGGTACTCAGAGCTTGCTGTCATGTTTCTCGTTTTGGAAGAGAACATCAGCTTCTGCTCCAAAGACTCTAGAAGTGTTTCTGACTCCAAATATCTCTAGAACAGACCCAATAAAAGCCTGAACAGATCTTCTGTCTCATTTTGCTTTGGTTTCTGCAGTTCGGTTCTCTAAATGAGATTCTGGATTCCTTTCCTATGGCTTCAAGTAGACAACCTTCCCAAACTCCCACAGTTTAATTGATTCCACTGGAGTTTAATTTTAGCTTAGTTCCTCCTCCATGAAGAGACCATTGAGAACATTTCTTCAGTCAGGGATGTGATGAGTCAAACTCACCAAAAATAAAGATGAGGATCATGTTGAGACATCTGGTGGATTCTAGTTTCTGGTGGACTGAAGATGATTCCTATTCTGTTGGTGGAGAAAAAGTAGGTTTACCTCAATGTGTCGATGATTGTAAACAGGGATTACATGCAACTTTACAATGGATTAAACAATTAAACATAATTAAACAAAATCCCTCTGGGAAGGAATGTAAAAGCATGGACGACATACAGAACCCCAACAATTAAAGTCATAATTTTATCATTTAATGTCTCCTACAGCAATGTGAGCTGAATAAAATCTCATTCAACAAACAAGAAACAAACTTTTAGGCCTGTCGCAATAAATCAATTAATCGCCATAATAAATTAAAATAAGCTTGATAATTTCCACTTGAATGATTTATCGAGATTTTCTTTTGTCGCTCTTTCTACCAAAAATGGGATGACAAAAGCTTTAGTCTTTTTTGTAGAGCATTTTGTTTACAGAGATTTCATAATTAATTAATTTGTTGCTTCTGTTGTTTTGTCTATTTGTTTTAGAAATTTACAATGTCTTCCAGTTCCAGTGTTAGATGTTTATTAGAATTTAAAGTTAGTCATCTTTGAGAGTGTATTCTCACATTATTATGTCATTACCATTACATTACTTGAAAATGGTCTCAAAATGGCAATATTTGTTCATCGCAATAACTTCTAGGACAATTTATCTTCCAGTAAAATTTGTTATTGTGACACGCAAACTGTACAGCTTGGAAAGGTATAATCAAAATACGAATTAAGCATAGACATGTTTGACTCCATTTCACATTTAATTAAATGTTGAGAAAATTTAAATCTTTAATATTTTGTTTGACTTCCAAGTCTAGAAATGCTTACAGTGATATTTGCACAGATGACATTCTGCCTTATAAACTGGTCACAAGCCAGAGGAAGCATGTTAAGACTCATTGAGTCTCTCTTTAAACACTGGTTGACAGGAAACATTTTCATTTCCATAATTGCAACATCGTCAGTAATCACAGTATTTTGAAACCGCCAACTGTTTGCTGTTGTACGCCTCATTAAACGTTTAAATGCACTCAATTTTGTTATTTTCTTTTTTAATCAGCCAACAGTCAACAACACAATAAAAACCAGAGGCTCACATTGTGTTTTAACTAGTCTGCTATATGTGGGTCTGTATCAGTTTTTAAGGTGTAAAATTGTGTATGTGAAACTGCTGAGGAGGACTTGGTGAACGTTTATGTGAGGTGTAAATGTAAATGTGTTTGACGTCTATAGTTTCTACCTTCGGACAACTATTATCTAAATTTTAGAATACAAACTTTGAGGCAGTGCATCTTATTTCAACTCAAAGCCCCAGTATACCCAGACAGGTGAGAACTAGTGGAACAGCCAAGTAAAATAAACTAAAATAAAAGTACAGAGCAATACGTAACCCTGAATTGAAGCTTTATAGAAACCGTACAGCATCTGAACCCAGCCAAGAGATAAGTGCAACAACCAAACCAACTGAAGCTGAACTCCAACTCGGTTCTTGTGGTTTGATGGGAGAAACTTTCTGAGAGCTGGAACCCAGCTGCAGGACTCTGGATGATAAAAATGTGTTTATCCAGCAGTGAACCGTGCACCCTGAAGGGACTGATGAACTTTAACTGGAATGTTTGGGCCTCTCCAAAACCTGACTGAACTGTACTGCATTTCCTGCTCAAATGCTGCAGCAACACACACACACACACACACACATAACAGATTTACTGGAAATGGAGGACAATGCACCAGTAGAACCAGCATCTCTAAGTATGTGGCATGTGGATCTTTTTGCTGCAGTCTGCCGTAAATCTATCCTCAGTCACTGCGATGTTCTTGTTGACTCCGTCAGCAGCTCAGAACTATACACGCAAATACACTCTGGACCTTTATATTAAGAAATAGGAAAAGTTAATAAAAATCTACAGCAACCTGATTGTTCAGAATATTTAAGCACCAGATTTTTAAATCAATATAATGTAAACAGGACATTTTTATTTGAACTGATTTCTTTAATATCAACAGGATTAATTTTTAGATTTGTTTTAATTACAATTTAAAAGTAATCTGTTAACAGTTGTGGACTTGTGACCTGTCCAAGGTGTAAACATCCCAGCAACCCTTCAGGACACGTGGATTGAGATTATGAATGGATGAATGAATGTCATTTATTAAAATTGCTCTGTTAAGAAGTCATTTGTCTTTCACACACTCAGAAGAACCTATCAGTCCCTGTTCTTTGGTCGGGACCCCACCCACTGTTGCTGCACCTCCATGAAAAAGATACTCTAAGATCATCTTACCATGTGCATGCACAGTCCTCTGGACCCCTGATGAGCAACACAACAAATACCTGCTGGATCTGAAAACACTGCAGGTCTGACCAACCAGGACGTTTACTTTGTTCTCTACAGAGATAAAAATGTTCATCTGCAGTGATGAACAGCTCTGATACCATCAGTAGCAGCAAGTCTAATTGGTTGTTTTTCCTAATGATATTAACTTTATGGTTAATGAAAGAAAAAATAAAGGGAAGAGAAAATACGCTGAATTCAAAAAGTGGATCACGTTCAAGAAAGATCCGACCAAAGCAACCGGAAAGAGAACTGATGGGAGCAACCCAAACTGGAATGTTTTTAAACTGACATTTTCGTAGGTAACCTAATTTATGTAAAAATAACTGGGTTTTGGCGAGAGTGATAACTGAATCACAAGCTTTTACAATGAGAAAGACACAAAACTCAGATCGAGAGTTAAGCATCTGATCATCACAATCAAACAAGCAAGTCTGAGTCTGTTGTTGATATTAAATCTGACTTATTTCAATTTTAGGAAACTCAGATTTTCCAGCTGCAAACTTTCACGCATGATCGACGTTAAAGCAAAAAAAGCTAAAAACATGGCTTAGGGACAATAAGAAATAGAAGGAAATCAAAAAAATGAAACATCTATAGAGCTGAGGGAACATGTCTCTGCAGATAATTGGGATTTTACTCTGACAGACATCTCAGGTCTAATTTTACTCTTTAGATATTAGCCTGAGGAATCCTCTGAACTAAACGTAAATGAAACATGGTTTTTCTTTTAGCTTTCAGGAATCTGCAAATGGGTTTAACAAGGAATGTGCGGTTATTTTGTAAAAACTGTGGAGCAGAAAGTGGGTCTTAGGTACAATAATAAGCATGTACGATTTCATAAGTAACAACGCTGCATTTAGGTTCATATTTGAGGTTTCTGTTACCATGCAAAGTGTTGGCTGCAGTGCAGAGGGATAAATCACCTTGATATTCATGAAACACAACGAGAAGATCTGCTGGAGATCAGAGACAGAGTGTGAGTCGTGTGGCTGCTTTAAAACAAGATAGAACATCAGAGATAAGGTCTTGTTTCTTTTCATGCCACTAATGTTTCAGCTCTCAGACGTTGTCAGGTCATGTCTGTGTTTTTATACGCAGTTTTCAAGGAGTGGGGGGTGAAAACCAAACAGTTGAAGATTTCAAAAGCTGCATGAAGAAATTATCCTGCCATTTCTCCAGGTGTTAGAGAAAAAAATGATGAATTGAGGAAAAACCTCACTGAGATTTGCACTGTCTGTGTGCTAGGTGATGCAGAGAGGAAAAAAGGACATTAGAGTTGATATAAAGTCATTAAGCTGTGAAATATATCTAGATGTTTAACTGCAGCTGTTGGATGCAAATGCATAAATTACACACAAATGCCAAAAAATCTGCCAGTTTAATTTGAAAACTGGGACAACAAGATTCATTTAAACCAATGCATCTTCCACGATTTTAAAATAATGACACAAGAAACCATTTAAAATGTGTTTACCCAATTAAGAGGACAACTAAAAACTGTAAAATGAAATGTAACACCACAACGAGGCAGCGCTTGTTTTCAGATTTCAGCAATCCAAACTTCACTGCGACTTTAATTCCTGACATGTTCATCTTCTGTTGAAAAACATTACATTTTTAAATACTTTTCATCTTTCTTTCTAGCGTCTTGAAACCAAACCGAAGCTCAAAGCAAACAATGATTTATCTTCAGCGTATCTGACAGCGTGTTAAACCCCAGTACTCCGTGTGCGTCATGTTATTACATGCACAAGTTCTTCGGAATTGTGGACCTTTTGTCATTTGGTTTATTTATGAAGAAGTCAGCATGGCAATGGATGAGTTAAATTTACCTAACAGTGACCTTTACGCAGCTTTTTTCATTTAAATTTCGAAATAAAACATCACTTCTACCCAAACACACAAACGCGTGAAATTAGTTTCTTGTAAAATTTCTTTGGTTGGTTTTCAGAAGAACATCATTTTTTTTTTCTGCTTACACAAAGAAGCTGCACAGAACAAAACCTGCAAAATCGATTCAATGCAAACTCCGTTACTTCAGCAGAAGTCATTTAAGATCATTGTAAATATCTAAATTTAATTTAAAAACTGACTGTTCAAGAGAAAAGGCTGAACCAGGGGATTAACTGCAATCATCTGACAGAATTAGTCCAGTTTTCTTTTCCTTTAGTCTGAATTATAACAACATAAACTTCAGTTCCATCAAAGACATTTGGCGTGCTACAGAGAGAGAAAGTGGACCTACCTGCTTGAGCTGCCATCCAAATGAATGAGCACACCTGGGCAGGTAACAGCACACCTGAGACACTTGCTGCCCGAGGCTGAAGCTGTCAGAGATGGAGAGAAAAATCACTGGGAGGAAAATCCAGAATAAAACTAACTAAATTATTCAACCTCTCTGATCACATTGCTCTTACAAGAGTAAGACTGTACAGAGTAGTGGTTGGGGGAGGGGTTTCAGGAACAGCACTTTAGGTCCAATGGAGCCCTCAGGTTACCTATTGTCAGCCCCGGTTCCCCGCCCAAAATTACAGTAATAGATATCTTTAACACACGTGTGTGTTTGAGCCAGGATATTTAGAGAAAAGACACAGTGACACATTATGTTTCAGATTTAGCTGCTCTGAAGATGCGGATCTGATATCACAGGAGAAATTCATCCTAAACTCCTGAAAGGCAGATCTCCGGATGGTGTAAAGGAACAAGTTCTCGCTGGAGACCGTAAGGAAGCTCTCTTGGAGACAAGAAGGAGGCTCCAGGGTGTCATAAAAGAGCCCACTTTATACTCCCAACTTTGTAAGGGAGTCCATTTCTGGAGAATGTAAAGCTTTGGGATGCCATGAAAGAGTCCCCTATGGGGGTAAATGGGTTGAAAAGCAGGTCTCTTTCAGACAAGAAGGATTTTCCCTGAATGTCCTAATAAAGCCCACTCTGGAGGTCGTAAAGTTACCATCGTCATGGTGTACAGAAGTCCCCTCTATAGGTCATAAAGGAGTTCCTTCTGGATATCGTACAGGAGATTTCTATGGAGGGTTTTGGAGGTCCTAAAGAAATCCCTGCTGGAGGTTATGGATGTTGTGAGGGAGCCCCCACTGGAGGTGGAGTTGTGAAAAACATCTGGAAGACAGAAAGGAGCCCGTTGTGGAAGTTATAAGAAGGCCCAATGAAGGTCAGAACCAGAAGTCATGTTGAAGGTCACGAAGGAAGTTGTCAGGGTATCAAAATAAATAAAAGAAAAAAGAATCCCCCAACATAGGAGCTAAATGTTAGCTCACGCCTGATGATGATGAGGACTTGGTTGTCGGAGAAGAACAATGATCCATCAGAGTGAGAACATCTTCAGAAGGATAGTATATTTAAATTATGATCCTGAATCAAATATCTTCATGATTTTTACTCTCCTGTTCAGAGAATACAGTAGAGGTTACAATAAAGCTCCTGTTGATGCTTCCAGTGTCTGAGTTTGTTGTTCCTGAATGAAATTGCATTATGTCGGTGCTTTAGAGGTTGTCAGTGTTTCTGGTCTTTATTATTTCTGCCGCCTGTGTGCTCAGTGGGAGGTGAGTGTTTTCACCACTGATGTAATCTCAGCTTCACCTTCTTTCTGTAATTTTCTCAGTGTGAGTCGTCCACTTAAAGGTAGGAAACAAGTGAGCTGTTTTGCCATAGAGCATACTGCTGGTGTGGATGAAAGCCGCTGCTGAAGGCCTCCCACCGTCATTGTTAAGCCCCTCAAAGAGGCTTTGTGAGGGACACATAACCACATGCTGAGTCTGCACTCTGACACACAAAGCAATCAATGTCGCTCAGGTGTATAAAGGTTGTGAAGTCACAGAGGTATGATTGCACTGAGCCTCCTCCAGCTCCACGCCAACAACATGTCCACCACAGACATGAACATGATGAGCAGGGTAAGTCCCCGCAGGTGTTTCAAGCTTCAAAGTCAAACACAAAATGCTAACAGGGAAGTTCAGTCATAAATTTCTTTTAATTAATGGGAATTTATTTTAAATGTCCTCTATAAATGCTTCCTATCTGACAGAGCAGAAGAAAGAAATATTGCTGTCTCTGTACTAAGACACGTGATTGAGCATAAAGCCAGATTTGTGTCATTAGTTTGTTTCAAAAGTACAAATGAGATGAATACAGCTTATCTGAAAGACCAAGATGTTCAGAGCAAACCGGCAGTGTCTGTGTTGACAACTTGATTTCAGCAACCTCAGCAAGTTCTCAAAGTATAAGAAAAGCCACATCTTTACTTTCTTTGTTCAACTTCTTTCTTCTCAGGTCATCTTCTATGAGGACAGGAACTTCCAGGGGCGTTCCTATGACTGCAGCAGCGACTGCGCTGACATGTCCTCCTACCTGAGCAGGTGTCACTCCTGCAGGGTGGAGAGAGGCTGCTTCATGGTCTATGACCGCACCAACTACATGGGCAACCAGTACTTCATGAGAAGGGGAGAATATGCCGACTACATGAGCATGATGGGAATGAGCGACTGCATCAGGTCCTGCCGCATGATCCCCATGGTAACTGCATTTTACATCACCACACAACCTGTAATGAAGGAACTGAATCACTGTAAGCTGACATATAGTCGGTGTCAGTCAGGACACAATGTGAAGTTTTTTTTTGTCTACTTCATTGAAAAGATTTGAAGATTACAATCACAGCTATATTCAGACAGACTTGAAATATCTTTTGGTGGTTTGGTAGCTATCTGAGTGTTTATGTGTGGTCCTAAAATACAAGCTAAATCACAAGTAAACTCTTAAAGCAAAAGTTCCTTACATATAATAACGAAATTAGAATATTCAAATGAACTTGTACTTAAAAGGTACACAGATCTACCAACATTAACTAGCTAGCCTAGGTCGCTTTACAAACTCAACTGCTAGTGACTCAGCAATTATGCTGTCAATTAACAGTGAACATACAGGTACATTTACTATGAATTTATGGTTAATATATATATATTATTGTTAATAAAAAAACAAATGAAGAATTATCCCTCAAACAGCATGTGACTAAAAACTGAACAGTGGAAAACAAGGTTACAAACGGCTAATTATGCTAATTAGCATGACACGACATGCTATGCTAATTGAGCACAATTAGCATCGTAATTATCAAACTTCTTATATTTTACAACTTATTTTATTTCCTTAAAAAAAAAGACAGGAGATAACAGGACCAGATAAATAACTTATAGGACTACTTCCATTGGTCAACAGCGCCCAGTCAGGGAAAACCCCACAGGCTGCGATAGTTGGGCCAAGACAGTTAACATGTTGAAAATGCCCGACGTTAGATCGGAGCGGTCCCGACGTTCTACGTAACACACAGCACTGCGGGAGGATCGGTTACGATTATCGGAACGTTCTAAGATTGTCATAAGGGGAAAATCGGGGCAATTGTTTTTAAATTGTGCCATGTGAACTAGGCTTTAGCGGGCACATGCAGAAGCCTGTCTGATGGATCACACTCCCCCTACCCCTCCTACCGGGCCGCAGTAAAATTGCCTAGCCTTGACCTGTCAGCAGTGATAAAAAGGTTGGGGACCACTGACATATATGACTACAAAAATAAAACTTGAGAACTAATAAAAAGTAGATGGGGATGTATACACCTCTGGTAACCAGTCAGCGCACATATTCACCACTGCTACCAGTAAGTTTACAGCACTATATCGCTCCAGTGTCAACCAAATGGATTATAGCTCACATAATCACCATGCTAAACAATCCCAATATTGCTCCAATGGCCTCTACAGAAACCAGTTGCATTGCAGCATACATAACCACCATGGAAATAAGTGACAAAACAGCACAAATTATCTCCATGGTAACCAATCATACTACAGCTATGGCAAATAGTAAATGAATTGAATTTATTTAACCCTTGTTTATATAATTCTTTACCCACCACTACAGCCACAATTATGTCGTTATACTCCACGCACCCACACTTACACGACCGGTAGGCAATTTAGGGTTAGATGCCACTTCCTGGCACGCAGCCAAATCCTGTACAGAGATTAACTGACTATTGATTATCGGTATCTTCTAGTACCGCGGCTCCTACAGGATGAGGATCTATGAGAGGGAGAACTACGGAGGCCAGATGTACGAGATGATGGACGACTGCGACAACATCACGGACCGCTACCGCATGTCCAACTGCATGTCGTGTCACGTGATGGACGGACACTGGCTGATGTACGAGCAGCCCCACTACAGAGGCAGGATGATGTACATGAGGCCTGGAGAGTACAGGAACTTTACAAACATGGGCTTGAGCAACATGAGGTTCATGAGCATGAGGCGCATCATGGACTCCTACTATTAAAGTCACCAAATAAAAAGCCATTCTTATTTTAAAGTCTGCTGACGCCTCAGATCTGTTTTTCCAACCAGTAAAGCTCAAAGTTGAATCTAATGTTAATAAAGAGAAGTGTGGTTGGTTTTGTCATGTCTGTGGTGTTGTGAAGGCTCAAATGAAGGTTGGCAGCAAGTCAATTTTCCCCCAAATTTTACGAGAGATAACCTGATGAGGTCAAGCTGGCAGGACGGAGAGTGATGTACATGACAGGAATGAGGAAATGACAACCAAGTGAAAAAACAGGAAGGAACAAAAACAGAGGATGGTGATTACTGGATGGAAAACAGGTGAGTGAATATAGTGGGCTGCAGTTGTAAGGAAGACCAGGGAACAGTGAGGAAACAAATGAGTGTGTCCCAACTCCAAAAGCAGAAAATGTTTCTCTTGAAGTTTGGATATTTTCAGTCCATGAAGCAGACGTCCTGTCTACCTTTAAGACTAGGCTCAAAACTTTCCTTTCTTTCTCCTGGAAGGTTGCTATGTTCTCTCAGCATCTACCTCAACTTGGTTTCCTCTTGTGGAAAAGTAGTTCCTCTCCACTGTCACCACATGTTTGCTCAGAAGGAAGGATTGCTGCAACGTTAATAAATCGATAAAATTAACAGGGCGTCCTTGAAATCAACAGTAGACATGATGCAATGACTACAGATTCTCTCTCTTTGGCCCCAGAGGGCCACCTGCAGAAGGATGAAGGTCATTAAAAAAGACAAAATAAAACAATAGTTTCATATTCATGTTTATTACTTTCTGTTTTTATAAACTAAACAGAAGCATAATGTAGTAAAAGTCCTAGCAGTTTGGTAAATATGTATTTTTTGTAATGTTCAGGTATGAAGCTTAATGTGTTTAACTCTAGCTCTTGCTTTTGTAAGATCAGTAACTCTGCCTCCAGAGGTTCTGCTGGTAGCTGGTTTGTGTTCAGATCAGCTGATCATTAGATGTGAGTTAGTCTGTTAGTTACTGACAAAAGGTCACTTTTAGGCCCAGAATGTGTTAGAAAAACATAAGATTACATGAGAAGTATTTTCACTTCCTGTTGTGAGGGAAGCATGATGTGAGCTAATCGAAGTAAACCCAGATGGAGAGGTGGAAAATGTCACACTTTCCCGATAACAGCATTAGTAGAAACTGGAACAGGGAGACTTCCATCAGGACAACACCACAGAGGACGACCATCCCAGTTGGGAAGTTTCTCTCCAAACATTTCTCGGACAGGAGAAGTCGTCAAGTGCTCATTGGGAAGACGCCGACACGCCTGTGGTTTTGTCCTCAGGCTGGTCTGGAGCTCCATTCTGCGCCCGGTGCTTCCGGAACGCTCTCTGGATCACTGCTGCTGCTACCTCTTCCTGTTTCCTCTGCAGGGTGCTGCTGATTGGTTCATGAGACACCTGTAGCACAGAAGGGGTCATCCCCGTGAGTCTTGGAAACACCACCTACGTCAACCAGCTTCATGATGTTTTATTTACACCTAATTCCCCCGAAACCCATCCAACCCAAAGGAACTGATGAGTTTTTCACAGCAGAACTCTGAACATCTGCAAAGTAGCATTCATGGTGGATTTTGTGATGTTGAGCTGGACAGGTCTTGTTACAGAAAACAATACCCAAGCCATGACACTTCCACCTCCATGCTTCACAGTTTGTATGAAGTTCTTCTCCTGGAATGCTACATTTGGTGCTAAGCATGGCATATAATATGATTTCATTATAATTCAGTTTTAGAGTTTATCCAAAAGACAGGATTAAATTTTTCCTGGACTTCAGTCTGGCCTTCAAGTTTTCCTCGGAGAACAAAGGTTACCTCTCATGAAAGTTAACACTGTGTTGTCTCTTTCTGTTTGAATGTCATCATTTGTGGACTATTGCAGACTATATGTTAACTTACTATGTTAAACATCCAAATTTCCAAAAATGTCAGAAAAAACACAAAAGCTTTTTTTATCCTGTTTTGTTCTCTCTCTTTTTTTCTTCTGATTCTTGTGACCGCTTCCACTTGTGGATTTATAGGATGAAAATGTTTTTAAAAAGTCTTATAGTGAACGCCCACACAACATATAAAGTGCACAATTTAGTTAAGTTAAAAATAAAATAAAATAAAAGAGAACCTGTTTTCTATTGTTTCCGGTAAATTTCTTCTCCAGCTGGTCTTTAAGAGATTCCATTTCTTTCTCTTCACCAAATGTCTGCATACAAGACAACAACAACGATAATAATAACAATAATAATAATAATAATAATAATAATAATAATAATAATAATAATAATAATAATAATAATCAAGAGTTGGGCTAAGTTGTGTCACCTGAGTCATGAGTGCTTTCAGGACATCCAGGCAGCAGATCTGGTCTCCCGGGAGCAGAGGCAGATTCATGTTGATCAGCCGGATGTTGTTTGGCTTAGGAATCCTCAGCGGATCCTGGAGCGCATCGCAAAAATCTGACAGCTCACTGTGGCAAACAACAGAGTTCAATAACCACCAACAGAGACTGACAGGGTTTATTTAGGTCCAGGCTGCATCAGGGAGAGACTCACCTGTACTGTATGACCTGTGAGGCTTCAGGATCAAACTTTCTCCAGGTGTTGTAAAACATCTGCAGAAGAACGGCGTCTTCTGCTTCCCTGCTGTTGAAACTCTCCAGGATGACAGCAATGAAGAGGTGGACCACCAGCAGGAGGTGCAGCAGGACGTAGGAGCAGAAGAAGACGACGCCTGCCGGTAGGTTGGCCCAGTACCCGAGTGGGATGACTGTGGGTGGAGAATATGTCGTGCTATTCCTCACCAGAAAGGACCAGGTAGGGGACAGGCTGAAGAGAATCATACTGATCATGCTGTCCCCAATTGTCCCAAAGTTGATCATGTAAAGAATACGCGTCCCAATGAAGGAATAGGTGTATACCACAAGGAGGAAGAGGAGCCCGATGTTCATGAGGGCAGGAAGAGACATCATGAAGCCAGTGAGCAGCATCTGTATCCTTCTACCCAAACGGAAGAATGGGAGGACTCTGCTGATGCGAGCCAACCGTAGAAGAAACAAGGCAGCCGGGCTGACAAAATAGTGCGCCAACAAATCACTGATGAACAAGCCTGAATGCAAAGAGAGAACAGTTTTAGTTTTTCCTCTCATGAAAGTTTGTTGGTTTTAAACCTCAAAAGATTGATGATCAAGAACGTCTAACATGAGGTAATGATGTAATCACACTCAGTCAGAGTTCAATAGATGAAAAATCTCAGAGACATTTTGAGGGAGAAGTCACAGCAGAAAAGTCAGGCGGTTTCTCACTAGCAGAGGCTTTCTAGCAGATCTGTTTAAACAGACATAATTTGATTCATAGCCTTTTCTTTTACCAGAAGTGATCTGTTTTCTTTAACATTTAATTGTTTTTCCAGGGTACTACTGAAAAAGGATGCATATTTAATTATAATAATATGTCAAATATTAATAATTGTATTGGGATTCTTTGACGAAAAACCCAATTTGGCCCAGATTAAATCACCTGCTACTGATCTGAAGTTTGATCAAACCTTTGTTTTGATCATTTAAATTTAAAATGTTGTACAACCAGGTGGATGCCAAATATTTGTTTTGCCCTTTATTCAATAATTAATTTCGCCGTCACTTAAAACTAATGAACTTTATATGACTTAATTTGTCTTGCCCTTTTGAACATTTGTCTATATAACAAGTTGTTTGTATTTTTTTGCTTGTTGTTCACGCACATACACATGTATACAATTTTCCCCTTGATCAAAACCTGCGTATGTGATCAGTGGCATTGACGATATATTATTGAGCTCCTTCAGAAGTTACAATCTATAAATATTTTAAATCATCCAATTTACTATGGAGGTTAATAAAGCAGCTACATTTATTTGGTAAACCAGCCAGGAGACAAACCTAGAAGATGAACTTAGAAGGTAATTCTTAGTTTTGTTTGTTTGTTTCATGTGCAATCACACATTTCATAGCAAAATAAATCATTAAAATAAAGCATGCTAGTAGGTAATCTATGTTAAAAAATCTTCAGGTTTTCTGTAGTTGTCTGTGAGTACAGCATATTATTACAGCAGCTAATTATTGGGAGCAGTTCTGCTTCAAACCCCTCTGGAGATGCTCAAACATATACAGTCACATTATAAACATGTCAGTGATCTGAGAAGATCCCACCAGCCGCCTACAACTCACCTAAGATCATAAAGATGAGGACTACAAAGTCCAGGATGTTCAGGCCGAAGCAGAAGTAGTGCCGTCTGAGAGCAGTGATCTTCAGGAAGAACTCGATGCAGTAGAGAATTAAGAAGATGTACAAAAACCACATCAAAACCTCTTGGCCTTGCTCAGACAGATCGTCTGACTCCATCATCATCACTACCACGTTCACACAGATCAGCACCACCACCAGGATCTCAAACAGCGGAGCGGTCACCAGGTTGAAGAGCCGAGCCTGAAACCGGTTCTGGTGACAAACAGGAGACTGGTGTCAGTCTCTTCCCGTTACTGCTAAAAGCCAATAAAGTTCAGGAACCTTCACAGAAAATGGAGCCTGGAACAGATAACTAGGTTATTTAACGTTTACTGTACTGGTTGTTTCTGGGGGAATAAAATTGGCGTCACACCAAGGACAGGGGTTGACAGTTTTAATGAGTTCAGGGCTACAAATCTCTGTTTTATTTTTACACTTCAGGTGAAAGCCTTCCCTAACCCTGCAGATTTTAGAGTCTGCTCCAGCCTGGATTGTGACCTGAACACCGCGTGACCTCACCGTTGGGCGTGGAGCAGCTTTCTCAGGTGACTTGGGGAACATCTTCCTGACGGTGCCGTGAAACTTCAGCTGCTCCTCCGTCATGAAAACATGTTTACCTCCAGCGTGCAGAAACACAGGGAAGACGAATTAACTGACAGAAACCAGGTAGCCATGGCAACCACTGAAATAAAACTTATCTTGTTGCTCAGCTGATGGAGAGCGTCGACAAAGAACCTGATGAAGAGGTTGGCGCTGAAGAAGCAGCCAAAAATGATGAAAAGGACAAAGTACAGGTACATGACCGGTCTGGACTCATATACGGGCTGACTGTCCACCTACAAACAAGAACAGACCAGTAACAATACAATTACCATTACAGTTACTGGTACCACCAATGGGACATTTATTAAGACCACTTCCAGCAGTTGAAACCTTTATTGAAAATTGTAATTTTTCAATTTAACCATACGGGCTTTGGAAGCTGTTTTAATATCATAAAAATATTTGGATTTTCACAGCATTTAGAACAGTGAGCCATAGCAGAAGTTGTTCTAGATTTATAAATGCAACTTATTAAAACAGGATTTCAGCTTTTATAAAAAGTTTTTTTTACATATTTGTTAAAACCATTACCATGTCCTGACAGTGTAATAGAAGACAGAAAATCTGAAAACAGTGGATTTCCTCTGCCTTCCCTCTCAGTGAGAACTCCAAAAATAAACCATTCTATCAGAAACAATCAGAGCCAGGAGGAGGGTCTTAGTGATGTCAATCACTCTGGCGTACTTGCTGCCCAAATGCTGTCTCTTTCTCTCTTCTACACCATGAATGCTTGGGGGATAAACGATTTTCCTGGAATGGTACCTTCCAGAATGCACATTTAGCAGCGCGTTCATAAGGTTGATTGACATCGCTAAGGCCCTCCTCCTCGCTTTGACTGGTTGTCTTTCTTCAGACAACAATAGTAGCTCAGGGAGGAGAAGGAGCTCAATCTTTTCGCGACTCATCTGTCTCAAAACAAACAGTCACAACATGCTGACAGTTTTAACAAATAATTAAAATCATATTTTTATAAAGGTTACATGCAACTTTTAGAAAGTATTGAAAATGATCTAGGTTGCA
This sequence comes from Xiphophorus couchianus, assembly GCF_001444195.1. Taxonomy (NCBI): domain Eukaryota; kingdom Metazoa; phylum Chordata; class Actinopteri; order Cyprinodontiformes; family Poeciliidae; genus Xiphophorus; species Xiphophorus couchianus. The sequence continues at coordinate 24,125,827 of NC_040229.1, forward strand.
CTTGATGTTAAGGGTATTTTGAAAGTACTTTTTGCATAATTTTAGCTTGGCATGGGCCAGTGCCTTACAGCACTGTCCACCATCTGCATGGCAGCAGACGGTGGAATTTGTCTCGACACAACAGCGCTACCTGGTGGTGCACTGACCTCTGTGGAGTCCACAGCGGAGTAGATGATTTCTTTCCAGTCTGCTGATGTGGCCTGCATCAAAGCACAGGTCTTCGTTAGAAAAACATGAACACCTTTATGGGTAAAGCTGCTGGTTGAATCAACTGACCATGATCAGGAGCGAAAGTAAACCCATCCCCACATGGTCAAAGTTAAACTTAGTGTATTTCCAGTAGACTTCTGTGGGGCTGCTGTCATTGAGCTCATAACACTGCGTCTTGTTGTTCACTTCAAAGATTATGCCGTCTGTGTGGTTGGAACAGTAAGCGAACCTTCCTGCAAACAAGTTCACTCCCAGGATGCTGAAGATCAGCCAGACAAACAGAACGACCAGCAGAGAGTTGCACATGGAGGGCGCGGTGGCCACCATGACCCGAAGCACCGCCTGCACGGAAAAAAGACGAGGCATCAGCCGGTGCTCAGACCAATCACAGCTGCTCTCTGTCAAGAAGGCTACTGGTCACTCAGTCGACCGCACTTGAGAGTTCTTATATCTGTAAATATTACCTGTCTATTGTCCTGTGTCTTCTCTATCCATCTTTCCATCTGTCTAACCTGTCTCTTTGTCTGGCTAACTTGTCTTCAGGTATTTGTGTCCATCCGTCTCCCCAGTCTGTTTATTTAATCATTGGGGCCTGCAATCTTTACAATCCAAAAAACTACTTTTGACCACTTTTGTCCTCCATACAGCTAAATAAAACAGATTTTGAACTACAAATATTACTTGACCTTTAGAGAAAAATATATCGTATATATTAATTCAAATATACAGGAAGCCTGTTGTAATTTTAAAGAGCAATCATTTTACTCATATTTTTAGGTTTAATATAAGGAAAATCATAAAACCTTTTCGAAAAGATGATGGCTACATTTTTTTAAATGGGATGTTGATATATGCACGTAGTATCAGCCCCATAACAAGAAAAATAGAGTTAGATAAAAACCATTGGTACTTTTAATCTCATTCTGCTGTGGAAATTAAATGTAATTATCCCATAAAAAACTGAAAAATAGCTACATTTGTTATTACATCTAATTTTAAAACTTTAGTTGTTTCTTTATCACTTTTAGTCAAATTTCTTGAGAGCCATTGGGGAACGTCCAAAGGTCCAGTTGTGGCTCCGAAGCCACAGGTTGCAGACTTCTGACTCTGTCCCTTAATCTACAGAAGGGTGGATTAATTTCTGTGTTGGATCATATTATTCACATCAACGTAAAGCTGGAGAATGGGAATGTTCTATGACTGCTTCTCAGTAACTGATGATGAAGCAATGAAAAGGAAGAAAGCTCAGTTACTGCTCAGACTCTGTACCTCACCTGGCCAACTTCTACCAACGCACTGCTGACAGTTTCTCTGCAGGACTTGAGCTGTTCTGGATTATTATCTCAGCACATCAGTGAACTCCCATTCCCATTCCCATTTCCATTCACACCCCCTGGGGGTGCGAACGCAAACAGGCTGCACAATAGATTGTTCCCAGAAGTCAGCGAGTGCATCAATTATAGTTTTCCAGATACAAATTTGTGATTTTTTTTCTCTTTTATTTTAGATTTTATTTTTGATAACAAAGCATCCCCACACACTCTGTGCTCTAAGGTTCCCGTCCTGTTTTAACACCGCACATCTAAACATTTTCAGTTTCTTTGTTCTGCAGGATTTTAGATGTGACCCGTTTCAGATTAACTGTTTTGTCTGTACTGGGCGTGATTGATTTGCTGTCAGTGTCTTGATCCTTTACAGAAAAAACCTCTTTGTATCAGCAGTGGTGAAATATTGAGAGCCCAAAGTGGGGCCCCATCACAGGCAGATAATGAGGGAGAAGAAAAACTCCATGGATGTAGTGGGGAAAAAAACCCTTCTAAACCCAGATAAACTGAGTGAACCGGATCAGAACCAGCAATATGGGAAAGAACACATGATGATGAATTAAGTTTCTACAAACCAGAATGGAGCAGAGAAAGGTTCTGCAGACAGACTCACCTCTGGGAGGGGGTCAGCTGCTGTGTTTTCATTAGATGCTCAGCTCGTTGCAGTCTGCTGCTCCAAAACTCAAACCAGGACATTTTCCACAACTTAGTCCTGATCAGTCTCCGTCTCACTGTCCCGGTTCGTCTGTCCCAGCTTCTTGGTTTCCTGCAGCTGTTCTTCTCTGCGAGCCTTCTAGGGTCTCTGCGGTTTTCAAACAGGTCTCTTGTTTTTCTGTGTGTGGGAGGAGATTCTGAAACCCCAAGTGTGAGAAGCTCCTCTACATCAGTGTGGTTCCCAACCGTGGGCCTCAGAGCACAACGCATTACATGTTTCAGGTGTTATCCGGCTCCGACACACACAAACTAAATTACTGGATTAGTAACTTCTACTAAACAACAATCAGAATCTATCCACTCAGGCTCCACATAGTTCATAGTTAGACTAAACACTAGAGCTCAGAAACAGAGAATGTTTAACAGAATCCATCTTTTACATTACTTGGATCAGATGCAGCACTGAAATCTGTAAATGTATTTAGTAAAACATTGACAGGTAGTTTTAATCAAATGTTTAAACAGGAATGAAAGGTCTTATAGTTCTGTTTCAGAAATTATTTTGTAGCTCTTTTTATTAGTTCAGATCCTCCAACCTCAAAGACTTTTTGCATGTTTTACTGTTGGAAAACATGCAAAAAACCTGCTCAATAATTATAAGTGCAATAGCCCTGATCCTGTTAAACATTTTCCCATGAGTTGAGAGAGGGGTATAAGTTTGACATGCAGGTGTTTTGATTTTTTTTTATTCATAACATGTTAATAAAATCCATGTTTTTAAGCAATTTTAGAATCCTTTCACAATGTTTGATTAAATCTAAATCTGTCCAGGGGTATGAATAATTTTTGGATCAAATCAGAAGCAGAAAAACATTCCTCGGTTTGTCCTTAGAATATCGAATCACCTCAGAGGCAATAATGTTGAAGAAAACTCAGGTTCTCTGTCCTGTTTGTTTATGATAAAGAGATTGATTAAACTCCGGGTGGGACAAAAGTTCCTTCTCGTTGCCTTATTGTCGTCCTATATGAGCAGAATGATCAGAGATCGGAGTTAGGACCAGATGGTGAAGCTCTTTAGCAGCTTCGACATCTAAATGTTCATCTAAACCAAATGTGGGAATCTATCTCCCATGTGTGATCCTGTAGCTGTCCTGGACTCGGGTGCGTCGGGTTCATGATCAGAAATCCTCTGATCATCGTCATCAGTGATTGGTCAAAATATTGAAAGATTTTTTTTTTTCAAAGCTAGAAGAAGTACAGATCAAGTTTCTTTACGATGTGTTCAAAGTCAGTCTTTAAGGGTCGGTATCCTGTATGTTTTCCATTCTCTCTCTGGTTCAACACTTGGATCAAATGATGCCTTGTTAAGCCTCTGCAGAACACAGACATGCAGAGGAGGGAGAACTAAATCATGTTCTCTGACCAAGAGGTTTTCCAGGTACACATTTGATGAGAAAATTTTTTATTTTACTTGTTAGTGGAATTGTGCGTTGCCCGTTAAAGATTTGTGAACAAAAGGAGACTAAATTTGACAGGAAATGATCCCAAGGAATGTGGGCTGCTTTCAAAAATAATTCCCAAATTCATAGACACGCCCAACTGAGGCCCATTGAGTCTCACAGCAGCGCTCCGATTTGACAGAAAAGTCTTTAACTTGAACACTTCCAGCTCTGTTAGAGGGTCTGTGGAAAGCACATCCTGTTTTCCTGGAATCACTTTCCTCAAATACAGACACACACACAATGACAGAATTCAATTGAAGCAGACAGCCTTTCGTTTCCCCAACAAAATTCCTAATGGATTACACACTTGTTTGAATTAGAGTCTTTGTGAGGATCTACGAGGCTCAGAGTGAAATTCCTCAGAAAAACTTAGATGTTACACAACTGCTGTCGTTTTCTCCATTTCTAACTTCTGGAATATATTTTCTGAGTCTATAAATGTTGTGTAGTGACTATGAACATTTTAAATCCGATATTTTAGACAAAAGCCGTTTTAAAATTTTTAAAAATATAATTGTTAGACTCTCAAAACATGCAAAGCCTTGTATCTAATGCAGATGCCTGAACGCCTTTGTGCCTCAATGTCTCCTCCCCCTCTTGATTCAGCAGCCAAACAAAAGACACGTCCATGAACAAACTTTGTTTTGTTTTGCCGAGATTTTAACAGTAGGCCAAGCTGGGAAGGAGGTCGGGGAGAACCACAGCTCCAGAGATCCACTCGGCTATATGGTCTGGACCAGAGGGAGGCATTCCGCTTCTAGTGTTGGGTAAAATGATAAAACCGGAGTCTTTATCCATCTTTCCATTTATCTTTAAGATCTAAAAAATTATGTCAGAGTAACAACAGTAAAAGAAATGTTAGAAAAGAATTTAATTAGAAGATTTACACATAAAAAACAAATAGAAAACTGGTAGATGATCCGGGTGGCAGCGACTCGTCTCATGCTGCCACTCGTCTCTGAGAGGCGAGTCGGTGTTCGGTCGTCTGTTGCACCATGTTGTGATACTCGTCCAGTTTGTCTCGAACTTTGATGTGAAGCTAGAAAAAAAAAAAGAAAGAATATTTCCTGAGTTAAACTCGAGCAGGGAAGTGGGTAAACAAAAAGCTGGGATGCAAACAGGAAGTGACTCACGTTGCCGTGTGTTTGTGTCTCGCTCAAGGCGTGCAGAAGCTGATCGATGGCAGTGTACGGTAGCCAGGCGGGCGGCGACGTGGCTGACAGCGGCCTCTGGAGGAAAACAAAAACAAAAACAGGAACAATAAAAAACATTAAATTACTCTATCAAAAACCCTGACAGCAAGGGCTGAGAGAACCCGTACCTCAATCCCAAAGTATTGATGTCCACGGCCGAGGACGGCGTCCACGTACTCCAACACGAGCTCCGCGGCTGATTCTAAGAGGTCAAAGTTCAGCAGGAGACGCAGCAGTGAGGGAGCGTCCACACACTAGAAAATATAAACAGGGTATCCACAGATAAACAAATACACAAGGTAACCACAAATTACACAACAGGTAAATATACACACACGTTTTAATTGGACTTTCATGTCGCACCGATCACCGATGGACTTCAGTTCATTCAGAACATCTAAAGAATCAATAAACCGATGAACCGAAGATTGTTGAGGTCAAATAACAGCTCAGCTGTTGAAAAGTGTAACCCCGCCCCCTCTCACCTTGTAGGACTGCAGTAGCCAATCAGGCAGTGGCACACCATGTGACAGCAGCTTGTGGATGACGTGGCGGTGATGCTGCCCGTTGGTGGAGGGATACCTGTCCAGGTAGGAGGCCAGCAGCCGCCAGGCCTCGTCTGTGGCACTGAGGAAGAGGAAGAGTCCCAGTTGTTACAGATCAGTCTGCAGTTCTGCTGCTTATTGATCAATTGATTGATCAATGATTATCATAGCTAGGCAATAAATCAATAATATATGTTGTGACAGACATGTGACCAATATCAAAAGATATGTCTGATAGAATGTTTAATAATTTCACTGAACTCTGAGCCAGAACTGCACAGCATTCTGGGGGATGTAGGCAGAGGTAATCTCTCACGGTCAGCAAAACATGGTGAGTGGCAACTAACTCACTCACTCATTCTTTGGTTACCAAGCAACAACCTGTTGAGTAACTTGAAGCAGTTTTATGTTTCACCACAGTGTCTCATATCTGATTACAAATAAAAACCAGTGTGGAGTGAAAGGAGAACAAGAGAAAAACAACTAGAGAAAAAACTGGATAAAACATGACAGATCATGTCACCAGGTTGGCAGAATTTCAGATGTTTAAAACAAAAAAAACTCATCAATAATTATCAATATCGACCGATATCAAACACATATGGTGACATGTTTTTCAGTCATATCACCCAGTCCTAGATTATTAGCGACAACGCACCTGGACTCCTTAGTGTTAACGACAGAGAGCTGGTTAGCAGCCAACCAGCTCCAAGCTTCACTCTGAGGCTCCTCCCCCCCGGACTGCAGCTGGATGCATCTGGACAGGTAAACAACAAGGCAGGTAATCAGACACGGAGAGAAGAGCAGGCGGAGGGAGCAGGTTTTCCTGTGAACCCACTTGAAGGCCAGGGCGTCGAAGATGGGACTCAGATCCAGTTTGAAGATGCGACTGAGCGACAGAGCAGAGTCGAAGAGTCCAGTTTGGACCAGGAGCAGAACCAGCTCGACTGCAGACGCGCTGCCTGGATCAGAGAGTGACAACCATCAGCCGGTCGATCAACAGTTCAGGAGAAATTGATTACTTCATCAATTTATTCTCAGCTCATCACCGTATACCTGCGATGGCTGCTGATGGCGGGTGGTGCTGAGCCAGCGTGAGGCGAGCTCGGGACAGGAAGTACTCCTTCTCCAGGTCATGGAGCTCCAGGATGTCCACCTGTCGCCTACCTGCAGCTGCAGAAACACACTCAGGATTCACACACTTCTCCCGCAGTAACATGCAAGTACATTTGACGCATCTTCAAGTTTTCAAACTGATCTAAAAGCACACTTTGGAGATAAAACAATACAAATGAATTAAAGAATACATATCATTTTTACTGTTAATAACCTTTTGTGGCACTATTCCACAGCAGGACAGAGTAAACTAAAATATAACATTTTATGTTTTGAAAAATCTCTCTTACACACCTGACAGGACTGAGAAAGTAAAAAAAAAAAACGGCTCTTGCTAATTTTTTTCGAATTTAGCAAATATAAATAATTTTGTTAATTTTAGCTAAGTTAAAACAAGAGACATTTGGTTTGATTAAACTTCAGAGAGTGAGGAAAAAAACATCTACTATCTTTAATTACTTGGTTTAAATAATGTTTCCAAATTAAGACTTCATACAGAAATCAAGCACTTTCCAAATCTTGAAAGACTCATCGAAGCTCAAGCTTTTTCAAGGATTTCAAGCAAGGTGCTTTAAATCCTTGATTTCCTTTAAATCCTTGATTTCAAGCACCTAGAACCCTGGTCTCTGGATCAGCTCCAGACTCCCAAGCCCACTCACAGGACGGCACCTCACCTGGCTCTGCTGGAAACTCTCCGTCTGAGTTCCTCTTCGGAGACGCTCCGGGTCGCTCGTACTGCAGTAGAAACACAGTTAAATGCACACACACTGCTGTGTTACTGGGTGTGAATGTTACTGTGTGTGTGTGTACGTACTGTGCTCCCGGACACCGGTTGGACGATCCAGGCGTATTCGGGCCTGATGAGGCGCAGACAGTTGAGCGCAGCGAGGTAGCAGTTCACCTGTTTCTGCAGACCGAGTCGAGTTCGAACCTCCCGGCCGAGACGCATCCCAAACTCAAACATGACTGTCCCCGCTGAGAGACAGACAGATGGACTCACATCAGTGGTTCTGGCTTTAATTTTAGTGCTAAGAGACCAGTGAGACCAGTCTGGCACTGGGAAGAGAGCCTCTGAGCCCAACCTTTCCTGTAGTTGTGTCGGGTGATGTGGAAGGCGTACAGAAGCTCGTAGTAATTGTGTGTCAGCAGATCCAGACCGCGAGCACGAGACTCAATGATGCCGACCACCTGGGGGTCACATGACCACAATGTCAGATCTGAACCATGGTGTAGCTGCAGCTTCATGACAAACACACGGGTCATATAAGATCCGCCACCAGCAGGAGAAAATGGCCAGAAGATCCATGTGGACCATTGAATCCAACTTGATCGGTAGTTCATCATGACGGAAACTACCAAAAGTTCAAAAATCACTCCCCATACCCGACGATATCCGATCATTAATGATCATCAATGATAACTGATCACCTCCACGTTTTGTAGTAGTATCTAAGTTTTGAAAATGTTAGGTCTCGCCTCATCATATTGTTTATTGTGATCAATTTCTAATCATAAGAATTTTGATTTATTATTGTCACAATAAAGTCCAATTAATGATGTTTAAAATCAACCAAAACTGTCCGTATTGTCTGGGTTGTTATTTTTACTATTTTCTCAGTAGACAGCAATAAAATCAAATTTGAAAATAGGATTAAATGCAACTATCATGTGCAGTTTAGTGACACAAATCACACTTTTTTATGTGACTGGTGTCCTAAAGACATGTGTTATAAAGATTTTTTTTTTCCAGAACAGTACTGAAAAAGTAAAAAGTTCTTATCGTCACGTTTATTGTTGTTACAATAGTACCAGAAAATATTGTGAAAATGTTAAATCCACCCGCCCCTACCTCATCATGCAGGTTCATGTAGGGAAACTGGACCAGGTCCTGCAGCTGGGAGCGTTCGCAGAGCACCACGACCAGCTGACGGAGACAATCCAGCTGCCTGGAAAACAAACAGGAGTTCAGCTGTTTCCCATGTAAACTGGATCTGATTTTAATCAGGACTGAGACTTAAACGACATAAACACGAGCAGATCGCTGGGATCCATCAGAAGATCACACACAAACAAAGCTTGATCTGAAACTGGGAGAGATCCGCTCCCCCAGGTTCTGTGCGTGCGTCTGGACGTACATGCTGCTGTCGGGGTTCTGGGTCAGAGCTTCATAAGCTTCACTGTTGTGTCCCAAATCCAGGTGATGTTTGAAGATTCTCGTCCACAGCGCCGCCTGCGGGCAGATACACACGCCAGCATGTTCACCTGTTCATGCGTCCCACCTGCAGCAACAGGCCACGCCCACATACCTGACAGTGGACGTCATCGTCTGCTTCTGCTATGGCCAGGGAGGCGAGCTGGATGACGAGCTCAGGAAGACCCACGTCCTCCAGCAGCCGCAGCACCTGATCACACACAGGACAGGTGAGTGTGATCTCATGCAGGTGGTCCTGCAGCGGCGACACACCTGAGCGTTTTTACCTTGTTGTAGTACTGCAGCCTCGGACTGGCCGCCGCCTCCTCGTCCTCGCTGCCTGTCAGCTTCATTAGAAACTCCTCCCTCTCCACCTCTGTTGCCGCCTCCTGGAAACACCGCAGAGCCTAGGGCCACGCACACACGACAGGAAGTGATGTCAAGATCTCAGGTAAGCAGGCTGAAAGGTTATGGAGGCAGCAGAATGTTCCCCCTACCTTCTGGCCCTCTCCGTTGGCCAGGTGACACTGAGCCAGCATGAAGCGGCAAGAGCCGATGTTCACCTGACACCAAGGGCCAACCAGACGCACGAACTCCTGCAGGGGGACAGGAGGGACACGTGAGACAAAGGCGAGGAGGAAGATGTGTTCTGTGAATCGAAAGCATCAAACCGTTGCCTGACAGAAACACTGCAAAAAGACAAAGCTTTACCAAGTAGTTTTGGTCTAGTTTCTAGTGCAAATATCTTAGTAAACTTCAAATAAGACAAACTTACAAGTAACTTTTCAGCAAGATATACAGGCTTGTTTTAAGTAAATAATTTCTTAATTAAGAGTACTTGTTCCATTGGCAGATTATTTCACTTATAAAGAGACATTTTCCCCATGTTATAAGTTAATGCAAGTACTTTTTCATCAATATTAAGGAATTGTTTAAGTAAGATTTTGTGTTTTTGCAATGAAAGTCCCGCAAGAAGCAAATAAATAAATAAAATGCATAAAGATTAAATAGGTCTGCCGCAACAAGATGTACCAATTTACATTTTATTGCCTTAGTTTTAGATACTTGAATTTAAAATTTTGTAAGGTTCCACAGAGACATCAGAACCAGCAGGACCTGACTCAGCTTGATTAATCAAACAGAAGCTGGACCAAATGTGAAGATCATTTGGGTCTGTTCTGTTCAGACACAAACCCGACTCACCTGCAGCTGAGTAAACTGACAGTTGGCCATCAGACACTCTGGGAACTGGAAGCCAGGGTTACTGGGCCAGCTGGGACACACCAGTTAAGACAAAAACTCAGGAACAGAAGGAATGTGAGACTCGCTCCTCGTTCTGATGAAGGATACAGAAGCTGAGCCAGCAGCTGGACCACAGTGGAGGTCAGGTGAGTCCAGAGGAGCGGAGAGTCGGGGTGCTGCTGGGAAAATATCTGGGAGACGATGATCCTTCTGGCTGCAGTCTGGTAGAAGAGCTCCAGGACCGTCTGAGGGTTCAGCACTGCAGAGACGGTTCGGATCAAAGCAGAGTCAGAGAAGTCCACTTCAACCTGAACACAACCTTTAGCAATCCCAATGAGCCCAGACTGTCTTCTTTCATGGTTTTACCAGAATGCAACAGCAGATTAATCCTTTCATTCAATAAATACCAACTATGAATAAACTTGATATTTAGCTGGATCAGAGCAGATTTTTCGATTTCAACGTTTTCAAACTGCAGCTCAGATCACTAACTTCAGGCACAAACTTCTCCCACAGGAAGAAAGAAGCTCAGAGGTTGGCCTGTTTTTACTGAACGATAAATCAGCCCTGAAGTTATAGTGACAAACAACGTCTATGTCTTGAAAAAATTCTTGAAGTAATGTAATGCTAATGGTATAATAATGCAAGTACACCGTCTCAAAAATAAATAAGCTTTCAATTCTAACCAACACTGGGACTGGAAGACATTTAAAATACACAAAATAAATTAATAAATGAAACACTAAATAAAATAGACACTGAAGTCTCTGTAAAACAAATTGTCTTTCAAAAATACAGCTAGTTGGTATGAAAAGCAATCATACAAATGGAAGTGAATTTACCGTGCGATTAATTGATTTATTGCTTATTGCAGTAGGCCTTCTTAGAGGGAGCAGCCTTTGTGAGTGTGTGTGGTTTCTGACCTGATCGACCCGTCGATATGCTCGGAGTGTCCGACAGCTCCAGTGCTGTGAGGTGCTGCAGGTTCACATCTCTGAAACAACAACAGGAAGTCAGGGAGAGTCGTGCAGGATCTGCTCATCGGCGTACCTGTGTGTCTGCTCATACTCACATGGTGTCCATGGGAACGGAGGAGGCGAGGCTCTGACTGACGTGTTTGAGAAGGTGGTAGGAGGACAGGAGGTGGGAGGTACGCGGGATCAGATCCTGCTGGAGCTGCAGCAATTGGTTTCCACCGCCCAGAAACACCTGGACACACACACACAGTCAGCATGCAGAACAAATGAGGCAGAACCCTGAGCACACCTGGTCCACAGGTAACATCACCTGTTATCACACAAAGCAGCTGTTGGAAACATGAATCTCTGTGTTAACTATCAGCTCCAACCATCATAAATGGATCTGGACATTTATGTCTCTTCTAAAGTTGCTTTATTCAAAACAGAAGAAACTCTCAGCCATTTTCGGAAAGAAATGATTAGTTAGCGACTTTCAGTGTAACGTCAACTACTGAGCTGCATGCATGTGATTAACTAATGATTATATTAGTAATTCATTAATCTATCAGTTATTCTGACAAGTAATCAAATGAAAAAATTGGCACATTTTGCAGGTTTTTCCCTTTAACCACTTCAGGCATTTTTATACATTAGAAATATGTTAAAATATAAATAATAAACAACTCAATTCCTTTTTTAAATAAGAAAATATGTTTTATTTTTGTCTAAAATGCAACAACATAACTCTCCTTTTGTGAACGCTTAGTCATTTAAAGCAAAGGATGCATCTGCAGTTAAAAATACTTCCAACATCAACGTGTGAAAAGTCAAATTTTTATTTTTTTTTTTTTTTTTACAGAATTTCAACCAAGTGAAGCATTTGAGTTCTGAGTATTTCCAGAATGTTTTTTTAAATCTTAAATGCAAAATGTATTTTTTGAGTCTGTATACTCCAGTTAACTATTAATCGATTACTAAGTTAGTTGATGATTATTTCAATAATCCATTAATGGTTTCAACACTACATGTGACGCTTCAGGTTGAACGTACGTTGTCTCCGAAGTGCAGGTAAAGCTTCTGCAGTATGAGCAGGTCTCTGCAGAACTGCGCTCGGGTCATGGCCATGTGGCAGACACCCTGACAGATGACGGAGACGGCGCAGCTGCTGCCGTAGAACTGAGACAGGCTCATCCTGACGTTCAGACCTGCAAGACACAGAGCAGGGATTACAGGATTACAGACGGGGGCGTTCACACCCACCAAACGCCCCCGTCTGCGTTTCGGGCCTTCTACCTGGAGCGACAGGCCCGTCTCCGCCCAGCTCAGAGTCTGTCTCCAGGTCCAGCTCCCTTAGCAGAGCCACCATGGCTGCTATGGGACTCCGGATATCCTGAAGTTTGTTCTGGATGTCTTCGATCACGCCATCTCTACAGAAGAAAGGGCAATAATTTGTTAAGCTCTTAACTGATTGGAACCACCAAAGAGTGGAAAATGTGTCTGATCTGGTCGGGTTCAGAGCCTGGCCTTCCCGTCAGGTGACCTACTTGTCGTTGCACACCATGTTTTCCAGGACCAGCTCGGCAGCTTTCTCAGGAGTCTGGAGGTACTCCAGAGCTTTCTCCATCTCGTACGCCATCTCTGCAGAAACGGCGTCGCTGACGAGCCGCAGAGTCCGGACCAGCTGCAGGATGTCTCGGGCCGCGTCGGGATCTGAGGGAGGACAGGAAGAACAGGCCGTGTGAACAGAGGAATTCATATTAAAACACGCAGAGCCGAGACATTCATCTGTGCAGCAGTGGTTGGTTACCGTCGCTGATGGGCGTGTCCTCCTCAGACAGCAGGTACGGATCGAGGGACAGGTACAGGTGATCCACAGCGAAACACGGCAGCAGGAACGAGACGAAGCCCTGAAGCAGAGACAGGAAAAACAGATCAACCCTCAACCTGTTGACCAGCTGCCACTACCGACAGATCTGATTGGACCAGCTGAGCAGAGACACCACTGCAAAAAACACACAAAATGAAGATCTACTTTCTGATCCAAACGTCTTATTACACTTGAAATAAGACAAAATTAACTTCATATTGCTAATAAAAAAAAGTACTAGTTATAAGTACAATAATCTGCTAGTGGAACAAGGCATATTTTCCATATTATATGTTGAATTGTCTTTTTCCACTGGCAGATTATTGAACTTATAACAAGTAGTTTGTTCTCAATATTTAAGCACTGACTTAAAACAAGATCCTGTAGTTTGCTGAAAAGTTACTCATAGGATAGTTTTGTCTTATTCCAAGCGTACCAAGATGTTTGTACTAGAAACTAGAACAAGAATATGTGGTAAGATTTTGTGTTTTTGCAATGCTGTGGTGGGGTTACATTGGTCAATAAACAATGTAACTTTATTTAAATCAGAACTTTATTTTCATTTCAAGTGGACTGAAAAAGAAAGTTCAGTTGCTTTACATCTTAACACACAACTGAGCTTTATGAACAAAAATAGTGTTGTTCAGGACACAGAACCGGCCCCTACTGGGATATTTAGGATGAAAAGCACTGATGAAGACTCTAAAGTTTGAAATAACTTCCTGACTGTTTCCCATCAACTTGTTGTTCATAAAGTCCCTTGTTAATTTTTCTACAGGAATATTTTTCTGAATAAAAATCTAAGAGCCAATCAGGCAGCAACTAATCTGTGCTTCCCTGCTTTCACAGGTTAGTCAATGAGAAGCTCCGCCCCCACCTTACGGAGCAGACAGGCCATCCCGGTGTGGTGGCTGACCGTCAGACCCAGCGGAGTGGACTCCACCTCCTGGTACTGCAGACAACAGGAGTAGAACCGGGACCAGAACTCCACCTGCAGCTGGCGGTACTCCTCCTGAGAAAACTCGAACTCTGTGACGCTGCTCTGCAGCTGCATGGAGGGAGAGTGTAGAAGGTGAATCAGCACAGGCGAGTTTAATCTTTCAGACAGCCTCTGAACACATTTAGAGATTATTTAGTGTGGCTGAAACTCTCTGTTGAATCATTTTCAGGAAGTCAACATGTTCAGCACACGTCACACACACACTCGCCTGGAAGAAGACGTCTGGTACTTTAGAAATAAGGTTGACTTATCTTTACCCACTGCCTGTTTCTTTGTTTTAAACAGGGTTTTGTGGGATAAATAACATCCTGAAAGAGTTAGCCTGGTTTCAATCTTTAGGAATGTCACACAGCGCCACCTACTGCCCTGGTTTCACCAGGTATCTGTCACCACCTGCTCAACCATCAGCTGTTCAGGAAATCAAGACCGTTACCTCGCTCTCCACGGCCTGGGTCACCTCCTTCTTCAGATTCTCCCAGGATGGATCCAAGACCTTATCAGAGCCACGACGAAAGATCTGCAGAAACGACACAAAACTGTGAAGACGCAGCTCTGTTGAACACTTTTCTCACAGTAAAATTCCAGCATTTTAAAACTTTTCCAGCACCAGACTTTGGAAAGAAAAACAATACAAATTAACTAAAGAAGACAGGTTCAGTTCACTATTATATGATATAATATGTAGAATAAAAAATATTCTACATTCTGCAGCAGGAACAAGCTAATCTAAAATCTAACAGAATATTACGGTGTCTCTCTTACACACACCCTGCACGCCTGACTGGTTTGAGAAAGTGACAAAAAAATATATTTTTTAAAAAGTTTCTCGCTAAGTTTCTAGCATTTTGCAAACAGAATAATTTTGGTATTTCTGACTAACAAAAAAGAAGAAAAGTTTAGTCTGAATTAACTTCAGACAGAGAAAAAAATGTGTATATGTGTCTTTATCATCTTTAAATATATGATTTCAACTGTAAATAATGTTTTCCAAATTTAGGCTTGTAATCAAATGTTAGATTGCTATTTATTACCAAACTGTGAAGTTTGAATATCAAGCACTTTCAAACCTTGAAAACACCTAATTTAAATTCAAGCATTTCCAAGGATTTTAAGAACCCTCCAAACCTGTGAACTCCAGCCAAAAATGGCCGACTGGTGGACTCACCTGCAAGGCTCTGACGATGGCTGTCGCAGTGAAACGCAGCGGAGAGAAGAGATGCTCCAGGTAGGTCTCCTGAAACAGCAGCATGGAGGAGATAAAGCAGATAAACACAGAAAGTCTCGTCCCAAATAACACATTGAACCCACTATGGACCCAGTAAGCTCAGTACCAGAGCAACAAACTGCTCTGGAACAACCTGAAAATAATAAAGCTGCTGGAAAGCCCTGATTACTGGGTGTATTTTTTGTTTTTCGCTGGTGTGCGTCCGAACTTACCCTGGGGTCCAGGTCTACTCCTATTAAGACTTCTTCTTCTGGTGGTGGCTGAACAAACACCTGGTTCCACTGACCTGCTGTGTTGCTGGAAAGCAGAGACACTGAGTTTAAATCAGAACCTCTGAGACGGCAAAGCATGTAATGTTCCTACTTACTGTTCGAAGTTGATGTACTTGACCACGGCAGAGTTGGACTCGTCCACCCACAGAGCCCACACGTCGGTCGGGGTCAGGGCGAAGTCCACCAGAGTTTCCTGCAGCACAAAAAATCACATCAGATCAGTTTACGACAGAGCTGTCTCGTATATTTGGACCCGCAGTTCTACGGCGGCTCACCTGCGTGCTGAACAGAGAAGAGATGTGTTCCAGGCTGTAGCGGTTGTTGTCCGTGGCGACAAGCTGCAGGACGATGAATTGTCCTCTCTGCGGGACGGCCAGGTGCACGCACAGACACAGCCCGGTTCTGGATGAGAAGGCGAGCCTCAGACGGTGACCTTGACCCGACAGCCGCCTCACGCCTTTACAGGCCGGCATGTACTCCAACATGTCGGCCTCTAAGAGGCACGTCTGCTCCTGGGGAGGGAAACAGAACCACGTTCAGTTTAAGAAGGATCATGAGATATTTCTTGAATTGAAGTATCTGTTCTAGATACTTCAGTTCAAGAAATATCTTGCAGCCCTAAACAACCCGGTTCTCTTTAGGGCTGCAGCAAACAATTATTATAGCAATCAATTATTCTGACGATTAATTGGACAAAAAAAAAGGTACATTCTGCAGATGTTTTATTTAATCCCTTTTTTGTGCAATATTAGAAATAAATTATGAAAATATAAACAAATTACTTTTTCAAATGAGAAAATAAGGATTTTATTGTCTATAACGCTGTAACATAGCATACCATTCTGTTTGACTTAACACCAATGCAGGGTTGATCTGTTGGCCTTCCTTTTCTGGATTAATCAATTAATAATTGGAAAACACAAGGAGATGTAATAGATTCTTTTACACAATTTCAACCGGCTGAAGCAAAACCCATTAGCTACTTTGAGTTACAAGGTATTTAAAGACAAAGGTTTTTTCTTTATATCTTAAATGCAAAATAAATATAGTTTTTGCACAGTTTTGGCTTAATTACTGCCCTGGCTGTGTTCTTTCAGTAAATGGGCTTTTTGAGTTAATACTCCAGTTAAGGAATAATCGATTACTAAATTAGTTGATTATTTCAATAATCGATTAATCACAGTTAATAATTTCTGTCCTAGTTCTATTCTGATTAAGTTACAGAACATTTAGAGCCTCACAACAGACCCACCGTGAGCGACCATATGCGCAGCCGGTGATCCTGACACAGAGCGAAGATCAGCGAATCGTCCTCCTCCTCCCGGACCGCAAGATTCAGAACCAGGTCAGCCGGACTCTGCTCACCCCGGATGGCGGTGGGCATCCAGCCGGAGATCCTCCTCATCATGGAGCTCCTCTTCAGCTCCACCA
The DNA here is from genome assembly GCF_001444195.1 of Xiphophorus couchianus. Taxonomy (NCBI): domain Eukaryota; kingdom Metazoa; phylum Chordata; class Actinopteri; order Cyprinodontiformes; family Poeciliidae; genus Xiphophorus; species Xiphophorus couchianus. Next base: position 24,142,559 of record NC_040229.1, read on the forward strand.
CCGACACGCTGCCTGCAGACATGAGCACGGACACAGCTCGACTGCCTGCCCTCGCACACAGAATCACAGCGAGGTCGCATGACTCACCCTGCGAATTGTGAGGTGGCAGCGTCACCACTGTGATGCCTCCTGCAGGCGCAGCCAGAGCAAAGTGAGCGTCTCCGGGAAAACTGAGCCATGCCGTCACAGCGCCAGGAATCGCCGTGTGCCCCGCCCAGCCGGGAATTACGGCGCAGTGGGCTGGGTCCTGAAGGTCAAGCTTCATCACATCGGTGAAGACAGATTGCATGTGGCACTCTGTAACCAGCTCCTGGAACAAAACAACGTCCATGACGGATCATGTGTTATATCAGCAACAACACACGTCAAGAAACGCAAAAGCACAAAATCTTACCAAGTATTTTTGGTCTAGTTTCCAGCGCAAATGTCTGTAAAAAATACTACTTGTAAGTTAAATCTGCTAGTGGAGCAAGACATTTTTCCATGTCTTAAGTTTAAATGAAAGTTCCACTGGCAGATTATTTCACTTGTAGTTAGTACTTCTTCATCAACATTAAGGAATTATTGACTTAAAATGAGCTTCTACAACATGCTTGTCTTATTTCAAGAGTATTACGATATTTGCAGTAGAAACTAGACCAAAAAGACTTGGCAAGATTTTGGTTTTGCAATGCAGAGTTTATCTGGAGCATAGAAGAAGACCGAGAAGAATCTGCCAATTAGCTGCAGGCTGGAAGGCTGCAGAAGAAGCTCAGCAGATCGTTCAGATCGAGGAACAGGAAACATTCCTGATGGGAACTCACGCTGCGGTACATGCGCGCCGGATGAGGAAGAACCAGTCTGTGGACAGTATGATTGGTGCAGATGAGGATGATGATGTTGTTTAGGGTCTCGTGGACGGTGACTCCACCAGCCAGGATGCTGCAGTAGGTGAACTTCAGTCTGACACCATTATTCAGCAGGTTGGTGTCCAGAGACTCCTCCACCAGTTGCACTGTGTCCCCTGACGTCCACCTGAAGCAAAACCAGAGAAGACTCGAACATAGCAGCAACCAATATTGTTTTAGAAAAGCCACGATGTGTCACCCACTCACCAGTGGATGAAGCGGTTGCTGGTGACAGACAGCAGCTTGCCACTCTCATTGTAATGGAATGCACCGGCGCTGTCTGCAAACTTTAACCCGCCCGGAGGAGCGCTTACACCTGCAGATAGGCGTGGTAAGTTGTTAGCCACAGAAATGGGACACTGGACAATCAGAAGTGGGATCTCAGCAGGGTGAAGCTCGTTTCCCCCTTAGACTATCTTTGTTTTCATCAGTGTACAGACTGCAGAGCTTGGTTCCCAACAATCCCAGTTTAACTTCAGCTGAACTTTCACTGAACTGCTGGATGTTTGTCTTTCTGACTCAAGTATGTTTGCACTTTAATTCTAAAAATTACATAAATCAACCATATTTGTGGAATTTATTCTCCAGATGTCAGCTTTCCTTCATTGCATCTTGGCAGCCTTCAGTATCATGCTATTTTGCTTTTTAAGCATTTCTTGTTGGAAAAAGGTTTTTCATCCTTGCATTAATTTCCATTTACTACGGTGCTGAAAGACTACTTGCACAGATTTCTTCTGATTTTCTCTAACATCAAACAGAGTAAATACAAAAAGGTGTTTTTACATGTTAATTTCTTTGATCAAGGGAAAAGCTATCCAAAAGAATCTGGTCCTGAAAAAAATATTGTCTAATAAACTTAATAACTGGTTGTGCCACCATTTGCATCAACAACTACCCTTAAACTTTTATGATATCAGGGTCAAAGGAGACTGATCCAGTTGTGTGGAAACACAATATATCAGCATAACAACGCCCAGTGTCAGTCAACTCTCAACATATCGGAATTGGTCCATCAGATGTTTATTTCCATGTTGTTGTCTTTTTGTGTTTCTGGATGGGGTTGGCCATGTGGTATTTGTTTGGGCATGTGACAATGATGCAGTCCAGGAATGTGGGGTGTAAAAGGTCTTCCGCCAAAAGGATATCGCTTTTGGCCTACTTTCTAATATCGGTGCATGCTTCCCTTCATTTTGCAAAGCACTTATAATCTCCCACACAAAGTAGGTCTAAGAATGGTTCTGATTGGATCCGGACGTTTGATCAGAACCGGTAAAAGCAGTAGATTTTACGGTCTGGACTATTTAAGGAGACTGGTCTGTGTGTTGATGCCAGTAACTAATTAACTCCTATTGACAGTTAATAAGCCTCATTTATTGACGAGGCTTATTAACTGGTGCCTGACCTGCTTAAACCCAGCTGTCTGGTGCCCATCACCGCACCGCTAAAACCAGTGAGGACCATGAGCACAAACAGATAGCAGCACTGCTAGCTGGTGTTAGCTTCAACCTGCCGGTCCAACTGCTTTTACAGTACATTTAGAACCAGAACTCAGTTCCGCCTGCATCCGTCAGAACCTGACTCTCACCAGGACTCACTGTGACCTCTCGGAATCGCCGTTCCGCTTCCCGCCCGAACCCGCAGATCTCCACGAGACTGCGCTCCAAAACAGCCGCCATCTTCTCTTCCTGGTTGCGTGCCAGGCCACGGCTGCGCGCGCCGGTCTTTCAAACAGCTTTTAGTTCACAGACACAGAAAAGGGAACGCCCCTCCTCCTCATTGGCTAAGCTGCGTTGTGGAAACATTACGTCACAGACACGCAAAGCTGCTGGAAAACGGAGTTATTTTTACGTAAACATATTATTCTGATGGCTTCAAAATACAAAGAATCTTTACAATGAATAATTACTGTCACTGGTGCAGGAACAAGGAAATATAGTTTAAAAACTCTTCTCAGGGACAAAGTGCAGAAGTCAGACTGTATAAATTAAAATAGGCTGCCTGTATTAAAAGAATATTCTTTCAGCTATTTAATGAGTGGGTGTGAAACTGTTTAAATGAAAAAAACATCAAGTTACTGCTATTAATAATAATAATAATAATAATAATAATAACTTTTATTATTATTATTCATTATTTTTATTGGGGAGGGGTTAATTTCCATTAAAACTGAGTTGGAGGCATTTTTATTACGTTTATTTTTATTACGTAATAAAAATTATAAACGTAATGTTTATTACGTTCATAGTCATATACTCATGAGTTTATTAGGACAAAAATATTTCAGTTTTCTTAAAGCTGCTGCAAAAATTTGATTTTTTGAAACTTAAAATAACAAAAAGTTTAAAACTATTTCAGCTCCACATTTTTGTTTTAAACTACAAAAATATGAAATAAAGTTTTGATCTTATGCAAGCTCTTTAGGAATCAGCTATAGAAACAATCGTTTTTAAACTAATTGTTTAAAAATGCTTTCATATACAAGTTAAATATTTATTATTAGCCCTTAGGAAGTGCATAGGTTTTCTAACCTATGCGCAAAATTCATTTCTTGGTTGTATCTATATTTAAAAACAGTAATATCAAGAGTTAAAAATCTTTTAAATTTTGATATTAAAAGTTAAAATAACTTTAATATTATTACTAAAGTCGCAGAACCTTTAATTTCGGCGACTACAAACAAGAAATACATAAAAATGTATATCAGAATGTATATCAGAGAAAGCTAATTCTCCATAATAATGCAGGTCAGTATAACTTAGTCTTCACGTATTTGTTTTTGTTTTAGCCAATGTTTCGTCTGGGAATCGAAAACTCTAAGATCAGTTTCCATTTGTATTCCTGGAGGTGGGGTCTCTCTGTGCAGGAGATATACTAATCAATCAGGTTACCGTGGGACTGACCACTTGTCTGAGCTCGGGGAAGTGGGAGCTCACCGCAGCGTGGGAATTCTGACTCTTTTGGCTCGGATCACTAAAAAGAGTCGGCTCTTTCGGCTCGAAAGCGGCTCTTCAGATTTTTTTTCTTCTTCTTTTTATTCCTTAATTTATTATCCAACAGAAAAATGTTGCAAAATGAATGAGAGCTCATAGTCGGAAATGACTTTACTCAACAGCTCTTCTTCTGGGTCAGTGAAATGCGCATTTTGAGTTTTAAAATGTCACATGAGTTTGTTATTTGGCTTTTCATGGTTACATTTACAGACTTACCTGCGGAAAATGGATGGAACGGGAGCTTTTAATTCATAGATCTTCACATTTGGTCTGAAACTTGTGTTTGTATTGAACCAGCAATCAGAAAACATGCTTCTGTTACATGGCTCTAACGTAATGGGTTTTAAATGTTTTCTTTGAAAAACACGCCAGCAATAAATCTCAGGCGCTGAAAGGAGTGAAGGGATCATTTAAATCCACAAGGGGGCGCCCTGAACTCTCTTACACTAGAGATTGGAAAGAGAATTAAACCCAACCACAGTTATTGTTTTAGTATAATGTAGGAAATATATGACATTAGTTACACACAAAAAATTTAAATTTTAACACTATTTGTGGCCTATGATGGTACAAAAATATAATAAAAAGCTCTTTTCTTGTATATATTCTGTATTGTTCAATGGATTGAGACTATGATTTTTCCCCCCTCCATATATGGGAAGCACTGTCCTGCCATGACTCGGTGACATAATTCAGGGTAACAGCCGGCAGCTGACAGAAAGTTTTTAGGGGGTGTAGACACACTGAGCTGTTGTCTTGCATGTTAATACACAATTTGATCACTATGTTGTTTTATGCAACCACTGCACATTATCAGTTCAGCTTTATTGATACTGTAAGTTGATTCTTTTTTTCAAAACATATTCTAATAATATTAGGGATAGATTATGAATAAAACATATAGTGCTATTAACATGAGTTTTATTGGAGGTTTACATTCATACTGTTTCTTTGCAGTTGGGCAGGTTTTACAGGTTTAGCTGTACCCTGTGTTTTTACTGGGAAAATTTCAAATCTGGCAACAGTGACTAATGGCGCCAATTTTGTTATTAATGACCGTGACAGGCATGCGCCATGTTGGATAAAAATATGACGCGGCTTCTACGTGAACGTTTTTAAAAAAAGATGCAGTTGGCCGCACAGAGACATAAAACTGTCAGTCTGATATTCATGAACTTTGGGACCTGAATAGGGTTGCCACATTTCAGAAATTAAGATAAGGGATGCCCACCATGGGGTGGGGTGGCCGCTGCAGTGATAGACGATATTTTATGGCAGTGTTGTTTGTTTTTAAAAAGTGATCCATAGAGCAATCCAAAATTGTACTCCAATCAGAGTAGCATACCTTAAACACGTTTAATTAAGCAAATGTAAAAAAATATTTGGTAAACTGCTCAAGTACTGAGTAAATGATCATAACACCTGATTAAATATAGTTATGTGAAAATTCTGGTATTGTAAAGAGTATTACCAAAATATTTATAGAAATAATGAGTTACGTTTGGAGGCTGGTTCTAGACCAAATTTACCATGAGGGCCAGGCTACTCAGTGTTTTTTCATGGCAACACTTAAAAAAGAATGAAAAAAAAAACAGAGCAATATGTCATCATCTGATATAATAAGTGAGCCAAGAGCAACTTGTGCATCCAGAGATCCAGGTTGCAGAGCCCTGACCTATTAGATGGAAAGTGTGATCCTATTTTTATACAGCAGCTAGAAGTGCAGCAGTAATGTTTAATTCAATGTTAAAGTTAAAATTGTGATGGTTAAAATAATCCACCACTGCAGTATTAACAAAATACATTTATTTAGCATAATTTCTTCTGTACGCTTGTTGGCCCCCATCTAGAGCCGCAGGGAGGTTAGTTTGACCTCCCTGGCAGGAGGTCAAATCAACATCTGACATGATTAACGTCTGACATTAATAATACATTAAATAAACACTGAATTAATTACAGATGTCAAAATTTCTTAATAAAACATACAGAAAGCCCTAACAAACATAAAGTAGGAAATATTTATGCATTTACCGTTAATCTATTTGTATGATTTGTTCTTTAAATGGCCACTTACAGTATTTTGGCTGATATTAACATTAAATAAGCAAATAATCAAAACATAACAATCTACCACAAGCACAATAAGAAACTTAAACACAGCAAAATGTTCTGTACCATATCACCCTCAGGAGATGATGGAGGGATGAAGAGACACTGATGCACACATCAGTGTCTCTGATGCCGGGTCCGCAGTTCCTCTCCTGTTCATTCTGACATCAAGCAACACACCGCGCCAGGACCAACACGTTTGTTTTAAATGCCTGTATTCATCCTCACACTAACATTGTTCAGCCTGGGATTTGCGTCTTCCTTTTCAGGTCTGTGTCTTTACAAGAGGCTTTGCTTCTAAGGACATGATGGTATCGGGTCGAGGACGTTTTAAAAAGATAGCAGCTCACCGCGGCTGCGTAGTGTCCGTCTCTAGGCAACCACAACAGCGTCGGTTCGTAGCTTTCTGGGGGTCCTATTTACATCCCGCCACGACAATTTAGCTGACCTCTATATTTCCTGTGTTTTATTTTGGTCATTATTGTTACACTTAGTGTTGATATGTGTGTGACAGGTGTGTCTGTCGGGACATTTATAGAAATACGGAACAAATCGCGTCAAGCTGTAGAGTTCCGGTAAATTTCTGACGCAGTGCTTGAGTTATGATTTTTGACCCAATATTTGGTCAAACTAACCCAACCTATGACCCAACAGCTTTTACCTAGCATTTTGTACTGTGTGGTGATATTTATAACAGTCATCAAACTATGGCTCCTACAGCATATTTAAAATAAAACGATTGACCAATATAAGAGAAATTTGCCCTTTCTTGCATCTTGACAGAACTAACAGAAACCAAACTGTTTATAGATTTGTATCAGAAAAAAAGGATGCAATATTTATGTATCAAACATCAGTTTTCTGAGCTTTATTTTAAGTTGTATTTAATAAATATATCTGATAATAAATGATGGCGCTACTAATATCTTTGTGACAGATTTCTGCTCGTCCTACATTGGAATAGAATGGTTTTCTGGACATAACTCAATGCATCACATAGTGACTAATAGGCGCTGTCCAATCCAGTAATACATATCAATTAGCAGCAGTACCAAAGACGTAAAAATAATTAACTATACTACATTAAGAAATTATATTTAATCCTCAGTGCTACATGAAGCTAATTTTGAAACAATGCAAGTTAAAAACAATATTTTGCAACAAGTAAATTAAGGCCAATGTTAGGTCTGTGTAAGCTAAACGTGAGAATATATATATATATATATATATGCCACCCCTGAAAAAACCTTGCCCCCCTCTTGCCATCCCAAAGATATTTTTCTAGATCCACCCCTGAGTGGAACACACAAAAACTACTAGGTTTTTTTGTACTGTTGTAACAATTAACCAATCTCCCCTTGAGTTCAACCTTATAAGTAGAGACACATAGTTGATGTTACCATCATACAATAACTTGCAATTAAGTTTTGGCAAAGCTCAATGTAGTTTTCACAGGTGGTGGAACATTACTGTCAACACCTGCTGAAAGTAACTAAGACTTACTTTTAATGTAACTTACTTGTTCAAGGAGTAATCAGTAATCCGATTAAAGTTACTTTTTCAAAAATAACTATGCCATCACTGCATATAACACATTGCTGTGATAATGCTGCAGTGTGAAGATGTGTGATGATGATGTGACGTCGTAGGATGAAAGATGCGGGACCATGATGTGTTAAAACGATGCTGGTCTTCTGGTTCTGGTCTGCATCCCCAGAACCAGAACCAAATATGGAGAAGGAGCATTCAGTTTCTATACACCACAAATCAGGAACAAACTTCCAGAAAATTGTTAAAAAGCTGAAATACTGAGTTTCTTTAGATCTAGACTAAAAACCCACCTGTTTAGAGTTGCTTTGGAAACATTCTAAGGGAAACACTGACCAGCCTTTTAATGTTTAATGATGGCACTTGGAAAAATTTAATGTTTCAATTTTTGATTTTTGTATTTTTATGATGTAAAGCACTTTGAACTGCTTTTTTGTTGAATTGTGCTATACAAATAAACTCGATTGGTGTGTGAGAATGACAATGGTGATAGAAGAGGCGAGGCGCTTGAAAGCGAGTACAAATAAAAGCAGACATTTATTGTCAGATCTACTGTACATGTGTCATCTTACAGCAGCACAGTGACTCGTACAAAAGGATAACTGGAATGTTTGTTCAGTAATACTGACATGTACCATATAATGAAAGCAGTCTGTTACATCATGATCATCAGAGGTATTACATCTGCTATAGTACCAGTCCACCTCCTCAGGTGGACAGCTCCTGTCTGAATGGAGTCCATGCACGGCTCCGTGCCTGCCACAGAAAGTCATGCGGCACTCTTAGTGGGAAGCTCCGTGCTGTTGTGTCTCGTCTTGCGAGACGTACCATCGTCTCGCGGCCGTGCTTTCTGCAGGCTGGACATGGCGGCAGTGCGCTCAATATCGATGAGAGCATACATCTCGGTGCGCCGTGTAGGCGTGGTCGGGGGCAGCGGGGAGGTGGGGGTGCGAGGCGTGTGGGGGTTGCTGCCGTCCGACGTACCCTTGTGTCCGCCGCCGCCGCTGTCCATTTCCACCTCAATGTAGTTCAGAGTTTTAGGTGCCTCCATGTGGCCCGGCAGCGGCGGCCGGCGGAAGTCGAAGTTAAAAATGGTCGGGCCGTCGGTGCGTCGGCGAGCCGTGTCGGGCCGGTGCGCGCTGAGCGGCGCAGTCACGTTCTCTGTGTTGACGTAGTTGTGCGAGGGCTCGAGGACAGCGGACAGCGGGTGGGAATAGGAGTGCTGCAGCAGGCTGTGGGTGGTGTGGTGGTTGTATCCGTTGAGCGACGGTGTTTTCAGACCACCGTCAGTGCTCTCCTCCTCCTCAGCACTTGGCTTCCTTGCCTCCCAAACCGGCGGCAGTGCTGGAAGGTTTTCATAGTCCAACAGAGCAGTGCGCCGCTGGGCTGAGTTGTTGACATTCTGCAAGTCGGGGGTTAGGGGAGCCGGGCGGTGGCGACGGGGAGCCGTGGCAGGGTTGGAGGAGGACCCATTGGAGTGCGGGGTTGGCAGCTCGGCCAGGGTAGGGGTTGGGATGGGGCCATTAGTCTCTTGGAGCTCGGCGGCCTCCTGCAGCTCCTGTTGCCTCTTTTTCTCCATCTGCTGCTTCTGAACAGGGGTGGGGCCGAGCACAAAGCGCACCCCCTGAGGCTCCAGCAGAACCTGGGGCTCCGGCTGAGGTGCGGGGGGCACGGGCTCCACACGGGCCCTGGGAGGAGGTGGCGGGGTAGGAGGACACTGAGACTGTGGTGAGGTGGGGCTCTCCAGGGGTGTGACGACAGTGAGCGGGCTGGGCTGGTCCTCCAGGAGCCCCGTGGTGTTCACATAGGTGTGCACCTGCAACACAGAAAGCGGCAGCATCAGTCTCAGCTGGACACCATATCAGGTCCAGGTCTCTCTAGCAAAAGGTGAACTTCAGGTTCTGTCTGAAGTGAATGTTAAGTTATCGTGAGGTCAACAGGCACTCATCTTACCGCCTCATCAGCCACAAGCAGCGGGTGTGTGGACTCCTCTCCCACAGACGGCAGCCGGGTGCTGGCCACAGATGGGTGACGGGTGGATGGGTGAGATGGTGTCTCTCCCACTGAGGGCAGCCGACTCACCCCATTGGGCACCGTAGGTACCGAGTATCCCAGAGCTGCAGCCAAAAGACAACACACCCGTTTAACAACAGTACTATGTGACCTCTGACATGCAAAAGCAGAAATAGTCATTTCCTGATTACAGGACTTATCAGATTACACTTGGTGTATGTGCGCACCTGCAGGAGTGAGCGCCCCCTGCTGGTTGGGGTCCAGAACTGCCTCTTCCACCACACTGATGCTGTGATTGTGCATCACCTCCTGCAGCATGTTGAAGATCTCTTCAGCTCGAGAACATTTGAAGGCAAATATACCTGCAAGCACAGAAAGATTGGAGAAAATGAGACAGTGATTTTACCACGGTGGAGAAACAGAAATCACAACACACTGCATTTAACTGGAAGAGACAAGGAGCAGGAAGAGTAGGAGCTTTGAGATGATTGGTGAGCTGACTGGAGCTCATAGGAACATATAACAAGAATCCATATGGTAATCCATATCCGCCTTCCTATATGAGTCCGAACAGAATCTGTTCAAGTCCGTAGAAAGCAGCTGGGAACCGGATTCTGTTGAATTTCCTATTGTCCCCATCTAAACTCCAGTTTATAGTTTATTGATATGAATCAAAACCCTTAGCCCAACACTCTGAGTGGTCAGACAGGAGGACAACCTAAAGATCCACATGACAACTGAGTGACAATAAGACAATTGACAGATGATGTGGCGTTGGTCTCTACACCTGAGAGACAAGGTGAAGAAAAAGACATGAAACACACAGGAGACTGTGGGGAACACGGCACAAACACAATTATTGATCCCTGTGTATTCACAGCATAATCAATACTGATCAGCCGATCACCCCCATCCGGTCTGAGACTTACCAACCCCCTCCTAACCCTGAGCAGCCCATGGTCCTGAGAGCGTGCAGGAGGAGAGACACAGTGCAACTTTAACCTCAACATTTTCCACTTCAACATTCTTTTCCAGGTTTCCTCGTCATCTCCTCCCACAGCTCCAATGTGGGCAAAAATTAGCTGCCAGCTAATTTGAAAGATGCGGAGATCCAAAAAACGTTTTCTAAGAGTGGGAGGTACAAATTGCTCTGATGTATTTGCTGGGGTGTGTCATTAATCAGTTTGCAATCACATCATAATGTAATCGAATCAGATTTGCACCACTACTATTCATCCAAACATGCTGCGAGAATAAAATAGACAGTGGCTTTATATAATCAAATGTTTCAAATATATTGGGTGTATTTTTTTGATGAGGAAACTGCTCAAAGTGTAACCAAAAGGTTGGAGCTTGTTGTGACAGAGCTCTCTGCTCCTCATCATCACCTTCCTTAGAAAGATTGAAAAGGAGAATGGATCCGATAGGATATGGCTGTGTTTTGTAAAAACATTTCAAATTTGGGGAAGTCATGTTGGATTATTATAGTAAGAATAAAATTCATGAGTTCATCGGAGCACAAAATGAAGAGCTTCAGCAGCAATATGAGGTTAACTGGATATCTGAACATTGTTTATTTTGTGCTACTGGAGTTCCAACACTTTGTACCATGGAGTGTCTGGAAACATTGATCGCTAGTGATGCAAATGGTGCCATAACATGTTTTTGACTTTGCTTAAGGAAAATGATAAACAATGAAACTTTTAGCTTAAGGAAAATGATAAACAATGAAACTTTTAGTATAAACACTCAGAATCAAAAGTGAACAGCGTCTTTAGATATTTAAACTTATAAGACAGAGTTGAAAATCAAAAGTTCTTGGTCGGGTCATCTCTAATTGCTGTGATTGGGCAGCAGGGGGTATTGTTTGTCACACTGAAATGTTTGTGTAGCTCCTTGAGACAATAAGGACCTTTCCTAACGCTAATGCGGAACCTCTGTTGCTTCTTTAGACCTCCTGTGTCTGAAGAGACCCCTAAATATCTGGAATCATCTTTATGTCAAGTAAAACGGATACAAGACCCTCTACAAAAGACACAACCATAAGACTCCTCTGCACAGTACAAATTTTCTCATGTAAAGGAAACCACCGGAGGCAGGTTTGTTCTGATTAGTTCATTTGACAGACGTACCTTGGCCGGTCTGGCAGCGACGGCCGCTCTCGAAGGAGAACAGGTTGGAGTCATAGCCGTAGCGCCGCAGGCACAGGTAGGGCCACCTGACGTCGTCACGGCGATGTGTGTGGAGGACGAGCTCGGATTCAGTCAGCTCCATCACGCCTGAGCCCAGCTCGTTCCCATCATCGTCCACATTGATCACCTGGCAGTAGAAAAACACACGCAGGGTTGTAACATTACAGAGCTGAGCAGTTCTAGCATTCAGCGATTTCACAAAAACAAACAGAACAAAAATTTTATCATCATGTTGATTTGTTGCAGAACTCCACATCGGATAGTCATATTTATTTTGTTTTGAGGATATGTCATCTGAACAAGAAGAAGAAACCTGCTGAAGCTTTTTGAGCTGACACCAGTTCATATTAAAGAACTCAATGGCTATTGAATACATTCACACAGCAGGCAAATGCGACCCAAATCAGATTTTTTTTTGCCCATATCAGATTTTCTCATGGCAGTCTAAAAGGTCCAATGCTGATCTTTAGACACAAAAAAATCTATTTTGTGCCACTTCTATTTGTGGTACTAAATACGGATAAGTATCCGATTGTTTTCAAAGCATGGTAAAGCATGGTAAAGTCATGAGACGAGTGTTCAGAGTCCCTGACATGTAAGGTGTTCCTGAACAATCTGAAATTATGAAAGAAGCCTGTCTGCCTGAAGCACATCACATCACAATCCCATCATGCCTGGCTCTGACTACACATCTGATTGGTCCCAACACAGAAGGCAGTGAGATAGGTGGGAGGCTTACAGTCAACCCACCCAGACAAACAAGAGTGCGGAAGAGCCCAATGCTCCACTTCCTGTCAAAAGTGGGAACAATGTTGATCAACAGAATTAAACCCTGACCTGTATCTGATTCACTGAATATGTTTGAGCTCAGATAAAAGATGAGGTATGGCAGAAATGGCGATCCACACTTTCTTTGCAAGTTGTCGTATCAGAGCTGCTGAAGTTTAAACCAGGAGTTTGACTTGTGTAACATGAACAATGAAGCGATGTACAAAGGGAGTTTTTCGTTGCATGTTCACACAGGGCTGGACAATAAATCAATAAAAATATATCTTGCGATAAGACACATGTTCAATATCAATAGATCTGATGACGTATTCAATATATAGAATATTCACTGAACTCCAATCCAGAACTTCTGCAATAAGAAACAAGCAAGGTGGCTTCAACTAACTCACTCCTCAGTTACTTAGCAACAACCTGTTGAGTAACTTGTGCAGCAGCAGTTTCAGGTTTCACTGCTGTATCTAAAACCACTTAAACAACGGCATGGAAAGAAAACTGCAGAGATACAACAGCAGATATCATGCCACCAGTCTGGCAGCATTTCACATATTCAAAACAAAAAACTAATCAATAATTACAGATCTTGACTGATATGACACACTTATGTATGTTGTGATAAGTTCTATGAATCCCTACTGACCGCCAGAGGGCGGTGCTGAAAGCACTGAATGTTCCCTTCGCGCATGCGCCGTTCGAACAATAATATCAACAGAGTCACACTTGTGACATATCGGATGATCAATCAGAGGCTATATAGCATGACAAAGCTCTGTTCCTCTTTTCTTCTCACGTGCGGTTCGCTTTGTATGGCATCAGCCTTTTGAATTTCTGGATCTTTTCACAGTCATTGGACGCCCAACTGCCTGTTGGCCGGAGTAGCAGTCTATCACCCTCCTAGGGCTGCGACGGATCTTCGTTCAAGGTACTGTTTGTTGGGGATGACGGCGTTAATGCCACCTTTCCCAACTCGCAGCTTACAACCACTGTGTTTGTACACATGTTGGACCTTAGCTAAAGGTGAGCATTCATGCTCAATGTCATATTATAGACGGATTTCTCTGTAAAGCGTATAATGCTGGAGCACGTGCCGGCCGCCTTGACAATTCCTTGGCACACCTAATGTTTGCCCTTTCTGCATCCCTTCAGGATACCAGTGGGACAGATACAGCTATTGGCTTTAGCAATGCAGCGCTTCAGGCCTTTGCATTGATAACCAGAGAGCTTGGGCGTGTGATCTCTTTTCTAGTCCAGGCTCGCCGATAGGTCTAGCTGGCTCAGTCCACATTGACTGAAACATGCCGCAGGACCCTCCGCAGTGTTCCTGTGGTGCCAGGGGAGTTATTCGGTTCTGCTGCCTTGGAAGCGCTGCAACAAACTGTTCAGGCGCGGCAGACTAGACAACAGCTTTCAGGCCTCAGCAGAGGTATGCCCCCTCCTCCTCATAATACGAGGCACCCATCGGCTGGCCCCGACTCGGGGTTGTGATTGGCCTGGTGGGTTTTACCCTCGTGCGGTACAGCAGGGACCCAGCAGGAACATTCGTGTGCTGGAACGTCAACCAACCAGGCACACCCGGGCCACAGACTTTGGCTGCCGCCCCCCCAGATCCCCTAGGGGTTGTGGGGAGAGAAAGTGAGGCAGCCAGGCAGGCCGTCGGATATTGTTCTCATTAGCAGCTCAGTTACTGGGCTGCTCTCACTGTGGATCCATGGGTGGTTGCCACTCTGACCCATGGTTACCGGCTACAGTTCCGACGGCGGCCTCACATCTCACACCGGGTCAGGGTGACTGTCATCACTGACCTGGTGAAAGCTCAAGCCCTGGACCAGGAGCTTTTCGCCCTCCTGGCCAAGGGTGCAATCGAGGCAGTGGATCATCTGCGGCAACCTAGAGGTTACTATTCAACGCATTTCCTCGTGCCAAAAAAGACAAGCGGATTTCGTCCCATTTTGGATCTCAGGGGACTCAATCAGTATTTAAAGGTCCTGCCATTTCACATGCTTACGACGGCAGACGTTCTTTGGGTTGTGACAAAGAATGGTTTACATCAATCGACCTTACAGATGCGTACTTTCATGTACCTCCTGCGCCGTTTTTTCAGGTTTGCCTATCGGGGTCACCACTGGCAGTTCCGTGTGCTCCTGTTCGGCCTCTCCCTTTTGCCGAGGGTGTTCACTAGGTGCGTGAAGGCAGCCTGTTCTCCTCTGCAGGCCCGCGGCATGAAGGTTCTGCCATACCTCGATAATTGGCTTCTCTGTGCCCCATCTCGAGAGCATGCATCTCGTGATACGAGTCGCCTGCTCGCTCATATATCCTGGTTGGGCCTCAAGGTAAACCTGGAGAAGAGTTGTCCGATTCCATCGCAGACAACCACTTTTCTTGGGGTGCTCTTGGATTCTCCCTCTATGACAGCCTACCCATCTGTCCAGAGGGTGGACGACATTCCCCAGCTGGTGAGTTGATTCCGGCTGGGCAGGCAGCTTCCTTACATCGCCTTCCTGCTGCTGGGCAAACTAGCATCAGTTACTCGGGTTGTGTCCTTAGGTCTGCTGTCACTGTGCCCTTTGCAGAGGAGATCAACAGCTAGTGCCTGGATGCCAAGCTACACAGGCATTGTAAACTTGTGGTAACGTGGCCATGTCTTCGTGCCCTGAGTTTATGGAGAAACAGGGCCTAATTGTCCAGGGTTATGTCTATGGGGGTGGTTGTGTGTCGCAGAGAAGTGGTCATGACAGATGCCAGCTCAGTGGGATGGGGTGCTGTATGGCAACACAGGGCAGTTCAGGGCCACTGCTGTCCACAGGATTGCTCCAAGCATATAAATGTGCTGGAGCTGCATGCTGTGCATTTGGCTCCCAGGCACTTTTTGCCCCACCTGGAGGGGAGACATGTCCTAATTCGGTCAGACAACACCTCTGTTGTCTGACACATCAACCACCAAGGTGGCACCAGGTCAGCGCAGCTTCTGAAGGAGTCCCGGGATCTTCTGGAATGGGCATCTGTTCACCTATCCACCCTGCAGGCGGTGTACTTGCCAGGACTGCACAACTAGGTAGCAGACTCTCTTTCCCGACAGGCGCCAGTACTGGCAGAGTGGTCCCTCCACAGCAACAAAGTCCGCCTGATCTGGGACCTTTTCGGTCAGGCAGAGGTTGACCTGTTCGCCACAGAAGAGTCGACTCATTGTCCTTTATGGTTTTCCCTTACAGGGGCTGCAGGTGCACTGGGCCAGGACGCCTTGGCCCATCCTTGGCCCAGGGTCCTCCTATATGCTTTTCCGCTCCTTTCCCTGATTTGGCCGACTCTTCAGAGAGTTCTCGAGGAGGGCCACAGGATGTTGCTGGTAGCTCCATATTGGCCGGCACGGCCATGGTTCCCACACACTGTCCTTGGTCCTCAGTGCTCTGTGCCACCCTCCATTTGAGCCTTTGGTTCAGGCAGATCTCAAATGGTTGTCATGTAAAACTGCTTTTTTGTTGGCTATTGTCTCAGCTAAGAGGGTCAGTGAGCTACATGCTCTTTCTGTCAGCCCATCATGTCTCAGATGGAGTTCAGATGGCTCTGGTGTTACCTTGTGGCCAAACCCGGCGTTTGTCCCTAAAGTGTTTTCTCATTCTCATTGTTACAAACCATTGAGATTGGCGCATTTTCAGCCTATGTCAGGGGAAGCAGGTGATAGTTCTGAGTTACTGTGCCCAGTGAGGGCACTGGAGGCATATATTGCAGCCACTGCTGCTGTAAGACGCTCAGACCAGCTGTTCTTGTGTTATGGGGCCCCTAGATTAGGTTGTCCTCTGTCCAAACAGTCTCTCCCATTGCATTGTGGATGTCATCTGCCACGCCTACGCTGTAGGGCGCCGCCCCCGGCCAGTGAACGTGAAGGCACACTCTACCAGGAACGTTTCCACTTCCTGGGCAACCTTGAGAGGAGTTCCACTGGAGGCTATATGTGCTGCTGTATCATGGGCTTCTCCTAGCACGTTCACTACATTTTACAATGTGAATGTGGCCTCTTCTCATCCTCTGGACCAGGTTCTTTTACAAAGGTCCTCTGGGCCTTCTCAGTAAGGTATGTGCTCAGGATTCCTTGTGACATCGCTGGTATTAAGCATTCAGTGCCTACTGACCGCTCTTTGGCGGTCAGTAGGAATAAAATAGAAAGAAAGTTACGCATGTAACTACGGTTCTATGAATCCCGGATGACAGCCAGAGATTCTCTATCACTCAGATTCCTTGCATTTCGCTAGAAGATTCTGTAGGAACAGAGCTTCGGATGATGTCATGCTATATAGCCTCTGATTGATCATCTGATATGTCACAGGTGTGACTCTGTTGATATTATTGCTCGAACGCCGCATGCCGAAGGGAACATTCAGTGCTTTCAGCACCGCCCTCTGCTTTTCATCCGGGATTCATAGAACCGTAGTTACATATGTAACTTTTGTTTTTCAGCCATATTGTCCAGTCCTATACAGATCTATAATATAAAAGAGACTCCACCTTTGACACATTAGTGATGATGTAACCTTTGTCCATCAGTTTCATTGTTTCAACCCAAAAATATAGCAAATAAAAATGAGGTTTTAAAAGGTTGAGTAACTTTAAAATGGTTGAGAAATCTCAAACTTTTAAAAGTTCATTTTATTTCCATCACTAATCACTTTCACAGTCATCTGAGGGATGTAAATGAAAGTAGAGGGACACCATGTGAAGAATATTGGTTACTAATTCAAATCCAAAATATAAATACTGAGAAAGCTCAAAAACAGTCTGTGTGAACCATCAGGGCCAACGACTCTAAGCTGCAGCTTGTGCAAAGATCATCTGAACTCCAAAGGCATCAAACACGCTAAATCCTCCATAGATGAAGAACATCTGATGTCAGGAACATAGCTGAAGCAACTCCATGTTTGCTGGTTCAACATGAGTTGTCACAGCTACTTCCTACACACTAATCAGCTGTTAATGTAGGAAAACTGATTTATAACGCCGCTCCGTTAACGAATTAGCTCCAGGTGACTCACCTGCTCTATCTACCTAATAATGAGAACAGCTTAAACATGTCTGGCTCTCACTGGTAGAACAGGAGAGAAGGAACCACCGGTTGTGAAATAAGAGCGTGGGACGGTCATTAGTGAGTAAGTGAGGGCGTGGGCGGGGAGGCGGGCAGGTAGAGGCAGGAACTCACCTTGAATTTACTCTGATGATTATCTGGAACTGACTCTTTCTCTGGACAGCTTAAGCAGCTACCCATGGCTTCTTCAGAGCACCATCTGACGTCTGAAACAGAGGAAACCTTTAGTGGGGAACCCGAAAGGCCATCATAGCGTCACACTGCTGGGGAACTCACCTAGATCCAGCCTCCAGCAGCTCTGCTTCCATCATCAGAGCTTTAGCAGGGAGAAACAGCAGCTCTGTGGATCAAACCGGGACAGAATTAGTTCAGTAATGGGACATTTCTCACCCAGTCTGATTGGTTTACTTATAATTCAGTTCTATCCATTTTCAGAAAGCCTCTTAAGAATAAATCTTGTCAGAAACCAAGGCAAAAAATGCTGCAAATTCCATATGCAAGTCAACAACATTTATGTTGAGTTTCAGCATACTTAAAAAGGTGAATGAAATCTGGAACAACATTTAATCTTCCTGTCGTTTAATATCAACACCACATACTAAATACAACACAATCATTGTTGGGGTTTTTAATATGTTTATAAATCAATCAGAAATGAACTGAACAGGACTGCAGTGATAATTCACAAATAGCAGCTGGATTTTCTAAATCCTGACCAAAACACTGCTTGCAACTCAAACTTTGTAGGGTTATTGAAAATCACCAGCTGGTGTTTAGAAATCTTGACTAAAGTGCTGTTTTTCACTCCTTTCATAAGTCTGTCAGGTGTTTAATCAGATGGTGTTTGTTAATAAGAGCCTAAGCAGAATTTAGATCATCTGTATACAAGGACTGTTAGGCACGAGCATTCAAAAACAAAGGATGCTGTCTAACACGGTACATAAATCAGAGTGGTGATATTCATCCATCTTTACACAAGAATAAATAATGGATTTGTGGAAATAAACTATCTTCCTGGTGTTTGATTTTCTTTAAAAATCCACAGGGAGCATCAAACTTTTACTGGAAGACATGGTGGTTTACTGGTGGAATAGTGAGATGTCAAGATGGCTTTCTGGCCAGCCAGGGTTTAGATAAGATGGAGAAAGACCTAGAGAGTAGCAGACAAAGAACTGCTGCGATAAAACAAATTCAGCCTGTGAATTTCTTCCATCTCGCTGCAAACTGATGCAGAATCTCCTCTGAAGTAAAACAAATATTTGAGAAGTTTTGCAATATGTTCTTTAGTAGGTTTTTAAATCAAGACACCGGCCTGAAAATGTGGATATTTATCCCTAAGTGACAGACATGAAGGGAGTTTATGATCTGAGCCAGTTTCACCAGTAATCTGATGCTTAATTTTATTATTACACTGCTTCGAAAGCAACATCCATAGATGGATTTTAGACTGGAGAAATGTGCCATCCTGTAATGAATCTGGTCAAACAGACTATTATTTCACATATATCTAACAGAAGGCAAAACTGAATGAAGATTATTCATTTCACCTCAACGAGGGACAGTCTTCCTCACAGCTCTGATGCAATGTGTCCTAGTTCATGTCTGTTTACCCAAATAGGATGAATATTTTAACAGCATCTTTAAGTTCTGCAGCTCAGGTAAACACATTCCCAAACGGAGCAGAGACAACAACAACGCGCATACATCTTTACTCATTCTGATCAGATTTTCTTGTTCCTTTTTCACCAGCCCAATCGATGACTTCTGTCAAAGAGTAGCATCCAGCACTGAAACAACAACCACCAAAACCTACAAACAAACTGATGCACATGTAAACTAGAGCTGCACAATATATTAAGATTGCAACTAGCATTGAAATGTGAATCTGAGCAACATCACAATTGGATCCAATATTTGGTAGGCTGTAGGGCAGCATAATATTAAGAAAATGTAAATGTGCAATTCTTTTGATGTATTTGCTATAACAATATTGATTACTAATAACTCATATTTCTTCTCTGACCCTACACATAAGTTGAGGGCATTCACATCAGAGTCCCTGTAAACTGAATGCTTTGTGCTCGTCTTATCTTACGTTCAATGCATTCAAACTCCTGATAAATCCAACTTCTTGGATTTACTTTCCCAGTCCTCTTCTCTCTGCTAACAGATTTTAGTTACTGAGATGCGAAAATCCACGGAAAGATTAGGGGCTATCATATTCATGGAGGGAAAAAATACTTACATTAACAGGGACAAGTTTCCCTTTATCCAGTGATCAGGTGTCACCTCACAATCAATATGACCCTGCGTCCTGAACTTTGCTTTAAATTTGTCCTACAAACCTGAGCAGACAACCAATTTCTATAACAATTTAATAATTAAAACTAAAAAAACTCAATTAGAAACATTTGTTAATTCATTCTGACAAACTTCTCAAATAAAAAGATAAAATTTTGAGCTGATGTCTTCCATTTTCCTATCTCACCTGCATGAAAGCGTGTGACAAATGTATTTCATGGAAGACGTTAGGGAAACTCCCTAAAGGCTCCTCCTTCAAATCTTTCGGTTCCATTGATTATTTCAAGTGTACACAGCATTAAAGGCTAAACGACTTTAGTCACATCTACAGAAAGCATCTGACTTATGGTAGCTCTGTCAGTATGAGTCAGTCTGCGGCTGCAGGTTGAGCTCCAATCACTAGATTTGCCATTATGCTACTGGCGGTGTCGCCCCCTCAAAAACAGCCTTTAATTTACCATCGCAAGATTTCAGTTTTCAAGAACTCTCAATAATAACATAAACACACCCATAGTGTAATTATTATCCATGTCATTCATTCCTATTAGCGACATAATCAGGGCTTATTAAGTTTTCAACAAAACCACGTCTGAGTCACCTGAAAATAAGCAAATGTGCGCCAATTAATGTTCAAGTAACGAAATACATCAACACATTACATTTCCGGACAAATGCTTAAAATCTACAGTCCATAAAAAATGTGAAACAGTATAATTTACATTCAGGGATTAACTGTAATAATATTCAATTAAAAAATAATACAACTTCAATACCTGTTACACAGCAGTATATGATCTATAGCTATAGGGTGAAGATATTAAAGCAACAAAAGTGACCTTTGAGCTGAATAAAACCGCAACAAGTCAATTTTTTAAAAAGTTTGCCTGTCAAAATAAATGGCAGAAGATTCAAAGATTATTTTGTTGAACATTTCAGGTCAGTGTTTCTAGTTAAAAGTTTCAAAACTGAACAATTCTTTGTGACTCTGTCACATATTTTAGTGTAAACAGGGGGGCAAATTAAACCGTAACCTCTCCTTACTTTTATCTTGCCTGATCTTGGTATCCTTATTAAGTTATTTTAATGCTCTTTCAGCTTAAGTTGTTAGTTTGCACAGCCATCATTATGCATCTTTATTGCAATATACAAAAGTATGTGTGATTATAAATATAATCTAAATTGTAATCATATTTAAGGTTCTTTGTAATTATTTTCTCCTGCAAATATCATATGAAAATTATTCACAATTCGTCAAAAACCTGTAAACAAATATATAAATCAACTCAAAAACAAAAACAGAATATTACTTCTTTCCCCTTTAACCGACCTAAACGTCCTCGTTTTCAATATTGGACCCAAATCCATAGCATCTGATTTGATCATAGATTATTGATTACATAAATAAAGTCAGGATTTTGAATTAAAAAGGTGCAGCTGTTTGGAGTTTGAGGTAGTTGACCAGGTCACTGAGACATTACACCAACGCCAGTATCAGCCATTCATCACCTATGGATCAATCAGTCAGTAAATCAATCAATCAGCCAGCAGCTTTGAGTCACTGACAGGTTATTTATCAGTGCGGGTGTTCGGATTTTCTTTTTACTGTAATTGGTTTTGTCCGTGCAAATACACGACATGTTCCGTGTTTAGGTGCCATTACGTAGCCTCACTAGCCTTTGCTGGCCAGGTGTGACCAGTACACAAAGCTGGGTTAGTTTGAGGGATTCTGGTCACGCAGATGAAACTTCCCTGAGATGTTTCTGTAATGGCAGCTAGTAAGCAGCAGCTTCTTAGCAATAGCTAGTGAACTTAGGGTACTTTAGTTCAAACTCACCGGGGTAAGTCAGCGGAGGGACTTCCAGCATCCGAACCTTCTGGACCTCCGGATGGCGGAGAAGGAGCTATGTTCTGTCCGAGCCTTTTGGATCTCCAGCAGCTCGGTTCTGTCCGTCCAGAAAGCGTTAGCAGTTAGCAGCTAGCGTTCGCTGCTGGAGCGCCAAAAAACAATCACAACTTCTTTCAAAGGCCGCTAACGCTCCTCTTCACGGGAAATAAAGGACCAGAACCGGTCACAATCCATCGGGAGTCCGTAGTGGGTCACTATGAGCTCCGAGGTTCCTTCGAAAAGAACTTTTTATGCCTAGAAATAAGTTTTGTGAACTCGCTAAATCTTTCCGCTGCTAGCTGTCTGTGGGGCTAAATCACTGCTCAACTTCCGGCTCTGTAGCGGCCTGAAGCGCATGCGCAGAGAGTAGGGTAAGGGCCTAGGACAAAACAGACTCACACAACAGAGACGCAATGACTCACAACACACTTACTATAACACAGGGTAGACAGAATA